>NC_091098.1:16264315-17489315 GCF_024713975.1 Paralichthys olivaceus | reverse complement strand
AGACCAAATCCCATGGGATTTCTCTGCAATTTTCCCCTGTTCCCTTAAGATACAGACTAAGTGATTCAGTTTGGACCACAATCCCTGGCGGTGAATTGACCCCCTAGAGGACTTAATTCACCCACTGCAGGTGGCAGTAAATTCAGTGTTAGTGAGTTGGTTTGTGTGTCTATGACATGTCTGTGTAGTTTATACACAGACTTGTCAGACATATAGCAAGAACTTGAATACAAAACAAAAATGTGTAAATGTTGAGCAAAGAAGCTTAAAGAGCATTGCTTCTCTTAAGAAGGTTCAACATGGAACAAATATAATAATTTGTTAAGAAACACCATCATACAAGTGATAATGGACATAATAATAATAATTTGTTAATTTGCAGTCATTATCAGCATCATGTCTAACATTGAGAGAGTATGACGTTTGTGGACACTTGTGTTTAAAGTTGTCACATGAACACAAAAAGGAAAAGGTCAGCCAGCGCACACTGGTCACATATTACACATGTCAATCCACAACTATTGTTTTCACACATCGATGATATCTTGATGTGTGTGTAGAGTGCTCATTAGTAACACAACTGAGCAATTTGGGATCTAACTGCTTGTTGTGCGATCAATAAAACTCCCACAGCCACAGCTGCCCTTCTGTCCATCAGTGCTTCAGAGGCACATCTGTTAATTTGAACCCTTCTGAACAGGAAGTGTTGTTTGGTTTATATTTAATCCTGGAGGAGATCCTTGACCAAGGTCTTCAGTTTACAGCAGGTTTACTGAGAATTTACTGATTTCAGCACCATGGAGAGCTACTGTAGCTTCCTTCAATATCAAATGCTCGTCACACTTCAGAGCTAAAACCTGACGTCTGTCTGAGCCACAGCCACCCAAAAAAAATAGAATCACTACCTGCCATGGCTTTAATAACCGGCCGTAGTGTCCAGGGCTTGGTGATACCAACATGAGGATTTCATGTTATTGTTATTCTGAATGCATAGCAAGTATTGACATTTTTGTTAAAAAATTATCAGCTTTAATTCACAGTCTTAACAATACAAAGGCACTGCTCTGAGAATGCATTCAATGTTTAATTATTACCTGCTGATCCACGATGTTGGATATCAATATCAGTTTTGCAGACTGTGCAGAACGCAGGGCGGAGAAGTCTCAGTAATTTATTGTAATTTCTGCAGCGTTATGAAAAGTAAACAACACAATGTGCACTCTGTGAAAAGTCACATTTAACCATCTGCAACACATGAGCTATAGGATTTACTTTGCTAATCTAGCTTGCTACGGTCTCCTGAAATGACACTGCATGTTTGTCAATCATCCCTGCTTGCAAACAATTTATTTTTAGGAGGATGAAAAGAGAGCAAAACATTTTGAGATGAAAACAAAGCAACCTGCAAGTGAAAGACAATCGTCCTTCTGCAGCGGTGTTGGGACATGATAGAAAGAACATCAAGTTTGTTCTGTTTCTGATTAAATTACGTTGAAAGATTCTATTCTATCTTAGCTTTTTAAAAATAAATATTTGATTTATTCGTTCAGTGTTTCAATTCCAGACTACATAGAGGCATTTCACTACGTAAATTTAGAATGAGCTTGATAACTTTAATTATTTGTTCCAATAAATTCAGTATATGACCCTATAATTATGATAATATTGCTTTAGACTAAAAATGTATGACCTTTGATAAATGGTATTTCAGTGTATTTAAAAATTCTGAGGCTGTTTTTTCAAAAATTGTGTTACAACAGTGACCATAAAAGATGATGCCTCATAAAAATACCCATAAGTAGTAACCGAGTTCCATTTTTATTGGGTACCTGTCACAGGCCAATGAAGTTTAGCTCTTTTGGATTCAGCAGAGTGAAAGATTGTCTCTTCAGGCCTCTAACCCTCAACCATTCACCCGTCTACTCTCATCTGACATTTCATGGCCACTCACTCAAATGGAAGAAACTCTGCTGACACATTGCTCTTCCGGGATAGAACAACGATCTAAAATCACCACCACAAATGTCACCACAGGAGAGGAAGAAGTAAGTAGGGGGAGGAACAACAGGTAGGGAGACAGAGAATGAGAGGAAGAAGCAAGAGTACAACCAAGAAATTCAAAATGAGAACAGCAGAAACAAGATTCTGATGGTGTCAATGCTTATAAGTAAAGAGGAGGAAAATATATCTTAATGAGAATGAAATCAGATACAATAATCTCAACTCTCCTGCAAGACATCTTAACACAGACATGAACTCTGATTGGGATCCTGTTTTGTGAAGCTTGATTAAGACAAATAATAAAGGACTGCTTAAAACGTGTCCTTACTGAGAAAGTAAAATGGGTTCAAGAGTAGTTTTTCTGTCTGAGATGATCCTCAGTAGAAAAACAAGGTAAGATAAAGAAAACTTTGTGCTTGTTATGAAAAGTCACACTACAGGAGGATTACAGACACTGAGAGGAGGAGATGACTGCTGAGTTCCTGTCATAGACGTTTGTTAATGGATAAAGTGCATCAGGACAAAGATCAATGGCTTCTTCCCATTGCAAATCATTGTTATTCCTGATTTACAACTTTGCACATCTTGTTTATGCTTTAAGGGTTTGGTGCTGCTGCAGAAATATGTTTCCTCTTCTGGAGGATACAACAAATATCCAACCTTGCTGAATGGTAAAATAACTATAACACAAAACTCTCCCTATAAGCCGTTAGATCCAGTAATTCCAGAAATCTCTTGCATCTCATTGGTTTCACACTTGGCGTGTGTATTGTTAAGGGCAAGTGTCAGATTTGGTGCGATTTGGACACGTGATTCATTCAATACTGATAAACATTGAATTAACAGGCAACCAGCAGCAGCTAAGCAGGAGCAGCTGGGTCTCATCAAAATAAGTGATGTTGTCTCTACATTTGTTCAGACTGGGCATTGCTATAGTCAGAATAATAAACAAAAATCAGGTCAGTGTTTTCTTTTTCATCCACACACAAAAGCTATCACACCCACAAGACTCTGGCTGAATCCGACCCCTTAGTCTTTCAGACTGGGCTATGAGGCAGGCATATGGGTGATTTCCTGATTTACATTTGTCAAAGGATGAAAAGGGGATGGGAGAAAGAAACACAAAGATAAGTTGATAAAGTGAAGGTCATTACTCTCACACTGCACTGCACACAGAGGAAAGGTCATTATCATCGCTCACTTCCCAACCAATCGCACGGTGAATCACACTGAGGAATTGCCACCATATCTCCATAACGCACATCAAGGTTGCAACATTATGACTTGGAACTGACTAGGGAGGCACCAATCTGACATTTCAGTCCGCATATCGATACTGAGCCTGAGGTTCCAGCTGATACTGGGAAATTATCTGAAACCAGTGTTTATCTAATGAGCTGTATATGCTTCACTGCATGGGAGAGACTGGGATTATTCTTAGTCGTTGGCCTCGCTTAAAAGAAACACCTTCAAACTTCATGGTCACCAAAATATACACTACAGCACTGCAGATGCACGATGTAGAATGGATACATAGACATAAACATAGAATAACATAACAGTAGAATAAAAATGGTGCTAATGTCACAATACTTGATCCACCTATTTTAATTAGTATCATGGTCAATATCCCATATCTGTGCTGATCAGTGAGTCAGAAACACAGAGTGTTAACATTGCACTGATTTTCCACAGTACTGTGGTTTATATTTTTACCACAACCAAGGACAGAATATCTGATTTTGTTTGGCCAAAGGGTTTGCATTAATTTTTAAACTGTGCACAACCTCCCCAGATACTAAGCATTGCTAGGTGTTCTTGACATGCTGCTCGATAGCTAGTTAATATTCATTGATAAATTGTTGATGAACAAAGTTGAGAATCTGGCAGCTGAAGACTTTAGGAGATGGTGGAGACCAAAATAGAAGTAAAAAGAGAGGAAATATTACAGTCAATTCATCATGACTCCAAATGAATGCTAATGTTGCTCCGTACCTGCTCAAAAGTGCAACTGTCTGCCAAGAAGTTTGCCATATAAACTGAAATATATATATAGATACATTTTTATCTCAGCAACTGGTGGTTAGCACTTGCTTGCCCAGCAGAGCTCCACCTACACATCACCCTGTCACAAAGACTTTGCTTCTCGTGCTCCAGAAACTTAGAACAGCAAATTGCAAACTCAATTAACATGCTTCAGGAAAGCTACATGTGATCTTAGGATGTTGTTTTCCAGAACAGTCCCATTAAGCAGCCTGAGGACATTTACTTGCCCAGATGTCAGTGATTAATAGCCAGAGAAACTGCATGAACCTTTGCTCATTTGTGTGGGAGCAAGTGTGTGTGTGATTGTCTGTCTGCCTCTGTATGTATATGCCTGTCTTTGTAATTAGCGATTACCAGACTGCTATCAACAGAACGCCTCAGTGACTCCACTTTCAAGAGTAACCAGGAAGTGCAAACACAATTACCAGAAGAGAAGGAGCATAAAAACATTTAAATATGAATTACATCTGTGATACAAAAACCCCTGAGGCTTGCCATACTGCCTGCCTGCACACTGCCTACTTCACAGAAAAAGTACAACCATTAAGACATATGTGAATCTGCCCGTGTGCACACGTACATGCACATGGTAATTCACAATCTGTGAGAGGGTGGTTATGTACACAGTCTTGATAAACGCATGTCTCTACAAGTGCTGGCATACTTTCATGCCTTCGAGGGTTGATGTATGGATAAAACCAGTAATGGCTGTTGGTAATTGAAATAGGAGCCCATCTATCTCTGTGAGCTTGGGTACACTGAACAGTGTGTCAGAGGAGAGAAGAGAGGTTGAGGAGCTGGGGCATAGTTACCTTTAATTAAGCTGATGACAAGAATTAACAGCACTTTGTTGAAATAACAATCTCTGGATTAATGACTGAATTTGGTAAATTATCTCTTTTTTTGGGTGAAAGACAGCGAAATACAAGTTTAGGCACATATGTGACACGACTTTCACAACAACGACCTGCACAACTCCAGTGCTTTAGGTTTGTTCAGGAGTGTGTGACACTGCAATCAGCAGTTTAAGGAGAGAGACGAAGAGAGAACGAAAAGCATCGAGACAGCAATTACAAAGTCTGCCGCACAACAGAAATATCTTGACAGCCGTTGTTTTGGCATAACATTTTCATGGTCCCCAGATGAAACATAGAATCTATTATTTCTGTTCACTTTTCATCTTACACCATGGTTAAAATTTAAATCTTTCAAGTGGGCTGGTATATACTAATCTAATGACATTGCTGTAGTCTATGTTAAGTACTATTTATGAAATGTCAGTTGATGCCAACATACTAGTAAAATACTTCAGTAAGACAGTGAGAAAACATTTGTAGTTTTTTTCTCTTTACCCCTATTCCTATTTGACCCATGAGTCCTGTAAACTGTTTTTCAAAATAAAATACTACTTTATCAGCTAATCAACCCATTTTTTAATTCAATATATGATCATTAAAATCCCAATACATTTGTTAAATCAGTCCAGGGTTGTAAATACTCAACTCAACAACTACATAATTATTGTCTTCATATCATAATCAAACATATTCAGAAGGTTTGCACCAATTGATCGATCAGGGTCATGTATATCATCTGGCCTGGTCCCCACAGAGGACTCTTTCCTGGGATGCATGATTCATTTGTTGTTAAGGATTGCATGTGAGCTCTGCGTCATTGTTGCAGGTTAGAAGAGGCAGGCATGTCTGACACTAATGTCTCACATTTACCAACAAACATTACTGGTAAAGACCTTGCAAATTTCTGATGTTCAGCAGGAAGCAGGGATGAATTGTTTTGTATCGCTTTCCACGTTGTCGTTGTAGTGGAACATCAGTACACAGACAAAAGTAATCAGTTGACACTTTTCTAGGCAGAACACCTGGATAAATGCATGGACAACAGACAAGACCAATCAACAAGACAGACACTGTGGCATCCAGGTCAATCCTGCAGGGACTGGTTGTAATTCTACCCGCGGCTACTTTGATCTATCTGTAATCTAACCTATCTGTTTCTTTTACATGTGTTTGTTTAACACATGGTCCCAGTCCACCCCAGCCCAGTCCATCCATGTCCTCATCATGCTTGACCCCTGCTGGAACCAAAGCACCGAGATGAAAAGAGGAGAGGCTGTGCGGAGAGATAAGGGTTGATCTGAGAGGAGTGAGAATGAGAGAGGTCAGGGCCCAGGAGTCCAGGTGACCCCTGCAGAGACAAACACCAAATGAGATGGAGGGAGGAGAGATAAATTGATAGAGGAAAAGCGAGAGAGAATAGTGAAGTGCATTTTAGGACGTCAGATCTACTCCGCCTCCCACAGTCACAGTGATTGGATTTGTTTGACTTTCCCAGAACATTTCCTATTAGGTTGTGCGGTTTCTAAAGCAGAATGAGTACATCATTTTTTTCCTGCCTCCATGTGACTTTGTTTGTGTTTATATGCACATGTGTGTTTGACTGAAGTACAATAACATGAAACCCATGTTAAAAAATATATATCTCCCTCGTTCTCTGTTACAGCTCTCTGCCAACGAGATGCTGCCAGATTTCCACAGCTCCAATCCGATGTCAGCGTGTCAATAAGTGGCTAAATGTGCCAACAAATTCAATTTAAATAAAAAATTCTCTGAGGCCCTGGTGGTGCAGCAAGTCTGGAATGATTGACTTGACTGAAATATTGAACTATTGAACTTTCTCCCAAAAGAAAATGTAAATTAATTAAGGTCTGGACCAGTGTTCGTGCCTGTGCTCCCATGTGACTCCTCAGGTGAAGCCATTTTCCATGTTAACCATCCTGCAGCTCATGGAGTCTGCTGATTAAATTGTTGCCTTATCCAATCAATTAAAACAGATCCATTAAAAAACTAGCGTAGTGTGAGAGGAAGGGAAATTAGTAAATTGTGCACATGGAGGTCTGTGTGAGTCTTATTTCCAGTTTTTATGTTATGATGGAGTATTTGGGCCATTGTGAAGGAAAAGATTTCCAGAATAATACAATAATACTGCAAGAATAAATGTAATTTAACAGAAAGAAAGTCATAATATTGAAAAATGTTTTTTTAAGGAATAAGCAGCGAGGAGGAGAATGTGTGCTTCCCTGGAGTTCTACTCCTTCTGGATCCAAAATCTTGAACCAGTCACACTATTTCTTGAGAAACTAAGAAACTCTTTGGAATATCACACAGATGTAACCAACATTATGCAATCGACCGAAACCAAACATTTCCTCCTCCAAAGAAGAAGCAATTTTCTCTGGGTTGGCGTGGTTCTTTTATAGAATAGACACCATTCCTAGCTCAATCTTTTCAAAGTTCTGATATTTATGGTAATGTGATGCTGATGAGCAAAACTATTTGTGAAACCTATAATAAAGTCTAACTTAACAAAATGCTCCATATTCCTCAATTTGACACAGACGACAAGCTGATCTTCTGATATTCCTCCTCTGACAAAACAAAAGGCATTAAATTATTATTCTTGTATTATGACTTTATTCCCGAGATCTGTTTCCCTTTTAAGTGGCCTCAATACTACTATGTCTCAGCTAAAACATAATCTACTTTTTTATTCCCAGCCATTCCTCAATACTTTGGAGTTTTTCTCCCAAAACCCTGAATTCTCTCATCCATGCTCTATTTCAGCCTCGGTTCTTTCATGCTGCTGTTGTCACAGGGGCCTTGCGAGTGCATGCAGCATCACTGAGCTGCATACAGAGTGCCATGTCACAGTGGTTACATTAACATCAGCAACAGGTTACATTAGAGCGGGGCTACATTACCCATTAGTGGTAGAAAAACACATTTGCGGTATAGTGGGGCCAGCGCGGTCAGAATTTAGCGCTGATCTGACTCTTCAGGGGTGAACACTCAGCCCATTTGGTTTGAGTATAATTCGCACTCATCTAGAATCTGAGAGCCACAACTTCAGATGTACTTTTTTTGTGATGTACAGGTTTAAAACGAGCAGAGTTAAAACATAGTTCAAATATATTCACTTCACACGGTAGACGAATGTGCAACAAGGGTCGATTTCACTCCATCACCGAGAGTGAATTCCGGGGGGAGCAGGAGTTGATGCACACAATTTGCTGCTCATCCTCTCCTTGAATCAAAGATGTCTCTGTCAGATTGTTTATCTGTGGCCAGGACTATTGGCTCACAACAGTCTCAGCTTATCAGACACTGTTTTACGCTGTCTGACTTATTGACTAGGAACACGGCTAACATGGTTCGTCTCATCAGTGTCTGGCACAATGGCAGCATCGACTGTACTGATCTATGACCAAGTCGGATGGTGGGGCAGTCAATACGGCTAACTAGAGCTGGCTGGTGCCTCTAAATCTGCTTTGAGCTGGTCAATGTGCTGTCCAGTCGGAGCGCTGGAGATAACAGCACGTCATCTCAAATTGACATGTCTATCTGTGGAAAGCTAACAGGGTAAAATTGAAAAGAGCGAATGCTGGCTTCAGTGGGCAGCACCTATAAAGCTGTTATGCATATCAAATGCACTGGTCAATATCTTAAAGCATCAATATTCCCCGAAAACCAACAGCAAATAACATATTACAAGCAACAATATATATCTGTATTTTAGATATTTTACACTTCATTTGGCATTTTAGCACATATTTCCCACACATACAACTTTTACGGGGGCGTATAGAGAAAATGTTTCCTTAGGACTCATTAAAAGATCATTATGTCAAACAATAAGCAGGTAATGGGCCTAATGCCCTGATAGATGTGTACTGCTCCAATCTTTGCTTCTGTGGATGTTCATAATTGTCATATTCTGGATCCAATTCACTATTAGATGTGGATGGATTTAAGAAGTTTACATTTCCAATTCCCAGTTATGTTCTCTTTTATTCTGTGTTTTCTTTACTAATTACTGATGTTGTTTTACAAGTTGCTGTCAGAACTTCCACGTGGGTAGGAGGATGAGACGGTTAATCAGAAGAAAGTGTGATTTGAACATGTCTTCTTCAGCAGGAGGCTTGGTCGCTGCGTTGGAGATAAGGACATTTTTTGCACTGTGAATCATACAAATTTGCTCTGATGGTGTCTCAGAATAAAAATGTAGTGCTGGAAATGAACATATTAGGTGTCCTGTAACAACAACGGTCAGCCTGTCAGTATGGATCAGTGTTTATGCACGGAGGAAGCTGCCTGGCTGGATGTGTGCGATAGTGAGGAAAAGTAGGCTGCAGAAACTAGGGCATCATTGAGACTCAAGAGAGGTGTCTCCAGCCCAGCCTCCTGTCCTATTTCACTGCCTGGCGGGACCGGCATGTGTGTGCGTGTCTGTGTGTGTGTGTGTGTGTGTGTGTGTGATTCAAAAGGGGGAGCACCCTGGGCAGTCAAGGGAAAGCTTCAGGCACTGGAGGCAGAGAGATAACAGGTGCGCTCCGGGGAGGCTACCTGTGGGAGAGAGAAGGCCCAGTGACAGGCCTCTTTGCTGGGGTGAAATGGATGTGCAGAAGCCCCCGGGGCACAGACCAAATGTCAGACAGTCTGTGCACACATACTGGAAAACTGCTCTGAGCTTTAATGGAATTTGTCACTTGTGTGTGTGTGTGTGTGTGTGTGTGTATATGTGTACATGTTTACACTCTGACTCAACAACAGGAAAGAGAGCCAAACAAGGCAGGACAGACAGGTGGAAAGAATGTGCATGTAGGTGTTTTTGTTTGGCTGTGTGGGTGCAAAAAATAAGCTGTTGAGTGTCACTGTAAATATATGCTGCACAGTTTTACAAGTATGCACTGTACGGCACAGTAGATACACCCACACACATGCATGAACTCACCCACACCCATGCATTCACACACAAATATGCACCCACCCACATGCAATGTTTACTGTACTATGACAGACATTATTTATCTACGAGCCCCTGTTCTCCACTCCTCTGGAGCTTTCCAGCACATCACTAATTCATCCCTGGCATTTCTCCCTTGCTAAATAAGGGCAGCCTTTGAACCGACATGCTGGCCCTTTAGTGCTGGGCCAAGTTACATCTCAGCTCCTTCTGTAAGCCTATATCCAGGCAGGGTTCGTCCCACACTGAAACTCTACACCTCAATGACCAGCCCTCATTATCAAATCAGAATGGAGATGTAGGTTAATGTGCGAATTGTGCGCACCTATTTGATCTTTGACTGTGCTCCTCGCAGCACCGTCTGACGGTACGTCGTCAAGTGGGTGTCGGTGTAGTGTTGGGTTGCCAGATTAGGTTTTGATGTGCGAATTAGCTGGTCATGTATCCTGACGTGTAATGAGGGCTGGGTTCGTGTTACAGCAACTGTGAAGCAAACGATGTACACAGCACTTAACTAAAACAATTTCAGATCATATGTTGAGCTTTCTACATAGAAACACACACACAAATACTAAAAATCATTGGATATTTTATATAGTTTGGGAAGACTAAAAACTTACTTGGAAAAAATTACAAAAACACTTCATGAGCCGTTGATTTATTGCCTGTCAAAACAGTGACCAGACTATCGGGCAAGGTCCTCTGATGTATTGTGGCACAGAGAGGGTGTTGGACCTGACCTACTCTTACATTTCATGTATTGATTCTGTCTGATTGAGCCTTGACTGATCTGTCAGCGAGGGAGAAAGAGCAGAGGGTGGGTGGAAGAGCAGAAAAGAGGGCAGACTACAGGGAGGCACTATTAAATTTTAATTTCAGAGAGGTCACTTTTTCCTCAAGGTCAAACGTAAAAATAACCCTCAAAGGTTGGCTGGAGAAAAAAGGAACTGTGTAGGCCTGCTGGGGATCAACCCATAGAGCAGATAGAAAGCAGCATATTCCATATTGAGTGTATAGGCCAATATGAAAAGAACAGCTTGTTAACATGCATCATAAGCCAATTAGTATCCATGGTGATGAATGAAGGAGGAAGGAAACATGCTGTCTTTAACACAAATAAGCTTTCAGATCAGGGTTTGCAGCGCATTATATCTTCTCAGACATTATGGAAATATGAAAGACGTGTGCAAGCGCATGCAAACATACACATCAGCATTACACACACATACTCACACAAATGTACGTAACCCAGAGCCTGAGGATGATTTAAAGCCTCCGTGTTGCAATGGGATGGGCTGAGAAGGATGGAAGACTGGAGAATCCAGGCATCACAAATCATTTCCATCACACATCAGTGCTAATGCCACTGATACTAATCCATCAGACAGCCATCTCTAATGCCACAGATGGCCAATCTATCAGGTTGGTGCTGCACGCAGCCTCCCTCCCCCCTGACTTCCCTTCACACATGTGCACACATGTGCAAACCACTTTCACAAATGCACCTCAGAACTAGGCGGTGGTGAGACGGTGATGTTTGGATTCTTCACAGCACCCTGAAGCATCAGTCAACAACACCATTACATTAAACTGCAATTTCATTCCAGTGCTAACCAGACGTATGTTAAAAATATTCATGTCAGAAAAAGAATAAAAGCCATAAACACAAAGACTCATAAATATTAAAGCACAACTAATAGGGAAGAAGAATTTGATCCTAAAAAAATGTTAATGTTGAATATTTGTCAATTATGAAATAAGTTCATCTCCCCACTAAGCTTTGATAGATTTCTTATTTAATCTCTTGCTCTCTTGATTGCCTCTTCATAGTCTCTATGTCCACTTAAAGGGATTGCATTAACTCCAGTCACTCTCTGTGGGCTGATCAGCTGCTCCCTCACCCTTCCTTTAAGACGTAACTCTAAATTAAACTCTTCCTTCTTTGGCTGGGATCCCTGTCTGGCTCCTGTCCAGATGACACACACACGCACGCACACGCACACGCACACACACACACACACACACACACACACACACACACACACACACACACAATCTGACACTTCTCTTGGACCGATTTGCAGTTTGATGGGTTTCCTTTATAGCACTTATTATATGGATCCATTGGGGACATGATATAGGAGAGTGATCGGTGGGTAAAGAGCTAAGAAAAGAGAGATGACTAAGTTACACATAGAATGTACATGCTAGTGTCATGTACAGTAATCAACGTATATACAGATCCTGCTGTGTCATTGAACAAATACCCAAACTAGCCGTGATCCCTGTCATGATGCTAATCTTCTGGCCTCTGAGTTTTCAGTGCACCCATCTTTAACCCCAACTACACAACCGTGAAGTTTCATCTCTGTATCTTGCACAGTTCTTTTCCGGTCGTGTTGACACAATCTGTCCACAGACTAGGTGAAGACAACATCAGCCATGCTGTGGTGGCTGATAAAAAAGTGCCATTTATTTGGATGTGCTGCCTAGCTACAGTGCACGTTTCCCTTCAAAATAGCAGAGGTTGCTGACACACATGCTCTTACACCTGCAGTCATTCTGCAAGAAAAACAGATGCTGATAGAGACATGTGTACCCACGTCCAGCTTCTTTTCATTTCCTCACCCACGTCTCTCGTATTCTCTCATGCTCGCTCAAGTCCTCCCAGAAGAATTCCCATTTCTTAGCCCACCTGTATCTGAGGCTGGTGCAGATTGCCTGACAGCCGGTGGGCCTGGTCGTCTTTCCCTCTCCGGCTCTGCTCTGCTCTTTGCCCTCTCCAGCTGGCTGTTCCTGCCTTCTGCTCCTCCTGTTGCCATTTTTGCACCCAAGCAGCTTGTGTGCCAGCCAGTCTCTGCCCTCTCCCCAGCCCACTCTCCGCTTGGCCATCTTGGAATGAACACATCTTTCTTACTTTCATCCTTCGTCCATCCGCCTCACCATTCAAACGCATGTGCCCTCTCCACACGCTGAAGTTTAGCAAAAGCAGCTCAAGAGGCTATGGGAGAAGGATGAAGGTAATGCGTACATATGTTTACTCTATGTGGGCCAGGGAGGCTCATGTTTAGACCCTAGAGGTCAACGCTATTCAGAGAAGATAACAGCATTCACAACAAGACCAAAACAGGCCACGACCTTTGATTCAGACATCCTGTTCCAAATTGTACTTACAGTCACCCTTCCAGGCGAAGAAAAGGGCAGCATCACCAACACTTTAACATTTACAGCAGAGAGGGAGAACTGAGGAGGATGTTATTTTAGTGTTGTTAATCATTGCAGCAGGTTCCTCTGTGTTAGCATGTAAGCAAAGTGGCTGAGAAAAGTTTTAAATAGTAAAAAAATCCAGGTTTTCTTTTTGCATATTCACAGTCAGGCACACACAGACACACACACACGTACACACACATACTCAGTACAGTTAGACTTGCACAGCTTGACATTCTTTCCACTGAGCCATGTATGTTGGGGCCAATCGTTCTGTCAAAACATTTCAACGCTGCTGGGGAAAGAATATACAACAGCAAGACCTGACTAACTGCACACACACACACACACACGCAAATATACCCTTCCAGCCACATAAAAAAACCTCAGATTCACATCACTGTTGTCGGCCTCTAGAAACATGTCTGTCTGAGGACAAAAAAACTATAAGCTGCTGAAAAACACACTTAATCTGCTGCTGCTGTGTGTTTGTGTCTCCACGCTGAGAGAACAGAGAGCAGCAGGGCTCAACTGAGCTGCTGCAAATAAATACTGAGCTCTACTCTGTGCTGGCAGCCATTGCTGCGGGGCGTCCTTAGGAGAGACGTCCGAGGAGATTTTCTTTCTCGCTTAACCTAAGGGGACCCTGATCAAATGAATTATTTCTCACTTTCCACTTACCCAATGTTCTGCTAACTAATTGGTGTCAACGGACAGCAAAATATTCATTTAAATACTGGTTTTTAGAGCACTCTCCCGAGAAAGTAAAATAGTTCAAGACAGATTTATTTGCAAAGCCGCTTCCTGGAAACTAGTATATTATTTCTACTGATAAATTACATCTCAGGTTTTCTGCTTAACATTTAGATGACGATATTCCTGTTAATGTCTCAGAGAAGGAAACTGTCAAAGTTTGTGAAATGCCGTAGTAGCAAACAATCCCCTGCAGTGTTTGTAATGATGTGCAGTGTGACATATACATTTTGTCACTGGCTTCCAAACAACTAACGAAGCGGCTTATGGAAAAAGTACAGATGGACACTTCACTCTCCTCAGTAAACATTTGGAGCTGAGCTGAAAGCTTTTCTGTTTCAGAGTCAGTGAGCGTGCAAGAGAACAGCGTCAACATGTGATTGTGTAATCTACAACTAGTGCTCCATATCAGCCTTACAGTTTGTAAGTGTGTGTACATGTAGGCATCTGCATGCACAGCAGGGCCATGTGCAAGGATGCAAGCGTGTGCGCCTGGGGCACAGAAACAGCCTCGGGCCAAATGCTCAAGCTAAGTTAGCTTCTTCACCACATGGCTGGGGGCTGATCCAGGAGGGTTGCCTTAGATGTGCAATTAGCATCCCTATATACAGTGCACACAGGGTAAAGACTTGCTTTCTCACATCTGATCTGTGAAGGAGGCTTCATGTTAAAGATGACATCACCAATATATAACGACACCGAATTAACTTAGATGAAGAAAATAAGGATGAGGGGCTCATGGCAGATTTGGTCAAAATCATGAGATGCTCTGTGCGCTGACCTTTACAAATAATATGTTACGCTTCATGCAATTCAAAACATTAACCTTTGTCTTAACCTTGGCTGCCACCTCTTCTGTCCTTTAACCAATAACTGGCAAACAAGAACATCTTCCTTCTCCCCTCCTGCTTGTAACCTGATGACCATGTCTGCTTCACAGATTTTTCTGAAAGGTAAACTCGTACTAATGGACATAAAATCAAAACTGCCAATCAGACATTAGGACACACACACACAAACAAACACAAAAACCTTATCACTGAGGGCTGCATTGGACTAACCACAGGCTGTCTGTGTGGATGATGCTCCGCTCTTTAGTTCCACACAATTACATTCACAATAACCCAGAGCCCCTCAGGTCCCTTGCAGCCAAAAATTGTGTGTTCAATTGCATAACACAAAAGCCCCAGTTCCAAAACACCCGTAATTGGCTAAAATGTAATTAACTTACTGACACATTTTAAATTTGGTTTAAATTGGCCGCTAAATCAGCAAGTGGTGCAAACTAAGCGGTCTCAGAGCGGTGTGTACCCGGAGATTCAGGCCAGCTGTTGTGATGCGCCAGGAAGGGGGGGGGCAAGAGCAGAAGTCTACACGGTGATGACACCAGTGAGACAAACCAGACCTCTCTGTCCTCTTTCCTTACTGCTACAGAAGGGACCTTGGACTTTCACACTCTGACAAACACAATTAATTGGGGCAAAAATGTGGTGCCCTTGGGGCTCCAATGACTCCTGGCTCATTTAATCTGTTCTGCCTTCAACCTGTATCTCCCTCCAGCATGGCTTCAGGCAAAAACGGACTTGGGGCTACAGTGGCCATACCCTCCTCAGCAGAGCTGTTTGTAGGCTGAGGAGACATATTAAATAGAGAGTTATTTTTCACCCTGACGGGGCTTTTTAAGAAGGCAGATTTTTTTTGTATCTCTATGGAGAAATGACAGAAACTAAAATGACTTGTGAAAAAAGAGAGATGCAATGGGGAGTAAGAAATGGGACAAAAGTCTGCAGCTACACTCCGGCATGAACATTAGAATGAATCCACTTCCCTCTGCAGTTCCAATTTTGTCTTGATTATACACTAATCAAGACGAAAAGGGAACTGCAGAGGGAAGTGTGCTGAGGACGAAAAGTGCAGAAGGAAAAAAAATAGGCTAGGCAGACCGTAATATATTATATGCAGAAGAAAAAAATAGACAAAACAAAGTGACACAGCAAGACTGAATGTAAGCAAGACTGAAAAATGCAACGCAGCAACTAAGGGAGCAGTTACGCAGCAAGGAGGCCGTAAAAGACAGAGCAGGGGAGCTAAATACAGCATGCAGGGTGAGCTCCAGTGAGCCGGAGAGTGTGTGTTTAAACAAGTGTTGTGACTCCTACACAGCCCACGCTGCATATCGAACCGCATCAGTATACCACGGAACAGGTCTAGCGGGTCATCAGCGGCAACGGCAGCAGCAGCAGCTGAGAATAGCCTTGTAAGGCTTTGCCGACTGTCAGCCTGCTGCTCGGACTCCAGAGCGGCAGGCACTGGCTTGGCTGCACAGTTACAGCTCGTCGTTTCATGTGGAGCTCCAGGGGCTGATGTGAGATGTGGGTAGGGTGTATGTAGGCTCGCGGCAGAGCGAACATAAACAGACATAGACATTAAGGAGGAGGAAACACAATATCATCAAAAGAAGGCTAAGCTGCAGCAGAGATGCAAACACTCTGAAAAATAAATGCACAAACTCACTCAATATTATTTGCCTCTGTGCTAAAAGCTACTCTACATCTTCATAACCTAGTGAGTGCTAATACAGTTTTGGTTTACTGGCATTTTGAATAGAAAGTGGGGAATAAAGCATGTCATTGTGCCTGGATGAGCTAAGCCTCTAAAAATAGTGCAATCTTCTGTTTTTCTATTTGAACACAGTGGTAAGTGGTGAATGTGTGGGAGCATGAGCATGAATCTTAATGAGGATGACATCACCTGTGAGGACGACATCAAGGAGAATGAAGCCCGCGGGTACATATATGCACAAGAGCAAACAAACCACATATATAGTACAGTGAGTCTATGATCATTATTTGGTTGAGATGGCACCGAAGTGTCATGCTTTTACACAGTAACAACATAAATGAACTACGCTGTTATTGTCTTAACAACCCCTCAAAGTGCTTTCTACTACAAGTCCCATTCACCCGTTTACAGCACATTCATACAGCGCTTCTATATATAGGGTTTCTCTATCACTCACACATCCCATTCACACACCGATGGTACAGCCAGCAGGGGATTTTAAATTTCGGATGATTTAAAGTCAAGTGTCTTGCTCAAGGACACTTCAACGTGCGGACTGAAAGAGCAAGGATACGAACCACCTAACATAATCTCAGCCACATCCAACATCATCTCCATAAACAGATTCTGCTTGTGAATATGCAGAATCTGTTTATCCGTTTAGAGCAATGGAGGGGGGACACATTGACTGAAACTAAGCTGCTATTAGCTTTTTAATTTATCTGCATTCATATATATATATATATGTTAATAAAGATTAGCAAAAATGTCATGTGGACCTGAAACACCTTAAATATTGCTGTTTGTGTTTTGTGTGGAGAAACGTTTGACTTGTGTGATGAGAGAAACTAATCAGACTGTAAACAGTGTGTGGCGAACAGAAGACAGAATGTTGACCCGTATATTTGCCGTCTACACTGGAAGCCCCAAAATATTGGCTGTTGCCCCAAGAGGCTGACTTATCATCAGATGCTATCCGATGGGCTCAGAGATTGTACCTTGGTGATTGGTAATGCCTGCCAATCATAATACAGTATTAAAATCTATATGAAAACTGTCCTTTATTGTCTAGTACGCAAATCTTAGATTTCTATCATGTTACAAATAGTCATTACACTACGATAACTTGGAACATTGCATACTGCATACTCTCCCTGTACTTTACTGTTTTTAAGAAACACAACTTGTACTTTCAGACATTAAATTCCAACCAATACTGCCAAATCTACTCATGGTTTATATCAAAATGTATCTGACATGATGCAAAACAGTTACAGCAGAGTTTTTAGCACAGAAAGTGCCAGAGAAAATCTTAAATGCTGTGAATAATTTATCCGGGATCAGGATCCAGTCATGCATCTCTCTAGAAAACAGAACAATGTTGACTACAATGTCATATTGTGAATATGCATGCAGCCACATCCACACTGAAATCGCTTCTTTATCACAGTTCACTATGTTTTATTGCTGGGGACGTCTTGAGGACTCTTCACTGTGAACTACATCAGAACGCAGGAGGATCTCCTTTGTGTTCTCTCTGTTTTCTGTTGCTTATCAGACACTGTTGGGTAAGTTATCCTTTCATCTCACTTCTCTGTTAAGACGCAAATCATTTTGTGTCAGAACGTTTACCCATTGAAAATCCTCAGTTTTATTGCATTAAATATATGGAACGTAAGATATTGAAAGTGCAGGTTTGCATCAGTATCTCATTTTAAATGTAAGCTTGATGCAGACAACAGTTTGTTGTTTTTAATGTTGTTTTATGTTCTTGAAATACTTATTTTACTGTACAATTGTTTTCACTTGTTCTATTGTGTTCATTTTTTAGTTTTAATTGCTGTACATCGTTCTCGCTAGACATCAATGCTAGTTATTTATTTTGTTTATTTGTTTTTGTTTATTTTCATCATCTTATCATTAGTAATGTTGTTATTATCATATACTGTTCATCCTTCCAGCCTGTACAAGTGTGATCTCAGGGCGCAGCAGTAAAACAGCTTAATGCTCCGTCAAACATTCTCTGAATAAACAATAATAAGTGTTTGCATAGAAGAATTAGTGTCTACACACGGTGGGATTACTGCATATGCAAATGATGATTTAGTAATAGAGCAGAAGCAGAGGGGCGAGAGAAGAATAAAACTGTAAAAAGGCCAGTGCAGAAATAAAGAAAGCAAAGAAAAAACTAGGAAGACAGAATTGTTTTACATTTTGTAAGGAAGCAGAGGAAGAGAGACTCAGAATTATTTCATCCCACAGAGAAAAAAGGCTCAGGATTGAAGCTTATAGTCAAAGGGAAGAGATCTGGGGCTTGGGTCTGATAGCTCCTGAAAGCTAAGGCTCACAAAGCCTCTCCACTTTGCTCTTTATATATATATCCCCATCGTATCGCAGGGCCAACATACAGACACAAACTAACCATTCACACTCAAACCTACCATCAATTTAGGCACCTTCTTGCTTTGAGGCGACAGTTGTATCCACTGCACCACTGTGTCGCACTTGCTTAAGTGCTGAGGAGAATAATTACATTTAAGTTTAGTACCTTAACACAGTGGCTCCTGCATTAAAATCCTCCTTCCTCATAAATGAACCTCCTGTGTTGCTCTGTATCATGTGTCACATGCTCAACATAACATGAGCAGCAGTGTTTGGACTCAGTCCAGTAACGTTTGAACAGGCGAGATGGGACTTTTCTACAGCAGAGAACGTACGTGTGTGAGAGCCAGACTCTGCATCGTAGATGAGCCAGAAGAACTCAGCCTTGATCCAGATTCCATGTCTGTCAGGAACTACACAGAGAGAGAAAACCATGACTGACACCGTGCCCTGAGAGGTTAGTGAGGGTGGAAGCTTTGGCGCCGTGCAGGGAATGAGATAAGAAGGTGAACTTCAGGGATTCTACCTGCTGGGACCTTTTCTTGTGTTTGGAATTCCAGTGCTGCAACCCCTGTGGAGATGGCTCTGTTCCCAGGAGGTCTGCCGCATGGAACAACATTGTGTTTCACTCCCACCTGTGGCCATTTCTTACACACACACACACACACACACACACACACACCACATCTGGCATCTCAAGAACTGCTCAGAAATGAGACGCCTGCAACATCGCTGCTGCACCGGTGTCATCCACATCTCCAGTTCTCGCTTCCTTAGAATTCATTATCACCTGAACAACTGTGTTGCTTTCTTCTCATCTTCTGTCTCACGACCCAGCTTCTATACCAGATCCTATATTCATAGAGCAAAGTCATGCTTTTTTATATTCATGCGAGGCATCGCAAATGAGCCCTGACTGAAAGGAGCTGAACGCCTGTGAGTGGCCTTTGAAGTTGGAACAAAGAGAATTCCTGCCCTTCTCCACGGTGACGCTGCTTTCTTTCTCTTTCTCCTTCTCTTTGTCTTTCTTTCTCGTTCTCCCACCTCTCTTTCTTGCCAAAAATAGAACACCTGTAATCACGTACGCAGCTCTTTACTTCGCTCTTCACTTAAAAACTGAAATGAAATTGCACTGTCCGTTCTCTAACCCAGAACAGGGAGGGTTTAAAAACTGAAGCCTTGTCGGTTCTCTATGACTTTCCTTGACTCTATAGTTACTCTTATTACACAGTCTTAGAGAGAGAGATGATTCAGGTAGACAGCAAGGTCAAACATGCCTGTGTTACAAATATGATTTAACAGATGCATGGCCGCGTCCTAAAAACAATCACAGAAATACAAACAGGTGCATGGATTCAGCCACACAGCACAAGCACAGTCTTGCAGACACATGATGCTCACTCCAGGAGAGGTACAAACACACTGACCTCTTTTCAAGCCTGTGGAGTCGCACCTCTGTGCTGTGAGCTATTTTTAGCTGCTCTGTCCTCAGACGGTTAACTCACAATGCCCTCACATCTCACAAAGTGTCTGCCCCTAGTGGGACACTTTAAAGTGTGGGATTCATCTCAAGATACACACACACACATTCCCGTATACACACACACTTACTGCAGATGCTGTGCACAAAAAGTGACGTAAATGTAGTCTGAACATTCTTGCTGTATGAGGGAGAAAGTAGTAGTAGTAGTAGTATCTTTTTACTTAGTAATGAAAACAATATTGATATTATACACATAGTCAACAGTCTATGCTGAAGGTGACTGAAAAGGCACAGACAGAAGCAAGATGCTCATATCCCATAATCCTCCCGAATTAATTAAACAAAGCTTCAAAAATAGCTCCACTGCCAAAAAATATGGAGCTTCACATTCCAAAGTTTAAATTTGCATTGTTCCACAATCAGACCCCAACAATTGAAACATATCTCCTTTTGATCCCTTTCTTTGCTTTTTGTACAAAAATGTACAAACGTCTCTTAAATCACATGTACTCTCCTGAAATGAAAATAACTTTGGAACAAATAAAAAACCGTCTCAGCCTGTTTATTAGTGTGTTGAGAAAGAATTGTAGCCGTTTGCATTCTTGCAGTACAACATATGGTGATAATATTTACTGATATTAATTTGCTAATAGTCATCTACAAATCAACAGTTGTACTATGCTATTAAAGTGAGGGAAGTGTATTCCAAGCTGTTTGTTATGTTTCTTAGTGAGGGCCCATACTGCTGTCAAAATTTAGTTTAATAATGCATTCAACTCTCCTCCTCCAATGCCGTCTTTATTCTCCACTCATTCTACCCAGTGTGGGGCAAGAGCCTACGGCCACACACTGCTCTCTCCGCTCCGTGTCCCACATTGCTGCCCAACTCTCTTTGTCTGTTTCCCTGAGCCACCGTCAGTCTGTCCCTCTCCTCTCTTTGCATCATTGTCTATTTTCGTCTTCAAACTGCACTAACAAGATGGAGAGAGAGCAGTGCTGTTTGACCTTGATTTGAGTGAAGAGTATAAGGATGTGTGCATGCATGCTTGTACTATGAGAAAACTGACATGTTATCTTATGGGAATCAGCATATGCTGTCAAATCACTTTTTCTCCAAGTCCATCTCCTCTTTCCCCCCAAGGACGCCAGCAACAGGATAGGGTGAAAAAAAGTGATGATGGTGCTAGAAGTTAAGCTCCGCGATCACCGAAGTTATTACAATTCATCCTGAGGGGGGGCAAGCATTTATATACTGAACTTTGTGTCGATCCATCCAAAGGTTGTTGAGGCATTTCAGTCAACACCACAAATGCCAACTTGCTGGTGGCAGGGGATCA
Source organism: Paralichthys olivaceus (assembly GCF_024713975.1). Lineage (NCBI taxonomy): Eukaryota > Metazoa > Chordata > Actinopteri > Pleuronectiformes > Paralichthyidae > Paralichthys > Paralichthys olivaceus. The sequence goes on along the minus strand of NC_091098.1, from coordinate 17,467,724 downwards.
CCGAATCATTACGATTCAATATCTGGGGACCCTGAATGTTTGCACAGAATTTCACGGCAATCAGTAACATTGCTGTTGTGTGTCAGTCGGGTCAAAAAGTAACATCCACAGAGTCATGCTAATAGCATTGTTAAAATAATTCACTCCAACTTGTATAGATTTGAAAATAAAAAAAAGTTTGGAAGATGAAATGTTGAGTTTTGTTGGGGACCAGATTTTCTGCGGTATGTGTCAGGTGATTGACATATAACATTGCATAATGTACTTCAGAGAAAAATACACATGTTCAACTGGAATGGCACTCAGTAGAGCAAATACCTCCGCCAAGGCCCAACAGTCCCATTTGATTCAGTCAAGCTTCACCTGTGGCTGTGACTCAGGAGGAAGAGTGGTTCGTCCTCTTACTAGAACAAACACCACAATGCCTTATTTTTTGAGATTTTCTTGCTGTAAAAAATGTACAGCAGCAAAATCAACTTCAAATTTTATACATGAGAAAAGCACCTTAGACAACAACGAGACTGTTCTGTCATTTACAAAATGATCTTCATATAGCTGTGGGTGTCAAACGTTTACTAGTACTAAACCAATCTCAGGTATTATAAGCTTTATCTGTTGTGAATGTTCAACGGCAACAAATAGAGATTTTATAGACACTGTTATGACAAATTTTATTACCATGATCAATGGTATAATAGAGTCATGGAGAAAATCAGCCCTTGTGTTGCGCTCTGAAAAGTACTGGCATGAATTATGCAACAGAGGAGTGTGAAAAGTCAGACACACACAGACACACACACACACACACACACCAAATTCCATTCTAAACCCAATTAGGCTCTGCATGTCCGTTTGATCCATGGCACTGGATGGATGCAAAACCAACACAAACAAAAATGCTCCTCTGGAGATAACATAACCCAGTACAATGTGAATATCTCTCTCTACTCTCTCTCTCTCTCTCCTCGCACCTTAATTTTTCTCTTTCTCTCGTTTCTCCCTCTTGCTCATTCTCTGCTATCAGTCAGGGCCAATGCCAGGTAGAGGCGTGATTTTATTTCCCCCCCACCGTCTTTTATTTCAATGCAGTGCAGGAGGAGATGATTGGACAGATTGGGAGAGAAGAAAAATGTAACTTAATCATGGAGACTGAGCAATAAAACCAAATCTTTGTGAGAGCTAGACGAAAAAACTTTGAAGGCAAGAGTGTTTTTAAGTTCCAAAGGTAGAATTAATTTCCCTGAGGTCATTATGAATGAAATGCAATTCAATAAGTCAATACAGTCCTGATCCAGAAAAATAGCTGTGGTGGTGAGAAGAGAAGAAAGATAAAGTATAGGACTAATAGAGTAAAATGATCCAAAACACACAATGCTGCAGCTCCAGCCTCTGTCTGCTCCTGGAGTTGATGCTCAAAGAACTGGTTATAGATGATGTTCCATGCATGAATAGCTTGCATTCAAGTGTACAACAAAGCTGTATGTGTATGCTTCTATTCCATTGTCTGTATTTAATTCATCCTCCAAGAAGAAGAGGAAGACGACTGTTCCCAGACTGTTCTCCGATGCCTACCTCTTCTATGGTTAAACTTAGAAAAAAGTCAGTCAGGTGTTTACTGAGGAGTGAGCCAGTATAAGTGTTTCTATTGAACATGGATATCATGTAAAACACAAAACATGGAATCTGCCCATCAAATTCTCTGACACTTGAAAATCTGCAAAGACAGCAAAGTGTTTTCTGAGCATTTTCCTCAAGCTGTGAATGTTAAAGGTACAGTGTTTTGAATTTAGTGAAATTCTAGTGGTTGAGTTGCATGTTGCAGCTGAATTCCCCTGACCTCGCCCTCCCCCTTCCAAACATGAAAGAGAACCTGTGGTAGTCTTCAGCTCAAAAGGTGTTTAGTTTGTTCAGTCTGGACTAATGTAAAAAACATGGCAGCCTCCATAGAGAGGCTCCCCTCGATGTAAATATAAAGTATTTAAATATAAAGGGCTTTTTCAAGGGTAAAGACAACTACAATTCATACAATTTAGATGAAACAAACTAGTGAAAACATCATGAGGATTATTCTACATGAATTTTCTGCCAATAGTTCCCTTTCACCTAAAACTTACACCCTGGACCTTTCAATGCCTGTTATCCATTATTGGCTTTTATTTCTAGAAATAGTTTTTTGCAGTTGAGAACACAACACCTTCATTATAATCAAAAGTTCAACTCTATGCAAATGTCCTGTGATGTGCTGCACATTGCCAAACTCATTTTCAATCTCTCTGGTTGTTTTCTAACTTTGCTTAATGAAAGTACTTCTACTGATCGCTGCAGTCTGTAGCTTCCTGATGCTCTTTAATACAACTTAAATGAGCTACTACAGAAGTTGAGTAAGATACCTAATAAATGGAAACAGGAAATACTTCATCTTGAATCGATTGCGCCATCTGAGCCGCAGTTATTACCCACAATACACTACCATGAATATACACAAGACCTCAGTTGATCGCAGTTGAGATTTCACCTAAATATTTCATGTCTGACATTGTAGGAAAGCCATTTTACATACTACATTGATCTCAAATAACATTCTTCATGCTTTGAAAGATAAAATGGTTGCACATCACCATAAAAAAGATGTAAGTGTCATTAAAGTGTCGTCTGGCGCCCCAACCATACAGTATTCAAAGTCATGTAGGGATTATTAGAGTCACACGAGTCACCGGTCCATCTCCTCTGGCAACCTCCCCCATTCTGAAAACTAACAGTGCCTTTGAATTTCCATGAATCTCATTTCTTTATCGGGACAGATTGATGGCCAGTCACTGTGTCTCAATTTGTCTTTCCGGAGACATCTTTCTCTGTCATTGTCCCCACTTCCTTTCTAATTCCAAGATGCCAGCTGATGAATACTAAGCACCAAAACTCACTATTTCAGTTTTCTTCATTTTCATCACATGCCTTCTTTGGATTCGCTCATCATCATCATTATTCGTCAACATGCACATCGTGAAGTAATGTCTTCAAAATTGGGGGCTGAGATGCCAATAAAAACTTGATTAGTTTATTGCTGGTTATGCGGTTAGATTACTATATTAATGTCTTGGAACATATTCCCACATTTTCAGGATGAGACCATTCAGGATTAGTTATTTCCCCTTTTTGAAAAAAGTCATCTCTTTTCACCTTCTCACTTTCATCTCAAGTAGTTTCTTTCACCTCCCATCCTTTCCTGAAAGCCGCAGCTGGCACAGACTGACACAGTGTGGCATTGCCAAATAGTGTCCATTAATGTCGCAGACCCGCTCTGCCTACTAATGGATAATACCTGCTAGTGGGCATGAAAGCATCCACATTCATTTATAATTACTGATTTACCGATCCTTTGATCGACTCTGACTCTGAATATGAAACAGCCTCCAGCCACAGCAACTATCAAAACCAGAGCCGAGGCTTAGATGGCCACGCTGATGTCTGTGATGGTGTGGTGCTTATATGCATTTCTCTATGACACAATACGACTCCGGCTGGCTCTGAGCTCCAGTAATGAGTCCTGTGTATGATGAGAAGCTGGTTTTGGACAGGAAGCAGGTTGGAAAAAGCATTACCAGCCTGCTTTGTATGCAATGTTACGTGAAATGGAGTCAGGCTATTTCCTGCCTCCACCCGGGTGTTACTGGGGAGCGCCGCTGCTCCCTCTGGATTGGGCTAATTGCAGTATTTGTCAGCAGTTCCATTAGAGAACATTTCATTTCCACACAAGTTATTGTAATGTGGTAGCAAGGCACAAAGAAAGCGCGAGCGGAAATCTACTCCACAAATTTCATTGTAAACGAGGCCGTCGAGCCACTCGGAGATGAGAGGAGAAAATAAACACAGGCGTCTGATTTGCAATTCTCCTTTCTGATGTGAAGTGTCCCTGCAACAAGGTTTTAATTGGTCTGATGAGGCAAGATCTCACACACTGGACACAGGAGACACAGCGCTGGCATATGAATGTCGAGAGTCCATCCCTGGCTCATCACAGCATGCACGCACCAAAGCACACATGCACACACTCACAACAAGCACACACAAGCCCAAATGTTATGATGCGAGACATACCAGCTGTTCTATTTTTACACCCTGCTTCCGAATTACAGCTTTTCCTGACCGTCCCTGTGGAGACCATGAACCATATGAGCATGAGGAAGTACATAAATAGCAGCAGCCACATGCACATGCACGGATATACATACAGAGACACCTAGCCCACACACACACAGAGCAATATGAATATTTAGCAGGGCCAAACTCTTTCTTTAGGCCCACTATCGACATGCATCCTTGTTTGCCATCTGTATGATGACGCCAATGTTACCAAAGACAGCAAACGTGGTCTATAGACGGCTGATGAGGTGGATAACATGGCAAAGACGCAGCTTTGCATACGCCAGACACTGACTCACTAGAATCTGTGGTTGACGCAAACATGTACATTTTAAAAATAGTTGTAGATGTAATTAGGGTTTCTAATTTGCGGGCCAAGTCTCTACATCAGAAAATCACATACAGCAAAGTGCAGTATTTTTTGGAACCTGCAACGGCAGTATGAGGTCTAACTGAACGAAGTATTTTAACTTGCACAAATCCAGGTGGAGACTTTTGAGCAAGGAGGCAAATTCTGGTGGATCAAATAACACATTTGACTTGCAGTAAGTCAAGTGCTTCAATTTGCTGCAGTTTCATCGGATTGTCGGAGCTTAGAGGGATTTAATTGCGTAGCTGCAGGCATGTAAAAGATAACCTGATGTGTTGGGGTTGGTAAAATTTGGTTTGAATCAAGGTGTACTTCAGACTTCATGAAAGGGAAGAACTGACTTTATTATAGGTCCAGTAAACCAGGCCCAAGGGAGGGTTTAAGGAACGTACACTGATACTAAACGCTTACATTGTGAGTTTATCGTAGAAATTAAATGTAAAATTCTGACCTCAGGAGCAGACTGGTGTTTGGGTTGTGTAGCATGCAGGGGGGGAGTTAAGAAGGCGGTGGTAAGTGATGTCATGCAGTGTGGAGGTGAGAAATTTGTCAAAAAATGGTCTGTGACATGATTCATACCATGATGCCCACCTCATCATTGGGTATGTGCTGCTGAACTAATGTGGCCTGTTACTATAAGTACCCAAAAATGCAAGAATAAATCCCACAAACAAAACCTTTTAATGATGTGTGCACATCAACATTTAGAGTTAGCTTTTAGAAACAAAGAGAGAAGTCTCAAGTCTTGCCTATAAACTGTCTTCATTAGAAGCTGTAATGTAAAGGATTCAAACTTAAACGTTGAGGCATAATGTAGGTTAAGGCCCTTCTGTGTGATTGTGCTGCGTTTATAGAGAGGGTTGAGCATTGGGAGGGAAGAAAGCGTGGAGCCGAAAATACACGGCAACAACACCCTTAGATGCTACATCTGGAGTCGCCATGGCAACCGTTTCCCCAGAGTAAGCCGGCTGACAATCAAATCTTGTTAAAATGATGTGTGCGAGAGCGCGTTTGTGTGTGTTCCTGTCACCACGCTGATGGGGCAAGACGGAGCTTAATCTCGGCAGATTAAGTGTGTCTGTGTTTATCATAAGGCCCTCATAAAAGACAGCGCGGGATCAGAATCAAACAGGATTTATAGGATTTCCACACTAATGACTGGCCTGTGGAGGATAGCGTGGTGGAGACTGGAGACGGGGAAAATGAGAAAGGTGAGAGAAGGAGAGTGTGTGAGAGTACATTTTTCGGGAAAGAGAGAGACGGAGAGAAAGAGAGAGCGAGACAGGGGAGGACCAAAGGGTTAAAAAGAGGGTCATGGGAGAAACAGAAAGAGAGGCAGCGGGAGAGAGGCACAGTGCATGGTTTAATTAGATGGGCTATAAATAACCTGAGGCTTGACATTTGAACATGGAGACCTACTGAATGTCTCTCTGTGTTTTCTGCTAGATGTGCCTGATGTTTGAACACATGCCACCAATTTTTTGTTCTCTCCTCCTTCTCCTCCTCCTCCTCCTCCTCTTCACTGTGGTCTTCTGTTGCTCCCTCTCTTTCCATCTTTATCACTCTCTCTTTCTCTCCCACTTGTCAATTCTCTTGTCTCTCTCCCACACATGCAGACACGCAGGCCCACATGTACACACACTCACACACACGTTCGTCAATCATGCCTCCATGTAATACTTGCTATATATGTACCAGGAGGAAGTGAAAGTGACATATCAAAAACAGGTTTTTCATTAGCTGTCAGGAAGAGGAATGAACACACAGACAGACTTGGCACCCAGTATGATGTCAATACCCAGCCACTTATAGCTCACTCTGACACCCAGCACCAATCTCCTACACTGAAAAACACATCTGTCACTTTCAGTTGACACTGGGACACAAACTCTGCGAGAGATTTGGCGACAGGTCTATTATGCACTGTATGGGTCTGTGAGACTGCAACAGAAACATTTCCCTCTCTCATTCACGCTGCATTACCCCTTTTTAGTGTCCGTTGATTATAATTTATTTGATGTAATCTTGCTTGTCCTTCTGTCCCCTCAAGAGGCTTCATATATCGCTAAGAAAGTTGCTATGGGAACTCTTGTTGCTGCAACAGGGGTGGGGGTGGGCTTGCATGCAGAGTGGGAGAGCGGAGAAACATTATTAAAAGGATGACTCGGCTGGATTTAAAGAAGGGAGGGCAAAAAAGAAAAGAGGGATCAGTCGTCTGCATCTTTCTGCAGAAAACAAAGCAGCAGTTAGCCGGAGAAGACGTGTGGGTCGGAATAGTGCTGGAGTGAAGGAGGGGACACTGAGGTTGTTCATCTCCATCTCAGGAGAGCCTACCTGATTTGCCAGCAATAAGACCTGTCATTACTCACTAAAGCCCAGAGGTAACACTTCTACACCTCCATCCCCCTGACTCCCCCCTTCTCCGTGTACCCATCCATCTCCCCCTTCCTTGTATGTGTGCAGAGGGTGCTAAAACCACACAGGGGTGAGGGAGTGAAGTCAGCCCCACACACGTATGGACAGAAATACAACGGAGAAGAGGACAGCTGATCAATAGAGGAGGAGCAGCAGAGAATAGATGAGATCACAGTAAGAGGGAACGCAGCGAGAGATAGAAGAAAGGGAGCGCAGGCCTTCAGACGTGTGTGAAACCGCAGGTCTCACTGGCTTTAAATAGATTTCACATAACGTTGCACCATTTCCAAATAGTTGAAAGGAAAAACACAGCTATGATTAACTCTGCCCATAATCTGAGGAGTTGTCCTAACAGTATTTGTTTACTTCCCCTGGAGGGAAAGAAAAGGCGAGCAATTATTACAACCGCTCTGAGAGTTAATGAGACAGAACCTGCCTCGCACTTTTCCTTCGTTCCTGCTTGGACCCACAATTCCACGGTGCCACAGCACATGTCAGTTTGAAATCGTGTGCTGTTGTTGCATGTTGGCATAAGCGTTTTTCTGTTCGTCTTTGTGAAACCAGCTTGTGGGTGCGTGACTATGTGTGCTTGATGAAAACCTTTTTTTTTTTCTCATTCAATAGTCTGGTAATAAGGTTTTAGTCTGCCAATATGGTGCAGCTGATAAGCACAAAGGCCAATAATCCATACAAATATTAGCCAGGGTTTTAGAAATGGCTTGGTTGAATGAGAATTTGTGCATGTGTGCGTGTCTGTGCTGGCAGAAGCATGTGCATTGTGCATGTTTGTTTGCACACTTGTTGGGCCATTTGGAAGACAAGATTTGTAATCAAATGGATGCACAAAAACAAACTTTGTTGAGTAGCTGTGATGTCTGTTTTGTGCACATGCACACACACAGAGACTGAATAAACCCTAAGATGTTGGGTACAGTGTGTGAAATTTTTTTATTGTTGTGTTCTTCTTGACAACTGTTTATATAATGTTTTTGAGGACATTTGCCTTGTCTGGCATCTTAATGTCAACAATACTGTACAATTAAACAGTTATATTGCACTGCTGACAACAAATTATAACTCCAGAGTGTTTCAATGTCCTCTGCACTTGATAGACAACCATCAGTTGCACACAGCTGATGAAAAACCTGTGCTTCTCTACATTTCATCACCTTCTATACAGGGGGATAAAAGGAAGAATTCTCATTATCATGAGAAGACAAATAACCTTTGATTGGTATTTGCACCTTATTATTCCTTCACAGCTGATCTGAAGGAGCGAGGGGTCTCTATGGTCAACAGCCTCTGGAACAACATCTAAATAACAGATATTTTCTACCGTGTGGTATACACCACCAGTTCGAACCCACTAATTTCATTATAGATCCCCTGAAGTAAATCAATATTTTACCAAGCTGAGGTCAATATGTTTGCACCTTAAGGATCCGGAGCAAACAGGCCACCTCTACCTTCCACCATTCTTTGCAGTGCACGTTCCCCAAAGAGCGTTGCTGACAAATTATGAGTCAACACCGGAGTCCAACAGCAGTGCTAAGATTTGTGCCTGCTTGTGCTCACTGAACCTGGTTACAGGGGGATGTGCCAGAGTCGCTCGTTTCCTTGGAAGACTTCTCTCTGCTGCGCTCTGACAGGAATGACAACTCAGGCAAGAGCAAGGCTTTTCTGTCTTTGTCAACCAGAAGTAGTGCTCCCAGTTCACAGTTTGTAACCTCGACATTGAGCTGGTACGTCTACGGCTCAGACCTCTTATGCCTGTGAATTTGCAAATATTTTGGTACGGTCTGTTTATGTTCCAGTGAATGGAAACTCTGTAAAGAACAGAAGAACAGCCACTTTAACTGCAGACTGTGAACACAGGCATCTGCTGTGCACTTCAGAAGCACCTTGTTTTACTGTCGATTTCAACAACTGCAAGATAGAATCAATATGGACACAACAGAGCTTTATTTACTATACTTTTCTTTACTCATTTAATTATTTTACTCAATTATTGATAGATTGAACCAACTTGTGTGAATAAAGTGAATCTTGAGAATCTTAAATGAATAAGTCGCTGACAGCTCAAAACACTGCACTGAATCTGTGTTCTCCAACTTGGCAGCCAGCATAACCAGCTTCACCCATTTTATTTCCCAGGCAATGCAGGCCGATAAGACTTGAACAAAACCCAAAGAAAATAAATCATCTTCAAACCCAGTGTGTTTCAAAGTCTGCTACAGCTGGGGCCTAAGGCAGAAACAGTATTTCAGCAGAAAACAACAGTATGCTGGATGGACAGTCCACTATACTACATATTTGTCCTGACTGCTGAGTATTGAAGAAATTATCCTACTGGACCAAACCACAGTAAAACTAAATCATGCCATACTCATATTTAAGATGATGGAAAATACAGATGGTAAAACTACCTTTCCCATGAAAATTTACCCAGACAGCCCAACATGGCTTGAGTTCTTGTTCTCGACCCCCCTCTCCCCCTCTGTATCTCTCAACCCATAAACACATTCCAGGCCAGACCATAACAAAGCCAGCCCTCGTCTGTAAAAACACATGAGGAGCCACAGGATGCGGTTGTGCTCATCTGTGGCCTGCAGGTAGCCACTGAACGACCGTATGAGCCAGACTGGGTCGCTCTCTGTGCCTGCTAATGTAGGCATGGAAGACTGGACTCTAAAGTAAGTCAGTGGAGCATGGATAGCACACACACACACACGCGCGCACACAGATACACACATATACAAACGCACACACACACACAGACACTCACAAAGTTATTTATGCATGTTTCTTGGCAATTGTAAAGTATTTGGCCTGAAAGACTTTCTGGGTCAGCGTGATGCAGTTAATTTACCAAGAGGGGGTAAAGGCTGTAACAATAAATATTTGAAAGCTAATTAATCATTTCAATCATTTGAAGTCAAAATAGGGACTCAATGCTAAAATGTTCCCTTGTTCAAACCTGGTTCTTTGGATGTTTGATGGAAAAAACCAAGACATTTGAAAGCAGCATGTTAAAGAGTTTTGTTACTAGTGAGCAACACTACACTCCGAACGAATTCAGATACACACAGACACGTCCAAAATACATCCCTGGATTATGAAATGAAGTCCTGTTATGGTACGCTCCCTTCTGTGCTACAGCGGCTATCTCCATCAGCTCTCATATCCTGAAGCATAATGTCAAACACACATTAGGTTGAATGCTGTGGACTTGCTTGATGCTGCTGCAATGAGCCATTTGAGCTAATGATTTGTTTCTATACAGAGCTCTTCTAAGAGCTGTTATTGATCTGTCTATGACCACAGGAGACCATATATGGGTCTGTGTGTCTGGCTAAATATACAAGGGTACAGCATACATGACTATTATTGTGTCCTTGTGCATGCGTGATAAAAGAGGCAACTCACTGACACAGAGCAGAATTTCCAATAATGCATTATGAGGACGTTTGTGCCCATTTAAGCCGAAAATCCTCTCTGATCAGAGAAAAAACACGAGGACACAAGGGGAGCCAGGACAACAATCAGAGCTGGATTTTTTGATTCTTTAAACATATTTTTGGAGGCTGAAAGCCATCGAGTGTTAATTTTAATGGCCTCAGCCAAAAGCTTGTCTGCTCCCAGCTGACCTATAAATAGAAATCTCTTATAAAAACAACAAAGTAATACTTAACAAAAACAAAGTATTATGTAACTCATGTGAGTTTGTTTTTGTGTGTGTATCTGATATCATTGTGTCAGCACGTTGTGCCCAGTGGTCTCAGCTGCCTGTGTGTGTATGCAGAGAGCGCAGGACAGAGGATCCCATGGGCACCTATATGTGATTTGTTAATCATGCCCAGGGGACCCTCGCAATCACACACTCTAGACTTACACATGCCAATGCAACATAAGTAGAGACTGGGGTCTCCTGGGAGGCATTAGATAGTCATGTGATATGGGTAAACATTTGGATGGAGCAGACTAAATTAAACGCTCTCCAGAGACATATCAAGAAGGGGCTCGACGTCATGTCTCAAAGCAGCGTGCGTCAAATGGTCACATACGGTACATTATAGCTCTTCTGATAAAACAACAGGTTCAATGAATTCCGGATACATGTTACTTCCATATAACAGGCTCATGATTCGTCTATGACAGGAAGAGAGATGTGGTGCGCATTACATCAGGCAGCAGCGGGGCAGCCTGCACGGCGCAGGCCTGCTGCTGTGAGTATCATAGATTACCAAAGTTTCAGCCCTCCTGCCAGTGCAACATACCATCTTTGTCATTGTCATTTCCCTGGAAATTGAGGTGAGGGTTCAGTGGTTCCTTCATACCCATCACAGAAAGCAGCAACACAGGGCTAGAGCCTGGCTGAGAGAACGCCCAGTGGTTGGGTTAATGCAGGTTAAGTTATCAACATCGCATAGAGGGTAGCTTGACTAATCACTTGGTTGATGTGATTTCCCATTCTCTAGGAAATGAATGGAGGTCAAGCTGCGGCAGATTGGCCCAGTCTCTCAGCAAACACACAGTATGTAAGCATTTGTGCGAGTGCATGTGTGCAAAGGCTGGTGAGCTGCAGGAGATTCATTGAAAAACAGTTTTTTTATTACAGACCATAAGAAAGGACATGATTCTATATTATGGTAATAAATTGCCTCCTCTCTTAAATATCTCACTCAAGGAAGGAGCGATGGAGCTTAGACAGGGCACAGCGCCAGGCAGTCTAGATAGTTGGTCGGCCCACGCATACACACACACACACACACACACACACACACACACACACTTTCATACATGCATGAAGAGTTATTCAAGGTACTTTTTTTTAACAACCTAGGTCGTATTTTCATACTCATACTTTATGAGGTTACAAGCATTTCACTCTTCGACATAACTGCTGACAAATGGGCATGTTGTGACATTTATGGCTGCAACTAATGATCACTGTCATCATCAATTAACCTGTTGATTATTTTTTTGATTATTAGATTAATACTTTGGAGTTCCGAACATCAAAACGCCCGTCACAAATTCCTTGAGCCCAAGGTGATGTCAATAAATTTACCATTTTTAATTGGTAATCAAAATAGTTGACTATTCATTTTCTGTGGATCGATGAATCAATCATTGCAGCTCTGATGGCACTGCAAGAACAGAGGTTATGCAACCCGACCAGGAACTTAAGTAGGTGATGAATTTTCAGGTGTGCTCACCTCCAGGAAAGTGGCTTTGCAATATCAGTGCAATTAAGTGAGTAAAACGTTATCACATCCAATAGATATATCGGCCGAATCTGTGAAAATAACACATTTTCCTTGAACCCACAGACACGCACACACAGAGTTATGTGTTACTACAATATCATAAAGTTCTACACTAAAGTCTCATGCTAATGAATCCCATTGCAACCCCAGTACTTGTAGTTAAGCCTCATTGCCTCACACTGACAATGTTGTGAGTGTTGAAAGGCTCCCTTGTGTCTTCCCTTCCATCTCTGCTCCTTCCTTCTTCTCCCTCCCTCTTTCTCTGCATCCTCACTCCATTCTGTCCATCTCCAGCTCTTTGAGTTATTGTCAGCGTAGACAGGGAGCCACACCGCATCATTAACCGCCTCTCGCAGCACTGTCTGCACCCCAGATGCAGAGAACAAGGCTTTTATGCACCGTGGTGGCTGATGGACAGTCTAATTCTCTATTAATGGACGCAGCGCAGCCTCATTGCTCATTAAAAATGAATGGAGACAAGCTCTCTGCACTGATAATTACACATACACACACCTGGGTACAGCCGACTCTGCGTAACACTGACAACAGTGGGCACTGGCAGGCAGGGAGGAACAGACGCACAGAATAACAAGGAGCATACAGTGGGTGTACAAGAATTATTTTAGAGGAATAAATAAAAGGTTTAGTTTTCTGCAGACGGGAAATTTTTCTCAGCCCATATCAATGAGGCATAATGGAAAGACTCTGTGTTTTAAAGCATTCACAGATGCAGGATTAGCTTCATTAAAACAAGTAAATTTAAGCCTCTTGTGTGAATCAGAGGCCTTAACAAACAAGATTCCACAGTCAACACAAAAAACCCACTCAATTTTAAAAGGATGGACGCCTGTTAGGGAAGAGAGTAACATCAAGGCATTACAAGAGGGTTTTTTTCCACCTATGTCAAGTGGGACATTGACCTTCAACACAAAATGTGGAAGAGAAAAAAAACCCATAAATATTTAAAACGTAAAAACAAAAACTGACAGGAGAGGAAGCAACACAGTGAAGGTTAAGAGTTTTGCAGAGAGAGAGATGGTGGGGATGAGGCTGGAGGTTAATGATGACTGTCTTGGCTTCCATCGAACAACTGTTTGAGGGTGCTGCCAATATGATAAAGCAGGCAGGTAATTAACTAAAATGACAGAAGAAAGACAGATGCACATGGGTGTGAGGCAGATATACAACATGATGACGTTTCGAGAGGGAGTGATAGTAAGATTATGAATGAGAATTCTGTCAATCACTGAGTCAGGGCTGGCTCACGCATTCAGCCGTGCAAATGCGGCTATTTGTTCAATTACAGCTAATTTATGTTTACACAGGAAGGCAGAAAGGAACCTAAACATGGCCAAACAGCCTTAAGGGCCAAGGCTATTAAGTAAAGCAGCCTTTTTTATTGATCGACCCGAATATTAAAAATGCAGCCGCCATCAAGACCTCCTGTTTAACTATGCTCACATCAGAGGCAGAGACATGGTGATAAATTGCCTTGGGATGACGGGACATGCCCGTTCCTGATCCTCTCAGCGCTCTGCCTGCATGACACGCTTCCACACAAGCTGGACTGCTCCCTTTTGCTGAGTGTGCGACTTCTGCTGAATCACAATTAAACAGGCAATCGGCTCCGAGCCCGTAAATAAATCAGCTCAACAAAAATACCTTCAACTGAGTCACACTCACGCACCCTCGCCAGGAGCGATTTATCATTTTCTGTAGGCGGAAAATAAAGACTATTTATGATTATTTTAATCACAAATACGATTTTGAACTGTTATTAGCAAATAATTCAGATGAGTGTAAAATGCAGCATTTTTTAGTTTACTGTGTAATGAAAAACATGCTTGTGTTTTTTTTCATTGTTGATAATCCTGCTTAATATATTAGTTTAAATGTTGTGTCACAAAAGATGCTCATCTCAGCTTAGCTGAGCCAAACATGCTGCTTTCAAATGTCTTGGTTTTTTCCATCAAACATCCAAACAACCAGGTTTGAACAAGGGAACATTTTGGCATTGAGTCCCTATTTTGACTTCAAATGACTGAAATGATTAATTAGCTTTCAAATACTTAGTGTTATTATTATTTGATCTGCTAACTAATCAATTATTCATTCATATATACAATCAAAATGAGAGACTAACAAGCACAAGACTTTTGTAGCAAAATGAGAAAAAGGGTGTTGTGGGGGAAGTGGTGGAGTAGTTGAGTCTGCCTGTTTATAGTGAAGTGAATTGAAGTGTGAGCGCATGTGCAAAAAAAAAGAAAAATCAGAGGTTTTAGATACAGTAGAGACACGCCGACAGAAGAAAAACTTCAAGCAGCATGTTTCATCAGAGCTTTCGCTGGATGAAACATGAATGCTTTGCTGATGTGAGCATCACTGTACTCCACAGTAAAGAGTTTGTCATTTGACATGTGAGTACCTTCTTTTAGAAATATGAAGTGGAGAATCGTATCATGCATGTGAACTTTTAAAGGCAAGAAAAGTGATTCTGGCTGGAAAAACCTAGAAATGCAGAGACAACTGGGTCAGAGCGGGGAAGAGCTGTTATGTGGAAAACCAATCCAGGTTACACTGTAAACGACGTTAGGGGGGGTAACTGTAAATCATTAGCATTAGCGATAAGCTTCGGTATAAAAAGTCTTGAGTAACAGTGGTAGAACCTTACAAGTTGAATGTCGGGTAATTATTGTTTGTGTCCCCTGTAGGGAACTCCATTTATTGTTGCCATTTTGTAACGGTCTAATTTGCAGCTGAATGTAACACACCATTGTGTGATGCCTAAAAAATGAATCCCAGGCTGGCAATCCTCTGTCTTGTGTGTCGTTGATACCAACTGTTGTGTGACTCCCTTTCCACAAAGCCCTGGGTCAGGAAGTTAAAAGAATAACTTTCAATTCCAGACGTCTTGCTTAGCTGGATCTCTGTACTGATGCCTTTTGTCATTTTGAATCTTTGCTTCTGAAAGATTATTAAAAATTGCATTGCTTTGTGTTTCTGTAAAAGTTGAGAAAATGAGAAAAAGTCAGATTAAACAACTGTGGTGCTTGAATGCTGCATAAAATCTCCAAAGACCTTGATGTTTACGTTGCAGTTACTCTGAGCAGTTTTCTTTATTCTTATATTTTTTTTGGCACACTCCACTTAATGTATTTATTATTACACATGTTTATTATTATTACTTTCTTTGATTTACATGTTTACTTCTTTAAATATTTAGTTTCTTTGTAACAACTGTGTGTTGTGCAGTTGTTAAGAAGCAATTTCCTTGCAGGGATCGATGCTTCTCATGCTCATTCTGATTCAGGAAATGAAAGCAAGCTAATGGCAACAACAGACAAAACCTGAAGTTATTACCTCATAACACACACGCTATTTTAAGATATGGAAATGTCTTCAGTTGATGATTTCAAGGACACACAATGTATCTCATATTCAGCAAAAACAATCACACTCACCTTATCTGTAACTATAGCATACATATACCATTATTTCCATTCAGTCTTTGAAGACCGGTAATGACTTTTCTCTACAGGCCTGAAACAACTTAATGACAGTGAGGATGTGACTTTCTCGATCACAAAATGACAGGATACAAATTGCAGCATAGTAGAAAAAGAGTTTGGACGCCGAGCCATGACATCCCATTGGAGGGTATTCTGCTGTGAATCACATATCTTGGTCCTTTCCTGCCACTTTCGGCTGTGTGAGGACGGGCACTTGCCGAGCCACATAGATTAGTTTAATGTTCATCCATTTTCCTCACTTCAACAAAACATCTCCGACTAATGACACACATAACAGGAGGCAGAGGGCTTTATTGTCTGAATCCCAAAGTAGAGGCAATTAAATATGTGAAACAGGGCACGTGCGCACAAACACACAAACAGGCACAGACACAGAAACGTGCAAAGCTGCTCTGAATACCAAGTGGACAAGTGATAAAGATTTGAAAAATCCAAAACGTGTCGAAATGTGTAGCTGGAAGCCCTTTGACTGCAGGGTTAATTTGTTGGGTTTATGTATGCAGGTGCATCTGAGCGTGTGTGTGTGTTGCACCCCCAACCATGGACAACACATTCTGCATAATTTGTCATATTCATTACCCCACACGTTATGAATACCAAAGAAAGAGAGGCAGAAGGGTGTAGACGGCCAGCCCGGGCACCACAACAAGTCTTATTTACCCTATCGCACAATCTGTTGGCACTGACAGATTACCCCACATCATCGCACCCGACATTAGTCTGTGACAGAGTGCACTTCACAGCCCCCTCCCTTATCCTCTCTCACTCCTTCCCTCTTTCTCCCTCCCTTTCCATCTTTTGTGGCTCCTGAGGAATCCAAATAGCTTCATATTTACATTTAAAAAAAAGATCTGGAGGATTCAACATCAGGTTTGACAGGGAACATAAGTAAACAGTTATTAAAGATGAAAAGAGGCATTATGCAATGAAGGGAAAGGCCTCGACTTACGTAACCTTTCCATCTTTGCTTTAGGTTGTAAATAAGTAAACAACAGACAACAAGCATGTGAGGGGATGTCAGGTTAACTTATGCATACAGCTTTTTTAAATGTAAAAAAGATGTGGAGATGAAGACCTGGGGCAGGGAGATATAAACATCGCTAAGTCAAAGTGTTTGTTTTTATGTTTCACATTCTACGACAAAGCCATAACACACACACATTAAAAATAACAGCTCAGGACGACTGGCAGGTAAGAACCATTACTCCACCTGTGACATGTTGTTACACAAATGCGCCCACTCGATGCTGCAGCATAGTTTGCCGTCCTCCCCCACTTCTGCTGAAACCATGCTAATTTTCACTGTTGCTTTCCATCGCTCCTGCCCAACCTCCACCCCCTTCCTTCACCTTTCCATTTCCCCACCTCCCGTCATCCCTCCTTGCCCATCCTGCAACCTCCGACCTGAGAAACATGCGCCTCCACCTGGTTTCATTATGTGTCTAAGTGTGAGACCAACCTCTCCTGTTTTGCTCTGACTCCCTCCTGGGGCGATCCAATCCTCCCCTCTCCTGAACCCCACTGCTAAAAGTCAGTGGTTCAGGCCTCCCAAGACAATACCAGGTCTGCTGTCCATCTGTCATGGTAAACCTCGCCAAGACCACACATACAGTAAAGATCCCAGAGTACGAAGCTAATGACTCAAAAGACCATTGAACCTCCTGCTTTATCATGAGTCTATCACACCAACAACACAGCACACATGAAAGAGACTTGGCTCTACCTTAGCGGCTGAAAGCTAATCTGATATTAAAAATAACTCAGTGTAAAAATAATGGAATGTGCTTCTGAAAGTGTTCACACTATAATAACCATTCCAAAGGAGATATGAAATGAAGCTGCCAAATTGTGGCTAAAAGAAGAAATATTTCACTTTAACAACTGTTCATTTGTATTTTGGGCATTTTTAATTATAGAAAGGGAACAGTGTGTGTGTGTGTGTGTGTGTGTGTGTGTGTGTGTGTGTGTGTGTTGCATGGGCTTATAAGAATGTGAAGAAGGCTATGTGTGCCAGGGAGCCCACAGCGAGAGCACAGTCATCTAATCTAAAATCAAGCAGCCTTGGCCACCTCCTCACTGGTTTCCACTGGGAACAGGATAGATGGCTGAAAATCCATCCATCCACATCACGCTCTCCTCCCCTCCCTCCCTCCTCACACACATCTCTCATGTCAACTGTCTTCAGCTCTTAGTTCTCAATGTATTAGATTAGACTCATTCTTTACTTCTCTATGTTCACAAACCTGCTGGATATACATCACTGTGGGCTTGTTACTGGATTAAAGCCTCATAAGTTTAAATATCTCATACGTCTACTGTCAGCACAAGGATGTTACAATCATGTAACATACTAATACAAACAATAAAAATAGCTAAGCAAGTCTTATCACTCTTCCCCGGAGTGCAGGCTGAATTGCAGATGAGGCAGCCTTCACATAGGCCTCGTGTGCTTGGTATTCTAGACGATGGCCTGACGGCGCCTTAAAAACGAGTTAAGATCACGCTCTGAGTCCTGTTGACGGCGCGCAAATCAGATGAGTTGTCATTAATGATTCACAGCGGGTGTGGATTAGCTAGAGGTTCCTTGCAGATGAATGAGGCTATTTTCTCGCATAGCTCCAAGGTTAGCGAGACCTTAGCGAGCACGCTCCTGGGGCTAACTCAGTTCTATCATTACAGGCCCCAGCTGCTAACTAAGTTTGCGCACTCAACCCAAGGCCTACCATTCATCCATCTGAAGACAAGAGAGCAGAGAGGAAATGACACGCTGCATCATACTTAAGGCTTCTTTGGTCTTCACTGAATCTGAAGCATCATAATTGAATCTTTATAGTCAGGGTTTTCCCTTCTGTTACATGACTTAAGTGTGACGCCATTTTTGCGCAGTGTCTCAGCTATAAGAGAAAAGAAAAACACTATGCTGAGAGTTCCCCACTGCTCTAATGGAAACCAGATTGGCCCTAAGAGACTTGCATTAGGGGTTTTCTTGAAGTGTGTCAGTCTTTTAGAGTTGATCAGACTTCTGACAGCTAGTATTACACCTTGCTGCCACAAGGGGAACTAGAATGGTACTCAGTAGAGTACAAACCCCCACCAAGGCCCAACAGTCCACTTATGAAACCACATTGGAATTTACTACCTCCAGATTTTTATTAGGATCTGCACCAAATTGCAGACACTTGTAAATATCAGTCCCTTAAATATAAAGATGAAACTCTTGCAATGTCAAAGACAGTGAAAACAAATCCTGTGCTGTGGTTTTTGTGTAATCCTGCTAACAACCAAACAAACACAGATGGAAACACAACCTCCTTTGTGGACATAATAAATTCATGATCTTTGAAAACAAGTTGATGTGTACGAAATATTAACTGTCAGTGAAAATGATGCAAAGAGAGTGAGAGACAAAACAACTCTTTCAAGTATCTGAGTCAGCTGACTATACAGACAACTGACTGAATACATTTTGAAAAGCAGCCAATCGCTGTCACATAGTTAGATATTTATGGGAAGATGAGAAAACTCAAGTTCAAATTCATTCACTGTAAGTTTTATTCTACTGTGTTATTTTGTTTGGTGCACATACAAACAATCGCGCATGATTTGTTGCTTTTCTCTGTTTTATATCACTGTGAATTCAATATCTTTTGGTCCTGGGTAGTTTGTCTGACAAAGCAAAAAATTTGAAGAGATTGTTTGAAAATGCCGGCATAAAACACAACATAAAACCACAGCGTGTCATTTTTACTCTTCAGATTTTGAATGGTTCACTGAAGAAGCTGCTCTCTTTTGCTCCAAGTCTTTCTGCTTTCCACTGTACCTTTACATTCAGTCAGTCATTTTTACACAGGACACTAAGAACGTATATTCTTAGAGAAACAAGTACATACACCATCGTGTCAGGAGATGCTCAGGGAGAACTGTGTGTGAAGTTACTCCTCAGGCAACTATAAGACTTTCAGACCAAGAAGCATTTAATTAAGTCTTCTCATTTTCCCTCCACTGCCTGCTCCAGCCACAGTCTTGTCATTCATCCATCTCTATCCCTTCTGGGAAATCACAGTTGATCCCCTCCTCCATCACATCTCCACACCTTCACTCACCTCCCCCCATGTGTCCATTCACCTAACCCTAGTGAGGCAGATTATAGAACCCAAAATCAATCAGTTATCCAACACCTTCTGTGTCTTGATCAATCCCAGCCACCAAATCTCTTCCACCTTTTTTCTTCCATATTCCTTTATCTTCCTCCATTCCCCTGTTTTTCTCTGTTGTTTGTTTTCCTCCCTTCTTCCATCCTCTCACTTTTGTCGAGTTCCCTAGTTCCGCTCAACGCTCTTTTAAAGCAGCGCTGGATCAGTCATGAATAAGGTTGCTTGCCACAAGCATGTGCGCCGAGAGCTAATACTCACCCCCTACTAACCCCAACACACACACACACACACACACACACACACACACACACACACACACACACACACACACACACACACACACACACAATCATCTATTGTGACTATACAGCCCATTTCTTCTTATATAGGCTAATTCCCCACTCAGATCAGATGTCTGTTGTTCGTTGATGTGGGAGGGAAATAAAAGCAGATTTTAGTGTGGTGATTCTATTTCCTTTACACTCCATATCTGTGCTCTCAGCAGGGCACAACGCCACAGGGGAGCGATGAATAAAGAGATGGGGAAACAGTCGTGGGAAGTGGCGGTTACGTATGTACCAGTGCCATGCTTCCATGCTCCCACCAAGGGCATAGTGCATTTGTGGGGCCAGTGAGGGCCGAGGTTGAGAAGAATCGGACACTGACCCCTTCATGTAGACTGCATGAGTGCCCTGTATATGCACTGATAGAAAGATCCTCATATTTATGGCACTTTTTCAAAGATAAGGAAGAAATTATGTGGCTTAAAGAGAAAGAATGACAAGTTTACTGTAAATAAAATATTGTATATCTACATATCTATAATATGGATCCCACTGTATAACAATCAGTACAATGTCACCTGGATAAAATCACTGTAAATAGGCACAACAGCTTGGGCCTTTAACTACGGGAAACAGGGTTGTGCCTACAAGCTACTGTCTGTGACTGGGAAATACTTTTACCTTGGAATATTAGCTTGTCACTCCAAAGAGGAAGATGCACTCCTTGTATCAACAGAAAGGTTTTGCCTGACTTCAGAAAAGTGTAAAATATGGGACCTGCTCAGCAAGCTGAGGCAACAGACTGGTGGGAAAGGAGAAAAAGCATGAATTATTGGAAAAGATAGGTAGCACGGCTTGTGGGAGGCAGAGCGTGTTAACCACTAGTTGCACAGCCAATGATTTGATCCTCTTAATATGTCCAAGTATCTTTTAGCAAGACATTGAACCCTGAGTTGTTCCCAGTGGGAATGCCAGTGCCTGGCATGGTTGCTCTGTGAGCGAACATTTTCTTTTAAAAGGTCCTTATATATATATCCATATATTTTATTAAATCAGCATTTTACAAGTTAAAAATTATACCATTTATATGTTATCAATCACATCCTTGCCATTATCTTCTATTGTTGGCCTTGCACCCAACAGCAACCTGTTCAAATCTGGAATCTCCACAAACAAGGCTGAGTCAATACTATGAACTGGAAGTGGAAACTGGTTCGACCACTGTCTCAGTGTTTGCAATAGGCTGTGTGGTTTTAATTCTGATTAATTTGAGCAAACTTAATATCAAGTTTCTGTTCAAACTTTCAGAAGAGTGACAGCTCTAATCATAGATGCAGCTGTGGACTGATAAAAACAAGGACTGATAAAAAGTGATGAAAGAGTGAACTTAAAGTGTTGAATCTAGATGTCAGATGTTAAATGGAATGATAGAGGGTGATGAAGGGCAGTGTGTGCCTGTGTGTGTGTCAGCTTGTCCGTATGTCCATCATATGGTCCCTGAGGGGTGAACTGCTGTCAGAGCTGCTGTTCAGACAGCCAGCCTGCACCTCAGGGCTCAGCCATCTCATCTTATTCACGTAAAGTCATCTAAAAGAGAAACTAAATTATGCAACTTGTAAAAGGAGGGGAGCCAGAGAAACAAAAAAACATATGAGAGTGTAAAAAGATGGAAATGAGATGAAGTTTAAATGAAAAGAAAAATGAAGTTGAGGACTTGAACCCAGGTAAAAGGAGACATAAAGCATAACATGTCGAAGTTACTTCAGCACATCATGAGTATCCCACTCATTGTGATCTCCCCGTAATCTAATTTCTCCAAAAGTTACAGCAACATGTGTTTCCAGGCCTCTCTGATCCTTTTACATAATCAGGGCTACTTGACCTACCATCTATTCTGTGCCTCTTCGCTTACACAACTCTCCCACCTACAACACTCTGCATCTTTTATGTCCAAGAATCATGAAGCTGAGAGCGAGAAGAGAGCGATAACAGAACTGTAATACTCTCACGTCCAATATATTTAGCCATCTGCTACTTGTGAGTAATAAGTAGCAACGCAGCTTATGAGTAATTCACTGAGTCAAACACACATGCCAGTTCAGGACAGATTTTGTTTAACTATGACACTACAGGTAGATTTCTGGTCTATTGTTGACTATCTTTAACGTGTTTAGTGCCGGTTCTAAACATGCCTGTTTGGAATGGGGTTTCTGTGGTAATGCTGATTGTAGCTTCTTTTCTGAAACTGAAAAAGTGACCAGCAGCGATTGAGCCATACCAAGTAAAGCTAGTAAATTAGTTAAGTAAACCAGCTGAAATCTTGAGGCTGTGCCACCACTGCTGCACAAAGAACTGTTCACCGGTTAATTCAAAATTCGGTGAAGCTGGAAAATCAATTGCCATTACTTTCAACACTCCTTTTGTCATGAACACAATGTTGACATGATGGAGTCCCAGCTACAGCTGCAACAGAGCACTGGTAACCTGTTCATTGAAAGTTCATCAAATTGAACCCATCACAAGTCAAAATCATACCAAATTTGACAATGTTCTTCCTTGGGCCCTTAGAAATACACATGCCAAGTGGGAATCGATAGGATGGACTGTTCTCGAGAGAAGCGAGCTACACTCAGACAGGCAGAGACAGATTTCTAGAATTATCAGTTAGATGTAGTGAGGTTTGAAAATTCACCCTCATGACATTCCTTGGAAAATCCGTCACGGCTGTTTTCTAGCATATCTTGCCAATCCCGCTGCCCCCCCCCCACTGGTATCTTCTCCACTTCTCTCACTTATTGTGTCTTTTCAACACTGACATCAACCCTGATACCAAAAATAGCTCTTTCCACCTCCAACCCGCTTTATCGGGACAAGGGCTCATGGAAGGAGGTCGAGGGGTTCAAAGTCAGCCCTAATCAATCTGGAAGATTCTGTCCGTGGGTTGCCGGCAGCCACTCCTCTGCTAGTGTTACCTTTCCAAATGACTCAGCCATGACAACCCTGTACCAATCAAAAACACTACTCTTGTGACCCCCACAAGCTACCTGGAGCACCAGTTGAGGTAACAGACAGACAGAGGGATTACACAGCCTGTCTCTAGGTCATTATACAGCCTCGTCCAGCCCTGTCTAGCCTGTCATCTTTCGCCTTCTTTTCTCACATATCCCCCTTACTGTCTGAGAGGCCTTCCACTCCCCCTTTACATTTTTGGTGAATAACACAGGAGCCCCTTGAAAAGATGAGTAATTACAGAGTGGGAGGAGGAAGATAAGTTAACAGAGCTTCTCTCAATGGGCTCTAAAACCAGACTGAGAATGAAGAATGAGCAGGCAGAAAAAAGACAGGTGGATTGAACAGATGACACTGGACGAAACATTTATAAAACTCAGAGGAAGAGGTGGAGGTGGAGGTGCAGTGCATTGCTGCATGTTTGACAAAATTTGTACCATGGTTGCAGCAGTGTTGGTGGCAGCATTGGGTGGGTGTAGTTTGAGAGCTCTTATCCTCCGTCTCTTTCTCTTACCAGCCACCTACCGCTGTTACAAAACTGTCACCCCTGACCTGACGTAGACACACATACTGTGAATAATACACTATGGTTAAACTTGGAGTTACTCTCAGAGTTAAAATAAATTATTCTTTCTCCAAATTATCCAAATGATTCCTTTTCTTTAATAGTCCCTTCTACCCATCAAGGCAGAGGGTAATTGCTTTGCACAGCATGTAAACTGCTGGGATCAGCATGGTTTAAGTTACCAAATCCACTGGAAAATTAGTAAATATTATTAGTAATCATGTCTTTGGCTCCATGTTGTGAAGCGGATGCTCCCTCTGAGCAAGCCAGTTTTGGCACATTATGTCAGTCTGCGTCAATATCACTGGTGTGACATTAATTACTCCAGAAGAGAGAGTTGGGTGACGAAGCAAGAAATGAAGGAGGGGCTGTTTTAATGGTGGAAAACAACCAAGTATCACATGAACAACCAACAACACACACAAAACATAAGTAAACATTCACATTTATTTGTTTGATGGTGGTATTGAAGGGGACTGACTTCACTAAACACCTTGAGTTAAATTAGACTCATCGTTAATGGGTCATATTAATCTTAAATGTTCTCCTTACCCTTGTGCTTTGTTCTATTAATCACTGCAGTTCAGTAAACAAAGAAATAAATCCAGTGTATTTGAATGAGACAGATATTGTAACAATAAGGCTCATTTATGCTTAACGTTAGGTATGCATACGGAAACAGATTTCCGTACAGAGACTTCCATTCAGTACTATGAGTTCACTTTATTTCTGCACATCTTCTGAAAGCTTAGGTTTAAGGAAGAAACCGGTGAAACAAAGCAGCACCATCAAAAATCATTATTTAGTTTATACTCATTCTTTAAGGTCATTTGTATGTGTGTTTGTATGTGTGGATCACTGTACATGATTGCCTCCTTTCTTTCAACTATCTATACTCATCATGTCTGTTGCTCGCCATCCTCTAGGCTGATGAATAATAGATTGTCGCAGTACAGTAAGTCAGAGACGGAGAGATGACAGATGAATGTTTCATGCTGCTGTTCGTTCTTTATATGAATGTTGGAGGTGTCTCCATGGCTTTCAGCAACATTGGCACTCCATCAGTGTCTCATGTTATCTTCATGTGCATATACCCTTCCCCGCTATGTAAATTCTTCCCTGCGTGCCCTCCATTCTCATTTCCCTTCAGCACCCCACATCATAATAATAACAGAGAGATATAAACTTGCGTGCGTCTGGCAGGTGTTTCATTCAGCTGCAGTAATGTTCACATATTGGACTCTTCTGCTCTGACCTCCTGCTGTAAAGTGTAAGGCTTCTCCACCTCTGACAGCTGAATTGACACAAGGTACTGCAAACTTCATGGCTGCCAGCATAACTATGTAACTTTTGAAACAAGATATATGTTAAATTCATGAGCCTTAAAAAAACATGGCTGCCTAATTCAACACATGGAGGGGCTTCTGCAACTCTAGTTTTCTTGGCAGCTTCATGGCAGCTAAAGGATATTCTCGTAAATATAAAATAACCATCAGAAATAACAAAAAATTCTCACTATGGCAATTTCTGCAATAGAATAAAATGGTAGGTAAAATATCCTTCATTTATGTCCCATCTGTCTGTATGCTTGTCAGGTCATGGTTGGGGGGAATGAAACAACATGTAGCTGTTATGTTTCACTGAAACATGAAGTAGCTATAATGCAGTTTCCACTGCTTTGCATGGACAAACTCGCAGGTCAATCTTGAGCACTCTTCAGTGGAGCTTTCATAGGACGGCAGGGTGCACAATGTTGGGCCAGGAAGTTTTGAGACAAGCAAGCTAAACTTGTGCATTGCTTCCAAAAACAGTTCATTTACCAAGTCTGCAAGAGCAAAAGCCAGCTAGCTTACTTGGTAGCATGGACTACAGATGCTTGAGTACTCCTGCAGCAGCCACAGGCTCTGTTCATGCCTACACTGTCCGGTCAATAAAGGCAAAACGCCCCCAAAAAAAATCTTTGAAAATGTTGAAAAAGAATATGCTGGTGAGTGTGTGAAACTTCTGTGGCATTTGGTGAGAGGTTTCAGAACAAAAGTATACTCAACATTCGATGGGCAAGACAACTCACAACATGAAACCACTGAGCTGCAAAGCAACTACAAACTAAAGCTATGTACAGGTACCTCTTTCTGCTGGAGCTCTATAAACCACATGAAGAAAATAAGAATTTTCCTCATTCTAAGGAGACATGCTCTGAAGTTTGCTTCTGTGTTTGGAACAAACCTCATGTTGTGAGCATTGGTTTTTCAAACTCTCAAAGTGATCCAAACCTGGAAAGGCACCCCGTCAGAGACAAGCAGCTCCAGACATTGCATTACATATGCTCCTTAATAGACATTATAGAAACTGGATGGCCCTTGAAAAGGAAAAGTTCCACACCCTGATTGAGACTGTTGTATAACTGCCATTATATTCAGTTTGCTGCTTTAATGACTCTTCTCTACTAATGCTTCTGTTATAGCATTTTCCATCATAGTGTCTTTGTCACTTGTGGCTGGTGTTCAGCATGTTTATCTGTGTGGCTATCTGTGGGTATCCACAACACCGTGTCTATGCACTGAAAAGAAACCGCAGCACCACCATCCCATATATGCAGAGAAAACTGAGGAGAGACTATTGATTTTGTGGAAAAGAGTAGGCTGATAACGGATGTGTGAATTTGTCATCCGGAGAGAGCCTCACAGGGAAATAGCCGGTGCAATCAGCAGCAGCAAGGAGCCTGTGGGGAGGCATTCACACACATAAACAAGCGCATACACTTCTTTATAAAGACACAGGGGAGAGGAGGCACAAGACAAAAGAGGGAGCTCCGAAACTAATGAACCAAAGAGGAGACGTCCAATTTTTCTCACACATACACCAACCTAAATCTCAACCAAAAGCAGACTAATGGTGCACATGAAAGCAAGTAGCTATGCAGGAAAACAGCTGGTTCTAGTCTGAGTTTCACAAAAAAAAAGACACCATCACATGAAGCCAGACCAATGACAATCTGATCGTGAAAAACAGTCTCACTGTTCAATTAGAGCCGCAACAGGTGTCGGATTTAGGCAGGGGGCACGGAAAGTGTTTTAACCAGATGAGCTGTGCAGAATGAAGAAGAGTTCGACTGACTTCTTTATTTTCTTTTGTTGAGAGAAGTGAGGGAGGAGGAACAAAGAGACAGAACCACACGTTTTATCACCGATTTATCAGGTCACCTCAGTAATTAAACACATACAGCTGTGGTTACAAGGGAGAGAAAGTGAGAGACGCCGAAGCGAGAAAGACGAGAGCTAAAATGAAACAGATGGTGACGCATTTTTGGGAAGCAAATTTTGGATTAAGATAGCCTGAAAATGGCGGAGAGGCATCTTAACACTGTACCACTGATCCTCTTAGGTGGGAATCTCTGTTGCTGGTGCTCCGAATGTGTGTGTGCCTGCGTTATAATTATGCACTCAATACATGACTCTCATTTACAGCCTAGGGTTACCACGGAAACAGAAACATCTCCAAATATATAAAGAAAAGAAAAAAAACACAATCACACTTTTCGTCGTGCGTGTGGTATGCATGTGCCTGTTAGCATATACGCGAAGTGTGTATTCTCTACGGAGGAGAGTGTTGTGATGTATGAATGTGAAGGGGGTGGGGTGGGGGGTGAGGAGGAGAGGGAGGAGAGGGAGGAAAAGGGATGTGTTGAGAAAGGCGAGATAATGGGAGGGAGGAGAGGTGGAGGTGAGGGAGGGGCTGATGATGGGAGTGTGAATGGTTTCTATTTTTAGCCAGCATGTGTGATATATGCCAATAGGTGTTCAACCCACAGAGCGAGAGAGGCTTTGGCAGGAGACAATATGCCAATTCTGTGCATTTTAGCATTCCAAAGTCAACACTGCAAAACTAACCTCTTCTGTGATAATTAAATAGCATTTCTGTGTTGAAAAACCACAGTAACTAACATAATTACAATACATTTTTCAGATGAGTGAAACTCAATATTTTCTTTCCCTTACAAGAGGAAAAGATGCCAAAACCTCCATAAAACCAAATGAATTACACGTGCTGAAATCAAATTGGGTGCACGAAAGAAGCAGCAGAAGGAGAAGAAATCATATCATGATGGAATCAAATCAGGATTATATCCTTAAAACCGTTCAATCACTCATTAATCCCAAAATGATTAGGTTTAGGAGGAAAACGACACAAGCACACAGAGATGGATTAAGTGACATCAATCAATAAATCCAATCGTGGAGTGATATCAAAACATGAAGCGTGAGAGATCCAGATAATTTTTCAAACACCATGCTCAGCACACTAAACAGGTCCAGAGGTAAAACACTGTTATGAGTGATGGCACAGAGAAAGTCAGATCCACTGTGGCCAAATTACCACACAATTTAAAATGTGGCCTCCCGTTCTGCAATATATCTTTGTTTGTAAGGATGCAGTTCAGAAACCACTATCACTTATTGGATTATATGGTTATCACATTCATCAGCCCATTCTGTGACTGACCTCCACTTACAAAGGCATTTATCTGATCATCCTCTCATAAATTGCCTGATGAATTGCACTGTCCTCTGACTTTGGTCTAATCATAATTGCATCTGTCTCCAATGGAGACAGTCTCTTGTCCCCCTTCTGTCTCCATTTCTCTGAATCATCCTGTGTTTCCTGCACAAACAACAAAACTGAGCTTGACTGGCAGGGACAGTGTCATTCAGACAAGATTATCAGTATGTGCACTGTAATGTAGAGTTGCAATTTTAATATTCAAAGTAGTAAGATAACAGAACAAGACTAAAAGTGTACAGCACTGCTCGGACCCAGAAGTTCTTTGAGCTAAATGCCAACACCAGCTTACTAACAGCTGACAATGCTAACATGCTCCTGTTAACTGGACAGAAATCTGTCTGTCTGCTGTCTGTATGTGGCTGACATATCCTGTTCATCTAACTTCTTTCACACTTCGCAACGAAAACTGATTCTCCTGTTCCGGGTTCTGCCTACTGACTCAAGCTTCACTGAACCTTTAATTGACAGGTGAACAGCTCTTTGCGCAACAGTGGTGGTTTATGGTTCTGTGAGCTGAGTCCAGCGGCAGATCTTAACTTCCCACGACTCAATTACTGCAGCTCACTTTGACACTTTCACAGTTGAGGCTGATGGGAAATTTTTGCAGGTATTTGGAGTTAAACCTGCACACTGGTTCTATGGATTTAGAGGAAAACATCAAAGTTATTGCAATTCATCCCGAATGGGACTTAAATGCCAATTTCAAATTTCATGTCAACCAAATCCATCCGGTAACAAAGTTTCTTTACAAACCACATACGTGAACTTTAGGGAGCAAGAGGAAAAGGTTTATTAACAAAATGATTCTTCCTCACATATGTCTACTTTGTACCAAATTGTATGAGACTCCATCCAGTAAAGGTAAAAGTATTTCATTCTGGGCCAGAGGGGACTCGCCAACTGGCTGTTAATGTGCCAAGCAAATTCTATTTCATACTTATTTTAGGTATAAACCTCAGCATGCATTCGAAAACAAGCCTCAATCCACAACAACTGTGTCAACACCCTCAGGTCTTGTTGGGCTCAGGCTGAGTTACAGACCTCTAATGTTATCGCTGCAGTCTTGTTTTGTTCATTTATTTAGCCTCAATATCAGCGGGGGCGTTACATGAATATTAGGAGGTAATCGTGACTATGGAAACTAAAAAGAGCATAAACAAACTTGGAGCACAACAACGATAACTGCATGTAGTCAAAAAAACAGCAAGCACAGATGTGGGAAGCATCTGGATATGAATAAAGACATGTAAGCAAATGGCATAAAGTCAAGAGGAAAAAGAGGTTTTTGTAAGGCAACACAAGTACTATCTGTTTGATAGTCTGTGATAGCATTCAAACTACTCGACTAGTTAGGCCAACACGCCTCTGCACACTGGACTCTGAAGCTCATTACATGTTTTTTTCTGTTCTTCAAACAAGCAACATTTCTGCAGAATCACGGAGAAGAGATTTAAACACTCCACTTCTCTCCCTTGATCTTCACATGCATACAGACATACAAGGGCCCGCATACATGCACACACAGAGAAAGATAAAGGCAAACACGCACATACAACACACACATTTGGGACGGCGAAGCCCTCAACAGCAGCCATCTGTGAATTTCTAAAAGCGTTTGGCCAGGTTCTTGGTATCAGTCTGCTTGTCCATGGGGGCCTGGCTCAAGTCTGTTAGTGTTTCCCAGCATGCCTTCTGTATAGAACACACATCGATGACCTCACGGCTGGAGGCTGGAGCACAGGCCAAGTTTACGAGCGTTTTCTCTACGGGGGAAAGGAAACACACACCACTTTTCTATCTGTCTTTCTTCTTAAAAACTTTTGTTTACTCCCTGACCATTTTTCTTCTCTCTGCTTCACTGTCTTTCCTTTATTTGGCCTGCACACTTCAATCTCATCTGGGCAAGTTTTTGTCTCCAAACAACAAGAACTTTCTCATTGCATCCCCTCTCTTTCTTTCCTCCCTTAGCGATTGTACAGGTACGCTGGTCAAAATAACAGCAGTGAACAGGTTCATCTTCGAGGACGATGTAAGCTCCAGTCTGGCTGTTTGTAAACTCAGTGTAGGAAAGTAAGAGGAGAGCTAAAATGTGTCAATCTAGCAGTGGGGAATAATTGTACCACAGGCATAAACTGCATGTTAAATGGTCACAGCTCTGCTATGGTACAGCTATAGAGCACAACACAGAAATAAAACTTCCACATCTGGATGCGGTGTGATACGTGTCATCTGTCGCTCAGCCTCTAAATTGCCCTTCTCATTTTCTTTCTCACATATACTTTACATGCAGCTCATCAAATACTGTGTGAGCAGTCCAAGCTCACGGAGCCAGAGAGGGGCAGAGTATCCAGAGGTGCATCACGTCCCAGTGTAACCAGCCAAGAGGAACTATTGGAAAGCTGTTGCTCAATTTACATCCAACCTGCTGCCAGCCTGGTCCACCTGTCTGGGAAATATTCATTACGTTCCAAAGCACTTGACCACAACATCCATCACTGCAGTCTGATCTATATCCACCAATTAGGCAGCCGCTATCATCAACGTCCAACACTGATTAGCCACATTGGAAATGTGAGTGGATGGGATCCTGGATCGCATAGATAAATCCCCCAGGACAGCTCAGGTGTTTTAGTCATGCAGACAAGTCACTCAGAATGCCAAGCGTGGGTTATGGAAAAGGGAAGGGGAATGCTGTATATATGTTATAAAGTATTTCTGGGCGATGCAGAAACTGAATAGAACTATGTTTTCTCCTCCACCTGAGTTGGTTGCAAAAACAAATTCTACTGCTGCAATTTTGTGACATTTTATTTTCACCAAATGACAATGAATTTTAATCATAAGTATATGTACCATCTGCCTGTAATACCACAAACTATCTGAGGGAGGTTTAAAGTAACCAAACATTGGATACTGAGTTTCCTGACTGTTTTCCTTTAGACATACAGTTAATTCTCATTCCATCAGTGCAGCAGTGGGGAACTTCTTTATTGACTTTATTGAAGTGCGGACTCTGCTGAGTGTTTTACCACTTACTACCAAGAACACTCTCTGAAATGTGACAACAATGAGAAATGCGAAGCAGTTGCACATCAGTTGTTCCTTTATGTTTGTATTTTTATGAATTTCATGGAAGGCAAGATCGAGAGATGGGTTTTAAAAAAGGTCTTATGCTTCATCCCTCTCCTCCTCCTCCCTTGCTCTTATAGTGTTAATAATGAACAAAAGAACATTTTCTCTTTCACCTCAAACATCCTGGGGAGATCAGAATCCCTGCTGTGTGTCTACACTTGCCCAAGGCTATTGAGCGTAGAGCGCGAACGCTGATAAATTAATTGTAATACAGCCTGATTTGAGTGGATGTTGCGCCTATGCACTGCGGCAATGCAGGTTCAAAGTCATCGTGCAAGTGTGTGTGTCTGTGTGTGAAAGAGAGTGAGAGACAGAAAGGAGGGAGAGTATATGCAGGCTTCTCATGGACTGTGGAGCATTGCAATGCATGAGCTGCAGAGGAAATGTTCATTTCTTTTTCAAAAGACTTTACAAGAAATGTATTACAAGTTGTCTCACGGCATCAACATGACTTTGTAGGCGGAGAGAAAAGAGAAATGAAAGTTTTAGAGAAAGAGGTGTTGAGTAAAAGTGATCTGATGCTATATAAAGAGACACAGATAATAGAGTTGACCAATGATTTTATTTAGGTGTAATTTCACAATTAAAAAAGAAAGCTGCATGTGAATGGTGGTGGTGGTGGAGGGGGCTTATGTTGCCAAGTGACATCCCCAGGCCAAAGAAAAACGAGACTGAAAAATGGCACGGCCACGATGCTGGAGGGCTCTGCTGAGGTGAAGGTCTCTTCCCCTCCAGAAATCCTGAAGCGGATATCAGTGTGCTGGAGGACCACGGTGGCCGATCCATATCAATTCAAGCCGTTGGCTCCAGCCCCAGTAATGCCTGAAGTCTGACCTCTCAGAGCCAAGTGTGCAGCCCAGTCAGAGGATAGAACGCTTGTGAAAAAGGCCGGTTGCCAGTGTTCTGCAGAGGGACCATCCTCCCATCTGCAACCATTACTGCAGCCATATGAGGGTCTGAGGGGAAACACTGCAGCCAGATTGTGCTTGTACAACTGAAACAGCCAAAATATGAACCATTGCACAAAAACTGAAAAAACACATGAGAATGTGAATGATGATCAGCATATATATTTAAAAATGCTCAGTTTCACAGACTTCTACACAAGCAAACCAAACATCGATTTTTATGAATTTGGTGAGAAATGCGTTGACAGTCAGATCACATTTTGTTTACAGCTCTAGAATCATGTTAAATGTGGAGTGTTCCATTAAAACTAAGGAATTATATGATTTGCATTTTTCAGCAAAAATTTAATTTCGTCCCATTTATCTTTACAAATTCCATCTCAACTAAAAGCATCTTTGCTACGAAATTAATGAAACTTGCAGATTAGACTGTCAATGAAAAATGTGATGATTTATTACTCCCTGTAGATATGTTCGCTCAAAATGTAACAACCCTATGCTCACACTTAAACTGCCAATCTCAAGAACATTTAACAATGCCCCATTTTTCAGGATTGACGTCTCCTCCATTAAACACTGCATCTGGATGCTGACGTTATGTCCTATATCCACAGAGCCTCCGCGGAGAAACAATCAATTTGCTCAAACTGCCTATGTGTTCGATTGTGCCTCATGCGCAAGATTGAAGCGTATGTCATGTCTAAGATACCGAGGTTATGGACCGTCTCCTCTGAACAGCTAATGTGGTCGCCTGATGGTGCATTCAGCATGATTTGCTACCCACAGTTGACTGATATAGCTTTGATGGTTTCATCGCCTTTAAGAAGTGCTCCTGAATCTGTTTTGCATATCAGCTGAGAACTGGATGAACTCATAAGCTCTCAGTTTTGAGCAGGTCATTGATGTGGTGTTAATTCTATGCTAATAAGATTAAAACATAATGCAGATTGTCTCGTGTGAAATGAGCCTGGTGAAAACCCTTTGAGGAGACTTCTTATGCAGCAGCAGTGGACCATGGCTTTGCTCCTCACAGGGCAAAGAGGTAGAAGACGGGTTACTCATGAGAGGGGTGGGGAAATTGAATTAATATTGCCACCAGTCAACCTCTGAAGGGAGAAAAAGGCTTACTGAAATCTATTAATGGTGTTAGTCCATGACTTGACTTTTATGCTCTTCCCGGTGCTTGGCGCTGTCAGATGGCACATGGCAGGATTAATCCCTCGGCATGGGTAATCCCCCAAAGACATCTGGATAAAGTTAAAAAAAAAGTTGATGCCTAGCTTTGTGAAGGACATATCCTATGTGAAAATCCTGACACGAGGATGACAATACAATGACGAGGAAAATCCAATATAACATCAGGCCTAAGTAGAATGTCAAACCATTAAGAGAGTGTACTTTATTAAAAAACTGCAGGGAAACAAATGCAATGATAGTAAATCCAGTGAGATCATTCTCTGTGAAGCCCGTCAGGGTCGAGAGGAAAGAAGACAAGAGAAGATACACATACACACACACACACACACACACTAAAGCAGAAGGAACAACTCAAGAGACAAGCATTAATCCCCAAAGATTTAGTGTAGCAGAACAATTGCTTTTGTCACCCTGGATAATCAGCACAGAACACAGTTTATGAATTACAGTACACCCAGAAAGACGTAGACACAGAGAGAGACACACAGAGAGAGAGAGAGAGTGTTTAAGTGTCTGTGTGTGTGTGTGTGTGTGTGCGTGTGTGTGTGTGTGTTCTAGAAAATGCATGTATGTCAGTGCAAGAGCACGAGAATAAAAAAAAATTGGAACAATGACGTCTACCTGTTCAAAGGCCTTGGCTGCAAATCTGGGAAGATTAATCAGAGTCATTCAGACAGCGTTTATCACATTGTCTACAGGGAAATGAGAGGCGATTTATTTCTATAACTTGGCCTATATATGTGGAGAACTATCGCTCACGTTCACTTCAGCCCCCATTATCCGCCCAGTAATGAGCATGTCTGCGCAGTGGACACAATACTGTCTAATCCAGTATTGTTTACATTGTGGTGTTTTTCTCAGAGCCAACTAAATCAAGGGCCACTCCAGTAAAACGACTTGAACAATGCATCGCTAAGTAATGGCGTAATCGTCCTCTTAAATCAGCCTTTATTTATGCAATGTGCTGCAATCAAACCAAAGAGGAGTTAGGAGCGGTAATATTATATAGACAGGTACATGTACATTGAGGTTCCTCATTTATTTTTTATGTTAAGACAAATTAAAAACACTATCATGCAAAGAAATCATGTTTAATTTCGTGTTTTTGTAAATACATGAGACATGAGCCTCTGTATAATGTATTTAATCAGTACCTCGTTTGCGTTTTGTCTTTCACAATTTGCTCTTCTTTCTACAAGAAGTGAAATGTGAGCTGTGGTCTCTGGAAGATGATCTCACTGAGCATCACTATATCTTTTGGGTTTTAGTCCTTTTATTTGACATTTGACAGTGGAGACACACGGGGTAACTAAGGGGGAGGACATGCAACACTAGTTGTCAAGTGCAATTGAACTGGGGGCAGGGTAAATGGACTACATAGTGCTTTTCCAGTCTTATCACCCTGTTCACACACAGCCAAGGGAACCAGGCGTCGAACCATCAGCCATCTCTACCTCCGGAGCCACAGCTGCTAACTGCTAACATGGTATAACATGTCTTGGCTAAAAATAGACAAAAAAGCAAAAGTGCAAGCCTTAATATGTTTGCACAGACAAATCCCCCCCTTCTCGTCACAAACAAAAGTCTTCATGTTGCGGAAAAGGATTAGAAGCATTTCTCTCAGTATTCTTCTCAACGCCCTGGAAACTGATAATCACCGACTCGTTTTCAGGCTCCTCACTGAAAGCCTGCTGCTAATTGAATTTGAGGAGTGGCCACAAGTATAGTGGGCTTCCATACAGCTGGAGCTGAGGGCAATCAGCTGTGACAGACAATGAGAGAGAGACAGGGAGAAGGAGAGGGAGGGAGAAAGAGTGAGAGACAGGTTTTATAATGAAATGTTCCCACGTTGGCATAGTGTTTTTTGCTTCAACACCTTGGAGCATCACTTCAATCACTTTTGCTCAGTTAGTTGAGATGAAGTTAGTCAGGACGTCGTGTCCTGTGACAGGGCAGCATTTGCATGCATGGCACGTCAGATGAAAAAAAAAAGGGGGTGGCAAAACGAAGCACATGCTTGAGACACCTCACTGAAAGACCCTCCCTGTCAATTACCCTTCACAATCACATCGGCCACAACAGACCCCCCCCCCCCCGACAGGTGGCAAGGTAAATGCATTTCGCAAGGGCTTGAAAGGCTTGGCGCTCGATATGTCTTTTTTTTTTTTTTTTAAATGGGCAACCATCCAGAGCTTTGCATGAGAGGAGGTTAAAATACATAGCACTGAGAAAACAGGGGAGCATTTGGCAGAGCTGAAAAGAATCATTTCAGGGGCAGACTTTGGAAGGCAGGTAGCTGGTGCAGTATTGACTTGTGTGACCACAGACACAAACACGAGCAGCAGGTACCAACTCTGTCTATAACTGCTAAATTCCTTTTTTTTATTACATGTTTAATCTGATAATATTTATTCTTTTATATGAAGTTACTGATTGTTTGCATATTTCTTTCCCTTCAATCAAGGGCAGATAAAGGAGTAAACATCTAATTCAATATGAACAACTGTCCGTCTACAGTGACAGTGTGCGTCAGTCATTTCACCACTTTAGACATACTGGATGGATTGCCATGAAATTCTGTACAAATACAATGGCGTGGCAGCTGAGGTGGTGCAGGAGGTCGAGTGGATTGTTAACTAACCAGAAGGTCAGTGGTTCGATCCCCTGGTGGTTTGTCCTTGGTTAAGACACTGACACCCAAATAGCCACTGGTGGCTGTGTATGAATGATGTTGTACAAAAAATGTGTGTAGAAACACTGTATGAATGTGTGTGTGTGTGTGAATGGGTGAACATGACTTGTACTGTAAAATGGTCAAGTGCTATATAAATACAGTCCATTATTTTCATGGTGTCCAGTGGATGAATACAAACTGACCTTGGTGATATACTGACTTTCTATCCAGGACCTTCACCAGGACAAATATGAATTTCAGTTTAATTTCCAAATACAAGACAACGTAATAACATTCCCAGCAGCCTCAGCTGTTCTTTGTGTTCAGTGCTAATTAGCAAATGTCAGCGTGCTAAAGTTAGCATTTAGCTCAAAGCACTGCTGTGCTCAAGTATAGTCTCACAGAGCTGCTAGCATGGCTGTTGACACTTAGTTTTGTACACATCTGTGAAACCACATAGCATTTATGTTATATCCCATATTAGATTCATTTGCAGCGATCAAGAGCATGGAATCATCTTTGACTCATCTCTGTCGTTATATTTCGCAGCCTGCATTCAATATTTTGAAATTCAAAAATCTAGCAGAAGAGTATATAAAATTATTTCTTGATTCAAACAGCTGATGCCTATAAAACATGAAGTCTAATTCTGAATTTGACTCCGTCAGGGCTTTGAGCTTGCTTTATTTTAAAGAGCTGCAACACGTGCACTTGTCATAATAAATGAACATGCTTTCTAGAGCAGTCAGTGGTTAACAGGCCCATAAATCATATGTCACATTGTGCAATCAGTTATTCACTATTTACTTTACTCCTGCATCTAAAACACTAAATTGAAATGTGTGACACCGGCCCCAGTGTTCTGATGTGTCTGACCATCCAGCAATGAGCACAATGTTCATGTAAGTAACTGAGGTGGTTGTAAGTTAAATTCACTGGTAGAAATAAAACATATCCTGTGACTTAGCGTAGTGGATGTAGAAACAGCAGGCCTAAAAGATTACTTTAGTGATTTTTCTGCTAATAACCCCAGTATAAACACAATCCAACAGCCACAGACATACAACTAAATGTAGGAGCACATAATTGTATTAGCAAGGTACACTGAGATACAGAACAGAACATCCTGCCTTTACACATGGACACCAACACACACAACGCAGCCTCAGGATACGCATCACATTTCAGAGGAAAACAAGCAAAAGAAGTAAGGGAGGGTTAGAGGTGGTGGATGAGGGAGAAGTAAAAGAGAAACAAGAATAAAAGTCTGCAGCCACACAGACCTGTGAGGCTGGAACGAATCCGACCATTGCAACATAGCAGAAAACAAAACTGAGAAGGATAAAAGAGGAAAACTATAGTATCTTTAGATCCGTAGCAGGAAAGACAAATATCCATCAGGTATCAGTCTATATTGTACTTTGAGCTCGTGATACAAGATTCAGTAAGGGTGGATACCTCGATTCACACCTCTAGCCTTCTCAATTCTAACAGACGTCAATTCTGCTGCATTTTAATCAGGGACTTGAGCTGCATCAAATCAATCACTCCTACTTTTTCCTTCAACTGACAACAATGCAGTGTAATCCCACATGATGCAGAGTAGCAGAAAGTGAAAGAAAAGTTTGAGCTTAACCCAAATATCATTTAAAAAATGTGCCCGACCATGGGCTGGCTGACGGCTCCTTATGGGTCCCGACTGACTCCTGACTGACGCAGCTAATGAGTGTCATATTATATTGAAAAAAAAAGAGAAGCAAAAGTTCTAAATTCTTTGTATTTTCCAGAATTGTGCAGCGATTTCCAGGAAATTAATAAAGCATGCATGATGTCATGTACTGTGATAGTAGATTTTATCTGTATTACTAACTTTTGTTAGTGATAATCTCAAAGTTTGGCTGAAGCTGACAGACATTAACTCATTTGTTTTAAATGTACTGTTTCACATCATCAAACAAAGTCTTGGAAAAGGGGACATTTTGTTAATTTACTCATTAGGATTCGCCATCTGCAAACGATCAATATCTCCACAGGATTTAATTTGTCGACTGTCAAATTTTCGAGCAGAAGCAAACAGCAGAGTGACAGGCAGCAGGCGGACACAGAGACGTACAGAGAAACTTTGATGAGAGGGGTGGAAAGGGACTGATGGTTCTTTTTGTGACCGCTTTTCTGTTGCTTTTTCCATAGCAGCACTGGAGAGGGGAGTAGGGGTCAGAGAGCTGAGTGAGAGGTAGCAGCACAGAGCACATCATCGCCATATGTCTCTTTACTCTGGAGGGCAGACTGAGGCTGAGGGGAGGGTGAGGAAAGACAAACTGATACAGAGTAACAGCTGGGAGGTCAAAGTTGAGATTCACATTCTCCTTTTCTGCATGTGTGTGTGTGATAGTGCATATCCGTCATAATAAATTATTTCCATATGAAAGAGTTCGACCGCAGGTCGGTGTCCTATAGAAACCATCTTTAGGACAAAGGTCACTGTAAATGTTACTGAAGGTTTTTCCTTCACTTTTATTCTTTTTGATTTCAATACAGGGAGTAAGAAGAGGATAAACCTATTATACACAAATGTGTTTTTTATTCTGCGTATGAATAAGAAAAAATAAGTGTTGTGCTGTGATGTTGGGTTCCACCCACCACTTGTCAGTGTAGGTAAGGAGAAGTAATTAATCCACAATTCATGGCAGAGCCCGATATGTTAAAATTAAGTTACAAAGCTGTTCCAGTCTTTGAATTGTTATTTCAAGTTAGCAGACTTTGCTGGATTCCTGCCAAATGTCTATTGTAGCTTTTCTTGGTTTCTTGGTTCAAGGAGAAAAAAAGAAGACGATACAAACCCACAGACCATAGATAAATCCTCTGGAACACACGGTCAGGAAGTGAAATCCTTGACCCATGTCTTTCTGTCCATTAATAGAACTGTGCTGTATTTTGACTGAAACTGTCAATAACACATACAGACACTAAAATTCAACTCAGTAGAGCACATACAGCCACCAAGGACCAACAGTCTCCTTAAATTCAATAAAGCTGCACCAAATCTCACACACTCATAGATATCAGACCTATAAACATGCCTGATGGGTTTTTTTTCATCAAGATCCATGAGTTATTCTCTGGGAAATTGTTGAAAAGAAATGTTGAAAAACGCCCTCTTGCATTATGTTAAAGAAGCTGAAAAACTATTCCTGGCTCGGCCCCTAATCCCTGATCCATACCACGTCCTTGCACCAGGTTTCATGATTATAAGTCCAGTATTTTTTGCGTTGTCTTGCTAACAAACCAACAGAGAAACGGCCAGAGGTGAAAACATAAAATTCCATGGCACAGATTATAAAAACATTTCTGGGTACTAGCAATGTGTTAAATCAAGTGTGTGTGTGTGTGTGTGTGTGTCCAAGGCCTATGGTTTCCACCTGTTATTAACGTGATCTTCATCTGGATAATGACACATGACTCTAACTACTACAGGCCTCTGCAGTTAAATATCTGATATTAACTGAAGTTAATTTAATATCCAGATACATGCTGCATGTTTACGCTGCATGTAATTGAGTTGTAGTGGTAATTATTTGCTCAATGCTTTGTTTTACATACTGTGATAATTGGTAGTTTTTTCTGCTCTTGGCTGGATCCTTAATGTACATTATAAAAGTACTTAATGCTCTGTTGTTTTGTATTTTCTATGGAAAAGAAAGTATTTCAGTTTAGTTTGACCCAGATTCTCACATTCTTAAATATTTCAAGCACCTATGATCGGCTATAGTCATCGGAATGTTCTAATTCTTGAACCTTAAAACTTAAAACCTTAAGTGCTGCACTGGAAATGACTTTGGATGACAGAAAATTAAAAACAATGGGACTGTTAATGTTGCATGGAATATTTCCTCATATCAACTCCATGAATAAATCCCTTGAAAACCCCATGGTAATCACTCTTACTAATTTAATGAATAATTAATCTTGATTTAATGAACAGATTTAGGATATTGACATGAGAAAAATAATTTGATTTTGGATTTAAACATATATTTCAGGTCATTATTTCTACTAAACAAAATGATGCAAGCGCAAATCCCAAATTTCATACATGCTGCAAGTGTAGTAACAACGATACATAGCCATAAATCAGTCACGCACCAACCACCTGCAGTGTTTGCACGACATGCACTCATGATCTCTTGTCATTATGCAAACACCTAACAAGTCTTAATTGATAGTGTAGGTCAACTCAATGCTAATCTTGACCTTAAAAAAGACAAGGTTACGAACAGACCTAAATCTAAATTACCCTGGACAAATTACTTCCTTAACTGCTCTCATAAATCCAAGACAAAGAGACAGGGACGTCACATTCAGGTGATCTTTTAGTCATACTCTCGTCACCCATTGTAATTAGTAGCAGTAACAATGAGTGCCACATTTCTCACGACTCCCCAAATCAATATCCACTCATCTGCATTGATTATTGTTTCCACAAGCCATTGGCTCCAAAAAAAAAGTACTTGTTAACAGTGAGTTATGAAAGACAATGGATGGACACATGAAAACTTCAAAGATACTGTTACACCCACCAACGTAATAACAGCCCACAAACCAAATACAAATCTGCAGCTTTTAATGTAACCCTCCCCCCAGACATCGTCGACATGCATGTCCGACCTCGACACCACAGTCAGCAGCCTTGTATGTGAGAGGCCCTGCGTGGTTGTCTGGGAGACAGAGCAGAGCATCGATCTTGGAGGAGCAGTCATCATAAAAGAAAAAAAAAGCTGGTCTTTTGATAAGGATTTTAATCATACTATGACATGGCTTTGCTAATGACTATAATCAAAACCGCATCAATTGGAAGAGTCCAATGAGTCTGCAACGATGACAAGATGCATAGGGAATGCAACATCTTTCGTGTAATTGGTTGCGTTTTAAGTGAGTGCTGAAGTGGTCGTCTTTATTGCACTAACAAATACACACTATTTACTGTATCAAGTATTTTATGGCCTTGTTAACGTGGTAGGTGGGCCAAGTACAAACCCACTTAATTATGGAGCGGGTCCAGATTAACAGGTGGATCCAGGATTTTTTTATTTTTTTATTTTCTTCATGGTGAGACAGGTCATTGGGTCGTTAGCCGTTGCGGAGGTACAGCATGTGCTCCCTGTGTGACCTTCTTGTTTTGCTTCCTTCATTCAGCCTATGTTGTTTTGCTCTGATCAATCAGAAACAGTTGTAAGTGAAGTACCCATCCCCTTAATGCCATCGACATGCCAGGAGAAGTTCACTGAAGAACTTGAGTAGTTGCAACAATCAACAATCTTGATCCTGCATAAAATACCTTGATTTGTCGACCGTTTCTCCAAGTGATAAATGTCGAAAATGTGTGTAACATCAAAGCTGTACAAAAATACCAAAAACAAATCAGATGTAGGCAGCTATTCTGAGGTGTGGAACCAGGCTACGGTGGTGTAACAGCTACAAGTGTGATAGCTCCCCGCAGCCAACAGTTGTATACAGTATATGTGAGCTTTAATCACTCACTATGGCACTAAAATCCCAACAAGAACCACAATTTCTGTCTCAACCTTACAGAGCCAAAGAGGAAACTAACAGAGCCCAAACCAAATCCGACCCAAGCCCAATGTTTTCCCTGATTACAGGCACATGGAACATGACCGAAACCAGAATATCATTCTAAATTTTTGTCCGCACCCTGCACGCTTCGTTATTCACACTGACAGGTATTTTGGAATGAGTTGCGTCATACACTAAAACCACCAGTGGGCAGATATTTGCATCCTTCTTCATTAGAGTTACAGATTACCTTACTTTTTCAAGAACTTAATATACAGAGTCAACAGAACTTAATTAGAGGACAAAATGTGGTCCCTTCTATTAATTAGATAATGCTCAGTCAATTATTTGTTTTTCAAGTGGTGCAGGGAAAAAGTTCTTTAAGACACAGCTGGAGAAGTAACTCACTCCCATGTGACTGAATTAGCATTTTAATGAGTATAATGTTATGATAAAACTCTAAGGTAATTTCAAACGTAATACATTTGACTGACTGTGACTCATTGCTAAAGGCAAAATACATAATATGTACATTATATTTTAGATATTGTTTCAGTTTTGTTTACATAGTTAATAGAACATTTCCAACTGCATTTAGAGACGCTCAAGTGAGACATGAGATTCACCATAATATAGGCCATTAGAGGAATTGGTACCACTACTAAACATTATTCAATATGGGAAAATGTAATTCGAAAGACAAAAAGTGTTACAAACAAACTTCACTGTTGAACTGGGATCTTGCACAAATGAGTTACATTTTATTTCCTTATTTTCTTCCTTGTGTTTCACAATAGAAACACTTGAAGTCTTGATGAAGCAGTAATGAAAAGCTGAGGTCCCTCACATACCCACACAAACACCACGTCTGCTCGCTCACCAACCAGACAACAAATTATTATACATGTTCAACCAAATATGACAAATGCCCAAAGTTATTATCACTCAAATGGTCAA
This sequence comes from Paralichthys olivaceus, assembly GCF_024713975.1. NCBI lineage: Eukaryota > Metazoa > Chordata > Actinopteri > Pleuronectiformes > Paralichthyidae > Paralichthys > Paralichthys olivaceus. The sequence continues at coordinate 17,424,985 of NC_091098.1, read as the reverse complement.
AATCAATTTGTCTAACAACCCAGGTAATAAAATCCCTCACAGGTCCAATTGCCTAAATGTCTGTGATTTAGCTAAAGCCTCATCAATGTGTGCCTGCCTGCCCTTCATCTGCAGGATTTCAGCTAAGCTTTTTAGCCCTGCTATGGAGTGAGCACCCGGCTCTGAGGATGACAGTACTGGGTGGTGGCTTGGTAACTCACTTGGGTGATTAAACCTGTTTTTTAACCTCCTGTCTTTTTGTTCATTTGTCAAAAGGATTACGCAAAAAGGTACTGAACCGATTTGCACCAAACTTTGTGAAAGGTCCGGGACACGGGGCCAGAGAGGAACTCAAAGAATGTTGTAGAGATCCAGGTACAGGTGCAGATCCATCACTTTCATTTAGATTGTGAGACAGGGTATTCTACTACATTTTTGTCAAATTCCTCTGGAGACAGTGACTACGTTTAGACGGACACCAATATTCCAACATTATTTTGATTATTGCATCTACGTGAGTGGCTAATAGAATATTTCATTCATATTCCTGTTCATGTTACAGAGCAAAGTTCAACGTTATTCTATGAGTTTTAAAACCACAACCTGTAATAGGTTGAGGATTGTACTCTCCTATCTTGTTGTACAAAAGCCACTTTGTACTAATACATTACATATAATTATATTATTTCTGTTATTTACCTGATTCATGTGCACTTGTTTCATTCCAGCTCAGCGTGAGTCTCTACTGTATTATGATGTCATATACGGTCATTTCTCTCCTCTCCTTCCCATGTGTGTAATAACCTCTCCACACACACACACACACACACACACAGGTTGACAACTCGTTACGTTAAGTGCAACAAAAGCTTTCATACAAGTGTCAGAAGTCCCTCTAAAACCATAGACGAACAGATGTGGACTCCTAACATCTGAGACTACCTTTTTTGAAATGCAAACAAAGCAGTCAACTGAGGACAAACACGGCAGGTGCAATAAATAGATGCCCTATTGTCTGTTTTTTCTATCCATAATTTTCTTCCCCTCCTCTCAGCCAGGTCTCCATTTCCCTTCTCTACCAACATACTGTTATCACTAAAGCAACTTCGATTTATGAGAAGACAGAAGAGCACTGCGCTTCAAAATACATTCACCTGGTATTTCATTGCCCATTGTTGAAGGGGGATTAGGGATTCTTACTGAGGCCGGATTACGTAGATAAACAAAACAATCAAAAAACCACAGCGGACAGGGCAGCATGTACGTGGCAAAGGTAGGCCAAACCACCAATGAACACAAATGATCTGACACACACAGCCACACAAAAAGACACACAATCAAATCATAGCATTAGAACAACACTGGGGCTAAAGCTCAGAAGTAAGCAGTAAATTAAACATGAGAGTGCAGATGATATGAGATTCTCTCCGAGCAGAACAAAGCCGAACACATTGTCAACAGCACAAAAACAAAGCTCCGAGGCACCTAGACAGCTGGACAAGAAGTCAAGGAAAACATCTTCTGTGGCAACTGGCTCTTATCTCATTTAGTCACATGAGTATAAATTGTTGCACATGCAGCATTGATTCCAATGCAAGTTGTGGAGGGGACAGTGTAAGAAGATTTGTGAATCTGAAATCACGGTCTGTGTATGAACTGGATGACCCTCAAAAAATACATCCAAGGTCATATAAAAAGCATGCATATGAAAATACACAATATTCATCTCTTTCTGTTCACACATGCCCAAATGCATGAAGAGAATCATTGTGTGTTTATGGTTAGTCTGCTTGTATGTGATTTGGTGCTTGTTTTTGATGTAAAACTGAAAGCAAAGACCAGAATGTCAGGTAGGTTTACATTAGTCAGCAGATGTAGTGGGCCACATCATTAGTCACTCTGACACCCACTTCTAGTCCCTGCTTTATTGATGAGGGCAAGCTCAACAACTACCCCCCCTCCTTTAACACACAAACAGACATATGCACACAAACCCTCCTCTTCCGCAATCCTACTGTAAAAGCAACAGGAGACTGGTTTAGCATCTCAGGTATCACTCCAGTGGGGAGATACAGTGTAGAGAGTATATGGGCTGTCATGGAGAGCAGGGCAAGACTGCGCGTTCACAAAATTTAACACACAGCAGAGCAGAGAATGCCACATTATTGTCCACAAGGCCGCAGCTATACAACGATCCATGGACCAAACAATCAATTCAGAACCAAACAACTGCTCAACACCAGATCTTCTGGGTTGGTTGTAAATGGCAGGGCAAGATGACATTGTGCCAAGTGTGTCACAGCAATGTGCTCAGAGCCATTTGTGGCCTCCATGACTCTGACATTTAGCAGGATGCTGCAATTTGTCAGCCTCTCAGTCTGAGTCACACATCCACAACAGGGGACTATCGTAAAACACATTACCATTAGGCCTAATAGTGCTGCATCACAGAAAGGTGGTTTCCCTCACTGCCATAAAATGACTGTCGGAACTATACAATGATGTAGGAATGAGGGAAAATAAGTCGGGATACATAAGAAATCAATGCATCCCAAATGCTTGACATGTTCCCATGGCAGGGGACTCCACAACTTGTTTGCCTTTAGAAACTAAGAGCATTTCAATATTCTGCATCAGAGCCTTTGTACAAATAAGCACAATATTTTCAAGGCCAGCAACTGGTGTATCTCACGCAAAGAGAGTGAAGGAGGAGGAAAAGGCAAAATCCCTGTTTCAGTTCTTTCTGAACAGAAAAAGCATCCCTGCTAACCCCAGGGCGAGAAAGAGATGAAAGTAATTCTATAATCTATGTTTGTGTGTTTTCTATCCATTTCTGTATTTCTACTTTCTCTCATGTGTCTTTCTCTCTTCATTCTTCTTACAGGTGATGTATAAAGGTCAGGCAATGGTGCAGACTTAACTTAAATAGAACATCTTAATGGCTCGTCTTGCCCCAGAAAAATACTCAGTAGTGAAAACACAGAAGACACAGTCACACTGAAATCTGCTGTTTCTCTGTAGCCTCTTCTCTTATGTGCAAAGTTTGTAAAGTATGTCTTGGAAAGGCTGTTGCAGACTTCTGAAGGAGTTGTAGGTTTTTGAGCCACAGCGTCAGACACACATTTCTAGTCGAATCATAATCAAACATTTACTCACCCATAACAGACGTGACTACAAATACACATCCGCACACACACACACACACAGGCACAGCACTCGCAAGCAGATAAAAGAGGTGTGTGCTCTGCTCTTACCCGAGCGTTGTCATAGTAACAATGGTGTACCAGAAGGAGGCTGGGATGCTGGTGAATTTGCTGGAGCTTGAACCCTTCTCTGCGTAGAACATAACTGTAGCAAAGATAATTATGGCCATAGTGAGGGAGAAGAGCAGGAAGCCCAGCTCGGAGGCACAGCTCTTCAGCGTGTAGCCTAGGATGCGCAGGCCCTGCGAGTGACGGGAGAACTTAAAGATACGGAACACGCGGAAAACTCGCAGGGTCACAAAAGCGCCACTCACATCCTCGTTGTCAGTCATCACCAGGCCAATGTAATAGGGCAGGATTGCCACTACATCAATGATGCTCATGACCGACCTCATGAATCGGTAGCGGCTGGGAGCGGCAAACAAGCGCATCAGGTACTCCACGGTGAAGATCATGACACAGGCTGTGTCCATGCAGAAAAAGGCTACAGTGTAGCGTTCACCACATGGAACTTCCTTCTGGTTGGGTGCTGAGCCGCAGGGGACTGTCTCCACAACATTGGTGATGACAGAAACAGCAATGAAGAAGCCAGTGACATAGTAGAAGACTAGGGCCATGGTGGAAGTGTGGGGGTTTTCAAAGGCCCGCCACATGGTCTCCCTGAAGGTCATGTTGGGCAGCTTGGCGTCCTTGTTGTCCTCCTGGTCATCCATCAGACGTTCTGCGTTCTCCCTCTTCCTGTCCTTGTACTCTTCATAGCAGCAGTCACCAATGATCTCTGGGAGGATGCCAAAGAAAGCCAGCTCCTCGTCGTAAGAGGAGATGCACTCGTAGCGTGGGTAGTGGAGCTTTCCGGTGCGGTAGAAGTTGAGCACACTGCGAAACAAGTCAGGGTCCCGGTCAAAGAAGTATTCTTTGGTCTCCTCGTTGTAGAAGAACTCCTTCTCTGAGCTGCCCAGCAGGGTGTCTGGATAGCGGTCCAACGTGTTCCTCCAGGTCTGGAAGCGTCGTCCACTAACATTAAGAATGATAAGCTCATCCTGCCGCTTGCTCTTCTCAGCTGGTGCCACTGGCATGGGCAAATTGGCCACAGGCATCCAGCCGATAGCTGCCGCCCGGGCAAAGGGAAGCCATGCCGCTACTCCCGCCGCCATGCTGTGTCCGGCTTGGGGCGTAGGGGGGAACAAATCCAGCACCTTCACTACCAGCTTGACTTCAGCTCATTCACCATCTAGGTGGATAGAGAGGGAGGGACTTTGTGAGGACATAGCAGGGGAAGAGAGTAAGAGCAGTGGATCAGAAAAGAGAAAAAAATGGATGTTTGAGATTTTTTAATGTGTGAGATGTGAAAGAGAGACAGAAAGAAACAGAATGACATAGTGAAAAAAAAAAGGAATTGGCGAGAAGTCAAAAATGAACAACACGACCCCGATAAGGCTGAGACAGCAAAAAAGTATCTTTCCTGGAAATGAAATTTAACATCACATTTAGCTATAAACCTTTACATTGCACAATATTAAATGTATTTCTACTGGATACAGTGAGTTTTAATGTAATATACTGCTTTTTCCAATAAGCATCATCGCCCCTATAATTATTTTAACGCCATATTTCTCCTGTATTCTATTGAAGTAGAGTGAAAAATCCATTTACAGTAAAAACTGTCAAGAAAAAAACTGCAAAACAGTCTGTATACTAGGAGATTTTTGTCAAGCTCTTTTATAAACAGGCAAATTTACAAGGGTTTAATCTTCTTAAGAGAGAGAGAGAGAGAGATTCAACGAGAGATTCCAAACCTGTTGAGTTCAAACTAGACAAGTGCGGATGCAGCTGTTTTACGCAGGATTACAGAAAGTACTTTCTGATTATTCGGGTCAAAGTGACGATTATAAACGAGGTTACACGAAACCTCATCCTCAAGCAGCTTTATTTACCACACTGGAAGGCAAATCGACAACTTGAGCCTCAAGATGGATCAATCCGAAGCGACGCAAACATCATTTGCTTTTCTCGCTTCACTGTGTCAACTCACCGATTCCAAATTCTCCATCCAAACAAACAGAAAAACCCCACGAGCTCTTCTTCTTCTTCTTCTTTTTCCGGAGCAGTTTAGTTCTCAGGTCGGAGGTTGGGTTCTTTCTGACAGCGTGTCTGGAATTATAAAGGAATTAAAAAAAAACACCAGGAGAGAAGTTATGTGACGAGGAGCAGAAGCACATCAGAGGACAGAGGCTGCTGCTGCTGCTGCTGCTGCTGAGGAGGGGACGGCGGAAAAGTACCGGAGTACGTACCACAGCCGCTTTAATTCAGCTCCCATGATGCGAGGGGGGGCAGTGATGAGAGGACTCCGCCGCGGAGAGACCGTCTTACCCCGGCGTGTTTGGGATGAGTGGTGGGAAGAGACGGAGGAAGAGGAGGAGGAGGAGGAGCTCTCTCTCTCTTTCTCCCTCTCTCTCTCTTTTATTCTCTCTCTCTCTCTCTCTCTCTCTCTCTGCGCGCATTTATGGGAAAACCTCAATGAGGACGCACGACGTTTTGCGCACGATGTCAGTCACTGAAGGATAAAAATTTAAAAAAGCCCCCCCACCCCTCCACTTCCTCTCCTCATTGAGCAACAATGAATAAATTACACTAAATCATCCATTTGGTTTTTTGGTTCTAGCTCTAAGTCAAATTGACAACATTGCCTTTCCCCTGCAGAGGCGTAGACGATAAATCCAGGAGCCCCTCAAACCTCAAACATGGGCCCCTGAAATAACTTTCTTTTTGGCCACTTGGAGGCAGTGACAACAAGTCACACCTGCTCCAAAATTGAAAGAGCATATTGTCTTTTATTCTCACACAACTGCAGGTATGAAACAACAATATATAGAGTGTTATTCTGCCCATAGGTTCTAATATTTACTCTAGCTTTTATTTGAAGTCACTTGATGTGAATGTCAGGTACTTTGGCTGATAGAGGCTCATCAAACAGTAAGAGAACATTGGCATCATTTAACCAGCAGCCACGTTGATAATAGCAGATTAACAATATGCCAGGATGAGAAGTTTAAAAAAATAAGTCTAAAAAATAACGTGTTGCTGTTGCCTTAATTCATGAGTTCTATATTCTCTTCCGGTTCCAACAATACAACTTTCCTTTCCCAGCTTGGGGATACAGTTTAGACAAAAGATAGGGCAAACAATTTTCTGCCCAATTACATATCCGTGAAAACAAATTCCAAAATGTACTTTTATTTAATCATGTAAATCTTTAAATGGTCATGATAAACTGATGATGTAGAAACATGTTCTCCCATGGTTTGAGAGCTCACACTGAAAATGTTCAGATTAATTTGGATCCACAGGTAATCAATATATTGACAAGCAGAACCAAGACTTGTGGCAGAAACCCAATGTCCTGTCTGACCTTATTGGACTGAGTATATTTGGGTATAGGTCGGGTCTTGGTTCCTCTAGAGAGACACACTGGATGCCAGACACAATACTGTATTCAGTATAATGCATATATATATATATATATATATATATATAAGTAGAGACAATGAGCTCCAGCTGACCTGGCAATATTTATCCACCCACACAGAAATCAAGAATAAAGAAAGGTCTAATATAATATTTTTGCTGTATCTCTTCAGTGGGCAGAGATTGAGCTTGACATTTTTTGTTTGCATTCTTCTCGGGGGTCTGGGAAGTCTGGTAATCATCTCTACGTGTAAGTTTACTCAGGAAAGCAAAGTAAAACAGAAGAGCTTCAGTGGAAAAGCTCTCAGAGCAATAGCTGTCTGCTCTGACAAGAAGCAGGTGCAGTATGTACAATAAGTACAAATCCATGAAGGCTCACTGAGCATATACAGTCCTATACCACAAAATACTGTAAAGTTACTGTATATTCTCCAGCAGGCGAGAGATGTAGTCTGTTATTCTATGGTTAGTTCTTTTTATACTGATTGATAAACAGGAGTCAATCCAGTTTGACTTTTTCAGTATAACTGAAACATGTCACTCAAGCCTGCAGTATAGTGAAACTGCCAATGATGCTTAAGTTCATACTCTCAGGAGAATAATATATTGTCATTTGTATTCACACTCAGCCGGTGTCCCCACATTAGTCAATGCTTTGAAGAACAATATAAGGCTCTAATTAAGTCAACAGGGATCCTTTCCCTCTGATACATATATTCCACCGGACTATATAAATGGGGTCACACATAGAGTGTAACATATATGCTTATTTCATAACAGTTAAAGACAAAAACACCTTGTGCCATTCAGCTGTTTATGACACAGATGAGAAAAAGAGAACTTACTCACAACATTTCTCCTGACAGTAGTGCAAATATCTGTTAAATTAATGGTCCTGTCATTTTGAGTTGAACGTCCCTCTCCTACATCTCTTCCACTCTGCATGATAATCCTCACCTTCCTGTTCTTCTTCCTGGCTGAGATATGTTAGAATTATTCCTTAGAACTCATAGTAAACATATCAAGAGGCTGTATACAGGGAAATATCTAATTATCACGTATCTTTCAAAGTTTTACTATTAACTTCCACAATGCAGAATCTTCTGTTCATCCTATTTCCCTCAATACAATTATTAATTTTAGAATTCTTAGACCTACTTGAATGTCCTGATAACACCTTAAAGGTTCACTGTATAGGATTTTGTGACATCTAGTGGTGATGTTGCATGTTGCAGCTGAATCACCTAAATCTTACAAACCTAACCTTAAATCAAAAGAAAGGTGAAGACATAGGATACAAAAAGTAGATCAGAATAAAAAGACGTAGTTATTATGCTCCATGATTTACAGTAAATATGTAAAATTAATGAAGCTTTCTTTGTAAAACATGTCACACATGTTGACCAAGGTGATTAGTAACACAAGATACTTATTAGAGATGATAAATCACAGTGCTGCTTGTTCACTTGCTACGGCTAAAGACCGTGGAGTCATTCTCTAATGCACCATCTGCACAGGTGTATACCAGTTTGTTCAGTAGGGTATTAATGCCAATCTCAGATCCATCGGGGGTCGGTCAAAGGCAGCTTGATGAGCACACTTGTCTGTAGCCAGTCAATCATCAAATATCTCAGGATTATCCACATTGTGTGATCGAACGTCCAAGTGCTGCCCCTTGTTTTGAAGGAACAGAGAATCCATCCATCCATCCATCCATCCATCCATCCATTATCTTTACCACTTATTCTTTGAGGGTGGCAGGGGGCTGAAATTACTCCAAGTTGACATTGGGTGAGAGGTGGGGTTCAGCCTGGACAGATCGCCAGTATATAGCAGGGCTGACATTCAGACAAATAATCATCCTCACATTCACACCGATGGACAGTTTGTGACTGTTAAATCCAGAAACACGGCCCCTTGATAAAATACGGAATGGCTCAAATTGACCTCCATAAAAAAAATTGACCACCATAAAAAAAACCTCCCACCCCTTAAACTGGAACTAGCTGTCAAGAGAAAAGAACACACAAGGTCACATACAGACATGATCGCTCAAACACATAAACACAGAGACACATTCTGCACACAGACACTATTTCATTTTCAACCTTGAGAGCGATTTCCAATAATGCAAATGTCAGTAATGAATAATGTCACAAGGTGGGTTGAATTTCATGGTCAGTAGCCCTCTGTAATTATCTGGAGACACGACACTGAAGAAAAAAAATCCTCAATCCTCTCTGTCCGACGGTGCTTGAAGTTACAGCAGTCAGTTAGCTTAGCATACACTTTGTAGCTTGTGTGTTGGGGGCCTATCTGTTAGAAACCCACACAATAACACTGATTAAACATGTTTGGGAGCAAGTGCTTGTAAGGAGATGTTTTTAGCCTTTGCACAAAGCCTGGCCAAGTGATTAACTTTGTTTTCAGTCTTTAGGCCTAGCTAAGCTAACTGTATGCTGGCTCTCGCTGAATATTCCCTGTAAAAATATAAGAGTGGTGTCCATCATCTCGTTTAACTGTCGGTGAAAAAGATAATTAAGTGTTTCTGTAATTTTGGTCCAAACGATGATTGAATTCCACTGAAAAAACGGATTAGAGTTCATTTTTACCAATGCAAACTAGGCTTTGTACACAAATAATACTTTCACTTCATTCCACATTCAGTGTGGATGCCTGACTAGATCTTGTTGGGGCCCTTTGGGACCCAGTGGCCGCACTCTCGTGCACTCACAGCATAAATATACATGCAGTACTCAACATGCAGATTAATCATTAAGTGGGGAAGTTCTTTGCTCTTGCATTATTAGAGTATTGAATTATCTGCTATTTATTCTTATGAACAGGACCTTAAACCCAAATGACAGGTTGTTTATGATTATGTCTAATTTATCAGACCTTCATCATGGTGGTTACAGCTATAAACACGTGGTCAAGCTTATGGCACAGTCATGGTTTGTAAAGGTTTAGGCACAAATGCAACTGGGTTGGGTTTTGGGAAAGATCATGGTTTGCGTAAAAAACAGTTGTCTCCTGTGTGAAAGTCCCATCCATCCACCCCAACCACCTCCTGACATGGGTATTGTCGCTATATATACTTCATCACCTGACTTTCATTTCTAAAGTGGCTAGAGGTCGGCCAAAATCCTTAATAAGCTGCCGGCACAGACCACTTTTTGTTTTTTTTACAGGACAGTCTCATGAGTGCCTGTGGCATCTAAACAGATAATGCTGTTCCTGACCTGCTGTACTTTGTATGCCCTGGTGTCTTAGAGAAACTTCTAACCTCCACTGTGAAAGAAGAGACTTAAAGTGTCCTCGTGGCCCCAAACAGCTAGTTTACTGAGGATAATGCTGGGGTAAAGGTAGCAATTAATTTCCCTCCTCTATTGCTGCTGTTGCCTTGATATTGCTGCTGACTCCTGACTGCTGATGGCCACCTCGAACCTGGCACGCACACACACATACACACACACATAAACAACGTATTCAAATTCGCAATCCCTGTTTCCCTCGTATGCACTTTTGGCACATGAGTAAACTCAGAAGCTTTTGTTGTGACATTTCCTTCGTCGTGCATTTGTTTGTTAACTTGAATCCACAAACCTGCATCCCTATATTGTCTAATCCCCATTAGGTATCTGAAATCTTCCATCAGGGGATTTAGTCTGTGGCTGTGGTGGAGTTTATCCTTGGTGTGCCAAGCTCTGACTTGGCAGCCCCTTTGTCTACTGTTCAGGGAGGCAGTCAGGCCGTGGAAGGAGGGCGGTGGAGGGGGGTGCGGTCATTTGGCCCTTTTCCAGTGCACGGATGGACTAAGACAGCAGATCCTGCGACCAGTCCAACCCTATGAGTTTTCACGCTTTGTCGACTGATGCCCAAACTGTGTTGGCTCTCACCAAGGGAGCAGGGGAGCAGTGTTTCCAGAGCAGGATCTGTATATACTCTTGTAACTTAAATCAACTTTTTATTTGAGTGTATATCATACTCATTTTAGGATAGGCATTGCTGAATTTCCCCTTGTCATTCAAGCATTGTGGCTCAGAGCTGAAAATGTGTTGCAGCTCAAACGTAAATTTAATGACTGTGCCAATAAAAGGAATGTGTGATACTGCCGATATAGATTTAATTCCGCTGTGCTCATGTCTGCATTATGTAAGAGCTAACGCTGAGTTTGCATTGAGCAAACAGGCTGGAAGATAAATTTCAGCCGCAGATGGGGACGCTGGGAGAAAAGCCCTGAAACTCACCTCTGACTGTCTATTCCCAATTTTCTCTTTCATCACTCTGCTCCTAGGGCTGCAGCAGTCACAACTGTAGGTTGTTGATATTCTAGACATATACTGACTCTCACTTAAAATCTAGCACTCGACCTCTGTGTACACACACAGCAGGCCATACAGGAGCACGAAAACCAAAATTCATCAACAATGTCGAACAGCTGTGTTTCTTTGATGATACATATTAAAAAACATGTTTCACACCTGTACCATGTTTTCATCATCGCACATTTTTGCTTGTGCTTTTTAATCTTTTTCCTGCCAGTTCTGTTGATGAAGTGGTCTGTTGTGAAGGCCACTCATTTGAAACCAGCCAGTTTAATAACCTACAAAAAGGACAGGTTTGTGTATCCTTTGTGCCCGAAAATTAATTATAACAAAATGTCCTGTTGATAAACAGAGCATAACACTGTGTGGTAGCTTCATTTTTCTTACTCTGTCAGTGCCTCAGGAGAGTAATGTGGTTTTATTAAATTTACACTATGTCTTAAACTCCCAGAGACCATAAATGCTGACATGGTGAAAGAGAGCATCTTTAATTGATTTTGAAGTGTTGCTCACACACCATTATGGCCCATCTTATTAAGAGTTTGATGAATGTATTATACTGCAACCAGAACATGATTTAAAATACATTATGGATATGAACAGGAGCTCATCTCTGCACTGGTTACACATTTTTTCTGGCTGTTTTTTTTTTTCTCAAGCAAGATATAAGATTAAGAATTATTCATTAATTCACATACTAGTATCTAAATGAGAAACGGGAAATGGGTTAATTCATCATGTGTCCAATCACTTATGCAGATCTGGTCTGCAGTGATAACAGGCCATGCACACATGCTAAGATCTGCTTGTCCACCAGTGTCTCCTCAGTTAACTGCAGCTACACACGAGTTGTAGTCCTTCTGTGCCCTGAGTCTCCTGCCCCATGGGTGGTGATTGATGGAAGCTCAGAGGGGTGTTCTATTCAGGTATGAACACTCTGTCAAGAACGTGGGTTTAAAACCACTACAAAATCACTGCAGCTGTTGCACATGTTCACTAAAAGATTCTAGAAGCAGTCTCCCTCCGCTACTTTACTGTTCAGCCCTCAGCTGAACGGGACAATCCACCTTTATCTAAAAGAAATATGGCGATGATCTCCAGCCCGAATGCATTAAACCCACCTGCACATAACTCTACGTAGTGTACCTAATAAAATCCATGAATGTGGGAACCCTAATGCTACTGAAGCACATCCCCCAAGGAGGAAAAAGGTGCACAAGGCATTTCTCTGATAAGCAACTTTATGTTGTTGAACTTCTTATGAACCGTAACTCTGCATTGCCATGGGGTGACACAAATCCACTGCTGAACAGCCAAAGAAGAGACTTCTAACATTACAAATCAGCTTGTCACAAATATCTATAGGTTTATGTTCAGTAAACATGCAAAGAATGTGACTGACGCATTTGAGCTTTTAGAGTAAAATAAATGGAATGTTTCACAAAGCATTTTAAATATTTACCTGTGCACATTATCGTGCTCTGACAGTGGAGGTTGTTCAGGACTGTGTCTTCCACAGTTAAATGGGACCGAGCAGCCATCTACCTGTCACAGCCCTACCACCACATTTACATTGAACAGACACACTTTTCCTTTAATCACTCACAGTCAGTGTTGAACACAGAGCCAGAGGGACACACACAGTCAGTTAGCCTTTTCAGAGCAACACACACACACACACACACACACACACACACACACACACACATACACACACACACACACACACACACACACACACACACGCACACGCACACACACACTCACATCCATACGACAGGCAGCATACTTTACTTTACAAGGTCAGGAATCATGGGATTTTTTTCTTTCAATCTTAACACCTCTTTCACCAATCATTCAAATTCTTTCACTAATAATTAATCACTCTTGTCTCTGTGTGCCAGTGCACCCTGATGAATTGATAATAATGAGATTATGTCTGGGATATGGAAACAGAGTTACTTGGTGGTGACGAGTGAGCCATTGGAACAGATGCTTGTTTATTCAAGGCTTTACGGTACATATTCCTGGAGCGGCCAATAAGAAAGAGCAAACCAGTACCGTAACACGTGAAATAGACAAGCATCTTATTTTAAGTAGCCTCTGACTTGAGGGTTTTACAAACAACAACAAAGGCCGTCACACTTCACCCACACACCCAGTGACCAGCGTGAGTAACTCTGCTTGTTTCATTGTCAACATCCGCTGTTTCTCACTCTTTGGTTGTGTTTCCATTTTGTGCCTTTTGCTTTTGAGTTGTGAAATCTGTGGCATTTGTGTGGTAGCTTTTCCATTTGTGTTGTGGCTTTTGCCTTCAAGTTGTGGCTTTTACGGTTGTGCTGTGGCTTTTGCTTTGTTGGCTTTAACTTTCCTGTTGTTGCTTTTATGGTTGTGTCATGGCTTTTGCTTATGTGGCTTTTGTTTTTATGTTGTAGCTTTTGTGTCTCATCCACATAGAAACATACGAGATCTAACTGATGAATGTGGTGATTGGCAAATGTACATGTACAAGCAGTTTAGAGTGGCCACAAATAAGTCTCTTAGAGTTTTACTGCTGAAAAATAAACAGGTCAATAAAGGCTAATATCTGATGGACAAAGTGTGTTACAGCTCTAAAACATGTTTGGCATTTCCGTGATCCACAAACAAGTCAACACTCAGGGATTAAATCCTTTTTTGAGAGACAAAACTTCCACAAGGTGAAAAGAGCATTATGTTTCTTCACTCCCTTTCTTTTCTCTGTGACTCATCTCTTCTAAGTGAGATTAATAGAGCATTCAATTCTCATTCCGGTGTTTCATGTGCATCCAATTACCCAACATACGCAATCAAACACGGTACATATCCAGGACCACACAAATCACTTTGCAGATGTTTGGCCAGGGAAATCTGTCACACGGAGGAAGGAAAGCAGGATGTAACTCTCTGCTTCTGTCTTGAGCATCACAAAATAACAACTCACAGTTTTTGTCTAATTAAACCAATCTCTTTTCAAGGGTGCTGGTTTGTATTTATTTGTTTGTGGGGTTTGGAATCTTCTCGGATGATTATGTAGTACCTGGAACTCCGCTGCATTCTAATGTTAGTGATGAGAAGTAATCACTGAAGGTTAATACAGGTGAACATCATTAATCAGGGCCGGTCCGTTTGCTGCCTCCTGGCCTTTTATTAACACAGTCATCACGGAAAGGAGAATAAAAATCAAAACCACCAGGCAAATTACAGAGCAGAATCAAGAGAATGCTTGCAATCTACATATATTTTCATGACTCCTTTTTTCATATTTTTCATACCTATATTATTCAATATTTCAGACATCTTCCAGCTGTCTTTTAAACACCATGTTCCTTATCGCTTCAAAACAGGTAAGGGCAAGTTGAGTTCTGACAAGTGGAGGATGACAGACAGATAAAGAAAGTTATTTTCACTATGTATGCTTCACTTGGGTGTTTTACAGTATATTTTATACCGTTTCCAATCACTGCTTGCAAAGATCTGAGGTCTGTCATATGGTGTTATCAAGTTAGGAGCTTCTTCTTTCCATCTGTGTGTGTGGGGGTAGGGGTGGGGGTGGCTCTTAGCAGTCAAGACACAGCAAGAAAATGGAAGAGACAAAAACAGTGATGCTGTCATACGTGTTAGTGCAAGAATACATTTAAGATGATGCACCGGGACAAAGATATACAGCCATGTAACACACGTTCAAATAGGCTTCTGCCACTTGGGATGCAGCCGCTCACAAAGTATGGGAATGTGAGGAGTGACTTTGACAAGATCGAATGTAACTCAGGGAGAGCTGGCTGTCCTTCTGCAGTAGAGGACAGATACTGATGACTGTTAAGGATTGCAGCAGACAGAGTAATGGTCTGAGGTGATGGTGAGATGCTCGGTGATAATCACACCATCACTTCTAGGAGGGGAGATGCTTATGCAGTATCCACGGCAACACCAGCCCACAGTACACCTCTTTTTTGTAGTGTGCAGTGTATAATGTCGGCATCCATATATTTGTGTTTACAAGTGTGGTTACTTCTATACTTGTAAGTTTGTGTGCATGTGCTATATAGATAATTAATTAATTATTCAAATGGGTGTGTGTGTGTTTCTGTGTGTTGTGTTTTTTGTGCACGCAATAGTGTTTAATTTAAATGCTCAAATTGTGCTTTAAGATTTTCCCGCTCCCAATGCATATGCATTACTCATTATTTTCTATACATAGGTAATATGGTGGAACATAACCCTGCCATGAGTGATCTGTGGACTAATGAATACATTACAGCTGAATTCAAGTGGGAATACTGGCCAGGGAATATTATTCTATTTTAGAATAAGTTTTCGGAGTAATTTTTACACTTTAATGGAGAGGACAATGTCAATGTCAGAATCCATCAATCACACTCCAGTTTGTCCTCTCTGAAAATGTCAACTCACTGTACCTCACTGTTGTCTCAACATTTTCCTGCTTTTCCCCGTCACTGTCTTACTTTCAGTATGTATAGAATAAAAAGGGAAATAGAGATGAAACAGAGCCTGTTGCCTTACAGTGTTGCATGTGACCCATTTTTCCTTGTGTCTGGCCCTCTGTGTGGCCTGTCTGCTGATTGGCGGAGGGCTTCCTCGGGTGTGTCCAGGTCAGTGTGGTTCAGCGGGGAACACTTCTATTTGCAGCCCCGCCTTGGAGGCGTGATAGTTAGGTTCAAGCCTGAGGAATAAGGGATATTGGTTCCATTTTAACATGGCTGACTGCCCTGCACATAGTGTATAGCATATGTAGAAAGTCACGTATTGCTCCACTTGTAGAAGGTTGCAGTGACCTCATTTGTGGTGTTAAAGAATTTAAACCCTCAGACCCGAGAATGTGATTGACCAGAGGTTGGATCCATCGCTCAAGAGCACGAGGGATATTAGAGGACAAGCTACAGTATATTTTAAATTGGTTTCTACTAATCTGTTATTCAGGGGTTCTGTTTGTGAATTCAGCGGTCAAGGCAGTAGAAACACTTCAGCAATCTCATCAAACACCTGGTTCAATATCCTATTGATGCTGCATTACTTAACTTACCATGTACACTTCATTCTCTGTAGTAACTTCCTCATACAAGTAAACATTTCCTGTCATTCCCGCTGCATATCCCCAAAGTTCAAGATCCACACATGGAGCACATCCTAATCCCCTTATCCTACAGCAAATATACTTTATCACATCTGTGCATGATAGCTATTAGAGCAGGTTGTACCAAACTTTGCCGACAGGAGCATCAGGGATTTGGAGGGGACTAATTAAGAGAACAGAGTAAACTGCCCCTGGCCCAACCATTACACAGTCTCAGCCCTGCCGCCCTCATCTGGTTAATTTTCATTATCTGCATTAAGGAGGTGCTGGATGAACAAAGTGCGTCAATCTTGGTTTAGATAGCTGCTAGAAAACTTCCAAAGTAGCTGCAGAGGACACACAAGACTCACGATATGTCAGTTATGGGGAAGGGAGAGTAAACATTATGGCAATTTTCATATAATGAACTAAAAAATAGAGAATGTTTTATTAAATGTAAGAATTTCCCAAAAAACCACATGACTGTCATGGAAAGGTGTTTTCACTTCCTCATGATCTGTTTACTGCTTATATACTGTATTAGTTTACTGGCCCTTTACTTTTACTGTTTAAAGTGTAGGTCCATGTCTCTAAACTAATACTCATTTGCCCTTATGAACATTGAAATATATTTTGGTTTGCTTTAATTGATTCTGCTCTTGGCCACAAAGAGATTCCATTATAAAGTAATTTCAACTAGAACGGCACCCAGTAGAGCCCATACCTCTGCCAAGGACCAATAGTCTCCTTAAATTCAGTCAAGCTGCACCAAATTTCACACAATCACAGATATCAGTCTCCTAAACATGACAGATTTTTTTTCATCAAGATCAATAAATCATTCCCTGGGAAATCAGTGAAATTTACAAAAACACCCTTACTTGTAATATTAAAGACAGTCAAAATCCACACCCTGATCCAGAATAAAATGTCATGGGTTCTTCCCTGACCCATACAGCATCATTCCACCAGGTTCTTTGGTAATCTGGGAAGTATTTTTGTGTAATATTTCTTACAAAGAAACCAACAAATAAACAGTAAGGGGATAAAACCAAACCTCCTTGGCAGTATTAATGAAAGCATTGTTATGTGCAAAAATACATAAAGGTAATATGTGACTTTAGAAATTTGTGTTTCCTTTATGTGATTGTCTTTTTTAGTATATTTCCTCTTTCTGTAAGTGTTTGTGATTCAACAAGAAAACACTGAAAACCTCCATACATATACAAATAAAGTTATTATTATACCCTGACATCACTTAAATAGGGGGTCTCTTTGAGGCCAGTGCAATTATTCCTGCAACCTATAACTCTTTGAATGTAAACGGACACAAATTTGAACTTGTCCTTAGAGGGGTCATCTTCCTCCCCTCTTTGCAAACTTCCCTTTTTCCATTTTTGCTTCCTTGTCCTCATCACTGTCTTTCCTCTTATCAGCAATGGTGCTGAATCCATCCTCTTTTTGATGTGTCACTCCTTCAATTTTGAGCAGTGATTTCCTCTCCTCTTCGTTTTCTTCTTTGTCCGGCTTCACTCAAACTGCACCAGCAAAAAGCCTCAGTCCAACACTCAGTCTTAACACTGAGGAAAACCTAATTTGGCGATGTCTATAGCGAGGTGACTTCGGGGTCAAACCAGGAAGATGAAGTCAATCCAGAAAGTTTATAAATATCGATGGACTTGACTTCTCTTGGATGAACGGAGAGAGAGGGAAAGTGCAGTTCTAAATGATTTTACTGGGTTAATCCATAGATAGCAATATCTTATTATATAAATAATAAAAATAAATAATAAACTCAAAATTGCCATTGTCCCATACAGATGGTGATTCTATCACTTTATGGCATCTGTTAATCCCGGCTACTTCATACAAAATTACCGTTTTTATTATTTATCACCATGTGGGCAATTAGCTATGAACTTATTAGCAATTCAGTTCATTCATTTGTTCTTTCTGACTGACAGGCAGCCTCAGCTAATCTAACATCTGCTCTATAATTGATTACATTCATTGTATAATTCAAAACTTTCTATAAACCTATTAAATGTCTAATTTGAACAGAGAAAATTGTATCATAACTTCAGATATGATAACTTCTGGAATGGTAGAGGGATATTTTCTGGATAGCATAACATTTTTGATCACATTTCATCTGGGGCATATGAAAAATTGTGAATTAGGAAAATGGACCAAAAGGAAACATGTGATTATGAAATCAAAGCCCTTTATTCATCTGTTGGTAGCACTGTACATCCAGTGGTCCCCAGTAATTTGTTAATGGAAAGTACCAAGGTTGGAAAAGCTAGCCTGTATTCAATGTAAATGAATCTGTTTATAATGACACGTAATCTCATTTAGTCTGTGGCATATGGTTTGGTTTCCTGGGCTTTCACTGTGTTCCTGCTGAAAATGCACTTCTCGTCCATAACCCGAAAAGAGAGAGGAGTGCAGTGCATTCAGGAGGCTCTTCTAAAGCCTTATTACCATAAATCAGACAGGCATCAAAAAATATTCAACACTGCAACCAAGCATACTTAGATTTCGGCTGTTTGCTGATTCAGTCCTTTGCCACATTAGTTGTGTGATGGAGGGACACAAGACATAATGCTGCGGTCCATGAGAAGACCCTTTTTTTATGAGTTGCAAGATGCAGAAATTGAGTCTGAAGCATCTTTCTATTTTTTATGCTTTGTTGCATGAAGCTTATACTTTTCACAACATCTACACCTGAGCCCAGCTGTCACAGTGCAGGCTAAAAAGCAATTGCGCTTTGATCACTCATTTGAAAGACTTTCTGCACTTAGCAACACTTAGATTCATCATCGTGTCTCACCTGTTCCTTCAAAAGTCAGATAAAGAACTTTCTTTGTGAAGGTTGCGGACGAGGTAGACAAGTGCGTGAATGATGTCTACCCAGTAATGCTGCCTGCATCTGATGCTGCGAGAAGACACCTTCTCTTCAGACGGAGCCTAACAAGATGGTGTGATATTGAGTTATTGATCACCTCTGTCACACCAAGGCTGGAAAATTCAAGGCTAGTTTATCCTCCATTCATTATGCCAATCATTACAATGTGTCATCCAGCCTCACATACTCACCACTAGGAAGGGAACTGGTGATGGTAATGACAGCAAATCTAAATTTGGATGTGCCTCCGTCTCTCTCTCTGTAAATATTATGACATTCTGCACAGAAATCAGAATTAGTGACATAGACAAGTGTCTATTTATGGTATATTTATTCGAGAAGCAGAAATAGGCAACAGACCATGAGGCAGCTGTGTCTTAACCTTCCAGAGACGTGTGTGTGTTTGTGTGTGTACATGTGTGATTTTGTGCCTGGATCTTTGTTTGCATGTGTCTGTACGTGTTTGTTCATGCATTATCGCCCCGTCACACATTAATTACAAAATGCACCTGATCCACGTTCCTATATCAGAAACAATCACACATCAACGCAAACACCATCTTGCTCTGTTAGATTAGAGAGGACGGAGAGTGAAGGAAACATTTTGTCTGGTTTTCATCAGCTCCTCTCAAGTTTCTACGTTACTCCGACGGCAATGAAAAAAGGATCAAAGTCAGGGAGGAGAGTGTTATTAGCGTCTTGGTGTGAGTGATTAGAACATTCTGCGCTGATTAATAATCAGTTGATTTGCCCTTTACTGCAGAACAGACACGCTCCCTCTCTGTAACATCAAAGGCTTTCTCGAACAATGCATCACTGTTCTTGCACGAGGCACATCTGCACAGACACACACACACATTAACACACGCACAGCTGCAGCTCTCCTTTAAAGTGTGGTAGTGTTCACAATTCATTTTTCATTTTTTGAAGTTTGACCACTTGTATGCTTAACTCTTTTATTTTATGGTAAGATTATAGCTAGCGTACCACTGGCTGCTTTCTTAGAGCCCATTTATGCTGCCTTTTTGTACGAAAAGAGATACATTCGTTTGCACAAGACGTAACCATCAATACATATGTACATCCATGCGCCCTTTATGTTGCCATGGTGATAAACAATACATCCACTAGAGGTCAGTTCAGAGTCGAGAGTTTCTGACAACAAGTAACATGGCAGCAGTGGAGCAGGTAGTGATAATGTACCTTTCCTCTCGTCATGTTGTTCCGCCGTGGTTGAAATTTCTTCCTCGTGTCTCATGGTCGTCTTGCTTGAACATTAGGCTACACTGCCCCCCCAGGTTTTCAGGTGGTTCTGCTCTGTTATGTCTTTTTTATCCAAATCTGTAAGCTTTCAGAAAAAAATGAACAAATGAGGACCAAACGAATGCATGGTACAGACAGAAAGCATTGTCTCTTTCCATTTACTTATCTAATATAGAACATAAATGAGCCACAGCCTGATGTGCATCATTTACAAATTGTGAGAACCACTTTCTTGGACATCTTTGCTGTTGGCACCAGTTCTGATGCTGTATATGTGGAAACCCAAAGAGAGACAGTAAGCATGAGTGATCTGCAGAGGCAGCCTTGCATTCTGGGAGACTGATCAAAATTGTACTTGGTAAATACGGAATTAATTAGGCCCCCCAACAGCATATGTGTATACATACATTTATATGCTCTGAATCCCCATTTCACTGAAAATCAATAACAGGCGGCCCATCTGAGCACAAACCTCTGTTGACTGAAAGGCTGATTTCACTAGTTTGTTGATTTAGTCGAGCTACCTACATCTGTCGAAACACAGGCAGAGGGGGGACGGAGAGACACGCAGAGAGACGGGGGGGGGGGGGGGTTCAAGTTACAGCTGAACACTGGTGGACCAAACATGTTAGTCCACAGCTGGTGGCTGCTGATAGCTTGCTATTCCATTTCAGATGATCCCATCAATTAACTACAGACTGACAGATGACAGAGCCATCCACAGCTCACAAAGAAGAAGAAGAAGAATACATTATTGGATTCTGTTGAAACATTGGAATCTGATTCTGACGATGGGAGTTGTGTTGTACTGAATAGCATCTTGAGTTAAGAGTTACTACACAATACATTATCAATTTATAATTAAATTAATTAAATTGAAATACTTTTCAGGGGATTTCATACAGAGCAATGTCTGCTTGATCCTACGTTACAGGATGCTAGAGGTTTTTCCTCCCAGGGCATCTGTCCCTCCGATCATAATTCTATCTTTTTAGACAACAGCATCATCTAACTTTGAAGTATGGTCTGATGAGACGGTTCTGCTTCGATTCAAGTGTTTCATCAGTTAATAAATGTTACCCATCTGATAACCCTGAACAATGTCTGAACAGGTTTTGAGCACTTATACATATTGTCTGTGCAATCACAGTAATTATAGGACATGTAAATCACAACTGTAGTCTGCAAAGAGTAACTGTGTGTGTGTGTGTATGTGTGTGTGTGTTTGAGTTTTCATAGATGTCAGTGTGGATTTATAAAGGAGATATCTCCTCCCAGGAGTCACCTCCTCTAACCAAAACATCCTCCTTCACCTCTCACCCGCTTCTTCTCCTGCTGTCATTTCCTCCCCTTTCCCATCCATGTTTTAATCTCTCTTCCTCTTAAGATTCATGATTCCTTTTCAGTTTTCCTTCCTCTCCTTGATTTTTTTCTTCATCCTCAACATCATCTTGCTCTCTCAGCTTGATCTCCTCCCCAAACCCCCTAAACAATCTTCCACAAACTCTCCCTTCATCTGTCCCCTTTCCCTCTTCTGCATCAACTCTCCCTCCCTCCCTCCCTCCCTCCCTCCCTCCCTCCCTCCCTCCCTTCATCTCTCCGGTCACTCTGCCTTCATTCACCTTAAGATGCAGTTAATGATGAATGAGATGAGCCTCCCTTGGGCCCAGACCTCTGCGGGATACCGCTCAGCTGCCTACTTGACGCTCAGGCCTAATTTCCTATTCATGGGCTGCATCAACACCAGTCCTACCAATCCATTTTGACTTTAGAGACTCATTACTCTCATGACACCAGCTTTCAAAGTTATATTTTTTACTAGCAGTACATTTGCCACCTGTTTCCTCCAAGTTCAAAGAACCTTATAGCATTCCTTCATTTGATGAATTTATCCATACTTATTCATCCCACCATCACCTATCACTCTTTTAAATCTGTGATACCTTCCCTTATACCTTCTTGAGAGGCTCTTATGTGAGGGCACTGAATTGTGGTTTAGCTGTCAATCTACAAATATTAGCATTCCTACTATACAGGAAAAAAGAGAAGTAAATAAAAAAGCTTCATGCCTGTATACAGAGTAACACATTAAGGCCATGTTCAGTTGTGAAAGTATCCACATTCCTTCATGCTGTTTAGCAATTTACATATAGTTCCCAAATTTGAATGTATTCGCATGAGTAAGTAGCAAATGTAAAATCCTTCTCATTTGAGGGATTATTTGGGAATATAAGACTCATATGCATATGAGAGAGAGCTTAAAGATATCCTTATTCTGTCTACTGCTGTAGCAAATGCAACCTTCTATTCCAGTGTCAGTGGTTCAACTGAAAATAGGAGGATTCACTGGAAATCCTGCAAGTGGCTTCTATCAGGGACACAGTGCCCTCCTTTCAGCAAGCGAGCCAACAAGTCTCATCTGCAGCATGGGAGTGAGAAGAGCAAACGTGTGAGCAAGAACAGCGAGACCTTTTATAAGCTTGTGTTCCTACAGTTTTTCTGTTTATGCATCAATGTCCGTCTTTGCACACCCAGGCTCATAATTAATCCAGCTTCCACTACATTGAGTTTAATGTAATTGCATGTGGGTCAGATCCCAAGCCTTCCCAGTGGCGTCATGACTCCAGTGTAAGACAGTGGCCTGCTAAACCCAGTTACTGAACACTTGTCAGGGCTCATCCACACACATCCCTCCAAATGCAAACAAACACAACATTGAAGTGGGATTGCATCATACAACGCCTAAGCTGTGAGGGAAAGAATATTCATGCGCTCGTGGTCTTTCACTTGTAAAAGTCGTGATAAATGCGTCTCGCAGGGCTCGGCAGAAGAGGAGTGAACAGAGGGGGGGGGGGGGAGGAGAGGGGAGGGAAGCTGCTGCTTTGCACCCTTCAAAGCTGTGAGCCACATTGATCACTCCATTCTCGTTCTCACATGAATATTGAGCATTAGTCACGGTTCATGAACAAAGAAGCCGATTGCGCTGGAATTATGCTCTGAGAGACTTTTGGATGTCATAAAAGTATAGAGGCAGTACTCTGCTATTAGCTTGAGGAACAGCTTCCCAATAGAATCGTTATTCTTAAGATCACAGTGATCACTGTGATTCTACTTGGTTTCATAAATTATTTATTACCAGTGTAATAGTATTATCAGTCTTCCTCATGGGATTCAACATTTCACCAGTTTAAAACTTACAACTTGAGTTTTGTAAATTGTCAAAAGATTATTCATTATTCGATCAAACATGATGTAATCCTCCTCGTTTGTTGACATCTCACTAACATGAAATTATGCGGATACATTCATTGTCCCAAAAAGATAAATCCCTGTGATTTTGGTGATTTGACTTTTTCGCTGGCGCCATGATTTCACATTTTCAGGTGGTGAAATTTGGCACATGTTCTCTGACAATGTGTCCAAAATCCCACTGATTTCTCTGGGAGTTGTATAGTTTCATCATCAGGTGCAACTATATTAGCTCAGCTACTTTGTTAGCATCTCATAATGCTAAATCACCAAACTAAGATGTTAAGCATGGCATTAAAACCAGTAGATTTCAGCATGCTAACTTTGGCATTCTGGGAATGTTAGCATGCTGACACTAGCATTTAAGCCATAGAACACTGCAGATACTTACTCTATTCAACCGGGCAGAAGTAACTCAAATCAAACACTTAACACTTGCTGGAAAAGAACATTTGACCACGATTGTCACCCACCAAAATATCAGCCAGCTTCTTTGCTCACTTGAGTTGAAAACAAATGCTTGACTTCCTTGTTTGTGACCTCTGTTTCAAGTGATGTGGAAATTTTGCAGCATTTGCCGCTGACAAGTCTACATTCCTAAGCAGACATTTTCATAAGTTGTAAAAAATATGAATTGACCTTCTCCTTCTTTGAAGAAAAGTGTTCTGAGTTTCAGATACAACTTTTTGACTCTCTTGAATACATCATCTGGGTACTCATACTTACCTGCACGTTGCCATATTTGTCAGTGTGAATGCCCTTATGCATCCTAATAGCAAGTGTAAGAATATAAATTGTTAAAGTAAGTTAAAGACAATGAAGAAAACACAAGATCTGAAATATTGTTTCTTCTGTGGGTTGTGTGTTGAAGGGGAGTGTGTCTAGGGTAGTGTCATCGAATCACACAAACACACACTGTAACATAATTAAATTGAATTACTATCAGAACTAGAAACTTTAAGTGATGTCTCCAAATTTTACCTTTTCTTTCACTCAAGGGAAAACATGAACACAAAACGTATCTGTGCTGCTCTTGGCAATCTCTTTATTTAAATTCTACAGTAGGTAACTCAATTATTATTTTTTTCAACACTATTGACATCATCATCATCATCATCATCTTCCCCCCACCTCTGTCTGTAAGTTGCTCCCTTTAAGCCTTCATCTCTTTAGCGCTGGCTATCTGTGCCAGGCAGTCGCCACATCATTTATTTAAGGCTGCCATATTCAAAGCTGAACGCATGCATAATGAATGACTGTTATCGTAAAGAATCACAGCGCAGGTTAGTTTCTCCCACAGAGATCTAAGGGCCGCTGTGTTTCTTCAACCTGGCAGGCGACTCAGGTTTTTCTGTCAGTCACAGACAGGCAACAGAAATCTCTCTTTCAACAATATTTACATCTTATGACACATAGCTACGCCCACATTTACTGCTTGCTTGACCGGTGGATCATGCCTGTATGTTTTATTCATCTCTGCTGTCACATGAATGTTTTATAAAAGCGTCTGGCTATTGCTTTTTCTTTCTTTTCTACACACTTTTTACGGGGGTTTTCAATGCATATACACATATACATAATTGTTGATCACAAGCTGTTCCAGTGGGTGTGTTCTGAGATTATCAGCTCATTGCCTTTAAGTATCAAATTAATTGCAGAATCATTGTGTATATTCCCTCAGGGATGGAGAGATTTAATTAGATATTCAATCTAAATGGCTAACCAAGATGAAATATTCATGACTTAATGTAGAAATTCCTGTTTTGTCCCTTGGCGATGTTCTGTTTCATATCAAGTGAACACTTATTGATAGAAAAAATATCCCACATTTACATTTGCCTCTGCTGCCAGGAATCTTCCCAGCCATTCCATAGACACGTTGGGTGTAAGCCCTCAGATCTCTCAGATATCCATCATGCTCATTTACTTCAGTGCAACATTATAAAGTGTATGTTCATATATTCAGGTTGAATCAACCCTGCGGACATTGTGGAGCATTGAATGAATGGTTCGATTTTTTGTGTGAAATTCACTTATTCAAATTACTGCAGAAAGTTAAACAAGAAGATTGATACATCTCTCATTTCTTTCTGTATTCAAATATAGCTTAGCTTAGCATAACAACTGGAGGGTAGATAGCTTTAGTGGTGCTTTACAACACAGAACAATATGAGGATCCAATTAGAGTTGTTTTTGGCCAGCAGATAAATGCTAATCTAAAGTGAAGAATATAATATTTCTTTATTACAGTGTCTAAAAAGGACTAAAGCTGTGTTCTATATTTTGTTGACTTGCGTATAACATTATCCAAATTGTTTCTGACATTGTTTAAACCCAGAGAAATCCACAATTTAATTTGAAGTAACAAGATGTTTCAGTTTAGCCTTTTTAACTGCATCATATCCGCTTCACCTGTCTCTGTTTGACTTCTGGGACAAAGGGTGTATGACAAAGGAAAAAACACACTGTTAGCCAGTTGGCTGTATTTTCCTTCCACTGTTTGTATTGGTCACTCTTAATGGATCACAGTCATTCATTGTGGTTTGTGAATACAATTCTTATACGTGACCTCATCTGTGAAAATGATTTGCAAGTGGCAGGATTATGACTTCATAAATAAAAAAATCTTGGTTCTTGCTGTGATTCGCTGCTTTGCTCTAATTTACATTTGTACAACATGTCGGGCTGTTCCTGCTGTCTTCCTGCAGCGAGTGCAATGCAATGATGGCAGAAGTTACATATCGTCCGTTTAAAGAAGAGTTGAGTCCACAAACTTTTATTTCAGCAAAATCTAAGTTAGTAACATCATTTTTCATTAAGTCTACACTTTTCACCTCCTGGTAATAAATCTCAGAAAATGTTTGTTCATAAACTGCTCATGTCGTGTGCTTTACAGGAATAGAAACTGTTTTGACTGTGCCAAGCAGAGAGTAGATGCACTGCGGCGGGGGGGTATGCTGCAGCAGCAGTATTGGGAGGGAAAGTTCTGTTCTGTCACATCCTGTCGACTCCCAAGGTGAAAGACATGTTTTTCCATCCGACTGTACCTGCACCTCATGGGTTGGTGTAAATTTCACTGGCCCACTGAAGTGGTTGATCACATAGAGATTGCATTCCTCCCCTGGAGATTTCACTATTATCATGGCTTTACACACTGAGGAGGATTGCTCTCAGGCCTCCTGGGTTCGTCCTGACTCAGCTCACTGTGTTGGGACTTTATACTTTCGGTAGCTCCCTGGGACAGAAGCAGGCCATGTGCTCTTACCTGGCAGGCCTGTTGGTTGAAACAATTAAACTGTGATAAAGGTTTGCCTGAAGGACTGAGGGGAGTAAACTTATCACAGACCAGGGGAGACAGAGAAAAGCATTTACACTCAAAGACAACATGACTTGGTGCTTAATCGAAGATAAGACATTGCAAACTGTATAAAGATACAACAATGCAATGAAAGGGATTTAAAAAAGATTAAAGGCTTAAAACTTCAGTGTTTCCCTGAAGTGTGTCCATTCAAATTAGGTCAATCGTATTTTAAGGATTATAACGAGGATGACAGTAGATTTAAGTATACACGTGTTAATTCCCTCTCAGGGTTTAGATGGCTGACTTAACCAATGTGGTCCTTTTCCCCGTCACCCAGGTGAATTTTCTGCAGATTACACATTCAGTGCGATCGCTTCATTTTTCCGTTGCTGAAGATGGTTGACTGCTGGAGTCACATAAGGACAAGGGAACATGAGACGGAACCCCAGCAGAGGAAAGAGAAATCTAACACACAAACACATAGACCTGATAGGAGGCCCAAAGGTATCTGGTGTCACTTGCAGCAACTGACAAGGAGCTTGTCAACCAATGTGAGACAATGTAAATTAAAAAATAAAGGTACTTTCAAATGTTCAAAACAATTACATTTCTATAAAATAATAGGGTTTGTGTTACTTTCACCATAAATTCTCCATATAGGCATCTCTTTTCAACTCATATAAATTTACAAATACATAATATATTCTGATTTGACTTTTACAAAGATGCTCAAGCTTCTGAATACCTCAAAGAAATGCTTACCAGATTGTTGAGTCTCATTGGCATTAGTGGTGTTAGGTGGAAATATGACATTTG
The DNA here is from genome assembly GCF_024713975.1 of Paralichthys olivaceus. Taxonomy (NCBI): domain Eukaryota; kingdom Metazoa; phylum Chordata; class Actinopteri; order Pleuronectiformes; family Paralichthyidae; genus Paralichthys; species Paralichthys olivaceus. The sequence goes on along the minus strand of NC_091098.1, from coordinate 17,397,381 downwards.
CAGTTTGGATAATAACTTTGAAATTGAAGATCCAATCATCATTAAGGTGAAAATCATCAAGGAGAACCAATACATTTTTTTTAATGTATCTGCATACAAACATATGCAGATAGCTGTTGATTAACCAAAATGTCATCTGGGCCCAAACACCTACAAAAAGTATCACTGTTTGTGTTTGTCTAAACTGGAACCCCCAAAATTAAGCCATAGCACCCAGAGGCTAATTCATCATCAGATGATAGCCGATGGGCTCGGAGACTGACTTGTGCTTAGGATGAAAGAAAACACTGAAACAGAAACCTTGAAAGCGATACATCATGGCAGTATTTGTAAACTATTTGCTTAATCCCTCAAATAAGTGAAAGCTCATTTCCTTTAGTTATTTTACGTTTTTGAATAAACCAACTTTCCCTGTTGTTCCATGACATCTTTATCTTTTACCCTGTCTTTCTCTCAATGTTGATGGATGGATAGATGCATGGATGGATGCATGGATATGCTAATTGCAAGAACAGTCATTTGAAGTGCTGAAAATACTGAGTTGTAGTTACTCTTGTTACTTGTGTACTTGTACTAGTACAAGTATTTTTAAGTATGGGTAACTTCACTTTTACAGCACAGGGTGGAACACAAGGTGGAACACAGAAAGAAACACAGAGTGGGACACAGAGAAACAGAGTGGGGCAAGGTAAACACACCAGGAACAAAGCTACAACATAAAACTGAAAACTCAAATCCAAACATAAGGAAAGCACAGGTAGACATAAGAGAACAAAACACAAGAGACATGACAATTTCACCCTGCAACATTTAAAAGCCAAAATCGTTAATGGTGAAAACAGAAATCACATGAGGACGTTATGATAAACTGTGAGCACAAGGCAAATAAAATAAAAAAGAGCAGAGTCAGCAGCTGTAGCAGAGAAGAAGCTGCTGCTTAGTCTGCAGCATCGTGGTCTGTGGCAGCCGGAGGGCAGAGCTCCATGTTCAAAGAGAGATGTTTACATTCATCGCCAGGGGGTTTGAGCAAAGTATTCCTGCAGTACCAGGGACGGTACTGGTTCAAGACTGCACTCTCAGAACCACATTTATTCTCATACATTAGTTTCCATGACTGTGACACCTAGTGATAGGATGGCTGCTAAACTGCTATAAAGGTTTATTTTTTTATCACACACTAATACTTTATTTTGTATAAGTTCATGTAGTTTCATGTGCTTGGTTATTTTGCACTTGTAATACAATTAACACTATAGATGATATGTAGTTTAGGCTCAGGGATATGTGTTGTTGAAATATACTGTATGAGTGCCCCTGCAGTAAAACAACACAGTCAACCATCTTATGACCATAATCAGTACGTCTTTTAAGGAGACCTTTGAAGAGACACTTGTGCGGACACACACACACACACCATACACACACACACGACTTTTCACAACACAGTACATTGCTTCAGGTCCTGGAAAGCTGCATTTATGTCACAGTCTATAGCATGAGGACCTCTAGCCTGAGCCGTCAGCAGCTGGGGAAAAAAAAGACAAATACACATACAAACATGTGCATAGCCTGGTCTTCAGAAAGAAAAGCCACTGGAGAATGAACACGTAGGGCTTTGTCACTTGCACATCACATACACACATTCCCTAACCCTAAACCCAAGTTAATCCTCAAAAAGCAGACTCTATCCGAGAGTCCCACCGGGATATAAAAACAAGCACACACGCACTCAGGCAGTTCATGATGAGGTCGAAACAGTTATGATAATCTGTGAAGTCAGTTCGGTGAAGTCTCTTAAAATATTTTCAGAAGAGCTATAGATAGAGTGAGTGTCCACCAGGACTCACAAGGTCAAATTTGAGTGTGTCAGATTACGAGGAAAAAGTTCTATGTTTTTGATGAGATGTAAAAACCTTGTACATCAAAGCCAAGCAGTACTCTGCAGCCTCATTAGTTATTCCGAGGGATTCTCGGTTTTAACTGGACCATGACCAGGCCCTTGTCTGTTTTACTAAACTAAAACATAAAGAGATGATTGCAATTATACAGCGTAATTATACAGTAATGGTGTGGTACATGCTCTTTACTCATAATCATTGATAATCCACAGGAAATTAAAGCATAACGCTCAAATGTCAACTTCAATCAGCTTCAAGCCAACAGCAATACACTAATTTCATAATAGGACGACATACATATAGAATGACAAAACAACAGATAAACAACAGAATATGTCATATGAATTAAGTCCAGTCATTGGAATAATTAATCTGAATTAATTAGACTCGATTCCCCTCAGTATTCCTGGTAAAACTAATTAAATGTGGTGGTAACTGACATTATCCAAGTCTGTCAAGTGATCCAGCGGAGTACAGTAGGAACTGAAGTGCAGAGCCAGAATCAAACAGCTTTTGTGGTTCACTCCAGCTTTGGCACTGACAGATGCTTGAATGGTAAAATGCTATATACTTCCTATAGTTTTCTGCCTCATGTTTCAAAGTCTCCAGTCTTGTTTTTAAAAGAAAGTTGCTGTTAAGTTTCCTCGTGTGCAGATCCATCATTTTAGTCATTTGCGACATCATGCAGTTCTGCTCCTCCTACGATCCCCATTGTGAGGCATCCTTTGTGTTTACGTTGAATGGCAAACCATTTTTTGTCTCTAATATCCTGACATTTCACATATACCCTGGTCCAGTGGGGCTTTATGGCGCGTGCACTCTCACACTCCTTGAAAAACTCTATTGAAAAATAGGTTTCTTATCATGAAATTACTCTAATATAGAGTGATGTCCTTCACTTGTCTCTTTCCATTCTCTTGCAGTGAATGCCTGCACCTTTCAGTCAGATAAGACATGAAAAATTAGAATGACAGGATTCAAGATGCGCAGACTTCTTGTCTCCTCACTGTGCCAAAGAAAAAACTAAAATCTGCTTTTCAAGGATAAAATGGGGAGAAAATCATCTGACAATTAACTGGAAATTTTGGAAACCATATTATATGATCCAAACTTGTTGTGCATAAAAAACCTGTGATGATTGTGGTGAATGACATGAGACATAATGGCTGGCTGGATTATGTAGAAAAGACATGTCAACAGAGACAACGATGCATCCACAGTCCAGCTCTGATTAGGTTAATGCACACAATTTTGTTTGAGGGCAGTTTTCACACCTGAAACCTGGGCCCATGGTTTATTTCTTTCTTACTTTGTTTGGCTTTGATCTGGTTAATATTTAGTTTCATCATCTACCTATACTTGACATTGATTGGCTTGTAGAAAGCGTGTGTTTTGTCAATTTGTCTATTGTACTTGCCAAACGTTTTTGAATAGCATGAGTAGGAAAAAAGTATTATTTCCATTTGAATGTAGAAAATGAAGAGACTGTTGCCACTAAAATATCATTATGGTATTACATGAGCAAAATGAACATCCTGGTTGTTCAAATATTATATTGTCTGAGGTGAAAAATGTTAGCAATCCTGGGAGCCGCTTCCGCATCTTTTTCTTCTTCTATAGTTTAATGCTGTCTAAACCACGGTTCAGTTTGATCTTGACCTCTTTTAGTCAGATATGATTTTGGCATGAACTGTAGCCAATGAGGCACCTTTCACACCTGTTACTTTGGTTCAGACTAAACTAAAAAGTCAAAAGATCCGCAACAAACAAAGAAAGTGTGAAAGTGCCGTAAGACTAGAGAAAGAACAGTTTTCATGTTGTTTTAGCAGTCGCTGCAAACCTTTCATCTCCCTGACCTTTACCCCACCAGCACAGTGTCACATGTAGCACCACAGCCACCACCCAGACAGATTGATGATGCAAAAGGCCGTCTACCAGACATGAGATGAAATGTACAACAAGATCAATTTAAAGGTGCAGGACAGATTCACTCTGGTTGTGTCTCATTGAGTCCAGCACAGGTAACGACCTTTGTGTCACTATCATTGCAGAGGAACACCACAGGAGGGGGAGCTGCAAAAACAGCACAATCCGCTGGGCTCTGGTTGCCAACAGGGGCGTGATCAAAGTCAGCATGTGGCATTCGAAGCATGGCTCGTACAGATCTTTGGAGATACAGAAGCTGTGACAGAAGAAAGTGATGCTGTTGCTGGCTGTCGCTGATAAACACTGATTGCTGTTGGATCTCAGCAGGACTGAGTAAACTCATCCTAAATAGCTGAACACTGTCACAGAGTGAGTCTACTTTTAATAAACTATATGCTCAGAATCAAACAAGAAACCAAGGGCAAGAATCATCTGCAGATTACTTCAGCAGGGATCACAATACCTGATTCACTTTGAAGATCAGATATCTTATCCCATAGCAAGGTTCGCTAATGTAGTCTCTGTGTGTGTATTCGACGTGATACTTCAGCTCAGGGAAAGAATGCTGAAAGCCAGAGATGTGGATGTGCTGCGGGTCCAGATGAGCTGATGCAGCTTTGATTGAGGACGCTTTTGAATCATGCTCTCGGGACTCACCTCTTCAAAAGTGTCTTTGAGAGCAACACTCGTAGAAACAGCTACTTGGAACAAAAACGTTTCCATTCAAATCACGTTGCTGTGAATGAGGAGGATTGAAACACATTACTATACGCAAATATTAGAATGTGCTAATGTTTTCTACATCATTTCAAGGAGTATATAAAGATTAACAACTTGGTGCTTCCCAAACATGGAGCCGGAGCATTACAGTTGCCCCCTAGAGGCTGGCTGCAGTATAGGTCATAAACCCTGCCTCCTGCATGTAGGTGGATGGAACATGAACCAAACAAAAAAGTAAAATTACATCTTAAATACATTTTTCTTAAAGATGGTTTCTGTCATATAATTTTGTTACATTTTTCCAGTGTGTTGGCTTTAATTGGTTTTTGATAAAAATGGGATGAATTTTCAGCGGGACCTCCATTCCTCGACTCCACATCACTATCACTACTGCACAGACTCTGGCTCCTAATGACGTCAAAACTGCAAGATGGCAGCACCCGCAAATATATTGCAGGGGATTGTTGAGATGTGGCATCCATCTTTATATACAGCCAGTTCAAACCTGCTGGCTGGCAGATCCTTCCTGTGTGGAGTTTGCATGTTCTCCGTGTGCCTGTGGGTTTTCTGTAGGTACTCTGGCTTCCTCCCACAGTCCAAACACATGCAGGTTGGGTTGACCAGCGACTCCAAATTACCTGTAGCCGTGAATGTGAGATGGATGGATACTTTTTCTTATTACGATGCCATTGGGCGCTCAGGTTTTCCCCAAAGAGTGCAAAAACCTTCAGACTTGTACCAGTCTTGCTTCATTTATCATGCAGCTTTCCTTATATTTCAAACATGGAACAGGAGCTATTACATAATTTATGCCCTGTGTAGGCTGGATTTTTAATTGTGGGCACCTAGGTACCTGTTTCTGAACTGTTGCCAGGTTTGTCCATTTTAAAAAAATTTGATGTAAACACCAGGAGTAAGGCGGAAGGGTCACTGACCATTTCCCAAGGGTCTCCTGCATCAAGGCCCCCCGATACCATCTGGGTGTGATTTTGAAGTGTGTAGTGAGGAGCATTCATTCTGTTTTCAGAGCATGAGGGTCAGTTTGCTGACAAAACACAGGTTTTCCATTACACTCAGTCTGAGCTGCTGTCGCCTGCCAGCGGTGGAATATAAGGGAAGTGGGAGTCATATCTGTCAAAATGCAGGCTGTCCCAGACCTAACAACACTCAGCTGGCCCAATAATGTCAGCCAGGAGAGAGAAATTGACCTAAAAAAATGACCGTAGGGAAGAGATCTGAGATAGGAAAAATGGCATGGAGAAAATGGCTTGTGCTTTTTTTTCTTTCAAGAAACAGATTTCAAGGAAAGGGACTGAGAGACAAAAGTTTTGCAAGAATGAAACTCCATCGAGCCTAATAGCTTATTAGTCCATAAAATACTGCCTTGTTAAAAGACTACCACAATTTTCGGGGGGAAATATATTTTTCCACCTGACTGAAAGTCTGACAACTCATAGATGGTATTTTTTCATCTTTGGGACTGCAGAAAGTTGAATGGTGAACTTTTGTTAAGTTTTAAATCCACTTTACTGGTGGAACAACTATTTCAATAACAAGTTTATACATCCACTGCTTGTACTTGTTTTACTGCACAGTTTTACTGAGATGCAGAATACTCAAAAAGAATAACACATATACAGAAAAATAAGTGTAAAATATATAAATATATATATATATATACATGTAGGAATTCTCTGTATTTTCCTTCACAGGAATCACAAGAACCAGTCTAATTAATCTGGGAAAGGGTCATGACTCCTAAGACAAATGAGCAGCGCAAGCTTATTGCAAGGGTAAAATATCTTAGATGCAACATGATCAGACAAGGGACTTGCGGAAAGTGTACCAGTGTTCTTCCAGACCCTTATCAAAGCTTTTTAACAGTGTTTGTATTCTGAAGAGATTGCCCAACACTGAGTCTGATCGAAGATTCAGATTGAAATCTTTATCTTACAACCATATATACTGGTATAATTAGAAATTCCCAAAAAATACCACAAGATGATTATCTGAATCAAATGTCACTCATGTTAATTACAAATACCAGAATCAGATCATATTTATCCAGTCCAGCTAAAGATAGGGCTGAAGTCAGCTCTAACTAAAGCAGTTCCAAATGGCAGGGCAATTATGTTTTGTGGAATTGAATGTAAGTGGCTGGTGGAAGGAGAGCAAACAGACTAACAGAAATCCAACAGAAAAGAGTAAAATAGGAAACAATTAACTCAAAGTGCAAACAAGCATATAAATCCAAAAACTAAGTATATAAAACCAAAGTCCAAACACAAGGGAAAAGATGTCCAAAATTATAAATCAGAAGTCCACAACAAAACACTGTGAAAATAAATCAAAAGTCTCCTCTAAAGGTCCAACCAGAAAAGTCTTTCAACACAAGGGCAGAATCATAAATCTCTGTTTGTTTTTCTAACCAGGCTAATTTTTTAATTTCATTTGATCCGCCACTTCAGTGCAAAATGCATAAATGTAAAACAGTATTGTCCTCATCATATACATTCAGTAAATAGTCTGTATATGGATCCTCAGTATGTCCCTGTTGTTTATGTAACTAAATCTGCCCACTCACAACTTCTTTAAGTTCAAACTTCAACATGAACTGTTCTGTACAGTAGCAGCACGGAGATGGACACTGAGGATCCACTTAATTACAAAATGAAAGAATGGCAGTGATGTGTTCTTGCAGGGTGAACTGGCCGACCCTCTTGCTCAATCAGACTCTGATAGTTTAGGTCAAATTATTTTGAAACATGTAAACAGTATAATATATAATAACAGTTGAGTGTCCTCCTCAGAGCCGGGGTCATGTTGCGTATGACCGCCTGTGTATTTTTGCTCAAGTGTCTGTGGGCTGCCAGCTTCGGTTCATCTCGTGGGTGGTGCTTTGCTTGTTGGGTTAAAGGGGTCAATACATTCATTACTGACTATCTGAAATTTGTATCTGGTTTAGGTTACCCTCTGCATTTCACTTTCATCCACACGAGTAAAGAATGTCTGACTGGGGGAGTGGAAGGGGATAAATTAAACTTAACTCATTGCTAGATGGCCCTGGTAACCATTTAAAATGACCTGCAGGTAGATTGTCTTAAAATATCTATAAAGCACATTACGCTCTTAACGGCTGAATTATTCTTGTTTTGTATCATCAGAAATATGGATCATGCATACAGAGCACTTCCATAATCATCTTAAGACATGCATTTGTGATAGAAACATAATTAAATCCAGGATAAAAACCCAATGATCCTCTTCCTTATGTCACTGCACGACCAGTCGTCACTTACTGTTTGTCCAATGTTTTCTGAAGGTGACTCAGCCCACGGGTAGACAACTCTGTGGGTATAATAGGCTGCTGATTGAGTCTGTGTCCCGTGTCCATGATCATAACATGAAGCAAAACTGAGACGTAAACACGGCCGATTGATCCAGCGCTCAATCAGGGATTGACTTCTCTGTTTCATATCATCAATCCTGCAATGCGTCTGTTGCACCACCCTTTCATCCCCTCTCTCCATCCCACTCCAGCAGAATGAATCAGAATAGAGAAACAGTTACTCACCCAAATTATCAAAGACTCATGAGATTTTTGCAATCAAGAGAGTCTAGATCAGTTACAGTGGCCACACTTTGACTCTCAGCGAGAGAGAAGAATACTTATACCAGCCAAGACACTTTCTCCAGTGTCAGGACAACCCATTCATGTTGGCGTCCACATGGGACTCAGTTACTCTCCAGATGCACAGCATGAGTGATCATCATAAAATAATGGACTGTTGATATATGGAGCTGAACATCTCATATCAGAACTGGTCATGTCTCGTCTTCAAGCTGTTTCCAACAATGCAAACAGATTCTGGTGTCAAATTGACCAGAGAGCACGAGTAAATCTGGCGAAACACACATGGTGATAGGCATGATTAAAGTAAAGTCGCTAGGCAACCATAAAAGTCCTGCAGGAACATAAATTCTTGTGTTTTGTGCCAAACAGAAATGGACACTCATCAAAAACAGTGTGCTGTGATTGTGGTGCCAAAATATACACACATGAATTGTAATGAACATCAGTGTTCATTCATCTTTATTCACAGTTCTCTTTAATCAGCTGTATGAGGGTAATCCAACCAGATATCCCCATGATCTCAAACAGCCAATCATGTTGATACTGGCAAACCTTAAATCCTACGCTTTCACTGTCAGCTGTCATTTCAGTGATTGGCTGCGTCCCCTCCTCCACTCTATTCACCGCCAGTCTCCAGAGTGCACTCTTCATCACATCACACTCCTCATCTTGTTTTCTCTTCTAATCACCACCGTCGCTGTTGTACATTTCTAGACAAACAATAAACGTGCAGTGAAAGGTGTGTATTAGGAACAAATACTGTATCTTTTTTAATTTAACTTTTAACTTTTTATTTCTCATCTTCTGTCTGCCTCATTCAAAGTTATCTGCTTCCGTACCGAGGTAATTTCCCTAGTGTGGGATCAATAAAGTTGTATCTTATCTTATGTTCGCTCTGTTGATGCCTGGCACTTGATGCTGACATGATCGTCACAAGGATAACAACCAATCATACACAATGTAGCCAGCTTTCATGCTAACCTGCCATGCTAGCTGCCAGTGCAATGCACTACAAACACAACCGAGTGAACACAGGCACCAGGTTCACCAACTATCAATTTTGCAGTTGGATGGCAAGTACGACCTGTACTTGCTGTGACATGATTTGATTGGCTAGAGTTTGCATTCAGTAGCCTATTTGTTTGAATATAATTTCATTGGCTGCTGCCACTTGAAAAGTTGCGTTTGGCTCAAACTGTACCGGACACAGCTGGGCAAAGCACGACACCACCCCATGCAAATTGAATGAACAGAGTTTCCACTGAAGCCTCACTGAATGAGAGTGCTGAGTAAGGAAATACATCTAATCAGCCATGATATCCATATCATACTTTTTAAGTTGCTCAACCATCATAGAGTATGCTCCCTTGCCCCAGATGCATGTGAGTAGCTCTGCAGAAGCATTTACAATGAGTCATGTCCATAAAAATACACTGTGGACACAAACATACATTTGGGGCTGGAATACTGACGCACCTCCCTTGATAAGCAACTTCTCTGTGCCATGTGCAGTGTGTAAGCATGCTCGAATAAACATACATGGCTCTCTTACGTCTTGGTGCAAATCAATATTTATTTGCAGCAGTAGGAATACAGCAATCAGAGCAGATGGACAGACCACATACTGTAGTTTTAATGGTAAAGAGAAATCAGTGTTTCAGCAGTGTTCCCTCTCTCCTTGAGTTATTCCATCTAACTCCGCTCCTGGCTACTCCATGTTCCTCTTAACAGCACTTGCAACACTGCCCATCCGTCTCCATATGCTGCTTTTGATTACTGCAACAACCCATTAAACACTCACACAAACACCACCACACACACGTGCTGCCAGGCGATGCAGCTCACAGCTGTTTTTGTGCGAAGTGGGTGTGAACAATGGTCAGGTCAATGATTTGTCCTGCTGACCATCAGCCATTTTTTATTCATTCTATTTCTGGACACTGTCACTCCAGAGGATACACTGATTAGTTTTCCCCTTCAAAAAACCAATCAGATTCAGTCAGTTGAAAATATTGCAAGCAGGTCACAAGTGAACTTGCTCTGCAACGCGTGTGTGTGTGTGAGAGAGATTTTCTTTGAAACGTGTTATTGTCATCATCATCATTGCCTTTGCTGTCATCATAATTGTCACCATCATTATCACCCCTCTATGATTCATTACCTTCTCGTCTTTATATGTACTATACTGGTAGTAAAGAGCAGTAGTGGCAGATCCTCTGATTGAGATTTATGACGAGGGAAGCGATAATTATGACTCCATTACACAGAGAGCAACTGCTGGTACATGTTACTCTATGTATCCACATGTTCACCGAGCCCATATAGAAATCAAATGGCCCAATAACAGTCTGCATCAACTGTTTTCAGTTATTTAATGGCAGGACAAGTAATTGGTGTGTGTTGCACATGAAATCAGTGCAATGTGTTAAAAAGAGTGATTTAAAATTATTATTATATTATTATTATTTAAAATTCAAAAATAGCTTTAAATGGTGCATTATTGGAACTGTAGAAAACACGTCTGCAGAACACTGCTCTCAGCAGCCCATCTCACTTCCCTCTGAGTTCTGAGTAACTGGAAGATGCAGCACCTTAATGTAATAGAAAGTCAATTCAAAGAATAATGTTTCATATTCAAGTCAGTCTTAAACATAATAAAGAATAGAGAGTCTATTACTGATGATAGGATACTTTTACTTGAGTGTTCATATTTCCTGTGATGGTGACAATAACTTATTTTGTATTCCCAATTAGAGATCCATCATCTCGCCTAATATCGAAGCAAATATCTTATTCTATAATCTGATTACATTGCACATGTCTGGCATCTGTACACGTCATTAGCATGTGTTTGAACAGTGTAAACAATGACTTGCAAAAATCATGCTCTCCCTGACAGTGTTTATGTAAGCACGCCCAGCATGTGTCTGATTTAAATTACATTTCTGCTGCACAGCAACAACAAAAAGGCAGAAGCTGCTTGAACTTGGTACTTCTCACTTCCACTCCACCACCTCAGACTTCAGTCACTGTGACGACAACTTATTCAAGGGTGGCTTTGTTTGATGTGACGCAGACTGATCACAGTTGTCTATTTGCACGAGCGTTGCTTTGAGCATCTCGGTGTTACACACGCTGGTCTCGGGGGGGGCAATGGAGCAGCTGGAGATGCACAGCCTGCTGGGCTCTTTTTGCTTTGAGGTACAGGCTCCATGAAAACACTTCCACCGCTCCCCAACACTGAGACTGGCCGTGACGCTGATTATAAGACCACCTGTCATGAGAATGACGTGGCTGGTCCGCTCCCAGATCCTGCCCATCTTCAACACCTCAGCTATTGTATACAGGGGGCTGTATGCCAGGCACACTTTTGGATAAATTAAGGTTTAAACTCTGGCAAACCAAGGCTCCAATCACAGACATCACTGGCATAAAATGGTTAGAGAGAAATGCACAATGTTTTTTTTGCCTGGCTTTGCTACTTGGTCATGGAGCAGAAGCTATAATCTGCTTGGCACCAAAGTCAGCAAAGGCAACTAACAACCTGGGGCTGTTTGGCATGTGTCTGTCCCAGCTTGTGATGGACAAAAACCTCTGAATTTTGCATCTCGCAGCTAAACTCATTAAGGCTGTTGTGACCATTGATAATTGCGTTGTGGCCACACAAATGCAGAAGTGAATTCCCAACCCACTGATGATGTGACTACAGCCTCTTTCTCCCTTAACTGTCTTGCCACCTACTAATGACATTATTCATACTTTTACATTTCTCTTCAATGTTACAGGAAGGAAAAAGAGAACATTTCCCCTGGCTAAACCAAGGCTTTATTGAATCTATATTATTATCATAGATGCAGACTCAGGTAGCTGGTTATTATCCTTTATTGGTGTCCACAGGTCATGTTCCTAACAGGCCCAGGTGCTGAAAACAGCAAGTTCCCAGAAAATGTATGTCTGCTGTCTTCAGAAGTTGGCATTTGAGAGTCAAGGGAATTTGCTTCTGTTATCAGAACAATAGCTCAAATATTCATCATTGACCATTTTAAGTAGGAGGATCTGCTCCAAATTACACACAATCAGTTCCCTAAACATTTTTTTCTTCTACATACATGAATTATGTTGAAAAAAAAGAAAAATCCCTGGATTCACCTCCTGATCCAGATCTGCACCAAAATTCAGTGGCATCTATACGACCAGGATTGCCTTGAAACAAATTTTCTTGATACTTCTTCTGTGGTGTTTGTGTAATCTTGCTTATAAACCAACAAACCAACCATCAGACTGACAGGGGTGAAAACATAACTCTCTTTGGCAGAGGTAATTTGCATGGGAACGATCTGAACAGTCTACGTGCGTCACAGTCTGAGCTCTGTCCACTGATCAGATGTTGGACACGTCAGCGTACATTTACAGGTCTAAGCTCAATCGTGGGGCTCTGAACCTTCAGTGCAGATGGTTTGCACTTGTCTCACTGTGTATTAACACCGGACACTGTGAAACTGAGAGCGATCACTGCATTAGTCATGTCTGGGAGCCTAGGTGCTATGTACTGACAGGCCTAACACAAGGTTAACCTCGAATCCACTATTAATGAATGAGGGAGACACTGACCCTGACTGGCCTCTTCTTATGCATAGTGGCAGGTTATTAGATCTTCTGTATGTGTGGAAAGTTGTCAGCATGATTTTTTTTGCAGTAGTTTGGTGGAATCATCCCAAAGAGAGTCCTGTTAGAGGTAGAAGTAAGAAGATAGATACAAATATTTGAGAAGTGATACATGCTGGGTAGAGCCCACTAATGAGTCACCATGTGGAACTATCCCTGATATATCTGCGGACTGGAGAAAGAGTGCAGTTGTGTTAATGGGTAACAAGTCATAATGACAGATCTAGATTGGCTGAGTAAACGTTGGCAAAACTGCTCAGAGGCAACTAATTGAGTTGTTAAGCTAATTAGCTTGATTTTTGACCAAGAAGACGTCTCATCCTGGAACAAAGTAAGGTTGTTATTGTAATTTATGATGCAAACCTATGTGGATTAGCTTGTGTTTAAATGCAACATCAGAGATAATGGTTCTAACTATGATAATAATACTCAAACACCTCTATGTGAGAAAGCACAGTTTGATAGTTCAATTTAATCCTTTGCTACAATAACTGCTTAAACGGTGTAATTGATAATCCGTCGTTTATCACTATCTCAGCAAATCTATGCAGCAGGAGCAACATGTCAAGCGTATTAGTGAGGGCAAATTTACAGTTTACATTCTGCAGTCAACTCTCTGCTATGATTATACTAATGTTTCTCCCGTCGTCTATCATCTTTTAGTTGAATAATTTAGCACGGTCAAATTAGAATGTATGTATCAGCCATGAATTAAACATGACCAGTAATTCAAGCAGGAAATGGGACCTGATTTGCCAAGGTGTGTAGTGACATCCAAATGTGCGGCTAAATGACTCACTAAAGCAGATTTGAGAAATTGCTGTAAAAACACATGAAATATGCATGGTAGGAGGGATATTATTAGATCACAGATGTTCTATTCAGTCTACACAAAGGTAACCCACAGTAACCATCAGAGAACCAGCGCTCACACCAACCTTGCTCAGTCAGTGTTAGTTAGCAAACAGCCAGAGGAGAAGCTGGAGAAATGCGAACGCTGATGGGATGCGAAGGAGTGTTTCTAAAAATTATTTATGGTTCTTTCACCTTGACAGATTCATTCAGTTATAAATTCTGCAGGTTTTTTTCTTGTGAAGGCTAGAGCAAACGTTGAAAGTTAATCTGCAGCGGCCTTTTGGTGGTGATGAGAGAGCCAGCTTTAAACTGCAGTGTGCGAGGTTTTTATCGCAGCGTGAAAGATTCCCTGGTTTTGAACTATCATGCTAATTGTAAGCTTTGGACCAAAATGAAGAGAAGCAGGCAGTTTTACCCACAGGATGTGAACCAGCCTCCTTGACAATCTGTTCAAATCTGAGAACTCCTTTTAACCCCTCTCCTCTCCCCTCCCCTCCTCTCTTCTCCTCTCCTCTAAGCCTACCCTAAGCCCCAGCATCGACCAAACACCAGATATATGTAGATCACAGCTCGCACTATTTAAAATATCATCTAAAACACAGCCGATGCATTCAAATGTCTTGATCTTCAGCTCGGTCAACATTGACTGAGCTGAATAAAAAGCAACCCATTCCCTCTCCATTAAAAGTGACAGAAATCGGCAGAGGCTGGAGTATTGATTGTGCCGTGTAGTCGTGAGAGCTAAATGAGATGTCTTTGTCTCTGCAAGTGGATACAGCAAAATTATGTCATGACACTATTGAATTGTTTATTTTTGTTTTCTGGCCCTCTATATTTGGAAAAACCCACCAGCATGGCAGGGATAAAAGAGAGAAAATGCAGTATTGTGCAAATAAATCTGTTCTTCGTTTCTGATAACTGATCATATCTGGCTGTGCAACATACGAACAGAGTATACGAGTGTGCATTTGACACTTCCTGTGTGAATAAATGAGGAGTTGATACAGCAGCTGATACCTAATGCCGAAAAATGCAGTTACTCCAACTCAATAAACACACAAGCAGAGGCTGAACACCCACATTGAGGACAAACAATACTCTGGTGTGCTAAGTAATGAATGGAGACTTTGCCCTTATGCCTGGATAAGAGTAAAAACCCAACTTAGCCAGAAGAAAATCCATCATGATGGTGCTGTGTGTGTGTGTGTGTGTGTGTGTGTGTGTGTGTGTGTGTGTGTGTGTCAGAGGGTTTCACTGGAAGATGAAGGTGTTCAGTAGAGTGTGGTAGACCGCCTTCATGCATGTCAGAAGAAGGGAAGAGGGTCGGTCAGGTCATATTAGATAGACTTTCTCCAGGTTTATCACCTCTCAGTGTAGATCTTCACCACAGAGTACCTTTTTATAGCATCTACTGTATCTACTTCCTCTCCCATAAAATGAGACTTCATTTGTAAATTTATTGTATAGGATATGTACAAGTAGTAACCTCCACTTAACCCTTGTTAGTTTTATTTTTTATTTTACTTCCCCTATATTTTACCAGGGAATCCTGTTGAGATGAAGAAAGATAACTAGAGGGACTTGGCCAGGATGTACAAGCACATACCTCTAACAAGACCCAACAGTCTGCTCTGATTCAATGAAGCGGCACCAAATTTACATTTTATCTAATTTCTCACTTTTTGCATCAAGATCCATCAATAATTTTCTGGGAAAAAGTTTGAAATGTTGCGATGAAAAATATAGATCTTGATCTGCCTGATCTGGATCAGATTCAAGTTTGTCGGGAAATCTATTTAGTTGTTATACCACATATGTGACAACCATGTTTCATTCATCAATTTCTTTGTTATATCAGCTCTCTACCAGGTAAGCTATCAGGCCATTTGCTGAAACTCCAGGTCGTAATAATCTATTTGCGAGGATTAATATGGGATAGTTTTTTATGGGAGTGCATTGTCAGTTGGGTGCTGAGGTGACGGTGAGGCTTTTAAAATGCTTCATCAGTGGCAGCAGCAGTAGCAGCAAGTGACACAGCATTGCGCTTGGATGAAAAGTGTGGTGGCAAGGAGACGGTCCTCCCTGGACAAAAACAACAACATCACCCTTTTCAGCATATTCCCCAAAATATATCTGTCTGGCTTCAGAATCTGTGGGAGTTATCATTTTGTACATACGGAGCAAAGGAGGAAAGAAGAATTACACAGAATTACAAATTAAATCCAAAGTCCACAGAAGGAGGAAGTTGGATGGGGTCAATAAAACATTGGTCTTTGATACAGCAATAAGTGCACTAATGATCTGACTAGGCAACAGTGCATGCAATGGCTTTATTTAATGTAATGCAGACAAAATACTGAGGAAGAGGCAGAGTGAGCATGCACATGTTTTAACTTAGTCACATTTTCATGACGACATGCTAAGAAGTAAAAACGAGGATATTAAGAACAGTATCCAGCCTCACTGCAGTTTGGATGAAATATCTGTAGCTTAAAGCCCTATGTCTCCGGCAGGCATGACAAATGAATAACTCTAATCATATGTCTCCCAACTCTAAGACTCATGAATCATGCTGCATGAACAGATTAATAGCTCATAAATCTTACGAGGAACATTATATCTCTGCAATTAGAGCAGTCAAGCCGCAGCACTAGCCTCATGGTATATTCAAAATGTTTGGTGAGTATTAAAGTGAGAAGCCCAGTCTGGAGTCAAGATCTGAGCGTATGGGAGAGAGCCATCCTCACTGCAGAAATACATCACAATAGTTGAGAGGGACTGTGGCAATGACAGAGAAAATAACAGGGGGAAAAATTACAGCACTTGATGTGAATGATGCACTAGTTCTGCTACAGTTATCAAAATGTTGAGAATCCCTGTTCGTCCATTTACGGATGATGGCTGCGGTTTGAAGATTTGGCGATTACACTCCTTTATTCCCATAGAATACAGCTTCATAAAGGCTGAATTGAATGGTGGACAAAAACGGATGGAGAAAAAAAGCGCTCAGACCTCAGCATCTGGGCAGAGTTACAGTCTAAAACGTTATACTCCCGTCAGTTACTGCACAAAGAGAGAAAGATGCAGAAATTGAGTTTTCATATCTTCCTGACTATCTAACATTTACCTACTTATTCCATAAATCTCTCTGTGTGAATGTTGCTCGGATAACTTGAGTTCATCTTATCGGCTTCACATTTGCCTTGTGTGTTGTTAAGGGCCCAAGGAAGTGCAGTGTTGTATTAGGTGCATTTTGGAAACACGATACGTTCAATATTAATAAACTTTGAAAAACCAGGTGATACCTGCTGTGTAGCAGTGGCGACTGGGACTAATCAGCGTAAGTGACGTTGTTCATCAAAAAACAGTGTGTTCATGACAATGGGTGCATTACTGACAATGGCGATGACATCTGACTCTCCAGTTCAGGGCTCTAGTTGAGCTTCACTCAACTTTGAATTAACCACTTGAAAACCTTTTTGTGCAGCAGTAGTGGTGCAGCTTCGGGGTTCTGTGGACTGAGTCCTGCAGCTGGTCGTTTGTTGCCATGGCTCAGCTACTGCAGGTCACTTTTACAGCTCCAGAAAGAAAGCTGCAACCAGCATCACCACAGGCCAAGCAAACAGCCCGTTCTAAAAAGGCAAGTTTAGAACATGCACTAAAGTAGGAGATCCTTGGGCTGTTGGAGGGAAGTGGTGTGTTAAGAAGGTGAATTAAAATGCCCCTGTGAAGTATCCTTTAGCCCACACATTTAAATTCAACTCGAAACGCTTTCATTTACACCTTGTTTTTAGCCTAAATGTCCACTACCAGAAGTAGTTAATTTCAGGTGCTTCACATTTCTCTTGATCCTCTTGAGACGATTTTATGCCTTTGGGGTCCCCCTGTGGCAAATCTAAATGAATGGTCATGATTTAAAAAGTTCACTGTCTAGACAATACTGTGACAAATGTCCAGAAGGTCAGCCACCACTGCAGCACTCCACCGATCTGGAGTTTATGACAGAGTGGCCAGACAGACAGTGCCTCTCCTCAGTGAATGACTGATGAAAGCTCCTGACTCTCAGACTGAGTGACAAGATTCTCCAGTTTAAAGAAACCGAGAGTGAACTCCCGGGCCTCGACTCTCATGTTGTGTCTGGAGGAAACACATGGCCTGTGCAACAGCGTCCCAACGGTAAAGTGTGGTGGTGGCAGTATCATGCTGCGGGGGCGTTTTTCAGCGGCAGTGACAGGGAGACTGGTCACTGAGATGAGGTGAAAACTGAACAGAGCAAAGTAGAGATATATGCTGAATACAAACTCAATCCATAGAGTTCAGGACCTGCAAGCTTGACTGAGAATTCAGTTACATAATAACCATGTGGTCAGGGTCAGGGAATGATCGTGGTCACGGATGAAAGAAACACAAGTTCACTCACTAATGTGCAATGTTTTGTTGTCCGGCCACCCTCCCATGCAGCAACTTTCTCAGTATATACTACACATTCGGCTGCTTTCCTCCTCTCTGCGTGGCACTGGCTGATATAGTTCATTGTCAGGCTTGGCAGGTATTTTATGCTAAGTCCACAAAACACAAAGCAAAATATTGGAGGTGATGTGACCTTATGTTCTCTATTATGGCTCCACTGGAAATAAGATAATGATTTTTTGGGGAAATACATTATTCAGGTCAGTGTCAGTCATCCGCTTCTCATTTCTCTAGCTGCATATCTCAGTCCTGCGTGTTTTCGTGCATGTGTGGCCGTATCTTGACATGTGCAGCAGCCCACATATGCACATACAAGTCAGAGTGGAAATCCAATAAAGTGAGGGCACTTTTATTTTCTTTATCCGACCTCTTTTGTTACATGTTCTCATTTCACTGTATAGCTATCAGAGAGGTGAAATTGAATTTGCCCCCCTTCACTCACCTATTCATTGTGTTAGGCCAGAGCCTGTGCAGAACACCCACACCGAATCACAAATAAATGAAATGCGTTCCACATGTTTTTCCAGTGAATGAGAGAAAACTGGCCCCCGTATGTGAAACTGCAGCAGTCCACGTTGTCACATGATGAAACAGTTGCAGCACGGTGTTAAATTATTGTGTAAGAGTGAATATTGAATCCACTATCTCGCACCTTTGTCCTTGCCCACAAGCACTCAGCCCTTTTCTGAGGCCTTCTCTTAAGCTGCTTTCAGACATGCACTGAACCTCCCAGATGTATTTTCTCCAGAGCACGTGCATATCATATCATCAGGTGCAGGTCATCTCTAAAAACCGCTTTAAAAACATTCTGCATCATGTGGAAACTCCCATTATTATTTTTGCAACATATGAAACCACAGACCTGTTTTTGCCTTACAATTTTCTGTAAACAGCACAGATTCCTTCTGCTGTATCCTCTCTGCACCCATGCTCTATTCTGCCTCTGATAATCACCTAGCACTGGGATAATCAAGATGGAGCGAGACACTGCCATTCACTGCCAAGAGCACTGGCTGCTAAACAGAGCCCTGAACAGCGTTTATAAAGGCCATGCCATGCTTGTGAATATTCATGGTGTTTTTGGAACATAGACTTTAGACTATATTATTCCATTGGACACATATTTCTTTAAAGTCATTTCAGTACAATCAACACAAAAAGACACATTTCAGCAGAGGCGACCGAACATCTCATGAAACATAAACCATGTACAGACAAGTAACAATTCACTGTCGCAGAGGCTATGAAGCTGCTATTAAATCGGGCCCTTCTCCTTTTTGGTGTTCTGTACCTCCGTCCAGATGGCAGTAACGTGAGGTTGTGATTAAGGGGGTAGTCAGTGTTGTCTGCTATGGTGAGTGCTGGGCGCGTTGTGGCTCTGTCGTTCAGGTCTGCGATTTTTGGTGTGGGAAGGCCGATGGTTTTCGAGGCAGAGTGTGTGAGGCCGGTGAGTTTGTTTCTGTTGGCGACAGAGAGCATGTTGTAGAAACAGGTGGAACTGGGCAGCAGGAACGGTTGGACTATACTTTTGTAAAGCAACAGGAGGTGGGGGGGGGGGGCAACGGACAATTCTATGGGTTCACAGATGAATTAGAGTCTTTGTGATGTGTTGATCGAATCTGAGTTTATTGTCAGTATTGTCCCAGGCTTCAGAATAAAACAGAGTGGAGCACTGTATAGATATCAATCTGACTGCGGGTCTCACTCCACAGCTGCCACAAGTAGTTCTTTTTTTACAGCAATATAAAGTCTGCTAATGAAATATATTCCAATGGAGCATAAACAACTCACAGTGTGGTTGTCCATTAAAACAGTCTCCAAGGATTCTGCTTCAGACCATGGGGAAATTAAATCATGATCCATATCACATCATCATACTTCTGAATCTGTCGTATTTAACACTCGTTACATAATATTTAAATGCACAATGTTTCCAGCTGAATGTAGAATCATGGCCATGGAAGAAATTTAGCCGACAGTAGCATATATATATATAGTGTACTGTATATGCTCATCCATTACTAACATATAAACACGGTGAGAGAGAGACACTGACAATGAGAGTGAGAAAACCTCAAATCCTAGAATGAAATATTACCAGAAAAAAGTGGAAGAAATAAAGCAGAGCTACCTGACTTTTGTTTCCCCAGAAAGTGAGTGACAGGTTTGTGTGTGTGTGTGTGTGTGTGTGTGGGTGTGTGTGGCAGAAGTTATTATCTTTGAAGTACATCTGGGCATACGTGTTTGATGGGTTTTCTCATGAGTGACAATGACACAACCTTGTCTGCTGAGACAGATAGAGGTAGAGATAAATGAACAGTTTACAAAATGAATGAACGAACTAGAAAAAGAGAAAGATCAGAAAAACACGATAAAAATGAACCAAAAAATAATCTGTACCACACACTCGTATTTATTAATTTACTTTTTTAGATTTCTTTGATCGTGGAATTCAACTGTCCGAGAAGTTTAGAGGGGGAATCACTATGGTCGGAATGCTAATGACTCACATCAGTAACAAGAGTCATCAAACAAACACTGTTTTAAAAGTCTGTCTTAAGCTTTCACAATGCATCCAAGAAAAGTTAAATCAAACTTGGTGAAGTATAGTAAAGTACCTCAAGATTGCACTTCAGCACTTAAAGGAGACAAGTTCTGTTCATATTCAGGTTTATAATTTAAATATGGGTCATTACTTTCAAAGGTTTACATGCTTTAATGTTCTGGAGACACATTGCTTTGTTCATACTGTCCATTTGTCCAGCTCCTGTTTTCAACTCCTGTCTCTTTAAGGCCCCTCTCATGAAAGCCCAGTCTGCTCTGATTGGCCAGCTATCGGCCTCTGTTCCCTTGTAGGTGTATTATGCAACGTTTTGTGAAATCACAATATCTCAGAGGTATCAGCTACTGACAAGGTGTCTCAGGAGCTGTGTTTTCTGTGAGGCAGAAGATCTCTCCTCAACCTTCCCTTTAACTTTACTGAAAAATTGTGACATTTACAAGAAGCTGACACAATAACACAGAGAAGAGAAACTAAAAAAGCTTGTTATGTCTCCTTTAAATTAGCACTTGAATAAATGTACTTGGGTATTTTCTAGGTGTGAGAGTGGTCTGAGACTCTGTGTGTCCTATCTTTACCCACACCTCCATATAATGGCACAGGAGCAACAATTGCCCTCACCCTGATCAAAGTTCACTGTTACACGAGAACAATATTAAGGCATGTTTTATATGTCGCAATTTGCATGTACTCAATGTCACCGTTAAGAATCTCCATATTGACCAAAGGCCACCACTGGCAGTTTGCATTAATTGCTTGGAAAAGCACATGCGATCAGACACATGAAGGGCACTAGAAGAGCACATGCCTCCTCCAAGGCTAACGACTTATCTCGCCATGTTAAAGATAGTGATAAAAAAATATTCCTGGCTCCACCTGTTTATCTGATTCTGCTCTGAAAGTGAATGAGTCATGTCTGACCCCTCCACAGAAAAGTCATGGAAATTGGTTTCTGAGTTATCCTGCAACGAGAGACAAATGACAATGGATACACAGCATTTGAATTACAGCTGTAATCCTTTTTTAAAATTATCAATATCACAACACTGGATATGCAGATACACAACATGTTTCCAAGTTTGTGCATCTTCTAATTTTCCCTCCACACACCACATTCAAAAGTCAGTGGTGACCTTCGCCCCTTAAGGGCAGGGGTGTGGTTTAACACGAGCTGGGAAAATGCCGCTGTTGCAGTTACACTATAGCACTGCACCAGCTTACAGCATGTGTGACAATGTACACATTCAGATAACATGTATGTTAAGTGAATGATCTTATGAGTGAAACAGTAGCAAAAAGCAACAAGTCACAGCTGAGGGTTATTCATATCACAGCACATACCCGTCATGCTCAACAGCATCGATCAGCAGGCTCGGGAAATGTGTTCAGACACAAAAAAGCCATCACAAGAACACTGCATCTGAAACTAAACTACTTATAAAAGTAGTTTGGGAAATACACCACAGCATGTGACACTGTTTGGCTCTAAAAATGATTAATGTGTGCTGAAACCCATGTGTCTGAATATGAAAACGTTGGAAACAATATAAAACACCGTTCCCAAAGCAGACTCTAAAGTGAATAAAGCATCATCAAAAATTAATGGAACAGAGGAAAAATGGTCTTGGTCAATAAAAGCAAATGACAGCCCTTAGGTTGATTTACAGCTTGAGAGGGGTGGTGCAGCACAACAGTACGTTTTTCATCACGCTACCGGCTTCTAGCTACTACACCAGAGCCAACCAGCAAAGTAGTAAGCAAGCTTTATCAAATATTTAAGTATGTCAGGTCTAATTTTTCAACGTCAGTGTAGCGGAAATACAGCCATGACAATACACACTGAGGTGATAAAACAGCGGCAGACTGCTGGGTATTATGAGTTACAAGTGCAGGCTGAGAAGTTAGTTAGGCCGAAGAAGTGGGTGTGTGTCTTCACACTCACACACATACATGCTCCACTTTGTGCACACACACACACACTCATGTCTATGTGTGTGTACTGTATGTATTACATGTAAGCAAGAATGAGAGATGTTCTGAGCGTGAGCACTTGGCTGACAGATCTCATTTACCAGAAGACCGCGAGATGAGATGTACTGATGTGCGTTATGGATCCAAGTGACAAATATCTAAGCAGCTGCTCCCACAGAGAGATGAGGCAGGTGGTGGAGAATGGCGAGCTGCGTCTCACGTGTCCCCTGACACAAATTGCAGCCTTGTTGAACAAGTGCTGCAGAAAGACCTCAGTTACACGTGTGGTGATGAAACCATTTGACATGCTGCAAATATCCCCCTGCTGCGTGACATTGAGGGATGATAGCTTCCGATCTGGCCCGGGTGTGCCCTGCCTCTCGCCCAGTGTCAGGTGGGATTGGCTCCATGCGGTCGCCCTATGACCCTCAAAGGATAAGCATTAAGGATAATTCATGGATAGACTGTATATAAAGATGGAAGACATGGTGGCTGGCTGCAGTATACGTCATAAACCACACCTCCACCATGTTCATGGAAGGGACCTGAAACAAACTAAAAATCAAAGTACCTGTTAAATAACTTAACTCATCACACTCACACATGTCCAAGGGGCAATTTTTCCAGTACATTTGGTTTAAGTAATGCAATGGAGTGAGATGTAATGATTGACAGAAGATTGGTCAAACACATGTATGTATACCGCAGCTTGATACCATTATCATTACTGCACAGACTCTGACTTCATGATAACGGCACTCGTATCGAGGATAGTTGATCTTCATTATTGTACAATGGGAGGAAGTAGAGACTCGCATCCATCTTTTCATACAGTCTATGGGATGGATGGAGTATGACACAGGTGATGGCAGGTGGCGATGAAGACACACACATATACAAACTCCTCGTCAGGTTACATATTTCATTCCCATACTAGGCATTTGTTGAAAGTCACTCAACTGGGTGAGTTTGCATCAGTATGCACCACTGCAGCTGTTACTTTAACTGCTGCTCTTTTCATCTGACTCTGAGTCAAAGCAGTTACCTCAGTTACTGCTGAAGCAAAGCAACACTATTTTGCCATGCACTGATGTGTACGCATAGATTATGGTGTTGTTCTCTTTGTTGTACAATTTTCAAGATAATCATAAAATAATATAACACAACTCTTGCTGTGGCTCCTCGCATATCTATATTCAATGACAGGTATACTTGGTTCTCACTGTTCAGGCTGCCGCACTGAGTGAACACACTAATTGCTGAAATGCGCTCACAGCCATCATTATGCCAGACTGCGCCTTACGACCGTACAACCGAGCCGGGCTGAAACGCTTATTGTGTAGTGCTGTCTGCCTCAGGAGAAACACAAAATAAATCCAGTGACTTGTAAAAACACCGCTCTAGACAGGTGCAATATGTACATGATACAGCTCATCAGAACTGGTGTTAATCTCCGAAGGCTGAGATAATCAGCGGTTCAACGAAAGTGCAATGTCTCTCTCACTTTTTGTCGTGACTGTGTATTTTGTGATGTTTCACCATAAGTCTCAGTCCTCGTGGTTCTCAGAGGCACAGTAGCTCTACTGAAGCAGTTATTGCTTCTGAAGTGACTCATGGTTGTATCATTGGATCATTTCAGTCCTGTTGCAAAACCTTTAATATAAAATATATTTACAAAGCTTTTGTTAATCGCATATTGTTTCTTACATGTAAACCAAAGCTAGCTGAATGGCATCTATAGGCACAGTTTGCTCCCACCTGGATTGATCGTTATTCTAATGCTGCTGTGACTGGGGCCTTCGCTATCGGCACTTCTTCCCGATCATTATCCCAAATTAATTAGTTTTCCATTCCCCCTTTAATGTCTCAACCTCTGCCTTTCCACTTATCACTGAGAGCAGAGGAGTGAAAGTCCTGTATCCATCAACTCCTCAGCGGAGAAAAAGCCTCTTTTCTGTTCTGGCATTTATCATTTATTGATGACTGTAATTGTTCCTGGCACCACTGAACAGAACAGCCCAGACACTGTGGATATTAAATCACTTCATCACCCTGAATGAAGGCTGCAGTTTCCCTGGCATCAGACGTCATAGAGCGGTTTGCTTTCTGATGCTTTTCATCATAATTTACGGATGCAAGTTTGTCATTTGGGAAGTGAGTTTTTTCCAATGTCTTGTTTGTATCAGTGTTTCTGTAAATGACACATCTTCTCTAATTGGATCTGAGCTTCCCGCTCTGTGGCAGCTGGCGCATGAGGTGGAGCTGTACATCTGCTATACGTGGACTTTGGCTGAAGTGCTAATGACTCATTTCTGTAACATCATAAGAGATAACAATGATGAGTGTTTGAGTAGATTTCTTCTAGCACTGACCACAACAGATCCTCGGTCTTGATTATCAGAGGCCCTCACTATTTCTTTCATTTTGTGTTTGTAACTCAGGAGCTTGTGTGTGTGTGCGTGTGTGAACAAACAAAACTTTGGGTCAAGACGATGTTTCGCATACATGTACATAGACTCCTGCTACGGAAAGTGAAGCCAATGGGCAATTGCCTCAAATTTGTATTCTCAAATTACCAGCAGAGGGCAACACCTCTGCATGAAGACGTTTGTTTCTAAAATCTATGACAATTATCCTACTTCTCTCTTGATTTATAGCGTCAGCAAACATTTTCACATCACATCACACCTGTTCCACATCTTCTTCATTAAGGCATTTTGTAAATGATGGTCCCATTTGAAGCTCTGCCTGCATTTAGGCTAGGATACCATCTGATTGACAGCTAGAACCATCCAACGGGTGCAGGTCACAGGTGTAGGTGGGCGTGCAGTGTCCGCAAGCTCTCAGTCCGCTCCTTCAACTATGGTTACTTCTTGTTTCAAAACACCAAAATAGCGCTGTATGGCAAAATGACAGCTCACAAATCAGTGGGTGAGGTAATGGTCAGTGGACAATTGGTTTTGGGTAAAGGATTACAATTAGGTTGGGTTAGGCATTTAGTTGTGATGGTTAAGGTTAGGGTTAAGTTGTGATGGTTAAGGTTAGGGGCCTACAGGGAATGCATTATGCCAGTAAGTGTCCACTATGTCAATCTCCAAATTGGTAGAAGGCGGAAAGTGGGATCTTGCTTTAACAGCATGTGGTAAGAAATGAATTATCATCATCAAAGTTACGGCACAATTATCATTGCTGTTCCATAATCACTCAAATGAAAAGTTAGTTTTGTCTGTAATTTTGCCTTCACTGACTTCACCACAAACTACAGTCAGCTGTCAGCAGTGACATTTGCTCCTGCAGGCGGTGGTGTGGTTTATTAAGAGCTGGGAAATGTCCCTTCACTGAGCAATAAAAATGTCTGTGGTGCAGTTACATTACGGTGCTGCTGCACCAGCATAAGTGTGACAAGGGACACATTGCGTTGACATGTATGTTATGTGGATGGCTTCGAGAGTGAAACAGCAGGAAAAAGCAGCAGGGTTGAGGGTCATTCACATCACAGTCCGTACGCTCAACCGCATCGATCGACAGGCTTGGGAAATGTGTTCAGACACAAAAAGGCCATCCCATATCTGAAACGAGTCTGGATCTGAATGAGAACTAGTTCTACAAGTATTCTGGGAAATAATTAGGACATGAGACATTGTGACAGTTTATTTTTTTATGCTTTTCATTGACGTTTAAGGAAGCAAGTTTGTAATTTGAGAACTGGATTTGTCAATGTCTTGTTTGTAATTGTGTTTCTGTAAATGACATGCGGATGGATGCAGCCTCCCTCTCATGTGGTGAAGCGTTACATCTGTTATACGAGGATGAGCAGGATATTAAATGTGTTGTTTTCCTTCTACAGGCAGACGGAATGTGCTTGTTGAACCTGCCCTTTCTTTAATTTTGATGTCAGTAAGTGGGCTGAAAATAAGCAGCATCACCTGGGTAATCAGAAGCTCAGCTGCCGGCGCATTTGCTCTGCAAAACTACATATGAGGTATATTTGGGGGATTCAAAAAAAATTAAAAAATAATAATTTGTTGCACTTATATGACACTTACACGTTTTCTATTACTTAATTTCTATTTTACATTGAGCTAATACCAAGACCAAAACTGTCCATGCTGAAAATATTCCCAACTTCAACTGATTTTGGTTTGATAGTTTCATTTGGGTGAACCAGAAAACAAAGATTTGATAAATAGCAGGAATCGTTGTCACAATGGAGATTAGTCAGGGCAGTTAAATAGTGATAAAGGCATGAGCAAACAGATAAAGAATTAAAGCTGTCACTTCCATCATTCTGCTAGTTCTTTCCAGCAAGTCGTTGCTGGAATCACTTTCTACCATTAATATTCTCTCAATTTTGTTTTCTCAAGCCCTGCATGAAAATGAAGTGATTGGAATATGATGCCCAGAGATCCTGGGCAAATAGCTGCAAGCTTCAAAAAGGAGCAGAGATAAAACTGTCAACTGAGCTGAGGGAGACGGGAAGAGACGGAGAAAAAGTTCAAATGCCTCTGCAATCTGATAAAAATCTGATAAGAAATCAATTAGACGCACCTAATATCAGCTTTGTTTATCTCAACCATCTATAGATCTGCATTAACTTTAACAGCCTCCCAGTGCGTCTGTATTCCAGAGGTGTGCCGAGCTGCTGCCAATCAGCTTCATGTGGACGTAGCTACTCTTGATCCCATCAGTTCACAGGGAATTTTATAGATCCTCCATCCAGTCTGGGCAAAACTTCTGAAATGATAAATGTCTTGGCCTCGGTGTAAGAAATAAATGAAATAGGAAAACAGTCTTGTCATGGTGTAACACCAACATGAAATGTAATCTTATCAAAGAGTGGAGGAGCATGTGTGAACTGTGGAGGAGCATGTGTGAGTAAGCTACTGAATCCAGTTTTTTTTTCTCTCTTTCAGTGCTGAGAAGAACAGAAAGGCAAAAAAAAAAATTCTGAAAACTTATCCTATGTTAGTCCAGGCATCACACTTAAAAATTAATAATCAAGAAAAAATTTGTATATTCTATTAATAATAATAAAAAAAAAACGTATTACCATTATAAGCATCAGTGAAATGCATTAATAACAGTGGGCAGCACGGTGGGGCAGTGGATGGACATGTCTCTAGACTCAGAAGTCTCCAAGATCAGATCCCAGCTTGGCCGGCAGCAGCGTGTGGTTTTTGTCAGGTTAGTCTGGCTTCCTCCCAGAGTCCAAAGACATGTAGATTGGGGTTAGGTTAATTGGGGACTCTAAATTGACTGTCAATGTAAATGTTGGTGTAAATGGTTGTATGTCCCTGAACGTTGGCCCTGTGATACACTGGGCACCTGTCCATGGTGAAACCTCGCCTCTCACCCATGTCAGCTAGGATTGGCTCCAGCTCGTGACCCTCAAATCATGAGCAGTATAGATAAATGATGACTGGATGAATGGATGGAAGGATAATGATAATAATAATAATAATAATAGTTTGAATGTATATAGAGCCTTTCAAGAGACCCAAGGACGCTTTACATATGTCCTTGAGGACAAAAGTGAAAAGAAAAGGAAAAAAGTAATTAGCACCAAACAGGATAGAAATAAACAGCACTAATGGCAGGATGGAGGATTAGCTGAGCTGAGGCCTCAGTGAACAGGTGCTGTTTAAGTAGGATATGGTGACACTGTAATCCAGTTGGAGCTATAGGAGTACGTATTTGTAAGTATGCATTTAAGAAGATTTAAGTAACTATAGTAAACAATTCCATTTTAGGGATTCAGAAACATCAAAATATATTTATATCAAATTGCATAAAATAATGCTGAAACTTATCTGTTTGTGGGTTTTGTATTAGTTTGGACTACTTGGATGAAAAAGCAGAAAATGCCACATCAGTGGTGTTTAAAGGAAATGAGGAGTCCACCTCTCTGTCGCTGTCAGGGACACAATGCGACAGTGCAATCAATCCCATCTTCGCCGTTACAGATAATAGCTGGCCTGATTCCTGATCATTGGCTGTGCTGCTGAGAGTAACTGAGAAGAACAACCGGAATCCCAAACACAACCCTGTCAGGAGGGCATGAGGCTTTTCGACGGATCAATTACACCGTCGTGCTCACGCCACCTGTGGTAGATGAGTGGGATAAAAAACAAGAACACAGAGGTCGGCAGGCTGGCACAAGCCTGTGGGTGAATATCAATGCTGTCGGAAACAGTGGTGAATGGGTCTAAGCTTGTGGCGTTTGCCAGGGCATATAAGGTTACACATAATCGAGTCTTTGAGAGGAGGACAGAGGCTGAATGAGAGGGGGGGGCAGGATGTCATTAGGTCTATCTCTAAGGCCATTGTATCTGTGTCAGTGTGGTGAATGCATGGGGACAGGGGAAGGTATGGAAACATCTGAGACATTATCTCTGAATGACAAGTGATACCACCATGGGAGAGAACGAGACATTAAATACTGACAAGGTTTGTGTGTATAGAGGTCGTGATGGAGGAGGGTGTGTGTGTGCGTGTGCATGTGCGATAAGGCTTTCTTTTCTTTTATTGAGCTCTATCTATGTGTGTAATGCCTGCACTTTTGTAACTTCTGTGTATACCCATAAATGCAAAGCGCCATGACGATGCCAGACCTGCAGCTACCTTTCTCATCCATTCCTCGCCAGGTTTTGGTGAGTTCTTGAACATTTCATCGATTGTCTACTCGAGGTGCCGGGGTCTACTGGGCTGGTTTTGGTTCTCACCTTAGGTAGACTTTGGGTTGCTGGCTAAAAAGAAAACACAAGTGCAAGAAAGTTTGCAAATCAATATTTCAAGCAAGGCTGAAATATACCTCTCTGTCATCAAGGCCTCTGAAGGACATCAGATGTAAGAGAGAAAAAGTTGCAGACAGATCGAGGACATCCACGCAACAAAAGGCGAGTTAATAGAGTTTATCTGGAAGTGAGGAGCCTGAAGTGAACTCCACACACCAATGCTGCGCATAAATCTGCTCTAATATAGTCTATCCTTGGGACATACATTTGGTCGGGAGCAGACACACACACACACACACACACACACACACACACAGTCTCACACACACACACTGACACTGACATACAAACACAAAAAGAAGACTGATGGGTGTGAGCAGATGCTGCCCTCACAAATGACAACTTTTCTATTCTAAGGTTTCAGTTCACTTGGGGATAAGTAAGCCCAAATTTACAAAGAGTTTGTTTTTATAGGTCTATGAGGAAGTATCCCAAATTAAACTCTATGAAAAGAATACAGCGACTTCCGATCGCCAGTTTCAAACAGAGATAAATGCTTCAATGCACAGCGGAGGTATCAGCACTCAGCACTGATTAAGACTGACATAAAAGCGTCTGTAGAGCAGTTTGCGAGATGTCCTTTTCCAAACATGACCTGTGCTGTGTGCAGTGTGCGTCTACAGCTCTGCCCGGGAGCCTCTGCCAGCGATAATTACACTGTATCACACCCTCGGTTAGAGTTATTAAAGAAGCACCAGAGACTGATAGAGCTTGCTGTATTTTTAGAGTTCAGGTTGGCCTTTTGTCCTGATGCCCACTGGTCCAGGGATCACGGACGGCATCGGTGGCTGTACAAGGAAATTGTCTGGGCAAGATACCCTGACACAGAGAGAGCAAAAGACCAAGATGTCACCTGCTCCAAAAGCGAGTTTTACAAGTTCTGTGAGCAGAAATTTCCACCAGCTTAGTCTTTTCTTTTTTCAAACAGGGCAATGACAGCCTCAGATATATTCCATATGAAACATGGCTTTTGTGCCCGAGTTGCTGCCAAAAAAATGGATCTTTGTGCAAAATGAAATAAGCTGATATTTCTTGTATTATCTTAATACATCATCTTGTATTATCTTAATGTGAGATGCTGCAGGCCACAGGTTGTCAGAAGAATATTCATGATGTTTGTGGACATGAGGCGATTCTCCTGGTGGGGGACTCGACATATTGGCCCATCAATGCTCCCTTCTAGAGGCATTAATGACAGACCAGGATGGAATTCATAAATCAGACGCCGGTAGGGAGGGCGGCTGACATTGATGCATGCAGGGACACGGAAAACACAGCAAAGGGAGAGCGAAAGACAAAGGGACATGCTGAATGACTTCATATGCAGAAGACAGTGATGAGTCCTACAGAAAGAGCGATAACTTGTGTCACCGATGAGGAGTTTATAACCTAGGATTCCTGAATACCTGAGGCTGCAATATATTTACATAATGTCTCACATGAGCAGCACAGTTCCACACTGACACACACACATATATGCATGCACCTTTGCAGTGTTGCATGCTTGCACATACAAATAAACAGGTTCTCGTGCACACGCAACCTTAATTGTGTTGTGCCTTCAAGGTCATAGACATAATTAGCCACATTACCATTAAAGCTGAGGCTGTGTGGTGGTGTCGTTCAACACACGCATGTCCACAACCCTATCAAAGAAACAGTGGACTATATTATGTGAAAGGTCAGTCTTGTCAGGACTCGACTACCAGCGGTGAAGGCAAAACGTTCCAAGCGCTTATTCACAGTAACAGCTTAAAAATGAATTCCTCATCTCACTTTTCATCATTGTTGTAGTATTTTGCATAACTAAGCAACCAACTGCACAGTAGACAATCTGCTTCCTGCCTACACCAGCACAAACATGACTTGTGAGTGTTAAAGGTTACGTGATACATGTTTTCAGGTTGGAATGGACGGGGATTACTGCTGATGTAGAGCTAAAACACTCGAGTTAAAGTTTAAAAAAAAAAACAAATTAGTATGGCTGTGTATGTGAAAACCTCAAGCTGTCACCCAGCAGGAAGACAAGGACTTTAATGAGTCGCAGGGTTGATGGTGGGATTTCTGGATACATCCCCACACTCAAGTTGCAGGCCTATAACTTGCTTGTGTGTGATAATAAGCACTTTATAAGTGAACTCCATTTACCATTTATTTTACTGTGATGACAGTCACATCCCTGAGAAAAAAAACAAAGCAGTACCAGTGAATGTATCATGTTATATTTATCGGTCTGTCCTGGGGAAAATGCATTGTATCTTTATATGAAATGTACACATGAATTACAATCTGCCGCACATCATTACTTCTGCTCTTTGTCAGACAAATCTCATCATAAGTACATTTTCAGACAAGATCAGTTTGAACAGTGCAAAGATGTTTGTTAATACAGTTGTTTGAACTGTTTTGCCAGATCTCTGAAGTATTCCTGTTGCATTGCTTCTGACCCATAACAGAAAATATATCTTCAAAATGTGCTTAGATGGTAATGGACTACTCTGAGAACATCAAATTTCTTGTTGGACAGATTAGATTTACTTGTTAAAAACCAAAACACTGCAAAGAAACTGAAACTAATGATTTCCTTCCATGCAGTCTATTGTGTATAGCAGCTTATTCTAATTACACAAGATTTTTTGGGAGTAAATTGAACCCTTGGCTTCCAGCTTTCACTTTAATTAAAAAACTGCTTCCAGATAAAAGCAATTTTAGTGCCTTTTGCATTGTGGCTGGAAAGATTGTGAAAGCATCCCATTCAGAGGAAGAGTAATATTCCACCAAAGCCTGAATCACACAGTTGATCCCCAGCAGTGAATGATGCTGGTGAACAAATCTCAGAGGGGAGCAGAAAAGATCAACCGTAACAGATTTGCTGTGGTTTCACTCAAATGATTGATTGCCACATAAACAACATTACCATTTTAAATCTGCCCTCGGGGTTGTTAGCACCTGGTTCCTGACTAGATTGATCGACGCTGCAGAACCAATTCAAATCTCTGTTTTCCATTTAGATCATGGATGAGTTTTTAACAAGGAGGTACTGCAACTGTCTCTGATGGACATCTGTTGCAATTTCCTTTAAAGCAAAATACTACACTGTTCGAATGTTGATGTTTGCAAACATTACGCAAACTCAACAGTTGTTCAGATGAGAGAATGAAGCCGTCTCTGCCTCAGAATATGCAGCACAAGTGGGAAATCAGGTTATGCTACGCAGAGAGGTATAACATCTCTCCTTCTGCTTCAAATCACTGTGTCACCCTCTCACATAAAAAGAGCTGCATAAGATATTCATGTGCGCCAGTAACCTAGATTCCTAAATGTTTTATTTGGCCACTTGTCTCCTGTTGCAGAAAAGGGCCTGTGGAGGCTCATCGAAGCCTCCTCTCACTGCTTTGATGTCAGCAGCATGAGGCTGCGCATGCATATGCGTAACAAGAATGCATTTGCACTGTAATATAGAGCCAACCATAACATTTATTTCTAGTGCGATGCATACAACAATCAAAGTAGGACACTGCCAGAGACCTGCTGCCTCACATAAAAGTCCATCCGAGACGTGTGCACGTGCAATGGTCACACTGGCACTGGATATGGTCAGGTAACCAAAACAGAGACAATCTTGTTGTATTGCATTGCAAGTGAATTGACACTGGTAAGGATCCAAATCTACGCAAGTAAAGGTGCGATCAGTGTCTCAGTTACTGACAGGGTGACCAGCCAGAAGTTTACCAGACACTCGCCTGGCACGGGCATCGTCTGAATCCTTGACTACTGGGAAAGGTCTGCGGAGAACAGGAGATCATGTGTACAACAGATTCTGACATTTAAGTAAGGCAGTGTGGAGCTGGTGCCTGTTTACATGCACAAACACAGAGACACAGAAGTACGTAATCTATTACGTTAGATAGTCTACATATGTGTATATTTATTCGATACATTTTCAGTAATCACAAATTCATCACAGAGTCACATTTATCTTATGTGTCTCATTCTTTGGCGGCTTTTATTCACATTCAAATCTAATACAGAGGCATCAGCAGCAACAACTGGCAGTGGGCAACTGTCAATATAACGGTACCAATTTGTCATGAACATTGCTGTGTGTGTTTCTGCCAGAGTTTGTGTGTATGATGATTAAGGGAGATGAAAAAAAATGTTTTATTGTAAATTTGACTGTGTTTTTACGACTGCTGCTAGTTTTTTGTGCTTTTCCCTGTGGTCTTCTGTGTCAGAACATCGTTGTGTACGCTAAAATGGTAAATCTGTCAAACTGAAAAATTACTACACATTGTCAACCTTGATGTCAACCAAAATGCCCATGGTGCTTTTCGATCCCTGGAGCGCATCCTCAGCTGCAGCTCAAAGACTGTGGGAGACTTGTTTTTATCATTGGTGGCATGATTTGGTGCTATAGCAGATTTGGAGAAAGAAAGGCAGGTCTTTAAATACAAGGAGCTGTAGATGAGTGCAGGGTGGTGTGTCTGCACATAAATGGAGGTTGCTTACAGAAGCCTTTTAGGGCGAACTCTCCAGACTATTACGTGCACTGTAATCTCCCTGTTATCACAGGGGTAATACACTGCAGGAGATCACGAAGGCCACAAGAGAGCATTAAGAAGGCTTTGGATCCAGAGGGCGGACCCATAGTAAACAAATGCTGTGAGTTAGGACCTAATCAACTCGTTAGAACCTAATCAACACTTGTAAAATTGTCCAAGCAAATGTCTTACTGTCATAGATGATGTGAACTGCAAGACTCGAGTGGACTCACCTGTGATAACACAAAATATGACTCATCTCACGACTCGTCTCAATCTCATCCTGTAGCCTTGGGGCCTTGTTGAAGGTTTTTCTCATCAATGCCTTCAGTTTCAAATGTTTCAAAAAGCCAGATGCTTTGTGGGTGTTCTGTTTTACAAGCGAGTGGTATTATGCTGTCCTATATCAGGACATGAAAACAATATTTTGTACATTTGCAGTTGCAGCCATTTTCTGATTCCTGAGGTAGTTGATGAAAGGTTTTGACTATGGCTCTGGAAAATGTCAGCGAAAATGCATTGCATTGAAGACACGTTACTAACTGGCTGAATATGTTGTTCACTGGAGGCACGATCATCTTAAAATGTGGGGTTTGTAATTGACCAATTAAGCAGAATTAGCCTGCGAGCCAAAATTATCAACCTGTTGATGTTTAAATGGCGTTGGTGCACTGCTGGTGTTCCATCCACTCAACATTTTCTTCTCAGTGTCCTTATCATTCTTCCTTCTTTTCTAGAAATGTCCCGCCTTCATGTCGGCGATGGCCAGTGGCTGAAGGCATTATGTTTTCGGATTGTCTGTCCATCCTATTCTTGCGAATGCAATATCTCAAGAGCACTTTGAGGGAATTATTTTAAATTTGGTACAGACATTCACTTTACTTCACAGATGTACTGATTTGATTTTGGTTGTCAAAGGTCAAAGTGCAAGGTCATAGTGACCTCAGTGCCTTGAGGGAATTTCTTCACCTTTTGTTTCAGTTGTCCCTTGGACTCAAAGATAAATTGATTAGATTTCAGAGGTCAAAGGTAAAGGTCACAGTGACTTTATATAAATCTGGGGAAAAAATTGTGTCAGCACTGGTTGGTGGAGGCATACATACAACAAAGTGTGGTATTTCTGGTTTAATAGAGTCTGCTGTTCTCCCTCTCTGTTTTATTTCTATTTGCTTCCAGTTTCCTCTCTTTTCTTCCATTCTCCTCCCCTTACACTTCTCAATTGCAATTGGGCAAAATGACCCAATAAGTTGAAAGAATTACAATGGCCCTACCTCTGGCAAATCCTCGGTTTCAAAAATTCACCTTACACTCTAGAAATATCACCCCACTTCTGGCAAATACAATAGCATCGCCTTTCTTGGAAAAATCATCACGCGGCCCTGCCCTGCACGTTTGAAATATCGACCTGCCTTCTATCAAAAGTGGCTCACTCTCCTTCCTCCATTCTCTATCTGTCTCTTTCCAAATTTCTTTCTTAATTACTCTTTCCTTCTTTACCTCCTCCATTCCTTCTCTCCTTCAATTCAACCTTTTTTAAAATTTTATCTTCTTTTCTTTCCCAATTTTCCTTCAATCCCTCTCGACTACTTTACTTCATCAGTCTTTGTTCCACCTTCCTTCCTTCTCTTCTCCAGTGCTTGTTTGTTGTTTCCTTCTCCTCTTGTCCTTTCCTTGGTTTGTTCCTTCCTTCCTTAAGATAAGCTAAAATAAAACTTTATTGTCCCACATACCGGAGAAATTTAGTTGTTACAGCAGAAGGCAGCAAGTCAGCAAAAAACATTGTTTATGCCCTGGCGTGGAAAATATATAGGCAAAAAAGGGTCATTTGAAAAGATAAACATAAACCTCACCGCCCTTTTACAAATTGTTGCCTCATGGTCCCGAAAAGGCCTTTATAGAGAGATAGCCTGCTGAGCATTTCATGTTTGAAATAGCAACAGTATAACAGAGCACAGCTGGAGTTCAGACAAGTGTTACAGCCTTAAGTCTACAGCTTCCCTGATTCCTCCTGCACTTTATCCCATATCCCGGCTCAGAGGACTAATACACTGTCTCACACAGAGTGCATCATAATACACGGCTGGCTGAATATGTTGTTCATTGGAGGCACGATCATCTTAAAATGTGGGGTGTGTACACAGTACAACTGTGAAGTAAAGTCAATGTCTGTACCAAATTTAAAAGAATTCCCTTAAAGTGTTCTTGAGATATTGCGTTCACAAGAATAGGATTGGACGGAACATAATACCTTCACTTCAACGCATGATGGAAAACTGGCAAACCAGATTTATAAATATCTATACTTTCACAAAAAACTTTCCAGTTAATATTTCAGTAAAAACTAAAAGATAACATGAAAAATCAATGACTTGATCAAATGAGGAAAAAAATGGAGTGATGATTGTGAGCAAGCTCAAGCTGCACAGCTCTTATCATGTAACCCCCCCCAGATGCTAAAACTATATGTTCTTCTGCTGCAGTAAACATTTCAAACGTGAGATGTTTGACTGAAGTTCAAATGAAAAATAACATTCAACCGTCTGCATTTGTGTAACCCCATATTATGTCTTCCTGATTGGTGAAATAATGTGTGCCCAGAAATATTTCAACATCAGATGTTTTGACCAGTTTCACCAAGAAGCATCTCTCTTTTTCAAGAACGGTACGTCTGTCAGTAATGTTACTCAGTTACATCATAGCTGATGTAACTGAGGTTCTTAGTTGGAAATAATGTTAAGCCAGTGAATGATCCGATTTATTTCATTGGCTCTTGGGAGCTGTTCTTTTTATGATTCTGCACACATTTCACTACCTGTCCGTAATCAACTCCCCTTTACGTGAACAGTTTGAATCAGACATGCTGCTCTGAAAAAATAGTGTTTGCAAATCACAAAATATATTTTGTGGAGGAGTCAACAATCTTCAGCCACACTTAAAGGTTTAGTGTGTAGAATTTAGTGACATCTAGGGGTCATTTTGCATATTGCAGTTTAATACCCCTCACCTCATCCTCCCCTTTCAAACATTAAAGAGAACTTGTGGAAACCTTCAGTTGTCATAAAAACACAAAAGGTGTTTAGTTTGTCCAGTCTGGCTACTGTTAAAAACATGGCGGCCTCCGTAGAGAGGACCCGCTCCGGATGCATTTATAAAGTATCAAGACATAGCGGGCACATTCTACGTTAAAGAAAACTACAACTCCCACAATTTAGATGAAACACACTTGTAAAAACATTGCAAGGATTATTTTATATTCACTTTCTGCCAGTAGAACCCTTTCACCTAAATCTTACACACTGGACCTTTAAAAAAAAAAACAGCATCGTAGTACCATCATCACTCACTCGGTCAGTCTGCCAGGAACATTTGTATTCATAAACCTGGCCTCCAGCCCCCCAAAAAATAAGAAAGATGAGTTGTTATTTAGAATGTATGAACTCTGCCTCCCATCAAGGAGCTGTAATTCTCATCACTAGATCTTAGAAAGGAATAGGGTGAAAGATTTATACTCAGCTATAATTCTTGTGAAAACAAGAAGAGAAGGAGCAACAAGACGACCAGGATAAACCATGAAAATACAAAGCTGCAGCTCGCTGACAGGAAAAGAAAGACCAGTTATGCAACATTGTTTCCCCAGTCAGCTATTTTTCATGTTGCTATCAGTGGTCATGAACGCAGGATTAATGTTGACTTTCCACGAACTAAATCTTCCTCTAGATTTTTGCTTAGGGAATATTACTGTGTCAGTGTTGCCCAACATGTTAGATACTAAAGGTAAATCCAGACAGTGAGCAGAAGGAGTCAACAGGTGATCGTTTACGCTGCTCAGCAGGGAGGAGCACACTGCTGTAAGAATTATGAAGGGAAGTGAGATCATTGATATTGTATACATGACTAGACGCCATTTTTGTCACGTAGTTTTAATGAGGGTTATTTTATTTTTCATATCATTGTTTTTCTTTAACAAGTGATGTTTGTTGAGGTAATGACATTCCATTTCATAACCTTCAACTGATACTTGACGTGCACAGTTTTCACAGTGTGTTGTCGCATTTTTTAGGGATTTTCATTGCTGGCGTAGGAATCATGTGTCCTTCTGCAATTCACAGTATACTTAACAAAATACAAAATTCCCCTGTATCTATTCTGCAGAAATGCATTTTAGGAGCTTAAAGGTTTACGAGGAGCTTAGAGACTTTTGACCTTGGATATTTTTGTAAACCTCTTTTCTCTTGACAGTGATTAATTTGAGGTAGAAATACCAGGTCATAGAGACAACAAAGATGTGCGATCACTGATACAAAAGCATTAAAAGACAGGTACGCATGCAACAGCTTCTGATGGTGGCTAGACAAAATCTGTCTACCCTCTCTCATCAACACAATACAGCACATTATAATCAAGCGATATTAATCATTGTAAAGGACAATAACAACGGTGTTGTCCAGTGCATAATTATCTAATTAACCATGTTTATGTTGGAGCCCGTTGACTTAATTCTCAAGACATTAAAGGTTAATGAGGAGGTGCTTTGTTTACTTACTTGTGTATTTTGATGAAATTTCTGTCTCCAGATTATTCTGCCATATTCTCACATGCTGGCGACGAAGATAAGACTTTGAGAGATGCCCCATTAAGTTAAGAGGTCATAAAATACCTTAAAGACATGTGCATGCATCGAATCTTTGACTGTGTGTGTGTGTGTGTGTGTGTGTTTGTGTGTGTGTGTGGCCAAATAAAGAGGAAAAAGATAATTAAATATGGTATAAAGGGCACAAGAGGAGCCCCTATTACAAAATGAAAAAGCCGCCATTTGAAAAATGTGACACCCTCTCTGGCACAATGATTGCTAGCATGAAAGTAAAACTCGTTAGAGAATATTAATGAAGATATTAGCCATCAAAATGGAATCATCTCTGATGAGCCTATCAATCATCTGTATTCTTTAAATATTGGATAATGCATTCCAGGTATGTTTAAAGAGGATATAAGGTTGTGAAATACATTTATAATAAATGTTGTTTCATGACCATTTAAGTCTTTCAATTATTTGGTCAAAGAATATAAAAATGTGATTTGATACCTATGGATGGATTTGATAGATAGCATTGCATTCCTCTGATATGAGATGGCCGCTATCAGGAACATCTCAACACGTCTCTATCAAGGTCATCTAGGGGCAAATCCCAAATTTGTTTTTTATCCTTAGATTAGGAAGATACATGAACACGTAGACATTCACAGACTTTAAATAAGTTTGTCTGGTCAAGTGACACATGTGGATGGAAATGTTACACCACTGTAATCCAACAATCCTGCCTCATCTTTCTCTGCCTGATGCCAGATATCAAGGCCAATTGGCATTCACTGGATAGCAGGCTAAAGCTTGGGTGATCTCCTGCCATAGATACATCACCCAAACTCATTTGTCCATGGATTTACAGATAATAGAAAAGAGTGTGTATATGATCTTTTGTGTATCATCTTAGTTTCTCATATTCTTTTATTTGATTGACAGTGACTTCTGCTGGTGTCACTAGACATTTAAATAAATGAGTGTAAACCTACATAGACTCAAACACTGACCCTGGATCTCTTTATTGCCATAATTGCCATTTATTGCCATTTACTCTGCACATAAAGGGGAAAAAAACAAATTATCATTTCGCTCTGTCACCTGTGTACTACTATTAGTTTGAGTTAAAAGCGGGTGCTTTTATTGAGTTGAAACTGCCACTCAGAAACTGCAGCGTACACCAGTGCATTATGTTGGGCGGGCGGGGAGTTTGCTGTAGGTTTCTCAGGCAGGAAATTGAGTGTTCTTCCCATCACTCTAATGAGGATGGATAGCATTCTGTTAAGCTTCACAGAATGCTTTTTTTTTTACCAGAAAACACAAACAGTGGCTTTGTGAATCGCATCCGCATAGCTCTGAATGGGAAAGAGCGAAAATAAATCACATGCATCACTTAGGGATGGTAAGCAGATGTATTGTCATCATTTGAATGCAACGAGAAAGAAAAGCTTTGATGTTGAGGAATCTGTGCCGTCTAATGTCGGTTTCATTTTTGTCGCAGGGATAATGGTTCCCCTGGACCTCCATGGTGAAGCGATATTCGCAGGAAATATGAATTATGGATAATGTTTATGAAAATGGCTTTTATTGACATGACACTTATCCAATTTACCTTTAAGACTTGAACCAACAGCAGCCAGATAGTTTAGAAAAAGGGATATGACACAACCTGAAAATGTGGTAAATGTTGATTCAAGTTGTTAGACTTTTGTCTAACTGACCGATGAAAGTCAACATCTCAAATCATCTGTTTGAGATCCCTCAGTCAACAGAGATTCTTTCAATTTCTTCAAGTTCATGCTTTTTTGTCATCGTTTCGGAATCGAAATACTATAATGAACAAAGCTTGCATGCGGATATTTAGGAGGTATGTTTGCCATGGTCACTATCTTTGTTTAGCATGGTAGCATACTAATA
Source organism: Paralichthys olivaceus (assembly GCF_024713975.1). Classification (NCBI taxonomy): domain Eukaryota; kingdom Metazoa; phylum Chordata; class Actinopteri; order Pleuronectiformes; family Paralichthyidae; genus Paralichthys; species Paralichthys olivaceus. The sequence goes on along the minus strand of NC_091098.1, from coordinate 17,356,854 downwards.
TCTTTAGATGAGCACTAATTTGTGTTTGACCTGATGATGACAAAATATTTTCCAATGAGGGCAACCTGGCGAGGCACCAAATTTCATGGCATTTATTTAATAGTTGTTGGGATATTTCATTAGAATGCAAAAAATACATACTTCACAATCATTGTGCCATTGTCATAACAATACCGACAACCAATCACAGTTGCCTCAACCCGCTTTTGCTAACATGACATATAGCTGACAATTCTTAGCCTACATGTGAAATTAACTCCACATACCACGTGAACCAACTTTATCTGCCTCCTCTCTCCTGGTTCATTTTGATGATCAATATCATGCTGGACATGTATTTGCGTAAACACGATGTAATGGCCAGGGTCTGCGCTTGAGTATTTGTTTAAATTGGATTTGATTGACTGGTGCCTGTGCTCTGGATTGAAAAGTTGAGTTTTTCTCCATTTCTACCACACACAGCTCGAGCAAACCAGAGCAACAGACCCACAATGCAGTTTGGCAATGTGTGACATCGCCCCATTCAAAGTGAACGAGTGGTGTTAACGTTGAATCTTCAACTGTATATGTGTGAGTGCTCCATGACTGACTGGGCAGCACGGCATATAAAAGTGCATGTGTGTGTTCATTCAGGTTGGAGAGAGCCTGGGTCAAAATTCTTTCAAGTGAGGACATTCATAACAACCAACCACCACTGCAGCTACACCCACCTCAAGCAGGAAAAAAAAGGCTGGTGACCTCCTGCGTTATGGCGCAGCTGGAGCCTTAACCCTCTAAATCAGCAGTGTGTGTGTCAGCTGCTGTGCTGGAAATAGCCTATTTCACAGGGGATGAGAAGCTAATCTCGCTGTAATGACCATTCTTTGGCAGGGCATCACACTTTCACTCATATGCTACACTCATGTATTGTGTTTGTGTGTGTGTGTGTGTGTGAGCGCCTCTGACCAAACGCCTCTGACCAAACGCCTCTGACCATTTCCATTTATTTACCTTCTAAAACAGAGCATTATAAATCTTGTCAGACGCCAAGCTACCATGCATCATCATCTCCCTTGTCCTCTCCCGCTCTTATCTTTCCTCCTACTGATGAATGAAAAACAATATTGATCAAAGCTGACATCCAGAACTTTACAAACAGCAGTATTGGGTTATCTATTCACATTTAAGCACTTAGAGAATAACAGGTGGCATCGAGGTGGCGTGCCGTTGGCCTTGTGTGCTGGCATCAGTCGTCCATTTGGAGGTCACACCAATGGCCTCTGTTCTAAACAGAAATGGTAATGATGTGAATTTACTCTAAACAACTACATGTATCTGGCAGAAATACGCTCCCTCCCTCTGCACATCCTTACCCGCATCCCTTCATTGTCCTTCCTTCATCCCTACCCACAGCATTTCATCATCCTTCATCATCCCTACCCACATCCCTTCATCCTCCATCCTTCAGACCTACCCACATCCATTCATCATCCTTCCTACATCCCTACCCATATCCCTTCATCCTCCATCCTTCATCCTTACCCATATCCCTTCATCCTCCATCCTTCATCCCTACCCATATCCCTTCCATTCATACCCACATCCCTCAACCCTTTTTCCTTCACCCCTACCGACATCCATTTATCCTCCTTCCTTCAGTCCTACTGACATCCTTCCATTCCCCTTCCCTCATCTCTTCCCACATTCATTCATTCTCCGTCCTGCAGCCCTACTGACATCCCTTCATTCTCCTTCCCTCATCCCTACCATCATCCATTCATCCTATCTTCTGACCTTCCCTTACCCTATCCACATCCCCTGATCCTCCTTCGCTCATCCCTGCCCACATCCATTCATCCTCTCTCCCTTAACTCCCTCATCCTTTCATCTTCAGCTACGTGTATACCTCTTGCGCGTCTTGGTTTTGGAACATATGTATTTTCATTAAAACCTTTAAACCGCATAGTGAACTAATAAAATTGACACTACACCACCAGCAGGTCAGTCTCAAGCAGCATAAAAATGTAAACGCACATATGACCTTGGAGAAATGTGCATTTTTAATAGGAATCAATTTTCGTGTCTACTTGCGAATGCTCTGTAAAATTCATGACTGTAACAATAATGTTTTCACTTTCTGTGGCAGCATTTCATTCAAGTCTCTCTCACACATGCAATTGCTTGGACTGCAGATTGTTTTCATTAGTAAAAACCCTCGGTTGTCTTTTTTTTTTTTTTCCCTGATAACAGAAGAAAAAAAACAATTGACGAACGATTTCACATTTGTTATTTTTAGAGTCTCTGACAACCTGATCAATGATTCTGAGCACAAACATATCTCTTCTGTAACAAGAACGCTCCAAACTCTAATCTTAGAGAGAGAGCGAGCAGCCCATTCACTGTCTTTCTCATCAGTCATTGTCACAACACACACAAATCAATGGTTTGATTGTTTTTTTTTTTTCAAGGGAATAACAGCTTAATTCAACATGCACACATACGGCGGACACACAGAATGCACACACTCTCAGCTCCAAATCAAAGCTCTGCACTCTCATTAAACACAATCAGTCTTCACTCAAAAAAATTGGTTGGTAATTGATGACGTTATCAGTTCCACAGGAAATAATGACGAAATCCATTACTGAAAGCACTCATTCTGTTGGAACATAACAACTCGGTTATAATTTTTTCAGAGACGTGAGTTTTTTACTGTCAGAGAAACAAAAAAACAACCATGTGGAGCTCACGTGCAATCCAAGGTTTTCACAATCACCTGTATTTTTCCTCAAGAGCATTTGAAAAGTCGAGAGGTATTCTAAGACGCGAGATTTTTTTAAAGCTTTTGAAGACACCCAACCCTCAATCAGCCCCCGACTTCCCCTAAAGCACAATCGATGCTTACCAACAAGGTTGCCTAGCACCAGTTGCTTAGTAACCACCAGCCCATTGCTTTTCTACTACACAACGTCTCACTAATTCTATGTCAGAGCTAAATTTAGAAACGCCTTTGATTTATCCCCCTCGCTGGATTGACAGAAGTTGGCTGCACAGGAGTCTTTCTCCAGCAGAAGCATGCTTGATTTTCACCCTCTGGGCCGTCTTCCTCGTGATGAAATCAAAAGCTGGCAGTCATTATAAACAGGTGCCGCCTCATTAAATCACAGCCAAGATGTAAAAATAACAAATTCATATAGGTTATAGTGCTGCTGATTAAAACCAATTAGCTGATTGACAGATAAAGAATGGTAGCTGTCATTATGTCTTAAATGCAAATCCATGAGAACTAGAGTTAAGATTAGATGAAGTTCGTTCAAGGCGCACTATTGGCCTAAAATCTGTCCAGTCTTCTGGGCAAGCGTATGTTGTTTTTTAACGACGTCATTCAGTTTTGTATTAATGAGTCAACATGACATTGGGATATTTCAGTCACATATTGTGCAGTATTTATGAAGTATAACCCTTTGAGTCATGAACACTGTAAATAAAACATTTCTAATACCTACTCTTGGCTTGGTTTGGAACAAATTGGTCTCTCTCCAACATTTCCAACATGCACTCTCGCACACATTCACAGAGCATTCTCCCCAGTCACTCCATCCAATACAGCTATTCACCCATTGTCTTTTCAGGCCTTTGCCAACATAGTCGACTGACAAGTCAGAGCTGCTGACACATCCCACTCACTCCTTCAAATTCAGAGCGACAGAGAGGGAAGGTAAACCGAGAGAGGCGGCGAGGCTGAGGTGGAAAACAATGTAGGGTGCCAAATAATGGAGACGGCTGATGGAACTGAACGGAAATGCAAACGCAGAAGCAGCGGCTCATCACATTATTCTGTACAAGCTCTCTGGAATGAAAGGGGAAGTCTGCTTTTGTCCTTTTGCATAAACCACATCTTGGTTTCTCTCTCTCTCTCGCTGTAGGTGTGTGTGTGAACATGTGTTTGCATGCGTGTGTGCGTCCATGTTCATGTGCGCATGCGTGTTTTCAAATGTCCACTTATTAAGACGCAGAAGCCTTCAACACCTTGCTCTGTGGACATCCATCAGTATATTAATCATTTAAATGGGAGGCAGGGTTTGAGAAACAGCCTAACAACCTGCATAACACTTTGCAGCAGATTTGTTTTGTCTCTCTCTCACACAGGCACACACACACACACACACACACACACACACACACACAGGCACACACACACACAGAGGCACACACTCACAAAAACTGGTACTTGAAGGTAAACAACGTTGCTGTGAGAGTTTATGAATAAGAACCCCATGCTTTCTTTCTTTCTTTCTTTTTTTCTTTCTCCTTTGCACCATAAGCTGACTACAATGTATGTCTTCACTCTCTTTTAATAGGACCTAAAAGATGTATTTTAAATGTTGTAAGGCTTTACTGCGGAGCACATTATTCTCGATACTTAAAGCTCAATGTGCAATGTGTGACTCTTATTGTTTGCAGGGATATAAACTGCTACACAAATGTATGAAATCAGAGAGTTCCTTTCATGTTGTTGTGAATGCTTGCAGTCTCGGTTTACTTGGCCTCTTAAGAAAGCTTTGCAGAGCGGCTGAATGTAAGTCTCTGGAAATAATAATAAAAAAAAATACTTCCCTGCCTTAAAATCAACCTTTCAGCTTCACACCATTTCACTCTCATTAGATTTGTACTCCACAGTAAACATTTTCCCTTCAGTGAACTAAATGTGGAGACCTTTTGCCAAATGTTATGACGATTAACTCCAGCCACACAGGCCGAGCGGTAACTCTGCTGATTTTATTGTGACGCTGTCACTCTCTCCGGAGGCAGAGCCAGGGACACTCCACGTTTACAACAAGCCAGAGTTTAGGTAAATTGAGTCACAGGCGTGCACGGTTAACAAATATTAAATTAGCAGAGGGTTTATGGAAGCATGTTGGATTGGAAGAGACAGGTCATCAGAATCTCAATCAGACCTGTGTCATCGTGTTGCCGCAGCGCTGATGAAGCAGCTAACAGGTTTTGTCGGTCGGGGCTTTTTAAGCGCCGTGACAGTTTTATCTGCAGGTTCTTTTGCGTGCGAGGGGAAATGAACGGCCTGACTTGGACAACACATGCCATGTTCTCATTAGTCAGATAAAGCAGGGTGTTTGATTTACAGACAGAGAAGGTGTTCGGCCCAGCAATGTCATGATGTGACACTGAAGGCTGATGCCATTGAAAACAACCCTGAAACGTGTCTTCTACTGGAAAATAAATCTGTTTTTTATGGTTGCTTTTGATTCATAAGAGTCGTATTCCAGACATTTGCTTTTTTTGATCTCAAGTGTTCTTCCCTTTACTGCAGATATTCAAGGATCTGAACATTACTGTCTCTCACTGAATCAATAGCTTTTGGCCGTGGTGCCCCCCTCCCTGGTGAGTGAGAGGACGGTAATTAGCTCAGAGGTGATATACTAGGTGTTTCATGCTGGTTAAAACCTTAATTAAAAGCCTATGAGCGCCACAGAAACAAACATGATGTAATGACCGTTTTGCAAATATGCAGCTGCTGAGCTATTAACCTCCGAGCCACGGTAATGCGGCTCCGTGATGCTGTATTTGGGCACAGTGGTGCTTTGAGCTAAATGCTGTCACCAGGGTAACATGACAATGTAAACATCCTTATGTTTTGTATAGACATGTTTTCTATGTTCAACAAGCTTAATTCAGTGTTAGCTTGTTTATATTTGCTAATAAACACTACATTCAAAATACAGCTGAGGATGATGGGAATGTTGGTATTGAACAGTGTGAATACAAATTTGGAATGACAGTGCACACCTGGAGTGCACGATAGCTCTGTCTCAACTGTGGGGCTGCTTCCTTCAGAAGGTGCATTTGAACACCAGTTGTGTCACATTGGCACGGCTAGCCTGTCCTTATTCAAAGGCCCCTCCTAATGCAGTCAACAAAGTTGCAAGCAACAAGGTCCTTCCGGGCCCAAACTATCCCATGATACACTGCACTTCAGTGACAAACAGCTATGTAGATCGGGTCCTCCGAAGGACGCAGCCCCTAAATTGACACAGCTCGTACATACTTCATTCAGGAAATGCAGAATTATTTATATTGTTTTAATGACATAATAGCATCATATTCACTATATGAAGATGAATGATGGGAAGTCATTTTCTGATCTGTATAAGCTTCATATGAGGAGATATCTTGGAGTGTATTTTTGTTGACCTTGACCTTTGACAGATCAGCTCCAAAAGTTCTGGATATACCCTCCAAAGTGGTATTACCATGAAGTTTGGTGAAAATCCATGCGTTTTTGAGTTATTTTGTACACACACGCACACACACACACACACACACATTAACACACACTGATGAAAACAAAATGAAAACCCTGCTTCTATGCCAGCACACAAAGTAACCAGCAACTTTCAACTTCTGTGCCTGCATGTGGAAGATACATACAAAGTCCCTCAGTTGAAAAAATAAAATAAAATAACTACAAATATTGGAACTGGAGGAAAAAAACCTCTTCTTCCTCCTTCTCTCCAGTCTCTCACACACAACTTCCCACTAATGGGCAGAGAGGACACGGACAGAGACACATTTGTCAGACTCTGTCTTTGTTGTCCAGCACCCACCAAACCATGACATGTCACTCCACTGAGTGTTACCGTGGCACCAGCCCTCCTGCTGTCAATGTGACAAGACACAGAATCTGTGGCATGTGAGATAACCAATGTTATTCAGCTTCTGCTAAACTATTCTCCTATTCTATCTTGTTCACCCAAGACACGAGATTTAAGGGAACGAGGCGATGCACTGAATTGTTTATTACTTGACCTCTAAAGTTTTATCAGTCGTGATTGAGCAACAGACATTCTCACAGCAGGTGTTCCAGAATAATATAGTGGGAAGGGCATTTAGAAAGTGAATACCTTCACCAAGGCATGTATTGCATCAGATACCGACTGCATTTCATTAAGATCTCAGCATCGTTTCTTGAGAAATTCATAAACAAATGAAAAAAAAGGAACAACGTTAAAGAAAGTAAAAAAATTATAATTCCTGGATCCGCACCCTGGTCCACACTTTCTTACTCTCCACCTTTTTTAGACATGTAGAAGACATTTAGTCAATTAGAAAAAAATTACTTAATTGAATTGAATTACCAGATTGAATTAAACTCTCCTGAATTCAATTTAATGCTCTGGCTGAACTGAACCTCGCTCACTATATGTGAACTGAACCAATATTTGAGATAGCAGCACCTTATCTGCTCTGATCATCTGCTCTGTTTCCACAATGTGACCTTGAGAGTTTGACTGTCGATGGGCAAATGCATCACTCAGACCAAATGTCTACACACCATTGATTGCTTTTCTCTTAAATCAGTCAGAACGGCTTTACATCTTCTATTGTCCTGCTGTGATTTCCCATGAGTTCTGCATTTTCCCTCAAACGTTGTTTGTTTTTCTTAGCGCCATAGGGTTTTCTCAGAGAATCTAATGAAAAGGCTGCCTGGGGCGTTATGAAAACACAAAGGCAACTGCTGTTCCAGTTGTTTTATGGGTAGTAATGAAGACAGTTGGAAATGAGTCATACAGTTCTGCTGGCCAATACTTTCATGATAATTTGTTGTTCTATACTATATCTGTACTAATGAGGGGCAGTACATGATCCATTCTGTGGAACAATGGTTTTAAAGCATTATTTTGATGAGGTCTTCAGGTGATGTTAAGGAATAATTAGAAAGGGATCTCTTTCCCTCAATACATTTATAAATATTTAAAAAATATCTCTATATCACTGGATTACACAGATTTGTAAAACATTTTCTATCCTCCGAAACAATTTGCAACACACAGACTCGGCCCATATATCATGTCACGTGATTTACAACCTAACCTGTAATTCATACATCATTTAGAAGTAACAGAGCAAGAGTTATGGACTATGTTGGACCTGCCATGTGGCTGTCTCACAGCTACAGCCTTGTGATGGGGAGGAGCTGCAAGGTGGAAAGGTCTCTATGGCAGAGCGGTGGGTTGAAAGCACCTTACAAAGGCTCGGCTCTCCACATGACACTTTATAGCATGACCTTCGATCACAGCATGACTGTGTCTTTTGTGCTGTTCATTTTCGAGTACCGGCTAAAAGCTTTTTCAGGCTCCTTTGAGGAAATAGATTTGGTCATGGAGAGATGAGAGTGACACAGAATAGCAATCTATATGCTCAGATCTGCAATCTCTCCCTCTTTCATACTTTCTCTTACACTGGTAAAAAAAACAAAAAAACATTACCGTGCATATATGCACCAGAGAGCTCTTTTCATTTCCACATCATCTATCCCACAACATTCGAAATATTTTGATGTCTTCAAAGCTTGCACAAATCTTCCTCTCTTCATTTCACTGTTTTCTAACGTCACGCCTTGTCTTCTCATTTCCCCTCTTTTCATTTCATACATGGATGCCAGAGAAGAACTGAATCCAGAATAAAGTACTTGTTTGCTTGCTTGCAACCACTGACTGATTTGAAAGTAGAATGGCACTCAGTAGAGCGCGTACCTCCGATAAGGCCCAACACTCCCCTTAAATTCAATCCAGTGCACCAAATTGCACACACTCAGAAATCAGAGCCCTAAACAGGCCTGGTGTTCTTCATCATGATCCAAGAATCATTTCCTGTAAAAACAATGAAAATGTCAAAAAACATGTTCCTTTAACCAAATCCTTGCGTAACAGATTCTTTGTTGAACCATGTCCCATCCTTCCACTACGTTTGATGGAAATATGTCCTGTAGTTTCTGCATGATTCTGCTGATAAACAAACACACAAATGGATGGGGATGTAAACCTCTATGAAGGTAAAAATCTCATTTTAAATAACTTTAATATTCTTCATATCACTTAGTACTGAATAAAATTCATATTAGTCACTGAGAAGTATTTATTATACACTCACTTTGCTGCTATTGTGTGAACCCACATTACCTCAACGTATTATACATTTATAGAGCTTTTGCTTCAGTTAATATTCTTTTATATTGTTGCTTATTGTTTTATATTTGTTTGTATTTTTCTGTGTAAATTAGAGCATGTTAATTTGATCTGAGGACGACAGGTAATTTCGTGCTTGCACATTAACAATAAAGTTCTTTCGTTGAATCTGTTGAATCTTTGTCATTTAAAGTTTGATTGTAAAAATTTGCTTAACCTTTACTTTTAGATGACTACCAATTTAAAATCTATTATGAATCATGGAGTAAAAATTGTTACTTGTCAAGTGTGACTGAAAATCAGTTTTAATGGGAGATAAGTGGAATAACATGGCTGTGGGTCACTGACTGATGATATCTGCATGTTATTTATTCTGGTCACGGACGCACTCTCCCCTGGGCTGCGAGAGACTGATGTCTTTATAGAAAAGACAGCTTTTATCCTTTGATTGTCTTCATCGGCAGCAAAGACGGATCAGACCAGAAGCTAGCCGGCCTGGTGCAACACAGTATTGTGAGATTATACTTAGCAACTCCTCTGCCGGCCTCCTGCAGAGACCTCAGAATCACACGTGTTGAAATGATCTCTGTAATACGTCTATGTGTGTGTTTGTATGAGTAATAGAGAGGTTTGCTAAGCAGGAGGTATAGTAATTAGTAATCAACTCACCGAGTGTTACATGCAGGGCTGTGTGTGCCTGCAGTGACAGAGTGACGCAATAAAAAAGAGCAGAGAGAAACAACAAGAAACTTACATTAAATATGATACAAAAAACAAAACAATAAAACAATATTTTGAAAAATTAAAGAAAGAGAAAGTAAATCTTATGTCTATTTTTTTTAAATATAAAGCCACGCTTCTCTAATGCTCCCTGTCTAATGCTGTCACTGTTTAATGGTATTTTCATTGTGCTTTTAAAAACTGTTTCACCAAAATAATTCATTTCCATCTATTGGCATGCTAAGTAAAAGCTCATTATAGTTATCTGGCTACTTCAGATTGCTCACTGTAATATATTATATTCTCGGACTCTGCCAACAGCCTATTAGGGCCATTGCCACAGGGGAAGTGGGGCGTGATACTCAAGAAAAATCTTTCGAATTTCAAAGATTTAAGTCATACATTTACAGGGGGGGAAACTTGGATATTTTATGAGATTCAATTGGTATATTTGGTACAATTGTCGGAAAATGTGACAGCTCTATCAGTAAGTCTTTTCAAAATGATGAGAGTAAGTTGAAAGTAGTTCCTGCTTGAAAGTGCATCGACTGCTTCTACTATATAGAATCATCTGTGCAGAAGGGCACTTAAAATCGTGTAAACATTTACAAAGGAAGTGCTCAGTGAAAACCACACAAGCAATTTTGTCAGTCTAGAAGAGGAGTTCATCCGTCTCTGATTGTACTCATGAGCAAATTTGCCCCTTCAGTGATATAAACACACACACACTCACGGGGAGATGTGGATGGCTGCACACAGATCCACCAGTAGTTAAACTCAGACTGAGACACTTATGTCAAGAAAAAGAGTAAATACAACCATGATGCTAGATTATCCTGGATACGAACGCCGCATTTGGAGCCAGAGTTTGTGCTGTAGCATTCGGGGGATTTAGCCACGGTAGCCAGATTCCATTGCTAAACACGCTCAATTGAATACAAGTCAGTCTCAGCTGTCAATCATGATATTTTATGTTTATATGGCATCAAATAACCAATTAAAATTTAAATAACCTGAATAATCTTGAACAGCTACCTAAAATGACAGAAATTAGAAAACTTTATTTGACGTGTACTTTGACTTTTTAGTTTGGTCCATGTCCCATCCACTAACATGGGGGAGGTGGGGTTTATGTATGCTGCAGCCAGCCAGTCATCCATTTTCCTATGCAGTGTTTGGATCAAAGTTTGAAGAAGAACTGAGGAAGTCTTTCGGATGAGAGGTGAAATGTGTCCAGGATCCTCAAGCGAGTCCAGCTGCCGACTGAGAAGCTTCACAGTGTTCAACATGAGGATCTGTGTGATGTCCAAGTCTTGTTGGTGTTACCTTATCGACTCGTAAATGTTAAGTGTTGGTTGCAGAGGGTATCAGATTGTTGATTCAGAAATAAATGTAAAATTTAGAGCAATAACAAACATTTGTTTAATTTACTGAGGATTCAATCCTTGAACTTCGAATTTAAACACATGAGCTGCAGGACAGGACTGAGAGTGGTATCGATCCTGTCATCTCATCAGGTAAGTGAATGAGCGAATTCCCCAAAATATTGGCCCAAGGGCTTTAAGATTCAAAAAACACAAATTGCTGTAAATAAGCAGATTATTTGGGGATTTTGTCCCTTTGGTTTGGCAAGTTTCTGTTTTTTTTATTGTATCATTTTATGTGTGTGTGTGTGTACGTGTGTGAGTCTAGTGTTGCAACCTTCAATTATTTATGTGTGTGTTCTTGTGTTCTCTCACACCTTGGGCTATTCAGACGGGCAGCAGTGACAGAGAGCCATGAATAAGTCAACAACGTGGCCTTATATCTGACACATAGACACATAAGCCACAGTGTAGCACACTGTGTACAACAGCAACAAGGAACATTTACAAATCAAATGTTGGCCCATCTGTGTCATCTATTACAAAAAATGGATATGGAGCATCTTGTAAATCTTTCATGAAATAAACCTGCATCATTTCATTTACATATGCTGCAGTCGATCAGATCTTGGTCAACAGCATTGGTTAAAAATAGAGTCTCCAAAGTCCAAATGGATCAAAACCTAATGTACTTGCTCCCCTGTTTACATGGGTGGTTGTGTGAGGGTACCACAGCTGCACATGTTCCTACAATGTGGCAATGGTGATGATGGATGGTGGGTCAGCATGGGAGGCTGAGTGATCCATGAGCAGAGCGAGTCCGTCACTGCACTGACAGGCCAGGCTGGAGTATGATTAATCCCCCTTCCTCTGGGCATTTGTGATGAGGCTTCAATGTATACGTATTTGCCATAATGCACTTTTTTCCATGCGGAAAATAAGGGAATGTGCTAAGAATGGTGATTCAAATGACTCATCAGGCATCTTTCTCTGGGAAGATAGTTTCTGGTTATTGCAACTTGGATTCTTGGAACATAGATCAAATGTAGATCGCCGGAATACTGATCCTCAACTATGGTGGTCAGTTCTGGGTGGTGACCGAACAAAGAGATTGGTGGATATATGTTTTCTACGAAGGGTGGCTGGGCTCAGCTTTAGAGATAGTCTGGACTTTTGACTCCTCTTTTATGTCAAAAGGAGTCAGTTGAGGTGGTTCGGACATCTCACCAGGATGCCTTCTTCTGGAAAGCATAGCAGGGTGAGAGGGATGGATGGATGGAACACCCTAGCATGCTGCCCCCGTGGGATGGCTGGATGGATTTTGTCTTCATGGTTTTGACCATCATTTCTGTCAGTAGCTATCTCACCAGACTCACAATTGTCAGTTGGAGCTGTAAACAGGAACACACACACTGTCACACAGTCTGGTTTCAAACAAGGTTGGAGTTCATGGCACAGCTCACAGAAGCAGGTAGCGTACATTGACACTTGAATTTTGCATCAAATCAAAATAGATTTTATTGTGACCTTTACTTTTCAGAGGATATCATTATTTTCACCATGAATGGAAATTGCTAAATCTTAAAGGTGACCCACATCTTTTCTCAGATTCTTTCACATTTCAAAGTCTTTTTTAGTTTCAATGATTGTTATCTATACATCCATGAACACATTGCGAACACTGCATATTTTTTAAATGGTGCAAATTGTCCATATTAAAACAAGTTTTGGGTTTGTAAAAAAGAGATGGGACTTGGGAGCCCAGACAGGACAGAAGTAATTCACTCACACATCAGAAGCTAACAAGGAAAGCCTGGTTGGGTGGGACTAATCTGTTGTGTTTGCTGCTCTCTGGTTTTGGGGTTACACAAGAGGGAAGCAAGAATTACTGGATTTTCCATCAGTAAATCCATGTCGGGTTTGCACAAGCAACAGAACCCAAATCCAACTAATGCACGTTACAGGACCTCGCTGTTCCCTCCTCTGAGGATTAGAGAGTCTACCTCTGAGGGCAAAAGTAAGATGAGTGTGACCCACATCACAGATACAGTGGAAAGGAGACACAAATACACACTCATGCAGGCACAGAGGGACAGATTTCTCTCCCAATAATGTGATGAAAACATAGCAAATGTGAATGTGTGTGTCCGTGTTATGTGCACAGTTTATATTAGAGGTGCATTTCTGAAAATCAGGATCAATGTCAGAATGGCTGACACGTGGCTGTCATACATCTCAATAAGCCAGAGTCACTCATACACACCATGTTCAGGGGAGATACACACGCACACACACACACGCACGTCTCTCTATAGTCGTGAGGACACTCATTGACATAATGCATTCCCTCTCCCCTTACCCTAACCTAAACCTAATCCAAACCCTAACCCTAAAACCAAGTCTTAACCCTCAAACAGCCCTTTGAATTTGTGCGGACCATCCAAAATGTCCTTACAACATCAGACAAAATGTCCTCACAATGATGTTATTGAACCAAAATTGGCCCTCATTACTATAGATAGACACACACACACACACACACACACACACACACACACACACACACACACACACACACAGACAAGACAGGAGAGAGAGGGAGACAGAGGCACATTGTAACAGGCTGATGGACACATAAATAGACACTGTCTTTTGTAGGTTACAATTGTGCTTTAAATGAGGAGGAGGCTTAAGTGACGTTAGGGCAGACACTGGTGCACAGACGATCCTGCAGCCACACCACGGACATCTCTCTGATTATTTGTAACGGCGCTGCAGACATCACACTGAGATCAAAGTGTCATCTTAATGGTGCCGGGTGCTGTAAAGCTGTCATCCAAACTGCCGCTCTGAGACAAATGACCATGAGAGGGCTGAAATTAAAATAGATGGCATAATTGTTTTCTAACTGTTCTCCCAACTCCTCATTTAATGCACTTAAAAAGTCGATGTGCTTTGCATTACAATGCATGGAGTGATATGAGTAACATGTAGACAAGATTACAATGGATTGCATCAATGAGACATGCAGAACTCTATAGGGTGTTAGTGCTGGATATGCTATTAGGCGTTGAGTCTATATTACCCTGACAGCCAGTGAAGTGAATAAAGTAACACATTCAACTTTGTGTGCATCAGTGAGGGGTGCTGTGTTTTGATAGAGATGATGCCTTTTATATTTCAGTGAAGGAAAGTCATGAAAGTTCTGTGAATGCATGAACTACTTTCTCAAAATCAGCATAACACATAAATTCTAACTTTCTGATTCATCAGGTGATAAAAGATGCCCTACATGTGTTGCTGATGTGATTTTTTTGAAAGTATTTTTAATATCATCAACAATAACAAATCTTAAATAAGACATTGATTTATCCTTTGTGTCATTCAATGTCATACATTGTAGTCATGTTGTCTGACACCTCAACATTTCTCCTGCAAGGCCAAAATGCAGCCAGGTTAAAAATAAATAAGAAAGAAATGTGAAGGTAAAACAGTTTTGTGGATTACAAAAAGCAGTTTAGTGTTTAAAAGAAGGAATATTAAAAAATACTGGACTAAACTGTCACCCAGTCGAGCTCATATTTCCGCCAAGGCCCACAGTTCCTGTAAATTCAATCAAGCTGCACCCAATTTCACACATGCGTAGATATCAGTTAACTAAATCTGTTTCATCTTCCTTATACTCACCCAAAACAAATGGACATGAGTGAAAACATATTCTCATTGGTGGATATAATAAATCCTGTCCTTGCTTATTTCAAAATGCTCAGAATTTTTGTCACTACATCCTAATTTATATGACCAGCAGGCGATTGCTGTCACATATTAAACATATTGGGAGAATCTCGGGAAGTGACGGTAATTAGTGCCGTCTATTTTGTAATTACCAAGTAAGAACATGGGATCTACTGTTTAGTAAACGTTACATGCATGTATTTGTTCCAATGTCTGCCCTGCACAGGGTCACCAGTCAGTCAGTCAGTCACATCCTGGTTACACAAACTAAACCCAGGCAAATGTCCAACAAACCAACAAAACTCCAAATCCTTCAAAAACAACCCAATGACAGATTGACAGATTATGACCTCTCACTCTCAAGCAGCTTTCACACGTCCCGAAGTACATTCTCTATTAGAGAGCAATCTGAAAATATGACCCAAAAAGCCCTGGGTGGTAACAGCTGTGACTGCAGCCAAAACACATGTGTTGTTTTTGCTTGCCAGGGTCGAGAAGTGTAAAAATCTGTTCTGAACAGACTCCACGAGCATATTGTGCACAGTTCTAAACTTGGCAAGTAGGTTAATTCACATGTTCACATTCACTGAGCAGGAGTGTTTAACCCAGGTTTGGAGCCAACTCAAGGCTGCAAGATAAATGCATATGAATTTGAATAAAAGAAGAATATATTTCTTCTACACAAAATAATACTTAATTTTCATATTTCTGTAAGATCATATTTTCTTGATTGTGAATGAATTTGAGCGGTTCAGGCCATTAAAAAAAACACTAAACATAGAAATATATTAATCACAACCAAAATTCCCTTGGGATTAATAAAGTACCCACCTACCTACCTATCAATCTACTAACACCCTTAGACATGCGCTACAACACACTGCTTCACCCATAAAGAACCATTGCTTTAGGTTGCAGAAAATGTCCGATCATTTTCCAACAATACAAACAAGGTTAAGTTCTGCAGAATTGCAGTTCTAATGGTCTTATTCATGATCTATAACGATATAAAATATGTGTTCGTGATTTTATTTTTGTGTCCATGACTAACACCACTCACTGTGAGTAAGTGGTGAAATGATGGGTCTGTTAACTCTGTACTCTGCATTTGTAGACTGAATAGTAGCAGAGTGTTAAAATAGGAGTCAGAAAAAGACTCAGCTCTGACCAAAGCCTCTCACCCTCAGGCTGTTTCAAACATCCGCTTGGCTCTACATGGAGCTGGGAGTTAAAAATCACAAGAGACTGGCTCGGTACCTCTCACAAATCCTTTGGAGAGGCAGTCGAATGTGGAAGGAGTGGATTTAGTGGGATTCAGCGATTTGACGCACGCCACTGATGGCCGTGATGGAGTCTTGGGCTTCACGGTCCTGCTTTTTACTGTGGAGATCTATGAAGGCTTTTTCGCTGCCCTCCCTTCACACTCTGCACCGATTTCCCACGTCAGACGAGAAACAATGTAATGGACTCCTGAAGCGCTCCAGCCCAAACACCCACAAAACTGTGGGCCAGGTTTCTGCCAGTGTCTGAGTGGAGCAAGATTCTGCTTCATGTAGTGCACCAGTGTATGTAATCATGTGCTGCTGTGAGAGAGGGAATTCAGGAACGATTAAAAGCCACTAAATCACCCTGTCACTGCGCTGTGTGTGTGTGTGTGTGTGTGTGTGTGTGTGTGTGTGTGTGTGTGTGTGTGTGTACATGCACACTATATATCTGTTTGTTTTCGCTTGCGTTTCGTTGCACTTTTCTCAGCAAGGTTGCCTTTTATCACAACAACTAGCTCGGACAAGCAGCCATAAGTCATTGAAAGTGGCCGTCAGACAGAGGACATGATTTCCTGTCTAAATTAATGGGATAGACTGGACACCGGACTTGGCATTGGACAAGTAAACACCACACACACACACTAATTGAGAAGCGTGCAGTGTCTCTATCATTCCTGCATGCAGCTTTCTTTTCTTTCTCTAACCTTCTCCCTCCCTCTCTTCCTCCTGTTTTCCCTCAGAGAATACACAAATATGTGAAATACAAAGAGAAGGCAGGCTGAGGCCGGTGTGCAGCTGTGTGACTTTGCAGTGGCTCAGTCGGGACACAATGTTACTCAGCTCCCTGGTGGGGGTGGTGGGTCCCTGTACCTGCTGCTGCACAGAGACATATTGCACCAGCCTGCCTTCCATTAACTGTCCCTGTCTGACTCCCCCCGGTGACTCCACGCGGCCATGTGGCTCCTCCTGTGAGACGCCGTCAGGGGTTGTGCACTCAGACTGATGCTCAGAGGACTCAAACTAATTGGTAAAAGGTGCAGCAGCCTGCAGAGAAAAAGCAACAGCGCCACAGAGAGATGAGCTGCTGAAAAGCTAAAGAACACTGATTAGAGTGTGCGTGTCTCGCCATTTTATTTCATCAGGGCCAGTTGTCAAATTGATGGGGCCTCATATTATATGACCATTTAAAAAGCATGAAAGTGTTATATGTGGACGTGACCACTTCCATCTTAACTTTCAGCAACTCCCTGCTGTCTGATGTGACCATCACACGTTACCCTGCACTGCCCTCTGCTGGTAAGTGTACTCAAAACCCTCTGAAGTCTCATGTGGATAGGATAAAAATAAAAATCAGTCATAAGGAAAACAGTTTCAGGTACACGCTGCATGACTTCTGGCTGTGCCTCTGTATTGATGATTGTGATTAAAAAAGCAACTTTGCTTTCACTTTTAAAAACTACATTGCCACACATTTGTCTCCTTCCCCACGCTGCTATGTCCACATCTCTTCCTCACGTCCAGCATGTGACCAAAATTTCCCACTTCTCCCCAGCATGACTCACCACGCACGTCATTAGCAGAGACTTACACATAGACACCCACACACATAAATGCACAGACTCACCGCTGGTAGAAGGTGACATTCACCAGGCTGTCTGCCAAATCACCAGGCGAGATAGGGTGGTCACAGCCAACTGTACAAAGGCACCGTTCACTTTGGGAGCCTCCTGGCAGCTGTGCTACAGCGACTATCGTATGTGTATGTTTGTGAGCGTGATGAAAAGTGTAAGTCAGGTGTAGAAACTTTATGAGTCACCTTCCTTTACTCCATATGAAAGGAAATGCAAAAGCCTGATTTGAATAGACTGATCGACAAGCACTTTAGATGAAAGTAATGTGGTTGTTAAATGGGTTTTGCTGATTCAATGTATGTGTGTACGTGTGTACGTGTTCACGTGCGTGTGTCTGTGTGTGTGGTCCAGGTATTACTCCAGTTGTAGGGACCTTAAACTGTTTACACAATCACATTGTGGGGACAAAAAGCAAGTCCTCATAATGTTAATGTTTAGATTTTAAGGTGAGGGTTCGGGGTTAGTTCTAAGCTTATGTGTAGGTTAAGCTTAGGTACAGATCAAGGTTAGGGTAAGAGTTAGGGTTAGGCATGTAGTTTAACCTTTGGTTAAGGTTAGAGTAAGTCTCCAAGAAATCAATGTAAGTCAATGTAATGTCCTCTGATGCCATGGAGCAGGCTGTTGCAACGAGGGGATAGGTAAGGGTAAGGGTATGTGTGTGTGAGAGAGAGGTTCGACACAGTCAGTTTACTGTGGCTCTCAGGTTTGCTGTCAGATAGGCAGGTGTCTCTTCTAATGCTACCCACTCTTAGAGGCTCGGAGCTGACGCGAGGAGCCCAGACTCAATTAGAAGGTCAATTACCATTTCCCAGACAACATCTGGACGACACAGTGGCCACCCAGCTGCCATTACACACCTCTTAATTTCCCCTCTGCTCAGAAGCGCAACAGAAACTATGTAATCGCGGCCTAATGACTCAGCTTTTTTACTCGTACTGAATGCTGAAGTGCTTAAGGCCGTTTTAATGAATACTTTGCGTCAAAATAAGCAGGAGGGACATAAAATAGTCGATCTTTGTCTATATAAATCAGTAATTTGTTTAATCCAGTCCCATATTACATTCAGTCTTTCCACTAATTTGTGTTCCGACCTCATTATGAGGTTTTTATGCCCTTGACTTTCTTTCCATACTGCTGCTTGGATCACAGACATAAAAGACGAGCAATGAGACATTCAACTATTATTTATTTTCAGCGGAGGGACACTTCTCACGGCACAATTATATATTTTTATGTCTTTACTAGGACAAAGAGTGTCGGCATAAACTGACTGATCCAAGAGCTGACAGCAGCAATCGCAGAACAATTTAGAGGGATAAGATCAGTTGCTTCTATGGTCGAAGTTCACAGGGACATAAATGAGACCAAGGTCAAATACAATTCACTGTGTGACACCTGTTTGTTGAACCATTAAGCACCAATGACTCAAGTCATTTGAGGAAGATAAACTGGTTTTTTTTCTTTCTGAGCGGTGGAAATGCTGTTGTCATAAAAGTATGATGTTGGCCTAAACATGTGATTATGAGGTAACGACACAATGCTAAGAGGGCTGGGCAGAGTGGATGAAAGGTGAAAGCCTGTGTGCCTCAGCTGAACACCAAAGATGGATGATAAACACAATAAAAAAAACTAAATGAAATTAAAAATGCAAATAACCTAAATGTATTTTTTTAGCATGAATTTCATGACACAAAAAAATTCGAAATATTTAAAAAGAAATTCTACTTTTGTAAAGGTGCTGCATCATTTTGTACATTGAAGCTGTTTCGGGTCATATTTGACCTCTAAGTATTGAAATGTAGTTCAGGTCCACCAGTGTGGGTGAAATCAAGGAGAATTATGGTTTGGGTGAATCTGGAAACTGTAGATGCCATGCCTGTGAATATGAGTTATGGGACTGTAGTGATAGTAGTGATTTCAAGGGAGGTCTTATCACGGTCACACCTGTGTTCCCACCAAGAAATGCTCTTTGAAACATGAGTTCATGATCAATTCAGGATAATTATACATTCTATTCAAGATGAATTCCCCAACCGGTTCACGCAGGTAGCTGCCTACAATGAATCTGGTTCTGCCAGTTTTCAGCACAGTCGCCAAAGTGCTTGCTTGTTGTAGGAACTGTTGGCTTTCTCTATCATTTTTAAGGTCCAGAGAGATAATGTATGTCATAATTTGATAAAATTTAATATTCTTATACATCTTTCTGATATTTTTTAATAATGCTTTTAAAAAAATGGTGATAGTGAGCTTGACATGCACAAAGCAAGGTGATTTAGGCTTTTTTAAATCCTAAAACAAGTGTCCCAGATAACAAAGTGCCCTGTCCCAGATTATTATTTTATTTCATTTTTTGGCACAAAGAAACTAATAGCTGTGTCATGCTCCTCTAAGTATAGTCTTTTTTCTGGATAGTTCACCGGAAAAAAAAAATTCCCTCCTAACCTACTCACCAGTATGCCGATGGAGGGGTGGGTGAAGTGTCCACAAAACACTGTAGGAGTTTAAGGGGTAAATAGCATTGCAGCCAAAACTAATACAATAAAGTAAATGACGAGCGATTCTTCAAATCCTGTGGTGTCATCAAGTGTCTGGAAGCCCCGACATTCAAATTCAATTCCACGTTGATTGCCTAAGTGTCCACTGATGACTGCTGCAGTAACTAGGTGGAGGATAACAGCGGCCATTTAGGCTAAAACTTGTAAAATGACCCAGTTTCGAGTTAAATTAGAATTGTATTGGATTTGGCTGCAACTCTGTTTACCCCGAACACTTCACCCACCCCTCCATCGGCATGTGGTGGGTAGATAGTGAGTGAATTTTCATTTTTTGGGTGAACTATCTCTTTAAGTGGGAGAAAGGTGCAGTTCAGTGTTCAGTTGACCTGGACCGGGCCAGCACGCACTGATGGTGACGATAAGAAGTTATGCAACATGTTTTTAACTGTGGCTCCTCCTCTGTGCAGCTCACACACCTCAACCCAGAGAAGCAGTGACCGAGCGCAGAGCTCAGGACTCACAGCAGGACGCACAGCAGGACGCACGATGGGCTACTTTCCGGACTTTTCCATCGAAACCTGGACATTAATAGTGTTCCTCATCACTCTCATCGCAGTGTGAGTATGAGTCTGTTTGTGTTTGTCCTCCGGATCTGCAGAGTTCACCAAACATTGCTGCCCAAAACCGGAAACAATGAATCTGGCTCCTTTTCTTACAGTCCTTTGTAGGAGGCTGTGTGAGAGTTTTTAGTTTCAGTGCACTATTTATCTGACGTTTATTTGACGTTGTGAGTCCATGTGTGAAAACTGTAAGGTTTGAGTCCACCACGTTTAAAGTGGAAAACACAGCAACACTGTCAACGTTGTTTTCAGTGGCTGAAGACACTGAGTCAAGGCTTGTTATTATCGCAAAACCTATTTATGAATTCATATTTGTTTATATTTTAAGGCTGATATTCTAAGTCTTTATTGTCACATAATAATAATAATAATAATATTAGTAGTAGTAGTAGTAGTCGCAATAAATCAATCAAATGCAAACAATCCATGTTCACAATCCATATCCTTAACCCTCAGCAAGAGCGAGGGAAAACTAAGTGTAGTTAAAGTTAAAAAGCAAAAAATATGAAACAATTTCAAAGCAATGTGAAGATCACACAACACTAGAGCTCAGAAGTTAAACAATGTTACGGATGAGAAAAGAGTTCAAACTAAATCTTAAAACAAAACACAAGGTAAAATGATTAAAATAAGATCAGATTTTTCTCATCTTACATTCTCATGTGGACACTTTCTCACATAAAGATGTAGTTAATAAATACTAGATAAATCTCCGAGAGATTGAGTTTTCTATTCTACCTCTCGATTTCTCAACCAAATTAGCCCCTTGTTCCTTTAAGTCACATCACTAACATGAAATGACATAATTGAGATAAGATATACACACGCTTGTGTGGGTGCTGCAAGGGTGTGTACATATAGATCAGCCAATTAACCAAATATGTCTAAAAATAAATATGTAGGAAATAAGTATGTTTTGTTTACTAATGAATTTTAAAGAATTTTTCTTTCAATTGCAATGCTGGATTGAAAACATGCATACTGATTCAGTCAATGTATTGTAAAGAGCCTTAAAGGTGGCTGTTAAATCTGCATTAGGAAATTTAATTTAGATAGCATGCCATAGACTGCATATAAAAAAATGTGTCTCCACTTCTTCCTTTTGTACAAAAATGAAGCCAAATTAACCCTGATGCTGCCATCTTGCCCCTTTAATTTGGAGCCAGAGTCTGCGCAGTAATAATTGTGGAGTGGAGCTGAGGTATCGAGGTCCTGTCTGTACTCGTGCTCGACCAATCCCGAGTCAGTCTCAGCTGTCAGTCATGATGTTTGCCGTGTTGTCAGCATCATGTACTTAATTTAAACCAAATTCACGGAGGAGGTGGGGTTTTTGACCTGTCACTCGGGGGAGCATCATTATAATTTGGTCATTTTGTACATCTACAGTATATATACAGTCTGCTGAACCATGCAGTCTTTTCTTTATTTCAACTATATTTACATTTTACCTTTCATACATACATACAGTTGAAAGTGCTTAACAACGGTCAATTTACATAAAAGATATTCAACTAACATAAAAACATATTTTAATGATATGTAAACATATATATATAATAAGCCTTAAGTATGGATTTGGTCTCGATTTCCTGCTTTTTATATCCCCAGGTATGGATATGCTCCATATGGTGTTTTTAAGAAGTTAGGCATCAATGGACCCAAACCTTTGCCCTTTATTGGAACATTTCTGGAGTACAGGAAGGTGAGACGCGTTTTCCAGTGATCTAAGCTGACACTCTGCTGATTATGGATTTGACTTTTGATTCTTCTCTCGTTCTATTCTGCAGGGTATCCACAATTTTGACACGGACTGCTTCAAGAAATATGGCAGGGTGTGGGGGTAAGTGTTTGATATGAATTAAGAATACATCGTACACGTCTCATGCGATGTCCAACGCTGTATTCAAGTCACTTCAATATCTGCTGTTGCACTACAAGGTCTTACGATGGCAGACAGCCTCTCTTGGCTATAATGGACACAGCCATGATCAAAACAGTCTTGGTTAAGGAGTGTTATTCTGTCTTCACCAACAGACGGGTAAGAAAAAGCAAACAAGAAAAGGGGGGGGGGGGGGGGCAGTTTCCCAAGTTAATACATCAAGACCAATAACTGAACCAAATTTAATGGCTGCGTCCTCTGTGGGTGTGTGGTTTAGGATTTTGGCCTAAACGGACCTTTACGTGATGCTGTATCAGTAGTAGAAGATGAGGAATGGAAGAGGATTCGCAATGTGCTCTCGCCATCATTCACCAGCGGCCGACTGAAAGAGGTTAAAAATGTGTACTACATTATGTACTACGTTTTTTGCATTATTCACACTAAAACTGGTCTGTATGCAAATATTTGACTATTTCATGTTTTCATCGTTTTCTTTGGAGCAGATGTACACTATAATGTTCAAACACTCAAGTAACCTGATCAAGAGTCTTCACAAGAAAGTCGAGGCAGATGAAGTCATTGAGGTCAAAGAGTGAGTAATATTAAGTTGCTTTAGGACATGCACTGAACTCCTGTGCATTCTCCAGAGGGGCTGTATGTGTGAACACAAATGTCCAAGCACCAGACTTTGTGTCCGGTAAGCCCCCAACTATTAAGTCCACAGAAAGTCTGGAGGAGCTGATATGAGAACTAACATGAGATCTAACACACGACAAAATGAAAAAGATAAAAAGAAATCAAATATCTCTGGTGAGACACTGGTGAATATGTCAAGAGAGCTTTTGGTGTCAGTGTGCTGTAAACAAAAACACAATGTCCACAGTGTGATGAATACACGTTACACCCTGCCTCTGCCTGCGTCTGCATCACAGACCCAATTCTCAGGACATCCTCCAGAGGTTATGTCTGAAAACAGCTTTACTCTTTGTGATGAGATTCATTAGTTTCCTGTTTGTTTAACTTTCTCTTACTCAAGGATTGTAGGTATTACTCTACTCAATTGGAATTACGTATCTTTTTTTCAGAGTATTTGGACCGTACAGTATGGATGTTGTGACCAGCACTGCTTTCAGCGTGGACATTGATTCCATCAATCGTCCCTCTGATCCATTTGTATCAAACATCAAGAGAATGGTCAAGTTCAACTTCCTGAACCCTTTACTTGTGCTGATCAGTATGTTGAACACGATTCTGTGACCAGAATATCTATTTTGTCCTCTTTGACATCCAGATTTATTGTATCTCTTCTTATTCCTTTCAGTTTTGTTTCCATTCTTGGGAGCAGTCTTTGATAAGATGGATTTGTCATTCTTCCCTAGTGAAGTGACTAATTTCTTCTACAGCTTCCTACAGATGATAAAATCTGACCGGAATAAGGCTGACCACAAAGTAATTCAGTGCAAATACACAGATTTAATTTCTGCAGTTTTTGTTTCACAATTTTTTGTTGCGTTAGATTCCCCTTGAACAACTGTGTGTTGTTTGTCTGGCAGAACAGAGTGGACTTCATGCAGCTGATGGTGGACTCTCAGGATTCAGAGAAGAATAAAAACGACAGCAGTTTGCAAAAAGGTAGAGAAAGAAACTGGATGGACAAATCTAAGTTGATAGTTCTGTCTGTAGTCATACCTTAAGCTCATTTAGTTTTACATTTTATATATATATTACATATGAACAGAGAGAAGGGATCAAAACTTTGTGTTATAGCATATAATCAACTTTAGATGTCATCTTATAAATATTGTCATATGATTGCGATGGTTTCTTGGTCAGAGCACTTTGACTGCTGAAGTTCAAACATTCAGTATAAACTTCGTAGATACTGCAGGCTAGCAGGTCTCAGCTTAACATTGGCTCTGTTCTCTAATAAAGAACTGTTTGTATGTGTCATCCCCCCGTTCCCTCGCAGCCGATCAGCTCCATACATCATCATCTGGAAATACCCTATAGTAATATTTCCTCCAAGTTTGGTAAAAAAAACGTGTTTCTGATTTGTTTTGTGGACACACTCTCTGGTTTGACATCAATACCCTGCTCTCTGCTATTTTTTCCAATGCAAATATTTTCTGAGCCTTAATAGACCACAGTGTTGCCCAATAGTCCATAAGTTTTGTCACAAAAGTAACAATGCAATAGTTGAATTACAATGTGTGTGTGTTGCAGGGCTGACTGATCATGAAATCCTGTCTCAGGCCATGATATTCATCTTTGCTGGCTATGAAACCAGCAGCAGCACACTTAGCTTTACATCCTACAACCTGGCAACCAATCCTCACATCCAAAAGACCTTGCAAAAGGAGATTGATGAAACCTTCCCAGAAAAGGTTTCTTGACTTTTTAAAAAGAAATAACTATAACTAATAAGCAACTGGTTCTGTGCTACCAACTCATTACAACTTTAAAATTGACTTCCTCTAGTGTCAGCCCACCTATGAAGCTGTGATGCAGATGGAATACCTGGACATGGTGGTGAATGAGTCAATGAGGCTGTATCCTATTGCCAATCGATTGGAGAGAATGACGAAGGCCTCAGTTGAAGTGAACGGAGTGACCGTCCCAAAGGGAACTGTCATTGTGATACCAGTTTACACTCTGCACCGGGACCCTGCTTTGTGGCCTGAGCCTGAAGCCTTCAAACCTGAAAGGTACTGTACTGGATTCATTTGCCACTAAATGCAGACAACAAAATATATACATTATATTCACAGTAGATTTCACAATAATGAAAACAATAAAAAGCCATTTAAAACATAATTATCATCTGACAGATGCCATGGATCCAACCCAAAGCTAAAAGTGTTTAAAAAATCTGACTGCTGCTGGAATAAAATATCTACTTAGTTGTTCAGTAGAACACTGAGGCATCGCTAGTCGATCACTGAATGAGTTTGTTAAAAACACTGTGTAATGGGAAGGCCTTCAAAGTACAGGACTGTTTTAAGCCTTGTCCTTGTTCTCTTTTCTAAAGTGACCTCAAGTGAGTGTGGGGTAAGGCCAATCACTGAACTGCGAAAAGCGGTATAGATGATGCAACTTACTGACAATTGTTCATGTTTTTTTCAGGTTCAGCAAAGAGAACAAAGACAACATCGACCCCTATGCCTTCCTACCCTTTGGAGCTGGACCAAGGAACTGTATTGGAATGCGATTTGCTCTCTTGTCGATGAAGCTGGCCTTAGTCATGGTCCTCCAGAATTTTAGCTTCATTACCTGCAAGGAGACACAGGTGAGACATTTTTTTATTAAGTGTGGTTGTTTGAATCAGGATGTGAAGTTTGATAGAGACTCATTTATGAAACATTTTGTTTTCCTAGATTCCGATGGAGCTGGGAGTGGATGGTTTTACCAGTCCTTCAGTGCCCATCAAACTGAAGCTGGAGCCCAGAGCCAATGATTCTCCTTCAATCTAACTCTGATTGTGAGGCAGTTACCGGGCAGCTCTGACCCTAACCTGCTTCAAAATCAAGTCACCAGTTTATGTACCGCTTTTAGAAAAAAGAACATAAACATTATATTCCTATTCTTCAGATAAGTTCACTGTATTTCAAGTTTGTGGAAAAATCACTCCATACGAAATAAAGTACTAGATATGGACAGTTATTAATAACAACATATAGACATTTATATAATTTAAGTCATTTTCAAAATGATTACATCCTACAAATCATGTACATTTTCACTAATCATTTCAATTATATTTCAATAACACCAACATTTGGTTCTATGAAACAAACCCTTGCTGATTTTTTTTGTCGTCCTGATGACTGTATTTTACCGTAAGTTGTTCTAATATTAACTTCCTTAATTAAATTCCTTTATAATTGTACAGTTAAACTTCAAGTATTACAAAGGTTTAATGAATTCTATATACTATATTTACTATATATTAAACTACTGTCACACAATATTGAGAGTTTAATAAAAGTTTGGCAACTGGGCCTGTTTCCTTGTTGTTCTCACATAAACTTTTGGACTGGCAGAACAATTAATGTGGCCGGAGCATAGCCCATGAAGGTACGTGTCCACACTGGCTTCTGCCCTTCAGGGATTTAATCCAGACATGTTGCGAGGTTTTCTTTTTGAGTTAGAGATCAAAATGCAAATGTCCAAAGACAGGTGCAGACATCAACTGGTATTTGCTGCGGCTTTGCCATTTCTGGTTATATATGAGACTTTGCTTTACATGAAACTGGTAAATGATAATACCAGACAAATTTAGATGAGTGAGGATGAGTAAGAAGCGCTGAGATCCAGCAGGGGTCCTGTGTTGAGTTCATTTTCAGCCTTATGGGTGTGTATGGTATTGATTTCACCATTATCACTCCAGGCAATCTATACACATGAAGGCTAATGTGTTGATTTTGTGATGTTTGCAATACTTTACCAATTGAGCTGAATGTTGCCAGCACTGGAAAATAATAATAATGATAATAACAGCAGCCTCTTGTGTCAGACAAAGGACCAACAGGGTGGCAGGTGGAAGCTGCTGTTCCTGAGCAACCACTACCATCATTTATTCCTGTGGAGGCACCGAGCAGTGTGTCCTGCACGGAGAGCACATCAGCACTGAGTCCTTACTGGTTCATCAGCCAGATTGAGTTTAAGTTTAAACCAGACTTTGTTTTCTACCTGTGTGACATGAGCAGCATTGGGCCATTTGTCTTAACACTAACCAGACACCAGCTTTGTCAAATTAGCGGGTCAGAGTGGGATTCAGGGATTTTGCTCTTGAGTGACAATTCCCATGGTGTGAGCATCCCTGGAATGTGGGAATGATTTTCCATGGACGCTGATTTTGAGATATCAGGTGACGCACAGAGAGTGTTATGCCTACACTGACAACTAAACTACCTCAGATAACAAAACTGTGTGTGTGTGTGTGTGCAGTTGCTACATAGTGAGGACCCGCATTAGTTGTTAACCAACAGAGTGAGGGAAGTGAGGACATTTTGGCCGGTCCTCACTTTGTTTGCCTCTAAAAAGCCTCCTTACCATATGAAGTTATATGAAGTTGTTATTCCCTGAGTTTCAGAAAGGTTCCACAGTTTGGCCCAAATGTTAATTACACACACCTTTTAGTTACGGACTCCTCCCTCTAGAGTCGTTCTTCAGTACTGCACCCAAATTATCCCCAAACTGCTTAGCATATAGATCTAATCCTGTGCTACTGTGCAAAGAGGAATAAACAGACATGAATTAAACAGTTTCATACTAGACATTTTCAATTTAAATTTTTAAGATTTTTTAATGTAACTCAAAAGATATTTATCGAAATTTTGTCAGAGTGTACTTTACCTGCCAAAGGAAGATGCAGGCAAATTATTGGATTATTGTGCAGGAGCAGAGACTCTGAACTGATATAAGAGATCTGTTCCCTGACCTGGGTGTCAAAATAGACCAGACAGGATCGACCATTGTTGGACTGTAAAACTGCTGCAGCTGCAGACCTGCACATGTTGAATGGGAGAGCTCTGTATAAATACTGTGTTTAAACTGTAAACAAGGGGAAGCTGAGTGGGAGAAAAGGGCACTTTGTGAAATACTTGAGTTTTTGTTTAAAACATTTTAAACCATGTGTGGAAACTGTAGTGAGAGTTGGTCTGAAAAGAAAATTCAGAGAAGGGGCAGCTGTTAAATTTTGTATTGGGACAGGCCAAACTGTCCATTTACAATAGCAGAAAAAAACAGATGAGAAGCTGCTGTCAATGTTTGTGTCTTTAATAAGAAAAGAGTAGGAACAGATATTAGATTCTACTCTCTTGATGAAGAAGGGTTTCTGTCTCAGTGGTGTTTCACCAAAGCTGTTTGTTCTGTTGTTGAGGGGCAGCTGGTTTTTAACTCTGTGTTTTTGTGGGACCTTTTTAAAACATTTTTTTTATCTCTGTGTGATCTGGAAATAATGTTATGTTGAGATTTTCCTTATTTATTAGAAAATAAATGCTTTTAAAAAAAATAAATATAAAATTTTCCCTGCTCTGTTTCTGTCTCTCAAACTCTCTGTCCATCCCTGTCTATTTAAAGCAGTGGTCACAAATCTTTTCGAGCCCTAGATGACTTCTGAATTTAAGCCGAGATCTACCACCCTGATATATTCCAAGAAACCCACTTAGGAGGGCCATATTTAGGATTTTTGCAATTTCTATCAAAGGCTCAATGTGAGAGCATATACACAAAGAAAGGTAGTTATGCAACTTTATCTATTCAATGCACAATATTCACATTAATATCAATTAATATTTACATCTGTTCAATGCACAAAATGTATCTTTTCAGTTCAACAAAACGTTCTGCAGAGGAGCAGCTACTACTGCACAATGTTTTTACGTAGGCTCTTCCTTGAATATGGCCATAAATATGACACTTTCCTTGTATAGAAGTAGTCCTGTTTACTCAAATAAATACCAGTACTATACAGTACGACCTTGTGCATCTTCCTCGTGCAAATATCTCAAAAGAAAAAAAGAAAATTTGTAACAAAAGAATGGATTTATTTTGTATGGAGGCATTTTATGTTTTTTTTATTTTTATTTTGAACATTTGAAGAATTGGTCTCTATTTACTTCAATTGTATTGGATTTTGCTGCAATGCTGTCTACCATTATGTTGTTAAGTGGGAGAAAGGTGCAGTTCAGTGTTTAGTAGACCTGGACCGGGCCAGCACGCACTGATGGTGGAGATAAGAAGTTATGCAACATGTTTTTAACTGTGGCTCCTCCTCTGTGCAGCTCACACACCTCAACCGAGAGAAGGAGTGACGGAGCGCAGAGCTCAGGACTCACAGCAGGACGCACGATGGGCTACTTTCCGGACTTTTCCATCGAAACCTGGATGTTAATAGTGTTCCTCATCACTCTCATCGCAGTGTGAGTATGAGTCTGTTTGTGTTTGTCCTCCGGATCTGCAGAGTTCACCAAACATTGCTGCACAAAACCGGAAACAATGAATCTGGCTCCTTTTCTTACAGTCCTTTGTAGGAGGCTGTGTGAGAGTTTCTGCACATTATTTATCTGAGGTTTATTTGACGTTGTGAGGTCTTGTGTGAAAAATGTAACGTTTGAGTCACCCAAGCAATTTGAAGATCACACAGCACTAGAGCACATAATATCCTATAAGTTAAACATTGTTGCAAAATTATAAAAATAAGTTTGTGAGGGAAAAAAGGAAATCGCGCCAGGGTGGAGGGTTTGTGGGGAATATTCTCATTTACATATTGACATAGATTTGGTCGATGTACAACCGAGTGCTGGGGTCCTTTTCTCTGGCCCCTCGTTCTTTTCAAACACACACACACACTTGCACACAAACACACTTGAAAAGAAAATGTATCGACAGGAAGCGTCCTTGCTCTCTCGACCTTTCCCCCTTCAGATTTGTTCTGGACACGCTGGTCGGAAAATGTATCGACAGAAAAAGTTAAAACAAAATAAAACATTATAAAATGATTAAGATAAGTAAGATCTGATTTTTCATGTAGTCAGACACATTTTCACATAAATACGTAATTAATAAATACTGGATAATTCTCAAGAGAATCAAATTAAAAAAAACATTTGTTTAAATAGTATTATTTATGTGTGCCCCTAAGTTTCCTATTCCATCAATGTATTTCTAAACCAAAATATCCCCGTTACTTGAATTTCCTTTGGTATCTATCTATCTATCTATCTATCTATCTATCTATCTATCTATCTATCTATCTATCTATCCTTTAAGTCACATCACTAACATGAAATGACTAAATTGAGATGGAGGATAAATTTAAAAGCTGTTGAGTTTGGAGTGTGATTTAGAATTTAATTTTCGGAGCTAATGGGTCAGATGAGTTTTATTTGTAATAGACAAATACACATATCAAAGTTTGAGAAATCAAGGACAAACAACTATTGACTTATTGATACTCAAACAATACAAAACCCTGGAGTAGATGAAGGCACTCGTGATGATGTTACTGGACTAA
This sequence comes from Paralichthys olivaceus, assembly GCF_024713975.1. Classification (NCBI taxonomy): domain Eukaryota; kingdom Metazoa; phylum Chordata; class Actinopteri; order Pleuronectiformes; family Paralichthyidae; genus Paralichthys; species Paralichthys olivaceus. Next base: position 17,326,165 of record NC_091098.1, on the reverse strand, counting down.
AGATAGCCCACAGATGAGGAGTACAGATGAATGTAATGTGTCCAAATTAAACAAAACATGTAGTATAAACTACATATTTTCTATATAGGCTCTAAAATGGATCATAATATCATACTATAAATATTTTTAAATGGTCAAATGCATACTGATTCATTCAATGTATTGTAAAGAGCCTTAAAGGTGGCTGTTAAAATAACTTTTGGTTGATTTAATTTCGATAGCATGCCATAGACTGGATATAAAGACAATGTGTCTCCACTTCCTCCCTTTGTACAAAATTGAAGCAAAATTATCCCTGATTCAGTCAATCTTGCCCTTTTAATTTAATTTGGAGCCAGAGTCTGCACAGTAATGATCGTGGAGTGGAGCTGAAGGTTGGTGGTTTGATCCCAGTCTTTCCCATCTGCATACCGAAGTGTCCGAAGGCAAGATGCTGAACCCTGAATGGCCCCTCATAGAAAAAAGTGCTGAGCATAGATGCACTTTATGAATGTGTGTCTGCTGACAAACAGTACTGTAGAGAGCTTTGAGTCATCAAGACCAGAAGCTCTATAAATACAGACCATTTACCTTTTAATTTGTTAAGTTTACAGTTGAGGTCTCAGACGACCTCTAATCATCCAAACAATAATTAATATCACTATGTGTGAGGGTACCATAAGTGTACAGGGGACTTTAAATGGATGGACACTTAATAAACCTGTCCCAAGGCAGATATGTTAATGGTCACATACAGGCATAGCTGATAAGATAATAAAGGCTGTAATCAATTTCAATGGGTTCGTTCGACAGCAGCAATTTATTAATACGCAATAGCAGGAGGAACACAAGTGTAATTATTAACACTAACAATGGCTGGTTTGGGATATATTGCATATGCTGACTCACTGAAATGAGTCATTGGGCACTTAAATGGAACTCAATGGAGCTTTATTACCAGTGCTTTCACAAGTTAAAATATCCTGCTTATGTAACGTGGAAATGTCCAAAGGTGTTCTGTTGGTAGGAGAAAGTATCAAGCAAGCATTCACAGAAACTGTTCAGACCACTTCTTCTGCTCTACAGCCTGTGGTCTTTCTGCTCCAACAGACTCGGGTGAACCAGCCTATGTGGATGCGAAAATGCAGCAGATGAAAGAAAAAGGATGAAAATGCAAACTTAGTTGAAGCTTTGAGCTTCAAGTGTTGAGTTTTGACTGATGAACCTATCAAAGAATACTCAGGCAACTTACAGGAACAATAATATGATCAAATAGACATGAGGACATGATTTATAGTGTTTGATAGTAAAGTGCATGAAGTAAGTAAACAAGCAAAGTGTTTTTCTCACATTTTGAGAAGATGTGAGAAAAAAAAGAAAAAAATCAATACACAGTCAATGCACAAATAAAACTTTATTTAAATTGTACTTCTCATACATAAAATGCTGCTGAAAGTACTTTACAACAGTGAATTTACATAAAAGACATAAAGAGATATATATATATAAACATTTGTAAACTTTTTTATAATATGTGAAAATAATAAATAGGTATATATGATGTCAGTAATAATGGATTTGGTCTCGGTTTCCTGCTTTTTATATCCCCAGGTATGGATATGCTCCATATGGTGTTTTTAAGAAGTTAGGCATCCGTGGACCGAAACCTTTGCCCTTTATTGGAACATTTTTGGAGTACAGGAAGGTGAGACGTGTTTTCCAGTGATCTAAGCTGACACTCTGCTGATGATGGTTTTGACTTTTGATTCTTCTCTCGTTCTATTCTGCAGGGTATCCACAATTTTGACACGGACTGCTTCAAGAAATATGGCAGGGTGTGGGGGTAAGTGTTTGATATGAATTAAGAATACATCGTACACGTCTCATGCGATGTCCAACGCTGTATTCAAGTCACTTCAATATCTGCTGTTGCACTACAAGGTGTTACGATGGCAGACAGCCTCTCTTGGCTATAATGGACACAGCCATGATCAAAACAGTCTTGGTTAAGGAGTGTTATTCTGTCTTCACCAACAGACGGGTAAGAAAAAGCAAACAAGAAAAGGGGGGGGGGGGCAGTTTCCCAAGTTAATACATCAAGACCAATAACTGAACCAAATTTAATGGCTGCGTCCTCTGTGGGTGTGTGGTTTAGGATTTTGGCCTAAACGGACCTTTACGTGATGCTGTATCAGTAGTAGAAGATGAGGAATGGAAGAGGATTCGCAATGTGCTCTCGCCATCATTCACCAGCGGCCGACTGAAAGAGGTTAAAAATGTGTACTACATTATGTACTACGTTTTTTGCATTATTCACACTAAAACTGGTCTGTATGCAAATATTTGACTATTTCATGTTTTCATCGTTTTCTTTGGAGCAGATGTACACTATAATGTTCAAACACTCAAGTAACCTGATCAAGAGTCTTCACAAGAAAGTCGAGGCAGATGAAGTCATTGAGGTCAAAGAGTGAGTAATATTAAGTTGCTTTAGGACATGCACTGAACTCCTGTGCATTCTCCAGAGGGGCTGTATGTGTGAACACAAATGTCCAAGCACCAGACTTTGTGTCCGGTAAGCCCCCAACTATTAAGTCCACAGCAAGTCTGGAGGAGCTGATATGAGAACTAACATGAGATCTAACACACGACAAAATGAAAAAGATAAAAAGAAATCAAATATCTCTGGTGAGACACTGGTGAATATGTCAAGAGAGCTTTTGGTGTCAGTGTGCTGTAAACAAAAACACAATGTCCACAGTGTGATGAATACACGTTACACCCTGCCTCTGCCTGCGTCTGCATCACAGACCCAATTCTCAGGACATCCTCCAGAGGTTATGTCTGAAAACAGCTTTACTCTTTGTGATGAGATTCATTAGTTTCCTGTTTGTTTAACTTTCTCTTACTCAAGGATTGTAGGTATTACTCTACTCAATTGGAATTACGTATCTTTTTTTCAGAGTATTTGGACCGTACAGTATGGATGTTGTGACCGGCACTGCTTTCAGCGTGGACATTGATTCCATCAATCGTCCCTCTGATCCATTTGTATCAAACATCAAGAGAATGGTCAAGTTCAACTTCCTGAACCCTTTACTTGTGCTGATCAGTATGTTGAACACGATTCTGTGACCAGAATATCTATTTTGTCCTCTTTGACATCCAGATTTATTGTATCTCTTCTTATTCCTTTCAGTTTTGTTTCCATTCTTGGGAGCAGTCTTTGATAAGATGGATTTGTCATTCTTCCCTAGTGAAGTGACTAATTTCTTCTACAGCTTCCTACAGATGATAAAATCTGACCGGAATAAGGCTGACCACAAAGTAATTCAGTGCAAATACACAGATTTAATTTCTGCAGTTTTTGTTTCACAACTTTATGTTGCGTTAGATTCCCCTTGAACAACTGTGTGTTTTTTGTCTGGCAGAACAGAGTGGACTTCATGCAGCTGATGGTGGACTCTCAGGATTCAGAGAAGAATAAAAACGACAGCAGTTTGCAAAAAGGTAGAGAAAGAAACTGGATGGACAAATCTAAGTTGATAGTTCTGTCTGTAGTCATACCTTAAGCTCATTTAGTTTTACATTTTATATATATATTACATATGAACAGAGAGAAGGGATCAAAACTTTGTGTTATAGCATATAATCAACTTTAGATGTCATCTTATAAATATTGTCATATGATTGCGATGGTTTCTTGGTCAGAGCACTTTGACTGCTGAAGTTCAAACATTCACTATAAACTTCGTAGATACTGCAGGCTAGCAGGTCTCAGCTTAACATTGGCTCTGTTCTCTAATAAAGAACTGTTTGTATGTGTCATCCCCCCGTTCCCTCGCAGCCGATCAGCTCCATACATCATCATCTGGAAATACCCTATAGTAATATTTCCTCCAAGTTTGGTAAAAAAAAAACGTGTTTCTGATTTGTTTTGTGGACACACTCTCTGGTTTGACATCAATACCCTGCTCTCTGCTATTTTTTCCAATGCAAATATTTTCTGAGCCTTAATAGACCACAGTGTTGCCCAATAGTCCATAAGTTTTGTCACAAAAGTAACAATGCAATAGTTGAATTACAATGTGTGTGTGTTGCAGGGCTGACTGATCATGAAATCCTGTCTCAGGCCATGATATTCATCTTTGCTGGCTATGAAACCAGCAGCAACACACTTGGTTTTATATCCTACAACCTGGCAACCAATCCTCACATCCAAAAGACCTTGCAAAAGGAGATTGATGAAACCTTCCCAGAAAAGGTTTCTTGACTTTTTAAAAAGAAATAACTATAACTAATAAGCAACTGGTTCTGTGCTACCAACTCATTACAACTTTAAAATTGACTTCCTCTAGTGTCAGCCCACCTATGAAGCTGTGATGCAGATGGAATACCTGGACATGGTGGTGAATGAGTCAATGAGGCTGCATCCTATTGCCAGTCGATTGGAGAGAATGACGAAGGCCTCAGTTGAAGTGAACGGAGTGACCGTCCCAAAGGGAACTGTCATCATAATACCAGTTTACACTCTGCACCGGGACCCTGCTTTGTGGCCTGAGCCTGAAGCCTTCAAACCTGAAAGGTACTGTACTGGATTCATTTGCCACTAAATGCAGACAACAAAATATATACATTATATTCACAGTAGATTTCACAATAATGAAAACAATAAAAAGCCATTTAAAACATAATTATCATCTGACAGATGCCATGGATCCAACCCAAAGCTAAAAGTGTTAAAAAAATCTGACTGCTGCTGGAATAAAATATCTACTTAGTTGTTCAGTAGAACACTGAGGCATCGCTAGTCGATCACTGAATGAGTTTGTTAAAAACACTGTGTAATGGGAAGGCCTTCAAAGTACAGGACTGTTTTAAGCCTTGTCCTTGTTCTCTTTTCTAAAGTGACCTCAAGTGAGTGTGGGGTAAGGCCAATCACTGAACTGCGAAAAGCGGTATAGATGATGCAACTTACTGACAATTGTTCATGTTTTTTTCAGGTTCAGCAAAGAGAACAAAGACAACATCGACCCCTATGCCTTCCTACCCTTTGGAGCTGGACCAAGGAACTGTATTGGAATGCGATTTGCTCTCTTGTCGATGAAGCTGGCCTTAGTCATGGTCCTCCAGAATTTTAGCTTCATTACCTGCAAGGAGACACAGGTGAGACATTTTTTTATTAAGTGTGGTTGTTTGAATCAGGATGTGAAGTTTGATAGAGACTCATTTATGAAACATTTTGTTTTCCTAGATTCCGATGGAGCTGGGAGTGGATGGTTTTACCAGTCCTTCAGTGCCCATCAAACTGAAGCTGGAGCCCAGAGCCAATGATTCTCCTTCAATCTAACTCTGATTGTGAGGCAGTTACCGGGCAGCTCTGACCCTAACCTGCTTCAAAATCAAGTCACCAGTTTATGTACCGCTTTTAGAAAAAAGAACATAAACATTATATTCCTATTCTTCAGATAAGTTCACTGTAGTTCAAGTTCGTGGAAAAATCACTCCATACGAAATAAAGTACTAGATATGGACAGTTATTAATAACAACATATAGACATTTATATAATTTAAGTCATTTTCAAAATGATTACATCCTACAAATCATGTACATTTTCACTAATCATTTCAATTACATTTCAATAACACCAACATTTGGTTCTATGAAACAAACCCTTGCTGATTTTTTTTGTCGTCCTGATGACTGTATTTTACCGTAAGTTGTTCTAATATTAACTTCCTTAATTAAATTCCTTTATAATTGTACAGTTAAACTTCAAGTATTACAAAGGTTTAATGAATTCTATATACTATATTTACTATATATTAAACTACTGTCACACAATATTTAGAGTTTAATAAAAGTTTGGCAACTGGGCCTGTTTCCTTGTTGTTCTCACATAAACTTTTAGACTGGCAGAACAATTAATGTGGCCGGAGCATAGCCCATGAAGGTACGTGTCCACACTGGCTTCTGCCCTTCAGGGATTTAATCCAGACATGTTGCGAGGTTTTCTTTTTGAGTTAGAGATCAAAATGCAAATGTCCAAAGACAGGTCCGGGCTTCATCTGATATTTGCTGCGGCTTTGCCATTTCTGGTTATATATGAAACTTTGCTTTACATGAAACTGGTAAATGATAATACCAGACAAATTTAGATGAGTGAGGATGAGTAAGAAGCGCTGAGATCTAGCAGGGCTCCTGTGTTGAGTTCATTTTCAGCCTTATGGGTGTGTATGGTATTGATTTCAGCATTATCACTGGAAAATAATAATAACGATAATAACAGCAGCCTCTTGTGTCAGACAAAGGACCAACAGGGTGGCAGGTGGAAGCTCTGCTGTTCCTGAGCAACCACTACCATCATTTATTCCTGTGGAGGCACCGAGCAGTGTGTCCTGCATGGAGAGCACATCAGCACTGAGTCCTTACTGGTTCATCAGCCAGATTGAGTTTAAGTTTAAATCAGACTTTGTTTTCTACCTGTGTGACATGAGCATCATTGGGCCATTTGTCTTAACACTAACCACACACCAGCTTTGTCAAATTAGCGGATCAGAGTGGGATTCAGGGATTTTGCTCTTGAGTGACAATTCCCATGGTGTGAGCATCCCTGGAATGTGGGAATGATTTTCCATGGACGCTGATTTTGAGATATCAGGTGACGCACAGAGAGTGTTATGCCTACACTGACAACTAAACTACCTCAGATAACAAAACGGTGTGTGTGTGTGTGTGTGTGACCTTGTGCATCTTCCTCGTGCAAATATCTCGAAAGAAAAAAAGAAAATTTGTAACAAAAGAATGGATTTATTTTGTATGGAGGCATTTTATGTTTTTTTATTTTTATTTTTATTTTGAACATTTGAAGAATTGGTCTCTATTTACTTCAATTGTATTGGATTTAGCTGCAATGCTGTCTACCACTATGTCGTTAAGTGGGAGAAAGGTGCAGTTCAGTGTTTAGTTGACCTGGACCGGGCCAGCACGCACTGATGGTGGAGATAAGAAGTTATGCAACATGTTTTTAACTGTGGCTCATCCTCTGTGCAGCTCACACACCTCAACCGAGAGAAGGAGTGACGGAGCGCAGAGCTCAGGACTCACAGCAGGACGCACAGCAGGACGCACGATGGGCTACTTTCCGGACTTTTCCATCGAAACCTGGATGTTAATAGTGTTCCTCATCACTCTCATCGCAGTGTGAGTATGAGTCTGTTTGTGTTTGTCCTCCGGATCTGCAGAGTTCACCAAACATTGCTGCACAAAATCGGAAACAATGAATCTGGCTGTTTCCTTTTCCTACAGTCCTTTGTAGGAGGCTGTGTGAGAGTTTTTAGTTTCTGCACATTATTTATCTGAGGTTTATTTGACGTTGTGAGGTCTTGTGTGAAAAATGTAACGTTTGAGTCCCCAAGCAATTTGAAGATCACACAGCACTAGAGCACATAATATCCTATAAGTTAAACATTGTTGCAGATGAGAAAAAAGTTAAAATAAAATAAAACATTATAAAATGATTAAGATAGACAGTAAGATCTGATTTTTCATGTAGTCAGACACATTTTCACATAAATACGTAATTAATAAATACTGGATAATTCTCCATTTAAAAGCTTCCTTTTAAATGGAGAATCAAATTAAAAAAAACATTTGTTTAAATAGTATTATTTATGTGTGCCCCTAAGTTTCCTATTCCATCAATGTATTTCTAAACCAAAATATCCCCGTTACTTGAATTTCCTTCGGTATCTATCTATCTATCTATCTATCTATCTATCTATCTATCTATCCTTTAAGTCACATCACTAACATGAAATGACTAAATTGAGATGGAGGATAAATTTAAAAGCTGTTGAGTTCGGAGTGTCATTTAGAATTTAATTTTCGGAGCTAATGGGTCAGATGAGTTTTATTTGTAATAGACAAATACACATATCAAAGTTTGAGAAATCAAGGACAAACAACTATTGACTTATTGATACTCAAACAAAACAAAACCCTGGAGTAGATGAAGGCACTCGTGATGATGTTACTGGACTAAAGATAGCCCACAGATGAGGAGTACAGATGAATGTAATGTGTCCAAATTAAACAAAACATGTAGTATAAACTACATATTTTCTATATAGGCTCTAAAATGGATCATAATATCATACTATAAATATTTTTAAATGGTCAAATGCATACTGATTCATTCAATGTATTGTAAAGAGCCTTAAAGGTGGCTGTTAAAATAACTTTTGGTTGATTTAATTTCGATAGCATGCCATAGACTGGATATAAAGACAATGTGTCCCCACTTCCTCCCTTTGTACAAAAATGAAGCAAAATTATCCCTGATTCAGTCAATCTTGCCCTTTTAATTTAATTTGGAGCCAGAGTCTGCACAGTAATGATCGTGGAGTGGAGCTGAAGGTTGGTGGTTTGATCCCAGTCTTCCCCATCTGCATACCGAAGTGTCCGAAGGCAAGATGCTGAACCCTGAATGGCCCCTCATAGAAAAAAGTGCTGAGCATAGATGCACTTTATGAATGTGTGTCTGCTGACAAACAGTACTGTAGAGAGCTTTGAGTCATCAAGACCAGAAGCTCTATAAATACAGACCATTTACCTTTTAATTTGTTAAGTTTACAGTTGAGGTCTCAGACGACCTCTAATCATCCAAACAATAATTAATATCACTATGTGTGAGGGTACCATAAGTGTACAGGGGACTTTAAATGGATGGACACTTAATAAACCTGTCCCAAGGCAGATATGTTAATGGTCACATACAGGCATAGCTGATAAGATAATAAAGGCTGTAATCAATTTATTAATACGCAATAGCAGGAGGAACACAAGTGTAATTATTAACACTAACAATGGCTGGTTTGGGATATATTGCATATGCTGACTCACTGAAATGAGTCATTGGGCACTTAAATGGAACTCAATGGAGCTTTATTACCAGTGCTTTCACAAGTTAAAATATCCTGCTTATGTAACGTGGAAATGTCCAAAGGTGTTCTGTTGGTAGGAGAAAGTATCAAGCAAGCATTCACAGAAACTGTTCAGACCACTTCTTCTGCTCTACAGCCTGTGGTCTTTCTGCTCCAACAGACTCGGGTGAACCAGCCTATGTGGATGCGGAAATGCAGCAGATGAAAGAAAAAGGATGAAAATGCAAACTTAGTTGAAGCTTTGAGCTTCAAGTGTTGAGTTTTGACTGATGAACCCATCAAAGAATACTCAGGCAACTTACAGGAACAATCATATGATCAAATAGACATGAGAACATGATTTATAGTGTTTAATAGTAAAGTGCATGAAGTAAGTAAACAAGCAAAGTGTTTTTCTCACATTTTGAGAAGTTGTGAGAAAAAAAAGAAGAAAATCAATACACAGTCAATGCACAAATAAAACTTTATTTAAATTGTACTTCTCATACATAAAATGCTGCTGAAAGTACTTTACAACAGTGAATTTACATAAAAGACAAAAAGATATATATATATATAAACATTTGTAAACTTTTTTATAATATGTGAAAATAATAAATAGGTATATATGATGTCAGTAATAATGGATTTGGTCTCGGTTTCCTGCTTTTTATATCCCCAGGTATGGATATGCTCCATATGGTGTTTTTAAGAAGTTAGGCATCCGTGGACCCAAACCTTTGCCCTTTATTGGAACATTTTTGGAGTACAGGAAGGTGAGACGTGTTTTCCAGTGATCTAAGCTGACACTCTGCTGATGATGGATTTGACTTTTGATTCTTCTCTCGTTCTATTCTGCAGGGTGTCCACAATTTTGACACGGACTGCTTCAAGAAATATGGCAGGGTGTGGGGGTAAGTGTTTGATATGAATTAAGAATACATCGTACACGTCTCATGCGATGTCCAACGCTGTATTCAAGTCACTTCAATATCTGCTGTTGCACTACAAGGTGTTACGATGGCAGACAGCCTCTCTTGGCTATAATGGACACAGCCATGATCAAAACAGTCTTGGTTAAGGAGTGTTATTCTGTCTTCACCAACAGACGGGTAAGAAAAAGCAAACAAGAAAAGGGGGGGGGGGGGGCAGTTTCCCAAGTTAATACATCAAGACCAATAACTGAACCAAATTTAATGGCTGCGTCCTCTGTGGGTGTGTGGTTTAGGATTTTGGCCTAAACGGACCTTTACGTGATGCTGTATCAGTAGTAGAAGATGAGGAATGGAAGAGGATTCGCAATGTGCTCTCGCCATCATTCACCAGCGGCCGACTGAAAGAGGTTAAAAATGTGTACTACATTATGTACTACGTTTTTTGCATTATTCACACTAAAACTGGTCTGTATGCAAATATTTGACTATTTCATGTTTTCATCGTTTTCTTTGGAGCAGATGTACACTATAATGTTCAAACACTCAAGTAACCTGATCAAGAGTCTTCACAAGAAAGTCGAGGCAGATGAAGTCATTGAGGTCAAAGAGTGAGTAATATTAAGTTGCTTTAGGACATGCACTGAACTCCTGTGCATTCTCCAGAGGGGCTGTATGTGTGAACACAAATGTCCAAGCACCAGACTTTGTGTCCGGTAAGCCCCCAACTATTAAGTCCACAGCAAGTCTGGAGGAGCTGATATGAGAACTAACATGAGATCTAACACACGACAAAATGAAAAAGATAAAAAGAAATCAAATATCTCTGGTGAGACACTGGTGAATATGTCAAGAGAGCTTTTGGTGTCAGTGTGCTGTAAACAAAAACACAATGTCCACAGTGTAATGAATACACGTTATACCCTGCCTCTGCCTGCGTCTGCATCACAGACCCAATTCTCAGGACATCCTCCAGAGGTTATGTCTGAAAACAGCTTTACTCTTTGTGATGAGATTCATTAGTTTCCTGTTTGTTTAACTTTCTCTTACTCAAGGATTGTAGGTATTACTCTACTCAATTGGAATTACGTATCTTTTTTTCAGGGTATTTGGACCGTACAGTATGGATGTTGTGACCGGCACTGCTTTCAGCGTGGACATTGATTCCATCAATCGTCCCTCTGATCCATTTGTATCAAACATCAAGAGAATGGTCAAGTTCAACTTCCTGAACCCTTTACTTGTGCTTATCAGTATGTTGAACACGATTCTGGGACCAGAATATCTATTTTGTCCTCTTTGACATCCAGATTTATTGTATCTCTTCTTATTCCTTTCAGTTTTGTTTCCATTCTTGGGACCAGTCTTTGATAAGATGGATGTGTCATTATTCCCTAGTGAAGTGACTAATTTCTTCTACAGCTTCCTACAGATGATAAAATCTGACCGGAATAAGGCTGACCACAAAGTAATTCAGTGCAACTACACAGATTTAATTTCTGCAGTTTTTGTTTCACAATTTTATGTTGCGTTAGATTCCCCTTGAACAACTGTGTGTTTTTTGTCTGGCAGAACAGAGTGGACTTCATGCAGCTGATGGTGGACTCTCAGGATTCAGAGAACAATAAAAACGACAGCAGTTTGCAAAAAGGTAGAGAAAGAAACTGGATGGACAAATCTAAGTTGATAGTTCTGTCTGTAGTCATACCTTAAGCTCATTTAGTTTTACAATATATATATATATATGTCATCTTACAATTATTTTCATATGATTGCAATTGTTGCTGGTCAGAACCTTTTGATGTTCAAAAAAGAATCATAGAGTAGAAGCATCTGACGGGTGAAGCACAGTTCTCAGCAGGCAGGCAGATTTCAACATAAACTTGGTAGATACTGCTTTCACTGTCCGTGATCGTGTGACGTACGATTCTCAGCTGGTAGGCAGGCCTCAGCTTAAAGGGATAGTTCACCTAACAAATTCAATCATCATCTCTTCTCCACTATGCCAATGGAGGGGTTGGGTGAAGTGTTTGAGTCCACAAAACGCTTTTGGAGTTTCAGGGGTAAATAATGTTGCAGCCAAATGCAATACTTCAGATTTCGGACATAATAAAGCAACAGAAAAAACAATATGAATGTGGGGGCTTGCAGACCGTTGGATGACACCACACGAGCAGTATGGAGGCATGTTGTGTTTTTTCTCTTGTTTCATTACGTCTAAATGGTGGTCGCTGGTTTCTTCAATTGTATCGGATAAGGCTGCAACAATGTTTACCCATGAGACTCCATAAGGGTTTTGTGGACTTCATCCACCCCTTAATCTTTCATCACCAAAGATTTTCTGAGCCTTTAAGTATTGTCATAATAGCAACAATACAATAGTTGAATTACAATGTGTGTGTGTTGCAGGGCTGACTGATCATGAAATCCTGTCTCAGGCCATGTTTTTCATCTTTGCTGGCTATGAAACCAGCAGCAACACACTTGGCTTTATATCCTACAACCTGGCAACCAATCCTCACATCCAAAAGACCTTGCAAAAGGAGATTGATGAAACCTTTCCAGAAAAGGTTTCTTGACTTTTTAAAAAGAAATAACTATAACTAATAAGCAACTGGTTCTGTGCTACCAACTCATTACAACTTTAAAATTGACTTCCTCTAGTGTCAGCCCACCTATGAAGCTGTGATGCAGATGGAATACCTGGACATGGTGGTGAATGAGTCAATGAGGCTGTATCCTATTGCCAGTCGATTGGAGAGAATGACGAAGGCCTCAGTTGAAGTGAACGGAGTGACCGTCCCAAAGGGAACTGTCATTGTGATACCAGTTTACACTCTGCACCGGGACCCTGCTTTGTGGCCTGAGCCTGAAGCCTTCAAACCTGAAAGGTACTGTACTGGATTAATGGCAGTTTAAACTCAGATTTAACCAAAAATGTGTCATTTGACTAAGAAATGTACCAATATTTGTTTGGTTGATTGTCTCTATATCTGTGATACACTCCATTCCCCCAGGGTTGACCCTGCCTCTGAAGGATGTCAGGATGGATTAGTTTAGATAGTTTAATTCATCCCCAGTGGGGAATGAGAAAAGCGGTATAGATGATGCAACTTACTGACAATTTACTTATTGACATGTTTTTTTCAGGTTCAGCAAAGAGAACAAAGACAACATCAACCCCTATGCCTTCCTACCCTTTGGAGCGGGACCAAGGAACTGTATTGGAATGCGATTTGCTCTCGTAGCGATGAAGCTGGCCTTAGTCATGGTCCTTCAGAACTTTAGCTTCATTACCTGCAAGGAGACACAGGTGAGACTGTTTTATATTAAGTGTGGTTGTTTGAATCAGAATGTGAGCTTTGATAGAGCGTAATTTGTGACAACTTTTTTTCCACAGATTCCATTGGTGCTGGGAGTGGATGGTTTTGTCACACCCGCAGTGCCCATCAAACTGAAGCTGGAGCCCAGAGTCAATGATTCTCCTTCAATCTAACTCTGATTGTGAGGCAGTAACCAGGCAGCTCTGACCCTAACCTGCTTCAAAATCAAGTCACCAGTTTATGTACCGCTTTTAGAAAAAAGAACATAAACATTAACAGTATATTCCTATTCTTAAGTATATAAGGTTCAGTGTAGTTCAAGTTCGCGGACAAATCATTCATCTAAAGACATTTATGTCATACGAAATAAAGTACTAGATAAATTGCAGCATAAAGTACAGTTATGTATAACGATTTATTAAATGTATAGAATGTAAGTCTTTTTTAAACTAATAGGATCTTACAGATATTGCATATTTTCACTAATCATTCCAATTACATTTGAATAGCAACAACATTTGGTTCTAACAAACCCCTGCTGATTTTTTTGTTGTCCTGACTCCTCTTCCTGTTGCTCTGTGCGACAGAATTAAGTTGCCATCACAGTTGATTTCATCACAGTTTCTGTGTCTTTGACTTTTCCTTTATTTCCTTCTCTCAGGTAAAAGTTTTCTTTGATAATGTTACTGTTACACTCCATGTCTTACAAAAGTTTAATTATTTATATCTAGTATATTCACTATATATTATAATACTGTCTTTTTGACATAAACAACATGCAGAATGGACATAAAACTTTTTCACTCAGAGCAAATCAAGTTAAGTTAAATTATGGTAGCCACAGATTAACGAAATTAGAGACTTGGAGAATCTTAAAACATTGTTTTAAGTTGACTGAGCCCATTATGAGGTGTTGGCATTTTATATTCAAACATCATATAAAACAAAGCAACTTTACTAGACCCTTCAGGACAGTTCTAATGAATATACAGTTTTACCTCACTTAAAGAATCAATGCTTATCTGATTTACTGTGACATACAGCTGCAAAACAGGAGGAGCAGGAATGCACTAAAGTGTGGAGATGTGTTGAAATCTTGTTGTTCACGTTTCACATGCTTTCATGCACGCTCACACACAGACAGGACAGGGTCCTGCAGGCTGCAGAGCCACAGGGCAGGGAGAGGTGCTGTGATGCTGTCGTTTGGCCATTGAGGGGAGATACATCCGCATGAGACAGTGCAAGCCCGTGAGCGTCTGAGAAATGACCGGTTCTGAGAGTTCGATTAGTGCACAACCTGTTTCGTGCACAATATTTCCATTTCAACTAATTCACCTTCATGTGATTAAAAATATAACTTCGTATGCGATAAAAGTGCAAATACACCAAATCTGCGCACACTTCCAAAAGCGCATGGGACACAAGACTGAAACAAAGAGGTTTACCCAACAGACTGGGGCATGCTCTTATCCCCGCCCCACTGATGACAATCCTGCAGCTCATTGGTCAGTTGGCTGCAGCGCGCCTCTCTGATTGGCTGTCCCTCTCGTCACTGAGCATCTGTTGTTCACGGTGGCCTCAGAGTGTCTGTGTGTCAGTGGACTGAGTGGATTCATGAAGACGAGTGTCTCCTCTCTGTTGGACTGGCAGAACAATTAATGTGGCCGGAGCGGAGTGCATGAAGGTACGTGTCCACACTGGCTTCTGCCCTCCAGGGATTTAATCCAGACATGTTGCGAGGTTTTCTTTTTGAGTTAGAGATCAAAATGCAGAAGTACATAGACAGGTCCGGGCTTCATCTGGTATTTGCTGCGGCTTTGCCATTTCTGGTTATATATGAAACTTTGCTTCACATGAAACTGGTAAATGATAATACCAGACAAATTTAGACGAGTGAGGATGAGTAAGAAGCGCTGAGATCTAGCAGGGCTCCTGTGTTGAGTTCATTTTCAGCCTTATGGGTGTGTATGGTATTGATTTCAGCATTATCACTCCAGGCAATCTATACACATGAAGGCTAATGTGTTGATTTTGTGATGTTTGCAATACTTTACCAATTGAGCTGAATGTTGCCAGCACTGGAAAATAATAATAACGATAATAACAGCAGCCTCTTGTGTCAGACAAAGGACCAACAGGGTGGCAGGTGGAAGCTCTGCGTTTCCTGAGCAACCACTACCATCATTTATTCCTGTGGAGGCACCGAGCAGTGTGTCCTGCACGGAGAGCACATCAGCACTGAGTCCTTACTGGTTCATCAGCCAGATTGAGTTTAAGTTTAAACCAGACTTTGTTTTCTACCTGTGTGACACCATGCCATTTGTCTTAACACTAACCACACACCAGCTTTGTCAAATTAGCTTGTACTAAACACACAAGCCTCTGTTTTTCTCACAAATCATTCATCCAACAATATTGATTAAAAAAAAGAGATTTTTAATGACTGTAAAATCTTAATTGCAGATAAACCAGGTAGGATGAACAGAAGGAAACTTTACTCTGCACCACAGACTGTTCATAAAAAGCTCTGCACTCAACATCCAGCTCTAAATCAATAGAAAAGTGATACTATATTGTAGACTCACTAATGAGAAAGAATAATTCTGGAGTAGGCTCCAGAGCATTACACTGCATTTATGATTGTTTGAGTGCTGGACGTTGTGTGCAGTCTATGGTGCAGAGTGAAGCAAGAAAACTTTTGTTGATCCTAACTAGTTTATGTGCTATTAGTATTTCATAGTCATTTCTTAAATTTAATATTGAACGTATCAAGTGTCAAAATTGCACAGAAATCGGAACTGCACTTCCTTGGGCATTTACAATACATGTGCAAAGTGTGAAGTCGATTTAGATGAACAGTTTCTGAGATATGCTTCTATACTGACTTGTAAATTAGCTTGAAAAAAATGAATGCAACAACCCATGACAAGAGATGTTATTAGTTCCTCGATCAAATGGTTGCACAAACTGCAACCCTGCCATTTGAAACCACAGGGGCCTCAGAGTGGGATTCAGGGATTTTGCTCTTGAGTGACAATTCCCATGGTGTGAGCATCCCTGGAATGTGGGAATGATTTTCCATGGACGCTGATTTTGAGATATCAGGTGACGCACAGAGAGTGTTATGCCTACACTGACAACTAAACTACCTCAGATAACAAAACTGTGTGTGTGTTTGTGTGTGTTTGTGTGTGTGAGTGTGTGTGCGTGTGTGTGTGTGTGTGTGTGTGTGTGTGGTTGGGCAGTACTGGAAACTACCCTTGCAGTGCATGTCAGTTTTGTAGCCAGTAAATAACTAGTGATTCACAACACGTCTCTTTGCTGTAAGCGTGCGGTTTGCCACAGAATGCACAGAGGAATTTTTGGAGAGACCTCGCAGACAACAGGGAGGAGAGGTTTGTTAAAGTGAAGATGAGAACAGTAACAAGCAGATGAGCATAGGCCTTCACAATATGGGGATCCCAAATGAGCTGAACACCTTCAGCGAAAGGACTCTTATATACTCTCTTCAACATTAATATCATAACACCTCTCTCGGGAGAAATTGCTCAGATAAAGTTTTAGAGAGTTCGAGTTGTCACTTCATGCTTGATTTCTGCTTTAATTTGACAAACATCTGCATCTATATTCCGCAGACTACAAACTCTGCTGCACTGAGCTTTGATATAACAGGTTATAGTGTCGGTTTGTTTATCAGCAGGGTATCTGCAAAACATGGGCCAAAAAAATAACCCATTCAATTTTGGGGTGGATCCAACCAAAACGGAAGAGCCAGGAATCTTTCTTTGACATGTGAGATCGTTTTAAAAAATGTATATTTTCACAGATTCCCAGGGAATAATTCATAGATCTAAACAGAAAAAACCACTGGTATATTTAGGGCACTGATATGAATGAGTGTGTGAAATCTGGTGCAGCTTGATTGAATTTAATGCGCTCTACTGAGTGCCATGGTTTGTGAGACAGAGTGATGAGAGGAGTAGGAGACAAGCTGATCATTATAGTTTCAAACACATGATCAGCACACCGAGCAGCAGCCACAGAATCATTATAACGCACTGACAACAACCCAAGGCCAACCTCACCCCGACATAAAAACTGTGGTTTTGTCATTTTCTTAATTAGGGATGATGTCAGTCGTGTGAAGTACATTATGTCTGGTCCCTGAGACTAGACTGGGCCTGGCTGATGAATCACAGAGTGTGGAGTGGAGTGGAGTGTTGGATGGCTAATGCCTTAAAAGTGTGTACTAAATAAGACGTTTCATGGAATCACATTCACTAATGGCTTTTCAGATAGCACTGAACATTTGCAGTGCTGAATACGGCACCAACTGTCCTCAGTCCCCTAAGCAACTTAAAATGCAGATATGCTAATTACTTCCTGTTTATAACCCTGAGCACAATCCTGTGAGGCCACAGATGGGACCTGAGTCCCATCCCATATCAGCTCTGTGCTACTCATTGAAACATGCACTCAGACAAGCCACCAATAAACCCTTCTCTGCACATAAATCCATTTCCATTATTCAGAGGCATTCATATTTCTTGTGTTGATGGATCATTCTGATTGCATTTAATTTGTTTATGCTTGCATAATACAACCAGGTTTGATAAACCATGTCATATATATCTGTACCATTAAGAATATCTCTTTCTCATTCCCTCTGTTTGTCTGTCCCTCATCAGGAGGAGAAAATGAATGTGGAGGCTCTGAGCCGAGCAGAGCTGCTGACTCTCCTCAGTATTTTGGAGGGGGAGCTGGAGGCCCAGGATGTGGTCATACACACCCTCAGGGTGAGTTGGACTCTGCAGCGCACAGACACAAATCTCTGCATGGACTTTAGGAGGGTGCACATACATTAACGATGAACGAAAAATTATAGCCATCCCAACAACTTGTTTCGCCATTACACCCCCAAAAAGAATGTCAGCAAACAGGGAGGGGATGTGTAAACAGGAAAGTGAGGAAACTGAGCTGATGGAGACAATGGCACAGGCACCCGTCTGGTTTCCGAGACCTTTTATTCTTACACAGAACCAACAGTACTCCCGGTCAGACCAGGCCACAGCTAAAGTCTGTGCTTTTTATTATTATTATGTCTATTTTTCACTTTAGGCCCTATCCTCTACATAGTTGTCTAGATCCAGTTCAGGCATCATAGCAAGTGTATCTCAAATGTGTTTTGAACCATTTGCTTTAATCTGGGAAACCCCCTCTGCTGCTGTTGTTTTAATTTTTTTTAGGCCCTAGATATTTTCAGGTACCATGTCCACTTGCACGGCTTGAATCCCCTGGTTGCACATTGGGAACAGACCCCAGATCATTCTGATTGCATTTAATTTGTTTATGCTAGCATAATACAACCAGTTCCCAACAGACCCCAAGACGTTATTCCAACAACAACCTCATCACATTTCAGATTTCTCACACAGTTGTTGCTTTAATCCTCCATTTTGTAAAGCTCATTCACTCCTGTTCAAAGAAACAGCCTTGGTCGTCCACAGCTACAATGCTTTGCAGTGTTTGAGTCCGGTCCGATTGGTTTCCTCCATGCCTTTGGCTGCTTTTTCACACTCATGACCACAGCAGCTGGTCCATGCTCAGATGAACCTGTTTTTGCCCTGAATGCTTGAGTTATTGTCTGGAATACGGTTGGGGTTTGCGATGAGGACAAGTAGCAACCAGGAGCATCTTTTTCACATAAATGGGCCTTAATCATGAAGTTTCTCTAGAAAGCAAGTGAGGCAGTAATCATGAGATAATTTCAGTGTCAGGGCCCGAGGAGGAGCCAGTCTTAACCACAGGCGCTCAGATGCAACTTGAATGGCAGTTGTCCAGATCTGACGCATGCAGGGATTGACCTGAAACAAACACACACACACACACACACACACACACACACACACACACACACACACACACACACAGTCATTCCCTTAGGACAAATGTACAGTCGCCTTGTTGTCTGTACTTATTCCTCTTTCCGTACCTCTGACTATACTGCTTGTTTTCCTCTCCCTCCTCTCTTCCCCCTCTCTTACTCACACACAGCCACATTACATGGGGTCTTTCATGTTTGACCATGACCCATGTCCAATCTGCCCACTCACTCCCGAACACACACTCTGGTGGTCTCTGGTGGGCCTGTTAGAGGCTGCGCTGTTTATTGTGGAGAGGATGTACAAGAGTTGTAGGCTCAAATCACTGACTTCCCTTGTTCCCACTGGGGACCTGAGCACCATTTTAAGCGTCTGGTCCATGTTAGGACAGATTGTGTGTGGAGACATGTGGTTTCAGAGGAGATTGTCACGGGTTGATAAAACCCTAATGTGCCCAATATTGAGCTGTGTGTCTGTGCATTCATTTGGCAGGTGGGCTGTCTGTTTTTACAGCTTGTCTCTCTCTGTCTTATCTGTTTTTCATCTTCCCACTGTGATTTTATTTTCCCAGGATCATGATATGCCACAAACAATTCGAAGAAGTAACCAGAACTCTCGTGTTAAAATGGCATATTAACCAAGCTCTAAGTGTGCCAGTAATGTTTACTTGTTGAGCCACTCGAAATATTTTGTCCTTTCAGTATGTACTTGACGGGCCTTTGTTTTGCTCGGGACAGCAGCATTCAGGTGCTTTTTAACCCTTCCCTCACCATAAACTCCTCATCTGTAAAAACTGTTTTCAGTGTTTACTTAGTTACAGCTTAAGACGACGTCACCGATGGGACTTGTCTCCACAGATTCGTGATCGTAGTGTTTCCACTTCTCATCGCTATGGACACAGATAAGCAGTTTTACTCGAGGGAACATTCCTGAGAACATGACACCAGAAACGGGTCTTACATTCCAACAGGAGTGGCATATCTTTTGAGTTGATCATTGTCTATAGCTGCACAGGAACTGAGGTTATAATTATCTTTTATCTGTCAGGTATTAATGGCACAAATCCAGCATGAAGCAACTTTGCATAGAATTGTTAGTTACAGATATGAAAATAGACTTTAGCTGCTACCTGCCCCTGAAATACTCACAGAGGGAGCGCTGATGTCCGTCCTCTGCATTGCTTCTGAGACAATACTATAACTAAACAAGTAAACAAAGTGGAAAACAAACGTGGGACATTGAAGGTTAAAACTTCGAGATATGCCTCGCATCTGCACTGAGGGACTGCTGTCAGTTTTTTTTGTTTGCTGTGGTTGCAAAACCAATACCGCTGTCATTTAGCTCTTTATATATATCTGCTAACTGTTTGTTTACTCAGGCTCAGGTTTGTTTCATCAAAATCCTATGATAACACTGAGCAGGACCTCTTTTTTTCCTTTCGTATGATGTCATTTCCTATAATCCTAAAACGCTTTGTCTATTTTTGCAGGCTGACGTCTTTTCCTGACTCCATAAACAAAAGGGCCTATGAATGTGCAGTTCAGATAGCATTGTGTGTTTTGTTACTTTCACAAGAATCACTGCCTAATTTGGACAGGTTGTCACGATACGAATGGGAGAAATGCAGCACAATTTATAAAAAAACCGAACAAACAGAAAGTAGATGACACACACAGCTACACGTGAGGTGGCCTTAAAAGCCGAGGCCTGGGAGAGAAAAGCTCCCTGACCTGAAAAAGCTCAGATGACTACAACGGACCTGATATTACCTTCATGCTTTTATTGGTTAGAATTCATACAAAGAGACACACACCTACACAAACAGCACATCACGCACACAATTCACGACACTCATATGAGTGACATAGATCAGATCGAGTTTCCTTTAGGATGCCTTGTTATGGCTGCTTCTCTTATCCCTGGAGACGTAGTTAGAAAACAAAGGTTATTATCTGTAATGATAATCAACTCCACCCTTCACTTCTGTTTGCTCTGAACTGGAGAGTATATTTGCCCACTACACATAAAATAGTGGTAAAGGAGGTCAGGCCAAACCGAGATAACAGCCAGACTGAGATAAGAGAAATCACTGCTTTTTTCAACCAAGAGATTCAGTGTAATGTCTTCTTTTTTAACTGATTTTGTTATATTCAGCATTTAGTGCATACATTTTTAAGTGTGGATACCCAACCTGAGCCCTTTGTGCCCTGATGGTAAATCATATTCGGCTTCGGTTTAGATTCAGTCACGTTTTCTGCACTACTTGAGTTTTTACGCTGCATGTGCTTGCTTAATTACCTCTCAGGCTTGGAAGGGTTCGAACAAGTGATAGAGAGATGTGAAGGAAGAAAAGAAACAAGAAAAAATAGCAGCAGCAGCAAAAACAGATGGGATGATCTTGATAATCAGTTTGGGTTTGGATGCATTTCAAGTGAGTTTAGTAGAATGGGTTTGTTTGAGTTTTATTATTTCTTCATACATATACTCACATTTCCTTACACTAATATCCTTGATTTCTTCTCTTTTTGTCCTCCTCTCTCCTCCCTTTCTTTTTTCTTTAGTATTTCACCCCTCCCCACTTATATTTATGTGTTGCAAATGTGCATGTAATCCTGCTTCCTCTCACTGTCCAAAGACCTGCAGATTAGGGTTATGTTAACCCCTGATCCTAAGTGGTAATGTGATAAGCTGCAATACGCTGGCGACCTGTCTAGGGTGTACGTCGGCTCTAGCCCAATATCAACTGAGCATAGATGATGTGGTAGTGATATAGAAGAATTGATGGATCTGTTGTGTGAGAAGATCCAACCATTGTGAGACATTGCCCTTTTCCTACTTTTCTAGTTTAGTGTTCTTATTTTCTCTGTGATAGATAAAGCCAGAAGGGCTATAATGATTAATTTTGAGCATGTAGAGTATATCTAGATCACCAAGTATCCACAGGGAAGGAGATAATTAAATGCTGTAGCCAAGGAACAGGGATAGTGTGGTATCCAGTCACTCCCATTATGTGCGTCTTGTGCTGAGTAATGTTTGTTCTGTGAATAACGTTTTATTATATTAGCCTGATGTGTGACATGCTGAAGGTGTTATTACAGATTTTATTCATAAAGTACTAATGAGAGTGGATGTCAAGTTCTTTTTCCCATTTGTTTATTGATGGAATATAGAAGTTAATACAGTTTCGAGAGTGGTTTGTTGCTGTTTCTCAATGCCATACACGTCATTTACCTGTTAGAGTGTTAACATGATACTACAGTCAAAAACCTGTGGTACTGGAAGTATAAGATCCCATTTTCTTTCTGTTATATCAGAGGTGATTTATTGACAGAGTAATCTGGATTGTCCATGTGCATGTTGTGTCAAAGTTAGAGTTGTGGCATCAAGTTTGATTGTGACTCTAATGAAGGGTCGGTCTGTGACTACTGCAGTATGTCTTTACATTGTTTATGGGGGCTTCTCTTCTCCAAAGATCCAGCAAGAAAATAAAGTTTCATATTTGTAATCATCAACCACACCCTTCACTGCCTTTTGGACATGAGGTGAGGCCAAGCCAAGATAACGGGCAGTCTGAGATAAGAACAATCGCTACTTTTCCAATGAAGTTTAACAACATTGGTGATTCACACCTTTGGTTTCATTTTTGACTCTTTTTCAAGAAAATGAGTCAAATAATGATTTGTTATGTTTCTCCAGAACCTTCTCCTGACCACAGGGTGAGAGCACCTGCTTCCATGTTTCCTCACGCACTGCAGATGATATTGTGTGAGGCACTTAAACGTTACTTTATTGCTTTTAGTGTTTAGCTTCCTCCCAGTTATCTCAGTGCCGTCCGTGGTTAATGTGTGGGTGGAAGGTACGGAGGATACGGCTTAAGCTTTAGACACACACAACTTTGCTTACACTTCGAAAAGCACCCCAACCCCTGCACCCAGTCTTTCTCTTTCTCTCTCTCCCTCTTTTTCTTTTTTTCTGTTTCTGTTTCTCTTACTTTCTGTCTTCTAGGTTAAAAAAACATGTCGTCAATTATGCATAGCCACCTCACAAGTTAATTATTTTCACCTTATCAGTCATACCATCCGATTCCTACGTATGTACACCAAAATCACGAGGACAGGAAAGAAAATCCCTGCTCTACCACAATAGCATGATCCTTCACCGGCTTACTCTAAAGTGTGGGGACTTTTCCTCCGCATCATCTGGGCAAACTAATCAGTTTAGTGAATAAAAACATTCACTGACTGAAGTACATTTAATCTGCAGTTTGTTTCTGCTGCATTGCTATAAATTTGCAGCTGATCCATTGTATCTGTAGCAGTGTATGTGTCTGTAATAGCATGTTCTGTGCTCAGTCTGCAACGTGCCACAATATGAACAGCATATTGTGTCACAGAGTTACTGATTGGCTGCTTAGCTGGTAAATAAAGTTTTACATTTGGGTAATGTTACATCAGTTCTCAGAATTTAGAGCACAGCAGAGCCAATGCTGAACCTCTTTGTGTCACATTGTCTGAAACACCACTCTAAATGAATTCTGAAGTTCCTTTTTACAACTTTTTATATACATGTATTGGTGATTATCGTCCATCCATTTGCTTCCAGGTTGTTGCACAGCTCATCTGCTCTATGATTGGCCAAAAAAAGTCATATTTTGAATTCGGGTCATCCCTTAGACAGTCTCTGAGTTCTCCTAAGACAATACCGCAGGCTCTCATCCTGTCTAAGTGTTGTTTAGCCAATGATTATGTTGTCCATTGTGGCCAGTTAGCTAGTCACTAGTCCCCAGCACCACGACAAACTCTATTTTTAGTGCTATCAACAACAAAGGCATCCTACTGCTGAGCTGTGTGTGTGACATGTTATTGGTGTATGGCATTTCTTTAGCTTAGAAAAAGACTTCACAGCACACGGATGACTTCATTGACAGGTGTTGCACTTCAAGCAGGGACTTTTATTTTTTCTGTCGTCATGGACCTGATCTCACCTTCCTGTTTCTCATTTGCCATGAGTTTCCTCAGCAGAATGTTTGATATGATAACGTCTAAATGCTCTAATGACCAGCGCCGACCATACTCCTCACAGTCTGTGTCTGAGTTTGTAGCGTCACCAGGGCCATTATAATGAGATGTGGCTGCCACAGAAGCGATATCTCTCACCTGCCAAAGCCTTTGGTTCAACATGATGACAAGTTGTCCACTGACAATACTTTCTCTTAAACTATTTAGAAGAGATAATTAGCTGATTAGCAAATTAGCAAATTCACCAAAGGAGGAAAATGGCACTTCTAAGTCTTAATTCCTCATCTATGAAAACAACAAAGCTAGAGACAAATATGTAAAGAGTATCCTACACTAGATGCCACTGTCTTTTTTTGGTTTTCTTTGTTTTTACCATAGATTGTACGTAATGAAGAATGACATGACAGTTCCCCTAAAAGTGTAGCCCAACCATGTTGAAAAGCAAAAGACAAAGCATGTCCAGGATATTTTTGCTTAATTTTTAGAAGAGGGGAGGAAGTAGAGAGGCTTCATCCATCTTGATTTACAGTCTATAGTTTTTACTTAATGGTAATCGTTCTTTGCCCTGTCTAATTTTCTGCTCTCCTACATGCACTAACTTGACACTGTGCTTTCCTTGCACTGCAGATTTACCGGATAAACAACTTTTCTTTGTTTTGAAATAGAATAGAACTCAGAGACAACCTCAAACACTTGTATATTTTAAATAAATAAGATGTTGGAGCATCTTGATACATGGTCCTCTTCTTGGGAAGATGCTTGCACTGGACCCCTAAGATTTGAGTTCCATGTAAGAGGCTTTTCAATTCTGACAGGTCTGTTTGTGCCGTTCTTTTGTCTCTGTGTGTCTCCGGTTCTTCTGAGGAGCAGACTAACTCATCAGGAATGCATACTTTTCCCAGAAGCCCCACTGCAAAGCTTCTGGAATTGAGACGTTACCTTGGAGATAGCCAGTTATGCTAAGAACTTCATGCAGGATGGAAAAGACACACACACACACACACACACACACACACACACACACACACCAGCATCACGCTCATAGATTCACACACTTATGACGTATAGTCATTTAAAGGTTTATGTTTGAGTCTGATTAACGGCCAAACTGGACATTTGTAACAGGAGGCATGCACCCAATACCGATCGGAGCTATAATTTTATCCATAGTAGCTGCAGAGTTCATTGTGTGACAGTCATTACAGAGGCTCAGGAAGGAAACCTGATTCCCTGGCTCTTTTCAGTTCGCACAAGGGCATGATTGTGCCCCGAGGCTGTAGGTTACTGACTGACAGACAACTTCTCCAGGTGAAAAGCATCAGGTTGTCTTTCACACCTTGTTACAGCTGTGGGAATGCATTAGAGAATAAAGGCTGTTGAAGGAGGCAATGATCAAACAAGCTGTCCCTCACCAATTTCAAACGCACGGCATGAAGAAGCCGTTTGCTTCTTCATGCCGTGTTTGCAAATTCAAAAACAGATTAAACAGTTAATAAAAAACAAGTTGACAGCATATTATCTATTTCTTGCTTCGAATTAGTTGTAGAGACATTTTAGTCCAGTGGCTGTGCAGAAATGAGAACCTTGCAGCAGAGAGGGTTTGGTTGTTGTGCTCTGTCATAAAGGAAAGCACACTCTGTCATTATGATCGGATGTATCCTGAGAAATCCAGAAGAGACCAGACGTTAAAGCCTCCACGACTACAACTACTGCTACTATTACTACTGCTACTACTGCTGCTACTACTACTACTACACACACACACACACAATCCAATCTCAGCACGGCCCTTAATAGGCTGTTTAAACACTCAAGCTATACATGAAAAAGCTGTACAGCTTTTCAAAGCCCAGCACAAAAACATATGAACAGAGCCACAAGTAAACATACACACAATGAACTACACAAACACACACACACTCACACACAGTAAAATGACACAGACATACTACACACTCACACTCTCATACCCACTCTCACACATTGAAGCCTACTGGGTCAGACATGGAGACAATGCATGAGGCTGAAGGCATTGAGACAGTGTCTTTGTTCGAGTCCTGTAATCTCCTCACTGAGGGTCGCATTCTTTGTGCAGCCATAGAAAAAGCCTCATACAGCCTCCTTGCTGATTCCCTCAGGGTGTGTGTGTATGTGCGTGTGTGTGTGTGTGTGTGTGTATGTGCGTGTGTGTGTGTGTGTGTGCTGATGTGGTATGAGAGCGTGTGAAAAAAGAGTCTGACAGAGAGAGGCGGAAGTAGAGAGAGGCATTTTCTGAGAAATGATGATGAACCGGCAGAGGAATGCGGTGCCATGCGTGTTTGGGCAGGGGGACGACGGGGGCCAGGGTGTTTGATGAGGACTGCATGGGGAGACGGAGACGGGTGTCCCGGAGACACGTGGAGTGAACCCTGAGGCATGTGCTTACATCACCAGCACTGCCAGCTGACCCTGTGCTGCCAGAACTCAAACCTTCCAACTGCATGTAGTTAATGAGACCTAATGATAAATCGGGCTGAGCGGGAGTCAGGTCAGCAGAGCGCTATCACGTTTCAGCTCAATTCTTGTCATTCCAGCAAGTTTCTCTCGAACAAGTTGAAATAATTAAGTGTCCTTCATCGTTCACCTCAGGATTAAATGTTCACACTGAACCAAGTATGCTACCACTTATCGTTCAATTCATTTGTTTTAGTTTATGTATCATCCAACGACTAAATTAGACATTGCTCTGAGTGTGTGTGTGTGTGTTTGATTTCATGGCCCGGTCCTTCACCCCTGCATCCCTGGGGAGGAGTTAACATCTGCCCCTGGTGGGGGTTGAACAGTCCTACCTCACCTCTTTGTGTTTGGATTGAAGGGAAAGGCCATCTGCTGGTGCACTGACAATAAAAAAACCTACACAGGTTTCCTGCACACACACACACACACACACACACACACACACACACACACACACACACACACACACACACACACACACTTCTTAGTCTATGGTCGATGGTGATATGAATTCCTAAAGTTATAACCTACAAGTCAGTCTTCCCTTGTGCTTGTGCATGACATGCTTAAGTGTGTGTGTCTATGCTTATACAGTATGTTTGTGATGACCATGTGTTTTTCTTGGCACTGGTGGTTGGGCCTCGTGTTATCTCCTGAGCACATTCTTTCCTGTGCTACAATGTGGAAAAGAGAACTCATCTTATCAAAACCATTTACTGACAAAAGACTGAGCAGGTACATGGACTCACAGTATATGAATGTTCTCATTAAGACACATGGAGCCAATGAGGACACACACAGCACTGGATTTCAAACTTCTTCCCCCCTGAGCTACACATGTATGTTTCATTCCATCCACCAAGGAGGTTGGTTAATTGGTTTATCACATTTTTTATCAGCAGGATTTCACAAAGACTACTTTGATTTGAAGCTTGGTGGAAGGATGGCACATGGGCCAAAAGAGAACCCATAACACATCGGGCTACAAACCTGTAACCTGTAATGTGTAGCTGAGATAATGTGGACTCAGCAAATTCATTTTTTAATTAAGTATCCTTAATAGTTTAAGGACTATGTCCGATGAACGTGACATATTTGGTTGCAGAGTTGATTGAAACCGTCGGGCCTTGGCGGAGGTATGCGCTCTACTGTGTGTCATGTCTTTCTGTGGTGTGTGCATATCAAGTTAAGAGTCAGGTTAATAACTTTAAGTTAATGCTTAAAAACAAAATGATGAATGTGCGTTGTATGTTTCTGTTTATCTATTAGGCTCAACACAGAGATGCTTTCATCCAGGAGCGTTATGGCCACTATGACCTTAGCGATCCATTCCTGGCGCTGCAGCGGGACAACGAGTCTGCGGAGCGCCAAAGCACACTCACCCAGCATCACACACACCTGCAGGGTCGGGCAGTGGGCCCGAATCCTCTGGCTGTCCTCAAACTCGTCATGGCTCACTGCAAGAGGATGCAGGACAGGATGATGGGGCAGCTGGCTGCTGCTGAGAGCAGACACAGGAGGGTAAGAGGCATGAACACACGCTCTACGTTCTGCAGATCCTCTGTCTGCACTTCACGTATATGTATGAGGAAGATATGTCACACAGGGGCTCACACTTGTACAATAGGCTTATTGTGCATGTGAATGGGAGCATATGTCTCCATGTCTCAGACCCCATCCATGCCATGTAGACTTGGCTTGAGGGAAAGGGTCAGACAGGCAGCCGCACCTAGACTTTAAAGAGGTGATATGGAGCTTTATCACAGCGGGTTTATGGGAGTCACTGCTGACTGTCTCTGAGTCAACTTAAGAGAGTTTGAGGAAAAACAGACACAACCTTGTCATGAAGTCGGTGTTCTGTTAGGCTGGCTGATAAGTCAGGGGACAAGTTTCACAGCAGCAATACTGTGCGGGGGCAGGACAGTTACTCCGATAAAAATAAATCAATGATATGTGCAAGTTTGAAAATGATGTCACATTTATGCACTGAAAGAAGAAACCTGCCTGCATGTCATGTGACATAACTGTTTTATTTGGCTGTATGGTTTATAGATGATAGCTGATCTGGAGGAGGAGAAACGTCGGCACGCCCAGGACTCTGCACATAGTGATGATTTAACCGTCATGCTGCAGACAGAAAGAGACCAACTGCTGCAACAGGTGCACCTGACATTTTAAAGATAAAAGTTTGTATGTAGCCTACTGTTGTACTGTGTGTGTATTTCTATGCGGTTTTGTTTTGTAAAGACGTGAAACTCTCAGAAAAACCTGTGCTCACTGTCTGACGGATGTGAACATTTTTTGAGAGAGATTTTTCTGTTTCCGCTCTGTCATACTGAGCGGCAAAGCATCAGTGCAGCTCCAGGGTAGAGGTCTCGGCCTGTAAAAAGTACAGTGACACACAGAGGCACCCGTATGCACAAGCACAGGGCTGTTCTAGAGGAAACAGGGGAGGAAAAAGCCATTGTTCAGCTGTGGCGCTTTATGGCCTCAGGAAACCTGAGATAATGGATGACCATGCCTTACGCAAGGTCAGCGCTCTCTCTCTCACACACACACACACACACACACACACACACACACACACACACACACACACACACACACACACACACACACACACACACACACATACTGTGAGCACACAACCAGCCCCATACAAACTAAAGACAAGGGCCTTATGTAAGAAAGGGTTCCTGAGTGTCTCCCAGTCTTCCTCTAGCTTTCCTGCATGTGTTGTTTATTTGGACACTAATCATATACATTAGTTTTGTATTTTATCACCTCCCATTTCCTTCTATTCATCAACGCTTTTAAGCAGTCCAGTCACCCACTGATGACCTCAGAGTGGACTGAACTTTCCATAAACATGCCATGCAAGCAAAAAAACATTTTTTCACAAAGTAAAAAGCTAAGAACCGCCTCTCTGTCTGACTCTCTAAACTCTGAAACACCTCGTACTTCATCTTCTTTCCTGTATGACTCACATGGACCTTATTTAAATTCATCAGACAGAACTGTATGTAGATAGAGCCAAGAAAGTTGGGATTTCATTACCTACAAATGATGCCAGCCATTTTTGAAACTCTTAAAAACTTAACTGCTGTCAGAGTGGGCACCATTTTTATATGGGCTGTGTCTAATAAAGCAGATAAAATTATCCATTGCAAATAAGCCATTTGAATGAAATAGCACAACTAGAGTCAGTATCATGAATGTGATTGGTATATAATGGGAAATGGAAAAGAGAATTATCTTTACAATTAATCTAAAATATAAAGAAATAGACCATTTGGACATGTATAAAAAGACGCTGTCAGTTGTTCATCATAGTTTTTTTTGCAAAATGCATGTCCGAATGTTTTATACCAATTATTCCAACAGTTCTTTTTTCAAGTGCTTCTCATGCTGTTTGATTTAATGCAACAGAGCAGTGCTCTTTTGCCTCCTTGTGGTCAAGTTTGGAAGACTTACCTTGTCTTGCATTCCTCTCCCTCTCTTTTTAGTTGGAAGGGGAGCGTGACAGTGTGCGGAGGTTGGAGAAGGAACAGGCACAGCTGGTGAGCAAGGTAGAGGAGTCACTGTCCCAGCAGCAGCGGCTCTCCTCCACTCTGACCCTGGAGCTCCAGAAGGCCAGCGGCCAGGCTCAGGAGGAGGCTCAGAAGGTCTCCCAACTTCAAACCTTGCTCCTAGAAGAGACCAGTGCTCTAGAGAAGCTCAGGGGGATCCTAGAAAATGAGAGGAGCAGGGCGGCCCAGCTAGAGGCCAGGTCTCAGAAGCAGCAGGCTGAGTTTGACTCCGAACTAGAGCGAATGAAAGCCAGGGTCAGCAAAGAGGAGGAGAGGAGTAGGGAGTTGGAGAGACAGGTGGAGGAGCTGAGGAAGAGGTTGGCTGAGCCTGAAGGAGGTAAAGAGAGCGTAGAGGAGGCTGTGACGGAGGTGAAAGAGTCACTTCCCAAGGCAATGGTGGTGTCCACCTCTGCTCAGACTGCACCGGATGGAAAGGTAACTGTCACTCCTAAATCCACCTCACTGTCAAAGGTCAACGGCCATCACAATCATAAAGAGACAGAACCAACTCCAGAGGGGAGGGGAGCAGACAATGTAGGGCTGATAGAGAATGGGGGAGCCACACCTTTGCATTCCCCTCTTCACCCTCACCCTCACTCTCCCTCCAGCACAGCCTCCTCCTCTCTCTCCTCCTCCCCCATTTCCTCCCCCATCCTTGCCAAGCGCCTTGGCAGCCCGGGCTTACATCAGTCCTCCTATCAGGCCGGAATCAACCAGCGATTCCAGGCCGCCAGGCACAAGTTCCAGAGCCAGGCTGAGCTGGAGCAGCAGCAAGGTGGCCCGCTTTCCCCCAGGGACCTCTCCCCCACCACCTCCTGCATTCCTCCCCCACCGGAGCACAGCACAGCTAAGCAGCTGGCCCGCAACACTGTCACTCAGGTGCTGTCCCGCTTCACCAGCCAGCAAGCGGGAGTCAAGCTGGCCCCACTCAGCAGCTCGCCGTTCGGTACAGACTACCGCAACCTAGCAGCGTCCCCTCCTGGTGGGAGGTCGCCGTCTTCAGGG
Organism: Paralichthys olivaceus; assembly: GCF_024713975.1. Lineage (NCBI taxonomy): Eukaryota > Metazoa > Chordata > Actinopteri > Pleuronectiformes > Paralichthyidae > Paralichthys > Paralichthys olivaceus. The sequence continues at coordinate 17,295,036 of NC_091098.1, read as the reverse complement.
CCCCTATCTCCAGGCATCCGCTCCCCCCTCACTCCTCGCTCAGAGAGAACCCATCCTCCTCCAATCCCTCCCAAAAAGCCAGGCATGAGTCCAACTCCAGGCTCCCCAAGTCACTCTGCTCGGAGCAGCCTCTTCCCCGAGCTGACCGGAACCTGTGGGCAAAGCAACAACAGCCAGGAAGGAGCCAAGGAATCAGACCTTGTTTTATTTTCTAGCAGCTAACGGCCGGAGTATATAAACTCACAGCTAAACGAGTTAGGCCTTCATCAACATTTAGCGTAATTTTCATTTTTACTGGGGCTCAAGCCCACTTCATAGCACTCATCAGTAGATGGACTGGTTCAAATCACAGACTGTATACAGATGGATGACGTGTCCCCACTTTCTCCCATCGTTTAATAAAATAAATACACCAAGTACAGGTGCCAGTAGAGATTGTGGGACAATGCCCATACATTTGCTTGACCAATCAGTCTCAGCTGTCAATCAAAATGATCAATCAACCTATTATAATATAACTAAAACTAAACGTACTGTCAAAAAGAAAACTTGAACATACATCAGTGTGATAAGAACTAACTAAAACAGAAACCATCTCGTACTTTAAATGTGTACTGGTTAGACTATCAAGATGATTTGGCTTCACTTTTGGGGAGCTGTCATGTCGTCCATCTTTACATAGAGTCTATGCACCACTACCCCCTAGTCTTTTATTGATTATTTCATAGGATTTAATATTTTTTACATCCCTGTCTTTGTTTCTTTATGTAGAATATTTGAGTTTGAAATTTTAGAGTAAAAGAATATTTATGTTATTTTCCACTTAAACCCTATATTAGGGGTGTTGAGAAACCATATATAAAGAGAACTGTTGACTTTTAAACACAAAGTGTCAGTGTGATCTTAAAGCACAGCCCTCCTTATCACACCCCTGTAATGCCTCAAGCTGCCTGTTAGAATAAAACAAGAGTCAGATACAACACTGTGTAGCTAGTGGAGGGGCCAAAATATGGATGTAGAGCATAGCGAAAGTGTAGCTGTCACCATGTCACAATAAAATAATAACTTTAAAATGTTTTGCCTACTGGCTCTTATGCAGCTGTTGTGGACATTGGCCATGAAAATAGTATACTGTAAATAATTAAATGAACAATATCACTTGCATGTGCTGTTTTTTTTTTTTTTTTTCTACTAGTCACAGATACACTGAATCTTGTCTTGAAAAAGGGAGAGCACACTTTGCACTACATTTCTCTAAGACACTGTATGTCTACAATTTCAGATGTTTTATTCAGGGAACAATTCATTTCCGCTTCACTCAAACCAAGAAGGACTGAGTCCTGTGCCGAGAACCATTTGGTATAAAGGGTTGAATCTTGCTACTGTAACTATAGAATTGTGTGTTTTCCTAATGATGCTACATGTTTTATTTTATTTGACATTTACTGTGTTTTATGTTTTGTTTTCTAGCTTTAAATAACAAGAATTCATTGAAAGAAATTATTTTAGCCTTTTGATTTAAATTTGTCAATTTATATAGACACTGCTTATCTGTGAGGGGCGATGTCCCTCAGCTTTCTCTAGAAAATATGCATATGTTGAACACCTGCAACACCTAGTGGTATTTTAAATAAATTGCCGATGCCTTAAAGGTGTGTTTTGTTTTTTTATTTATTACCTTTGCCGAGATAGTTTTCACCTGTCTGTTTGCCTATTTGTTTGTCAGCAGGATGACGCAAAAGCTACTGAATAGAATTCCACAAAACTTGGAGGAAGAATGGGACAGAGGCTAAGAAAGAGGAAATTACAATTTGGCACGGATCCAGGTATTTTTGGTCAGTCTCTCTAATGTAGAAACTTGGTTAAAAAAATGAGGCATATTTTGGGGCTGATGTCTACGAGTCTTTGCTATTTGAAGGAATATAACAGGACTTTGGGCCTCAGACAGATGCATGTGCTCTAGTTAGTGTCATTTTAAAGCTGTATCTTAACTGAGAGCCAATGCGATGTGCATGCGACTCCATAAAAAGGAAAACAACAATCTAGCCAAGATGTTCAATCCATTTATTTGTACAACAGAATGGGGCAGTACAGTCTTGAGCTTAATAACTGATCAGTACACAGTTGTAGTATTGTGTGAGAGTTGAACACGGCACAGTCTAGATAACATGTAACTGATCCAGAGTCAGCCTACTTAGAAGTCGTGTAACACATACAGAATGATGTGGCCTTCAAGAAGTCATGTAACGTATACAGTATATGATCTTGCCTTACACGGCAACAGATTTGCATTCACTTGGCATTGACCAATACACAGTTTGTTACAGTTCAGAGTGCAATAATATTATAAGACTCCAACAAAAACCAGCATATTAAAATAGAAATTTGCATACATGGGTGGGAGGATGGAGTTCTTTACCATAGGAAAGAGATTTTGGCAAATAAATCTTGGTTATTATGAGTATGTTTCTCCTTTCACAAAGGAAAAGCTGTACAGCAGTGGAGGTGGTGTTTGTCAAAGTAAGAGACCAGAGAATGCATTATAGATGCAGCAGCGTAGAGGGTGATTTATCTTGTTTCAGTCATCATTGTTCGCATTGGTGGAGACACATACATCAGTGACAAACAGTAAGTAAATACACATTCCCTCAGCCCTGATAGACACCGACAAACATCAGAGGTCAACAGTGCAGGAACAGAGCTATGCTGAGAATCGTGCCACTTCTAAATGTTATCAGATAAAAAAAACTGTCAATCTCATCTGCCATGTATAACCAGGTTCTGTCACTACCAGTTAAGATGACTGCAATTCATTTTGTGCCAATTTATCCTGATGCACCTGTTTCCCAATTCTATAAGGAAAAGAAAAGTTTCACAAAATGAATATTTTATTCCAAAACCCAGCTCTTGATATGTAATGATGTGCTTAATTTCTCTCATCAGCTGCCTTGTGCAGTTCTGGTTTTTGTCCGTGTGGGCTGATATCTCCAATGTGACATGATAACAGTTCTGCAACCGTTTGATAAAGAAAGAGTAATTTAACCACTGACACCTGAATCTAGGGAGGCCTGTGATTCCTTAAATGGCTGAAGGAAGATTTACTCCTCTAATGTAGCAGTCCTGAGCACAGCCCTGCACACAACTCTCACAACACACATCCTCAAGTAACCATTTTCTCCAAACCATCTGTCTCCATACTGCAACTTCTTTACCGCAAACAGATACCTGTGCCTAGCAGTCTGCAAATCTTCAGTTATTCTTTTTTTTGTTAGTTTTTTATCATTATTAATTCCTTGCCCCATACTGACATTGCTTTGGTTAGTCCTTGCGCACGTATAGGTGGGTTGTGAGACAAGTGGAGCGTGCGTCTCCCTGGTCAGTCCCTGACCTTCCACTAGGCGTTCTGCATCTCCTTGCCAATTTTGTAACTTAGGATCTTATTCCAGTCGATCTTAGTGCGTGTGACAGGCAGCTGGCGACGCAGGGCTTTAAAAGTTGTGTCAGACATGGTCTGGTAGTTCTCACTTATTGCAGTCTGAGGACAAAAAGTGATAGAAACCATGAATATATTTTCTTATTGAAATATTTTTTCTTCAGTAAAATAGATTGTAAATACTCGAATGTAAAATGCAGAGTCAATGAAAGGCAGCTTACCTGGTAGTCATTTTCAGCGTTCTCGATAATGTCAACAAATTCCTTGGCTGTCTGGCTTTCATTCTGTTTCAAAAACACCCAATGAATCATTATCTTAAATCTATAGCACGGATGAACTCCTTTGAATATACCCAGAGATACCAGAGCCAGACTAATACTATGTGTGAAATGCTGTAAGACTGCACAGGTGTGTTTGTGTTGACAGGTTTAATATCTACTTACAGTCACTGGTATTGATTCTTCTACCTCCTTATGACTGACCAGCTGCACATTGCCATCTTCATAATAGTGCACCTGGAAATGGGGAAGAACTTTGTTAGTAAGATTTTCATTCAATATTCTTGACTTGATATCGTTTACTCAGATGAGCACAATAAATTGAATGTACCTGGATTTTCAACACTCCCACCACCTGAGCAGTGGACTGACCAATGGTAAGCTTCCACTCTGACCTACAGCGCCCATTCCTGTGTTAGGGAAATGAAGTGACGTGAGTTGACAATCAGACAGCAGCATCAAGAACATTTGTAAAACTGAGACCAATTATTGACTAAAGGCAGTTTGTAGACATTGTTTTTGTTCCGTTGTACAATCATGTTTGTCTTCATGTGAGGCAATAGAAGAGATTCTAAAAATAAACTGTAATCTAACCTAAAACACAAAAGATTATTAATCCTCTCCTAATATAATATATTAGTAGGATACACATGTATTCAGGTATGTTTATGAAAATGTGTTTGCAGTACAGTCAACATACCAGAAGTTTTTGGGTTGAAACTGATGTCCCTCAATGCAGGCTATGATAGTTTGCTGACCATCAACTGTTTTTCCATATACCTGCAACACACAATATGGGTAAAATGCAGTCTATACTGCCTCAATTACTTTTTTAATAACCATATTTGTGCACCTTACCGTGGAGACTCCAGTGGGATAGTGCTCTTTGACGTAGGCACTAAGGGAGGTATCACAGGCATCTCTCCAGCTTCTCAGGGCCATATCTCCTTCATAAGGCTCCACGTCGCTCACCTCTTTTCTTAGGTGGTCAAAGCGGAACGACAAATGGTTACGGGGGTCCAGAAAACGCCCCTGACCCAAGTCACCATGCTCTGTGATCAGGACCTAAAAAGAAGGGAGAGGGAGAATTGGGGACATGTGGCTCAGACAGTTGCTCTTCAGAAATAAATAGGAAAGACTTCAGGATGAAACATACCGGTTCATCGTAGCCCTCAAGTTTGGCAGGAGTAAACTGATCCATGTTGTACTGAGCAAAGGAGCTAGACAAACAGAATGGGCAAAAATATTTATTATATGACATCAAAGATCTTTCAACACATATTTTCTACAGACCATTTTGAGAACACTGACCATGCTTGTATCAACAACATACAGTATAATGAACCTCAATATATCCTCCCCCTGTCGAGGCTCTGGTGTTTTAAACAGTGAAGATTCAGTGTAAAATATCAATATCTTTTGCTTGGACGTTACTTGTAATTGAACCTGACTTACTGTGAAGCCCCCTCCCTAAGGAGGTTGTCATTGTTGAGAAGAAGCCGCACATCTAGCAAGAGAAAAAGAAACCACTGTTTATGAAGTACTCTTCAGAGACAAAACTATAATGTATCAGAGGCAAAGTAACCAACATTATATTAAATTAAATGACATTATTATGGCTATTTTGCCACAGCTGCCCTTTCCTTACCATTGAAGACCTCATTGAACTCTCCTGGAGGGGCATGAGTCACAAAGTTGGCCGCTATGCGAACCTATGGAGAGAAATTCAATGCAACTAATCAATTCAGCAATTATGACTCACAATACAATAGAGAAACACTATGGACTCATTCCTGCAATTAATATTTCCACTGTTTAACAAGCAAAACAAATCTATAATCTGCTACACAAGTCAGGGAAGTTGGAAAAAGAGTTTTACATATTTTGTTAGTAAATTTGTTCTGGCCTTGTGGTATTGCTACAGCTGGTACTAAGATGCAAGCTAAGTTTTGAAATAATTTTCTCTGGCTTAACTGTTTGATTTTCATCATGAGCATGAGTGAAGGTGGAAGTTTTAAACTCTTCTTTATGAGAATAACAAACCACATATAATAGATAGATAGATAGATAGATAGATAGATAGATTAGATTAGACGTGGTTCAATTATGTGTCATACTTCCTCATTGTGATTGCACAAAGCATAAACACATAAGCATTAAATCAATACATATATTGTACTTTTGTTATATTGGCATTGATGGAAATTACGTTGGGATAATTATCACCTAAAGCCAAACAACCAGAAATGACAATAACACCCCAGTTTAAAGAATGTCGGTCAACAATGACACACATAGCATGTTTTAAACAGGAAGAACAACTGATATATATCTCAATTATAGCTTTTATAACCATCAACACGCTGTAAACACTGAACCACTGTAGAATCCGCACGGCTCATCTACACTACAACATCACGCCATGATGTCTGATGGTATCAGGAGAAGCTGTTGTCCTGTAGGGTTCATGAAAAACGACACAAGCGTCTCTATCTACCTTCACAAGCAGAAACACACTGATAATAAAGTGAAGCTTCTCTCCAGCTAACAGGCTCCATTTAATCCGTACACACACCCATGCATCCCGGGCTCAGCCCATGTGAGGCGACCGAGCATTTTCGCTGCAACTGTATCTGTTTGACCCAGAATTAGCCGCTAATGCTAGCTTAACGTAGTACGGGAGGAAGCGTCGCCCACCCTGCGCTTATTGCAGATTAGTGCGAACGCTGCAACGCGACTTTGGGAGGCACCTCGGTGCATCTGCGTCCACACGTGCAGTTACGACAAGTTGTCAGTAAAAGTGTCGGCTTTTTATTCAGCCGCTAGCCAACTGCAAGCTTTAACTAGCATTGGCTAGTTAGCTGACCGTAGCTTAAAGGCGCAAGTTTATCATTCCGATGCGTGGCCAGAAACGGTCTTTTTCCTTCCAAAGATGAACCATTGACTCGTGCGAACATCCACCACAGACAGATGAGTAGATAGAAGAAAGAATGCGCCGAAGTAAAGAATAATCAAGTCCCCAAACCTTCTCCTCTTCTGACAGCGGATCCTCGAAGTCAGCCATCTTGGCTCTTTGTGACCCCACCCACCCCAGCTGACTGACAAAACCATTGCGGCGGTTCAGTCACATGAGGAAGTTGTTCAGAGATAAATCTTTACAAAGTAATTCTGAAATATATCTTTACAAACAACTAAGAAATATACCTTTACAAACAACTATAAAATATATATCTTTACAAACAACTATGAAATATATCTTTACAAACAACTATGAAATCTACCTTTACAAACAACCATGAAATATAATCTTTACAAAGTGATCCTGACATATATCTTTACAAAGTAATTCTAAAACATATCCTACACTTTTCAAAGGTGTTTTCGAATATGTTGATTAAATATAATCAGCGTTTAATTTTTTCCATCAGTTTATAAATAATGCTTATATAATGAAATAAGATTGTATTTCACCCAACACTTAATTAGCAATGTCTCTTTTTATATTTTTCACATTCTATGCCACTTCTAAATATTTGTGTCGGTTGCTGTTGATGGAAATTGAAAAAAAGGAAAAGGATAAATCTGTACAGAAATGTGAAGACATGAGACCTGAGAGACTACAACGCAAGAGGGCGCTAAAAGCTCGGTTATTTTATACTTCCTACTTCCTTTTTAGGGCGTTGCGGTATAGTGGCTTTCTTACAAAATAAAAGCATTTGTATATTACTGGTATTAATGAACTGTTTAAAGAAATATTTTTAGCAGTCCCAAACAGCCTTGGGCGTATTTTTTAGATGTCTTCGTTCCCATTAATCGTAAATATATTCCTTTTTTCCGGTTTTGGTCCATTCGAGAACTGTATTACTGGTATTATACATTATTTTGTAAGTCACAGGAAGAAATAAGATGTTTACTTTTTGGCTAGCTTGGTTTTGGCGTGCCTGTGTGTTCATTGTGTTCTGTGTGTCACCAGCGGAGCAGCGTCACTGTCATGGCGTCACATGTAAGATTGAACTTTACAGACTCTTTGAACGGATACGACACGCAGCCAGAATCAACTTTAACTGTGAATGCGTAAAATGTACAACTTGCCTTAGCTACTTGCTAAGTGTTTTGATAGCAGCTGACTTAGCAAGCGGTCTAGTGTTTAATCCAGAAACTAACTCGCTTGTTACTCAAAGGCTAATGTTTCACCGACTCCTGTGTGTTTGGTGGTAAACTAACCCAGCTAGCCGCCTAGCTTCCCGGCTAGGACATGAATAAAGCATTGTTCGCGCTGAGACACTTTGTGTCACGGAGACGTGCTGTGAGTTTCTCTGCTGCGTGTTGTCAGGTGACGAGCAACCCGGAGGAAATAGCCAGACTGTACCGGGAGGTCAGCCTCTTCCCTTCTCTGAGCAGAGCAGACGTGGGACCTGTCATCACCTCCCAGTATGGAGGCAAATACAGCAACATCTACACAGGTTCGTGTCCGTGTCCCAACAAACACGATCTGTCAAAATCAACTCCTTTTCCCAAACCACCACTCCTCCATCCCGATGGGAAAAAAGTGACCAGGCCTAGGAAGGATGTAAAGGAGAAGTTGAAAGGAGTTAGGAAAGGAGACTCACATTGCAGAGAAAACCCAACTCCACTCACAGCCAGTTATAAACAAGAAAACAACAACTTAATGTGTAATATAAGTTACACAGACTGCAGGGCACTTTGTGCCGTAGGCTGTGAACCCACAGTTATGGTAAAGTTTCCTGTCCAAGACAGACACGTCCTGGGACAATGTTTCGCCAAATGAAAATGTGAGGTTTTCAGTTCAATTAAAGGAACAAATAGATGTCATTAGAAATTAAAATGAAACAAACAGGACTGAAATGTTGAAATGATATGATCATGTGAGGACTATACGTGAAGAAAACCTTATGGTAGTGGAGGAAATTCTCTTGGGTGTCTGGTGTGTCCTATGCTAAAGGAGATGAGTTAGGAAGCGTTGAAGCTCCTTTCCTTATCATTTACAGAATTCAAGCAGTTCTTATTATGACATCTACTGAAATACTTCCTGCTCTTGTCTTGAAAATTATTCTGTTTGTTTATTCTCCTCTGCAGAGTGGAGCCAACGTGACCTGGAGAGGAATGAGAATGTCAAGTTTTGCCGGCAGTACATTGTGTTCCACGATGATAAGTCTGTGGTCTTCTCTGGAGCTTCTGGAAACTGCACTGAGATTAAAGGAGAGTACGTACAACATTTTTCTCTTTTTATCTGAATTGGAGTTGGAAATGTTCCTCTGGACCTGTGTCTCATCAACAGTTTCCTCCTGTCAGGGTGTTGAGCAAGGATTCCCCCTCAGGTGAAATGAAGGCTGTTGTCAGAGAGTGTAAGATCAAAGGGGACGACAAACAGTTTCTGGAGGTGTGTGGTCGTCCTTCTCACTCACACTCAGCATTGAGACTCACATCCACTGTGATGTCTTTGTTCCACTAAAGATACTTTTAGGTTAGATATTTAACAGACATTCACTGCGGATCACTGGGCTTTCACTAAACACATTAAAACAATTCATCAGTCGTTTGGAGTCAGTTTTTTGTTTTTATATTGATCATTGAAAATATCAGAAGCACAAAATTATAGCAAAAAGACACATTTAGGATATCAATACAATATGACATGGAAGCTATGGAAGCTATCAAAACATGTTTTCTAAATATTCATATAGAATAGATGACGCACTAAAGTGAAAACTCTGGAAGCCAGAGTAAATGTCTGTCAAATTTCCAATGATGTTACACTTTACTTTTTTAGACCCCCTGTATGGTGCTCATTAATATCTCTGTTTGCTATGTTTTCTACATATAGCCTAAATCTCCCTTGACTTTGCATTTTGAACCTTAGATATTTTACCGCTCTTTTCTCCTGGCGCCTTTGTGACCCTGCAGATCTGGAGTAAAAACATCAAGATGAAGAGCATCGATCTAACAGCCCTAAAGAAGCACGGCAAAGTCTATGAAGACGGTGAGTCATCAGAATTTTTCTGTTATTCAGTTTCTTTGAAACTTGGCTTTTTACATGTGCAGGTGTTATTTACAATTTTTTTGCATCCCTAGAACAATTTGGCTGCTTGGTTTGGTCCCACTCTGAGACCCACCTTTTGTATGTGGCGGAGAGAAAGAGGCCCAAGGCAGAATCCTTCTTTCAGGTCTGTCAGCACAAACTGAGACAAACAACAAACACTGCTGCACTGTGCTCTACAATTAAAGAATTTCAAGCATGTTGATTTCCCCCTTAAATTTGTCAATATGTTCAGTACTGCAAAATACACAACAAACTTTTTAAAGTCGATCCATGGTTACTTGATTGCCTCATTGCACAGTTTAGATACAAGTTTCCAGCTCTTCAGTGGTAAAGAATTGAAATCAAGAAAAAACCTTTCTTGCAAATCTTAAATCACTAAGTTGGTAGAATGTTAGCTTCAGCAAATTAAGACTCAACAGAATGGAGCAAATATATCTTAATAGTTGTTGCATGCCATTGAGAGGGAGCTTATTTTATAACAACTCGGCAAACTGGTGCATCTTGAAAATCTTTTCATGTTGAATGCCTCCCAGGTATTTTCCATCACCTTTAAAAGATTGATACCTTGACACGCCTTGCTGGAATGTGGACATCAGAACATGAAGCATGTTTTCTGCCCTGTATATGATGTAGAGTTTATTCACCATTTACCATAGCTCATCGGCACTGTGTGTAGGATTAATGTAATGTAAATGTCATTGCTCATTATTCTGTATCTCATTTTCTGCTTGTAGACTGTGTCACCGGAGCTGTCTTCCATCGGGGATGAGGAGGAAACCATGAAAGAGGAGAAAAAGGAGACTGTTAAAGTAATTGAAATGAACTCTCTCAAATTTCAAAATTGAAAACATTGTCACTCTTCAAAGGTTTAAGTTTACATTCCTACTTTCCAATTGTCTATAGTTTAAGTTGGTTTATAAAAACAATTCCTGCAGGGGGAGCAATTTGTCCTCCGTGAGGACTGGGGAGAGGCGCTGGTTGGTAAGAATTGTCCAGTGCTTTGTGTTTTGGACATCGAGGGCGACAACGTCTCTGTGCTGGAAGGTGTGCCTGAAAATATCTCACCTGGACAGGTAAGTGCAACACTTCCTTGCAAGGATGAGTGTTTTTTTTCATGTTTGTCTATTTTTAGTCATCATGGTCTATCTCTGTGTCTGCAGGCATTTTGGGCTCCAGGTGACACAGGTGTGGTGTTTGTAGGCTGGTGCCACGAGCCATTCAGACTTGGCCTCAAGTACTGCCCCAACAGGAGGTGATTACTGGTTACACCTGTCAGAGAAAAGTTCAAATTAAAGCTGGACTAAGAACTGTGTGTAAGGCTCACAGGCTAATACTGCTCCTTAGTAATGTTTTCCCCTTCTCTGTCAGGTCGACTTTATTCTATGTGGATCTCACTGGGGGGAAATGTGGTAAGTTGGTGAATATTCCTTCCTTATTAAGTCTTTAATACCTATTTTAGAAACGTTAACATTAAGTGACAAGAGTGTTCTGCACGTAGGCAGGTTTTCCATATCTGAATTTCACACATATTAATGTATTTCACACCTTTTCTAGTGTAAAACTGTTATAGCTACTGATTGCGGATGTTCACATGTATCTGTTTATGTCCTTTAGAGAAGCTGTCATCAGGCACCAGTGCAGTGTGTTCCCCCAGGATGAGTCCAGACCAGTGTCGAATTGTGTACTTGGAATGTTCTGTCTATGGGCCACATATGCAGTGCAGCAGGCTCTGTATGGTGAGACAGAATTAAGCCTCTCTTTTCCCCCACAAAGCCCCGTTCAGATCTGTTATTAGATCCATCCTGAGTGATCCCATCACAAGTGGTCAGAGCTAAATACAGGTCTGAATGCACCAAAATGCGTTGTCATGGCATCTTTAGATCAGATCAGTCGGACCACATTTGGAGGTTGTCTGGGACGGATGTGAATGCAAATATGTCCCAGACCATGTATGAAAAACCGTTTTCTCAGCTGACACCTATGACTATCTACAGTTTCACTACAAATCTAAAATCTTTGCACCTCATCTGTACACACAGTTCAAACAGTGCAGACATATTTCATTACATACCTATCTCTCTCTTACATCTCCACCTCTCTCATGCTCTCTCTCTCTACATCTCTCGTGCTCTCAGACACACACAAACACATGTATAGTGGACAAATCTGCAAACTGTGGTCTTTGCAAACAGAAATTACACACATATTAATTTATATATATATTTAGAGGGGAAGTGAGATCAGATCACAAGTCCTCACCAGAGATGAGAGAAGAAGAACAGATACTTTATTGATCCCTCAAGGGGAAATTCTTTTTACACTAATTTGTATACATGCAGTTTTTAACCTTGAAGCAAATAGAAGACTGTACAAGGCACCAGAAGTGTCTACTTTCCCTTTACAAATAGTACTGTCTTCACTGAAGATAGTAGTTAGATGTGATGTGCCATCTTGTGCTTTTCTATTCTGTGGACATATATATATGTTGTTACAGCTGTACATTCTATTTGCTCCATATGCTTTTCTTTGTGCTTGCAAATCATTTTTAGTATGACTGGTATACCAAGAAAACCTCAGTGGTGGTGGATGTGGTACAGCGACCTGGAGAAGGTGAGGAATAGTTGATACCTATAATTTCATTGTACACCCTGTTCAATGACAGGCATTTATATAGTCATATGAATATTCCCCTTTTTTCCACTATAAATAAAAACCTTATTATGTCTGTCTGCATTGGTGTGTCTTTACAGATGGCTTCACTGGTCTCTACAGCTCTCAGTTGTCCCCTCAATGCTGGTCAGCTGATAGTCAGAGTGTTATTGTAGCTTGTCCTCAGCGCAGCCACAAGGTAGAGTCAACTCCTGAGAAGAGGCTTGTTATTATAACAATGGACAAGATTGATAATTTTCTGATGAATTTACATTTTCCTCTTGTAGGACCTGTTGATGGTGGATATAAGCTCCGGGAAAGTCACCTCTCTGACCTCAAGTAAGTCACTGGACACATTTATAAGCCTTGATCTTACTCATGCTTGGATCTAGATTTTTCTTTTAGTTTACAGATATTTGGTGCTGACAGTCTCCAACAATTCACTTACTTACAAGAGCACTGTCCTGATAAAGACCTTTGTCTGCAGAGTGTGATGCTGGAAGCTGGTGTCTGCTGAACATAGAGAGAGATCTGATGGTTGTCAGCTACTCTTCTCCTAACTACCCCCCAAGTCTGGTAGGCTCAGTGTTCTTTATTTCAGTATAAATATTTTCATATATTATTAGTATTATTAAGTATGTTTTTACATCAATGTCATTTTGGGATTGTGTTGGGGGATACCATGAGATGGAGAGTCAGTTATGTCACTCGTTGTAATGTAATATCTCTGTCCAGAGGGTTGGTTTCCTTCCAGCCAGAGATTCTCAGGAGCAAATTGAGTGGGTGACTTTGGAAGACTCTCAGGTGTTACCAGATATTCACTGGCAGATCTTGACTTTCACCCCTCCCCCAGATCAAGACAACACTCAATACTGTAAGACTACCAATTGTTCATTTTTGTTTTTTCTCAAATGATCCGGAGAGATATAGTCAGTTTTGTCTACTCTGAAATGTACATACGGTAAACAGCTTTCTGACAGAATCCACAAAAAACTGAGTATGAGATCTCAAATAATCTGGTAAGGAAGCTAACAACCACCTTTGTCTAGAATGAACAAACCTAAGCTGATAACCACTGATTTTTATCAACAGACAGATTTATCAACATATTTGTTTGTTCAAACCTGGAAGTTTGCAACTTCTCTTACAATAGAAGGATAACAGAAGTGAAAGCTCCCAGTTAGTCTTAAATCAGAAAAAAATATTATGTCCGAAAGTTTATGAAGGGTTGGAAATACTTTGGTGTTAATGTGAGACAAATAGAACAATATATGTAATATTAATAAGCCTTTTTTTTAAATTGTAGCTGACCTTGATTTTGAAGCTTTGTTGATCAAACCAAAAGAGGTGAAGGATGGAGTGAAGTTGCCTCTTATCGTCACTCCTCATGGTTGGTTCCTCTCTTTATGGTTCTGTTACCATTACGTTTTTCTTCTGTAAACAAAAGTCGGATAGAAAATTGTCCTACAGTATCGACTACACTATAATGTTCTGCATTGATCCTCAATGTGCTGCCATTGTGAAACAAGCTATTAATCCACAAGTTTATTTTTAGGATTGTGTAAGTGTAAGGGTTTTGTCTCTGCTCAGTCAAGAGCTACTTCTACAGAAAAGATTGGCAAAGGCAACAGTGGTTGCTATGACAATGGTGTCCTTAGTGGCAAAATGTTAAATCACACTCTTACAACCAAGAATAGTTGTTTATAACAGGGATTTCCAATGCTGTAATACAATTAATATATTTTAATGTTTCACCTTCACATTTACAATATAAGTATAAGTACATTCATGCTACACAGAACTAAGGCAAAAAAGACACTTGACTTTTAATAAAAACTGACAATCTGTATTGTACATTCTGTTTCATTAGGGGGTCCCCACTCAGTGATTGTAGCTGAGTGGCTTCTGTCGTCCTCTGTGCTGTGCAGGATGGGCTTTGCTATACTACTGGGTGAGTTCATGTTTGAAACCTGCTCTGAAGATAGACATCCATTGATAGAATAAAAACTGTGTGTCAAAGATAAAGAGATTCACATTCCTTGTCCTGTAGACTGAAGATAGTTTTAAGATTTAGTTTGGATTTAGTTAAGTTTAAATACATTTATTTGCAAGGGTTTCAGACTAGAAAAAGTATTGAATATACTTCAAAACTCAAGACAATTCAGTTCAATTCAATAAAATTTTATTTGTATAGTGCCAAATCATAATATACATTATCTCAAAGCACTTTACATAGAAGGTCAAGACCTTAAAATCTTATTAATATAGAGAAACCCAACAGTTCCCACAATGAGAAAGCACTTTGGTGACTGTGGAGGAAAAACTCTCTCCTTAACAGGGGAAAACCTTTAGCAGAACCAGGCTCAATGTGGGCGGTCATCTGCCTCAACCGGTTAGGGTGAGCAAAGAAAAAGGGGGAGGAGAGGAGAGATGGGTGGAAAAGAGGGGAGAGAGTGATAATGGGGAGGTGAGAGAGAGAGAGGCGAGAAAGACCAGTAACACTTGAGCACCATCAGGTATCAGATCTGACTAAATGTAACAGTGTAAAGACTATTCATTATTATTGATAACAGGCACAATTCATATAATAATTAATTAATGAGATATTGTAATTAATAATAGTAATAATGGTAAAAGTTGTTGTCCTGACATATTTTTTCATGTGTAAGTTCTCACACACATCAGGAACAGGTTGCTCACAGGCAAACCCAATTATAGGTTGGTGTTTTGCCAGCACATTTACAAATGCAACACTATCCCAGCTGATGGCCAGTTAATAACTTGGATTCTGTCAACATGAGTCCTTTGGCCTAATTCTCAAGAATTATGAGTTCATACTTGCTGTTCTATGGCTTGTAGTATGTGCAGGTTGTAATCAACAGCCTCATTTTGAGTTTTAGGATCGCGTAAATCAGCTTTCATAAATGTGTTTTTATCTGTTCAAGAAAACATCATAATATCTAGCCATGATACATAGAAAATAATATGTTTTTGGTTTGCTTTATTTTTTTATTTCCAGTTAACTATCGTGGCTCTCTTGGATATGGCCAGGAGAGTATCCTCTCATTACCCGGAAATGTTGGCAACCAGGATGTAAAAGATGTTCAAGTAAGAAGAGCCACAAATGAGCCCACAGGAGCCCATATTATTTTTTTTATTTTTTTTTAAGTGTGATGTAGCTTTGTTTGTGCATGAAAAAAGGTCTCCCAAGTTACAAAAGCCCAAATCCATGTAAAAGAGTGTGTGTGCCCCCCCGCTTTTAAATCACTTTGACACAATGGGGGGAATGTCAATTCATGAATGTGATACGCTCTGAAAGTATCTTCATCTCCTAAAAAGAAAAAATAACTTATGTCCCTCATTCAAAGTTTTCCACATTTTCCTTCCGAACAGTTTGCTGTTGAAAGTGTTCTGAAAGGTGGTGAATTTGACGCACAGAAAGTGGCAGTTTCAGGAGGCTCCCACGGTGGTTTCCTCGCCTGTCATCTGATTGGCCAGTACCCAGCATTCTACAAGGCCTGCGTGGCTCGCAACCCTGTCACCAATTTTGCTTCGATGATTGGCAGCACAGACATCCCAGACTGGTATGTCTTGGCATGAGCATTCCCCCACTCGTCCCCAAATGGTTTTACTCATTTTTTATGGCTGTGTCAGTCATGCACAGCTACACATGTGTGGTGCTGTATCATTGTCACCTCTGACATTCTGGCCTGGCAGCTGTAAGCATGCAATGGAGTGTGATGAAGGGCATGTGTCTGTCTTGTTGAAGGGAGGTTTACAGTGATGCACACAGCAGGGACATCCTCTCAAAACCATTCTGTGACTTCTCTTTTTAACTTTCTGTTTTTATATTTAACTAGGTGCATGGTTGAGGCTGGTTTCAACTACAGCACAGACTGTCTACCTGACCCTTCTGTTTGGGAACAGATGTTGAACAAGTCCCCCATTAAACATGTAACACAGGTAAGGATTCCTGTGCCTTGACTGTATATGTAACTTCATTGGTGTTGTTACACAATGTAGTAACCTAAGGTGATCTCTTTTATTAGGTACAGACACCGGTTCTGCTTCTCCTAGGGGAAGATGACAAGCGTGTACCCAACAAGCAGGGAATCGAGTATTACAGGGCACTGAAAGCAAAGCAGGTTCCAGTTCGGTAAGCAGCTTGTCTGACATAACCAATAACACACAGTACTCAGATATGCACAGTAAGACTTTTTTATCACATAAGTGCTCTAACGTGTGTTGTTTAGACTGCTGTGGTACCAAGGGAACAACCACTCTCTCTCCAAGGTGGATGCAGAGTCTGACGGCTTTATGAACTCCACTCTTTGGATAATTCAACACTTAAGTCAGTGACGGTAAATATCAGACAAAAAGGTAGCAAGACGCTGCTGTGTGTCAAGGATATGATGCTTCTGTTTTCAAAACAGTGTGTGGTCCATTCCAAAGCCAAAGCTCTGAATGTGCTGTCCAACCAGAACACACTTCATGTAAATGTACGTTACCTGTATTCTACTGGGGTCGATGATGATTGCTACAATTACTTTCAATAATTGGGAAATAATAGTTTTATCACTTTTGATTCTGCATTTTTGTTGCTACTGTTTTTAAATACAAAATGAAGGGGGTTTCAGTGTTTGAGGTTCCATTACCAAAGAAAATGAATTTAGTGAACAATCTGTGTTCACTATTACAGTTTGAAAACAAAAGGTTTAATGGGTTTCCTGAGTCAGTGCACTTAATAAAATGATTGTGAAAATATTACCAGTGTGGGATGAATCTCGCATAGATGACCATGCTCTGATAAAAGGATTTTTGTGCTATATTTTGTCTTTAAACATTTAGAAAGGTAATGATCGAAGTCATCTTACTTTCTTCAATCAATAAATCAACATTTATTTATATAGAACCTTACAACAACCAAGGGTTGACCAAAGTGCTTCACAATTGCAAATCAAACATACACAAACAACAAACACAAGACAAGAACAACAGTTTCAGTTAAAGGCTAGTTCAAACAAGTATGTTTTTAGCTTGGTTTTGAACAGAGGCAGGTCAGTGGTGGTGCGTAGGTCAGAGGGCAGTGCACTCCAAAGTTTGGGACCTGCTACTGCAAATGATCGGTCAGCCCACTGTTTGCTCCTGGATCGGGGGACCTCTAGCAGGTGCTAGGAGCGGAGAGCTCTGCCGGGTTGGTGGAGCTTCAGGGTTTCTCTTATGTAGGCAGGTGCAAAGTTTACTGCATTGCTTGTAAAGTCGTTTGCTTTTTAAAAAAATTTTAGTTATGTATCAGATGTTCCTCAAATTGGTCATGGTCACATGATTTTCCACCTGTCACTTGCTTTCAGTTCTGCATAGATACATCCCATTTTTTGCCACTGAACCGACCTTTAGAAACCCTATTTAATGTCCTCTGTTTGCACCTGGATATAAGACTGCTTCATCTGCCTCCTGATTAGAATTATATACATGCTACTTGCAATGGTAAGTGAGACTAATTATCTACCATCAGTAATATACCGCTTTTGACTGAGACAAATATTTTCACTATTGTAACATGAAAAAGACAGAAATGGCTGATTAGAAAGGCTTGAAAAAGCCAAAGTGATTTAATTTGCAGTTGTTTGAAGCTACTTTAACTCTAGGATGCCATTGATTAAATGTATGATGGTGATCATAGTGTGATATTGTTTAAAATGAAACTATATTATATTTTCTGAGCTATCAAAAAACAACTGAGATGAATTTGGTTTCTTCTTTTGTCTCAGGCCGTGTTGAGAAATATCCTCATCTTTGGTCAGCTTCTATCATTAGTGAGGACCCAAAATGTCAAGTTCTTCCCATGCGACAGTGATGAGAATGCCACCACGGTAGACTGCTGTGGGAGATCACTCAAGAAAGTCCCCACCATTAAGTCTAACACTGTGGTGTCAATCAATTTAAGTCAGAACAAGATACACCATGTAGAGAAGGATGCTTTTGCAGGTGTCCTAAACCTT
Source organism: Paralichthys olivaceus (assembly GCF_024713975.1). Taxonomy (NCBI): domain Eukaryota; kingdom Metazoa; phylum Chordata; class Actinopteri; order Pleuronectiformes; family Paralichthyidae; genus Paralichthys; species Paralichthys olivaceus. The sequence continues at coordinate 17,276,613 of NC_091098.1, read as the reverse complement.
CAGACTCTGAAAATAATATACAATTGTCAACCAAGTCGATTAAGAGCCTTAGATAACGACTCATGCAACATGGAGATCCACCCTCAAGTCTTCAAGAGCCTGCACAATCTTACATTTCTGTATCTATCAGGAAATAGCCTCAAATCTATCCCCTGGTTACCTGAAACCCTGAAGGTCCTTGATTTACAGAATAATTGCATCTTCCAAATTACACAACCTTTGAAAACTCCAAATCTGGAAGGGCTCTTCCTCACTAAAAACTGCTTTTATGCAAACCCTTGCTACCAGTCCTTTTACATCAGTGAGATGGTTTTCAGAGAGCTTCATAAACTCAAAAACCTAACATTAGGGTATAATAATTTGACATCTATCCCTAAGGGACTGCCACCCTCACTGGAGAGTCTGGATTTAAGAGAGAATACAATCACAAAGATTTTAAATGGAACATTTGCGAACCTCACTATGCTAAAGTATTTGAGTTTGGAGTGGAACTGCCAGCGTTGTGACCATGCAGCTAGGCCCTGTTTTCCTTGTCCAGGTCTTAAACCTCTAGACCTGTATTCAAACTCATTTTATGCTGAGAGCAGCTCTATCATCTACCTAAGTTTAAGGGGCAACTCTTTGACAGACTTTCCAGAGGGTATTTTCAGACCTTTGAAGAATTTAAAGAGTTTGGACCTCTCTGACAACCTCCTTGCATGTACTATGCAAAATGGCACCTTCTTTGCAGATCTGAAGGGCCTCACTTGGATTAGCCTTATCTACAACTATGAACCATTGCGAACATTTGACAGGCTGACCCTCTCCCCAACTATAAGCAATATATCTGGTCTGGAACATCTCCTTCTGACTGGTAACTTTTTCCGCGAGCTTTCACCCAGCAGCCTTGATGTTCTGTCCCAGCTTAAAAAACTAAAGACACTGGAACTGAGAATGAACTTCATTACTAATTGTAACTTGACAGCTCTGACACAGTTACCATCTCTCATTGATATCAACCTCTCCCAAAACATGCTTTCATTTCTCCCTTGCAGCTCTAGTACACCATCTGAGATTGTGGCACAGGAAGGCTGTCATAAAAATAATTTATATACACACAATTTCCATGACCAACCCATGATTGTACGTAATCGTGAAGTTCCATCAAATAATGAGATCTGGGAACCCAATCAATCAAATGAGCTGGGAATGAACAAGGACAAGGTGTCACAATTTCCATCACTAAGTGACTTTAGAACTCGTTTTTGTCATAATAAATTGACTTTTGACCTGTCTCAAAATGACATTATATCTGTTAACAAACATGTGTTTCTAGGCATGGAAAATGCTGTTTGTTTGGATCTCTCCTTCAACTACATGAACCAAGCACTGAAGGGTGGGCAGTTTAACAGCACAAAAAAGTTAGTTTTTCTTAATTTGTCATACAATAGGCTTGATCTTTACTATTCTAGTGCTTTTAGTGAGCTTAAACACACTCTCAAGGTATTAGATATTAGTAACAATGATTTTCACTTCAGAATGAAGGGCATGGGCCATAGTTTTGAGTTCCTTTGTGAGCTTACTACCTTGGAGGTCCTTAGTCTTGCCAACAATGCCATTGAGAAGAGAATAAGTAAAGGACTGAGCAGCAGCTCTGTGAAGTACCTGTACTTCTCTGGAAATGACCTCAATGTTATGTGGGAATCTGACAACAACCTGTACACCAAATTCTTCCAAAACCTGACAAGCCTCATCTACCTGGACATCTCCAACAACAACCTGACCTCAATCTCACAGGAGATTCTGTGCAACCTCCCAGGAAGCATTGAAGCCCTCATTATCAGCAAGAATCTGCTTGAATATTTCCCATGGCAGAATATCACAGCACTAGGCAATTTGTGCCACCTGGACCTCAGTTACAATAAGCTCTTTTATTTGCCCTATAACCCCACAGGATTTAGAACCAATCTTTCTCTCTTGGACCTCAGTTACAATACACTTAGTTTTATCCCCAAGCCTTTCTTCAAAGAGTTAAAATCCTTGCAATATCTGTATCTCAACAACAATAACATCAAGGAGTTGGACCATCAGAATCTACCCACCTTTTTTCTCAATGGAAGTGCCATTAAGAAACTCACTTTACATAAAAACCCCTTTAAATGTGATTGTGATACATCCTGGTTTGTGGAATTCTTGCTCACTACTCCAGTCCAGATTCCTTATGTCACAACACATATGCGTTGTGAATTCCCAGTGTCCAAACAAGGCATGAGTATACTATCAATGGACCAGCATTCCTGCCAGGAAATATATGGCAGCTTAGCTTTCTTTCTCTGTTCCCTCTTGGCTGTGACATTCACTGTTCTGCCCCTGCTGAAGCATCTCTATGGCTGGGACATGTGGTATTGCTTACAGGTGCTTTGGGCAGGGCATAAAGGATATACCCAGCTGCCTGGTACTGATTCACTGAACCGCTATGATGCTTTTGTGGTGTTCGACACCAACAACAAGGCTACGAGAGACTGGGTCTACAACGAGTTAACTGTCCATCTGGAGAACTTTGGTCACAGGACATTTAGTCTCTGTTTGGAAGAGAGGGATTGGATTCCTGGGCTTTCATGTATTGAGAATCTACACAGCGCTGTCAACAACAGTGTGAAGACGGTGTTTGTGCTTTCCAGCGGCGCTGACGGTGGTGATACGGTCAATGGTGTGATCCGCCAGGCTTTCTACATGGTACAGCAGCGGCTCCTGGACGAAAAGGTCAGTAAAATGTTGTCTCACATTAATGTGCATTTTGTGGAAGTGGTGAGACTGAGCATGAGTACACAACACAAAATGTTCTCTGATTTTACCCAAACAAGGTGGACGCAGCCGTGCTGGTTCTGTTGGATGAGATGTTTCCCAAACTGAAGTACCTCCAGCTGAGGAAGAGGTTGTGTAGAAAGTCTGTGTTGACCTGGCCAAAAAACCCAAAGGCTCAGCCTCTTTTCTGGAATGAAATGAGAATGGCATTGTCGTCAGATAACCTCAAATTATATGACAACAACATGAGTGAAAGTTTTGTCTGACTCCATATTAACAGCTGATCCTGAGACCTTTTGTGGAAATTGATTGATGATGTGACGTACTGTACATACTAGTATTATTAATATGTTAATCGTTTTGATTCAAACATAGCAGCTCTTCCATGCCAATATTTTTTTGTCTTTCTTTTCAAGAGTGCTTGATTTTGATTAATGATTTCAATTGTTGTGTTTTGTTTTTTTATTCATTTGAAGTGTTATGTTATGAATTCTTTATTTTTCCAATCCTGAGTTTGCTTTACTTTTTCTTTTAAGAGTTAGTCGCTGTCTTCGGAGAGCTTGAGTTAGTATGAGAAATTAGACTTTATAATTCAACAATAAAAATTAATTTCACCTAATTTCACTCTTATAACTCTATTTAATTTATAGTTTTATTTGAATTTTCTGTCTGTTCACACCACAATTTTCAAATTTCACTTGTCTTTGATTAGCTCATGGGGAGAAAATGAAACTAGTGATTGTTTCTTTCAGATCACAGATGACTTAAAGGTCATCAGCTGCATCCAAAGTTACACTTACAGTTACATGCAAGAACAGGTGTTCTGGATGAGGAGTGGAAATAAAAGCAGAATCATTCTCCCTAAGGCAAGTGGCGTAAAACGAATTATGAAAATAATAAATAATAGTACTACTGAAACAATACATTTCAAGCTACAAACATACAGTAACTAAACAAATACACACAATGTCTGTTGTGGGCAGTACTGCTGTTAGTTCTGTAGCCAACATTTATTGAAGCCTTCAGTCCCAGCTTCATATTTCGTCTCATGACGTGGGAAGTAAAACTGACCAACACCAGCATGTCTGAAAGTGAAATCTCTGCTCTGACAAGTTCTTATGATTCTATGAGTAAATAACTGTAAAGTGAACAGTTGCTGTTTCTGAATTTAAGTTTCCAAAGGCTGTTGATCACATAGCAAAATTGTTTTGGCCCACATCCGGCCCACGTATATACCAGGTCAAAGGATGGCACTTTGGCGGTTACAGATCTGGGCCACAAGTGAGCCACTGCATTAATGCATTTTAACTAAAGGTGCTAAAAATGGCTAGAATTTGTTTTGTGGCATTTGGGCTATATTCACCATTTACCAAAGGAGCCACTTAGGTTCACATCCAGAGTTCACCTTGCAGAGATCGCCGTATGTTTTCCAGAAAAGGGCCAGCATTTGTTTTGGGATATTTGGGCCACACTAGCTATTTTATAAGTTGGTAACTTTAAGCTTACATACTATTTGCTCTGGCCACAAGAAGGCCAGAGGTGCTGCTTTATTACATCCGTATAAGCCATCTGGGGGCCCAGGTCCACAGTTGCTGTTGTGTAATTTTGGATTTGCATCTGGACATCTAATATACAAAACAAACTCATTCATGGGATTAAATTACTGATGACTGTCAGGATATCTGTTGCCTGATCTGTATGGGGGGGGGGGAGGAGATTGGAATACAATTCAATTTATTTAATTGCATGAATTTGCGTGATTTTTGTAAGGGGGGGGGGGGGGGCAGACAATTGAAATCCCTTACTGACGCTCAGGTCAGGTGTTTGCATCATTGCTGTTGGCGCTGCCCTGCCACGCCACGGAGGTCGCGCACACGCCAGCTTGGGGGAGAGCGCGCCCACGCGGACCCGATGGCAGGACAGGTCATCATAAACGAGCTGAACCGATGACATCATGGAGCCCGCGCTGCGCTCGGACGGGGGCACGGCGGAGACCCGGCGATGATGGAGCGGCGCCTGTCCGGTGAAGCGAAGTTTTTACGCACAACCGCGGACTCCGTGGCATCACCCGGCGACACAATTTAAACAAATGAAACAGTGAGCTGTCCGGCAGATTAATTATTATGTAAGGCGCAGGCTCGAACTCATGGAGCCGTGCGCATATGAGCAAGAAACTAATCCTTCATGTCGTGGTCGTAGTAGAGTTATTCCGGCGTCTGTGTCCGGGCTCACATGCACGATCAGCGTCGTACTCGTGCCACCCATGAACCACAGTGAGGACTAAATGACAGTTTGGACTGAAGGCATGTTGACGAGAGAGGAACCTATGGACTACATGTCATTGCGCACATCAGCGACCACTGGTTCTGTTGCAGTCCGGGTGGTGACTCCACTTCTCTCCTCGCGGCAACAGCTGGCTGCCACCTCACAAGTAAGTGCAGAGGCTTTGGGCGCCGGTATGAAGTGAGGGGGTTGCCTACTTGTGGAATCTTATTTTAGCATTTTGTTCTTTCGTTTCCCTCCCTCTGTCGGTAAGGTCTGACATACAGCTGCGTAAACCTGACCATGGAAACAGACCAGCTACACAGGTTTATCACATCTCCATTTTAACGCAAGTGATGGACACAGCTTCGGCAGCAGCAGGCTAACATGTGTCCTTGTTTTAAAAGCTTTATCTGTTGTTTTATTGCAACAATCATCTCGTTCACTTTAGGTGCATATTTCACATCTCATGTACCAAGAAATGAAGGGCCTACACACGGGATTGCTGGTTCCATCGCTGGCACACATAAGGCAGAATTCATTGTCTCAAACAATGATGGAAAAGGGATTGACAGATATGTTATGACTGACAAGCAGACTTAACCAATCTCTCCGTTGAATCCTGTACAGTGGCGCCCAGCACCCAATCCTCTTGGATTAGAGGAGGGATTATAATTTGGATTTGCCTCTGCTTTGCAGACAGTCTCTAATATCTGGTCCATCACAGACTAGGTTGTGCTTACTTTGATTCCCTGAGGATATGTTTAATGTTTGGTTTTTTGCACATCAGAGACTACAAATGACCCTATTCCATTACATATTACATAGACATGTAATATAATGTACACTGATTTTGCCTTTATGTGGGCACCGTTTTAACATGATGCACCTTTCAATTATGATTTAGCCTGAATTCCATTTGCCTATTTCCGTCCTCTTTTTTTAGCTGAAGCCTCAGGTACTGATAAAGTCAGATGATGAATGTGCATGTGCCCTATGGGGATACAAGATAATAAAGACTGATCTCCAAACTCCCTCTACGTTTCTGCGTCGGGTGTTGCCAAGCACAGATTTTCTCTTTTACACTCCATGTAGTGCTGTCCATGGTGCTGAAGTGGTCCTGACGTCCCTTGCCTTTTGTTTTCCTTTCACCTTCTACTGTGGTGACTGAGGCTGCGTTATAGGTGTTTGAAGCATCACAAGCAAAGGCCCAAGAGTGGCCTGTAGTCTGCTGCACCACATATTGACAGCATGTTTACTATGTGTCCATGTGATGAGTGCCTCCCAACCTTAAGCCACACTTTTTATTTTATCAGTTTGTATCTTTATGGCTAGATTTTTCAGTGGAATAATAATTCTTATAGTTTGTGATTGAAATATCATTCTTAAACAGTTTTTTCTTTTGAATTCAGATAAAGTTCTTTTACTGCTGACGTTTTTTTGAAAAAACTGTTCTTTGATTTGTGATTTGTCTCTTTTCCAATGTTTGTATCCACCCCCATCTAGAATCCATGATGTCCTGCACTGTAGCTGATATCACAAGACCTCTGGCCTCTGTGTCTGGCAGCCCTGTAGCCAACAGTCACTGCTACTTTATTCCAATAGGACTAATAACTCGGCCTCAAGCCCTTAACAATCAGAGATGGACAGGGAAAAACTAGGAGGCTGAGAGGTGGCCTTTGTCCCAAACCATATGAAAATATTCCCAACCATAACATTTTCCTTTCAGAAGTCAACCTTTGCCATATAAAAAATGCCTTTAAATATTAGAGCCAAGCCCTCACAGAGCAGACTGTCTGCTGGCCCAAAGACTGCTGGGCAGACTGCTGGGCAGACTGAGGGCAGCGCATCTCATTCACGCTTCTCGAGATCCCCTAAACAGGGCAAAGGTAAACAGGCTACGAGCTCAACACCAGGCTGCCGCTCAGGGCTAGAACCTGGCTCTGTGTCGGGAGGTGGGCCTGCACCAGCATCTAAATCTGCAGGAGGTCAACAGTTGGTTTCCAGGCCTGGTTCAAAGAGCAAACCTGCCACAGCAGCAGACAAAGGAGCAGCTCGCGGTTCAGCGACAGCACCAGGTGGTAAAACCCTGTCTATGGAGAATATACAGTCTTTGAGTGCTGCCTATGCCACCTCAGGCACCATGTATCCCAATGAGCGCGATTCCTTGGAACCCCCTGGTGGGTATCCCAAAGGTACCATGACGCTCGGCAGGAGCACCAGTCGTTCCTCCTACACTGCTCGCATGACAGCCATGGGCAGCAGCCCAAACATCACCTCCTCTGGGCTGCATCATCCGTCAGAACCCTACGGAGACCAGACCTTACTTTCCGCAGGGACTGCCAGTCTGCGGCGCCAGTCTGGGAGACATCAGGATTCTGCTGGACGGGGAGAGGCTTACACATTTGATCTCCAGAATCAGCTGAGGGAGCTGCAGAGGGAGAATGACAACCTGAGGCGAGAGATGGACGGAGGGAGGGATGGAAAGACGGTCCCCAGCGTGAACAGTGTCAACTTCTGGAGCCCTGACACGAAGAGAGACAAGGGGGTGAGGCGGGATGAAGGGTTGAGGACCGCAGTGCCGAAGGACCAATACAGGATGAACCAGGAGGATCTGCAGGTGAGAAAAAATACTAAATACTAACTAGAGTTTGTTTCAAAAAAGCATCTAGGAACGTCCACGTCCAGGAAAATCTTTAAATAGATGTGAACAAAATAGTTTCATCCAAAAATCATCATGAAACAGTCACTTCAACACATCAAGTCTTTATTCAAGAAGATGAAATGTTAGATGAAACCTCTAGATTTGAATTCTAACACTGACTTTTTGTTTCGACCCGCTTCACTCCTCTGCAACATCATACCTTTTGTCCCTGTCTTCCAAGGTTGCACAGAAAGATTTCTGTGTAGTTCATTTGTAAAGACGTTCGCCAGGCTCGTCGCTATCTGCGTTTCCATGGGAACATGCTCTAGCGGCAGCCAGTCTAAATGTTAGATTCTAAAAAAGCTCACAGCTCCTCCTGAAGGGTGAGTGAGCCATGTCTGTCCTGTGCTACCTCTCCCTGGAGTCTGCCCCACTCAGTCTGAGACATCACCCGTCTGCCTGTCTCACCGCGTGTATCTGCTCTTTCTTTCTCTGTTTTCCTGTTTTCTATCTTTCCGGCATTGTTCTGTGTGGTGTTTTACTTCCTGGTGTGTATGCTGGTGAATCACAAGCGTTTCTCCAGAGGTGCATTTCATCCTTTTGTGTATACTGTGAGACTCCTTCACACTATACAACCTGTCTTCATAGCAACATGCAAAAACTTCTTATCTGCCCTCGTTCATCTGACTCCTTCCTCTTGTAACCGAGGAGCCACCTCTGCATTTCTATTTGTATTTTAGACACTGTGGCTCTCACACACTCACACACACCCCACCCAAAAATCAAAGTTTAAAAGTTAAGCCAGAACAACTTTGCTCTTTCACAGATTTAATTTACAAATTGCAATTGATACATCTCTTCTTCACAGCTACACAATAAGATACACACACTGTCTAACCACACACACATCTGCCAGAGGGAATTCAGTAAGATTTTTAGACCATTTGTTTTTTGCACTGAATTACCTTCAGTTACAGCTTTTAAAAGGAGCAGGACAGTCAATGTTACCAGTGTGTCTTTGTGTATCTGCAGGCCGCTCCTGACTTGACCCTGTCTGTGATAGATGGATGTGTTTTCCTCTGTTCTGCTCCGTCAAGCGTCAGAACAGTACAGATACTATTTTTCAAGAGTCGGCTCACTTGTCTCTCCCACACTCTCTCCTGTCTTTTACCTTGACCCTTTTCTCCATTGACCTTCGTCTACTGAAACCACTTACTGCACCATACCAGTAGATTTATAACCGCGCGAACCAACATAACTTCCTTACAGAAGCAGAATTAGTTCCTTTCATAATGCCGTTTGAAGTGGCACTGAATTATAATGTGACAAACAACGGTCGGAATGAAAAGCAGGAATCAGATGAGAAAAACAGTTCAAAAACAGTTTTATTTAAAATGTCCAGCTTTCACAAAAGAGTGGGGCAGCAGAGGCTGATAAAAACATGACAAACATACGAACTACAACTTCAATTTGTTCATATAGTGTCAGTACAAAGTTGATAAACAGAAAAAGGGACAAACTGGGGACACACAAGACCCACAACGGACCGGGTGAGAGGTAAAGCCAATACAATAGAATACAAATCATTACACAAATGATAGAACAAATGATAGAATCCATTAAATGATGATGCATCCTCCAGCCCTCATACGAAGCCTGTGGTGATATTAAAGAACGCTGAACTCATGATCACTCCCTTGAATCTTAATTCACACAATCTGTCGTGATTCTTGCATGTTTAATATCATTTATACAGAAAAACAATGTGACACACAAATGTCTTAATATACAGTATACACACACACACACATATGACTTATTCAATTCTAGTATCTGTTGTGTTCTGTCTTGACAATGTTCTGTCTTTTATTTGGTTATTTTTTACGAACTATATCTATACCTCTATCACCTCCATCGTCTTGTTCTCCTCTCAGTTCTTCCCTTTTCTCCCCCATGTTTTTTGCCCTTTGAGACACTCTGGGAGGATTTCAGTCTGACAAGAGAACTTTATCATTTGCATAAGGAATGTCACCTTTTCTCTTGGCTGCAATGCAGTGACCAGAGCTGTCCGCTAACCATCTGTTTGTTTGTAGTGTATGTGCTAATGTGTGTGTGTGTGTGTGTGTGTGTGTGTGTGTGTGTGTGTGTGACTTAATATTCAGCGCTAGCTTGTTGAATTGATTATCCATGTTCACCCTGGCCTCCTTTCTCCTTCCTGATTGTGTGTCCTTGGTGCTCCCCGCACTCTGGACAGAGGAGTAAGGATATCAGGAATAATCTGTAATATTTTTACACAGATACAGAAAAGATTAGTAATTGAACCGTTTTGTGTGTCTTCTTTTCTTTTTCTTTTTCTTTTATTTCCTTACAACACTTTTTTACCTTGCTCGGTCAATCATCAAGAACACTCTGCATCCATGTCCTGCTTTAAGCACAAACTTAATTGCCATTAGAAACAGATGAGTGCTGTGAATGTTAATAGGGAATTTTAAATCACAACATGCAGCAAAAGTAGGAATTCTGAGCAAAATCACATTTTCTCTGTTTGGTCCCATCTGTGTCACTTAGTGCACAATTCTTTAAGTTGACAAACCCGTCAGTGCATCAGTCTTAACACTTATTCATAAACTGATTTCATCTTAACAAATTCACTTTGTGCAGATAAACCCACAAAATCTATTTATATTTAAGGCAAATAAGGTTTTTAAAATCCTTAAAAATGTGATTAAAGTGGTGCACATGATATCTTTGAGTTTTCTTTTTGGTATAGCTAAGAAACAATTCGATTATTGATTTATGGGTTTATCTTACCAACTGATTGAGTGACACAACTGATCTGTACATTTTCATTGTTTTCATGTGTATGCACACTCCCTGTCTTTTCTCCCTTTTGATGCTCATTGCAAAGAACCCTGGTCCCTCCTGCCTTTAAGAACTCCACACAGGATGCATTCTCCTTGGAATTTGAAGAGATGTCGCCCCCTTGTGGTCAATATATGTTACCATCACGTAACAATTTAAAGAACTGAGAAGACAGAAGTCATTTACACAGTGGTTTGATATTCAATTGCTAATATTTTTTTCTGTCTGCTTTCCATCTTGGCTTTATGAATGTGTGTTTGTGCGTACGCATGTTTGTGTGTGTGTGTCACATCTCTCAGCTGCAGCATGGGGATATCAGAAGAAACAAGGTCTGTTTTATGTATCAACAATATATATGTTTTTATAGATTTATGGATTTTCGATTGGCTGTTTTTGTGTGTGTGTGTGTGTCTGTCTGTGTTGAATGAATGGGAGCTCAAACTGTCTCTGTCTTTGCAGCAGCTTCCGTTGACAGTTCAGGAGCTTCAGGAGGAGCTGAGGGCTCACAGAGAGATGAACAGTCGCTTGCAGCAACAACGACCGCAGGGAAACTCCAGCTCCTATCTAGAACTCCATACGGACCAGGACCACAGAGGGGGACTCAGTCCTGGGCACAGCCCTAGACAAAGCCCCAGCAACCTGCACAGCCCTGCACCGAAGAACAGCCCCAGAGCCAGCCCGTCCAACACCTACAATCCAAGGCAACAGGAAGCTGACATCATCATTCACAGCCCTGGTTATGGCTGTAACACAACAGCAGCCTCGCAGAGAATCAGCCCGGCCAACACCCTTCAGCCTGGACCAAGGAACAGCTCAAATCAGCCTCTCTACGGTCCCAGCCAAGGACCGGTGGTAGCGTCCAGCTCTAGTTCCCTTCGGCCCAGCAGCCCCTGCCAGGTGCCGGGGTGTGACGGCTTCTCCTCGCCCCCTCCTGTGGATCCGTCAGAGGAGAATTTCCTCCGGCTGCAGTCAGAGCACGAGCGGCAGGCCAAGGAGCTGTTCCTGTTGAGGAAGACCATGGAAGAGATGGAGATGAGAATTGACTCTCAGAAGCAGACGCTGGGCGCCAGGGACGAGAGCATCCAGAGGCTGCTGGAGATGCTTCAGGGTCAAGGTCAACACTGGAGTCGGGGACAGAGAACAGGCATCATAACCATGGCAGCGCAGGAGGCAGAGGCACAACTGGAGAACATGCATGTGAGAGAGGTGTGTTCTTATTCCTCATACTTTTGTAAAGCTCCCGGGAGTGAAAGGTTATGTATCTGAACAATTCATTTATAGTACCGATATCAAAATGATTTTACAAAACATCATCTGACATTTGATTTTCAAAACCAAAACTGATATTGTGATTCTTATCATTAAGAATATAGTGTGGTTTTTATACTATCCCCTAAAGACATTTATGATTTGTTGTTTTATGTATTTATTTTAATTTGCATATTCATTTATACAATTAATTAACTTTATGTGATGTGACTGTGTACATACTTGTGCTTGTGTGTGTGTGTGTGTTTGTGTGTGTGTTGAGTGTTGTTGCAAAAAGCAGCTCAGCAGGTCTTATCAATGGGCCGGATTAACATACGGAGAGCTGTAAGCCTGTGTTCATCCATACAGTTTTACAATCAGTGTGTGTGTGTGTGTGTGTGTGTGCACTTTCCTGGGCAACTGTGATGATGTCACTGTTGCTTGTTTGCCTTGTGTCTATGCGGTGGACATTGTTTTTGATATTTATTCAAGTATTCCTCTTTATTGAGTGTATTCTCTTTTAGTTTGTTCTACCACAGCAGCATGTTTGTTGAAGGTAGAGAGTTTTATTGCAGCTCACCAGAAATCCTCATTTAGTGTAGCACAGGTGTGTCCGAATCCTTTACCAGGAGGGTTAGTAGTAGGCTGCTCTGTGCTTCTCACTCCTGCCTCGTTTATTTTTAACTCCTAAATCTTCTTAGCCCTTAATTTCTCTACCTCTCTGTCAGTGTGTGTGTGTGTGTGTGTGTGTGTGTGTGTGTGCGTGTGTGTGCGTGCGTGTTGCAAGTCTGTCCTTGCCTTCACTATTGTTAGTGTCATGATGTTCTTGTTTTTGTGTCTTTGTGTTGTTTGTCTGCCTCTGTTTGTTGGGCCAGCCAGAATGATTGTGTGCGTGTGTGTGTGTGCGTGTGTGTGTATGGGAGCATGCGTGCACATCTGGGGCCTGTCAGCTTAGCTTTTCTAGAGAGGACACTCCCTCACTGGGCTGATGGGATATCCACCCATGCCGGGTGTTTGGTCACTGCGGTAATTTTGTCAAGAGGGGAGCGTGGGTGTTTCAGCCCATGCTAATGCAGACACTGCTGTGCATGTGTGTTCTTGTGTGTCTTGTGCGTGTGTGTGTGTATGTGTACGTGCATGTCTAGAGGAACTAACCATGCTGTGTGTGTAAAAGGTGAGTAACTGTTCACACACACACTCTCTGTGCTGTGCTATTTTTAACCACTTGACTGCTTAAGACATGCAGTGTGTATGCAGGGGGGGGAGGAGGGGTGACTGGGTCTGTGAGGAGAGAGAGAGGGAGTGAGAGAGAGGGAGAGAGAGAGAGAGAGAGAGAGAGAGAGAGATGGGAGGATGGAGTGTTTTTCTAGTTTTTCTAAGGTAGGAAAACAGGCTGTGTTTGTCTGAATATTAATGTTTGATTAATGAGGGAAAACATTCTGACCGCCCTGATTGAAAAGAGACGTGATTGTTGTTCTTTCGTTTTTTTTTTCACCCCTCATCCCCTTCTGGCCTCCACACACACACACACACACACACACACACACACACACACACACACACACACACACACACACACACACACGCACACACACACACACACACACACACACACACACATATGCACACATGCACGCACACACACACACACACACATACACACACATACTTTAAAGCACTGAATCAAGCTGAATTGATTCCTGCTCAAATTGCAGTTTGTGTAACCACCTCATTTTTCGAAAGCCTCGGTGACAGTGAAAGAAGGACCAAACTCAATGTTATGCTGGGAACCCCCAAGGGTCTTTTAGGGGTTGCAGGGGGTCCCTGGTGAAAATGGAAATAATACATTTTTTAATTTTTAATTAGCTCCAAAACAGAATGTTTGACTTGTTAGAATCTGAATTTCATTCACTTCCTTTAATAAGACATCGAAAAGCAAAAATCTCGTCATTGGATAGTCATAATTTGATTGTGTGTTTGATTATACAGAAATAATTAGATTTTTTATTTTATATTCATCAAGTGTATACATTTGCAAAAATAGAACGGCACTCAGCAGAGCATATAGCTCAGTGTGGCGCTTTTTATGGTTGAGCTGGAATTTGAGTGTTAAAGGTTGGGCTGAATAACTGAAGGATTTTCAAACTCTACTTTAATTGTAAGTAGAAACCTGCTTCTTGTGAAGGCCTCTTGTTTATGTGTCAGAGCGATAATTTAGCCTCACACTTACACTTGTCACGGTTGGGGAAGGCGAGCCGGTCGCAGCAGTGCCACTATTAGGGGGCTTTTTTTTCATTAGCTCCAAAGGAAACCAGCTCAACTGCCTTTCATTACTGCAGCCATTACTCTTTTTTAAATGGCCTGGCTTGTATAGCTTGAGCTGGGATAATAAATGCCTTCCTTTTCAGTTTTTCTCTCATTTATCCATCAAACGTGGCTGAGGGTTTGACATGGGGGGGGGGGGGGGGGGGGGCTTTCCTGGTGTTTTTGCTGGTTTGAAGAGAAAATTATCACCTTAAAATTGTGTTTATTTATCGTGTATATTTTTTTTTAAAAAAGGTAATGCAAGAAAGGTCTGGGTGACAGGTGTAAAATGAACCTACATTGGTTTGTATGACTCAAGCTAGAGAATTTTGTAAAAGGCCACAGAGAGTTTTCTCCTTTTTCTCCCTTTTACCGCTCAGCACTTACAGAGCATGGCCAGATGTGGAGTTACTGGAACCAGCTGTTTGTGTGAATGATCTGCTGGTTTGCACTCCATCACTCCATCATCTGCAGATCTACGTTGTCTCGCTTGTGTTTCCGTTTAGACTTTGTCAGCTTTTAGACTCTTCCAGACCTGACACACAACACTGGCACATCTATGTCACTTTGCTATTAAACAATCACACTTAACTGGTGATTAGAGTCAATGTTGAAGTCCTGTGCAAAGCAGTTACACTTTGAGTTCTTTGCAAACAGCCTCTCTACAATATTTACTTCAAATGTTAATGTTTGCAGTACTGGCTGCGTCCACACGGTGACAGTGTTGTACAAGAATCTATGCACCTGAACCCTGAGTTTAAATTACGTGTGGTGGCACACACACACACACACACACACACACACACACACACATGCTGGGAGGCATAAATCTGGGCCTAATCGACTCTCCCCAGCCGCCAGTTCCCCGTAGACCCAATAATAACAGCTGCACCACTGGTCTGTTCCTGCCCAGCCCTGACCTGCTGCCAATGGTGCACACACACACACACACACACACACACACACACACACACACACACACACACACACACACACACGCACACACACACAGGCACACTCTCACTGTGAGACTTTTTACTTGGAGATGGCATATCTACTTTCTTACTGCAGATCATATGGTCCTCAGGGGCTCTGGGTAAAGTCAGGCCCCCTACTGTATTTGCAGATATCTCATCCGCAGTGAGTATGAACGTAAGGGCAAAGCACTTATGGCTCCTTTGTTTTTCTATAGTGTGACCGGCTTCAAAAGTCCTGCTGCTGTTTTTGGCACAGCCTCTCCGTCTGCCCCCCCCCCCCCCCCCCCCCCCCCCCCCCCCCTCAAACACAGATGAAACTTAAAAAATCAAACCTTTTAAAACTGGAAGTTCATGTCAGCAAATCCGTCTTCCTTCTAATCTCTTTCCTCCTTTTTCCTCACTTTCGAATGCCGCTGGCCTATCAGCTGTACAGCGTTGACGTCTTTTCCTCTCTCATTCATCATCTGCCATTTCTGCCCGTGTATGTTTGTCTGTCCATCAACATTTACTCACTCTTTCTTTTTCTTCGAGCTGATGTGCTATCTGCTGTGGTTGGGTTAATTTGTGAGAGGCCTGTCCTGGGTGGGACTTTTTTAGGGCTCTGTTCTTGATTGGCTACTTTTATCCTCCGCTGATGAAGCCCCTCTGAACTAAAATGAGAAGACCACTGTAAATACCATCAGCAAACACACACACACACATACACACACCCCAGTGCTCCCTCAACACCACACCCCGGGCACCACATACCCACCACGCTCTGTTGATCTCCCAGAATGTTTGAGCGGAAAAGTTTATCGGGACAAAATTACACCCCTCGAACCTTCTGCTCACCCTCTCCCTGTTTCTATGCAAAACTTTGATTCTATCTGAGTTTCCCTTTGTCTTTGTAAACTGCTCTTTTAAGCTGATAGCCGGACACCTTTTCACACTTCTGGCAAGCGAATGTGTTTCCTTTTTTCCTGGTGGAAAAGAGACGCAAATGTGATTGATGAGTGTGTGTGGTGTGTGAGCGCATCTGGGTGTCTATGTAAAATATGTGGACTTTGTAGCCTATGTGAGGCATATATGACACCTTTGCCTTCAGGCAAGAATTGAACTTTTTGACCGTATCCTTCATTCAGGATGTTGGCAGTTATTGCTATGTGTTGCGTTTGATCCTATTCATTCCATATGCTCGGTCCTCTGACACATGTGGAGCTGAGAAGACAGTCTTTGATGACATGCTCTCTTGCATGACTTAATTTCCCCCATTGAGGGACACTACGGTTTCGAGAACTCTGCTCTAACCGTCGCAGATAAGATGCTTTCTCCAGGGGACAGATAAACATGCACAGGCAGAGAAAAAGACAGAGACACACCAGTGACATACTCATACACATATGGTCAATAGAAGATTAGGGTTGTGGCAGCAGTGGGCACGCCAGTCTGTGGGAAGAGTGAGTTATATTTATCAACAGCTGACATGCACTTTGTTTACATGCACACAAAAATCATTTTACCATATTATACATGACCTGAATCCAAATTCTGATTAATAGTGGAATATGAATGTGCATGTAAATGATGAAGCCTTTGATTTCTCTCTTAAACACATTAAGATCTGGGACAAATGGGATTCCATGACAATCTGTATTTTATTTTTTTTACCCCCTCTGACTGTCTGATAAACTCCCTCAGTACGAACATCTCCATGTGGTTTCTGTCTGATTTGGTGGCTTTTCTCTTCCCACTGAATGTCTTTCATTTCTCAATGTTTGACTTTGATAGTATTTGAGTTTTTCTCCCTTTAACTCATCTGTGACTTTGCTCTGTGTATCTGTGTCTCACTGGTGAAAGAGGCAGTTTTCCTCATTTTTCATTGCCACTCAAAGCTATTCATTTTCCTTTGAGGTTCCAAATAACAGATTCTTGAGATCCTATGTAATTTAATTGCTCCAGGCACTTCAATATGACTTTTAACCATCGTGGTATGGGCTACGATTTCTCTCATTAGTAAGATGTGTGTGATATAAACCTATGTATTCACTGTAGCAGTGAACAATCCAATGTAATAACCCTGTGGTCCTCTGTGAAATTGGAGGTGGCGAGCTGTGACCTTTGACAAGCAGATAAATCTGGGTGGGACCAGCGCTCGGCACCACCGATGTGCTCCTGAGCAAGGACCACTCCCTCATTACCACAACTGAGGTTCCCCTTACCCTCAACTGCTCCAGTGTAGCTGCTTAGTGGCCAGCAGATTAGACTGGTCGTGCTGGGTGGCGTCTGGGTGTGAGTGAATGCATGTGGCTGCGTGGGTGTGAACAAAGCGTTCGTAAAAAAAGAACATTGCTCTCAGTGATAATTCACTGGTTGATTAAAGGTTTAAAAGCTACACAGAGCGGTGCAAAGTCTCTATATAAAGATATTCAACATCATAGCTTCCCATATGTGAATCCAAATGATCTTGATCTCCCCCTAGTGGCTGGCTGCAGTACAGGTCATACACTCTGTCTCCTGTCAAATGACACGTATTAAAAATATTTTTTGCGAAAGATGGTTTCTATCATTTTAGGTTAGTTCATATTCAACCAGTTTGAATTCATAATACAGAGTCAAGACGAGCATCAGACTGAAGTAGTTTTCCTCCTGATCCAGCAGAGGGCGCTCACTGTCGTCTTGACGTCTTGCTCACTTGCGCTATCAGTAAATTAAGCCACTCATGTTGTATTTTCTATGAATTGTTACACCAAAGAATCTGAGAGACGGTGTGTGGAAGTATTTATAGATCTATATTTTATATAGATGGTGAATAATGAAAAAAGGGGAAACCTGCTGGCTCACATATTAACACAGAGGAGCGGAGCAATGTCAAAGGTTTAGAAAAGTGTTGATTTAGCTGTGTCTGTAGCTTTGCATTAGATATTAAAATTGTAATATTTTGAGATGGTATAATAACAGAACACACGCAGGCAACAGTCAGTCCAGTTGTTAAATACTGAGCTGTTTTTCCTCTCAAATATACATATAACATCAACAAAACAAAAAAAATCCAATGTGTGTGTATCTGCATGCCCACTAACACAAATGTGTGTGGGTGCGCAGTTGTAGGTCAGAGCTCTACTATTAATTATTGATGGAAGAAGGTGAGCGCATGTGCTGGCACAAAGTGTTGCTAAGCAAGAGCCTTAGCGCACCAGAGACGTCCGTGAGAGACACCGGGGAAACAAGTGAGAGATAAGACATCTGAGCGAAAAAGTGATGGAGACAGATTCATTTGACTTTTAGCTGAGTGCAATTTTCTACCTGTTAACGAATATAGATGGAAAGACAGAAAGAAGAGAGAGGGCAGGAAAAGAAATAACAGAAGAAGTCCACAGGAGACCAAGTCAAACCAGAAACCAGCTTCAAGATCAGATCATAGGAAAAGTTTGTTTTGGAGGCCGTTTGGGATATCGTTGGAATATTTAACAAAGGACAAAAGAAAAATGTAATAAAAAAACAGGGACAAATAGAAACCGGTCTGCTCAGTGTATCTTTGTGGCTCTGAAGCTGTGGGTGATAGTGAGGACTAAAGATGATGGGCCGACAGGCTTATTTTTACCGGGTCCCCCCCCAGGAGCTCCATCGTCGGAACCAGCTCCAGGCCGATCCGGCCAAGACCAGGGCTCTGCAGACTGTCATTGATATGAAGGTAGGACTTCCAGCAATTGTGCATAAAGAGGAACAGGCAGCAATTTAAGTAATAACATGCTGCATGATGAGTGTGATTTGCTGCAACAGATCAGATCTCAGCTTCATAAATGTTTTTATAACGTCAGCCGTATTTGCCAGTTTATCTCCGATCAGCAAGTGGATTGTGATTTGTGTATTTTAATAAAAAGTAATTGTGACCTGGATTCAGTGAAGGTGAAGTTTGTTCCTCCAGTTTTCTGGTGTAGTGTGATATCAGCTTCATACCAACAAAACTTCAATTATAGATGAGCACCGGTGTAATGTGAGCAGCAGCAGTGGATCTGGCTCGGCTGCAAATGCAGACAAAAGCATACATGTAGGAACAATCTAAGGAACACTGCCTTATTGTTGCCTTGTGTCTGCATGGCGGCCGTGCCCAAGTTAAGTCCATTATTGGCCCATGCCGAGTTGAGCACTTATTCAATTTGTTTCAAATGTCACATATGGAAGCTTTCACTCTCATCTCAGCCCTTTGAAGTCGTTAAAGCTGTGAAAAATGCAGTTGACTCCACATGTGTCTGTGTGCACACCCCCCCTCACACATGCTTAGTGCTTGTTCTAAATGTGGCTCCTTTACAGCTAAACCACAGTTATTTTTCACACATACTTTGTTATTTGTCTGCCTATTAACAAAGTGCACATGTGCTTGCCAGAGATGCCCACAGTGTTGTGAGTGCATGAAAGAGACGAACTTCAATCTGACTGTATTCATTAGAAAATGCAAGACAGAGATTGTTGGAAGAATTACACACATGTGAGATGTGCGATGACTTTCTTGGGTGATGTTGACGGTGACGAGGAGATATTTCCTGCCATTGTTGTTCTTCGTCTTGTCACTGTTTGTCCCAGTTTGTTTTGCTGCTTCCTTTAAGTCGTGTTTATTTGCACTTTGTAATTACAGAACACCAACCCCCCTTTCTGTTTTGATCCTGACGTTATCTGGCAGGTACAGTAATGAGTTCTCACCTCTCGATTTTTCTGTAAACTCAGCATGGGCTGCAACCATACAGAGCTTGTGCTTCCCTCTGTGCTTGTTACAAATTCCTTCTTGGTTGGAGTGCAGCACCATCATGTACAGGAGTTTTTAGTGGTTTTGAGGGGCAGCATCCATTACATGTATTCCTATTGTATTCTTCTGTATTTTCATTGGATTTGTCTGGTTTCTCTTCCTCTGGGTGATGTTTTCCTTTTCTATGCTTTGCAGCAGAAAGAGATAGCAATCCGTTATAAAACATATGACATGGCTTATGATACAGAAGTCATCCTGAAGCCATGATAGTTGAGTAGCATGGTGTGTGTGGTTATTTCTATCATGTGCATGCATGTGTGTTCTTTGGTCAAGGTGGAGCGATTCCCCTACATGCCTGAATGCCCTTGACATTTGAATCTTTTCTGGGTGAACTTTGAAATTCAATGTCCTTGCATTTGGTAGAATAAATTCCTGCTCTCCTGCTCTATGTGTGTTTAGGATGGTAAATTCGGCACCGTGTGCTCAGCAGGGCTGATGTCAGGGGATGTAATAGAGGTCAGATGCTTACATGCTGCCTGTGGTTTGTGCTGATGGCATCATGCAGGCTGTTTCCATTTATTCAATTACCTTCCTCTTCTCTTCCAAGGTTTAGCATTTAACGTATGTCTGATCCCATGCAGCTAAACAACCTCAGGACCTGTCCGTGACAGACCCTTCCATTCCCTCATAGATACTGCATAGGAAAACATCTTGGCTGCACACACACTGTTTCCTAGATATTTCCCCCAATTTCTCAGCCATTCTAGTCAGATGTAGGACTGTACATTTATAAGTTTTAATCTATTTACAGGATACAATGAGTTTTTTGTGCTGTTTTTATATTTTCAAATGCCAAATACATTTCAAGGTAACTCAGAGGTTAGTGTGTCAGGTCATTATTCCCCATAGTTATTAGTGATATTTAGTTTTGATGCAGCTCATATAGTTAGTGTGTGCACTCAGGTATAGATAAGGTTTGTTTTAATGTTTTAAATTCCTCTCAACCAATTCATATACAATCCATCCAACTACAATTAGCAAAGGGAAATTTGTGTGTCGAATTGACCGGGCCAATATTTCTCTTCTCGGCAAATGGGTTGTTGGCCTCAACCTTTCCTCCTCTTGTGCATGACATTTTAGAAAGGGGGATTGATAGATCAACATGACAGAGTATTAACAGGTAAGCCTAAAACCTTACATCTATGGTCAGCTCTTTCCTGACTCTTTGCCTGCCTACTGTTGCTGGTGCAGGACACCAAAATCTCATCCCTGGAGAGGAACATCAGAGACTTAGAGGATGAGGTCCAGATGTTGAAGACCAGCGGCCTGCTGCACCCTGACGACAGGCAGGATGAGGTCAAGCATGTGGAGGTCTACAAGAGCCATTCTAAATTCATGAAGACTAAGGTAGAATGTCTCTGCTCGTCACTTGAGACGCTGCCGCGTTGCATGACCTCAATGATGCATGTTTTTCTTAATACCTCAACAACAACTGCATGAGAACCTATTATGTGCATGTTCCATGGCTTTACTGCATGCTCATGGAGATGCAAGCACATAAATTTTACTGCCAGACTATATGTTGTAGTGTGTTGTGTTTGTTGGCTGTTTCATCAAGGCTCTGAGAGTCCTGTGTTGCATTAAAGGTTCAGTGTGTAGGATTTAGTGATATCTAGTGGTAAGGTTGCATGTTGCAGCTGAACACCCCTAACCTCACCCTCCCCTTACAAACATGACAGAGAACTTGTGGCAGCTTCAGTTGTCATAAAAACTCAAAAGGTGTTTAGTTTGTCCAGTCTGGGCTGCTGTAAAAAACATGGCGGCCTCAGTAGAGAGGACCCCCCCCTCCTGATGTTAATATAAAGTATTTAAATATGAAGGACCCATTCAAGGGAGATGAAAACAACAATTTCTACAATTCAGATGAAACACACTAGTGAATACATCACTAGGATTATTTTATATTCAATTCAATTTTACACACTGGACCTTCAATACCAAAAACTCCTACGGCTATAAATGTATTTCCTCAGTTCTTTACATACTTTAGCTGTTTGATGACCAAGCATTTGTGCCTCTCTCTGTGATGGCTGATCATTCAGCAGGAACACTATCAGGTGTCAGTGCGGCATGTCTTTTTACTCCTCTACCATTAGCTTGCAGAAAGAGCTTTAGAAATTACTTATTTCCTCCATCCATGGCTGTATAGTGTTTTATTCATTGGGACATACCAGTGCACACACATAAGAATCGGACTATGAATATGGTCCTGCAGAAACTGTGCTATAAAAAAATGTGGTTTCAGGTTTCGCAGAGTTTCTAGCTGTGTGTCCATGATGGCAGAAGCTCTCCATGTGAAAGGTTTCATTAATGGCGCTCTTTGTAGGGCCTGTTTGTCATTGCAACGGGGCGGGGGTGGGGGGGACTTCCTGATGCCATCATAAAAGAGATGTTTTTTTTATGAATGGGGCTCTGAGAGATGAATGTGAGCTTACAACGTACAGAGGACAGAGCTCTCTCCTCACCTGTGCCGCCCCAAGGCGATAAGGCATCACGGTGATGGCCCTTGGCTCACTCTCCCATTTCTTGTCTATCTGCGTACAGTCGCACAGAAACACAGAGAAGACAAGACAGATTCATTCTATATCCTTGAAGCGTTTAGGGTCCTGGTCTTTCAGCGGTGGTGGAGACCGGTGTTGAGGTGAGACTGTGATAAGAGGGAAACCAGAGAGGACAGGAGTCGCTGTCCTCTCTGGTTTCCTCTGTTGGCTTTGAACTACTCGAGCACTAAAGTGGCCTCTGAGTCGAGCTGGTGACTTTATTTATGCAGATACTCATTTCTTTATGTGTGTGGAAATCAAAAGCCTCAGGTATTTGTTTGAGCAGGTATCGCTGGAACGTGACAAGGTTTCCCCGCCGGCTGTGTGCTGTAGTTTAGTGGCTTGCTGTCTTCTTGTGTTTGTCTCTCTAGGAGCAGGCCTTGTCCCCATGTGTGTCTTCCATCAGACCAGCTCCCACCTTCCTCCTCCCTACCCAACAGCCTTGGATCACAGAACAAGCAGAAGTACCCCTCTCATTAGTCTCTCATTGTTTCTTCAATTTTGCCTGATATCCTTGGAATTCCCTTCTTATTTCTACATTTTCCTGCTTCCTTACCTCACTGTCTTTCCATCCTCTCACCAGTCTCGGCTCACGGCTCACGTGTCTCCGAGTTACCATTTGACTCCACTTCACCTTTTGGCCCCAGTGTCTCCTATTGTTGTATCCCTTTTTCTCCCTGCTCTCTTGGGTTCTTTTCTCCTTTGACTGAGGGTTGCTCGGCCAAGCTCTGGTCCAAGCAGAATTCCCTTGTTATGAGGTGAACCCTGCTCACACACAATTAGAGAAATCTCTCTTCGCATCAGCTTTGTGCATTTTTGGCAGCGGTAGACAGATGCCAATCTTCCGCACAAAGCCAACCTCAGCACACAGAAAAACCTCCCTCTGTTAGTGCATTTGATTTCCTTTGTGGTTCTCTGTCCTGTCCTGTATGACCCTTCTGAAAACAATCTGATCTCTCAGCTTTGTGAGTGTAATATTGCTCTCCATAACTTTATCTGCCTGCATGTATGTTTTACCCTTTGGCTGTTTGGCTTGGTGTGCACAGAACAGACAGTATTCCTGGGACTCCCCTGAGTGAGGACTGATAATGTAATATGTGATAATTCAATGTTATAATGTTGTACCTCAAGTCACAGTTTCATGTCTAAATGTCTGATACAGGAGGAGTTTTAACATGTTTCACAGCATGGTTTAAAGAACAGAAAATAGAAAATGAGCTAACTAGTAACCTAGTCATTTCTCCCACTCCTATATTAAGTAGTACATTCAATCCTATTATTGTATTCAAAGCAATGTGTGCTTTTAAAACGCTTGCATGTTTGTGTATAAGTGTGTTTGCCTGAAAGAGAAAAGCCATATTTTTTCTCTCTTTTGAAAGTGTTTTGTTACCTGCAATTCAGTGGAAGAGGACTTCAAGATTTCTATAACAAATGTTCGTGTGTGTGTGTGTCACTGTGATTGCCAGATAGAGCAGCTGAAGCAGGAGCTGAACAGGAAGGAGACAGAGATGCAGACCCTGCAGACCAAACTAGAGACACTGACCAATCAGAACTCAGACTGCAAACAACACATCGAGGTGCTCAAGGAATCGCTCAACGCCAAGGAGCAACGTGCCAGCACACTGCAGACAGAGGTCAGTGTGCACTCGCACAACACACACACAAGCACACACACACCAGTTACACACAGATAACACTCACAAATGCATGACCCCTGATGCACAGAGCCACTCCAACATTTGAGAAGATAAGAACACCCTCAGACAGACGTGGCTGCCTCAAAATGAACATATCTGTAGATCGCTACAATAATAACAGGAGCCATCAAGGGCCATAAAATGTAATGGGGCTTTATCACTTTCTCTACATTGATTATAAAGCGATTGGATTGTAGTGTGTGTGTTTCCTGGTTTAAACTCTTTGTTTGACTAGGAGCCAAAAGCTTTCATGTTTTGCTGATTCATTAAAAACTGCAGAATTTCTATCTCCGCCAAGAAGGTTCTGTTTTTGTCCGCGTTTGCTGCAAGATCCCATGAAGAACTCAATCCTAGAGCGGATCTGGATAATTTGGCAGATCCAGGATTTAAAATGGCATGATAGGACATTAGCCTTGGCGGAGCAATGTGCTCTCCGAGTGCCCTTTAGGTTGTAGTCTGGGGTCAGCAGAGAAAATGAGCTGCTTTAGATTAGCGCTGGCACATTAACAGTGATGTTTATCATGTGCACAGGTCCTGGAAAAGTAGCCTTTATGAACAGGTTGCATGCACAGATACTTGAGATATGTGAGAGGATAAAAAGTCATCGCAACAACACACATGCAAGGTCCTCCAGTGTCATGCATCTGTTGTCAGATACACAACATCAGAAACTAAAGGGTGTGCAGCCGTACAGCATCCTATGTGTGTTGCTCCCTCAGCCCACCAGGGGGCTTACATGTGTGGGTGGGTCAGTCAAAAGGCTGGAGAGAGGTGGCAGCTTTTCTTCTTCATCTCTGAATATTTTTTTTAACCTCTATGACTCTTGTGATTTTATCACTGCTGTTAGGAATGGAGGTGGTAGTATGCAGGGATTTGTGTGTGTGTGTGTGTGTGTGTGTGTGTGTGTGTGAAGTGGTGGGGGGGCGATGGAGATCATTTAGCATTTTTTCTCCATCACACTCTAGACCTGGAACTGATACTTTAGATCTCTTTGTATTCACCAGTTGAGAGCGGCCCGCTAACTATGTCCACTCATCATTACAGGAAGCAATTTGGGCCAAAATTAGGCCTAATTGTCCATACATGTGCAAGGAATTTTGGCCCTCGCAGTTCGCTGAATACATCATACTTAAAGGAATTGCTTTTCAGTGGGTGGTGTTTTATTTGTGTG
This sequence comes from Paralichthys olivaceus, assembly GCF_024713975.1. NCBI lineage: Eukaryota > Metazoa > Chordata > Actinopteri > Pleuronectiformes > Paralichthyidae > Paralichthys > Paralichthys olivaceus. Next base: position 17,251,341 of record NC_091098.1, on the reverse strand, counting down.
CTTGTTTGGGCTTGTGTTTCCAACTGAAATCATGTGTAAATAACTGTGTGTGTCCTTTAGTGGTACGTGTAACTTTATGGCGAGATCAGGACACATATTTCCTCATCAGTTTATGATTTGCCCTCCGATAACCCCCTGAGAGAGAGAGACATATAAAATGGTTCCACAGGCTGTGGTTCACTGACGTCTCCTTTGTTCACACTTTTGAGAAGTTATGGTAATTCAGTGGCTCAAGGGGATTAAAGTTCTCCGTCACTACCACAGATTTCCTTCAGTTTAATTCCAAAGTGGCCACGTACGAGACAAATGTTGATAAAAATGTGATTTTAAATCACGACCTGCTTTCTAGCATGTAATGAATCTCTATATTTTTGTTGCTGAGATTGTTTGACACGTGTGATGTTGTGCTTGTAATGTGTGTAAAGTCACTGGGTACAAATTATTTTAGAATAAAAGTTAGGTATTAATTAGTTATTCGATGATATAAAAACAGGATGAAACGCCTCGATTGACAGCTGAGACTGAGCTTGGTTGAGCATGTGTATCGGCGGGGACCTGGATACCGTGGCTCCATCACCGGATCACTGCTGCTTAGCCTCTGGCTCAGAATGCACAAAATGGAAGTAGTTGCTAATTTCTTTGTTGTCAGTGGAAGTGGAGATGTTGCGGAATTGGAGCCGCTCACTGTGTTTATTACTCCCCTTCATTACTTTTTCCAGGTTTAATATAAACATTTAATATAAAACCTTTCTGAAACAACATTTAAAATATATGTGTTGGATTTGATGTTAAGTGATATTAAAAGGAAAAGTACTAGTAGGTCAGCTCTTCAATGGGGCTGTGGATTTTAGCCAGTAGGTCATTGAAACTATGGTTGATGTTTTCAGTGTTTTTTTATATTTAAATGGAGACATGCATTCTTCTTAGGGTGTTGGTCGAAGACAGGTTATGAGATGTCTCATCATGTTGGACCAGTCTTTAAAAAGAATTCTGGAACACGTCAGGGACTGATATCAGTGACTTCAGTTTCCCAGGTGTCCCCCTTCACCGACTGCTAAGAGGATGGTTCAGTGGTTGTTGTGTGCGTGTGTGCGTGTGTGTGTGTGTATATCTGTCTATTAATATGTGTATGCATCATCAGTTGTGCTCCTGCCACTGTGCCAACAGTGTGTTTTGTGATAGGATAGGCTGCTGCAGTCTTGATCAACAGAAACACTCACACAGTCACACACATGCTGACTCTGCCGATGACTGAACCCTCATTCCCAATCTGTAGTTTTTTCCTGTAATTGACATTTTCTCCCCACTTCGGAACGGCTAAGGTTTCCTGGAATTAGTGGGCAGAACAGAGGATGGGTAAAGATACTGAGTGTGCACCAGGCCAGCCATGGTTCTGCATTCCTCTTCTCTGTCAGTCAGAGAGCAGAGGATCTCTCTTTTCACCTCATTCCTTCCATCCAGTCATTATTACTTCATCTCCCTCTCAGCAGTTTGATTCAGCTTTCTCTCATCTCATTTAAAATTCCTCAAGAGCAACTTGTTTCATGCTTTTTGTCCGACTCATGACTATTGGCCAGTCATAAACCCTCCCTGTGTGTGTGTGTGTGTGTGTGTGTGTGTGTGTGTGTGTGTGAGTGTGTGTGTGTGCGTGCGTGCGTGCGTGCGTGTGTGTGTGTGTACAGTAGTCCTCTTCCCCAGAGACAGGCCGGTGTGTCCCGGACCCGAGTAGCAGCTTCGTCTCCCAGCCACTTGTCTCTAAAAGCAATTCACATCAGGACAAGACTGAGTGTGGACTGGCTGCTGAACAGAGTGGGCACTGTGAGCGAGGGAATGAGAAAGAGGAGGTGTATTTATTTGTCAGTCAAAGTTAAGGACAGCTTCTAAATGGCCGTGATTGAATCTGTCTTCAGATAACTGGAAAATGTGGAAAATAAGGAGTGTGTGTGTGTGTGTGTGTGTGTTGCTTGCTGTGGAAACTGGACCCATTGAATACAGTAGGTGTGTGTGTCTTTCCTGCCCTGATCAGGACAATGCAGGGCTGTAATGATGATCCAGCAGATCAGGTAACCTATCAGAGACCTTCCTGCATTTTTAACCAGCCAGCGCTAAAGGAACAAGCCACAACTCAAGGGCTCGCAGGTGCTCAGACTGTGTTTAGTTTTCTTTGAGAACAGAATATTGAAAATAAGGAGGTTTGACTAAAAAGAGCAAATCAGACTTTGGGCTTGTTTGATTCAACAATGCTCTGGTAGCATTATCTAGTTAGATTTATGGGTCAAACATAACATGCACGGTATGAGTAAGATCAAAGTACTGTCCTACCATGACAGAACAATGACACAGAAATGAAGAGCAGATTATAATATTCAAGAAAGGAAACTAATGGAAATGGATTTTCCTGATTATACCTTCATTTTGTTAGGTAAAATATGATATTCCTATTTTAGATTGTTGTCATCGCATTGTCATCTATTATCTGCTTGAATCCACAGTGATACATTTACATCACAAGTTTACAACACTGTTAACCTGGAGAGGCTGACTTTACTCATTTGATGAAACCAATGACTTAAAAAACTTGTTTATTTGAGTGAAGACTTATTTTGACTTAAATACACTAAAAGCTGAAATTGCTTCAATTTAAATTGAGGAAATTATTTTTTTTCTGAATTTGAATATTACCAGATAACATTTGTAAATAGTAAACTGGTATACCAATGTTTCATTTACACAATTTGACTTGAAACAATATTAAAGGGATAGTTCACTCAAAAATGAAAATGAAAATCTACTCACCACAATGCCGATGGAGGGGTGGGTGATGTGTTTGAGTCCACAAAACACTTTTGGAGTTTCACTGATAAACAGTGTTGCAGCCAAATCCAATACAATTGAAGTGGTGACCACTTCTTTAAAAAGAAAAAAGAAATAATATGATTTCATAGTGCTCCTGGGTTGTCATCCAAAGGTCTGTAAAAACCTGGCATTTAGATTTGACTCAAGCTGTTTTTTTTATGTTTGAAGAAGTGGTCACCATTTACTTCTATTGTATTGGATTTGGCATTTGCAAAACTTTTTCTGGCCTGCCCCCCTTCATGGGCTGAAAAAGAGCATGCCCCCATCTCAACTGTTTTATTACTAAAAAAAGTCACAAAATGGGATCCAAATAAAATTTTGGTTTGACTCAGATCGTAGTTTTTTTCTGTCATAAAAAAGGGAATATAAGGCCTTTACTTCCAATTCTGTTTCCAATCCCAATAGAACCAGTTCTTTGGCATGAATATGTCTATGTGCTGGTGCACACTATATTATAATCAGGCCAGGTCGGAGTGGGGGACAGTGTGAGGAGTTTACAAAATAATCTAAAACTACTGTTTGTATCAGAGCCTTCCTAATCTTGAATCGTAAATATCAAACAGTAAAATGGGTTAAGAGTTGGAAATCCCCTAGTGTGCACCAGGCTTTTGTTTTCTTTATTACTACCTCTGCTGTCTTCTGTCTTATTTAGTTTTAACTCAAAGTCCTTGAGAGTCACATGATTTGAGTTATTACCTTCAGTTTTTGGATGCAACAAATCATGTTGTATTTAATGTCTTTGCGAGTCATTAGTTGAGGTTTCCATTTTGTGAAGGTCCATAAACTTTGCAGGTGGCCACTTACACACATGGGGGAAACCCAGACATGAAATAGGCAGAAGGGTTTTCAGTCAAATCCTGAATCAGAAACATAACAAGATATTTTGTTCCTCACCAAACGCTCGCAGACGTGTTAGAAGCAGCATGCCTTCAATGTACATTTTGCGATGTGGCAACATGTCCGTGTTTAGAGAGAACACAGTCTGTGGTGTTTCAATTTAACTTTCTCAGATGTGACCTCAAATATCTTGAGTTCTCTTTCATCACCAGCGTTGGCTGTGCGTCTGCCAGAAGACCTCCGCTGAGTTTTGATTCTGAGGTTGAGGTGTAATGACTCGGAGAAGATATAAATTACTCAAAAGTGACTTGTTAACATCAACCGTAGTGACAGTGATGGATGGGGGGAAAACAAGAGGAAAAAAAAAAAAAGACTCTGGAGTGGGAGAGGGAAAGAATCAAGGATAGATGGAGCAACAGGAGGAAGTGAGAAGTGAGAGAATATAGTTTTTTGATGGATGTAGGAGGCTGTGGGCTTTTGTCAGTGAGTGATGTGATGGTACAGTGTGTTGTGGTCCCTGCTGGACTATTTTTGTTGATCTTTCCTTGTTCTCTGTGCTGATTGATGGTCGGTATAGGTAGTGAGGCGGAGAAGAGATGTGGTCTCAGCCTGGTTACAGTCCACCCTGGACTCTCCTCCTGCTGTGTTCTCCCTCTCTGTGTCTTTCTTTCTGCCTCATTCCCTTTGGCTCCCTTTGTCCATATTTTCTCTTCTTTCATACAAACTTTATCCATCTGTCATCTCTCCCCACATTTTGTCACCTCCCCTATTTCCTCCGTCGAACTCTCAGTCCCCATCTGTCGATATCACCGCAATCGAGGGTGAATAACATAGGTGAGAACTTGATGAACTCACGGAGGAGGACAGTGAGTTTGTTGGCTTATGTAAATGGGAAACAGTTCCCGTTTTAAGCTGACCACTAATTGTCAACCTCACATCTAAACCCTGGACCTGTTGTGATGAGTCCCCAACCACTGCAGACCATTTTTAATATGACCTCATCTGAACTGCGCTGACCACGGTCACCAATTCTCAGACCCAAGGGCTTGCTCCCAGGTTCCTGGGGTGCTGTGGTTTGGGATGCAGTGTGAGTAGCAAAGCGTCAGAGCCCCCCAGAACAAACATGGCACCGTCCAAAATAAAGCCCCCGCGAGTTCTTCAGAGGCCATGTGGAAAAGTCATAAAGTGGAGTTATAGGGGTCAGAAGGGGGATGAGATATTTAATGGTTTACGCAGGGAATGAGGTAAATATGTGTGCACGACTGAAGGAGCCGACAAACACGAGCATGTGCACAACGTTTTTTGTCCATATGCACATAAAACGCACAATAGTGTACGCATACCACATGCTTCAGCGCAACTCATGCGTTAAGTTCGAGGACTAAGGGGCCATTATTGAAGCAGGACTATTTACAAATGTGAGCAGAGGGTTGTGTAACTGTATCTCAAACCATGTGTGCATAATCTGATTTGTGAATGTGTACAGGAATCTGCAAATGTGTTTGCAGAATCATTTTGTGCATAATGAGATCTATAAGTGTGTAATTAAAAAAATATTTAGAAATCTGTAGTGAAATCAGTCTAATGTCAATGATGTTGACATTGGCTGAAAGGACAAATGTAACAGTGAGAAAATCTTACCTGAAGAGATGCTATAACATCTTAATTGTACCTCAGCACAAGTTGTCAAACTGCGTCACACTTGGCAAAGTTACAGCAGAGGATACATGTCCAGATTTCAAAATAACAGTATAGACATATGACGAAGATTAAGTTGATTATATTCTCAGGATGTATAAAATACTTGTTTTTGGAAAGGGAAAAAAATAACAGAATAAACTCGCTTCGCTTCAGGTCATTTGAATACATTTACCGTAAGTATCAGAATATGGGTGCACTCCAAATACAAATGATTATACACAGGTGGATTGAGATCCAGTTACACTCCTCTCCACTAACATTTATAAACTGTTATGATACTATAATGGTCCTGCAGAGGCCAGTGAAGGTACATTTAATTTGTGTGATGGTTTATCATCGATACATCCTGGGAAATGTGTCTCATGTTTCATGTTTTCTATTTTTTGTACATCTTGAAACAAAACAAAAATACACATAAATGCGGAGAGTAATGAAGGCTTTGCTTGGCCTGCTGTCAGTCAGCGGCTGGTTAACCAGGGCAGTGAGTTGCCGATGGAGACAGCCAGGAACAATATGATTCTTTGTTTTTATCCTGACCCCCGTCTTCTTCAGGGTCACTCTGCTTTACTCGGACCACTTAACCTCTAATTCTATACATATATAGACACATGCACAGGCAAACATACAAAATTACACTTTGAAAATATCAACGAGCAGAGTTTTCTCTCCCACAAATTCCCAAGAAGGATTGAACAAGGGAAAATGTAGAAATAAAGGAATCTCCTCTCCCCTCCTCTCCTCTAGAGTCCCTATTATAAACCAATTGCATATGATGATTGCAAGTGGTTGATTATAGAGTTTGCTGGAGGTCAATAAAATCTCAATTTTTTGTTTGTCACTGGTGTACATGCATGACCCATCACGGATGCAGTGCATGTGTTATGACAATGAGTGACAACATCCCCCACAACAGTTTGCGTAAGGAAGAACATGTAGTTTGCTGTAAACTGATCGTTACAGACCTGAGCTTTGTCCGAGGATCCCAGTTTGTTTTTTATGTGGCCATGCTGATCTATGCTCAGCTGTTTTTGACACACAGACATGTGACAATATTTTTTGTTGCACCTGCACAAGTTTAGAGTATGTGTTGCAAGAAAATAAAGTGCTTTACACATGTTTTGTTTTACAAGCAGTATTAATAAAGGGAAAAAAATTTAGTTAAAGTTAAAATGCTGGAGCCTTGGCTTTGTCAAACGCTGTTCATCCACTAGCTGTCTCTTAAGTGAGTGTTTTCTATCAAGCACTTGTTTCACTTGTTGATTAAGATCCTGCTACAAACTGTATCCTGCTCCACGTGTTTGCCAGAGTGACTGTTCACTGCGGTTTAACAGGAAATGGATTTGCTGGAAACAGGATGTAGCAACTGGCGTGTGGAGCTGGAAATGATCAGGAAAAATAATCAAAGAAGGAGCAAGTGTTAATGAGGGGGAACGCCTGCAGCGTCTCTTCCTTTATATATATATGTGTGTGTGTGTGTGTGTGTGTGTGTGTGTGTGTGTGTGTGTGTGTGTGTGTGTGACTTTCTGCTGGAGGATGTAATGATGATGGATGGAGGGCGAAAGAGGGATAGAGGCAGCTGCGTACAGTGGGATGGTACCCGGGGTGAGTCCTCTACATTTTCTATGTCGTATATCCATCCACTGCCACAATACCCAAAGCATGGCATGATCGACTTTTATGCTTTTGCAGAAAACGTCCATTCATTCTGTTGACAAAGATCCTTTTGTCGTTGGATCCTGGGAGTTCTGTGCGTGCGTATGTGCCCTTGTCTTTTTTCTTCTTTTTTTTTTCATACTTTCCCATGTTCTCTCTATAGCCTGTGGGCAGACAGCTGTGTTGCCATGGTTTTATCAACAGATGTTGCGGTGTACAATGAGAATGTGCCCCACTCTCCACCCCGCAGCCCCCGCTGTGAGGCAGTTTACATCCGCTTATTATCCCGAGCCGGCCCTGAGGTGATCCATCCATTATATGATTCCTGATCAGAGCTCTGACTGTTGCCTCAACCCAGGCTTTGATGGCACACCTCAAATGACAATCAGCCCACGCCCCAGGACAGGGATCGCCCCTTATTTCCGCACCGATCAGCCCCAGTGTCGTCATGTCTGGCATGGCCGGCTCAGGTGGGGAGGAAATCCTCTGTGTGCATGCACGTGCTTGTTTATACAGTATAGGTGTGTGTGTGTGGGTTGAATTAGAGACTCAGCACAGGTCTTGAGGAAGCTAAACTTGCTCTGTGAAGTCTGTCATTCTTGTTTTTGTAATTACAACTTCCACCTGCACCGCAAATGGAAAAAAAAACACATTGCTCTTCAGGATTTTTTACTTTATAACTATCAACAGTGACGTCTGTTAGAAGTTCCTATTGCCTCATCAGGAAACTATGGATCATTTAACACCACTCCTTCCTACAGCTGTGTGAGCAAAAGGTACCCACGGTCAGGTGTTAACACACAGCTGTGCGAGGAGGAGCACTGAATAAATTACAAAAATAAATTTGCCTTTTATAAATTGGATTGGTCATTTTTCTTTCATTGTATCATTATATCCTCCTCCATCACATCAGAATGTGTTGGCTTCCCCTTGATACATATACTTCACCCAAAAGAGATATTTGATTCATTATAGCTGCTCTGGGAAACTCTCTGGTGGTCTAGCATCATCCTGAAATTAAATAGCCTTCCCTCTTTCACTGATACAGACCAGACTTGGCCACATTAATGGTTAGACAAACACGAATTAGTTCAATATTTTGTCATAAGTTTAGATGATTAATTATAGATCTTTAAATAAGTTAAATCTAATGGCTGCCCGCTGCTGTATTTACACAGGCTGGCTGGACGTCATACAGCCAGAGAAGTGAATCGCTCACACAGCTGTGTGTGGAGTGCACCACAGCAGCCTGAGCTGATGCAGCTGATGGAGTGTGTTCGAGTTCAGATGCCAGATACACTCCACTCCAGGGATTTAAGAACTTCAATGGTGGTGTTGTCAGCTCAAGTGTCATTCAAACTCTAACTTTGAACAGGGATACAAAAAATGAAAAAAAAAAATGTATAGCTCATGAGTGTGTGTGTACGTGTGTGAAGGTCAGAGCGGTTAGATTGGGTCTTTATTCGCAACATTGGACTCCCAGGTGGCTGAGTGAGAGTGCAACTGTTCGTGTGCAAGTGTTGGTGCATTCCCAGGCCTTTTCTGTGGTCTCCCCATCTTCTCTGGTTCTGCCGCTTTGACTGTGGTTGACTCATATAATCCTTGTGTTGTTTATTGCCGACCACAGCTGACGCTGGGCTCGATACCTTTGCAGATTTGCCTGCCAGAAAAACTTTTATGATGAAATGTGAGGCAGGAAAAAGGGAGGTGAGGACAAACAGAGAAGCTGTTTTCTTTAAGCCTCTGTTTTACTTTGCTAACCAGTGTCCAGAATACACATTTGGCTGTGATTGCGAGCATGAGAGAGGAAGTCGAGGAGAATGAGTGAGAGAATGAGTGAGTTTATGTATTTGTGTGCATGATTGCATATTTGATCGCAGTTACTTGCATCTGTGCATGAAGAAAAACATACATGTGTGAATGCACACCTCAGTGGTTATTAGTTTGAGACTGTAAATCTCAAGAAATTAATGTTGCCAATAATTAATAGTTTTGCAACCGCAGAATCTTGAAAACATATCAAGGTCATTTTTTAAAATGATTTTGTGCTGAGTGAGGGACTGGAAAACTGAAGTGAGGTTATGGGGGAAGATGGGGTGATGTGTTTTGAATTCATCTATTTAAAGGGAATGCCTCAATGCAATCGCCAAAGTCCTTTGACGGCTGGACAGCAGTGGGCCACTCTTCGTCTCCCTCTCACCTTCCTCTTTCGTTTTTTCTCTCATGCTCTTATAAAAAGTTGTACAAAACAGACTGTAGTCCCTAGAGTCCAATTGTGAAGTCAGAATGAGTACCTCAGTTGTCCCAGAGACTGTAGGAGTTCTGCGTTGCATGTTATCTCTAATTTATTGTAACACAAATCCACACAGAAATGCACAAACCTACAAAGCCATATGTGGGCCTTTCCCAGCGACAACCCGGCTTGTGGGCTTGAGGGATTTCTCACGCCGACATATCACTTTGTCTCGCCGCAGGACCTGCACCTTTAAACGGCAATAGGAAAACTCCCGGAGTGTTTGGAGCACGGCTGGAGGGATGGTGGTGTTGATGGAGAGGCAGAAGTGGCCGTGTGAGAGAGAGAGGTGCTGTTGGAAGATGACATGGAGAAGAGGGGGGAAGAAGTGAGTGGGAGGAATATTGGAGAGGAAATTGAAGGAGAAGAGAGAGGTTAATCACTACAACTTGTTAGCTGTCTGTCATCTCAGCGTGCGGGCCAGCTGATGAAGCCAAACATTATTTCCTGTGACAGACCTGCTGATGCTGTAGCAGCTGAGGCCAGTGGAGGGGCAGCATGACAGTGGTGTTGATGTGCTCAAGTCAAATGATCTAATACGGTTTCCATCATCTCTACCCACTGTCTTTCACTCTTTCCTTTGTCTCTCCTTAAGTTTTCACCCTCACGCGTCTCCGCCCTTTCATCCCTCACTCCTCATCTGTCCTCCTCCTCTCTCCCTGTACTGTGTCTGGCAGCAATGAGCACTTTAAGAGGGTATTAGCAGGGCGTCTGTACAGTACTATCACAGCTTAGAGGGCCAGCGCAGGTGAGACAGCAGGGATTTCCTGTTAGGCCTCTCTGCTACATTCTTGCTAAATTGCTCCTTGCCAGGTGGGGTTAGAAAGGCGAGGGGGGGTTTATGTCTCACACACACTGACTAACATGCATGCACGCACAGTTCCGCTGCAGCACATGGGCATCGGCACAAATCAATGTGCGGGCACTAACGTAATGTTCGTACAGAGGATTAGCGGTGTCACTAGTGTGGGTTTTGTGTGTGTGCCAGTGTAGAGTGGTGAAGACAGAACAGGGCTCAGTTCAGACTCTGGTTGTCGGCCAGAGAAGCAATATGAGATAAATTCTTCACCATCTTACACCTGGGAGTCCTGGACTGCCTCTAATGCTGCTACTTGAGAAGAGCCACTGTGTGTCTGAGCACTCTCATTTTAATGTACACACACACACACACACACACACACACACACACACACACACACACGCACACACACAAGAGCAGGTAGAAAGTGTGATCCAACACAGCCCTCATTCTGTATTTCTTGCCATTTCTGTAGTTATTTATGCCCCGCTATTGTTTTCATGCTAAACTGATTATTAATGACATATATTAAATCATGTTACCATTTAAATGGCATAATGGTGCAGTGGTTAGCACTGTTGCATCAGATCAGGAAGGTTGGGTCTTTCTATGTGGAGTTGCCTGTTCTCCACATGTCTACCACCTGTGTTCTCCCTGTGTCCCTGTGGGTTTTCTTCAGGTAAACCTGCTTCCTCCCTCAAGCCAACAACATGTAGATTGAAGTTAGTTTGAAATTGTCTGTAGGTTTGAAAGTGAGTGTAAATGTTTATCTGTGTGTGTTGGCCTTGCGATACACTGACGAGCTGTACAGGGTGTACCCGGACTCTCGCCCAATGTCAGCTGGCTCCAGCTTCCCCCGTGACCCACAAAACAATAAACTATAACGGAGGAACTGGATGAGCTAACATACTCAGATCATTCATGAAAATCTTGTGCTATGTTTTATTTTATTTATAAAAACCCATTAGATATGTATCTAGAGTATCACAGGAAAAGGAGGATGAGAGAATGGCCCTGCGTGGTTGTTTCCCCGTGCCTTCGGTCTTGATGGTAAACTAATTGTGCCCCTATATCGATCTTGTCTTCCAACTATCCCAAAGAAATATAATAATTCTACTTCCCAAAATGTTAAAGTGCTCTCACACTGTCACCTACGTGTCCAAGTAACACTTAAAACATCTATTACCTATAGGCCTCCCTCACTGCTTCCCTTTATTTATGTCTCTTGAATGTCATATGAAACACACACCTCTAAATTAGGTTCAAATGGGTTCACGCATTGCACCATGGTAAAAAGTGCTGGAAATGTAATCAGGTGTTGAAGAGCAACAGAGGAGCACATAGTCTGTGCATGACAACTAGCTGAATGTGCACATGCACGTGTGAGTAACTATAGGCGGTGCAGCAGGACACTGAAATATGTCCAATAAGAAGTTCTGGAGTGAGCTAAGACATCACTCAGCTCTCTGCACACAGCCAGGTTTTAATGTGCGAGTGTGAAAGTGTGTGAGCAGCCTGATCTGTGGCAGCGCTGGCTCAATCATACAACACTCTCAGTAACAAATGATGGGATGGGCTCCAGGCTCCTTCTCGCTTTCAAACACAAACTTTTACTGCATCAGTCCACAGTGGTTCACATTATGGTACATTAGGCCAGAGAGGAACTTTTACTACTTCCATGTGTCAACAAGTTAATGTGTTGAGTCCTGTCAGGAGAATATGTTGGACATGTTAGTTCCAGGGTTAAACAATAACAAATACCAGGAGTAAACGTGGCTTTTCTCATAGTTTTTCTGTATTTCTTTGGATATGTACCTTGACCTTGTTTTCACTGCTGACTTTTTGTTTGTATGTTTGTTTGTTTGTAAGCCACATAAACAACAGAATGGATTCCCACGAAACTTGGTGGGAGGTTGCGACATGGGTCAGAGAAGATTTCATTACATTTTGGTGTGGATCCTGATCAGGGGGTGGACCCAGAATTCTTTTCTCTTTTTCTTTAACATTGCATTTTTTGGAGTTTTCCCCGGGAAAAATTCTTGGATCTTAAAAGAATTAACCAAACACATTTAGAGAACTGTTATCTAAGAGTGCATGTAATTGGCTTTTCTCTTTCTGTCAATCTTGTCCACTAGTGTAGGCATTTTTTGAAATCGTATGTTGCTCTAACTTCTTAAGTTTTGATTCTGGTTTTCTAGGTAGATGCTCTGCGGGTGCGACTGGAGGAGAAGGAGCAGTTGCTGACGAAGAAGACCAAGCAGCTGCAAGACCTGACCGATGAAAAGAGCACACTGACGGGAGAGATCAGAGACATGAAGGACATGCTGGACGTCAAGGAGAGGAAAGTTAATGTCCTGCAGAAGAAGGTATGTGAATGCAGCTAATAAGTCTTGCACCCAGTATAGTCAAACCTACCGTGCGTGTTTGTTAGGTTGACAGAAATGCATCTCTGAATGAATGCTCATGTTACTGTGTGTCTGCCGGATGTGCTAAGTCCCCCTTGTTATACACTGATATTGATTAGTGAGGTAATTATGCTGTGTTTTCAGTTTGTTCAGCTGCTCCCATGTGGCCAAAAAAACAAATGAATACTGCTTCAATAAAGTAAGTGTTACTTATTGGTCAAGTTTTAATTTTTGCAAGAAATATATCAGTAAACCAAAGTGTAGATATTTGAAGAGTGACAGGTTCGTTGGCCGCTTTGTTTTACGTTTGTTACATGTCTCATTAAATGTGTGTGTAGTGAGTGTCTGCTACTCACACTCTGACATTGTCACACATGGTGAACACACACACACACACACACACACACACACACACACACACACACACACACACGCACGCACGCACACACGCCTACCTGCATGGCATGTCTCTGAGCCTTTAATGACTTTTATAAGGTTAGCCATTTAGACAGGGTCTGTGGCCACCTGTGGTGCGCACATTGGCAATTCCTCTATAGACCAATTACACACACGTAAAGGTCCCCTCTCAACTTCCTTGTTTCCTCTCATGTCCTCAAATTAGATCTCCCTCCCCCCTCTCGCCCGCCCCCCTGCTGAGTTTAATGAAAAAGTGCTCCAAAGGTCACATGCAGTGCCATTGGTGTGTGTATGAATATGTTCAAATATATTTTTTTATGTCGATGTGACCTCCAGGTGTTTCTGTGTGACAAGTTTAAATGTGACCTTTCTGTGCACCCTATACTGTGCGGTACTCCCACTATAGCTCCTCAACCATAGCACTTAGTAAGGCTGTTTGTAGCTGTTAAGCAGGGCTGACCAACATTTCATTCATGTATGATGTCAAATTTACCTTTAAAAATAAAGTCTTTGCTATCGGCTGTCAGGCAGTTTGGCTGGAAGTTTATGATTTTACATTAGTTAAAGGAAAGATTTAATATTTCAGTGTGTACTTGTTCTTTGTTGCTTTTAATCTTCATTTGCTTAACTTGTCTTTTTTGTTTGTGCTGTTTTCAGTTGTGTTGATGGCTGGTTACTCACAGTTTGCACAAAGGTTTCCTCTTTCTACGTGTGTTTGCCATTTTCTTCTCTTTGCCTCTGCAGTACACTTATCACTCACTCAAAAAACTAAACTAAAAACCCTCTCCCCAGGAAACATTTATCTTTAAATTAAGCATCGATGGAGGACTACACTTTTTTGCCAGCATTGAAAGGACTTAAATACAAAACAATATGTCCTTAATATTACAAAGCTGTTTCTTACATGTGTTAATGTAAAATGAATGCAAGAAGTCTTATTTGAATGAAGAAACAGGCCAAGTATTTTTTACATTGTGACCAGACAGGTGTTTCACTCCATTAGCCACACTATATACATTGACTGCAATCTGATTGGTTTTCCATGCTTCCTATTTCCCAACAATCCCAGGGGGCTATAACTTACACTGCTGCATCCCAGGGGAAACACAGGAGTGGAGCAAAGAGTCAAAGCTTGTTTCCTTTCTATGCTTCATACTCTATAAGTTACAACTGGCTTATTATAAAACAAACTGACAAACTCCGGGTGTGTTTGCAGAATGTTCTCCAGAGACACAAATCTAAATGCCAAGCATGAATGTTCTATCTAAAGGTTGATTCTTCAGCAATGATACTGATCCTGCATCCAGCAAATCAGCTGTGAGGAGGATGACCTGGATGTAGCAGCTTAAATTAGATTTGCAGTTCTCAGATTTTGGCACAATTTAGTCTTTGCTGTCAACCAAAGCTCAAATATCTCAACAGGTCCATTCGTCATCACGACTTTTTAAAAAGCAAGTATAGTGAATAGAAACTACAGCTGTCAGATATATATATAATGGTGTAAGGAGTACAATATTTACAGGGGGTATAGGAAAACCATGATTGCAAAAAATACAATACAGTAACGTATAGCACAGTATGTACATTTATTTTTACCTCCTCAGTGAGAATCAGCATTTCTGTTAGTGTTCTAACCAATACATTTGAACTTCCCTGTAAGAATACACTCATTTTGAAAAGACTAGTGCAGTGGCCATTCTAAACCTGCCTGTTTATTTATCCTGTGGTGATGCTGGTTGCAGCTTTCTTTCTGAAACTGTGAGAGTGACCTGCAGCAACTGAACCGCGGTCCACAGAACCCTGGAGCTGTGCCACCGCTGCTGCACAAAGAGCTGCCCACCTGTCTATTCAAAGTTTGGTGGAGCTCGAATCAGGATTCAGAACCACAAACTGGAGACTCAGTATGATACTTACCCCAAATTGGATTCTGTAAAGTTCAATCGAATAAATGTTATTAATTGTGGGTGAAATTATTATTATTATTATTATTTTGCTTCAATCCTCAGCTGGGGGTCAGCTTGGTCCGAAGTAGACCCCCAAAGTGCCTTATTGCCTGGGGCCCCCAAAATCCCTTGAAACACACCTCAGCAGAACACTACAGTGTACCTCATTCTGATATTCAGTTACAAGAATTATATTGTGATCCACCAGGAACAAATCCACTTGTCATGATGCTGTCGACAGGACTCTTTTTTCATGTGGGCAGTAATTCCAATAAAAACTGTTAACAGTGTGGGTCTGTGGATTACTCAGTAACACACAGACCCACAGATGTTGCTTTAGTTGTTTTTCAATGCTGCGAGCTGCACAAATGAAATTACAGTCATCTGTTGTATTTTGGTGGCGCCAGCAAAATTGGACAAATAGGACCTACTAGAAATAATATGGCTAGACCTCTGGAGGACAGGAGAAAATATGTTTCTTGTAATTTGGGTTTACTGACCCCATAATGTGTTATGACTGATCGTCGCATGATTATATTTATAAAACGAACTTTGTTTTGGTGATGTTGTTCAAATGGAATTCAAAACTTAAATCACAGTTTAAAATACTGTAACACCTGGACCCATAAGCTGCGATTTACAAAGTACAACTCGCACTTAAGCCACACTGTTTACTCAAGTGTCACATCACTGTCTGATTTGTTTTCCAAATTTTAAGTTTCCCAAGCTATAACTTCCAGATCTGTATACAAGGGAAAGACGGGAGTGTAGTTTGGAATCTGTCGGCTAATAAGCTATGCATTCCAGTCTGTCCCTGCATGTTTGAACTTTGCCTGAAACTTTTTAGATCTAAATTTCAAGGGTACATTTCCCCACTAGAAAAGGGACTTCTTCGTCACTTGGACTCAAAGATAAAGTGATTACATTTCAGTGGTCAAAGGTCACAGTTACCTTATATGAATCTGGAAAAATATTTTGAAGCCATCATAGAGCAACACTGCAGAGACTGAACCAAAGTGCACTATATAAATAATTAACTGATGCCCTATGTTCTGTCGCAGGAGAGATTTTTATCTTTTCCTACAGGCTTTTCCAGGGACAGTCACAATGACTCATAGCATGGCACCATGATGTCAACGCTGTAGTTGAACCCTACATTGATCCTATTAGTCAGAGGCTGAATTTAACTTAAACTAATGAGGACCTGGTCTTTAACTTTAAGAAAAAGTAACATGTGTATGCTGGGTTTGTGCGGCCATTTTCAAACGTACGTATCACAACACAGAACAGTGGAAGCTCTGTTTCAGCCCTTGGTCTACGAGAGCATGACCAATGCATAATGATGGATTTATTTATTTACTTTTTTCATATTTGGTTCCCCTTTTTTTTTTAGCTGGGGGGGCAGGGGTGTGGGACGTACACATGCAGGGCCGGTTGTGGTGTGGTTTTGGCATACATGCGTTATTCATGTTCAAACACTGTGGTCGTCTCAATCCATATTCATGCTTTTAAAATGCCCGTCTCCGTGCTTGAAAGTATAGTATCCCCTATCGTGTTCCCTTCCTATAGTAACCACAGATGGGGAGATTCGATTATGTGTGCTTGGACCATGCAGGGCAATATGGCATGTGTCTACACAGAAGTTTTCCCTGTACACAAGAGTATGGGTTGGTTATGATAGTGTCTAAGGGGTCAGACTTTCCCAGCCCTGGTTCAGTGCAAAATCTGTCAGCACTTCCAGTGTCATTGGTGGCTCGAGCCAGTGTCATCGGTACAGCCTCAACTTTGATTGTGAAGCAAAGAACAGAGAGAGAGAGGACAGAGATAAAGAGATAAACCAATAATCTCACTGGTCTTCTACATTTCCTTTCTTTATCTGACTGATCTAGTATTAATTTTAGCAATGATCCATAAAGTGACAGGAAGTGCTTCAGTTGATGCTGAGGAGAATGTGTGTGTGTGTTTGTGTGTCTAGAAAAAGAGTTTTATTCATACAAAATCCACATGCAAGACAACATTTAAAACTGATGCATTAAGAAGAATGCTGTATTTTGTTATATGAAAAAGGGGGATTTTAAAAACACATGTATATATTGGTTTGCTCTGTTCTGAAACTGAGATACATCACTCATAAAGAACATTTCTATATAAGATAATGAAAACGGTTACTTTCATTGTGGATCAAGGTAGCCAATATTGTGCTAGCTGGATTGTTTTTTGGATAACTTGATTTTTTCCTTGTGGTTGTGCTTTGAGGAGCCATTATCTTTGGGCATCTCAACACCTATATCATCATGACGTGACTTCCAGAGTAGAGTCAGTACCTGAATTTTATCTGCATATGTCCATGTGAGATTTGAACCTTTATGAGAATGTTGTAAGGCACAGGTTATTATTATTATGTAGTGGCATCTGGTCATTGATCAGCCTACAAGAGCACAAGTCACTTTGCTACTTATCGATGTCCTCTGGCTGCCTAGAAGCTTGATGACAGAGCGACTTCTGGGTATGAACCCAAGTACTTGAACTCAATCATATGAAGTTATGCTCCTTCTCGTCCACTCTGTTCCTCCAAGGAACGCCATCTGGCTTTTTTATGCCTGTTAACAAGGCAAGGCTGTTCCCCTCTGTGGTTCCCTGATGGTGGAATGAACTACCAAATGCTATCAGAGCAGGGGTGTCTCTTCTAACAACTCTTACACCCCAGTATGCCTATCTCACACTTTTGGTTTACCTCCAGCTCTGTCTTCTTGAACAGATTACTTCCAAGTCTACTACTGTGCTATCTTTAGTGTTGCTGTTCAGCCGTAAGTCGTTTTGGATAAAAGTTCACCAAATGAGAAAATTAAATTGACCAGGTGCCCTATGTACAGAGTCTTGAGTCCTCCTGCAGTATCCACAGGTTCTGTTCGACCCAGCCCTTTGGGTTGGTTCAAATCTCTCGGGTAAAGTAAAAGCATGACACTTAGTTTCAATCCCCAAAAATCTTTTGTGTCTGTGTATGAAACCATAGTGTTCAACGCACAGAAAACATTTCTTAACAGATGAATAGAGATGTCACTGCAGCCATGGGAGAAAGGTTGATTTTGTTCGTTTTTTAACCACCCTGTTTTATGGCATTTACAGCCTCTGTTTTTATGCTAACTTGTGCATACAGACCTTCTGAAATCCACCGTTGACTAGGATACATTCAGAGTGGATACAGTCAGAGTGCTATGTGGAAACAAGGCGTAAGGCCCAAAAATGTCTTTAGATTAATGAGTAAATGACATGTGACAAACACGCTCAGATGCATTGCCGGGTTCAATGTTTAGTATCCCAGGTGGGTGATTGTCTGTATTTCTCAGAGATCCTTGTGCAGTAGATAACTCTTGACTGAAGGAGCATTTTCCTGTGTGCGACCATGTGTGTGATCTTGATAGATCGATGATGAGGCCACCAATGCCTTTCATCCTAATGGATTCCATCTGACCAATCACAGTGCAGAGACGTGGCTACAGATAAGCCTGTTGGAGCTTGGGAGGTTCCGGTAAACAGCCGATAATAGCCCCCCCCCCCAACCCCCTCGCTCCTATCAGCAATCAGCCGAGGTTAATGGTGAGGGCCCGAGGCTTGTTGATTGGAGCCAGGCTACACATCAGTCAAGACAAACCCAGTGTTAGGCCATATGTCGGACTACAGCTACTCAAGTCCATCTTCTGCCTGACCACAACAGGCACGCAGCTCAAACTGCACATTCACTCTAGGAATCAGAAATGTTTGATGACTCTCCGGCTTGATGAAGACGTTGAACTTGACTGCGTCCTGATAATGACACAAGTCATAACTCAGGCTGACCTGGTGTGACCCCACCTGTCTGCAGACCACTGTAAGTGTTTCGTACTGAAAGAGCTCAGACAGGCACTCCAGTCTCTGTTCAACCCTCTCATAGAAGTGAGTCACAGTTTGACTCTTTGAGTTGAACCATATGACTGTTTGCTGTATTTGACCTGTTTGACCACAACTCTATAAAGTGGAACTGGTTCCAGGTTCCAGTCACACAGCTGGGTGGCCACAAACCTTTTTCTCTTTCTTTGTTTCTTTCTTTTGTGTCTCTCTAGCTCTCTCTCTCTTTCTTTCTTTTTCTATGTGTTTCCTTAATTTTTCTCTTTCTTTCATTCATGCCTTCTCTCTCCCTGTCTGTCTTTCCTTCATTTTTCTTTCTTTCGGTCTGTCTTTTTCCTTCCTCTCCTCCTTTCTTTCTCTCTATGTCACTCTGTCTCTTTCTTTCTGTCCTTCTTTCTTTCTTTTTTGTTAGTGTTTCCATCCCTCCCTTTCTTTCTTTCCTTCTTTCTGTCTTTTTCCTTTATTTCCTCCTTACTTCCTCTTTATCTCACTCTCTCTTTTTCTGTCTTTCTTTCTGTTTCCTTCCCTCCCTCCTTTCTTTCTTTCTGACTTACCTTCTGAATTACCTTCTTTCTTTCTGTTCTATTTCTTTTCTTTCAGATCAAAGGGCTCCCATTCCCTCGCTCCAAAGAGGAGAAAAGAAAAGAATTAATACTAATGGTGCTGGGAGCAGAGGAATAAAGCGTTGGGGTAATTACCCAGCAATCACAGCAGCATTCCGCAGCTGAGGGGGGCAGAGATAGGGTCTTGAGCCTAAAGAGCATGGACGTGGATCAACTTGGCCGGCACACACACAGACACACTCACGCTCACGTACAGCCCGGCTCATACAAGTGCAATCTGTCTTCATCCTACCGCCCCCTGCTCATTCTGCCCTGTGGTCGACCAGGAGCAATCGCTATGAAAACAACACTCTCTTCTCTTTCTCAACATTTTTTTCCCGTCTGCATCCCTTCGTATGTTGTGTGTGTGCGTTGGTGTCTAATTGATATGTATGAATGCAGTGGAGGGTCCGTGTGTGAATGACTTTTTGGAGGAATGTGCGGGGAGAAGGGGAGGACGTCTGCTTGTCATGTGTCTAAGTGCAGCCCCCATCGCCTGAACCTGGACCGACTTTCATAATAATCACGGCCTGATTGTGTGTGTGTGTGTGTGTGTGTGTGTGTGTGTGTGTGTGTGTGTGTGTGTGTGTGTGTGTGTGTGTGTGTGCATGTGTGTATTCCTCAGAGAACAGCACTGTATGTACAGAATAAGCCACATTTTACAATGGATGTATAAGGAATTAGAAAAGTGGATGTGGTTTCCTGTTTGTTCATGTGTGTTCATATGCAAATGTCTTTATGCACATAGTCGATCAACGATTCTCATTTATCAGGTTATTTAAATATTTTTGTTCCAGTTGTTAAGATTGATTTATGTTTTTTGGAGCTTTGACTTTCTAAACATTTGACAAAAAAATATATTAAAACCACAGCCCAATGGTGGGAACACTATTTTAATATTGAATCTTTTAATTAGCAATTCATCTTAAATGCATTTGTTCTCTTGGGTCGTAGCATAAACAAAGATTTATTGCAGCTTATGGAAATAAATCAGGTGCATCTGTCGCTTGCTGCCTCTAAATGTGTTGCTGTATTCAGAGCATTTTATAATGTATAAATAATGTGATAATAATTGAGACAAGCTGCATTTTATTTTATGCAGAATTGAATTTTGCATCAGTAGTTTAAGCCCGATTTTAAGTCCATTAAAATAATACAGTAAACTTTTGCCTCCAAACCCTCTTGCTGCTGATGCAGCTGCACTCATCTGTTGAGGAGATCTTGTCTCGAATTCCTTGGCTCGCTTCAACAGTTTTGTTTGCACGCAGACTTTTTCTTTTTAATTTACTTTAATTTTATGCCACTTTTGTTTCACTTCTTTCATTTTGCACTCACCAATGAAATTATGCTCACGTTATCTGTTTTTCTTTGGTTCAGTTATAATATTGTGAGAATTAGAAATCCCCTAGTAAATTGGCTATGAAATATTTGTTGGTTTTGGAGAGCAGTTTTGAGTTTGACATTTTTTCAAGATCTTTTTTGTTGCATTTGACACCGTTTCTCACAATATCCTCCTTTGTAGATGGCATTCTTTATTTAAATTGTGTTAATTCACCTTTTAGGAATAATTTAGATTTATGCCTTTTGTCGACATGTATCTGAACAAATACCAGGAGGGTTTGTGTCTTTATACAACAAAATTAATTAATTTTCGAATTCTAGATTAGTGATACATTTAGCTCATCATGTGTATTTGTGTGCATTATGTGCTTCTTTCTCTGTATGCATCAAGTGTACTGTAAGTCTGTCTGCGTTTGTATTTGTGTGTCTGCATTCAAATGGGAGTGTGTGCCTTGACGGACACAGTGCACCTTTGTATTTCTTTATAGGCACTGGTGGTAAGAGCAAAATGAATATTGGGGCAATGGAGAGGAAGTTGCTGTAAGAGTCAGAGGTCTTGGTCGTAATCATAGTGAAACCCGTAGAAAACTCTGTCTCTTTCGTCTGCTCCCACTTCCATTTCGACATTTCTTTTTCCTCTTGGCTGTTGGGAAGGCGAGGACCTTTTTAGAGCCTTACTGTGCTCGGCCCTTTTTTGGTTTGGAGGTAGGAGGTTTGGTAGAGAACAGCACAGCAAATTTAGACAGACATGCAGGTGCACGTTTTTGTGCAGCTGTACACAGCCCACTCAGTCAAGTTTTGTTCAACAGATGAAAACAAAGGAAAATAACTGTTAAAATAACTGCTTCACACTCTTTGAATTAAAAAAAAAAAAAAAAGTTTGTATAGAGAAATAAAGAATGATTTCTACTTTAACTTGCTTAGAAAAGAGTTGGTGATTTCAGAACCTGAGCGTTGCACTTCTCAACCCTCCCTTCTCTTCCTTCCTCTCTCGGGCACCACTTGTCTTATGAAGTCATTGTGATCCGTCATTCCGGTTGATTACAGATGAGTAATGACGCCTCGAGCAAAGCAGCATGACACCAGGAAGGTCATTTTAGGGGAATTTGGGGAGAGGTGTCATTTGCCGCTTTAAAGGTCTCTGTATGTTCCTTCACATTCCCAAGCAGACATCTGAGGGGAACGTCACAGCTTTGAATAAATGCTGGTTGTCTCCTCTCAGTAGCTATTTGTGCATTGTAATTAACATTTTTATGCTAAGCTGCTTATTCAAGGAAACGTAAAGCATTTAGAATGTTCTAAATGCTATAAGTCAAATCTCCAGCGCTGCTCTGTAAAGTGGAGTATTACATATCAAATTGTTTACCTTTTCAAAGAACTTTGGGTATTTGAGTCTCCTCTGTGGTCGTGTGCCACTGTGCTGCCCTCACACAGTGGATGCTTAGAAAACAAAAACATACCACAAACCCAACATTTCTCATTTTCAATAAACTCAGGAGCTTGTGAAAGTGGATATTTTGGCCTGACATCGAAATTTGCCACATGGGGGCGCCAGCTTACACAGTATCAATGCATCTGCAGTCGACCTGTGTTTCCCATGGTGTTCCATCTCTCAGCCAGGGATGGGGGCGGCCATGGTGGGAGGTGTTGGTAGAACGGGGGTTAAACGAAGTGCACGTATCCACACCCTCCGCACACTGGAAAGGTCACTGTCTTCCCCAAGCCTCGTGACCAGAGCGTGTTTCTCTTTGAAGATCCGCAGCTGAGCGGAGGAAGTTCTTTATTAACCTGGGAATCAAAAAACTTTGGTGGCAGGAGATGAGAACAGTGTGCAGGTGTACATATTTAGAGTGTACTATAACAGAAACAAACACACATGCACGCCCACACACTCATGCACAAACATAAAATTCCAAGTTTAATATGTACATGTTTTACTTGGATTGGAGTGTGTGATTGTGGAGTACTTAGTAGCAGCATTATATTTCCAGTATGTAGTCTCTCATTAGGTTTCTGTTTGACTGTGACCTAGATTTCTCTGGGGAAGAACACACTATGTTACAACACATTGTTCAGTTTGTGGTTAATGTCCCACTGTGTGGCTCTCTCTCTCTCTCTGTGTGTGTGTGTGTGTGTGTGTGTACACACACGCGCATGCACATGCGTGTCAGTGCCAGGATCTTTGGTTTTTACAACTGTCATATTTTCAGAGGCGATGACAAGCGCAGAGTAACGAGTTGCCTTTCAGAAAGAGAAAGATGTTTGGGTATTTTTATTGTTCCAAAAGTGTTTTAAAAATACAAATGATTGTATTTTTATGGTGGTCATGCACCACGCTGGTCTCCTTTTGTGTTCTGCAGAAATTATTCTTCTCGGGGCCACAGAGTTCTGGGTCTTAGTTTGGATGGAAGACTGACGGGTCGGCCGGGTTTGTGGTTCTGCTGCTGAACAAGTCGTTTTTAGATCACCATTTTTCGTTGGAGGGACACAGGGCCTGATACCAGTCCTCTCCCACTGTGTTAGAGCTCAGCTTGTCCCAATCACGATCATACAAAACAGACTTTTGACCAAAAGGCAACAGCAAGGCTCATCATTGAGTTCGTAAGCCCACTGAACAGAGATGGGAAATTGTTTTGTTAGCAGCTATTAACTTCTTAACCTGACATGAATGCATGCCAGCTTTTGACATCCCTCTACTTCACTTTAAATATTTTTCATTCATCTCATTTCAGAAATAAAGTTTTGTTCCACCAATATACTGCTCAATTTCTCCCCTGGTTTCACCAACAAATTATAAAAGCTTCATTGTAATCCAATTTTGTTACCATAGTTTTACATGTACAATATTTGTATCAGTACTACAATGATTTCAAAAATCATAGTTGTAATGCCCCTTCAGTACCTCTTTTAATGTTGTACCACAATTATGCCTATGATGACTACTTGGTTAAGCTGCTGTCAGACATGCACTGACATTCTCCAAAGGGGTTGAATGTGTGAACGCAAATGTCTGAGTGAGAGTCGACGGGACTTTCTGTGGACTTTCAGCTTTCCTGCCTCCTGCTTGCTGCACCACCTCTCATCTGAATGCTCAAAGCTTGTAATGTTTAAAAATCACCAGTCATGAAATCTCTACAACCCAAAGCCTCTAAAATTTTAAACATTACTGTTTTTTTAGATGCAACAGTCAAGTCAAGGTCAGTGGAAGGTAACTGTGCATCAACACTCCCAAATTTCAGGAGAACCTGGTCCCATCCTATCAGCTGGTTGATAAAGTTATCAGAGTCAAAACAGCGTGGTTGTAAACAGGGGGGAGCCACATGTGTGGGAGATGACTGAGGCCGATGTCATCATTTCTCCAGAGGATACACACTCACTGAGACAGGCAGTCCACACACCGCAGTGCCTGGCCCATAGAGTCATGGTAGCTGCCTATCGTAGGTGGTCTGCTTCAGTGGGAGGTGTGTGTGGTTGCAGAGTGGGATGACATATACACAGCGGTTTAATGATAAAAGCTTCTGTGTGTGTGTGTGTGTGTGTGTGTGTATACGAGTGTGTGTGAGAGAAATGGAGAGACGCAGGAGGGTAGTTTGAGCTAGCCTCATGCACTGAAAGATAAAATGAATGACTGTCCTCATCATAACAACCAAGCTACTGGAGGGGAAGGCCCCCTCGCTTTCAAGGAAAAAAAAAGAAAAAGAAAAGACGTGCAGCTGCCCCGTGCCTCGCCTGTCCACAAAAGGCATTTCTCTTCTGAGAGTATGTTTTTACTTTGAGAATTCTGACAGAATTCCTCGCCCTCTTTCCCATATCCTTGTCTCACGTGACTCATTCTCACCCACCAGCTACGAGGTTTAACGTTGTGTTTTCTCTGCACAATTTCACAGAAGGCCGAGCGGCGGAGCTAAATATTTCATCTAGTGGTTGTTATTTTGCACAAGCAGGCCAAAGCAAACTTGGGCCTGGTGAAGAATGTAATCATTTATCTAAGACCAGAGGCGACGTGCTCAATCTGACCTGAAACAGGGCTCTGTGGTGCCCACGGGGACAGGGAGCAAGAGGATATGCATGAGCGCAAACGTACATGATTTGGTGCGTATTTAGAAAAACAAAGTATGACAAGCTGCAGAGCTGCTAACCGATATTTGTTTGTACTTCCTTCTGTGTTTACTGTATGTTGAGATAAGCATGGTGCAGCGTCCGCCTTGTGTATTCTGCGGGAGTTTCACTCGTGCTTGATGATGTGGAGATGGTGAATGTTTTATAGCTTTAGCCTTCAAGTGCCCACTGCCCTGGGAAAATAAGTCATCAGCCCACTTACTTCAACTAAAAGAAACATAAGAGAATAAATCAAGAAGCCCGTATAACCCTCGCCTCTTTCAGTTCCTCTCACAGTCTCTGCCCTAAAACTCCATCTCACACACCCATGGCCATAATGAACTGCTGGGAATTTTATCTGACTTTGGTAGTGTGAAGCTTTCCCATCATTCCCTGAAGGGTTTAATGTCCCTCTATCGCTTGTGCGCCGACCAATCAGAGCCTTCAGCTTGGTTGTGTAATGACTGTCATTAACCTATCAAGATCTGCCGTAGGGTGCCGGCTGCTTTTTTCCCACCCCCTCCTGCTGCTTTCCCTCCATTTCTAAAAACCAAGATGTCTCCTTTAAGTCCTTGTTCTTGCCCTCCGGGAGCAGAGAACACCAAAGTCTACAGTCTAATTGGATTCATTTGTGAAATAGCTGTGGAGATTTGGACATTATCTATCTATGTACCCATGACTGGAATGTAGCTTATTCTCCCCATTGGACTTTTTTTTTTTACCCCCGTCACCATTTCAGTTAAAATGTGGTCTCTTGATTGCCTGAAGTGCTTTCCTTGTTTTTATTGGATTCTCATGTTCATTAAATAATGAATTCTTCAGTGCATATGTCTCTCTTTTGCACAGCGCAATCCCTGATCTGAGAAAAGACCAGTTGGGTCAAATATGGTATTAATGTTTCACAGCCGTGAGTGAATGGTGCTTTGTCTGTTTGTGGAAAAACCACTGAGAAAGTCTGAGGAAGTGCTTTGTGCTGGTGCGCAGGAAAAGCAGCGGGTCTGTGAACTTTTCAAATTACGCTTTTTTAAAATCAATATTATATTAATTCATCATTGAAAGGAATATACAGTTTGTTTATGGTGGTTATGATAAGACACAAGCAGGTCACCTTGTCAGTGAGTCCTGTCACCAGTTGTGTTGTCCCATTGTAAGTACACTTGACAAAGGTATTAATGCAATATGTAGAAATCTGAAACTTCAGGGTTCAATGAACAAAACAGCTGACAGCACTTTTTGATGTGGAGCAAAGATACAGATAATCGAGCAACAGTTTAACGGTGTCTCGATCCAGTATCTGGTATGTCCAGTATTTTCATGGTGACACGTGGTCGATGGACATCTGGACGGATCGCAATGCTTTCAAACTTTCCACCAAAATTGGAATTGCACTTCTGTCTGTCAAAGGTTCAGGAAAAAGGTTGTTGCACAATTGTTAAAACTTATGAGGCAACTTATAATTTGTGAATATGGGCCATACAAATAAAATTTGATTCGGTTTGATTTGACTGCACGCTCCCTCACGGCTAACAACATCTGTGACTATGTAACGTTTGATGTAAATTTGACGTCTTGTATTGGCCTTTTATTGTGACCAGCCAGAGACACACCTGAACATGGGAGTGCTCTCTAAACAAATTTGTTACTGAAATTTAAGAGAAATAAGCTGTTGTGTGCTTAAAAAAGACAATATCTTTATTTTAACTCCTAGAGTTTCATTGCATTGCACCAAGTTCTATCCCAGCTCCATCTGCTAGTGTTTTGCTTGGTACAGCTTGGGGCTTTTGTGTTTTTGTGTGTGTGTTATTGTGTGTCCTTGTGAGCCTGGGTATTTGTCTTTGCGTACGTTTGTGTTCTGTTTTGCAAATGATCATCAGATAAAGGTTGTTGAACACCACAACTGGCTATTACACCACCACTTCAGCGACATGAGGTTAGCCACAGAAAGGCAGATGCAGAGAAACAGAGCTCTCATTTAATGATCTCTGCACACGGATTAAGGGCCACGGTGCAAGTGCACTCAGAGCATGTCCAAATCCACTTCTGCCAGTTTAACGTCAGAGAAAAGGTTTGTGCTTAGTCTCAAACTTGGTGCAATCACTCTCCACTGCCTCAAGATAGCAATACACCTGAGCAAACCTCCTTTACGACCAACATGCCCATGGGCACTTATGGGGAGCATGGGCGTTCGCTGCAACATGGGCACTGGATGTGAATATGCGTCGGTCTGAAATCAGCAAAGACACTTGCTTTGCACTTTGTGGGAGGACGCTGTCACAGTTTACCACTGTCTTTCACAGACTGTCCAGTGTTTAAACTGCAGCTGTGGGTAAAACAAGCATTTGAACTAAAATTCTCTTCATGCTTGAGAAATCTGTCTTAATTTTGATCTTAAAAACACAACAGGAGAAAAAAGTGACACTGTACAGGATATTACTGGAGACAATCTTGAAAGCTTGTGCTAATTGTGATTATTAAAAAAAGCAAATAAACAACAAACAAAGGAACAAAGCTGTCACAGCTGATAGAAACCAAAGGGAAGATGCACCCCTGCCTCATGCGTCTTCCTCAGAGGCTTGGTTGTTTACACCCTGCCACCAAGCTTTTGACTTAGAAGAAGAATTAACTTCTTCTTTCCTCATGAATCCATCCATAATTGTCTTTACCCGAGTCATACAGTGGAGGCTTTCATTGCTACTCATCTTCAAGATGCCCGGCCAGAGTGGAAGACATTACAGCAGGAAATTGGAGAATGCCGCCAGAGGCTGAGCGCACTATTCTTGGTCTAGGTTCATCTTCTCGATGAATCAGTGGCCAATGGAATAATTTGTGTTTGTGGCACTCTGTGATTCTTTTACTCTTTAGGATTGTTTTGTGCTTGTTTCACATCAATATGCTGCTAATCTTGTCCTTCTTTCTCCAGATTGAGAACCTGCTGGAGCAGTTAAAGGATAAAGACAAACAGCTGGCTGGGTTGAGGGAAAGGGTCCAGGGCCTGCAGACTGACTCCAGTAACACAGACACAGCCCTGACCACACTGGAGGAGGCTTTATCAGAAAAGGTACAGAACAAAGTGAGGGATGGGGGGGGCAATGCTGTTGATGGAGAGGCTGAAACTTGTTTGTCAGATGTTGACAATAAAAACTCACAAAGTGAAACCATTAGACCACCACTTGGCCTGGAAAGGTATGGAAATTTTTACGCATTGGGGCACACTTGTCTTTCAGGAAGCTGGTCTACGGCGTACAGCTTAATTAAGTTCCATTCTTTGCTATGACTCACTGCCATAATTCACAGACTCAGCCCTCTAATTTATAGACCTTGGACCACACTAGATGAGGTCCCGACTGAAAAAACAGTATGGGGGAGATGGAGGCACAGGAAGAAGGGAGGTCTAAGGTGAACACAGACAGAGGATTAGTCCCTGTCTGTAGCTGCGCTGAACATAGGGAGGGAATGATCTATAGAATAAGAGGAGGACAGAAGTTTTTAAAAGGGGGAGGGATGGAAGAATGGAAAAGCCGAATGGCAGAAGAGGCACAGCTCTGATGGAAGAGGTGGCCTCAGAATTAGGGGGGCAGAGGTCAAGGAATGCAAGGGTGGAGACAGAGTAAAAAAATGAGCGACTTCTGCTAAGGCATATGAAAGAGGAAGAGAAAAAACAGAGCTGGAGAGAGAAATACATTTACAAAGACACAGACGGATTGAAATTCAATTCAGCCACAAACTTATATTGGAAAAAATGAAGCAACTGTCAAATAATGAGAGAGATAATGCAGATACAAGGTGACGTTACTTCTCAGAGGGATATGTACAGTTCTAGTCCAAAATTATTTTGATAATATTAAGTTTGTTAATCTGTCTTTATCAACTGGATTTAATTCCATACTTTATTTTTTGGTTTGCTGGTCTAATACTCAGCAGGTAGACGCACAGGTCTGTATGTGCTTTTACGCATAAAAAGATGCACTGCAGAGAAAAACCATAGAGCTAAACAAGTCTGTGGTTCAAGTTGAAGTAAGACTTACTCCACATGGGCGGATGGGTGAGTGAATTGACTGGATGTTGGTCGTAAACATTCAGTGTTTGTTGTTTTCTGGCAACGTGAGAGAGCAGCTGGTCTCCATAAAGCCTCACCTCCACACTACTGAGCTATAGCATGCCGCCACAAACACTGAAAGATGAATGGCCCTGCTGGCCAGTTTGGTGTTTTGTTTTCAGGAAAAAATGCACCGCATTTAATCGCACAGGTCATTAACCCAATAAAAACCCTGTCGATTTTACTGTATTCCTGAGGAAGTAAGTTACTTTCGAGAAGCTGGAATGCTGACGCAAATTCTTGCTTTGAATGATGGTGTTTTTTTTCCTTTTTTTTTTTTTTTTCCTCTTCTACACAAGCCTTTGGCGATGTGTTTATGGATTTGCACTCATGGTTACAGGGTGCCAGCGATTTCTAATTGAAGACAGGCTCGAGCGCAGGACGGATTTGATGTTGCACTGTACTGACCGTGACCGTGGAGATGTCAAACCCAAGTCTGGAAGTGTACACACAGTACCTTGAACTGACTGGCATGATTTCAGAGTGGCTCCATCTTGCTTAGCTTTGTTGCATGTTCAAAGTTGTTGCTAGCACACATTGTTGGTACTGCAGTCTAAAAAATGATTGCAGTGCAGGCTAAAAATGGTTCCCATTTACATGTTTGTTTGTACTGGAGGCTAAAAGATGGATGCTGGTTTACATTTTGTTGGCACTGGCTGCTGGTTAGGAGTTTGGAGAGTTCCCTCTTTGGACAGATGTGCATGTCCAACAATACTGGGCTGGTTACAGGGCTGCCCCAGTTTCATGTGGTCCAATGTACACACACCGCATATGTGTACTTTTTTTTTATGCCTTTGCATTTGTTATTGCATATTCCTGTTTGTAACAATAGGTTTAGTGATGGGTCAAGTGTGTTTTCAGTTTAGGGAAGGAAGGAAAATATTCTGTGGACCCTCCTGACAGAATGTGACTATGGTGCATAGAAATCATGCATGTAGCATTTGAAAACCAGTTTGTAACGGTTTGGGTCAGAGTGTTTCATTTGAAGCTGTTTTGAAAGCATAGAGAATGGAGGGAAAGACCAAAACTCAACCTCTCTTGGTCGCACATGAATAAAATGGAAAACCAGATGTAAACTAAAGTTACTCATGAGTGGAGGTGCAAAAAGGAGATGTGAAAAGGAAGAAGTTATTTGCATGCGTCTGCTCTCACCAAGGTGCGCTACTCAACTAACGTGAGGAAAACAGAAAGCGGAGTCTGATGAAGTTGCTCCACGAAGCAACACAGTATCTCTTAGAGGCACATTTAGCAATGAGAATTGCAACTATACAGATACAATCTCGGTGCTGAGTCAACCAACAACGCCTCCTTATGAGGAGTACTTTACCGCTGCATCTGTGTATTTTTCGTTGCCTTCTTAGGCTATTATTTACTTGTGGTTGTGTTGGATTTCATTTCATTGAATTACACTGAATAAATATCCATCCAATCAAGAATGGTGCTCACATCATTCTATTAATAGAAGAGATGTTGGCTGATTTGTGTTCGTGTGTTTACATCATGACTGACACAGTACGAAGAATTTTTTTTAATTTAAATTGATCTAAATTTGTTTTGTTGCTGACAGACTTTGAAAACAATAGCCTAATGGCTCAATAAACTGTAAATCTCTTTTTGTGTGTCGGCCTGTTTGTTTACCCAGAAACCACTTCTGATGCTGGCTTCATATAATTCTGCTGGTGATGAAGAGAACGTTGGCGAGCTTTTCAGACATTGTGGTCAACGCAGGGTGTGTGTAATGTGTTTACAAGAGCGAGTGTGTGTGTTGCTAATCACACACCCTGTCACAAACCTGCTCTTGGAGCCAGTCGCTAGCCACACAGTGCTGTGGTTCTAATTAACAGGCTGGGGCATTGTGCCCGTGCCGAGCTCTGCTCTTTGGTGTGTTTACATCTGCATGTGTGTGTGCGTGCCTGACTGTGATGTTATATGTGTGTTTTCTGGGGAGTTTACGTGTGCTCCACACTTAAGCCTTATAGAGGCAGGTTTTATTATCACATTCTGCTCTCATTCCCTAAACCCCAAACATCCTCGAGATATTTCATAACGTGGGGAAAACACCCAGGACCTATTAGCCACGTGGTCTCTCACCCCCTCTTTTCTCTCTCTCTCTCTCTCTCTTGCCCTCTTTTCCAAGCCCACTATGCAGTGTGTTACTGTGCCAGGTCTAGTTAGTGGTTGTATTTGTCCAATAACCCAGGGGTTTATAGCTGCCAATCATGCAGCGATGCCACATCGTAAAGCCTTGTTGCTGAGCTGTACTGTGCGCCTAAATAAACACCTGAATAAACACCTTGATAATCACTTCAGTCCACACCTTAACGCACACACATACATCTTAACTCACACATCTACTACACACACCTTGGATGCTCCGCCACCCACGGTGTGGACCTGGTCTCCGGCCAATGCCCAGAGCCATGGTTCTCCTGCTGTCTCTGGGATCACAGACTAGAGAAAATTACGATGCAAACATTCCAGCTTGGTTTATCAGAAGACAACGTGGAGTTGTTGGGAAGTGATCTACAGTGGTGTCCAATCCACTATCAATAAATCTGTCTCTGTCCCCTTAACCCTTCCATTCCTTCTCTCTCTCTTCGACTTGGCTCTGACCTCCTTGTGTCCCATTGTTATTTATTAAAGTTGGCACATTATATCTATATGTATATCTGCATAATGTTATATATTATTTATGACAGGCATTTATGAGTTTGTCTTTGGCTGCACTTTGCAAAGCATGACGTTGAGCCTATTCAGCAAGAGACTGTCCCAAATTTTTCAATAATGATAGGGAGGAACTGTAATCACACAGGGCTGACAATCTGTTGCACGTTGGAAGCTGAACAAGTTCCATTTTATATCATTTCATGAATGTGGACAAGCCTTTACGTACATAATAGCTATCAAGGCCTTTACTGTATTCTTAATCATGCTTCTCGCCAAACTCTCTTTTTCCATGTTCTTTTACTATCTCAGGAACGGGTGATTGAGAGCCTCCGGGAGCAGAAGGAGCGGGAGGACAGGGTCCGGCTGGAGGAGTTGGAGAAGATGAGGAGGGAGAACCAGGAGTTAAAGGACAAACTCCTGGCCCTGCAGCCTCCAAAACTGTCACAGAGCCAGACCACAAACCCCAGTCTGACCCAAAACCAGAGACCTGATGGAGAGGTCAGTGTGGAATGTTCTGATGCAGTAACAGTATCGTAAGCAGGGATGTTGAGTAGATATCAAAGAGGTGTGTGAGGATGTATTTTGTGTTATTCTGTACTACAATCTTCCCCCCAAAAATACTTTTTTATCTGAAATATACAAAACATTTTTCCCAAACATCACAAAGCTTTAAAATATTTTTTTTTACTGTAGAAAAAGAATTAAGTTTTACAAGCACTCCACAGTGGTTGTAATATGCTACTTGTACCCTGTATTTACACTTCTTACATCTATAGGAATAGTAATTCCACTCTCTTACCTCCCGGTGAGCATCCACAATACTGTTAGCAACCCCCCTAGCACAGGGCCTGCCTGTACTTTGTCCCGCGGGGTGAAGGGATGAATTAAGAGAGAGTGATTTATGGACGTAAAAGATCCCTCCATCCCCGCTCAGGTGCCAAGTCAGAGGCCTTGCTGTCTTTTTCTTTTTCCTCTCCCAGGCTTACAAGCCAGGACAGACCTTCGCCCTGCCAGAATTTATGAGAATGTTTTCTTTTATACTCACAAAAAGCGCACACACACACAAACACACACCCACACACACACACATGTTTCATTCCTGTGAAATGATATCTTGTTGATCATTGACGCGGAACCACATGAAAGGAACGGCAGCTCAGAAACTCTTTGTAGTGAGCAGCTTCACACTATGACAGAAGTGTTGCCATAGTTTGGCTGCTCTGTTTACTCGGCCGCAATCAGACCTGTTATGTAAATCTACAAATTCTCCAGGAAGACAGTTGATAATTGCGGGCTCATGTCTTTGATTATGTATGTGTGCGTACACATGTTTCTCGCTCTACACCTGTGCTAGCACAAAAACGACTGTTGAAGCTTGAAGACGTGTGAGTGTCGCCATGTGTTTAAGTGTGTTTGTAGTGCAGTGGATTGTGACAGGTTGTAGTGCTCAGCAGGTTGGAGGTCAAATGATTTTCTGCCTGAGATAGATTCTGATCAAAGTGACTCAATACTCACAGTCGTCAGCCAGCAAATAGTGAGTTTAAGCACAAACTGCTTTCAAGGTATTTTATGGTGACCAGACATGGATCAATACATTTCTCCTGTTAAGGTGAGGAGCTTAACCAGACAGGAAGCAAATCTAAGTTTTAGCAGACGATAAAGCTCAAATCTGTCAAGGAAGAACTGCTTATGGCTTTAGATGACAAAGTCATAGGCAAAGAAGGAATGAGAGCTGTTGTGACCGAGTTTAACTAAACTTAAATAGCTGATTGAATAGTAGCTCTAAACAAGCATGATTTTATTCATCAAGATCCATTCATTTTCCCGTGAGAAAATTGTGAAAATATTGAGAACACCTATTTACCAAGTTTCGTGGTAATCCGCCTGGTAGTATTTATGTAATCTTGCTAAAAACAAACCAACCAAAATGGACAGGAGTGAAAACGTAACCTCCTCTGAGGGAGGAAAAAGAACAGATAACTACTTCCAGTCGCAGCAGAGCTTAAAGTGACCGCTGCTTAAATTCCCTAGTGACCCAATCTGATACTGCTGCATGTCTTGTTAATACTGCATTAACAGTCAGATTCCAAACTCCAGTACGTTATGCACAGCTAAAGCCACAATCCAAGGTGACGGGAATCCGGCACAAATACAACTCAATTGACAAACATCATACAAATGAAAAGACAGTTCCAAGCTATGGTCAAGCCTCACCCCAGCTACCCTTGGCCTCCTGGCGATTTGCTGCGTCGTCACTTTGAAGGCCCTGTGGTCCCTCATCTCGATCAAGG
This sequence comes from Paralichthys olivaceus, assembly GCF_024713975.1. Taxonomy (NCBI): domain Eukaryota; kingdom Metazoa; phylum Chordata; class Actinopteri; order Pleuronectiformes; family Paralichthyidae; genus Paralichthys; species Paralichthys olivaceus. The sequence goes on along the minus strand of NC_091098.1, from coordinate 17,217,457 downwards.
TGGTGGAATGAACTGCCAGCCATAGTCAGGAATGCAGACATACAGTTCATCTTCCACCACAGGATGAAATCCCATGCTTTCAGATTATACCTCTGCACCGCACACAAGCACTTCCTTACATTTCTGGAAATAACAAAAACAAAAACAAACATAAAAAGAAAAACTTCAGCAACCGTAGCATGTACTGTGGTCCTGGACACATTTTTTCTTTTCCTTCTTGAGGTATGGGCCTATCAAGTATGAATGCACATACTGTAAATTGCTTTGGACAAAAGTGTCTCTGAAATTAATGTGATGTAATTGTGGTGTAACAGTACAAAGGGGAAGTTTTTTTTTTAAAGACAATGATTCATACAGAAACTATGCAGCAAAATGTGCTCGATATTAAAATGAAGAATTGTCAAGCAAATTAGCTGAATTCTTCTTGTTAGGGTGAATTTAGGTAATCTAGGACATTATTTTGCAATTTTGACTTCTACTTCTCATCCCGATTTCTATTTTACACATTAGACATATTACAACATATTAGAATTCTCTTTAATCGTTAAGATTTTTTCTAACCACACCAGAAGAAAGAATGAAGATATCTTACTCAGAGGAGACATGACACAGCGGTTGCTGTTCTTTGTGCCAAAAAATGGACAATCTGGGACAGGTCACTTTGTAATCTGGGACACTTGTATTTCCCTTTGAAAATATCACCTTAGTTTTTTTAAAGGATCATATTCATAGATATGTCATTAATTTATATTAACATTTAAAAGCCAGTAACAAAAGAAACTTTCAGATTCATTCAAAACTTTCTATTAAAGGTTTATCACATTTAAAATTTAAAAAACATTGAACAGACTGAGAGAGGGGAGCAACAGCCCAACCTGTCGTACAAATGTAAATAATGATCAGAGCAGAGCATCACGGCACAAATTGTGGCAAACACATTTATTTCTACATTTAATGTGGTCATTTAACGTTTTTTTTTTTTTTTTTTTTGTAAAATAACTTAAAATACAATATTTTAAATAAATTGTGGCCGACATTGACGTTGTATGTAAAATTACCAGTGCAAAGAAAATGAATCAAAGAAAGTGTTTTATTCTTCTGCCGATGAGCTCACATCACTATATGGTCCTCTACGTAGAAGTCCCTACATAATGAGTAGGGGGTCGTGAGTGAGTGGGAGATTTCGGACACAACCACTTTCAGGGTTTGAGAAAAACATTCCTTTTTTAACCTCCAAAACAGGCCTCACAGATGTGTGAGAAATTCTTCCATTAAACTTTAATCAAAAGTACTCCTCCCCCCCAAAAAAACATAAAGCATTTTGCCTGACAACCCTGATATGTTGCCATTTACCTCTCAGGCAGATGTGGAGGTTGTGTTTGCCATCAGGCCTTGTACACACAGTGGCCCTCTCACTGTATCTGCAGATGTTTGTATTACTGACTCAGTCAAGCTGTTAGTAGAGCTTTTTATCTTGACCCCAGAGCACCACTGCATCATCATCCTCTTCCCATAAAACAGTATTTGTTGATTCCGAGGGTTAATAAAGGACGTCTGGAACTAAACACCGGCTCTTCAAAGAGAAGAACAGTCAAGAACCTCAGGGAAGACAGTGACCTTTTCCAGAGAGGGTTAGTTTAGAGTGGCGAGGACGCTCCACACCTCAAATGACTTCTGAGTTCTATTCAAAAGACAGTTTGGTCTTTTGAAACCAGTTTTTTTTAATCTTTTTATGTCTTTCTTTTTTGTTGCCTTTTTCTTTTTCACCATTCCCTTACCTTCTTTTTAAAAATAATACAAAGAAAAGAAGAATCAGACTCATCAAATCATTGATTTTTGCACTGACAGAGTCAATGAGATTGAATTCAGTCATGTCTAAGACATCCAGCAACAGAATACACCTTTAGAGGTGAATGGTGTTTTTGTAAAGACTACCCGGCCTCAGCATTGCTGGGTTTTCTCTGACCAGTAGTTAAATAATCCAATGCAGAGTCTGGTGGCCACACATATTTAACTTATTTGTAATATTTACACTTCAGAGAAATTCCCAGGAATGATAATAATAATTTCTCTGACCATATATGTAACCGTATCTTTACTGGCCTTCCCCCTCCTGTCATAATATCACAAATTCCTGCTGAACCCGCCGTCCTTGCAGCCTCTGCGTTCTGCCCATGTGTGTGTGTGTGTGTGTGTGTGTTTCCCACTGTAAGAACATAACAAACTCTGTCCCACTTAGGACTAATGCATTTTGGGCTCTCTGAGATTGGGCTTGATGTGTGTGGATGAGTGTGTGGGGTTAGGTGTGGAGGTAATGGGGTGAGCACGAGGTCAACAATGATTCTGCTTGCCTCCCCCCCCCCCTCCACTTTTCTCAGGATTTTGTGCAGCAATGTGCACATGGGTACATGAACAGTGTCGAGCGTCGGGGGCTCTTTAAGGTCATATGCTGGCACGTATATATTGTAGACAGGTTATAGTCGTACTGATCTCAAAGCCAAACTGCCATCGTCTGGGGGTGAATTAGCCTCTGGGGGCAACAGCCATTATTTTGGGCCTCCAGAAAGCGGGGAGGATATCTTCCATTTACCGTAAATCCTTTACAGTCCACATGGGTCAATTGTTTCTCCACACAAAAGAGAATTAAGTGTTTTAGTTCCAGACGGCATGTTGGCGAATTTAATATAAAAAGCACTTAGCCGATTTATTTCAGTCAATTTGTTCCACCTCTTTTACTCTTCACAAGGACTGTGGAAACCAGAAGTCCCAAAATCTTGTCCCTCGCCTACAGATTCTGCACATTCACGTGCAGAATCTGTTTATGGAGATTATAGTCACATTTTAAAAGTACTCTCCTGCTCCACCAGAGCATAGTTTGCATCCACAAATGTGTGAGCAGAACACATGGAAGAATCCACAATAAAGCAATCCATGACTCATATTTTACACATTTACAGATGTTAAGCTACCTCATAATGCATGCTCGTATGTAAAGATATATATCAATCATTTGTATTATTTTTGAGTTTATTTGTTAGCTTTGCGATTAGTCATTTGTTCAAACTGGCAAGATGTAATAGTTAACAGACACTCCTTTTTTTCTTTTGTAATGGCACACTCATGTAGAGCTACTTGTACTGTCCCAGATTTATGTAGAACTGATAATAAATTACCCAGTGTGTGTGTGTGTGTGTGTGTGTGTGTGCATGTGCGCACTTGATGATGTTTAAACACGTGGCCGCCGTTGTCTCAACAAGTTAAACAATCTTCACAAACACAGCAGACAGAGAGGTAAAGACCAAGAGACTGAGGCAGGAGTAGAGAGCAAGATAATTCTAGGTTACAAACTTCCTCTGGGATATTTTTCTCAGAGAAGAAAGAATTCATCAGTGTGTATGTGGTTATTTTTACTTTTAAAAAAAAATTTGCGAAGTTTGGTGGTCTCATAAAATCGCAGCCAAACAGAGGGAGACAGTAATTTTATAATGATAATGACTGAACTCAAAACTCCACATGAAGGACGCCCCCGGGGAGGTAACTGATAGAAGCAAACCACAGAAAAGCAGGCATCAGAGGAGAGGGAGAAGAGGGGGATGATGAAGGGATGAGAGCGGATGAGAGTACAGATTGGTTCTGCTTCAGCTAGATTGTGACCCTCACCACATACTTACCTTTTCCTTCAGGTTGTAAAGCTATTCATGTGATTTGATCTCACGTCTGACCCTGTGTGACTGTCCCACCGTTCACTCCGAGGGGATGTTTGAGATCATTTACTCGACAATACATGGTTCTTACACTATATGCTCACTCTCCATCTGTCATATGTTGTTGTATTCACTTCCAGGTGCCAGCCAGAGTTGACGGGCTCCCAGCAGTCAGCCCCACGGTATGCTCTTTGACATTATATGTGTGCGTGTGTGTGTGTGTGTGTGTGTGTGTGTGTGTGTGTGTGTGTGTGTGTGTGTGTGTGTGTGTGTGTGTGTGTGTGTGTGTGTGTGTGTGTGTGTGTGTGTGTGTGTGTGTGTGTAGAGGCCATCTTAGGACATCTCCAGCTCAGTTTGTCTGGCTCTGTTCTCTGTTGCCAGATTTTGCTCAACTTTAATCAGTCTGAGCTGCACTTTGTTATGCTCAGCTCAACTCGCATCAGCCCTTTCTGTCCTTATGGTCATTTCCAGACATATTTTGTCATTTGTATATATATTGTCTAGGCAGCTCACGTGCAAACAATTGTGTCTAATGTGTGATTATGGTGCTTATTTTTAATAATTCATTGTTGACGGTAGGGTTGGTCATTTATTTCTGAAACACATTTTATCTTAATTGTTGAAATCTTTTTCACGTCCATTTGTGTTCACACTGGCACATCCTCCAGAACAAATACAGAGGGTCTGTGGAGTTCAGTGCATGTCTGAAAGCAACATATATGTTCTTTGATACAGTCTTAATCATAATTTATGCAGTATAGTATGCCTTTTTTTAAATATCTAATGTCCATCATCTCCGCCCCCCAAAGAAAACCCAGATCACCGAAGAGGCCGTCAGGAAGTGTCCGGACATCACGGATCGTCTGAAACTCCTGGAGCAGGAAGTGGCCCGTTACAGAGAGGAGTCTGGGAAGTCACAATCCGAGGTGGAGAGGCTAATGGCCGCTCTGAGGGATGCTGAGACGGACAAATCATGCAAAGAGAGGAAAATCTCAGATCTTGAGAGGTGAGGGTCAAAGGATTCAGCGACATATTCATATATATCACAGGACACCATCTGGGTGTCCTCAGATAGCAGAGTCCCACAGAGTGACCGGATCTTTGTGGGATCTCAATTCATTCCTAAGTGCTCTATTTATAAAGGAGTAATCCACCAGACATAAACTGTCGAGATTGTGTCCTCCCAGCACTTGAAACCACTTCCATGTTGTCATGCTTTGTGCCTGATGTAATCACACTGTAGAAATGAATGCTGTGGCCCACATGTATATGCAAGTGACGTTTTTAATCATTTGGCCTAATGTCTTATTGTTCTTCTCTGTGTGTCAGTGTCTGCAGACCTGGGTAAGTAGTTCTTAATGTGGATGTGAAATGTACCATCATAATACCACCAACACCGTCCAAAGCCATTACTCTTGACATCTTGCCATGACTGTTGAGCAGATCTAAACTTCCCCAGGTATTAAGTTGGAAATTGGGGCGTTTTGGCTCAGATTGGATTCCCAGAAAACTCAGATTTGACTATCCCAGTGGGACAGTTAACACACAATGCATTTACCTCAAACTATCACATTCCTCATTCCTGTTGCAGCAATAACACAATGCAAGATTTTATATGTTTCCTGATTTATATGACCGGAGACATATAGCTTCTCTATTGGATTGACTTCTGCGAAGCTTCTTCACATTTCATTGCTATCACGAGTGCTGTCATGTGTGTTTTCCTCATATCATACTCATCTTAAATGATGTGTGTTTTCACATATGTGTCTGTAAAATCAATTTATAAGCACTTTTTTCTTTCTGTCTTTACATGTGTATGAGTCTGTGTGTGCGTGCGTGTGTGTGTGTGTGTGTGTATTTTTTTTGCCAGGCAGGCAGCCAGCAGCATGCCAGTGGGAGGTGGTGTATCGAGCCCAGACACTGGTTGTTTATACTGTTCTGTTTATTATTGGCACAGTTCTACTCAATTATCATCTGATTTATGAACTGGCAAGGTGTGGATGTGTCCCCAAATGAAGGGTTGTTTAGTGCCAATGTAGATGCACTGCATATGAATGTATGTGTGGGTGTGTCTTTGTGTGTTTGTATATGTGTCTGTATGTATTTGAAGCATTCAGCTGTATGTGGTGTCTCTGTTAGTGGATGGCCAACTGCCTAGAAGAAGCCACCAGTGTGAAAAATGAAAAAAAGGAATAATTTTTAACACACAGGCTCCATCAGGTGTGTTAACACTAGCTATGGTTCTGAATGGTTTAGAATGAGTCTGGATGGGCTGCGAGTTCTGGGTCCAGCGCAGTTTCCTGCCTCATTCATTACCCGTTTTACAGACTGCACTCTGGCATGGAAACCATGTGCTGAGTCAAACACTGTGGGAACACATGAGCACGGAGGAAAATGGGGATGCAGCAGCTCCTGCAGAGTTTTTTCACACAGTCTTTCCTCTCTGTTTCCATGCATGTGTGTGTGCATCATGTCGCCACATCTGTGTCTTCATGTGTAAGCCGTCTCTATGCAGCTGTCACCAGAGCGTCAGTCGGTGCCTTTATTTCCTGGATCAGTCTTTTCTCCCCGAAACAGCACGTCCATCTTATCAGGGCTGCTGTCTCATTAGTGTCAAATAGTCACTCATATCAGTCCAACCCCCCCCTTCTGGTCAGCTTGCACAGGTCGGAGGTCAAATGCAGGTTATCAGAGGTGAAAACACACCAGTCGTACTCTGCTGCTACAAACACAGAGATAGTTTAGTATCCTGATGCACAGTATGTGTTTTTGTGACTGCAGGAGGGATAAATACATGCACTTACTGTACTCCTGATCTGATATGACCCACTAGACCAAAAAATATGTGTGTCCGTACACATGTGGTGTATGACAGCATGGGTGGATGAGTTTCTGCGCACTGATTGGACTTCTGTTTCAGAGTGTGTGAGATGTGTCCGGGCAGAGGATGAATGTCTTTTTAATCAGGCTGTTTCTGTTGGAACTCGCTCAGATGGCCCGTTAACCACCATGAGGACGGAGCGAGGGGAGAGCAGATGAGGAACGAGACACTTTCTCATCCAGTTGGCAACACAGCAAAGGGTGTCAGAGATTAATGTAGTCAGCGGGTCATTGTAATAAATATCTTCCAGCACAGAGAAGAATCACTCAGCTATTTCATGGCTTAGATCTCATGGTGATCCTCTTCAAGTTATCAGTAATAACATTAGGTGGTTTTTTTCACTGTTATGCGTGTAGGTGTAATTCTTGGCTAATCTGACTGAGGGATCGGTGACACTGAACAGGCTTCGCATTTGCATCAGCTGTTCACACTAATGCCAATAGTTGGATTTGGTGAATAGAGCTCTGAAAGCCATGGGTACTTATCTGTAGGAGAACTTTATGTGAAATCAAATGGAACAATGTATGAATTTCTTTCTCCATTTTCCTTGTAAGTAGCGCTTGAGTGTTTTTAGGGTGATGAAAGTAGTTCTAACCTTGAGATTAGAAAAAAAAAAATGCATTATCATTATTGTTGTATATGAGTTAATTTGCATAAAGCTTGATTTCTTTTCAGTCACTCTTTCCCTCAAGGCGGTAAACTGTAGATAAAGATGGACAACACATCTCCCACTATACAGAAATGAAGCAGAATTATTACGGATACGAGAACCACCTACATTTTCACATATGTAGCCACAGTCTGCGCAAGAGCAAGTAGGGGATGGAGGTGTGGTAGTGTGGTCCTATTCACGAGTCAGTCTCAGATGCCAATCATGACCTTTCATTTCACTCTTATAGCAAATAAAGTAACTAATTAAAACCAACATTACAGAAAATCTGGAACATCAACGTGAAAAGAACTTCCTGAAATGACAGAAACATTTATTTGACATGTACTTTTAGTTTTTTGTTTCGCCCATGTCGCATCCAATAACATTGAGGAGGCTGCATTTAGGAGCCATATTGAATCCAGCCACCAGGGGGCGATTGAGTCACTTTGGCATCACTTTTGGAAAGCAGTCATACGGTACAATCTGTGTTCACGTCTATATATTGTGAGGCTGTTACAGTCCTATACTTTTTCAGTGATGTGAGGGCTGAAGAAAAAATACAGTCTCACCGTATCACAGCTACAGACGCGGTAATCACTGTGGTATGTTAGGGAGGGTTTCAGGGAAAGGGAGTGAGTATGTGTGTATGTACCTATGTATAGATGTGTGTGCAGACCAGTGTGTTTAAAATGAGATGGAGGAGAAATCATGATCTGACCGATGCTGTGAAGAATCCATGATTGCTGACTGACCAAATGTTCATACATTCACAAAAACAATTTATTCCTACGACAATAGTACCCACACACACTTTGCATGCACACCACAAAACCTCCACAGTCTGTGTATATAATGTCTCTGCAAGATTTGTGTCCCGTGTGTCCATCAAATTCCAATGGTCATTTAGTAAATGTCAACTTTTGTTATGTGTATTTGCACCAGCACCAACTTATTTTATCCCATTTGAACACAGAGCAACAAGCTAGTTCTTCCTTTCTAAACTCCTTTGTCTTTCAACACACATGCAGGCACACACACACAGACACACACACACAGAGACACACACGAGCGCCCAAGCGCTATAAACAAGTGAAATGTTGTTTGTATTACGATAAGAAATGTCTTTGCACCATAAAGCATTCATCAGTAATAAACAAACGTGTTCTGTTTGGATCTCTCAACACTGCATTCAGACAAGTGCCTCAGATAAAACCTCAGACTCCCAGTGTTGACCCGACTGCCTCACGCTACACTTTTATATTTCCTCTGTGTCCTCTCCCTCCTCGCTCTCCTTTCCCTCATACCTCTCCTCTTTTGCACTGTGGAGAAAACATATTTCATTCAGATCATATCTGCCTCTTCTTCCATTGTAGTTCTGCCCTGGTGAGTCCCTGTCTGCTTCAAATCAGAGGATTTTGTTCCACTTTGCTGTTTATTAAAAGAGAAGATGAGGAGACATAAGAATTAAGAGTTATGAAGCGGGAGATAAAAATCTGGAGTTTGTTTTTTCTTAAAAGGTTATTACTGCTCTTAACCTTTATTTACCCAGAAAAGTCAACAGAAAGAACATGCCCTTTTCCAGCAACACCCTACTTAGTATTCACAGTTTCCCACATTCAGATCCGAGCGCAGCCCAGTGAGACCGCAGCTTCCTGCTGTTGGCCCCTCGGCAGCTCCACTGGAGCCTTTTGGTTGCTGTTGGTGCCTTGGCTCAAGGGCACGTTGGCAGTAGTCCTTGAGGGAAGTCAGAAGATTATTTGTTCATTTTATTTTTCTTCAATTCTGTCCAAGTGAGATGTGAGTTAAATGAGAAAAAGAAGAAAATAATGGTTATCGCATAATGGAAAAAAGAATAAAAGTAAGAAAGGGAGTAAGGAAGAGAACAGGAAAATATGATAGAAATATGTGTCCAGATATGAAAGGTAAAAAAATAAAAAATAAAATAACAGAGCCGTGCTTTGACAGCCAGAAATAAAGCGGAGCTGCTTATGTTGGAAGGCAGAAGTGTCGAGGGCTCCAGGTGGAAGAAGGGAGAGGAAATGTGAAAAATGACTTAAAATTACTGAACTCATGCACACTGCTCTCTATCTCTCACTTCATCTTTCTAAAGTATGTCACTGCAATAAAATACTATTTTCCCCCTATGAATTTATTAATCTCAGTAATGAACAAATCACTGCTCCGCTTCAGTTTCCACTCACACGCAGCCCGGCACGGCCACTCCTCCCTTCGCACTCCATGTGCCCTCTTTTTCCTCCAGACTGGTCAAAACACCCTATTTCATCTCGCACTGCTGGGATGATGGGGGTCTATCAAAAGGGACCAGCGCGCCTGCAGGTTTATACACCTGTGCCAGTAGCGGCTGTGTGTGATAGCCGATATGCCCTCATGGCAAATTTGTTCTCCATGGACATGCATCTGAGCTTGTGAAAACACACACACAGACATCAAAGATCACAGTATAAGCAAATTCCTCTCCTCCTCGTCTCCTCCTCCTCTTCCTCACTTTGTAAATACGTGTGCACATGTACACACGTGTTTACATATACTTCATTCATAACAGGATTGAATAATAATCTTTATTTACGCAGCACTTTTCAAAACCCCCTCGTAAAATGATAAAAACTCATAAAATCAACAGCCGAGTCATTACAAAAAGGTATAAAGATAGAAGCCAGAGATGTGAAATGACACGGCTAATAAACCATGTGTGTAGTTTTATGTAGGGGGGGTAATATCAGATATAAATATTGATATAAATGTGGAGCACTCCCCTCCTGCTCTGTCTTCTCTTATTATAACAAAAAACACCCTCAAAGGTGTTTGAAAGGTGCTGTTGTGTGTGTGGCAAGCTGTGTGTGTTTTATATTTATTCATCATCGTGTTAGGTGTATTTCACAGTGATTGCACACCAGCATCTTTCAACTGACCCCCCCACACACACACACACACACACACACACACACACACACACACACACACACACCATTCTAAGGGCTGTGACAGCAAATATTTGCCCATATGGGGGGGCAGCTTGTCGGTTCTGCCCAGAGTAAACACACCAGTGTGGATATGGAATAATAATGTGGCGCGTTTTAGCAGCTGCTCGGTCACAGGCTGTTTACAGTGTTGGAGGGTTCTCTTAAGCGCTAATTTGTCACTGTCAGCTTTCTCACACTTTTTGTGCATTTTTAAAAAAAAACAGCGTGAAGAATAAACTGGGAGATGGCAGTGTGTTTTGATTCTATTTCGAGAGTGTTTGTGAGAGGATAGAGATTGTGTGTTGGTGCAGCTGTGTGTGCGTGTGTGTGTGTGTCTCTTGGTGCATGGGTTTTGTGGATTCATACAACCTGAATTGAGCATATTTGTGTTTGTGTTCAGGCGTATTTCTGTGTGTATTAATACATGTTTCTTTTTGTATTCGTGTCTGTTCTGTATATTGCGAAATCTCTTTACACAGTCATGTTATGGGGAGTTAATCAGTGAATTTTATGTGCATGACATATTTCAGGGTCAGGGTACGTTAAGGTTAAGTTTAGTTTTTATGACTCTGCATCATCGACAGCCAGTGACTGGAGGCATCATTCCGTTGTATCATCCATCAAGGAAATGTCCTCAAATCTGGTACAAACATTAACTTGGACTCAAATTTGAATTGATTAGATTTTGGTGATTGAAGGTCAGAGGTTATGGTGACCTCATGTTCTTGTGAACATGATGTTTAAGGAAAATCTATAGGGAATTTCTTTACATCTTTCCCAAACATTGATTTGGACTCAAAATGACCTGATTAGAAATTCTAGGTCAAAATTGCTTGTCTTTTTTGCCTTGTGAACTTATTATCTTAAGAACACCTCAACAGAATCCTTTCAAATTTGGCACAAATATTCACAAACTCTCACAAATATTTTTTTTATATATTGAGTGAAACTGCAGTGGTTGATGGAGGCATACAACCACAGTGTGGTAATTCTAGTGAGGTGTAAGTGTATAGTAACGAATGTTAGTCAGTGTGTGTCTGTGAATATGTGCCATAGTTCTCTCCTTAAGTATGTTTAGTAAATGACAAGGTGTAGGTGTGTGTGGAGGTAAATACACATGGTTTTGCTCTGTAATCAACACCTCAATGCACATTGCTGACGGCAGATTTATTATCTTGCGTGTGTCTAAGGACTTGTACTATTTTATGATTTTTTATGTTTTTTTAAACACATGCCTGTGTGTGTGTGTGTGTGTGTGTGTGTGTGTGTGTGTGTGTGTGTGTGTGTGTAAGAGTAAGCCAATGGATGCACAGAATGACAAACTTGGATATTTGTTTCCTGCATGTGTGTTCCTGTCCCCTTATTTGTCGACTTTCTTCTTGCACATATTTAATTATGCATGTGTATTTGTGTGCGTGCTTGTGCTTGCATCTCCTGTCTACGTGTGTTTGTGTGTTTTGTCGTTGAAAGATTTACACAGCAGTGTCTCACATCAGTCATCAGTCAAGTCTCGTCTTGTCCCAGTCTGCCGTGTTACTGAGACTAGACACATGCGCAGCACATGGTCTGTCATTTACCTGTGTGATGCAATAAGAAGGCCTTGTTTTAACTCTCAAAAAAACTGTACAATGAAACAAAATTATAAAAATATTATGTACTGTTCATATGAAGGGCAACAATACATTATTATTTTTTTTTTAGAAGTAATTTCAAGTAAAATGTTGCCATTGTATATTGTGTATAACTTGTGTGCTGGCCTACAGATAAACAACATCATCATTCATTATGAGTATGATCCTCTTCATCCCTTTTTCTCTGTCTGAAGGCAAATCAAGTCTCCTAACATCCAGAAGCAGATGGTTCCCGGTGAGACGAGGAAAGATGTCTTGACTGATGGACATCCGCACTCTTTATCACAGGTTTGAATATGCATGTTCCCTGTGTTCTAATCTAGCTCTTCCTCACCTCTTCATCGCCCGGAGTGTTCCGATTAACCTTTACTATTTTCCCCTGCCCCTCTTTTCTCTGATTTCCTTCTCACCTCTTCTGAGAGCCTTTCCCTGTAAAATCTCACCACTCTTTATTTTGTTCACTGTCTTCTACACTGTCACTCTGCCCTTTGGAGCAGACAGACCCCGTTTCCAGTCTTTCATGCCTCATGCACTCCCCCCACCCCCAAGTGCATCTGAGAGGCAGCTCTAAGTGGAACAGACAGGCATTTAGTCCGGCAGAAATCAGCACCAAACGCCAGCCAGGAGCAGCAGCATAATGGTTGAGATGGGAATAGCAAAGGACTGGATCTAGTCCATCAGGAGAGAGAATCCCAAAGTGCTTATTTTGGTATAATTTGATTAATTGTTAACCTGCTTAGGTGTCAACAAGAGTGTCAGCTGTTTGCTCAACAGTTGTTGGGAGTGTGTACTTGTGTACTTCACTGCAAAGGTATGCTCGGGTGTTAATATGCAGAGTGCAGCCATGCCAGGTTGTTCCCACCGGACCGATGAAGTAGAGCTCACCTCGGCTGTATACCTCTTTGGCAAATAGAGCCATGAGCCCTTCTCTCAAATCTGTTTTTGGTGGAGCTATTTTGTTATTTCTGTGTGTGCTGGCAGGCAACTTCCAACATCCTATTTCCTCTTCTAAACCGTGTCTGAGTAGCACACATTAATATTACTGCAACCTGGAAAGAGGCGCGAGGCGAGTGCCAGAAAAAGAAAGAAAGTGGTACAGGGACAAGTGCAAGGGAGTTGTGGGATTGATTTCAGGGAGATAGATGACGTCCACAAAAAAAGAGCAAAATGGAAAGTTTCAGAGGTGGTTGGATTTCTTTTTTTGTACCTTTGTATTCCAGGTTTTATAAAATCTTGGCCAGGAAAAATACTAGTGTGAGAGTGGAGGTAGGAAATCAAGATCAAGTTCAAGTATATTGTCATTCGCCAATTTAAGAGTCTGACTCATAGTGGATCTTTGAAAATGACATCAATATTTAGAATTTAGAAATATAATACAACATACAACATGATTAGAAGAAAGCTCACTATCTGTGATTTTAAGACATATTTTATATTGTCTTTTCAGGTTGCACTGTTGCCTCTCTTTCAACCTCCCCCCCCCCCCCCCCCCCCCCCGCTCGCTCGCTCTCGGTCTCCATTTATCTCTAGGTCCATCAGGAACACAGCACGCTCCGAGGGTAAACACAAACAAACAGGGCCTTTCCTCGACGCTCCCCTCCGCCCCTCCATCCAGGGGAGTTTATGTGGGATGGAGAGATAGCATCTCTCCGCTCCATCGTCTCCATCGCGCCACGCTGCACTTCACAAACACAGAGAAAACACACATCGGAAATGTTCACTTCAAGTCTCAAACCAGGCCCTTTATGTTCCTTTTATCTGTAATGGAGAGGCATCAGTGACACTCGGTACTTTGTTTGGAGACACATATGATTGCATTTTTTTAAATGGGGACAGTCAAAGAAGATTTGGGAATTTTCTTTCACTTTCAGTCTGACTAAGTGTGAAACCTCTGGTCCTGCGTGGATACTTACATTTGTTTTAAATGATTAAATAGAAATAGAAATTGATGCTACACACACAACTTTTTTGACAGAGACAGATGTGTGCATGTGTCTGTCTGGATCAGACTGGGTGGGTGAGGGCTTTGAGTGCGACGGTATGTGAAGAGCTGAGGATCAGAGCTGCACAGCTGCTGGAAATGTGCATTCTCTCACTCTCTGCTCGTTTATTTTAGTGATTATAATCCCTCCATCAAACCAAAAAGGGCCAGACTCCATAATGATCCTTCCCAGGGGCATAAGGTGATGATTGGTGCTGCAGAGGCAATTACCTTTCCATTTCTCCTCACTCCCTATATCTCCCTATATCTCTTGTTCCCTTATTTCCATTCTTTATCCAACAATGTTCTCTTGTTACTAATAAAACTCAAAACACAGATATTCACTGAAACACAAAGAGAGGCATATACAGTATATACTGTATATTTGCACACGCACGCACACAGGCAGACACAGGTTTCTGTTCAGGTTACACACGGGGGTCCAGCAGTGGCAGTCCCATCTCAGTGGGGTGCATATGTGTGTGTGTGTGTGTGTGTGTGTGTGTGTGTGCGTGGGTGTCTGTCTGTTGGGTGGGGTCAGACCAGTACTTGTTGCTTCTGGTGCATCGGATTACTGCCCGTCTGTCACATCCAATTACAACTTTGGACTGCTGACGCACACAGCCTCCCTCTGTGTATGTGTGTGCAGGTGTTTGTCGCTGACCTCCAGCTGTGTCGTGCTGACGTGACGAGCCACAAGTATCCACTTGTGATTTGCCCGGCGCTTTTTTTCATCTCATCCATTGCTCCTGTTTTAGTCAGTATCACAGAATTAGTCATTTCATCAGCACCTTTTGGTCACTAACAGATATAAGATGTATTTTTTATTCATTTATTTTATGTTTAACTTTGAATATAGAGGTAGACGCCCCCAGAAATATCTAGATTCCATTTTCTTCCATTGCCACAACATTGAACATGTGCTGAAACTCATTTTCTCTTCATTGATATATATTACACACAGTTTATAAGCCATTCATGAGCATCTTGCGTGTTCCTGGCCCTGTCTCATAGAATTATTTTCACATTAATTTCACTCGTCCCTCTGGAAGGTAGCTCAAAACGTGGCCTTAAAAGTGTTTACATGACATTTCTGGAAACTATTGTGGTGTTTTTGGCTACTGTGGTTTCAGTTACAGGTTTTTTGAGCGTCTGATTGGTTCAAGCATAGTTTGCACAATCAAAACACGAGTCTGAGTGTTTAGCAGCGAGGATTAAACCCTGAGTTCAACTGAACTAATGTTTGAAAGAGTCTCGTTGTCTATGTGACTCCAAGGCTTCTGTGCTGCTCCCAGAAATGTGTGAATGTGTGGAACAGAAGGTGAGTCAACTCTTAGAGAAAATCAAAAGAGAGATTTTGAGAGAGAATCGCGGGGGCGGGGGTCTTATTGTTCCTGTCCAGTGTTTTCGTTCACAGTTCCTTCACTCAATGTGAAGAAGGATCCATTTCCTCCACTCACCATAGGTGTCAGAGAGGCCACACACAAACTCCACAAACTCTCCATCCCTTCTTTACTTATCACTCTCTTCTGTCTTGGCAGCGTCTAAGACGGGCTCGGCTTCTTCTATGAAGAGTCTTGTTCTTCTCTCACTGCAGCTTTTGACTTCCCTGACTCTCTGTTTTACATGGATTGGATTCCTTTCACCAGAGGGACCATAAACTACACTGTTTCCCACATTATCTTTCACCAGTACAATTCTATTCCAATGAATTCCAAAAACATTTGATTATGATTTTTTTTTTTTTTTTTAACAAAATGCACTCAAACAAAAAACACTCTCTCCCTGGTTTTTGTTACTATGCTTTCAACCTTCCTCCTTGTCCTCCTCCGAAAAAACTTTCACCCCCCCCTGCCCAGCTTCCTCTTTTGGCTTCCCAGGATGCCATGCGGGAGACGGCGGAGCGGATCAGGGAGCTGGAGGTGGCACTGAGGGAGAGCATGAACACATCTGCACATAGGGAGGCTCTCTGGGCGCAGGAGGAGGCTGCTCGTGTTCAGGCCCAGAGAGAGGTTGACCTGACGTTACACACATGGATGGAGCATTTCAGACCAGCATACACATGCACAAACACTCTGACACTTGGATAGTTGCATGCATCTTCACATGCCTGGCCTGGAGTGCAGATATCAGGTCACAGACGACTAACAGACCAGTGAGAAAATGTTAAGCACCAAATTGCACCTCCATGTGGCCAAGAGTGTAACTGCATGCAGAGTCTGGTTCATGAGTAATTCTTAATCACTTCCTATGCAGCCTTTTAAACAGCAAAAATCATTATTACTCAATGTAAAGTTTTCTTCCCCTTCCTTGAGACCCTAATTCAGTCTGCAAACATGTTTTTCCTTTGGCGTTGATTTTCTCAGTCTGCACTGAAATTTAAAACTCAAAGAAATCATCACCCCCTTTCATTAAATGTCTCTAATTAAGTTTGCTGTTGCATGCTTGCAAATGTTAACATATGTTTGACTTATTGGGAGTTTGTGTGCATGTAATTAGAATTCATTAACAAAGCTTTAGGCTTAGGGCTTGTAGTCTTGATGGAGCACAGGCTGCCTTTTCTGCTCTGCATGTGCTGCTATCTGTCTGTCTTTCTGATTGCCAGCTGGCTAGTCTACGTCTTTAAGTGAGTCCAAAATAGTTTATGTGTGTGCTTTTGTGTGTGTGTGTGTGTGTGTGTGTGAGAGAGAGAGAGAGAGAGAGCGTAGGTGTGTCTGTGGTGGGAAAGAGAAACAGGGCGAAGGAGTGTGTTTCCTCTCGGTGTGAGTGTGCATTTGAATGAGAATGACCTTGCATTACTTATGCGTGCCACAAGTAACATGAGAGCAATTCGCGGTTAAAACAAGAACTAACATTTTCAGGAAAAATGGTGGCTGCATTGCTTCAAACGCACACATAATGTTCCTATACTCAATCACAGCCACACACACATTAAAACACAGAAGCTGATAGAGGAGACGATGAAGAGAGGATATTGGTGGAGAGAGTAGGAAAACAAAAAAAAGGTCAAACTTAGTTGAAAGAAATTAGTGAGAGGCTATGCTAACTGTGTCTTATGTCCTCCTCTTAATTTCTGTACTTTACTCTATTGGTTGGATACTGCGTTCATCAAACAATAATCAAATCCACCTAGCAGCCCACAGAAAAGTTTATTTATGTTTGTCGGACTTTTTTGCGTGCACAGAAGTGGATGATTCAGCTTTGACCTGAGTTCACCCATGTGTAGCCAATCAGGGAAATCCTCTCTTAACTTGTGACACATTAACACTCATTGACCCCAAGAAGTAATTGTCAGGTTACTTTCATTTCAAATCCGTCCAGACGCTACACATGCGGGGAGAACGCACTGAGCCGCCACGCAGTCACGCTGGCGACAGAACATGACGCGCACCGAGCGGGAATAGAGTTACACTAGTGCTGTCGACGTGAGGACGGACGCCGCTCAGCCACTGGTGCTCGCTGGTAGGCGCTGTCAACACGGTGACCTTTATGAGCCGACGTTACATCACCACATGAGGAGGCAGCGAGTCGACCTGCCATTGACGTGCAGTTTCACAGTTGTCAGTCAACTGCCGTTCTCAGACTTTGGAGAAACAGAGTATGTGGGGGGGTCTTGGGGGTGGTGGGTAGAGAGAGAGAGAGAAAGAGAGTAGGACAGCTTCTTCTGAAACATCAGCTGACCCTGGCACCGTTTCAGAGCGCCCTGCCAGACTCGCTACCCCCTTCCCACCCCTCACCCCTCACCACCCCTCTTGCCCCAGAGTAATCAGTCTCATGATGTGTAATGCGCTGAAAGTCTTCCATCAGCCTGACTTGCTGAAATGGAGCATGGGTAATGCCCTGGGTCACTTTTCTTCACACCCCCGGCTCTCTAAGTCTCCTCAGTCTGCCTCCGCCGCTCTCTGTGTCTTGACCTGCATCTGGCACGACTCCCAGTCTCCATCCATTGTCCTGAGCCTCATTCTTTCTCATCTGCCTTAAGTTGTTTCACCCAATTATCTCCTCACTCTGTCTCCCTTTCTTTTTCTCCTCTGTTCCCGTCTAGCTCCCTCTCTCCCCCCATGTGGCGTTTGAACTAGGCCTTTGAACCAGCAACACAGACGCAAATGGACAAGAGGGATTTGATTTTCCCTTACCTCTGAGCCCCCAATCAGCTTAGCAACTAAAGGGGCTTTGGGCCAGTCTTAGCGAGCCTTAGACTGGCTGGGGGGGCTTTGCCTTGAAGTTGAGCTAAATTAGCACGCACAGGCTCACCGTTAAGCAGATTAGGTCCCTAATTTCACTAAAATGCATTGTATTCCTTATTAATGATGTGATTGTGAAGTGAGGGCTAACCTGGGTGGTGGACCTATGAGGGGGCAGTTGACGCATATGGATTGATAGACGTGTGTGTGTGTGTGTGTATGTGTGAGACACTTGGCTGTCGAGATGAAAAGATTTGGATTGTGTTCAGGGCGAAATGAGACATCAAACATAAACTTGGGGTGATTTTGGATGACAGCTGGATGTCTCAATGATATTGGGCACATTAGTTGCTGGACACATGGGGGGTCAGTTGTCGTTGGCGGCAAGGCAGGGTATAATTTATTTGAAGCAATGCCTTGTTTGCCATTTCCAGGAGATTATCTCTGAAAGTTGTCACTTTCCCACCATTTCGCATTTCTTTACTCTCCCCCTTTGCTTTGCTTTCCGCCCTTCCTTCTCTCACTCCATATGTGATATTCATAAACAGTTGGGGAGAACATTATCTGACATCTGTGAAGCACACCTAGAAAACCGGCACAGACGGAGAGTGTCCTGAAAATGTGTGAACGATTTGGCCCCTTCATAAAAGAGGCACATTCCTTTTTTCATGTCTTACCCCATAGAGAGCTTTCCCCTAATACTCATTTTATTCTTTGCTTCTTCTTTGCTTTCATTCCCTTTGTTTGTTTGACATCCAACACTTCAGAATTTATTGTTTCACCGTCAAACATCACAAATCTGTAGATCAAAGATCACTTTCTTTATCTTGATCTGTCATTTACATAATCTGAACAGTCCTGCCTGGTGCTGGATCCTGTTGTGAAGTGCTTGTTGTTAGACAATTAGACACTTCCTGCCCTCGGATAATGACGCCCTGAGGTCACATCCTGTCTATCAGACGCTCAGGTTGGACACACAAACCTCCATGGCTGGAGGGCGTGTGTGTGTGCGGAGGGAGGTAACGTCGTTGAGGGGTCGAGCATTATTCTCACCTGCTCCAAAGTAGAGAGGTAGAGTAAGTGGAGAAAGCTGGACCCTTGTTTCCAACACAGGGGTCAGTGGACATATCATTCAACTAACCTTTAACCTTAGTCTCAACAGCTCATTTCTGTCTATGGGCCTTTCCTTTTAATCTTTAGGCAGTCATCTCACCATATTATAACATTCCAACACACACATTCTAAAATACACACACGTGTGTTCCCTGAAGACCTGTGCTTTTCCCATGTGTGTGAGAGAGACCGGGAATCCACAAGTGTTAAATAGATCTTGCATTTTGAATTTTATGGTAGATTCGTATGATACAATCAACACGTCTCACATATGTGAACAGAGCCATGTGCATGAGTATCCACGTATGTTTTCATTCAGTTTAAAATTATATATTCCCTTCTACAGCTGGAGGAGCTGATGGGAGCTTTGGAGAAGACTCGACAAGAGCTGGACGCCACCAAAATGCGTCTGTCCTCTACGCAGCAGTCCTTGCATGAAAGAGACGGACACGTCAGCAGTCTGCACCAGGAGAGACGCAAGCAGCTCGAGGAGATTCTGGAGATGAAGTTAGTTTCACACTCATTTACCTACCTAGCTACCTACCTACCCAACTACCTTCTTACCCACCTACCTACTTACCTACCAATCTTTCTTCCTTCCTTCCCTCATCGTGGATGAACAGTCAGGCCACAATTGTTGGCGCTAGTGGCTGCATACCCAGGACATAAAAGTATATTAACATCGGCATGAATCATTCTGTGTTTCATCAGGAGCATTTTCATTTCCCCCCGAACAGCAGGTTTGTTGTTGTGTCTGGTAGAAACCTGTGTCTGATGCCGCATTAGCCACATTTAACCACTCACTTGCTCACATGTGCATCTGTGCATGTACGTTATATAGAGATCAGTGCCGAGGTGTGTTTTGAGGCAGGATCAGCTGTTGTCTATAGCTGCCTTGTGAACAGTTACATTTATTGAGGACAGGTGGTGCAGTCTAAGACAGGAGGCCATAAAAATATGTGTTTGGCTCTTGTGGACGTCTTTGTGTGTGTGTGACAGACAGAGAGAGAGAGAGAGAGAGAGAGAGGAGGTGGAAACCCCCCAAAAAAAGGAAAAGTGCAGGACAGGCTGCGTTTCCATGTGTGAGTGTGTGTCAGTGAATATGTGAATGTGTGAGTGGAGCAGCTACATGTGCGTTTGCTTTGAGTGCTCTGATTGAAGGAGCATGAAGCCACATATCTGGTTGTCATGTGCCGCAGAGAAAAGCCTTTAATGTCAGCCACTCAGTACAGTACAAAAGGGAAGGCTGGTACACATCGATTGAAAACACAACTTCATTACGCCTCACAAGCCCCTCTGATCACACTAAATGTAAAAGAATGTGTGTGTATAGTTTACTGGAGACCAAATAAGACAGTGCCCTTCCTTATGTAGCCACACACACTTATATATATATATTTGGGATCCAAACCATCTTCCTGTCTGTTCCAATTTCCACCATCAAAACATGACCGGGGATGTTTAGCAGAGGAAATGTATCACATATGTTACAGACACAATCCGTGCTTCTAGGTATGCACGTGAAATTAGGAAAACGCTCACGGACCTGACATGTGAATGGTAATGATGACATTATTTCGCACTATAGGCATAAATCATTATTATATTACCATTAGAAAGAAAGTTGATGTGATGGTTGGTTGACGTGAGCAGCAATAAAGCAGATGGCATTCTTTGCTTTTGTGTTTGGGACTTTGTCTGAATACGAGTCAACACTGGTAAGAGCTAATGGAAGGGGCACAGGGGGCATGATTGTGTGTGTGTGTGTGGTCTTTGTGCATTGGGCTGTGTGTGTAGAAAGAGGTTGAAGGCTGAGGTTTGGGGTCACTGGTGATGAGGATTAAAGGACTGTTGAATTGCGAGGGGCGAAGCTTCGTGAGACTGACTTGCATCTGAACAAGCCGCAGAGAAACGCACGCACAACGCACGCACAACCTCAGTGGAACTCGCATATAATCACTCACTTACACAAACTTTGGCTTTCGCCTTTAAAAGGGGGCCATGTTCCCACAGCACAGCTCCGGTCCAAGTTAGCACAGGGAAAACTAAACAGGAAAGATAGGGCAGAGAAACAGAGGTAACAAGAGAGAGGGGGGTTAGAGCGAAGGCAAGAAGAAGGAAAAAAACGAGACGGGGAGAGAGAGAATGAGAGGGAGGTGAGGATGGAGTGGAGGGGCTATACAAACTGAAGTATTTCAAATCTTAGAAATCATGAGAGAAGTTTGATTGCATGCCAAGTCTCTCCTTCTCGCCGCTGTAATGTGGCATTTGTCAAGAAGACCAGCTGAAGCAAACCATGTGAGGCACGTTCCCCAGTGAACTGGAGAGCTCTCTGTGTGTGTTTTCAATGTGTGTGTGAATGTGTGTGTGTGGCTGGAGGGAGAGAGGGAGGGAGAGAGCAGACTGTTGGCTTTTCAACACTGTTAATGAAATAGACAAGAGGGGAAAAAATCATTTTCAATATCCTCTCATTGCATGCTGGGTTTCCCTCACTTGCATTGTTTTGTGTGTGTGTGTGTGTGTGTGTGTGTGTGTGTGTGTGTGTGTGAGAGAGAGAGAGTGTGTTAGAGAGAGTGTGAGAGATTTTCATATTTGCCGTTTTCATATATAGAGCTGAATGCTTGAAGTATAAGGAGTGGTCCAGGTTCTGCTCTGTCACCCCACACCAGATTGAGTTTCCCCCATACTGTACATATACTAACACACACGCTCACGCACACACACACACACAGATGGACTCCAGAGGAGCTAGTCATTAAATGAGTCTAGGGTCACTGGGTGTAGGTGCACAATAGAGAAATTATGTGTTTGGACATTTTGAATAGCTAGTCATTGAGATGTTTCCATAGTCGGAATGGGATAATACTACATGCCACCGCATCACAGTGGTTTACTGAACCTGATCCTCCTGTAGACACTGGGAATGTCGCTGATATTATCTCTGTTTACATTTTAGTGATGGAAACTGATTTTAGAGCAAAGAAAAGGTAGCGGTAGGTTTTGAGTGGGCACATAAAGGCAGACGGAGTTGACAAAGTGGAAAGTTTTAGGTGCAGAGTAAGAGAGAGATGACATTTTGAGAGATGGAGGGGGAAATTATGCACACATTAGTATATTCTATCCACACTGCAAGACAAGTCGAAGAGGGAAAAGAGCGAGGCTGCAGCAGAGAGTCAGGGAGGAAATAGTAAATGATGGGGAAAGAGGATGACAGAGTGCGAGAGTGATCGATGGAGGGGGGTTGATGAATGAAGGAAGGGAGGGAGGGAGAGGATGATGGAGGGAGTGGTGGAGGAAAGAGCAGGGAGAAGATGAAGTAGAGCTGAGGAGGGCGGGAGGGAGGAGAGTCTGGTTAGCAGAAGAGAGCCAGAGAGAGGGAGACCAGTGGGTCAGAGGGGAACACAACATGTATCAGAAAACACACGTGCACCACTTCAGACAAAAAAGAAGAATCTCATAAACCTGATGATTTACATTTCATTTCATATCAGTTTCCTAAACCTGCTTGATTGTTTTCATCAAGATCCATGAATTTACTTTTGAGAGATCTACAAAAAATCTTGAGAAAATGCAATTCTTTGGTCCACAGCAAAATGTATTGGTTTCTTTCCTGACCCGTACCACAACCCTCAGGTTTTTGCGTAATCCTACAAACAAACCGACAAACAAAAACACACAGATGAAAACATTACCTCCTTGGAAGAGGTAAAGGCACGAAAGGGCAATGGAGATAAAAATGATAATATCACTGTAGGCGCCTGCTTTTGCCTAATATGCTTATGTCTTGTATTTATCTACTTTGTCCAAAATAACATGTTGGACAAAGATATCACAAATAATCAAAAACGTCATCGCTCAGTGTAACACAAACACAGGTGCTCTTCCCTTCCTTACCATCGCTTTGAATGTTTGCTCATCACTTGTTCTTAGAAACACACCTGCAGTTCTTCCTAAAATGCAAACTTACTCCTCACTCATTATTATCATGTTATTCAATCAAAGAGACAAAGGAAATATTCTACATGATGGAAATGTAATGAGCACAAACCTGTAACAACTGAAGTTCACCGCTGTCCATGAAGTGTGTCCATGAAGTGTGTCCATGAAGTGTGTTTGCTGGCTGGTTACAGTAACCCATGGCATAATGAAGCTTAGAGCAGTAGCGACGTTATGACTTTCAAATCCCAAACGTAGACATCCTGTCTGCACGGCACCATCGTCATGGTAACTCTGACTAAACACACAGAGAGGCCAGCTGTTCTGGCAAGGTCATGTCCCCGCTCGCTGATCTCTTCGAGGGGCATGGACACACACACACCCTCAAGAATTCACTCCCAAACGTATTCACGCTCACACACACACTTATCTTGCATGTTTAGGCATTGATATCTCCAACACACAGCGCCACGTTCACTTGGTTTTGAAATGACATTCACACACGGCATAATCTCTCATATGCAGGAACTTACACATGTGTACGCACATTCGCACAACCACACGCGCACACACAAACATATGGTGTTACAGTGCCATTGTTGTGATTAGTAATGACATCGAGGGCCGGTGCAGTGTGTGTGAATGGGATTCTCTGTATTGCAGTGATGAGGAGGGGCTGACCACACATCACCTTCCTCTCTGTCCAAGCAGGTTTGTATGCGTGTCGCCTCGTGGGAACTTGGAGCCATTCATCATGTCTGTCTGTGCTCCTGTGCCCTCTGACACGCGTGTTTACCTTCGACATGTGTGTCGGCTGTTGGGCCTGTAGGTGTGTTATTATGTCAGGGCCTAGGCATG
Organism: Paralichthys olivaceus; assembly: GCF_024713975.1. Classification (NCBI taxonomy): domain Eukaryota; kingdom Metazoa; phylum Chordata; class Actinopteri; order Pleuronectiformes; family Paralichthyidae; genus Paralichthys; species Paralichthys olivaceus. The sequence continues at coordinate 17,193,533 of NC_091098.1, read as the reverse complement.
CTCCACCCTCCTCCTCCTCCTTTGAGATTTCGTCAATAAAGGGCTTCATCAAATGGAAATCCCTGCGTCTAAGTTCTCCTTCAGTACAGTCTGGTAATGACAGACTTCTACCTGGGTTCCATAACCTTCAAGGGTGGAGAGAACAGTCCAAAGATGTGTGATGTTTGCTTTCCGTACAGTCAGCTTTTGAATTTAATGGTGCACTATTCAGCTAATGCAGCTGCAAGTTAAGCGCCTTACACTTGAATTCCATATTTCCCAGACCAACTTATTCTCCTGGCCTGCATACTGTCTTGAAGTCTTGAACTCACTTTTCACAGGTTTTGGCTCGTCTAGCATCAATTATGTTTTTTTTTATTTTTATCACCAATTATTAATATTTTTTGGCACCAATGAATCCATAGTTGTTTTTGGCAAGCAAAGGCCCACCCAGTGAATATGAATTGTAAGTTTTACATCTTGTGCAGTATGTAAACCCTGACTTAAGCCCACAGATGTACATACACTTGCTGGCTTGCTGACATATTGGAATGCAGTTGGAGTCGGTTGGTTAAGTGACATTGTCTCCTAAAGTCAACGTATGAGTGAGCGGTCGGCTCGAGCTGTCTTGTGAAATTGACGTTGCACTGAAAGATGCATTGACGCTCAGAAGATGTCGTTGGAACAGGGAGAAAGGTGCAAGTTTGCGTGTTTAGTTAAACTGACAGAAAGTGAAGAGTCTTTCCACGGACAGAAAGAACTTTTTGTCCTGATCTGAAGACTGACATTGTGAAGTTGGGAGCAGAAATGACACACAAAAACAAAATGAATGCAGTGATTGACAACCAGAGAAGAGGAGAGGGAGGCCACATCAAGGAGGCAGTGAATGTGGAAACTGCTCAGTTTGTCTCAAGAATAAAATCATTCTTTGATTGTCCCTTTTTAAGTTTACTTCATCACTCTGTTAACACTGCCCTCCTTGACTTCCTCTGGGTATTAAATGGTCCCCCCCTATTTCGTCTGCATTTCTCCCTTTGTCTTGTTCTATCTCTAGACGGGTGGTAGAGGGCCTGGAATTTATCACACATACCTAATAATTACTATCACAGGAAATGGTCCTCAAGGAAGTAGGTTCACTAGGCCTGCTAATTAGTGTTAGTCGCAAACACACACACACACACGCATGCATGCACGTATATGAGGCTAATTAGTGTTATTTGGCCGGTATAGAAGTCTTGGGAAAAGTCCAATCTGATTGGCCCTAGGGAGAATAACACCCCCAAGTTTACCGGCTTGTATAAATCTGGAGACTAATTGATTGGAAATGTGTGTGTGTGTGTGTGTGTGTGTGTGTGTGTGTGTGTGTGTGGGTGGTGGGGGGGATTTAATTGTGTGCATGAGTGGGCGATTGATTAGGTGGGCCCTGCAGCCATAAAGAGACAGCCTAGGACACAGCACCCAGTGACGGCCTCCTTAACGGCAGACCTGCCCTCAGGGTCACCAAAGGAATGAAGGGGTCAAGCGAGCAGCTAATGTTGGCGTCGATGGACATGGTCGTTAAAGCAAATCTGAATTTGATTTTAGAAGGATATGCACAGACAGATTCTCACTTTTGCCGACGTACAGGTGGATATTTGCGGAGATGGAGGAAGGGGTTAATTGAAAGTGCACATACAGCGTGCAGCAGTGAGAGGTTGTAGGAAGAAGGAGGGATGGGTTATTTGAAATGCAGCTGCATGTAATATGTTGTTGCATGCACCGTGTTGTAAAACAGCCTTTAAAACAGTGGCTTAGTGAAATGCCCGCATGGTTTACCATTATGGGCACATGAAATGCTGCTGTACCCACACAAGTGAGTCAGTGGGGCTTACTGGCATATATTCGCACACTGTAAACACCTCCCAGCCTCTGTGGTTGGCACTCACACCTGAACTGTGGCTCCTGTTTCTCCTCTTCTGTGGCTTCTCTGGCCACATCTGCCTGTCCTTATCTGGGTGTATATATGTCTTTGACTTTTCCTCTCTGTGTCTGTCTTTTCCCTCCTCACAATGAACACACACATCAGAAACTAGACTCAGAAGAGCTCATACCACCACCAAGGCCTAACAGTCCCCTTATGTCACCACATTTAAATCCTCTAGATCCTGATTTATTTTTGGGATCTGCACCATATTGCATGCACTCATTAATATCAGTCCCTGTGCCTGGTGAACAATGTCTTGATCACGTGATGAAAAAAAAAAAAAAATCGGATGCATTCCAAAGTTTTATTGGCTGTTTCTTGGCCCATGTCCTATCCTCACAATCTTTGCAGGAGTTTTTGTGAAAACCTGCTGACAAACACACTAACAAACACCATCAAAAACCATCTCATTGGCTGAGGTTGGTGAGAACTTTCTCTGCAGTTTTACTTCTACCCATTCTCAACTAGTTTTCATCAATCATAGCGGCATAATGTTCCATAAAGACTTAAGTGAGGGCTCAGTCTCTCTGACTCTGTTGCTTTGACTGGAATTTTATTGGTCCTGCACATCCCTCAGTCTTGCTGAGATGGTTCCCAGGAGGTTTTAATAGAGAACAATAGTAGAACGGGCCACTTCCCAGCACTGGGCTGCTCCAACAGTGCACACCAGTCAGAATCCATCACAGCAGCCCCTGGCACTTCTGGAATTGTGTGTGTGTGTGTGTGTGTGTGTGTGTGTGTGTGTGTGTGTGTGTGTGTGTGTGTGTGTGTGTGTGTGTGTCTCTGTGTGTCTGTGTCTGTGTGGGTGTATGTGTATGTCTGTGTGTTTCTGTGTTTGTGTGTGTGTGTCTGATCTGGTTAATTCAGGGATGTAGACCCAAACTGTAATTATCATTATGTACTTCTCGGCAGTGGCAGGAAACAGCCCAAGCAAGTTTGGATGAATGTGTGTATCCTCACTGATGTGCTCTGAATGTGTTTGTGTGAAAAGAACAACATGTGCATACATGAATATGTGTGTCTGTGTGTGTGTGTGCATATATTCGTGTGCATGCGTGTGTGCGTGCGTGCACATAGGAACGATGATGTGAAGAGCATGAGAGCTATTTGCAGTGAAAGATAAGCAGATTGTGCCAGTGGCTATGTGATGATTTTTCCTGCTCTTGTTTTGGCCCTGCTCTTGTTCATTTGGTCTCTGCTAAATGGAGACATATTGGAAACATGACTGTTCTCTTGGGGCCGGTGGGTATTCAGAGTTTAGTACTGGAAAGGAGAGTTGGGATAAGAGGAAATTTAAGGAGAAGGATGGAAAGAGAATATGGAGAAAAGAAAAATAGAATGAGAAAAGAAAGAAGGGGTCAGTGAAGTTAGGCACACCATTTGGATTTCCAATCTCATAAAAGCAAAAACTACATGTGTCATATTTGTTTTTGGACAGAAATTACCATCCACAAGCATCGCAGACACTGTTAAGTTTCACAACTCCATAATAAAAGTTGTCTCATTTTTACAAGATCAAAGCTGATGTCCAAGAAAAAGCAAAGCAAACCCCCTGGAGAAGAGAAGGAAAGAGGGAAAAAAGCACACAAAACTAAAAACCCAAAGTTTATTTGGAGTGAGCGTCACATCTATTCATAATGGCAACCGCAGTTTAATCTGTGCAGTCCTTCATCTTTAAAGCTAGCATCAGTAAGACAGAGGAGGCCTTCATGTGGGCGGACAGACTGCGCAGAGACAGGACTGGTCACCACTAAACAAACAAAACAGGAATCCTGCAGCGTCAAGAATGGCTAGAGGGAGTGTGAGCAAAGACAATGGCACGATTTTCAGGCCATAAATGAAACACAGAATCTAGACAGTGTTTGTCTGCATGATTGAAAATATGGGCATTCATCACTCTCCGGATATGAGGGATATGCATGTTTATGTCTGGAATTATTTCAGCAAGGATCATAGAACTTGTTGATGTGTCAAGGCTGAACAAGATATCGTGACATTACTGTAATGGATACCTCAGTTCTTTAATATGTGTACATCTATACATCAATTATGGAGTGTTAGCTGCTTAATGAGAGCATGAGGTTGAAATTCCTCTTTACTGAGGTTGCGGTGTGTTTACTTTGATTTATATTTGTGTTTATGCTGAACCTGTAGAGCCTGTTATAAAAAAAACTCAGAACTTACATCAAAGTGGAATGCACAAATGTCATACACAGCAGGAATCACCAGATCCTTCCTGTAGATTTACATCTTGCCTCATATAATCATCTAATTTTCACAATTTGGAGGTTATATTCATAAACCTGTGGTTATAGTATATCACTCTTTATTATTTTATATAGAAGTTTTTACTGCTGAATTCCTTTTAGTTTACATCCAAACAGCAAAAGCAGCCTTCTAAGTGGTGAAAGGATTAATTCTGAGTAAACAGGTGCACTAACATGCCTGCATAAAAATAGTCCTTGTGTAGGAAATAATTTAGTGTGACGTCATGAAAGAAATTAATAAGTAAAAAAAAAATCCTTCTTACTTGCTCTCTCTCTGTCTCTCACACACACACACACACACATACACTGACAGACATATCTGACATGTCTTTGGTCCATTCTAGCAATGGGTCCACGGGTTCAGCATTTACCAAAATCAAATGTGTGTGTTTGGCCTCTGGTCACGCAGTCGATTGAATTAGAGAAATGGTGTGCATGTGCACATGCACTTACTTACTCACACACAGCCTCACAGGGACACAGGTCTCTATTAAGTTAAAAAAGAGAGTTGAGTGTCTTCTTCCATCGCGAGGGCTTTTATGTGATAAGATCAGCTCGGGGTGATCTCCTATGCAGAATTCCTGAGCACATCAAACAACAGTAAACCACATCACAGCGGCAGGAAGAGCTCAGCTCCATTAGCCAGCCCATAAAGAACATGTGTGTGTGTAACAGGAGAGCTGCGCGAGCCACTACAAAAGGTTTACACACATAGGACAAACATAGAGAGGTATGCAGTCCGCTGACATACTCACAAATTGATGAGTGTTTGAGTGCAAGTGCACAAACGTATGCCAACACAAATGCTGCTGTGTATTTGTAGTGCGAGGTAACAACGTCAAAGTTCAGAGTTCTTGTTGTATGCACAGGCACATTTCCACAGAAATACACATGCACTCACACACATATGCACATCGTTGTGGCTCAATCAATAACATCTGAGCACATTCTGCGTTTTATTCATTCTAACTGGGTCTTAAGCTTAAAATAAAGGTTTGGGTTAAACAAAAAGTGGCACGCATGCAGGCTGGGCTGTGATACTGGCCTGCTATCTCGGTGACATGACAAAAAAACAAGAACTGAGAAATCTGTTTGCTGGCCAGATGGCAGTCATTAGCTTTATTAGTACACAACTGGCACAGACATGCCCCCATCACACAAGTACACACACCCTACACCCAACACCCTCAATACAACCTCTCCATCCTGTCCTCCTTCACCTTTTTTGCCGAAAGACAAGTCTCCCTTATGAGGTGTTTAGTGACGAAAGGCTAAAGAGACACACGGAGAGAGCAAGAGAGAGAGAAAGAGACAAAGGGAAAGAGAGGGAGAGAGTTATTTGAGAGGGGCTAGAGGGAAAAAGAGGTCAGTCCAGATTGAGTTTACCCATTTTTCTTCGATTGATTTGAAACAGATCTTGACTGCGACTCTTGTCCAAGCCACAGGCAGTGAGATATCACCCTTTGCTCAGGCTCCAGAGGATCTGATTCAAACTGGATGTCCATCAGTCACTGTGACTGGCCAACAACAGGATGTCTTAATCATCGACTGTGCAGAATTGAGCAAAGAACAAAAATGCACGTTTCAAACTGCATCCCACGACAGTCAGGAAATCATGTATGTGTATCATCATATTGTGGAAAGAGACAAATTTGTCCCATTGACAGAGTGAAATGAAGATACAGGGCCCACCCGGCTCTCTGCTAAACCATCCCAATGTGTATTAATCCAGAGGATTATGCTGCCTGCTAGCATTACACGCATTCCCATGCCAGTCAGTGATGGTCTGCCAACCGAGTTTAATGTTTCATGCTGAAGATGACACACGCACAAACGGCATTATTGCCGCTGCTGCCGCACATTGTGCCAGCGCGCAGTGACCGCACAATTGTTTCTGAGACCGATATGTGAGAGTGTGTGTGTTGTGGATGGAGGCTAATGGTAGCAGAGACTGGTGGATGGTGAGGGGGAAGCAGAGGGTGTTCAGAGAGGAGTTATGCACTATGGCAGGCCCTAATTGCTTGCGGCTCCTGTTGTGTGTTTAGCTTTGTTTGAGCATGTCCAATATAACCAGTCACAAGGGAGCCTCTGCCAGAGCAAACACACACACACACACAAACACTGTGCTGAACCCCAGAGAGGGCTTTTATGGTGTTGAAGACTTCAGTAACATGACACCTAGGGCAAACACTGAGTAATAAAGCAATCGCGGCACATTGTTTAGATCCTCCTCCAGGCATGGTTTGTTTATCAGACGCAGAGTGTCTCAGTTTCTTGACATCAGCATCCCGACATGTCACATTTGGGGGTTTGGCACACGATAAACATATGTGTATGCACACAGAAACATTGGCACAAACAATACATGCAGGATAAACACTGAATCCATTCATGCACTCTCGCACAGAAGCGCAGGCCCGCATGTATCTGCACGCATGCCACAATGCAGACATCTTGACATGTCAGTCACAGCGTGTTTCGTGCCAGTGTTTCCCCAAACCTCTAAGCCGTTTCCTGGTATGTCTGACTGCATGACTGCAGATAAAAGAGCAATAAACATCTCCCTCTTACTTGCTAACTCATACTTCTCACGTGCTCCTCACCTCTTTTTAAAGTTGATGTTGTGTGACACGGACAGATTTTCATGTCAAAATGTTTGTGCGTGCGTCTGTGGCCTTCCCCGGCGGAATCTTTTTTAGGATCCTCTGGAGCTCCGAGGTGGTCTCCAGCCCGTCATCTGCACAAAAAAAATTAAGAGCTCAGCCTTTAATGCACACCATGCCATCACAGCGCAGCTATAAAACGAAGCCAGGGTTGTAAATGATGCACACCTGCATTCTCTCTGTTGTATCTAACAGTGGCAGGAGACCTAACAACTCTCAGACATACACCATGTCCACGATTTACAACACACTCACACACACCTAAACAAATGTTCTCATGCATACATACAAGCGTGGTGGCCAGAGAAGGTCCAGGACTGTGTCATTACACTAATCAGATTTATTGTTAAGTTGTGTTTAGAGGGAATGGGAAGATGTCTTTTATATGAATCAATTGTGCGTTGTTGTGTGATCAGTCAAGTTAAAGAGCCACCTGCTTATTGTGAACAGGTCCATGACAGACAGTGTTTGTCTCCATCTGATATTCAGTAATAGAGAATATGACTTTACCATACATTTAATGATCATTTATTATTTAATTTTTTTGTATATTTGTATCAGGGAATCGATTTGCAGGTTGAATCTAGTATTCATACCTAAATTAGCAACATGAAATTAAGTCTGAATCGTATTTAAGAATAGATGACATGACCTTTCCCCAAAAGTGTAGCCAAAGTGTCGGCATCTGGGGGCTGGCTGCAGTACAGGTCATAAAGAGACCTCCTCCATGTTAACAGATGGGACATGGACCAAAATAAAAAGTCAAAGTACATGTTAAATCATTTCTTCTCAGTTATAGTTTCAGTCATTGTAGGTAGTTCTTATCACTCTGATGTTTCTTCAAGTGTTGAAACCTCATGATTGACAGCTGAGACTTGACTCATGATTGATCGAGGGGGTGTTTGGATGGGAACTCGCTAGCGTGGCTCCATCCCCCAAACGCTACTGCATGGACTCTGGCTCCAAATTCATAAGATTGCACCGTTTGTTTCTAGGATTTTTTTAAGCTCATCTCTGCGTAATATGAGGAAGTGGATACACATTATCCATCTTTAAATACAGTCTATATGGTCATACATGTAAAGATGTAATGTCGAGTGGCATAGCCGAAAGGCACTCATAAAGTGTGATGTCAGCCACGAGGTAGTGCATCCCATAAATCTATAGTTTAATATGTGTGTGTGAGTGTGAGACACAGTGCAAATGTGAGCATACATAAGGAACCCATTAAATTAATGAACGTACTCTCACCCACACCTCTCCAATGTCAGTGGAGCACATCCGCGTCTTCACGCAGAACAACACATTGTAACACTCTTAACGGCCTGGTCTCAGCATGTGCACACGTACACACTCACACACATAGAGGCACATGCATCAAGCCGTGTCCCTCCTCTGCACATTAACACAAACACATTTGGACTTTGTGTGTATGCATCTTAAGTTTAGTGTCCTCTTTAAGAAACAAGACATAAGTTTAGTTCAGCAAAGTTGTGAGTATCATATCAGCACAGAATGATCATTTCAGAATCACATCCAGAAAAAAAGAAATACAACAACTAGGTCACACACATGCACACACTCCTGTTTGTAACCATAGCCAGCAAAAGCACTGAGTGGAAGCCATTGTTAAAATAACTGTGATGTAATCTACCAAGGCAGCTGGCTTGGCGGTGTGTGTGTGTTATCTATCTGGAAATCACTGAGTCTGTCAGCAGCATCTGACTGCACACTACCACTGGTCCCTTTATTAAAAAACAGACGTATTCTGGAATCCATGTACAAGTGTGGAGGGCCGGCAGAACACTTAAAGCAGCTGAGTACAGTCTGTGTTTATATATGTGTGTGTGTGTGTGTGTGTGTGTGTGTGTGTGTGTGTGTGTGTGTGTGTGTGATCCACATATATTAAGATGCATGTTTTAGAGAAAAAGCAGAGAAAACTTAACAAGGACTAAAGGTAACCATGCTGAGAAACCCGACGCAGGGAGCAGTGATTACAAGGCACACACTTCTGCTGTTTCATGCTTGCATACACGTGTGCACACTTGCATACACAATCGCAGCGTCAATTTTCATACTCTCGTAAAAATTTCCAAACACGCACTTTCTCCGAATGAGAAATACAGATATGACAGGAATGCATGTCGTTTGAATGTGTCTTCTCACACGAAGCTTATTAACAGCTATACTTTACAAGTGAGGTTATGTCTCTATTGGGAATTCACACCAAAGGCCAAACAAGCACATGCAATGATACAACAGGTTCAATGTACTAGAGGCATGATCTGTCTACACTAGCTTCAACGTACAAATTACCCAGATTACAGAGCGGTGTGGGTGTATATGTCTGCGTGTGCGCTCAGAGATATGTGTGAACTTCCCAATGTGTGTATTGACAGGGAAATAATGGTAAGTTTCTTTTTTTTATCAGAGGGCCAGGTAGTAATCATGTCAGTCTTTGATCCTGTGATCCTCACTGATCTGCCTAAATATACAGCAGACCTGTCCAGGCCTGGCAACATCTCCTCTAATCAGCACCCTCACCCAGCCGAAGGTGTGTGTGCGTGTGAGTGTGAGTGAGAGAGTGAGAGAATGAGAGAGAGAGAGAGAGAAATTGTCTGTCTTTGTGTCTGCATCTCTGCAGATCTCTGACCCTCTTTCATGATACTTTGCCTCGAATATATTTGTCCCTCTCTTCACTGTAAAGCTGAAAGTGGGCTAATATATAAGTTAGTATGTGGTCAGTGTGTTTGTGTAGCAGACTGTAAAGAAAGCATGTGGTTCTTCTAGCTTCAGCACGGAGCACAGCAGTATGAGCTTTTCTTGTATCTACTTACATTTTACCATCCTTCATTAAAGAAAGCTATTAACCAAGGTTGGAATCACATTATTAAAACCTGTGATTCAAACCTTGGTGTGTGTGTGTGTGTGTTTGTATGTGTACGTGTACTGGATGTGTGTGTGCTCAGTCTACGTGTTAGTCTACATGCATGCAGCATGAGCAGGTGGTAAGTGCATTTACGATCAGCAAATGATCATGAAGATGCTTCCAACAAAATATTACAATTTATACAATTATTCGAATTAGCTCCAACTCAAACGGCTACATTAAAATACTACCACAATTGAAAATGACGTCTTCATGCTAAAATTAAAAGTATAGAAAAATGATAGTAATGTAACACTGCACTGTTTGTTTGATTGTAAGCAACAGATTGTCAAGAAGTGGTGGAAGGATGTGGTATGGGTCAGGGAAGGAGCCGTTAATTTCTGGAGCAGTCGGGGATCCTGGAATTTTTTGACCATTTCGAGAAGGGGTGTTTTTCAACATTTTCACCATTTTCCTAGGGAATAATTCATGAATCTTGATGAAAAAACAATATCAGACATATTTTGGGAACTGATATGTATGAGTGTGTGAAATGTGGTGCAGCTTGATTGAATTTAAGGGGACTGTTGGGCCTTGGGGGAGATATGAGGTCTACTAGAATTACATTTAAGTGCTGATAATACTTCTCTTCTTTACTTATATGCAATTTTCATTGCAGAACTTTACATGTAATAATGGTGTATAAAAAATGTGTTTACCTATGAGTCGGTAATATGTGTTAGTATTATGGAGCGTGGCAGTATTGCATGTATTTTTAGCACTGTGCACATTGTTAAGGGATTTATGTCATTTTGATTGTAAAAATGTTTTCAGCATATAATTCAGTTAAAAACCATGTTTTACTTTAAAGAAAAACACACATCTCATTATTTAGTTATGGTTCAGGTTTCATTCTATGCAGCTGGAAAGACACACAACATATTCTGTGTAGTTTTCCAGATATGCAGCTTTTATAATCGTTGAGCTCATGTGGCTGTGATTGGAAATAGCTGTGATTGGCTGATGGAGTGTGGGGTGAATGTTAGTGTGACCCTGCGTGTCCTTTACACACTGACGGGAAATCGACCAGTCCAAGCTCCAAGGAAAGCTATAATTCGGAGAGTAATACAGGCCAAAGGAGCATGCACACATCTTCCTTCTCAAGCGGGCCTACACACACTCTCAGCTTGCACAGAGCAAAGTCCTAACTGTGCCGTAGTAACCACATTAATTGGGTTGTGTAATTGTCTGGCAAAGCATTGTGGGAAACAGCCCATACAGATCTGTCCCTTCACCTCAAACCGCTTTTTAAACATGGACTCCCATCGTCATGACAGTGCTATCCAGGAAATTGCTGAACATGTGTGGATATGAGTGTCTGAGCATCTGTGTGTGTTATTCAGTAATAGGCTGTATGTGTATGTGTTACTATGGCTCCTTTAAGGGAAGTGAGTGTGGTGGCCTCCCATTCCACCGCATGTCGGCTGTGGTTCGGCTGTGGTCCACCGCCAGGCCCTACATTTGGAACTCAGAAAATACACCAGGGGTACTCGCTCCCTCTGTTTTCTGGACCCGTCTTTCATCGGTTTGTGTGTGTACGTGTGTATTTTGGGTGCACATTTGTGTGTGTGCATGTGTAATAGTCTGCCACTATGTTGTACTCTGTGCCCCTGATATTTTAAGGCTTTTTGGCCCCACGTCATGAGTGTGCGCTGTATTTCCAGGCTGCAGTTAGATGACCGGAGTGAGAGAACCCGTACGGAGGACAGGAAAAAGGCAGGAGGAATGGGGGGAGAGGAAAGCAAGGCGGGTAATTGAAGGGTTCAGGGTAATACTTAGGCCAAGGATGGCTGTTTCAACGTGTTTGCATAACCTCCTTGAACTTAATATTTAGCCCCACTCTGGAGTGAGTATAGGGCCCAGCAGAGCCAAATAGAGAATGATAGAGGGAGAGAGAAGTGGAATGATAGAGAGGTCCAAGTCCAAGGTGTCTCTCCTCCAATGAGGGGCTTCTCTTTGATTAGCGACAGAAGGGGGGACGGAATGAGGACAGAGAGACAAAGTGCTGATGCTGAACTTGACAGAAGTTTTTTTTTTAAATGATAGTGTGAATCACACGAGAACACAGAGGGACTCTACTTTTCAGTGATGCAACGCAGAAGGTGTCCTCCTGGTATTTTAAGTTTACATTAGCAACAGTTTAGAGAAGCAACTACAGCTCCTTTCCTTTCTAATGCAGACATGAGGATTGAAAAGGTGAAATAAAACAGAATCTGATTTTAAGTGCAAGTGGTGAAAATTAAGCAACCGATATTTAGTTATAGCAAAGAGAACAGAAGTCATTCCAGCGTTTCAAATTAGAGGACATGCTGATTTAGTTTGTTTTAATCACTTTACAATTTTTTTAAATTTGGATTTTTGGATTTTGATGTAACAAAGTAATTTATTTTACTATTTTCTGACACTAAATGAACAATCAGTTTTGTATAATGTAATTAGAGCGATAGCGTACTTATGTCACAGGTGGCTCTACTTTCTTCTTCAATGTGACCTCAACGAAACACTGCAGCAAATTGTAGTTTCATCGTTTGATGGCAGGGAGGGGATTGTGGGACAGTGTTGTGGTCAGATCAGAGACAGACCAGTGGGGGGGGCATAACACATCAGTGTTTATACTGGGGCCTTAGTGCTCTCTCTTAACACGCTGCATATGTGTGTATTTTCCCCCTTCCTTTGTGTGTGTATGTATGTGTGTGTGTTCTTACAGTAGTGTGACTGGAGCAGTGTTACTCATTCTGTGACCCTCACCCCTCTCTCTCTCTTAGATGACAGGGAGCTTTAAACAACCCAGCTGCTGTGTGTGTGTGTGTGTGTGTGTGTGTGTGTGTGTGTGTGTGTGTGTGTGTGTGTGTGTGTGTGTCTGTGTCTATGTGTTTCTCTCTGCAAGTCAGGAGAGCCCCATACATTTACAATACAGCACACACACACACACACACACACACATTTCTTGTGCCTTGGGGAGACACTGTCAAACAGTTGAGTGACAATGAAGACAGTAAACAAACCTCCCACATTAAGAGAATGAAAATCGCTTCTCAGCCATTGGTGGGATCCCTTGAGGTTTAGGGTCAGAGTTGTCCTCATTGGTTGAAACTGTAGAGGGGGGCCTTGTGCCAGACAGCTCTGGATATGGATTGTGTTTTGGATTGTTGTTTTCCTCGCATTTACTGTGAAAGGCTGAGGTTTCGAAGAAATGAAAAAGTACGGCCATGCACAAGTTTAAGCCAACACGGGCATACGTGGAGACAAGGTCATCCAAATGGGAAAAAGATGCCAGTGACATCATAATCAACACTGACATTCCCTGAGCTGTTGTTTATTTATCCATCTTAAACAACCGGAATCCACCAACCTCTCACTGATCCACAGAAGCTGATGCAACAGAGCTGGAAGTGAGAGAGGACAAAACCCTCTGGTTTCTCTGTCAGACTGTTGGCACATAATAGTTCAACATTTTAGGGAATATGTTTATTTGCTTTCATCCAAAGAGTTTTGATGAGGATATCGATATTGGTCTCATATGTGTGTTAAATAGAGCTTTAGACTTGGAATGTGCTTAGATGAGGTTAGTATACAGACTGAGAAACCAAGTAACCCAAAGTGAAAAATGCACCTGTCAACGCCTCTAAATTGGTGTTATTACTTCAGCCAAGGAGTAATGTTTTTGTCTGCGTTTGTCTGTCTGTCTGTCTGTTAGTTAGTTAACAGGATAGCAGGATAACACAAAAACTAATACAACCATAACTACTAAAACTTGAAGTATCTAGTTAAAGGATGGTGTATGGGTCAGGAAAGAAAACATTCAATTCTTGTAATGATCGGGGCGGGGATTTTTCTTTTACTTTCTTTAACATTGTGAAGTAGGGCGTTATTCAACATTTTTGTTGATTTCTTAGATAAAAATCAGACATCTTTAGGGGAGGGATGTTAATAAGTGTATACAGTTTGGTGCACATCCAAATAAAAGCACATCAGGGGTTGTTGGGGCCTTGGCAGAGGTACTGAATGCCAATCTGGTTACTGTCTCCTATTTGTTTAATTCTTATGTGTACAGAAAAAATCAAATCGACAACCGCAAAGTTAAGCTGAGTAGGAGTTGCTATAAATTTTGTAGTTCACTAATCTGTCCCATTAATCTCTGACTGTGTTGCCAGATATGGCCAGTGAGCACAAGTGTTGGTGCTGCAGTACAAACATGTTGGTAACAAACTCACTCTCACAAAAACTTAATCAAAAACCTTACTAAAAAAACAAGACGTTTCATTAATCAGTAGAGACGTTGTATAGCATATTTCTGCCAGGCTCTTTCTTCTGCCATCAGTTCTCATGCTACTTTTAACATCAATCTTCTTATCTCGCTTTCTTGAAAGGGAGCAAATAAACATTTCTCACAGTTTGAATAATTAATAAAAATGTTATATACCAAACATTTTATATTGAATTTGAATTAAAGTCTGCTGTTGTTTTGGATATTGTCTTGACGAGGTTGACAATTTGACAAGAAGATTGACAAGATGTTGTCTTCATCTCACACACACACACACACACACACACACACACACACACACACAAACACAACCACCTGGTCTCTCTCTCTCTCTCTGACTGGAATGCATCGGTGGTCGTCTGGTCCTGCTCATCTCTCTGGGAGCAGTCAGCCATCTCTCCTCGTTCCTGCTCCCACTCTAAACATTTGGCTAGTTTTGGCAGATTTGTTGATTTTTGTCCCCTCGTATTTTCTCCCTTGTTGCTGTAAAACTGATACATACTCTTTCAATTAGACCTCCCCACCACCACCACCACCACCGCCACCAGTCTGAGCACTAGTGTGGGAGTGGGGGTGAGCAGAGTAAGTGGGTTGTATATTTTATTAGTGGAGTGAAAACACACACAACCTGGCCAAGTTCTGGTAGAGCCATCTGCTGTCATGGATGTTTCTTGGGAAGCACAGCTCAAGGTTAGCATGCAAGGTTTGGCATTCTTGCACAGGGTTAGCACGTAATGTCTAATATAACAGCTCACAGGGAATATTGGAGTGGGTGTACATTTCCAAACTGGCATACAACGTGTGTTTATGGTGGGCATGAATGGATTGCATGTTGCAGAATAAGATGGATAAATCCAGGAAAGCAAACAGAAGGAAGTGTGTAATAGGTAAATCTGGCATGTAGCTGCAGGTTAGCTGTTGTAGGTTAACATGGAGCTAATCCCACCTAAGGTAGCCAGAACTCGGACCTCATAAAAATGCATTTAACCCACATTTAGAGTTAAAAAACAGATTTACCATCTCAACTGGCTTTGCACTAAGCTTACCAAATAAAGCCAGAGCATGTGTTTTATGTTGGAAATAGACATTTTCCCTACCTCCTCAGTTGTAAATAACACAGTCTTCCAAGGCCATAAATAATAGTGTCACTCAACCATGCCCCATTCTCATGTCCTCTGCTTGCTCTCACCACAGGCCTCTAGAACTGCCTAGCCTAGGGGCCCCCTGGCTTTGTGCCGCACCTTCACACACTTACAATCAAGGAACGGCCATAAAATGCCCGTGGAATGTCTCTGCAGAGCCGGACAGTTAAGTGGTGGAAATCCATGATCACAAACTAGAAGGACTCATAATGGATGCTCTGGGAACAGATATAAGTGGGCTCCCCATGTTCTTTGCTAACAAAATACATCGCACATGCCCATAAGGACATGAAAGCACAAATGGGCGCACGGACAGGCAAATGCATGCACACATGCACAAATGCACACACTGCACTTAGGGGCAGACAGTATTGATGGTTCCCTCGGGCATCACACGGACGCATCTGTTTCTGTCCCACCGACTCTGCACACTCATAATTTCAAGTAAGTCATAACACAAATTATAAACACATATCCCTCAACCGTGACGCCTAGGAATAACAACATGGAGCACAGTGAGCTGATTTAGGGTAGGCTGGGACTCTTAAATCTTAACCTTTCTTCTCTTCCTCCTCTCTCTCCTCCCTCTATTCTCTCTTGTGCAGAACAGGTAGCAGCCACTCTTGTGCAACACATACACTTCCCCTGTTCTCTTGCCCTCATCTCTTGACACCTTCTTTTTTATGGCGGTTTTTATTCTTGCTGCAGTCTACATCACTTCACCTTTTCTTCCTCTGAAATTGGTTTGAGCGAATGTACGCATGTGTGTATTTACGCTCTCTCTTGACCCCATCCCCCCCGTTACCCAGAAATCTGTCTGGTCTGCCAGCTGCCCATCTGCCCTGTGACATCACAGTCGTCTTTTCGACAGCATTCTTACCTCAAAGATGTCTTCATCAAAGTATTCTCTCCTCGTTTTTCTTTTCCTTGGTCCTGAATTATCTCCTTCTGCCGCACATCTACTTACTCCTCTCTTCTTTCACTCTTTGCATTCCTTTTTTTCCCTTTCCCCTGTTTTCCCTCTCACCTCTCATCGCATGGTCATGTACTTTAGCCATCCATCTCCCACCTCCGTAGATCTGAATGTCTCAATATGTCCCAGGGACCATGAAGGTTCAATTGGAATCACATGTTGTGGTCCAGCAGAGAATTTCACCCGTAATAAATAAGATATCAGCCCAGCGGATGCTGTTCTACAAAACCTTGCATGCTCTCAATGCTTATATTAAATATGAGACATGAGGTGTATATAAATGCACAGATGTTTATCTTATCAGTTAAACTATTGTTATCTCACAGAGTAGAAAAAAGCAGATGAGTTTCTTTGGGGTTTCCAGCAGCAGGATTTATTTCTCCTTTTATTGGAGTCCTTTTTGACTTCTTAGTGCACGGGGTCTGACTTTTATGAAGACTAATCACAAGTTTGTCATGAAAAAGCATTTCGATGCTGCCCTTTCAATCGGACAGGAAATGAAGATAATCCTTTGTTTGTCCAAGATACGCCAAGTCTAAGTTAAGCAGGGAGTTAGACAAGAAGGGAGGCAAAAGAGAGGTTTCACCCATTCAAGATCAGCCAGCTGATACAGTCCAAGCACTCTCTCTCTCTCTTTCTCTCTCTCTCTCTCTCTCTCTCACTCTCTCTCTCTACATGTGTGTGTGTATTTATCAGATAGATGATCCTGTCTGCTGGATTTATGTGCATTGCAAGTGTGTTGTACGGTGAAAGCCAAATGGCCTCTTAAATTAGATCTGATTAAATACTCCAGTGTGATTCAGGTTCAAAGACTGTTAATAATCAGCAGATACATGAAGGCACACACACACACACACACAAACTCAATGCATGCACACAGCCACTGATTGAGGATGTGGGAGACAAAGTTTACAGGCTGGCTAATCATAATAATGCCCCTTTTTTATTGTTTTAGGAAGTCATCATTCAGCAGAACCCTGCAGTTCTACTCAGAGAGCAGCCACAGGGAGACCGTGCCACATATTCCGCTGGCTTCATTTAGAGACTGGAAGTGATTTAACTTGCAGTGAAGTGTGGAGGTCACTGTGGTTCAAAGGTTTCATTCATTCAGGCTCAGAACGTCTCATGCTCAATTAATAATTGTCAGCTCGGAAGTCTGTACCTGTGCTAATGAATGCAGGTGAGAGAGATGCAGAGTCCAACTAACTTTTTACTCTGATTGCACTGGTTGGCCTAACTTTTGTAATGTAGGTGTCCCAACAATCTGTCACCGTTCCTTTTGGTGGCACAATAACACATTTTAACCTTTATGGTTTTTTGGGCTGTTTGAGCCATGGTTTATATGAGTCTTTCTCACACCGTAATACCACTTTTATTCCACTTCACAATGACTGCTTTATATAGTGTGTCTCTGTCACAGCGTTTACTCCAGCAGTTTTAATTAGTTTGGTAAAAAATTCAACCTAATGCTGCAATGAATGCATAGATACATGCATTTAAAATTGAAACAGTCTTTAATTCAGTTACATGTTGTATTAATAAATAATTACACATGTAAGCTGATATGAAATGTTTTAAAACAATAAAAACAAAACAGTACAGCTTGATATTAATAGCTGCACCACATATATGCCCACAAAATATATATATATCAGGTCTAAGAATCCGTTTTTACAGTGGGATTATCAATGTATTATCATTTTGCTGCCTTAACTCAACTGTATTGAAAAAAGGATAAGGAACGAATACTACTTCCATTTTTTCGATTATTACTTCGATGAATACAGGTGTAGTGTTTCACATTCACATGCGCCTTATTTCTAAACTCTTTTGTTAAACTGTGCATTTTTGTCACCGCAACACAAACAAAGCATCACATCACCAAAACCATGTCTGTCAGTAGTTCATTCAGGAGAGGCCACTTGATAAATGGGAGAGTAGCAATCCTTGATAAAGTGGCTCAGTGGTGGTCAGAAAGAGATGGATCTCTGTTTGGCTTTTTGAGATGCACTCAGAGATAAGATAAACCACCCCTTTAACTGGGGTGGGGGTTAGTGACCCTAACCTTTCACCACACTCTTTTCTTGCACCAAAGGGATGCTGCAAAACATCAACCTCTAACACTGCATAAGTGCTCTATTGGAAAAAATTAGTGAAACAGACAGAATAGTGTTTATATTCCAGTGTATTTCCAGTTACATAATAACCTTAATAAATCAAATTCTCAAGCTGAAGCTGATGCCGTTAATCCTGAATGTAATAAGGAAATGGATGGGTATGAGACGAATTTCCTTGTCTGGCAGTGTGGTGCAACGATGGCCATCCTGCGAGTAGGTTAGGGCTGTTAATCTGACACATTGTTTATGAGCAGCGACACATTCCTTGCCCATATATGACTCCGTGCATCAGCTTTTCACTCCAGTTAACATAAAGTAAAGGAATTGAGACGCCATAAGTTTAAAAAATCTATCACATTGTTGTTTGATGTGTGGGTTTATTTTTACTGAGGATTTATTCTATAAAACTTCTATAAAACTTCAAGAATTCTTTTAACAATTTTACTTTGTGAATGGCCAGGTCAAGCAGAATAATCCTGCAGTCTAAAGCACTTGCTCTGGTACAAGTGGTCCAGTGTAGGTCTGCTTCTATGTGTGTGTGTGTGTGTGTGTGTGTGTGCGAGCTCCCTTTACAGTGAGCATTAAAAGGAATAACAGTGGAGGTGTGGGGAGACGAAAAGTGTCACGGTGATCCTGCCCTATGATGAATGGTGTGATTAGCCGCTTCGATCCATGTCAGGACACACATGCATGCACGCACAAATACATGCACAACATGAGAGCACACACTTGAGCTCACAGTAACACAGAGGGGCCTATTAAAGGCCTTGAATGGGAGAATCCAGATGCGGCGCGTAGATAATTGTACTAAAAACACAGAAAATGCAGTCCCAGACCAGCAGGACTTTATGTCTGAGTTCAGCATGTTTATTTTCACAATTGAGTTATTTCTGCAGGGACTGAAATCATGGAATAAAAACACTCCAATGCAGGTCAATTTTTAATTGAGTCCAAAGTGTATTTGGAGCGCACCCACCCTCCTCCTTTTCCTTTACCCCTCACCTCACACATACCCACACATTACGTTACCATGCTGGTTTAATGCCCTCTTAATTTAAAATGCGATTTAAGAGTCTGGAGTTCAGCCATGTTATGTTTATCCAACTTAAAGTACTTTCAGTTCCAAGACACCAGTTAAAGCTTGATACTTTTGTGATGTACGTTCAGATGAACTGTTTAGAGATAGAAAAGACATAAATAAATTCATTCTATTACTGAACACAGTTTAACTGCATAGAAACCCCCATAAATGTGTACTTTTCCTTTATAATCATATTTTCACAGTGTGCTGGGGGCAACAAACCAAGCAGAGGAGGTGTGTGTGTGTGTGTGTGTGTGTGTGTGTGTGTGTGTGTGTGTGTGTGTGTGTGTGTGTGTGTGTGTGTGTGTGTGTGTGTGCCTGGCTATGTATGAGAATATGTTTGTGCTTCTGTGTTTACAAGAGTGGGTGGATAACATGCATGTTTGTCACTACGCTGGATTTACGACATCCTGTTTGATGACGAGGCTAATCAACACTAATCTGCCCCTAACGCGGGTTACGCAAGGCATTCTCCGGAGTCCTGTGGGATTGTGAGATCCTGTGGGGTTGTGTGTATGATGACACTTGGGTGGTATGTTTCCTCTGCACCTGTAGACAGTCATTTGTTGTCACCGTTCCCTCCCACACACACACACCCACCTCCACAGAAACTCACAGACACGCACTTATGCTGCGGTAACAGACAAAAGATGTCATATCCTCTTCAGCCTACAACATTAGTCACACTGAGGTACCACTAATGCAACATTTAGCCAACCACTTCAAAGATGTATGCTTGTTTTCTGTGTAATCTCTGTCTGATTCTGAGGACCTTTGGAATGACTGTGTTTGCTCTGACATATGCTTACGTCAAAGGCCTCACAGCTGCAGATGTGGGTGCTGTGTGTTGACAACATTCCCATTTTTCATCTTTTTGCACAATAAATGAGACTTGCTTTTGATAATTTGCTCCATATTGATAACATTCCTCCTCACCTTTTTCCACCTCTGTTCCACATTTCTTTCTGTCGCACCTTTAGGCAGCAGGCTTTGCTGGCAGCCATCAGTGAGAAGGATGCTAACATCGCTCTGCTGGAATTGTCTTCCTCCAAACGGAAGAAAGCCCAAGACGAGGTGATGGCTCTGAAGCGGGAGAAAGACAGGCTCATGCACCAGCTCAAGCAGCAGGTACCACAAGCTATTTATTCATGCATATAAATGATGAATCAAATTTTACAACTCTCCTGGTCTAAAAGGTGGACTGGCCTGCACATAAATCAAATGAAGCCTGGTTTTGCGGTCACCGTTTAGGACAAGCTCTTACTTTGTGAATCAAAGCAGGGTTACAAATGCAAACCTGCTGTCGACGGTGAAGCCTTCCCTGCATTTAAACAGTTTCTCTGCTAGATGTTTGAACTTTAAAACCAGGAAGAGAATAGTTAATGATTCCTGGTAGAATTCTCTCCCTTGCCTCAAACCACACGTACTGCATTCACTCATAATAAGCTAAACCAGCAATGCAAAAGCTGTGAGTCCACATCCAGGCACATAAACACATTGGGGTTTAGCTAGCTTAACAGTCATGTTGCAATCAGAGCTATTAGATGCACTCAGACTGTCTCAGACAAGGTTGGTATCATTGATGAGTCACCAGCAGACTTTTCTGTCTTCCATCATCTGGTCAAAGAGACATAATTCCCAGCACACTGACAGACACATACCTACGCACATACACACCTATTTCCCGTGTTGCCCTGGCTCTCACTATGACCGAAGACTGAAGAAGGTATGTTGGTCATTAAGGTCTGGTCCGACCACATCAGTGACTGAGCAAACGTGAATGCTAACGATAATGAGGCGACAGCAGGGAGTCAACATGTACGATCTCCTGAGTCACAGGGGCTTCTGGGAAACATGGTGCATTTAAAAGTCAACAGATGCAGTGTGCTGGCTGTGCATTTAAGAGCGAACCCATGTTTGCCTGTGTGTCTCATAAACGGTAAATAGTTCCTAGGGGGTGCAATTCCACTCAAGGAATTTCAAGGAAAGCCTATTATCTGTTTATCGCCAATGAATGCGTCATGTTTTCCTGTTGGGTAACAAGCCGTTACAGTCCACCTGATGATGTGATGAGCTCTAATTGCCACGATGTGGCCTCCAGACCTGAAGAGCAGAAGAGGAGTAAAGAGGGGTAAAAGAGGAGAAAGGAGAGAATGGGAGAGGAGGGAGTAGCACATGCATACACTTTCTTTGTCTCCACTTTCTCATGCATGCAAACCTACGTAGAAAGAAAGTCTTTGGGCGCACATGCATATAATTTAAATCCATATAACTGTGTACCAGGCAGTGCTATGACCACATAGCACAAGGGCCCTAAAAGAGTGGTACTTTGTCATCTCTTCATGTTTGGAGGGTGTAAGGTAAGTAGTTCCTCTTTGCACTACTTGGGTTCCTTCTATTCTACAGAATGAGCTCTCTTGAGGTTATGTTGTTCAACATGACACACACCGGCTCTCTGTCTTCTGACCCACTGACACACATATCAGGATAGGTTGCCTTCCTTGGCTCCTCATCAGCCCTTTGGTGGAAGGAAACTGACCAGGAAATGCCGAAGAATTATGGGACTCTGAGTCTCTAAGGAGAAAGCTGATCTATGGACAGCAGATAGATTTACAGATAGCAGTGCCCTGTCTGACCTCCCCACATCCCTCCTTCAGACGAACGTGTGTGTGTGTGTGTGTGTGTGTGTGCACAAAGCAGGCGGCCCAAGAAAAACTTTCCTGTCTCAGACAGTTCACTCCCTTTTGAGGAATAGGCCTTCTTCAGCACAGTCAAACATATATACAGAGACACAACCACTCGCTCACACAAACACACAGTTTAGACTTCCAGAGGAGAGAGTCAGAACAAATGTGTCCCCATGTGGGAATTCTCTGAGTGGTCCCATCGTAATGATGGATGGCCAAAGTCAATGGTGCTTTGAAGCTGAGAAAAGATTAATTTTGTGTGCCATTTTCTGTGCCTCTCTCTCTCTCTCTCTCCCTCTCCATGCCACATTGTTTTACTATTTCTTTTTCCTTCACATTACTTTCATTTTTGGACACACTTGAGCATCCACCCTCTCTCTCTCTCTTGCTCTCTCTCTCTCGCTCTGCTGAAAAGATGGATTTTGTGTTCTCAGATGTGTCACAGAGAACAGTTTACGTAAAAAAATCTGTCCACTTAGACTGGTACACTATGTTGGTCTGGGATAGCATGGCAATGATGTACACACACACACACACACACACACACACACACACACAGACCTGATTAAAGGAGAGTGGAGCTTTCCCCCAGCTGCCTGCGTGTTTAAGTCCTCTCTTCTCTGCCTCCCGTGTCCATATGTGTTAATATAGCACCGCTATAATCAAGACAGGCCTGTGATTTAAAGAGGACTTGGACTGAGGTTTGGGATGCAGCTGGAAGCTCTGCAGCCAGGGTTTATCACTGCCATGTTTACAAAAGGGGCTGTGCTTTGATACACAGGCACTGCGCAGACGTACAGCGCAGGCCAAATCTGTTATGGTTAGACACGTCAAACGAAGAGCTCTCTCGTTCCTCTCCTCTCTCCTCATCTCCTCTCTTCCCCTCTCCTCTCCTTGCAGCAGTGCCACCTGTGTCTATTCCCGGCCGCTTGAACTACAAGCAGGCCTGCAGGCCATTCCTCAGCTGTTTACTCTGCAGAGCCACTAATTAACTCTAATTAAGACGCACATTCCACCGCGCAGACATTTTACGTGTGCACACCTTCTTCACACATGCACACAGCAATATGTCTGTAAGGGGAGACTGTGCGTGTTTTTGTGTGTGTCTGTTTGAATAAACTGGATGTTCACATGCAGGCCGTCCTGACCACACAGTCTGTCTCCTCCAGCAGCAATTCATCACTTCATCCATTCCTGTTTGTGTCTCAGTTCATTAAATATTAAGTATGTGCGCACACACACGTGCGCACGCACGCACACACACACACACACATACAAACACACTGTAGGATGTTTGGCTTCTTATGCTACCAGATATGGTTGTAATTACAGGAACAAGTAGTATGGTTCTTATTAGATTAGCAGTGAGGACTAAACACACGTCAGCCGATTTAACCCTCAGCCACAAATTAGCTTTGAAAATATTTCTCTGCCAGAATTAAACAGCATTGTTAAGCGTTGAGGAGAGGTCTGTGTGGAAGCGGCTCCAGTATGCACTATGCAACAACACAGTTGTTTCATCAGCTGCATGGTATATGATAGTTATTGTCGAAACCTCAATGACAGGTGTCCGCTCTGCAACTGTTGCATTGCCACACCTGCTGTAGTGCTGGCACCTGAGGTCATGGAGGGCCGTACACCTCCACCTAGCCTTTAACTGGTCTAACCACCGGTGTGGTGTCTGTCTAAGCCTTGCCCCACCCCTCACTCTTTATCTCTATCTCTGTCTCGCTCTTTCCCTTAGACCACGGTGTCAATGTTCTCGCCTTATCTAAGCCGCTCTTCTTCAGTTAAAGCTAATTGCTAACCTCTTTAAAACTAGCCACATCCTCTCCTGTGATCCCGACTGGCTCGTTTCCTCAGTCATTAGTCCTCAGCTCCTTATCTCAGCAGCAATGTCCTCAGGCCGATGGCTACTGTAACACATCCCTCCTGCCTTCGCAGCTGACTCGGGCTCTTTGTCTCTTCCTGCCACGGCTGTCTTTCACTCTAAATGAGGAAAGCTGCAACATGGATGAGAGATGCGTGCATGTCTTTCATTCGAATCATCTTCATCCCGTACACAATCCCACCCCCCCGCTCTGCAGTCATGTTCACCCTCAGGGGAGGTATCTGTAGTAAAGGGAACAAAGCGAAGCCTGTCAATATATCTGCACCCACTCTGTCTCTGTCTATCTCCCTGACAGCTGGCCTCACTGGAGTTAGGCCGATTGTTAATGTGAGTCAGCCAAGGTTGTTATCTGTGTGCTATGATATTGGCAGAATGACAGCCTATCCAGCAGACACACAAATGCACACACACACTCAGAGGACACATAGTCCTATACTTAACCATTTACAGGCGAGCCAAAAGATGCATATTTGAGTGTAATTTTAATCAGTGACATCTTAAATGAGGTTGCTTCACCCAGGCCAGAATGCCTGCAGCCTTAGGCTACATGAGACTGTTCCTACTAGGATTCATCTAATCCAATTAAATGATAATCTGCTATGAGGGTGACGTTTGACAGACTTATGATATTTTTATCAGCCACTTCGACTCACTCATTTTATGACCTGTCAAGTGTTGTTAGCAGCACTGTTTTTTATCATCTTTGATAGCTTTCAACATGCTTCCTCCCCCCCACATCCAAGAATCCCTCAGCCTAATCATTCTAAGACCCAGGAACATTTTGGAGAAACAAAAAAAGTAGTGTTGGGGTAATAACGGGCGCAGTGTGTGCGTGATATAATTATATGTTGTAAATGTTCTTGTTTATCTCTTTTCCTGCAGACTCAGAGCAGAATGAAGCTGATAGCAGATAACTATGGGGAAGATCACGTCCACCCACAACACCATCCTCACCATGCTCACCACATGCATCCAGCGAACGTGCATCACAGGAGCCTGCCAAGAGGGCCCCCCCATGCTAACCACCGACCTCCTATGGACCAGGTAAATATATGGGCGCGCACACACACACACACACACACACACACACACACACACTCAACCACACCAACCAGATTAAAGCTGGAGTTTGTTTACAAAATTTGACATGTTGTGGGCTGGCAACCTCGTGCTTTTCAAGTTGATGTAATTTTATAGTTGTCATCTGCACCATCAGTGAGTTGTGGTCACATACTTGCAGCACAAAATTCCCCCTCACTCTTCTCCTGTCTCTACTCCTCTAAACCTCAATTCTTCCTGCCAATTCGGTTATTCACATCATTTACATAAGAGGCCTGAAGAGGAAAAGCTTCCAAATTGTTGATTGTTTTGGATTGATGGGGATTGTGTATAACTTTAGCTGATGTGTATTTTGTCTCTCATACCAGCTCCTTTTTCTCTGTCTGAGTATCATAACCAGACTGCCCTTAGGACAAACTTAATGTCTCTGTTTGAAGACAGCTGAGGAACAAACTTTGGTTGTTATCAGCACAGTGTTTTTGTATTTGCATGAGTGTGTGCATGCCTGTGCATGTGCGTGTGTAGATGCACATGGAGATGCACACCTAAGTGTGGTTGATACTGTGTCCTCAGATGAAATCGCTAAGGGGAGAACACTGTCTTCAAAGTAAGACCGAGGTGATTTCACTATCTTTCCATTTGCCACAAAAGCTTCACATTATCAAATTATTTGAATGCAATATAAATCCATCAGAGCTTGATTGTTGTCAAGAGGCATTGATTGTGGGGGATTCCAAACTTCTGTGAGGATGGAGTGTACATGCTTGTGTGTGTGTGTGACAGAAAGAGTGTGTGTATATGGGGGTTTAAGATGAATACCTGGGGATTTCCACCAATTTCCCACATCTCTTCTGTCTGACTGCACTATTATATATTACTAGACGTTTATAAATGTTCCTGAAACTGCTGTATTAAAGTCAAACATGCATTTTGGAAAACATACACATGCATAGGATACAATCACACAGCCACAACCATGTATCACCCTACAAAATACCCCTGCAATATGTAAGAGGACAGGATTGCTGGTTTTAATTAAATTTTATTTTCTTGCCTTTTACGCCTGTGGAAGGTTTTTGATTCCTAAAGAATGTGAGGGTCTGGGGTTGATTGACATACATGTGCAGACCTTTCACTGTAGAATCTCAGACACACTTGAGTTATATGTTATAGAAGTTTACATTTATGTGGACATTTGTGTTCTCTTCAACTGCAGAAAGAATATACATTTAATTTTACAGCACACTTTGGTATGTGGAAGTTTAGAGTGAGGAAACGGACACGAAACACACAGTAGCTTAACCCTCCAAATCACCTTGTTATCCCACAAGGACCACTTTGAAATTCTTGCTGTGTAGTTATTAGGTTATGTTATATTATGTTTTACATATGACTTGCTAAAACAATATTTTAGAGCTATTAAGTCTCTGTATTGTTCCGTTGTATTTCAGAATACTTGTAACCACAGTATGCTTCACATTAGGCTGAGCTGCAGGGGGTCACATTTTAGTATCACACATTACTCCCTTGCACTTTGCATTTATAAATATCTTTCCCTCAATATGGCTACACAGCACTGTTTTACTGCAGCAGTGTTTATAGTGTTTGACATGTGAAACAGTAGCTCTCTGCAAGTGATATTTCAACTTTTCTAGTTGGAATGAAAAAGCCAAAGAAATTATTATTAGTATTGCTGGGAAACCTTGTTAAGAATGCAGTGAATAATAAAATAACACATAAATTCATGTCAATAGGTTGAATTACACTCTCTATTATATTTGACATTTTATGTTAACACAAGGGAAACATGATGGTTCACACTTTGCAGACAGTATCTGGGAAAAGATGGAAGTTTATTAGGGGACACAAATGGAAATATATTAAACAGTTCCTACATATGTGTAAATTTACTCGATTGTTTCAGTTCACTGAAACCTTGCATATGAATATGTATATAAGATAATCTAATCAAATGTGTATCAAGGGGTCATCATCCCCTCTTCAAAAACTAGGAACAAACTGATCTTGTGTCAAACACACACATCTCAAAAATCACAAACAGACCTTGTTGACAGAGGTCAGTCAGTCTGCTCATGGCTTTTCCTCAAATCTGATCTTTGACCTGGTGTGGAGGTCAGGGGCAAGGCCTCTAGTGTGTGTGTGTGTGTGTGTGTGTGTGTGTGTGAGAGAAATGGGGGATGTCTCCGAGTTGAGACTGTTTTCCCTCCAAACACAGGACTTCACATCTCCTTTAATCTTTCTCTTTCATCTTAACGTGATTAATTACTCCATTTGGTTTTCTTCAACACTATTTGTAGTTATATTACTACGTCTCTTTCCCCACTGCACTTATTTTCTTTCCTACCCTTCATTTCATCATAAACTTAACATTACTTTTCTTCCTGGAGTGTTTTCCCACCATTTCTCTCTGTCTCTTTCATTATTTCCCTCATTCCCCTTTCTTTCTCCATCTTTCTCATTTCAAATGTAATATCCAAGTGTGGCCAGGCCAGTGGTTCGGTGCATTGCCTGGTCCAGAAAATGCCACTCCATGGATGATTGATGACGATAATGATAATGATGATGAAGAGGGTCTGTACGCTCACCCTGGAGACCACAATGGCTTTCCAAGATACAGCTGGTGCCATGAATAACAGAACATTGACCACACATTACTTTTTTTTTGCATTTGCATTTGCATGTGCTCAGACACATAAACACTGCATGTGCACCCAACATAAGCTCTTGAAATGAGGACACCTAAAAAAATGAAACTTTTTCAAGGATCTAAACCACATGTCATTCAAAGCTTGTTGGTATAGTTAGTGGGTCCATCCCAATACTTAAACTATGCTCCATGTACTTCATCTGTGATGGACTTATTCAGAGGGCAGGTGAAATGTAACCAGAGGAGACAAGCACAGGAAGTGGATTTAGCCTCTTGTGATGCAGCCCAGGTCCGGGCCTGGGCAAACAGTGTGTGCAGTTCGACGGGCACATCGTGCTCATGTTGTTCTCATTTAGCCATGCCAGCACCACTGCCAGAGACTTGGCAGCAGCCTCGAAAGAAAATAGAAAACAGCCATATTATGTTTATCAGAGACAGAAATGTTCAACCTTTTCTTTTGGGTTGTTGTTATTTTTTTTCAAAGCCTCAACATGCGGCCTGCTTCAGGTTTATGAGAAGTAGCACATGGTATTTGACCTGTTTGTGGGTATGCGTGTGTTTAACCTGGCAGAATGAATGGATGTAGGTCTGGCTCTGTTTACAGGGCCTGTCACAGCCATTCATTGCATGTTAGCATTTAGCATCTAGCATGTTCCACTGAAAGGCCATTATATCTATAGCTTAGCTGCTTAGGTATAGTTTACCGAGCTTGTCACATCCAGTCAGTCCAACCAAAGCCACTGTGGACTGCAGCCAAGTCCCCTGTGTGTGTGTTTTTTAGTCTGGTATAGCATTAGCATAGACTCTGCTTTGCCGGAGCTTAGTTTAGTATTATGCAGGCAAGGGCTTGGCTATAGTGAGCTGCCAGCTCATGCTAACCATCGTAATGTTAGTGTCTGAGTGAATTAGCCTTCCTGTTAGCAGGGCTCTTGTCTGCACAGTTTCAGCCTCAAGGAAACCCCCTGTGTGTTTAGTTATTGGTTCCTACAATCATACTGAGGAAAGCAATTCATGATATCACACACAGAATGAAGAACATGACTAAATTGTTTTTAAATTAAAATCCACAGGGGTTTTGGGAGGAAATAAGATTGGGGAATGACGTGTAAAGACATAACCACTGGGCCAGAGTTTTTGTAAACAAAGGGAGGCCATCGTTTGCCTCATACTGTATGACTTTTGACATAAAGTGCAACATGTAGCCTGGTGGTTAATGAATGGATGATGACATGTTTCCTCTATGTTTTCTCACAGGATGATGAAGAAGGAATATGGGCATGATGACCACCTCCATGGGAACCCTGCATCCAGGTGTTAATAGTAAGTCGCTAGTAGTGTTACCTTTCTTTACAAATTTAAGCATTAATATACTCCAGTGTGTAGTCCTTTATATCTGCCCTGGATATTTTAATGATCTTCTACACAGTAAACCTTTTCAGTGGACTCAAGTAACCATTAGCTGGGAACGCTGATGGTACCACAATAACCACAGCATTACCCAACTCTGACAGAAGAGAGCGTAATAGAACCCAGCTCCTTTTTCCGCGATGCTTATGAATTTCAGTAGACTAAAGACCCTCAGTTGATTCAGTGGTTTATGGCTGGTTTTCTGTGTAGTTCTCATATCCTGGTCATGCCTCCGCTATATAGGCAACTGTGGGGTATTAGAACTATATGCACCCAGCAGCCTAAAGCAAGCAGGGCCCTGAGGTGATAAAAACGACATGGTGAGAAAAACCAGAGATGGACGAGTCTGTCTATCCACGCCCTGCTTTTTCAGTTGTAGTAAAGTTTTACCGTGCTCCCCCTCCCCGTTGTGTGCCAGTGTGTGGGGTAGTTAATTACAATACAACGCAGAACAGTCATGAAGCCCTTTATTTTAAGGCTGCGAGCTGAAAAAGCATAAAATAAAGAATGCAGAGTCATAAAGGATAATTCCTGTTTTGGGGGTTTTATATCGAAGCCCCCCATAGACTCAGGATGCCTTTGAACGTAGATGTGCGGAAAGAGGTCTGTGCAGGGAGGGTTGGCTAAACAGTTTCCTTGAAGCTAATGCAAGCGTTTACAATTCAAAATTAGAGACGCGCAGAAAAAGATAGAAATGCACATGCGATGAATGAGAGAGGTGGAGAAAGAGAGAATGGGAAAGATAAGGGCAGGCAACGTGTGCTTAAGTATTTATGTGGGAGTGAGAGGGGAAACCAGGCAGCATGGTACACTCATAGTTTCCAGTGCATCTCATTCTTTTCCCCCAGTAATCCACAGGTGGACCATCACAAGCGAAATCTGCCTCTAACCTCAATGACTTAGTAGGAGTGCACTTTGCCCTAGCGCTGCTTTTGGGATTATGAGTCCTGTTCGCTCGTGTGTGAGTAAATGGTTTGTCTTCTTGCAGTGCAAAGCTTTAGTGTGTTTAGCTATGATGTTTGTGTGTGTACGTGCATGTGAGTATGTGTGTGCAAGGGAGCATTGCTGAGCTATACAGTGCCGGATCGGCCCACATAGCCTATAATCCAGTCCATGTGTGCTGAGAATGCAGTAGTGTCAGGATTCACCGTAATGAAACCGACCACACTGCCCTCTTTCTCCCTCTCTTTCCATCCCTCCATCTTTTTCCATAACTCTCGCTCTTTCCACCTCTTTTCAGATATTTAGCTTGTCCTGCTCTAACGTATATTCCTTCAAGGTAAAACCAAGAGTTGGACCAGTGACTAACCTACTGCTTTGGTATCTCCAATCAGATATCACCAATATGTGTGTGTGTGTGTGTGTGTGTGTGTGTGTGTGTGTGCGTGTGTGTATTAAAGCTTCTTATCCCAATCTAATAGAATAAGCCAGGCACATTAGCCTTTAGCGCAGAGTGGTGTTGTGGCTGGCGATATCAGTGCTGCTCATCTATCCACTGCTGTTATTCTGGCAGTGCACAACGCGAGTGCAGCTAACGTGTATTAGCCATCCTCTATGGGGGAACAGATGGGAGCCATTTAGCGGTGTGTAGCTACAGCACAATAAGGCCAGATCTAATCCCCATATCCTGTCCCTGAGTGAGCCCTCCCTAATATGAGCAAACAGAGATGACAGCACCGATAGACAAATAGCCGGGGATATGTGTGTCTGTGTTCATGTGTGTATATCAGTGTCTTTGCAGGCGTGCATGTTAGCTGTGACTGGTCTTTCTTATGGATATCCTTGGACTACATTTTGAATTCCACAAAAACCTATAAGTGCAGAGTTTGAGTTGGCAAGTTTGAGTTCCAATCACCCAGGTGTAGATTTGTATTGGTTAGCCATGGTTACGTCTAAGAGGAAACTGGGCCCTGATTGGCTGTGTATGGTTGTGTATGTCCTGCTGTTGATTACGGAGGTTTTGTTTACCCTCTTGGCCTCCAGGATACCCCCTCTAATGAAATAAGAATGTCCTTTTGGACAAAGAGCATAAGAGAAGGGGGTAGGAGGAAAAAGCGAAGGAGAACATGGGGCCAATAGAGTGAAGCTGAGTGGGGGGGAAGAGGTTTTTCTGGAAACATTATGCTTTTATCCCACCGTGAAGTTATTTGTAGTGAATGAAGCGAAAAGTAGCTGAGAGGCTTTCCAAGTGGGGACAGAATGTTTGTGAACGAGTGTGTGTGTGTGTGTGTGTGTGTGTGTGTGTGTGTGCGTGTGCACATGCAGGAAGCAGTGAGGTCTGGTTCAGGTTCAAACAAGTCAAGAGATGGCTTTCATTTGCCAATGCTGTGTTTGCACTAAATACAGTATTTGTATGTCTGAATTGTGTTTGTCAGTCAGTGTCCAATTTGTGTAATTCACAGCATCAACAAGTCAAAGGGAGTCTAACTTCATTAAGACACTACAACTGGACAGCAGATTCTCAATCCCACGCATTATTCTAAAATATAGTTTCATCAAAGTGCCATGTTTGTGCTCGACTCTTATTGCCTGTCACTGTTTGCTTCTACCTTTGAGTCCAATGGCTCCTTTCTTCCAAAACGGACACGACAACCTATGCACTGTAGCTCATGCACACAAACTACAGCAACAATGGAAGCAAAGCAAACAGGAAACTGTGAATTTTGTTGACAAGACGATAGATCCCCCCGCCAGCAGCTGACTGTGGGACGCACCTGGCGGCCTCTCTACTTTCTGTCAAGAGTTTAGTGGAGGACTGGAAGACGGATAGCGATTCCTTCTTTAGATAAATACCTCTGTGAGGTGTTCATCCTGCTGAATTTACACATACCTTTCAACGAGGATTTATCCTGCTAACCGGAACAGCATGATTCTCACAGCTGGCTTTGAAATTAAATATGAGAAAGAACACTTTACATGCATACTGCTTTTTTTCTTCTGGGGTAGGGCAGCGCCATTAACTGAAAATTTATCGAAACAGACATTTATAACCTCTAACTGACTTAATCTTGCTCATGTCGGTTAATTCGGTTGATACTTTACACAGTGCATGCATTCACAATCTGTCGGTTTCTGCTAAGTTCATTTTGCAGTGGCAGCCCTTGTACCTTGTACTGTGCTGTATTACAATGCAGCAAGTCCTCCTTCCTCATTCTCCTACTGATCTGCGCTCACTTGTCATTAACAAAAAACACCAACACTAATCAGAAGTTATTAAGTGCTGAAGTTTACTTTGTGTTTGTTTGATTTGGTCTAGAGTTAATGAGACATGTATTTAAACACATGCATATCATCAGGGTTAAAATAAAATTAATTTTCTCCATTAATCGTAACCGAGGTAAAAGTTTGAAATACTCTGGGGGTTTGTCTGAAATTTGTATTGGCTCATGAAAATATATATGTCCTATTTAGCCACTGTCAAATTTCTTTAAATGTCTGAATTTCTGTAAGGTTGAGCTTCTATTAAAGTCAGGATTTTAATTTGCAACACATGCTCATACAAACTGTTCAAGTCAATTGAGTCTGTAGACATCAAGTATGTTTGACTGAGAGACTCACTGTCAAAAAAAAGAAATAACCCCAGAGTAATTATTAAGTTCTATCTGCACGTCCTTTTTAGGTAACAGAAATTAAGCTTGTACAGACTAGAAAAGCAGTGCAATAGAAATGACAGCTTGTAGTGACGTCAGTTTGCTGTAACCACAGTTCGACAGCTGAAATCACACTAGTTTTGGCCTGCAGCAGGTGAGATTGCTCTTTATTGTGGTCTCTTATCTGCAGGTTGGTAATGAAACCTCAAAACCAAACATTCCGGCAGATCATGGAGTTGATATTGGAAAATTAAAATGTATCTCTATTATCTGTGGGAAATCACCTTGTATTGTCTACAGTTTTGCAATCATGATCATAACAGTTTATGTGTCTCCTTTTAATGTCACTGTGTTCACATTCCTTTAACGATGAATAGAACATCATGCTTTTAATACCAGGTTTACTAAAGTATAATTGGTAAGTTTGCCAGCAGCAATTTAAATGGTTGAGCCAGCCCTGCCACTTTTATTTTGCGATGTGTGCCAGGTTGAATCTCCAGTGTAAACAACAATTATCCCACGCGTTGATTACTACAAACTGATGGCGTATATTTTTCCGAGCCACCTACAGAAATATCTGCCCCATGTTATCAACACAACTCAATAAGTGTTAATGAATGAATACATTGGTCTAATTGTGGAATTTCTCAGGAGTATAAACAATGGTTTGGTCTTGTTTTCTACCTCATGCATTGGGTTTGTGTATTCAGAGTTAGACTTCCTCCTGTGTGTTTGATTGTAAGGAAACATGTGTGTGCATGTAAATGCGCACTTGTGTTTCATTCTGGATAATGTTTGGGTATGTGGGTATGTGCTTGCACACATGTGTAGCTATGCTGTGCCATGTGTCTTTGGTGACTAGTGAACCGCAGCTTGAAGGTCAGTAGAGGCGTCTGGCTGAGGCCATCCCTCTGTCAGCTGTCAGCATAGTCAGTCTGTGAGGTCAAAGGTTGTTCTACCAGGTTGAACATGAGTGGAGAGGAGTCAATAACTCAGCAACACCTGAGCACTAACATCTGAGTGGGCTCTATATCATGTAATTCACTGAAACAACACCTGAATTATTTTTTCAACGGCCTACTTGTGAAAATGGGAGCTCCTTGTTCTGTCTAAATGGATGCAGATAATGGCGTAAAACAACTATTGTGGTATCATTCAAAAGTAAGCGGTTTTGAGAACTGATACTATGTACTACAGTCTATAAAACCCCATTATCAGTTTAAAAAAAGTCTCAGTAAAAGCTATCTGAAACAACAGAGCTATAATTTTGTCCAATTATCTCCCAAACTAGGAAACTGGGCTTGTGAAGGATGAGAGACACAAACAATCCCAGTCCTCTCCACCACAGTGTCCTTTGTTTGTGGCAGTTGCACTGCGGCACCATGATTGATTTGACAAAGACATTTTGGTGTTTAAACGCCATGCACAATATCACCTTTAAGTAGTTAAATGAAGAGCAGTGATAGAGTTGCTCTGTCATTGTCAGCATGTGAAGCTGCAGACAGACAGGACCCAGAGACAGAGGAGGGGAAGGGAGGGAGAGAAGGAAGGACTGGCAATCATTCTGAAACAGACAAGTTTATTCATGTTTTTTTTTTGTGGTTTTTTTGAAGTTGTATGATGTGGAGGACAGTTAGACACCTGATGTGGGGATCATAGGGCTGTTTGTCTAGGTAAGCTCCCTTTCCCAACCCACAACACCCTCATTACACACGCCAAGACACGGCCACACGCACAGTCGCTCGCACAAACCTGCAAATGTGCAACGATGAAGACATTGTAGGTTTTGTAGTTCTAGTTCTACCATCACAGGTAAATCCCTACTCATCAGTGCCCATTCTTGAAGTGAAAATTAATTTGTGTGCATGTTCATACTCTGAAGCACAACAAGAACATTCAGATCTGATGAGCTTGGCTGACGATTAATTGTATAAGGCTCACCTCCGCCCTTACTCAGCTGATCCTAACAGGTCGGCTGTCTGCTTGAGTGAGGAGGTGATGACGATTCGGTAGCATTTAAGAGTGACAGGCCTTTCTGTAATCCAGCTGAGAACAGCACAGGATTCACCCTACATTTATTTTCAGTTTCACTTTTTTTTGAATTAGTTTTACTTTAATATTATTTAGGGATTTAATTGAATTAGCACATTAGTTCCAGTATTATATTAACTTTTATTGACATCCCCAATTCCATAAATATTTTTAGTCCATCTTGTGTCCTCTTCTGAGTGCTCTGACCTAACCGGCTTTATTAAAGCATGATGCTACACTGCGGTGGTTAAGTGTTTTTTCCCCATGTTGTGTTGGTCTGGCATTGTTGGCTGACTTTTAGGCAGGCGTCTCTTCTTTAAAACACATGATCATGTTGGCAGTTGAGGGCAGCTTTGACATTTGTTGGGTTATTTGGTTTAAGTGCACAAACACATCTGCCAGGACACAATAAGCACTTACTTTTCTTTCTCTGGGACATAATTGAAATGGCGCTCTAGTGCTCTCTTATTTATGACCACTAATTCTTTGGCTCTGGATAAAACATGCTCCTCTCATTCAAGTAACATTAAAACAAAACAAGAAAAATGGTCTTATCCTGATAGGCTGGGAATTTACATGAACAATCACATGACACGACTCTTTAAACTATTAGTTAACATTAAGATACCATACCTCAGTGAGCTGAAATACTTTAACTGGACTAACTCATCCTCCCTTGTGTGTCTGAACATGTCAGGTGTGACTCAGTCTGTCTGTAAACTCCTTTCTGGTTTGCTCTCTGTGCAGAAATGGCCCAGCCAGCCCACAATCATAAATCTGTACACCTCAAACTGTCGCTATTTTTCACCCTTCTCTCTGACCTTTTCTTTCTCTTTCTCTCTACTCTTTATCAGATATCTCCATCGCTTCTTCAAATGCCATTGCCACGAGATACAGTGCGTCCAAGCATTTTTGTGGTTGGCTCACAGAGAGAGATCATTAGAGATGCATATCTAAATGTTGTGGTGGAAGCTTATGATTTTGAGGTCAAATTGGGAAAAGTGATAGATCGAATATTTTTGGCAAGCGTTAACTGGTTGTGCATGGGTGTGTATGTGCGTGTAAGAGAGTTAGCGTGCTAGCATGCATGTGTGTGGTGGGTGTGTATAAAAAAGACGTCAAGAAAAGACAGTAAGATACAGAGAGAGAGAGAGAGAGAGAGAGAGAGAGAGATCCAAACAGGATTATAAGGGTGTTTTGTGAGCTTATGGAGATGGCAGCACACAAAAGCCCTTCCCTCAGGAGAAACTTGCACCTGGGAAGGCACTTTTGAGTGCATATATTTGTGTGTGTGTGTGTGTGTGTGTGTGTGTGTGTGTGGAGAGAGAGAGAGAGAGGGACATCAATGTGCATAAGAGAGCTCTCCACAGGATGCTCTGGGGGTCAGATACTCTGTTCAAGCTGGATTAAAACCCAAAGAGAAAGTATGAACATCCACAAAGACTCACTGATGGAGGGAGGTATAGGGATTTGGAGACAGAGAAAAGGGAACCACAGCCTTTTCATTTTAAACCTGTTATTTTGTTCAGACATCCTGTGCTCTCTCTCTCTCTCTCTCTCTCTCTCTCTCTTTCTTTCTCTTTCTTTACATACACACATGCAATAAAACCCCAAAAATATAAAAACACAGCCTCAGGTCATGGGTAAGGCCTCTGTTATTCCACCAACCTCTCGTTTTTAGCATATAGACCCCCTCCTAGGCCCCCATCATAGATACGGCCACTGCTCCGAAACAAAGAGAGATGTTCAGGGACAGAGAGAGGGAGGTGAAAGTGTGGGAGGCTACAAAGTGGGATATTCACACCTGCTAGCTTGCCTATATGACCATGTTTTGTCCCAAAACTACCTGCAAACTTAAGTCCCAGGCACTTTATTCATGCACTATAAGGTCCCTGCCGATCCCTTTATCGCCTGCATATCCACTGCAGTCGAAAGACCAGGGAAGGTTAGGTAAATGATCCTACCAATGTGTTTACATAGCTACAAGTTGTTCCTGAGTCTGACAAACTGAAATAAAAAGCTGGAGTATTTGACCAACCAGACATGTTAAATGCTGCAATCCCCACCCTTAAGGTCCGTATAATTTCGTAAAATACTTCCCCTGAGCTGGAACCTTTCCCTTGAACTAAATTTAGACCCTAGTCCCAATTGTTGAAATGAATGGAGTTCCTGCAAAGGTTCCTAATTCCTTGGGAAAGTTCCAGCGAAACGTGGTTTATTTGACATTTGATCACTACTGATGTTGTGCACTCCCAGCAAAATACAACTATTTTGATATCTGAGTTTAAGCACCAAAGCACCAAAGCAACAGATAAACCTAAACTTAATTAACTAATAGAATGCAAACATGTATTATCCAGATTGACACCCATGTAAACACTGTGGTCAAGAAATAATAAGTTATAGCAGAAGAAATGTGACTATTTTCTTTCACTATCCCAGAAAGGCTAGAGGAGCTATATCGGACACTCCTTGTAGAATTGAAGAGGAAAGCTAAAAGGAATTTACCTGTTTCCTCCCACTGAAATGTATCCCAGTGCAAAGTCAGCGGAGAGGCTTCATAACTTGGGCTATCACAGAGCTACTATAATAACATCAACAACCTTTAGACTGCCACTCAACATTAAGGGCTGACCACTAATTAGGCCTTGTATAACAGTAGGCTGCAGTTTATTTCTCACGCTAGCCCAACACTTTCCCTAAGGTTGCTCAGTTCTCGGAAGTCTGTAAAAACTGAGATGTACTGTGTTGCCATTTGTCAAAACAGCAATGCTTTACATCATAATTGATATCTTGCAGTGTAATTAGTTTTGATAGCTTGCTTTTACTGAAAAGAAGAGTACTGATATTTTATATCTGTGACCTTTCCAAACCTGCATGTTTGTTGAACTTAAGCTTCAAATACCAAAATGGGTCACTGACCTGTTGCTGCAGGGTACCCATATGCCATGGGTAGTAAAATGTTTTAAAGCCCCTGAGTCTTAAGGCTAAAAAATAAACTTCTCATTTAGGCCCCACGCTAAAAAAAGAGTATAAACCCCTGGCCTAAGCAAATGTTAGTCAAATAACTTGGTGTGTTTTCAGCCAGGTTGTATTTTCCAGTGAAACCTTAGAAATGGATGCCAGAGTGGCCTCTCTTTCTGTCACTAGATCAGCTCAGACAAGCAGATTAGTGCTGTAGCTGCTCTGAGTGTCCCTCACAGCTTACTGTATGCCGCTCCTGTAATCCTTGTAATCAAACCAATGGGTCAGGCTACTTAACAAGTGTGTCTTTCCCGTATATGTATGCACTCCACACTCACATTCGCACATGCAATGTGAAATATGAATCTCTCTCCTTCTCTTTCTGTCTCTCTTATCTGGGCTTGTGGAAAAGCCACACTTGTACGATGACATTCAGCACAGGATTAAAGCCCATGTAAGACCCTCCTCAGTTTACACTGCCGCTGCCAAGAGGAGATCTATACAACCACACACTCTCAGGCAACCATGTACACACACTGGCAGAGGCACAACTGCTAACACAGACACACACATGCAATATGTAGGCAAGCACATTTGTGTTCACACACACATATTCCTTCACTTTCCTTTACTTAGCGTGTCGTCCTCGTCGTCCTCTTGTTAGTCCAGATGAAAGGAAGTCGATCTCCTCAACAAACACAGTGATACACACAGTCATACTCACACACACACTCAAACAGACACACTGACATCCTTTTCTCCCACATCCCACAACTATCTTTCTTGGTTTTCTCGCTGAAACAAGGGTATCCTTGCCACGAATGAGCCAAGAAACCAATCCCATCTGTCTGTAATGGAACCGTGGACCCTCACCACCCTCGACGCCCCACCAATCCACATACACACACACTAAAATACACATAAACAAGCATATGTGGATACACGCATACACTTACACACAAACTCTACACACTGATGCCAGGATGGACAAACAGATGAGCAGTTACAGTAGAGAGAGGGGATAGATACTCGGGGTAGATTGAACACAGACTCTGTGGGTTTTAGTTGTACTGAGGCCAGACATGGTCATGGCCTTAGTTATATGATGCTGTGTATCTAGGTCATGTTGTGTGTATGTGTCTTATTTTTTGTGCATACCTTCAGGGGTTAGTTGGTTGGGTCTGGAGAGGATTCTCATTGGAATGCGTTCTGATTGGGCTAGACAGCGATCCTTTTCTGATTGGTTGTTTATCCTGGGGCTTCCACTTTCGGGGTTGCTTTGAATCAGTGCATCTCATGTCACTCCCTCCCCGTTTCTCTGTTTCTTTTCTTCTCCCTCTCCATCTTTATATCTTGCAGAGTGCCGCTGGCTGTGTGTTTGATGTGAATGTGTTTGACGGGCTAAAACAGAACCAGCAGTGGGCTGTTGTGTGTTTCTGTCGATCCAGCGATGCTCAGTTTGCAGAAGGTTGCCCACAGTAACCTTAGGTGCTAAGTGGACAGTTACATTCTGACTCATCAAAACCTGAAATGTCAGAAATGGGTTTTGGCATTATTACCAGAAAAATTTATGAATTTGTTGGTCAAATATTATATAGTTGGAGGCAAAGACAGCTAGCAATTCTGTGAGACGGTATCACTTATTTCTCTTCTTCTACAGTTTAATGCTTTCTCAACTTCCTGCAATTGAATCAAAAGTCCAAGATTTTTGCAAATTGTCCTGATTTGGTTTGATTTGGAAGACTGTAACCCTTTTGGTTGTGTTCATACTACACACTGCTGCCATAAAACACCTAAAATTATGAAGAGGACATTAATGTTTGAAATTAAGAACCACCTGCAAGAGAAACTTGCTTGATTCTTCTTTCTCGCTAAAAGCAGAGTAGAGCATGGCAGGATATAACCGGCCATCAATAGGTGCTATTGTACTTTAGCTCCACTCTCCAGGAGTGGCCTAGCCTGAGTGTGTACATGCAGCGAGGCTTCAACCCTGCAGCTATGGGATTAACTTGGCTGCTGGGTGGTCCTTCCGATTTTAGAGCAGCATCATGATTTACAGCACACTCATTCTAGGTGTCTGGATGCTGAACCCAGTCAGACCACTGAGGTTTCTGTCCATTGCAGACTTATTGTAGCCTACTGGATGTTTTACTTAAACATATTAAAATAACCCTAGTTGAAACTGGTGATGAAGGAAAAAACAGAGTTAGGCAAAGGGTCTCATGACTTGAAGGTTGTTGAACCGAACCCTTATTTCGGCTGGGCAGATTATTTCTTTCTTCATACTTGAGCTCCAGTGCTCCGTGGCCAACTTTTTAAAGCTGCATTTGTATAATGCCGCGGTCAGACCAGAACCGGCTAGAATGAAATTGACTTGGTTGCTGTGGCGAGAAGAGGGCGGGACAGGAAATAGTGTGGGCTGGGTTGCAAGCCCAAGCTAGCAAGCTAACATTAGCATCCCACATAGAGAATGATCCATGTTTTTTACCAAACATGTCCTTGTACTCACTGCCAACTGTACAGATGGTGCTTGTCTGCTTTCAACGTGCAGTTGTGCAAACGCAAAAAATCAGTACCTTCTGGAAGAAAGGTCTCTGAATGGTGGTGTGTCTTTGTATTTTGCTACTTTGAAAGAGGCCACAAGATGAAGTGACTGTTGCTTTAAGCGGCCATCAGCTAGATGCACCAGTGGAAGTGAGGTAAGGGTGCTGCTGGCATTAGTAATCTCACTGGATAAATTAAAGGTTGGGGATAAAGACAAAGAAGGTTTGTAATGTTTGTAACAAGTGTGTCATGTTACATAGAAGAGTCATAATCACAGGCAGTTAGCAACTTCGAGTCATGAGCATTAGTCATTTGTTTTATTCCCCTCTTCCTTTGTTTCCTACCTTGTCTTGCATCCTTGAAATCACCACTGGTTGTTGTGGGGATAGAAGACTGGTTGGCATTTCAAAGTCACACACACACACATGCATGGAGCCAGCACATGTTCTCCATAACAGAAAATCCCAGAGACAGACAGGTAGTGTGACAGGAGTGGAGATGTCTGAGGCCTGGCGTTCTCCCCACCTGAAGGGATGGGAGCGGACAATGTAAACATTCTGTCATGCACATAAACAAGGCCCCACTCAGGTTTCACCACACAGTTAGAGAACGCTCACCCTCTCTTTTAAGGAGAAAGTATTTGTTGTAATTTGTTTATGTGAGATTCCATAGCCCTAATGGGGAAATGGCTTTTCGGCATCATGCTACACCTGAGTTCAATTTCAGTGGCTCGCTCACAGACAGATTGTAAAGATGGCATACCAGAGCAAATGCAATCTTTCTTTTTCTTCTGCATCTCAATTTAATTTCTCAGATTTCCTCTCTTTCAGTCACATTTTTTCTCCCCACGCCCTCCCTCTCTGGTTTTATGTGTGAAGAATTGCTGTGCAGGGTAATTTTTCAATACTTTATCAATCACTGGTAAACCAGAGCCGTGTTTAGGTGATTTTTAACTCTGGGTTTGACATCTGTTCCATTAGAATAATGCTCTGTTACTGATCATGTAAACTTAAAGTCACCTAATTAATTAGATGGAATTTTCTTCAGAGATATTTCACTCGAGAAATTTAGGAACACGCACCAAAAATGTGACACTCCTAGCTGTGAAAAATAGCTCCTTATTAGCAAGAGCTTCTTAGCAATAAAGCCTGTCTTGCTAGAATAGAAAGCTGTAGTGTGTGCATGTGTGATTGCATGTGCCACTCTGCATATATATAGTCTAAATATGTTAAGGTCAACACAAAAGAAAGACAGAAATCTTTTTGGGAACATAATCTTAAACATTCGTTGCTCAATAAAACTCAATATTTACAGTATTTATTGTTCGATGGTAATATTATTCCCCAGCCAACTGTATTTGGCACATTCACAAGCCACACACACAGAAAAATGTTCATCCTTGGCTCGCTTTAACCTCCCGCTACTCCGGCAAGACACCATGTGTTTAGCAGGACCAATAACAATGGTGTAGTATAACATTCTGCACCACAGTGCAAATGAAGTGAAGGGCCGGCTTGTGAACTAACATGTGTTTTCTTTGTTTTTGCCTTCTAATTACATATACACATAGTTATTTCACTTACTGTGTGTGTGTGTGTGTGTGTGTGTGTGTGTGTGTATGTGTGTGTGTGTGTGTGTAACCATGTTCTTCCCTTTTGTAATGCAAAGCTTTCTGTCTGGAGTTGGTGTGTTTCGCAGCAGGCATTCCATTCAGACTAACTCTGTTTGCTTAGGTAATAACTAGGCTTAGTCATAATTTGTTTGTGTGTATGCATATATAGGTGTGTGGGTGCGTGTATGTGTGCGTTTGTGCACGTTCCCTCGCGTTTTAAACATTCAAACATAAAGACAAGTCTGTCCCTTAGAACTTGGAAACAAGCCATTCACAGATGAATGCTCTTGTGTTGTTTCTTTCTCCCCTTTATTCCCAGATTTCCGTTTGCTCAATCAAAATGGCAATTTCAAAAAACTGCCTCTGTGCAGTAAGCTCAGATACACTGAGAGGTATCTTATACATACTGATAGGCCTCATTAATCCTGTGAGAGGGTTTGAAGTGTAATAGAGACCCACACACACCACCTACTAAGAGCATATTTCCCCTCAATACCAGGGGTCAATGGGGGCCAATAATTGCCAGATCAGCTTAGGGGTTGCCAGATCTGAGTTGTTGCTGCCAGCCTGTGACTCCAGCACCACACACACCCACACTGAGATCACACGCCAGAGGTTTTATCAGTGATGTCAGCTGTTAGGTCAGCTCAGTCAGCCCTACCTCTGCCTCATCCTACCACCGCAGACTCACACACCACACATTGTCATCGGATGTACTGATGTCAGAGAGAGGGGAGAGAGGGGAAAGACTGATTAAATTCTGCGTGTGTGGGATGAAGCGGGAAGAGGTTCCAAATTTTTTGTTTTTTAAGCCGTTCAGTGACCCGTGTTTGTGTGCTGATCATCATGCCACAGAATAACTTGAATGAGTGCTTGTTTATATGCCTGCATGCATGAGGTCCACCTTTGTTTTGTGTGTGTGTGTGTGTGTGTGTGTGTACCGTGACTTTATCATAGTAGAAACAGTATTAACAACTGCTGAAAGATGTTTTGTGGACAATTCTCAGATTTCCTTCGGTGGAAAGAGAAATGGGGAGAGATGAGAGGGAGAGAGGAAGGATGGTAAGAGAAAAGGGGCAGTCAACGGAATAATGAATAGCTATAGATATTTCTGTGGGTTTTAAACTGTGTAACTGTTCAGTGATCAGTGTAAGACTCCTTGTAGTCATTCTCTATCATCGCTTTGTGGCAGTTTTGGATTTCCAAACACAGGAAGTGTTGCTTGATTCACTCTTTCTTTGTGTCTGAAGTGCACGTGTATGAGTGTGTGTGTGTGTGTGTGTGTGTGTGTGTGCCCCTCTCATTCTCTTCCTCTCACTTCCTCTCCCTTCTCTCACTCACATCCTCACACATATATACAGATGTGGGTTAGTTGTTTGCTATTCTTGCCAAGCAAAAATGCTTTCTTCTCTTTGTGACCCGCTTTGGTGTTACCTGACAAGTGTATGTGTGTGTGTGTCATGTGTGTGTCCATGTGTGTGTCCATGTGTGTGGAGAGAGTGAGCAAGTGCTAAACCCAGTTCCTTGCCTGAGTGCTGCTCCAAAGGCCCAGGTTGACAGAGAGGATTGAGAGTGTCATCCTGGGGATTAAGCATAATGAGCTAGATTGACAGACAGGACAACATTGTATACTCACACAGACCCGTACACACACTCTCTCTCTCCCTCTCAACACACAAAGAGAGGTACACAAGCAATTATAGAAGGTGTATCAAAGTGCTGGGATAAGCCCCTGTTCAGATGCATTTGAAGAGGCCATTCCATCACTGCCTGACGTCTCTACAGGGAGGGAAAGAGGATTTTCTCTTTACTTTCACTGCAGCATTTGTGAATTCTTTTTTTTTCTTTTTATTAAGACACTTTTTTTAAAAAAATAATTTTAAGTTTGCCGACTGCATGTTTACTTTATTATTTTCTTCTACATTTATGGAGTTGTGCAGTAAATGCTTGTTTCTTCCTATCAGGACTAAAAAAAATTGATTCATTGGAGGAATCGTGTTTTGACTGTGTTATCTTTTTATGTTTCAACATAATCAATAACTTGTGAGTTCTTTCCGATAGCTTAAGGCATTCTGTCATAGCCATAGACATGCAGAAACACTCATATATACTGTAGCACAAACACACACACACACACACACACACAGATATTAATCACATCCACATCGATTTTTACCTCGTGTTCTTTCAATTTCACCCACTTACCTGTTTGCCAGGATCAGGTCTGGAATCACTGTGTGCCACAGAACTTCAAAGGGACTTTTTTGTCAGAAGATCTTGTCCATTTTTAATCTATAACAGCCAAGTGGCAGCTTACAATCACTGTCCAATCAGATAACAGCTGATAAGCGTGGCATGTAGCAGTTAGCTCGGCACCCGCCAAAGCCCTGCTGGCCGAGTTGCAGGCTTGTCAACACAATGTGCACTTGAAGCTTCGCAAGATTCTTTGAGAGGGATGATCAGCTTTCATCTTATCACTTTGCACAGTGACACAGGCTTCAAAGAGTGCTGGTCATTTTACTGGCACTGCAGTGTGTGTACAAGTGTGTGTGAATGTGTGTCTGCGTGAGCTATCGACACATTCCCAGAAAGCTGTTCCAGGCTCTAGGACTGTGTTTAATGAAGGCAAGGGCATGGCTTCAAAGAGTTGCAATCCAATCTACATGTGCAGATGTACACACACACACACACACACACACACACACACACACACAAGTAAGTGCATGCTCTCACAACACACAT
Organism: Paralichthys olivaceus; assembly: GCF_024713975.1. Taxonomy (NCBI): domain Eukaryota; kingdom Metazoa; phylum Chordata; class Actinopteri; order Pleuronectiformes; family Paralichthyidae; genus Paralichthys; species Paralichthys olivaceus. The sequence goes on along the minus strand of NC_091098.1, from coordinate 17,148,957 downwards.
CCACCTCTGCTGGTTGGAATGAATGTGTTTGAACTCAATCTCTCAGTCCGCCCTTGTAATTTGGCAGCACAGCCTTCATAAGATGACTGTGGGACACAGATGGATATCCAACAATGTGAATATTGTGTGGGAGGGTGTGAACAATCAAAAACAAATTGTGGCAAAATACTTCATGATTTAACCTGTCTTCAAACTCTGGCTCCCCTGACTCTAAGTTTTCTCCTATAATAAATTTATAAACTTTCACATAATATATGCAGATACTGAGAATTGTGTCTAGTTGTGTGTGTTGCTGCCTGTTCCTGCAGCATGGTATCATCTGGCTGATCCAGTACACAGATATATTCATGTATTGAAGGTGACATGTGCTAAATTAGAGGAATAATGAAATTTCAGAGCTAATGGGCAAATTGTGGGAACCGAATTACAGAGAGCTTCGAGCTGGAGGGAAGCTCATTCCACATAATATTGCTGTCATTTGTAACAGTCGCCTCACACTCAGTAGATTGTTGCTGTCAGCTGAAGAATTTCTATTTCCCAAAGGCCACTCCCCAGGATAAAAGATAAGATTAATGGTCAAATGTTTTTTAGATTGATGCTGGTAACTCTTTGCAAACGCACTTCGATCTTTAAAGACCAGAACATAAAAATTCTAAAGGTTACATGATTTTTATGAAAGCACTGGAAAAAGCTTTTCCTCTGTTTGGAAACATGAGAGTGTCCCAGGCTTAGGACAGACTCTCAAAACATTTGTTGGAAATCCTCCACGCTGTAAGGTTTATGAGTGTGTATATAAGTTTGGATGCTCTAGTGAGTGTGTGTGTGTGTGTGTGTGTGTGTGTGTGTGTGTGTGTGTGTGTGTGTGTGTGTGTGTGTGTGTGTGTGTGTGTGGGTGTGGTGTTAAGGTGTATTTCTGCCTTTGAAGTTTGGCATTGGCTTTATGAAATGGTTGGCTTTAAGAGGCATGATCTTTTTTTTTCTTTTCAAAGTGGCGAGGTGTATGTGTCTGTGTGTCGGCCAGCAGGGTGGATGTGGTTCACCTTGCACTGGCCACCTGTAAGCCATCGACAGAAATTAGCCTCTTTAGTCTTGATGGGTTGCAGAACAGAGAAGGAAAGGGTGGGTGAGAATGTGGTAGGAGGGCTGTTGGGGGAGGTTTTGAAGAGGTGTGTGTGTGGGTGGGGTGGGGGTGGGAGTACTTGGACCATCCATTTTCAAAAGTGCAATCACTACACCATACAAACCTAAGGTATATACCATGCAATGAAACCATTTGTTTCTCATTTGTCTGCACTGTCTGGGGATCTGAGTATGCGTGCATGTCTCTGTATTGTACTTATGTAGCTCCAGTATTCTGGCTGTAAGCCCTTCTCCAAAGTTCTGCTCTGATTCTACTAAACACACTCAACCTGGACTCATTACACCCAGTAAACAAATAAGTCATTAATACCTTCCCGCAGGCTCCACACACACAAATGCAAATGTAAAGTACATGTGCCCACTTGAGGACACACCACCAGCCACACCCATTCCCATCATGTTCCAGGGCCCTATTGGCTGTGGGGTTGAATCTAGCGAGACTAATGATGTGGTCCTTGTGTTCCTGCTTCCTGTCCTTTGCTGGAGGACTTCCTGTGGCAGAGTCATGTGGTCCTGATTAAAGTCTACATCACCCCTGCAGCGCGACAGTTTTGCCATAATACACACACACACACACACACACACACACACACACACACACACACACAATTGATATAGAATAACCTGTGTCATTCTCATCAGATATGTGATATTATTGACCAGGAGCACTGGAAATACTGAGCATCTGTGTTTACTTCTCTTTTCCTCTCCCTTTAAGTTGTTCTGTCTGGTTGTGTTTTTTTCTGCTGTCCCTTGTTCTCTAGCCAGGAGGTTGTTTGGTGTGATGAGGGGTCGACTGGTCCTGCTGTATTTTACACACAGCTCTGCAGCCCAGCCCTGACAACAGACTTAAGACATGGCTATTGATCAGTGGGCTGGTTAATTCTGTGCAGAGAGCTACACAGAACGACAAGATAAAATGTGCTACTGTCCAGAAAGCCACAATTGTATTGGATTCATCTAAACTTAAATACAGTGACCAGACATCCTGGTTTGAACAGAATTGACCTGGTTTCGGGCTGGATGTGAGTACTGACAATTATCTGTAAAATGTCCTGTTTTTTATTTACCATGAGCAGCCAGATAGCTGAACAGTTAGGATACATTCCACATGGGCACAATTGCCCTGAGCAGCAAGTCTCTGGTTTGACTCACGTTCGACCAGATTGGTTTCTGCATTTCATTTCTTTACTCTCTTTTCCTGTATTCTCTGTCTCTCTTTACTGTCAATGCCAAAAATATACTTAAAAAACTATATTCACTGCCACATTGTCCTGGTTCCCACCACAATGAAAATATACTTGGTTTTCAATGCTTACTTGGACATCTATCAAGTACAAAAATATAAAAAACACTGATTCGTCAATCAATTTGTCACTGTTAAGGCTGTTGCCAGCCCGAGTCATAGCCAAGTGTCATAGTCTATTATGCATGGTGGCTTTTTTTTACAACCTATGACTAAGCTATTGTAAGTTGTCATGACAAGGAAAAATGTTGGCTTCTTGCTTAAGAGCTCCAGAACACGTTCATTGCGTCCATGGTGCTGAAAAGTGCGATTGGTAGGTGTGCTGAGTGATGACATACTCATGCATATTGGGTTTAAGCTTGAGGGTTTACAAATATGGTCACCCTAAACTTGAATTACTCACAGTCTCTACTGAGATGATCAATCCAGTGTTTCCCGCAGAAAATTAGCCAATTAGCCATTAGGGTGGTGGGGGAGGGAGCCACGCCCCCTCCCCCACCACCTGACTAATGCCTGCGTGGCACTGTAGCTCCCACGATGACGACAGGCATGCTATCCGGTTGTCGGAATTAGCTTCTTTCCCGATAAAAAAGAAATGTTGGCCTTGCCACGCAGTTACAGCAGATGATAGATGGCTTAACATATTTAACCTACAGATGCCGCTACTCCGCCTCATTGCGATGCAGCCTTATTTTAACCTACTGTCTACGCATGCGGGGATGCGGAATATTTATTTATTTATTTATTTTCGGGGGACGTAGTCAAGGCGGGGGGCCGTTGTTGTCAAGGCGGCCGCCTTAACTATAAAGCGCTGCGGGAAACCCTGCAATCTCTTCTCTTTTTTCAAAGTTGGAAGATGAAAATTTGTATGAGTATGGTGTATGTGGATCCAAACAAGATAAGATAAGATAATCCTTTGAGTTCCGTAGTGGGGAAATGTGCCATGCTACAAGAGGACAGTCAAAAATATGCATCAGTAAGTAATAATAAGAAAACATTTTATAAATGTAAGGAAATATAAATGGAATTATATACAGTCTAAACAAATATATACAGTGTGAGATTATATACAGTGTGAGATAATATACAGTGTGAGATAATATACAGTGTGAGATAATATACAGTGTGAGATAACATACAGTGAATTGCACATAAACCATGGAATTGGACAGACACATATGAATATTGCACAGTTAAGAGAAATAAACCTGAGTTTAAGTGCAGTGCAGTCCAGTCACTGCTGTAGGAAGGAATGACCTGCGATACCTCTCCTTCAGACACTGGGTCAAAGGGGGTATCCCAGGGCCGAGCTGGCCCTCCTAATCAGTCCATCTAGTGACCTCCTGGAGCACCCCCTGCAGTCCAAAAGACCTCAGTCTCCTCAGCAGATACAGACCCTTCTTGTAGAGTGCAGAGCCACGATCAGTCCAGTCCAGCTTATTGTTCATGTGAACACCCAGGTACTTATGAGAAGTCACTGTCTAAATCCCCAACAACTGACAGAAGCTGGTATAATTTCATAATGCCCCGCTGTTGTATCTGTTAATGTTTAACATTTTGTTCAGCAGGAGCAGCCCTTTTATCTTAATGGAGCATCTCGCTGTTGACCAGCTCCAGGCCAGTGTGAAGTCGTCACTCCTCATCTGTGCTCCGTACAACAGGAAAAGTGTGTGTCTAGTGTGTGTGAAGAACCACTCTGAGGGGAAATTATTAGCAAATGGGCTCCAACTGCTGGCCTTTGCAAACACAACCTGAAGGCCTTTCCCCACACCCCCCTCCCTCTCTCTACTCTCTCCACTGAGCCCCCTACCATCCCACTCACTACAATTCACCTGACCAACGACCCCAAGGCTTCTCATCCCTCTGCCCCTCCCTCCCTCCCTTCACTGCTCCCCTTTTTCTATTTCGGTCCCCTTCAGTAACTTAGACATTTCCCTACCTCTTCATCATCTCCCTCTCCCTCCCTGTGTCTCCCTCTTCACACACAGAGAGTCATTCCTGAGTGGGTAAACAGAGTAAATTGGAGCTGACCCCTGGGGTTAGCAGAGGCCACGCTCTCTTTTCATGTCAAAACCATCTGAAGGCTGATTGGTTGATTGCAGTGCACTCTGCTTCCAAAAGGCTCCCTTGTGCTGCTGTAATTGCCCTATCATGCGTGTGTACACACATCCACATACTTAACGCATGTACACACACACACACACTCTCACAGAGACACACACAATCACACACACACATTCTTACAGCCAAATGACTTAATTGGTGTTAATTGCATAATGACAGTAGTGAATTGGACCTGGGTCAGAGGTGACACAGGTTTGAGTGGAGAGGGGGATGGAGAAAGGATGTTGAGAAGATGTGAGAGGAAGGTTAGCCCTTCTCGTCTGTCTCAGTCTCCACCTCTTTCCTCCCCACTTCAAATACTAAGCAATCCTTGACCTGATTGCAGAAGTTGGCCCGTGGGGATGACACACACACACGCACACACGCACACACACACACACACACACACACATGCATATACAAACACAAAAACAGACAGCCCTTTGTGGTGTGGAGGGATGCTATACACTTAACACAAGGATTCAATTTGACACAGTCAGCATCTGTGTGTGTTTGTGTGTGTGCGCGTATGTGTGTGTCTGTGTGCGTACCAATGTGTGTATATTTAACTACACCAGCAGAGTGTGTGGCTGCCCGGGCAGCTGAAAGAGCACTATTGGTGAAAACGTTTAAGTCATCATCATTAGAGAGCTGTTGGTACAGAGGTGTGTTTTAGTGAAGGACGTAATTGGCCCGTCATAGTGCTGTGTAATCTTCTCATATTCTATCAAAACAGCGAAAGCTATTGGCCATAATGGCCATGTTTAAGGTGGGACCTTCCCATGTCAAACACACAGCATCTCAGCTTGATATGGGACTGGGAGTGAACTGCAAAGAGAGAGAGGATGGGGTGTGTAATGCTGGGCGTATACCAGAGGCCCTGCAGCCATGTATTCTGTCGCTACGCTGTGCTGTACACATTTATTTCCCTTTTATATTATTCACAGAAATCACTCTGCAGCTGTGTGTATGTGTGTGTGTGTATGGATGCAGTTTAAACTCAGCATGTAGTCAATCGCGTGATTTCAAAACCAGAGCTTTCTCAAGTGGAAACATTGCTGGGTCTCAGACCACCCGGGATTAATTTCTCTTTGTGAAAATGTTATTCTGTATATGAATACATACATTGGTGTGCATGTCTGAACTCTACAGCAATTAAATGAGTAGGCCTGTGTGGACATATGCCTTAATCCCTGTGTGTTTTACTGAAAGTGTGTCTGTCTTTCAATGGTTTTATGGGCCAATTTTGGTTCAATACCATCATTGTGGGGACATTTTGACATCTTGGTGCTCACAAATTCAAAGGGTTGTTTCGTAGGGTTCAGGCTTGGTTTTAGGATTAGGGTTAGAATCAGGGTTAGGTCAGGGTTAGGCATTTAGTTGTGATGGTTAAGGTTACAATAAGGGGCTAGGGAATGCAATATGTCAATGATTGTCCTTACAACTATAGAGAGACAAGTGTGTGTGCGTGTCCGTCTTGGTGTGTGGGAGTTACAGAAACCCCCATCCTGCTGTTTATAGGAGGGAGTGAAAAGTGATGGAAGGTATGGAGAGAGATGGGCCAGTGATGACATAGCCTTATGTTCACCCCCTCTGGATATGGCCTATTCTATATTAGATCTATCCATCATAAGGCTGCACTCCAGTTCCACATGCCTTCTATACCATTCATAGCTAGATGTCCACCGTACATGTGCTAGTCTCATCAATGTTCCACTCATATGGTACATGTCACGCTCATACTTGTAAAGTCTGAATGCACTTTGTCATACCCGCTGCATACTTAGTGTGTGTATTTGTGTGCGCAGCCTGCGTCGACTCTCTTTAAGTGGTTTTCGAAGCTCAGATGATAGATGTACGCTTTTTCCTCTGGTTCCTCAGAAAGACTTCCCCACAGGCTCATCTGCACACAAAAGGAGCTGTCACCCTTTTGCTTTTCTGATCTCACTGTGTGTTCATTCAAATATGTGTGGTGTTGGCGGTAGAGGGTTTGTGTGCGAGTGTGTGTGCATGTGTAAATGCCTCCGTGTGTGTCGGAACTGTCAACTGCCGCTTGTGCTCTGAGCGAACCGTGTCTCTGGGCGAGTCTTTGATCTCGTCCTCAGGAGATTCCAACAGTGTGAAATAGCCCCAGCCAGATTTACTCAATGAAAGAGCAGACCTTAACCACTGTTATTACACAGCCTTTTTTTTTTTAAACATCACTCCGTGTTTCTGTCTCTCTCATTCTCGCCGTCTTGTTCAGTCTTTGTCATTTTCTGCTTCCTTACATGCATACCCCATGAATGTGCTTGTAAGTGTTCATAAATCTTAAATGGGGGGGGGGGGGGATTTGCTGTGATATTTACAGCAGTAGCCATTGCATTTGTAGCTGGAGTCAAAATGCCACTAAGTCCCACAGTCAAAGCCAAGGTTAGCCATGCTGTTACTCAAGACCAGATGTCTAGGTGTGGAATTTAACAGGAGAGCAATGCAGCTTTTCTAGAAGGAGAAATTGGACGCGATACAATGATGTACAGGACATTTCGGTCGTTGTTGCTGGTTTGTGTCTATCCAGGAATGTGTGAGTGCATGTGAGTCTAATTGTAAGGGGTCGTGGATGTAAGAAATGACTCATAGCACCTCAGAATCACATCCAACAGCAGAGATGAGGGAAACTTGCTCTACTTTTTCCCTGCTTTGTGCGCTGGCAGTCTGACGTTATAGCGTGTTATTTCTTACAGGTGGTTGGGTGTGGCTGTCTGAGCTGTAGAACATGTGTCAGAGTCCAGGTGGGGAGAGACACAATGTAATTATCCCTGTGAAACACTATCCTTGCAACACAAACACTACACACATGTCTACGGACAGCTACAGCGGCTGATGCTAATTTGTTTTGGTTCACTATTTTAAGTGTTGCATTCTGCAGACCTAGAGGGACAACAGCAGTGGGAGCAGAGCCAGAGGGATGAGAAAAGGCGATGGTTTATTGAGTTAAATGAATAAAGGTTTTAGAATTAGAATCAGATAAATAGAGTAAAAATCAGAAATGAGCTTTACTTGGTGGTATGGTATGACCAGGGAACAAGCCTTTATTGCTTAGCCAGTGCTGGACACATTATTCTTATTCCACTGTGTGAGTGCGAGTGTGAGTGGTTGTTTGTCTCTGGCTCTGCAATATGCTGGCAAAATGTCCAGGGTGTACCCCACCTCCTGCCTAATGGCACCTCCATGCCCCCTCCCCAAAATGATAAGCAGATACTTGAAGGATAGATATTGTACTGTATTTCCACCTGGAAGTACCATACACAGAGGTCAGTGACCTTTGACCACCAAAATCTAATCAGGTCATCCGTGAGTGCAAGTGACTGTTTGTGCCAAATGTAATGAAATTCCCTTTGGGCACTCCTGATATATCACTTTAACAATAATGGAAGCTCACATGACCTCAACCATCATCAAAATCTGTGAATCTTTTTTACCAATTTGAAGACACTCCCTCAAACTGATCTCAAGATAACACATTCAAGAAAAACATTTGTGAGGTCATCATGAACTTGGCATTTTACCTTTGGATGCCAAAATCGAATCAGTCAATCCTTAAGTCAAAATGAACATGCGTACCATATATGGAAGGATTCGTTATAGAGGGATCAAAAATGCAATCTCAAGTTTTGATGTATGAGGAAAATGAGAACCAAATATCGTTCAAATTTTTTTTCAGATTTCTGTTATTTTTCCTTTTAATTTTTAAAGTCAATAAGATGCAAATTAGGTATTTTTAGATAAACGTATATATGTAACAAATATCCAAGTTATGCTACTGAAGGTTTTCTTAGGATACCAAATCTACACTATGCTATATCCATTTCATGTCCAGCAACTATTTGGGTTGACTTCTCCTTCAACTAGGTAAGTGCACTGAGACGGCTGTCACCTGTCATTACAGCAAACTGGAGGAGAGATGCGGGGTTCGCCAGTTGAACAGACCTACTCAAAGATGTGGGGTAATGTGAGTGATGGTTGAAAGTCACAGTATGTGACCTGAGAAAGCTCCTACTAAACATCAGCACATGACCTTGCTTGGGAGGCCTGAATTCTTTCAGCCCTAAGCCGATACTATTCCCAGCACCACCCAGACAAAATGGACCAAGTTCACACACAAACCTAAACACACGCCAATATTTCACACTGCAGATTTTATGAGTTACTGGAAGTATGCGCACATGTCACTAAATCACATTTTCATGTCATTTCAGTACTATCAGCATCTTTTTTTTTTCTGTCCTGATCTCAATAACATGTTTGGAGAAGAGTGTCATGAGTTTTGGTTATTTGAGTTAAATATGGCAGACTTGAAAAGTGATCCTTAACTTCACCAGAACATCAATATTCCACAAAACAGACTGTCATAAACAGAGTGAGGACAGGTTTACATACACTACCGCCCCAGTTCTGCACCTTGGCTATCGTAATAAATAGTATTTACCTAACCAGCGCATCATAACCTGTTGCACTGATCCCACAGCAAGGCTAAATATTAAGCGTCCGCCTTACCGCTGTCAGCGTGGATGTCTCTATCAGTGCTTGTTTAATAGGTGCCGTATGTTTCAGCAGTAAATATAACAAAACCATGAGTCGCTTTGTCAGAACTAATGAGGATTATTTACTCTCTATCTGCACACAGAGCCAGAGCTCTGTCACTTTCTACGATGCTTATTTATGATCCGCGGTATCTCCCTTTTCAGATTCACTGGCAGGACCTTCCAAAGTGTCATACAGAGCACTCCAAAAGGTTGTTAAAGGTTCAAGATGGCTGCATAAGGAGTGTTGGTGGTTTTAGTCGGGGAGAAAAATTTACATGTTTAAGGGTTTACAGCGCTCAAGAGGCCTTATAGTTCAGAGGAGTGTCAGGAATCACAGCTGAGTCAAATATCTCAACTGTTTTTCACCTAAATGTGTGTTTCTGGTCTCCCTCGCTGTCAAGTATACCTAACGCCTCTTTTACCTCATCATTCTCTCCCTTGCTCTGTCTCCTCCACACAGCCCCACCACACCAGCATGTGGCTCAGACCACAATAATCTGTCCGAACCCGAGCAAGCCAGAGAAAAAATTAAATGACCCGAACGGCATTCTGTTTTTTTATGTCAGAACCCGACCCAAGCCCAACGTTTTCCCTGATTACAGGCACATGCAGTTTAAACATTTCCAAGCAGATAGCCCAGCCAATGTGGACTGAACCCAACCAACTCGAATATCATTTCAATTTTTTCAACCCGGCCAAACTCATCAGCTCCTTACAAGTCCCGATGGGCACGGGTTGAGAATCCACATTATACCACACATCTTATCTCAATACCCTGAAACTGATAAAATGTTTTTCTCCCTAAAAAACATTAATCTTCACCATTTCTCTCAGATTATCCCCCTTCTAACTAGCACTGCTCTTTGTCAGACCTGCTGACAGTGACCCTCGTAGACTTAATACAAACATACACCTCCCCATTTGATCTGACGTTCATATTGTTTCATATTTTTTCATGACAACTTTAAAAGTAAATTTGTAGCATCTTGACTTTTTCGTTCATCCTCACATTCTGATCTCTCACACACTGATACAGAGGTCATGCTGAGGTAGAGATCACGAGCAGACCACCAGGCATCGTGAAAGCCTCCCTCTTTATCCCCAGCGTATATTCTATGTGTCTCATGTCCTGGGGCTACACTGACCCCAGGAGCACCAACAGACTCAGCCAATAACATGATTGGTTCTTCCTGAGACCGGACTTAAATAGTATTAAGCACCACATTGCAGCTGTGCAAGCACAAACACACTTACTCCACTTGACATCAATCTCGATTGTGTCGCTCTTGTCTGAAATCCGGTTCATAGACACATTTTGTGTTTTGTTTGATGGCGAGAAGTGAAAATAGGCAGAACTTAGAGCAAGAAAGAGGCACACACCTAATAAAAAGATAAACCAGCAGAAAAAATCAGTTAACCCTCGTCCAAGTGGGATGGATGAATAAATGAACACATTGTTAACATTGGATGGATAGGGGCTCGAATGTTTGATGACCAAACAAAAATCTTAGCTGACTGTGTAAATCTCTGTCTGAACTTGTCCACCTCAAATACTTCAGTAGCTACTGAATAGACATTATAATCACATTTTGTTGACACAAGTGTCCTACACACACGCATGCACACACACACACATATGCACATGCACACACATACACACACGTACATGCGCACAGAATCAGATTCATAGGCAAACACACACAGATCCACATGCAGGCACAGATGCACCCGCCTACATAAAGAGAGAAGACTGAGATCTGAGGGATCACATTTATTTTCCCAACTGGTTCATGTGATCCTCTGTAGATCTGAGATGACCAAACCTGCCCAAACTGAATTGTTAGGTTAAGTTTAGATTTCCATTCATTACTTACAGCCTATAACCAAAACCTTATCCTGAACCAATTCTTGCCTAACCCTAACTTTAACCAAACCACAATTCAAATCTTACCCCTAAACTTAACCAGGACCTCAGAAATGAAGCTTTTTCCTTATTAGGACCAGGCTTCGGTCCCACGAGGTGTACTGGTCCTGACAAGATCAGTTTTTATGCTGGAAAACGTCCTCAAGAGGTAAAAAAAATTAGTACACATGCACAGACACACACAGACACACTGATTTGTTCCCTACAGAAATATTAGGCTCATGTCCAGAAATCTCTACTGCTATGACGCAGATGAAGCTCACTAATCACGTGAAGCGCAGCTTTTATTGTCTGCATTCTGTCAAATTTAGTCTCCGTTTTTAGGAATCTGATTTTATACTATATGAAAACACAGAGCAGGGGAAAAAAAGATGCTTACGTATCCTCAGCTCAATGTGGTGGAAGGGCAAATCAGTTAAGAGAGGGAAATGGACTGCGGGCAATAAAAACCAGATGGAGAAACTGTGAGTCTGTGGGCAGTGAGAGAGGAAGAGACTGGTTGGGTCAGGAGTGAGGACTGATGGGTCAGTGGAGTTGGTCTCGTCTTGAGAAGACATCAGGGGGAGGGTGGAGCATTAATAGCACCCTAGATTACATAAATGTGTTTCTGTAACACTGGTGTTTGCTGGCTCTCCGTCATTCTTTTCCATCTTTCAGGAACAAGGTCTTGACACCAGCCCACACTGTATCTCCTGCACGGAAACTTTCCTATCCTTATAAAACACAAGTATAATTTGTGATATCATGTTTTTTCCCACATTTGTGTGTGTGCATATGTGTGTGTGTGTGTACGTGTGTGTCAGTGGTAGTACTCAAACATGTTACTTATATAAAAGTAAGAATTAATAGACAAATATGTCTGTATAAGTTAAAGTAAACAACCATAATAGCTTTCCTACTTAAGTAAGAGTAAGTACTTGCTATAAAATATACTTTAAAAGTAAAAGTACCTGCTGGTTGTACCACATCGTTGTTGCTGAGTGTCGGTGGTGACCTCACCCGAATGTTTCTTTAGCAGTGATGCAGCTGCTGCTACAGGAGGCGGGGTCTAATACGTACCTGTTCTGATTGGATCAGTGGACCAATTCCCCTCGTTACTGATTAGTTTTAAAGATATATATTAAAAAAAAGATATGAACATGTACAATGCATTGTAAATATGTAGTGGAGTAGAAAGTAAAGATATTTGCTGACATATGCAGTGAAGTAAAAATGAATCTAAAAATAAATAGTTTTTAAGTAAAGTAAATATACACAGAATATTTAAGTACAGTTGTAAAGCAAATGTTCTTTATTAGATCCTACCACTGGTGATAGTGTGTGTCTGTCTGTGTGTGTGTATGAGTGTATATACTTCTTTGTTTCACTGGGCTAAGATTGAAAAAAGTAAGAGAGAAAGTTTCTCACCATAAACTTGTTTCTGTAAACGTTGTGCCTGTGCATACATGTCAGAGTACTGGGTCAAACCTTCAAAGTGAATGCCACCATGCACCCACACTCCCCCCACACCAAGGCCTCCACCCTCCCTCCCACACCCGCATGAGAGTGCACCGAGGCCGGGCTTGCATCCACTCTGCTTTTTTTTCCTGAATGGGGGTGAGAGGCTGTTACCGTGTCAGTCGACATGGCCTCTTATCGGACCATTAGACTACCCTCAGATTCTCTTTCCAGATGGAGGTGAGATAGGGCCTCAGAGGCCCGGACCCCCGCAGACACTGAGAGCACGGAGGCCTCCCCTAATCTCCTACCTGATGGAGGTGCTTTAATGTGGGCTCGGGTTTCACTCGTCTCCCCTGTCTGGCTGGGCCTGTGTGTCAGGATGCAGGAGCGCTCAGGGATTCTCGGCCCGGGTTCTGACGGGTCACGTCTGCTCCACCTCGAAGTTTAGCTCCAGGTCAAGGTGCTGTTATGTGACAACACATGGCTCACCAGTGCCCCCCCCCCACTCTCCTTTTGTGTAAAATAGGTGGGTGGTGGGCTTCATACACGGCTATTCAGGCTCTCACGGGTGGATTTTGACACACATACAGCTGGACCACAGCGGAGCTCTCTCGTCGTCTCTCTCAATAACATAAACACTGCCACTCACACTGTGCTCAGAGCGAGAGGGAAGGAGGAGGAATTTTGTGATAAGACAAAAAAAAAAGCATGAAGGAACAAACGAGTGGGATTAGAGGGAGAGAGGAACGTCTGAGCGCAGAGGGAGGCAGATGGAGAGAGATGAGGGGGGTGGGGGGGCAGATAGATAGAATTCCTTGCACCTTTTATTGTTGTTGTGCAAACCTGTATTTTGGATGCATGCATGAACATCATGCACTTTTATGAACATAGCTTCTTTGTCGCCTCAGGGGTTTCAGAACTGATAAATGCATATTTGTTCATGCCAATAACACTTGTTTTTTGATTCGAGCAAACATAAATTATGTTCATGTGTCTGTGCAAAGAGGCTTGTGTCTGTGTCTATGAAAAGTATGTCAAAACAAGTTTCTCATTAGGTACTGTCGTATGATTTTGTGCATTGGCACACCTTGGCTAGACTCAAGAAACTCACCACCATTCCACAGCGAGCCCTTCATCATTCCTCACAGGATTAGAGACAAAATGAGAGAAATGGAGAGGTACAAAGTTTCAGGGAGGGACTGCTCTTTTACTTTTCGTAGCTGGCATAGATTTTACAGTATTTTTTAAAATCGCTATCAACATCTCCTTCTATTTCTTCCCCTCTCTGTCCCCGTCAGTGTCGAACCAGATCTCGATGTACAGAGGAAAGTAGATGCAGGATTTAGTGAGGCAGCGTTTGAACCAGGCGAGAGCTCTGAAGTGGCACACAGTGTCTGACTCACTTACAGATGCACGCTGCTTCTCCACAGGAGTTTAATGAGTTTGATACATGAGATATATTTTCTTTCATCAACAGTCAACTCCACCTAGTGGTGTTTGCACTGAACAGATTTCTGGCTGCAGCGAGGAATGAGCTGTTATGAGGGAAACATTACACCAGCGGTTGTTGATCTGCACTGAGTCACTAAGGAAGGGAAGATCATTACTCAGGTTTTTGATATGAATCCCTCAAAAGCTACTAACTGTGCGGATAATGTTGCCACACTGGTGTAGGCTGTCCAGTGCTAGAGAGCCGCTGTAGACTGGTGTCTCGGTGTCTCCAGCACCTCTTGGCCTGGCATCTGTGAGTCTTGCTCACACTTGCTTTCACCCAGCGTGTTTTCTCAGATGAAGGAAATTATGTAATTAGCCTGTGAGGAATTGTTTTCTTTCTCTCTTTACCCCCCGCTCTCTGCCTTTTACCCCTGTGTCTTTCTCTCTCTCCCTCTTCTTTCTAGCCTTGTGACAGCAGGAGATGGTTCCAATTTAACGCGAACCACACCCTCGAGTTCCCCTCCTTCATTAATTGCCAATGACCATCAGTGGAAGAAAATGAGTGCTTGTCATACAGATCCATGTTGGCTGCTGAAGAGCAGCTTTGTTAAACATCAAAGTTGGGAGTTTCGGAGGTGTACGAGGGAGTGGAAATGGAAGCTCTGTTGGGGGGGGCTGTGTCAGGGTGGGTTTTGGTTGGGTTGGGTTGTGCGCTGGGAGATGGGTGCAGGGGTACACACGGGCAGTAGCGGGGGTGGGGGTGGGGGGAACCTGGCATTTTGCTCTCTAATTCCAGCCGGCCTGGAGGCCTGGAGCGCTAAGAAGGGCCTCACTGTTGCTCTCTGGATCAGCCAGGTATTGCTTACATAAAAAGCAAGTGAAAACAGCTGTAGGGATAATTAGCTTGATTCTCCATTACATGCCATGAGGGCCAATAACTAAAAAATGGAGTTTTGTTTGGGTTAGAGCTGCAGCCCCAACCAGGAGGAAGTTGTAAAAGTCAGGCAGGAAAAAAGAGAGAGAGAGAGAGAGAAAAGTGGGGGATAAATGTAGGGAAGAAAGAGCAAGGTCTTGAAGCAATTGTTGCAGAGGAGATGTTCTCTCTTGCTGGGACAACTTGATGTGGACCATATTTTTTAAAGGGTTTTAAAAGCGCTATGGTATCAGAATGATTGGATGGGAATGTTTGCCATCCACATGTTTTTACCCATGTCATGTAATCTGTTTCAAGTTCGTGGGAATGTGTGACTTCAGTTCAATGAAATAGGACTGGACCAAATTCTGTGCTTTTTATTACATTTGCCTTCTTGCAGCAGGGGCGCGGTGATTTTCTTTATCATTGAACACGCTGGGTCACCATAACATCAGAACATCCTTGGTTCTGCATTGAATCAACCAGACATATGATAAGAGCAGTGGCTCGTTTATGTCACTTTCAACTGCTTCTTTTCCAAGGTCAAACAGTCCGTCCTCTCCCAGTCATGATACTGTCACATACCAGGCCTGCATTCACACAAAGACCTGTGTTTGGCTATTTTAACAAAACAGTGAGAACCTCGGCTCGGGCCGATAGTTCTTGTTTCCCAGAATGTTGCCCCCTTCATACCACCGCATGGTTTGTTTTACGTCTCTCCACTTGGTAGAGTGAGGTGAGGAGGGGGGACCGAATCTTTGTACAGGTAATTGAATTTAGTGTGTTTCTCTTTTTTTTCTGTGGGAGTGAAAGAACACCAACCACAGGGTAATTCCAAGTGAAAGAGCAGCACTCTGACATTGGTGGTCCCAAAACTCTGCAAGGATCCATTTAACAGGCAGTTTATATTAGTAGCACTTAAAGACAAGAAGGGGTTCGGCTGCTGCACATGCACACTCTCGGGCTTATTATGCAGGATTATGCAGTCCTCGGGACAAAGACAGAAAATGGACAGAGAGACAGAGGACCAGCTCTCAGGAGAAATGCAGGCAGACTTACCTCACAGATTTGAACAACCAATACTGGTCAATCAAGATTAGCATTGTTTAATCAATACAAGGCACTGCAGGCAATATAAATAGATTTTCCCTAGATCTCAGTTTCTGCAGCGAGCAATTTTGATAAGTCAATCATCTTCCTTCCTCCAGACACAGGCCAAATCAGTATTAATATGAGAAAGCGTTCACCCTGTCTGATCCCACTATTAAGCACACAGAGTGGAGGAGGATGAGGGTTACACAGGGAGTAAAAGATAGGAATGGCTGATTTGAGTTAGAAGGAGATGATGGCCGAGAGAAGGAAATTATATTTTGTCATTTAAAGGATTGCATTGATGTGGGAATTTTTATTTATCTATCTAAATGGTCAGTACAAGCAATCATGGTCAAAACGAAAGATTTTTAAATTAATGTGGAAATTAAGTTTTTTTTCCCTCTCACTGAACCTACTTTGTGTGAAGTGGCCCAATAATGGGAGGGATGTGTGTCTGATCTGTCAGAATAAATGTAAAGTGTTAATGTTTTAGTTTATCAGTAGATATTCCTGTTAAGATCACAGAACGATTTATCACACACAGTCCTCACACAGGCCAGACTGCTGCACATCGCCAGCGGCTGCTTGATAACTGGAATCCCCATGTGTGTTTACGGCTATGTGTCAAATGTCCCTGTGTGCAGCGCTGCCAACAGAATCAACTACAAGTCTTGTTTCATGTCAAATGTCAGTCCAACACTGGGAACAAAGTCCATGAAACTATCTGGACAGAAACAGTCAGAGCAGCTGGTTTGATTGCGGTTGTTTTCAATCATATTCTACTTTTCTTTGAATCTGTTTCAGAGACGCTGACTTCCCCACCCAGCTGCAGTTTACACTTTCATGCAGTAAAACTAGAGTGTGCAAGTTGTTGAAATGTTTTCATTTTGCACTGCAGTATCCACATAGCTGGCTTTAGCAGCTGATGGTGCAGAAAATTGTGGACAATGACCTTTGGGCTGGAAGGGCTTTAAGCAGCCTGTCAGAGCCATTTGAGCACTCTAAATTATCCAAAGTGTGATTCTGGCTTTTCCTGACTGATATAATATCCTTTACTCTGTCGTGTTTCAAAATCCGACATAATCATGACCACAAATGCAGCACTTTCCACTCAGGAGCATAAAAGTCCTTATGATTTTAACACTCTGTTACAACATGCTGACATTTAAAATAATCACTGGCCGATAAGCGTACACACATTCTTGACCACATAGCGACACTCACTTCCTCATTAACGGTGCGAACACAGGCGTCACACGTGACTTTGTGTTGTGAATGCATCTG
This sequence comes from Paralichthys olivaceus, assembly GCF_024713975.1. Taxonomy (NCBI): domain Eukaryota; kingdom Metazoa; phylum Chordata; class Actinopteri; order Pleuronectiformes; family Paralichthyidae; genus Paralichthys; species Paralichthys olivaceus. Next base: position 17,131,816 of record NC_091098.1, on the reverse strand, counting down.
TTGTGTTGAGGTAGTGAGGTGTTGACAGAGAAGAAAGGGGAGCGGTCTTCAAACACAACCACAGGCAGGTCGTGCTCTCCATTATGCCCTGCCGGGGGCCACAGTTGTTGATTCTCTGGCCCCCAAATCATTAATTTAAGTCTAGACGACAGCAGAGAAACTTGAGCATGGTGTCCAAACACACATACAAATTCACACGCAAACACGCACATGCACAGACACACATTCGGTGGTGCTAACACGCAAGCTGGATTACATGTACACACACACAGGCCCTGTGTTGCATAACAAATGATGGCACTTTAATTGCTGTGCCTGTTTATTTACTCCTGGATATAATGGATGGTCCTTCTCTGCCTGGCAGCCAATCAGAAGGAGGCAGGAAGAGTGCGAGCAGCCCTGCAGACACATTCCTTACAATCTGACATCAGTCTTTATACACAACACACTACAATTAGATGCAACTATTAAAACTGGTTCCTGAGATATTTAGGGGGAAGATAAACCAGATCATTTCTACCCCAACACATTCCTCCATCCTTACCTATATGTAGATTTAAACTTCTTTCACTATACCCTCTCTGAGTGACTGATGATAACGTCTTCAGTGATTGGTAGTTATTTCGGGGCCTGTTTGCTCAGCCAATGAGGCGCCCCCAGTGTGCCAGACATACATCATTGTTTCTTTTTTTCACAACCTTACCCTTAGGAAAGAAGTGAGTTGTTGCTGACTGCTGTGCGGCCTGAATAACAGACACATTCCGATTCCGCTTCTTTTTTTTCTCCTTTTTATTAATGAGCACTTGATGTTTGGGCTCCTGCCAACTGCATTTAGAGCATTCGTAAGGAGCACTGGAGACTCGCCAGACAGTTAGAGGAAGAAAACGGTCAAGCTATAGCTGAAAAAATATATCTAAGCCCGACCGAGCATCTGAGTTCTCTTTGTCTGTTACCAGGCATTGTAGTTCTATGATGTAACCTTTGAGGAGATGACCAAGGAAATTAAAAACAACTCAAGATCCTTGGCTAGATAATGCATCTTCATATCCCTGTGTGGATTTTCGCATTTGTTTCTAATTCTCTGTGGTTGAGCTCGCATACTGATTGTTTTTTCTCAATGTTTCTCTCCACAGCTGCTTGTCGAGCCGTGCACCAAGAGGTTCAAGAGCTTCAACTGCAAGAATACAAAGTCGAGCAGCTCATACCTCCCCAACATCACGACCACCAGACAAACACACGCGCTCTCCAGGAAACACCATTTCAATTTATTGTGGCCACACCGCAGCGATCGGTCGAGATTTTCCATCTCACCGATGAATGTTACCTTCACTAACATGCACAGTGGCCCGCTGAGGACCACGTCCCACTGTGGGTGAATGTTCCCCCACCAGAGCATCAGTCATCATTCTGCAGCTTAAAGGTATTGGCAAGCGGTCCACTGCCTTGATTTTCCTAGCTGTTTCCAATAGACTAGGAACTGGATTCATTTTACAGAACCACGGTGCTACAGAGTTCTGGCTTCACATCAACTGACAATAACCACTTTCGACTACTAGTGTGGCTAAGCTGAGCCCGTGGAACTAGCCGTAAACACATGTAAATTCTGGACCGGTTTATGATGGCATGAATGTGCTTATACTTCTGCAGCTATTTTTTAGCTATTTATTTACGTAACCTTTATTTAACCAGGAAGTCCTTTAAGATTAAAATCTCCCCTTTGAGGGAGACCTCAAAACTCAAAACTTTTGTAAATATCACAACACGGACTTCAAAATCCACAATCCACAGAGACCTTGTCAATGTGCCGTGCCAAAGGAGACGTCCCCGTCTGCTGAAACAAATTACCGAAGCGGGACTGCGTCTGAATCATTGGGGCTACCCAGCAAACCACCCTGGTCTGACTGTCTTCCACTTCCTGTGGAGAGATCAACAAGAAAAAGGGCCAATCTGGGCTCGGGGATGCACCGCAAAATAAAGGGACAGTTTGAGGATCAGTTTACACCTTCTCTAAAAATCAGGACCTTAATGAACAGGGGAGGAAACACAGCTGACCTCAAATCAGCCAGATTACAGTAAGAACAGCGTGTTTATACATTTCTCCTTGTGTTCTCTCAGCCTGCTGTACGTTTGTTTAATGAACCGATATCATGTTCTGTTTGCTTTTCTACATCCGAAACAGTTTCGAGTGCCACTCTTCTTCTTCTTCTTCTTTTTTGAAGTTGTAACAGCTGTGTGTGACTTATTGCGCTGATGAGCGATGCATTCTTTTATCGTCTATTTATTGATCCCGAGTGGCTAATCTGTTAATTATGAAGTGACTTGCATTTCAAAGCACTGTGTCATTACTTTTTTCACTGCACTGGAGGAGGTGATGATAAATAGAGTATTGTTGTGTTGGATTCAACAGTTTAACATTTTCTTTTTCCATCTGGCCCTTACCTAATATGTACAGTTTTTGTACAGTGTGTGCGTGTGTGTGTATGTGTGTGTGTGTGTGTGTGTGTGTGTGTGTGTGTGGTTTCTGTACCGATCTCATCATTGTGGCGACCGTGAAAGTTTGGGGGTCAACATCATTCACCCTTGACTTGTTCCACAGTGTTTTGCAGTGGTCAGCTTGTCTCTGTTGTTTGAATAAAACGTTGTTTTCACAAGCGCTGCAAAATTTTATTTGATTAGAAAGACAATAATGTGAACACTGACATCGCCGGTGTTATTGGTTAATTTGAGTGCAACAATGGGTATTTTCAAAAGATTAAAGTTTCACCGCTGCTAATGGCAGCTACAACAATAGACTCTTGCACTGCCCGAGAAAGAATTCTTCCCAGTTTTCATGGTCTACCAATTCTCTCTCTCTCTCTTTCTCTCTCTCTCCCTCACTCTTTCTCTCTCTCTCATAAACTCAGCCAGATGTTGCCCAGTTTTCTTCCTCGGGGAATATGGGAGGATGGAGGGGGGTCGGAGGAGGGGATGGAGGGAGGGGCATTGAGGCATGGTGAGGGAGTGAGTGGGGATCAGAAATGTGGCCGGGCATGTTTTTAAGCGCTCTCTGACGCAGTTGCAGCCTTTTTCCAGCATCCAGAGCGGTAACATTATCCGGGGAGGAAGAGCTCGCACAAGACTCGCTGAAGTTTTATACTCTCAGGTATATTCATGGAGAGTTTCATCCTTAAGTGTGACATCCTTTCAGGATCTCACAAAAGCATCATGAGGGGAGCAAATCAGCTGTTGTTTTATTCGTTTTTAAAAAATCAAATGCACTTAAAATGACCTTTTTCATGTGCAATTCAGATTTTGTTATGAAAGCTAGACGATTTTAAAAACACTGTATTGTAGCTTTATACTGTGCATGTAAGAGAAAAGTCAGCTTTGATCTGCTGTCTCAGAGACGAAATGCACCATGCTTTCTCACAGGGGTTGATTTTTAATAAGTTCTACATCACACCTATAAGACTGGCTGCACTTGAACAAGTGTAATACATATAGATGAGTGTCTGAATGATTTTTCTTTCCCAGTTATTCAGGGGGCTGTCCCCTTCCACTAATTTCTAGAATTGTTTTACTTCTTCTGCTGACTGTTATTCTATCTCCACTTCCTCAATCCACATGAAATCCTGTCCGGCGCAACTGAAAATAACACGGCTTATTCACCCTTGAATGCCTTCACTGTGCGCGCACACACACCAGAGAAAATCTACAGTGACACACATGGAACTATTAAACACTTTGCCCTCTGACACCAACCAACCGGGATCACTGAGAAATATTAGAGCTGGTTCCTGCAGCATGTTTTGAGATAGTGCACCATAAAATAATAATTACCGTAATGACCTGCAATGCTCTCAGGCCTTGTGGGTGATGAGAGCAGCCTGTGGGCCTATGGCTGCACGATGTGGACCTGCTTGTCTTGATTGTACAGAGCAGTAACTCGATCTGCTGCAAGTGAAAATCCTAACTCTGCTCTGGTATGGATGGGGTAATAGCCCCGGGTGCTTTATAAGTTTATTTTAGGTAATAGAGACGCTTTTGTTACAGCCTCTTCCGCCCTCTTCAACTTCTTTCTTTCTTTCTTCCTCTCTTTCCCTCCCTCTCTCTCTCTACAAGTTTACCTTCCTCTCAAATTCCAACGAAGTTGGTGACTGGCAGGAGAAAAAAGGGGATTTGATGAGAAACGCGGAGCGCATGCGCCATCTGAAGGTTTTGCGCTGCGCATCCACGCTGCGGTGAGCTAGTCTGTGAGAGGAGGCGACTGAGGCAGGTGAGAGAGAGAGAGAGAGAGGGAGAGAGAGAGAGAGGGAGGGATAGTGGTGGATACTTTTCTGCACTTCAACACACACCGACACACACACACGGTGTGGGAAGACGGCAGACTCGGAGCCGCAGAGAAGCCGCTTGTTGTCCACACGCCGTGCTCTTTTCCTCCCCCCCGGCACCGTGCGCTCTCGCCAAAGCCGCACTGTTTGGAGATAGTCGGCGCGGAAAGTTTTTTGGAGCATACTGTCTGGAGCCGATTAATTGTTACATCTGTTTTTTCTTCTTCTTTTTATACCAGGCGGACGACTTTCTGTTCCGCATGTGAGGACTTTTAAATCGAGCTCAGGGATTGTCACAGAGTTGGGTTTTTTGCACAGAATGGAGGGTAAATTGACAAGTCGTTTGTGGCGAGGATCACCGTGTGGATCTTTCCGCAGGTAAAAAACGCGCAATGACCTGAGCGTGTCAGCGGCTGGATTTAATCTGCATCAGTGTTTTCTTTTTGTTTTACTACATTTTAGCTGTAATCTGGAGAAGGCTTCACTTGGATAGAAACTGTAAAAGTAGGCCGCTTTCAATTAGAAGATAATCCACACGAGTGTATGCGACTTTTCCGCCAGTTGCACTTTGGGTTGCCGTAGATTTACTCTTTTTCATGTGTTAATAGTCCCCGCAGAGTCGCACACTGAGTGGTTAAAGGAACCGATCGCTGTCATTGGACTTTGTGCGTAATATCGCCGCATCTTCTAAACTGCTCTGCGGACTGAGCGCACTCACTGATCCTTGTTCCCCAAAACACCACAACCTGCAGAACTTTAGCTTCTCAGTCTGTTCACCCCAGCAAAGCACTTTCCAAGAGATCTGGATAAGAGAAAAACAGAACTCCAAGACTACTCCTCGCTGCAGCAAGGAAAGGGAACCATAAATCCACTTGGCCTGCACTGGGATTATTGGTTTGATATCGTCTGCAGAAAGTGGATTACAACTTCTAACGGGCTGTGATCCCTACTGGTGAGTATAGAAGCCTGCATGCCCCCCAGTTTGCACTGTTTTAACTTAACTAACAGTGGACCGTGTGTTTTGTGTGGATCATAACGCTGCTTGATGGATTTGGATAAAAGTTCTTGACAGATGTGATGTGTGAAACATGCCCCCACACCCCCTCCTCTCTGCCTGTCAACCATATGTCACCGTCATGCAACACAGAAAAACGTAGGCAACCATAAGTCATTTTATATGGATTAATATACAAGATCATTTAAAAACACCCTGCTGTGAATGCTCTGTTGTTAACGGGACTCATGTAAAGTCAGACAATGCTCTTTGTGCTGCGTCTCCACTTCAAATCCTTGCACCTGGCTCCCTCTCCTGGTTTATCAGGCAGCCAAAGACACTCAGCACCTTTAATCTATTAAATGAAGATAATAGTTCACACATTTTTCAGTAAATTACAGAGCCGTGCAGTTATTATTTTACGATTATAATTTAATTGCTGTGCGAATTTCTGCACACACACATCAATATCTCAGAAAAACATATTCAAATCAACGTCAGCATTTATCCAAAGGCTCCAAAATGCAGGCCACTGGCTACTTTAAAAAATGATGCTTAAAATTGGCCTAGTCAATCATGAAACGATGCCATAATTTGGAACCCCAGGATTTCCCGTTCACAATAATTTGTTGAGAAAATATTTTTTTAGGCCGTTGTATTTTATTGTTATAATATTTTAGATAGTTTTGAAGACAGAGAAAATTAAAAATGAGAAATAGAAAAAATATTTCGGCCCATATTTGACTCAAAGGTTAAATAATTACATACATTTTCTTACGGTAAAAGAATCGTTTGGATGCATATTTTCTGTACTGGTTTGATCCTAATGGATGAAGTCATTCTGAAACCGCCCTTTCCAATGATCCAGTGCAACAGCAGCGCCCGATGTTTTTATCATTTTTGACGATGCTATATTCTAATTGTTCTCTTGCTATAATTTGTTCAATTTGATGCCACCTCCACGGACAGAAATCGGCAGGGTCGTCGTCAGTCATCCGCTCAGGTTCTGTGAATACTTCACTCGGGTCAAATCGTTTGCAGGGGTCACGGAGCGCAGGATTTACGCAGCGCTCACAGCAGATGCCAAACGCTGGATTTTATATCTGAGTCTAACAAATCGTGAGTTACGCGCCGGGTTGAATAGCTGCAGCCGCCGAGACGAATAAATCCGTTTTATGAGATATTAATTCATAATTAATAGACTACGCTCTTGTTTCTCTTAAAATGAATTTTTACTGTTCTCTCCTCTGATTGGCTGAGACTCGTTAACTGCGCGCACCTGTGCCATAGGGACGGTTCATTCAAATATGATTACGCACAATCATGCGGCACATCCAGTTTGGCGCAAAAACTAATATGAAATTGCCAATGTTAATTATCCGTGAATTAAAATATGTGTTCGCTTGCTGCTCCAGCTCTGGTTTAAAATCAGTGGCAAACCGCCGCCCTCTGTGGACCATCGCTTTAATTTATCTGGATGAGGTGCAAGAAACATAACATAACCTCAGCAACTGCTCTACTGAGGCAAAATGAAAGCATATGATCGTGTGCGCGCTCGCGCGTGTGTGCGTGCACGCGCGCGCACCAGGGCGCTGGGTGAATGATGGTGAACTTGGCCTTGGCTTTAATGAGTATTAGGCAGGGCCCAAGTCTCCACGACACAAGCCTGGAAAATAACGCAGCATGACAAATTAGAGCTGCTCTCAGACCCAAACTTCACACACGGCCCAACTCAGGGGCTGGCACATCGGTTTAACTCGGAAATTTAAGGGTAATTATTTTAACTCATTTTCTGCCTATATGGCGGCCAGACTCTATCACCAAACGCTACGCAGATGTCTGCACATATATTGACATTTTCCCCTTTGTAATTACTTTTGATTTTCGAAAATTGAGCTCTAAAATCATCAGACAGCATCACCCGCTGACGTGGCTCCTGACAGGTAGATCCACGTTCCATTAATTAGCTGAAGATGAGAATTAATTTCAACATACCTTTGATTATTTCATTATTTGTCAGATTTCATATTCAATAGCTAAGCGCGTCGTAGTTCCCGAAAAATGAAGTTAAAAAAAATCCAACATGTCTTTCTTGTAATTTATGCATTTTGTGTTCTCTTCTAAATCCTATTGAGATGTTTGCAATTAACTGTAATGAAAACTTATTTAAAAACGAATCTGTGTGACAGTATTATTATTTCACAGAGGTCTGTTTCTTATTTACAGAAATTAACTAAATCAAATCTTGTCAACAGGAGTTGATCAGGTCTGCCATTGGTTAAAAATGGTGCAAATACAGATCAAATAATGGGTTTTATTTAATAAGTCTGCATGTTTAGGATCTAATGTTGTATGAATCATATTTGCAGTAAAATTAAAATCATATTTGTTGGTCATATCAATAGTAAATGTGTAACCTTAAATGTATTTAAAATAAGCTATTGGCCACACATACATATGCACACACACACACTGACTCACTCACTCATTCGTTCTGCATCTTTCTCTTTGCGCATTTCAAGTGAACTGTCAGGAATGTGTCTAGTTGGCGTTTTATGGTCATTGTGTCTTTTCCAGCTCTTTGTCTATCAGTCGTATGTGATTCACACTCAGACCTGCTGCCAAATGACGTCTCAGCAAGCACTGATATCCTCAGGGCACTCATATCACACACACACACACACACACACACACACACACACACACACACACACACACACACACACAAACACACACACACACAATCTCAGTCCAGTTTGCATGCAAAAGAGAGTTTCACTATAGAGGCACATAGCTGAAAGTATTTCTCCTACATTCCCCATCGTACATTTTGACATTGCATGTCTCCTGTCTTTTTTCCCCCTGTATCATGCACAATAAACTGTGTGTGAGAGACGAAACGTCCAGACATGCAGACTGACGTGCATCCTGTTCTCTGTCCTCCCTCAGATCAGCGGCAGTATGAACCTGGGGCTGGGCTGTTTGCGTCGGCCTGTCTGCTGGCCCTTTGGCAGCGTGTTGGACTCCAGACACTGCGTCTTTGCCCTCACTCTGCTCACACTCCTCATGCAGGTGGTGGTGGAGGCCAACTCTTGGTGGTATGCATTCATTCTCTCCATATGTGCAGTATTTCTGTGTGTGTGTGTTGTAATTTTTGCACAGTGTTTTGTGTGTGTGTACTTGTCATATAACGAGTTGAAATTGTCAGATTTTAAAACATAATTTTCTCTTTTCACTCTCACATGAATCCCATGTGTAAACAGGGAAGTCTAAGAAGCAAAAACATTAAGATTGACATTGATTTAAAAAAAGCTATCAGTGTTTGTTTTTGTTTCTGCGTTTCAGACTTGATTTCAGTCCTGTATGTGCATGTTTGCTAAATAATCCTCAGCTTCAGTTGCGCCACATATGAAGTAATCCAACATGCTGACTGTGCCACATTAACTTTTCAGGAAGACCTTTTTTTTTTCTCCCTTATTTTCTTTCTTCACTTATTGCCAAACCAAAATTATGAATATTATAGAAAACATAAAATGCTGTGGTTTATGAGTCGGCGTCAAAATATGTGCAAACACGAACACGGTGTGTGTGACTGCACGTGTGTTTGCGTGTGCATACACACACACACACACACACACACACACACTGCCATTGGGAGAAAAGTCCATATTTGAGCATGCTGAAGTTGTGATAGGGGAAAAGAGTGTTTACCAGTCACCATAGAAGCACTACTTTGGCCAAATCACAACTCCTCACATCCCTCGGCTGTTTTCTGTGTCTTTACCTAATTGTGCACTTGTATTTGTATATGCCGACTTGAGTGCTTGCGGAAGAACATGAAGCATTTACAGTAAACTCACACTTCCTGTGTACGACTTTTATTTACATCAGAAGAGCGGATCAAAGCAAGTGGTGACATCATGTGGTGATGGACCAATTATATGAAAATAATAATTTAAACTATTAATTTGAAGAGGATTTCTACAGATAAACATAGTTTAATGGGCTCGGCTCAGTAGGCGACTACATTAAAGGTCCAATAATGAGTTGGATTACGGGCCCAGCTGAGGAGTCGCACATTACCACAGACCTTTTGGAAAGCTCTGCTTGGAGCACAAACTGTGTGTGTGTGAGTTTCCCCTTTGAGAGGACACACAGGTGTGAATGATTTAGAGCGTCGGAGCAGAAGTCTGCTCGTGTGTGTGTGTGTGTGAGACTGAGCGTACTAACTGTGTGTATGTTGATTTCTTTTTTTCCCCTCTGTGTGCTTGTGTGTAAGTCTGCGTATGTTGTGTGTGTGTGTTTCCAGTCTGCGTTCCCTCGCTGCTGAGTTCCCCCAGTTGATCAGGTTACACTGGGGGCTAATTGTCTCTCTCTTGGGGCTCGGGGATGGGCTGCTCTAATTGTCCTGTGGCCTGGAACCAGATGCTCATACGAGTGTTTCCCTCTTTCTCTCTTTCAACTGTGTTTGTCTCTGTCTCTTTCCCCCTTTGAATTCATTTTTATTTCCCTTCTTCAAAAGGTTACACAGAATTCATGGCTAAGAGCTGTCTGTGAGGAAACATGAATTATGACGAACGTTTCAGCACAACGTAGGAATATATTGTTTCTTTTTAGTGGGAATTGTACGAGCTTAGTCAGCTGAATATTACTGAATATTACCCAAGACGGTGGTTTCTGACCTAAAGTTGGAAATACACCATGAGTCCACAAGACACATCTGGAAGGTTTGTGTTCTTTTCTTTAAGGAACAAAAATCAAATTGCGCAAAACTACATTTTCTGACTTTTCTTACATCTTACGTTTTTATAAAATACTGTGGAGTTTGATATCACACTCTTTCTGAGCACGCTCACAGCTCAGAGTTTTAATATTCAACCTGTGGATTGGGTTTATTTTCAGGCACTGGCTGTCACAAGTAAATGAGGGTGGTGAACTTAATGCTTCAAAGTGTCTGATTCTTCTTTTAATTCTTTCTTTTTTGAATCTTTTGACCAAGTTCTTTTACTTTTATTCCTCTTTCCCTCTTTTCTCTTTCTGACTCCCGTCTTTCTGCTTCCATTTATCATATGCTCTTGGCCCTAAATGGCACATTTCTAGTGCAGTGTCAAGAGAAGTGTGCAGAGTTTCACTCCATTCAGTGACTGTTTCTCATTTCAATGATTAACATACTGCAGTTCCATCCACAAGCAGGGAGAAAGCAGCTGTTGATTGTGGATTTGGCCTGAAAACTTGCCATACACGTTTTTTTTTTTATGGCACACGAGTGAAAACAACTGCGCTATTTGTCTCACTCATCCAGGTCTCTGGCCATGAACCCTTTACTGATCCCAGAGGCCTACATCATCGGTGCCCAACCTTTGTGCAGCCAGCTGGTGGGCCTGTCACAGGGCCAGAAGAAGCTGTGCCAGCTGTACCAAGACCACATGCAGTACATCGGTGAGGGGGCCAAGACAGGCATCAGAGAGTGCCAGTACCAGTTCAGACATCGGCGCTGGAACTGCAGCACAGTGGACAACTCTTCTGTTTTTGGACGGGTCATGCAAATAGGTAAGGATTAGGCAAATATGAATAAAATCACATATTTGAAGATATGTTTTCACAATTACCAACACATGCACATGTTTGCAGCACGTACATATGCATTAAGAATCCTCCCTTAATTCATTCTTCCACTGACCCTCGTTTGAGTGTCTGTGAAAGTGTGTGTGTGAAATGTATGGGGCTGCTGATTCTCAGCAGCTGTGTGGAGGGAATAGTTGGTGGGTGAGGTTGCTGGATAAATCACATGTGGCTTTGGCCTGCTCAACCAGCTCCCGACATGGAGCAGGAGGGAGGCAGAGAATCTGCTTTTCCCCTGACGAATGGGAGACAATCTAACACACATACATGCACATATGTATGTATATATATATATATATATATATGCGCACACACACTGGCGCACGTTCTGCCGAGTTGGACTGTAGCTGCAATGTATTTATAAGTAATAAGAGTGCAGTGGGTGTATGCACCAATACATCACCTTGTCAGAGATTACAGTGTATATGTATGTGTGCGTGTTCATGTTCATGGAGCATGTTCAGATCTTATAGAAAATTCAAGGGCTTGACAATCCTCTCTTGAAAGCCATTCCCACTCCTGGATCCTGTCATTTACCATGGTTTGTTTTAGTTTTCTTTGGATGTTTGCCTTCACCTCAGGGGCTAATGTAAAGGTGGTTTACTATTTATTGACCATAACTCTCCGGCTGAATAATAATGAATCTTTGCAATGTCCGTGCTGGGATCGTAGCAGCGGGTCTGGCTGCGTCGTGGCAAAATCTGAACAGATGCCGTCAGCAGTTGTGGTGCTCACGTTTTGGGATTTTTTTCAAATTCCTCTTCAGTAATGAGAGATGTGCATTTTTATCATGTTGCTTGTCTTTAAAGGGTCAGTTCACACAAATCCAAAAAAAAAAGAGACAAAAAATTCCCACCCACTCAAACTGCACTCAGAAGGTTTTGCTTTTTCATTTGTCCAGATAATGAGATATCCATCTCTAAGAGATCTGCTCCTGCCCTAACACAATTAATGGAATGGAATTTCATTTGTGGCGCTCAGAGCTGTAAAAAAAACATTAAATGCACACAGCAGCAACTTGGCTTTCCAGAAATAATGTTCCAACTGCTCTGGGTAATCCACACGATATGCTGTCAACTGTTTTCATGGTGACAATTTTTTTTTCTGGTAGAATGTGGTTCTACTGAAAACTGATCACAGTGAGAAATAATGAGGACATTGTTTCTGCGAAGAGAACTTGTCGTTATAACGTGAGCACTAAAAACTCAATTTCACTGACTTTGCTTTATGCTCGGGTCGTCGGCATAACTGAAACTATTTGCGTTGATTGTTAGTGTTTGTTTTCTTTTACATTTTTTTAAATTTAGATGAGTTGATCATGCAATGCATTGGTTTTTTTTTTAGATTCCCTGCTAGGTCTGTTTTTGCTCCATTCTTGCTGATTCAGCTGAGTCTGTGTCTCTGGTGCTGCCGACTCCCTCTCCACAGATCAGTCTTCATAGAAACCTCATCAGCAGCCGTTCCTCTCCCTCCCTCTCCCTCCTCAACATCCCTCCTCCTATCTCAGGCCGCTCTGGGCCAAGTAAACACGTCCTCCTCTGCACTGTCCGTCTGTCCATCTGAACACCCATCTTACTGTCTGTCTGCTGGCTCGGGACACTGCCGGGTGATTTAAAGTTGAGCTCCAGGTGGAGCTGGCGTGGTTTGGTCCGGACCCTCTCCCCCCTGCCCAAGGTGGAGTAGAGGAGAAGGGAAGCTGCAGTTTGGGAGACATCAGTTTGTCTGTCTTCAGGTGCTATTAGGTCCAATATCCTCAGGCTGATTGTTCTAGACGAATAAATCAACCCCTCTCTGATCAGCTCCTGCCAGAGTGTCCCACCTGGGTTTCTCTTAGACTTTCCAATAGGTATCTTTAATCCTTGTTCCTCTTCTCCATCATTGTCCTGTGATATTAAGCGCGTGCATGTGTCCTCATTTCTATTTGGCTTCCTTTTTTTTTCTCCTTTTAATGTCTTTTTCTGAACTTATCTTTTCAGTCATCTTGTCTTTCTCTTCCCTCGTCTCCCATGCTCTGTCCGTCTGGTATTGTCATTAAAGCCTTCTCTCTGAAGGTTTAGCCCAGCAGGTATAAGAGCTGTGCATTTTTATTTTGTAGCAACCCCTGTCTTCAATGTCAACACAAGGCCTCATGTTGGCTGCTTCCTTTTTCATTGCTTATCTCCTCATCTTGGTTTCCTCGTGGAAATTGTAGACTGTGGCTTTGTACAGTAATTGATAGTAATGGACAGAGCATTTAGTGACAGAAAAATCTGCTTACATGTAATTTTCTGTGGTTCTACTAAGATTCCCAGCCTCTTGTCTCAATAGAGGAAATACATGAGGTAGAAACAGTGGGAGTTAATGAGCGATGGCTCCAGAATCGCTGTTGTGACAGATGAAGAACAAGAGTCACTGTCACTTTGGATTTGGGGGAACTGGCAGCTGCTTGTTAAGAGGCATGTGTGTCACTGGAGGGCGCTCTCCTCTCTCTGGCTGAAGCCCAATAACAGCAAACCAGATTTCACTGTTCAGACTGTTGGTGATGAGGAGCCTGCAGGACTTGGCTGAGGTGCTCTGTAATCTTAAGTGTATGGTGAATGCTGTCATATGACATCACATATCATAACACGCTGCAGATTGTTAAAGCAAAATGACAGTGAGACAAATTCACTATAAACTAAATACACATGCATGACCTATACAAAAAAAGAAGCCGTGGACGGTTTTGCCAAATGATAAAACTGCATTCTCACATTTCTCATTCACTCTTATGTTGTCAAATTTGATATGACATTCCTGTTTTGCTTTGTGTGTCCACAGGCAGCCGAGAGACGGCGTTCACTTATGCCATCAGCGCAGCGGGGGTGGTGAACGCGGTGAGCCGTGCCTGCAGAGAAGGGGAGCTCTCCAGCTGTGGGTGCAGTCGTGCGGCTCGCCCCAAAGATCTGCCCCGGGACTGGCTGTGGGGCGGCTGTGGAGACAACCTCAACTACGGCTACAGGTTCTCCAAGGAGTTTGTGGACGCACGCGAGAGAGAGAAGAGCTATCCGAAAGGCTCGTACGAGAGCGCACGGCTGCTGATGAATCTCCACAATAACGAGGCTGGACGGAGGGTGAGAGACCGGGATTACATGCACAAACACACTTACAAAGGGATTTTAGATGTCACCAGATAAGAGGAGAGCAGAAAGAGATAAGCTGCAGGCCCCAGAATGAGACCGACCAGTGATAGAAAGAGCAAGAGGAGTTTGGAGGTGAGACAGTCCAGGGCGATCAGACAGGTCTCAGCTGATCATGTGTGCAACAGCTCCGTCTGCTCTCCCCCTCCTGAGGCTTTGATCTGTGGGGAGATGGAGTCACTGGAGCTGCAGCTCTGGGGTTTCTTTTCTGTTCCAAACATCTTGAAACCACCTCAAAGGAAACGCAATAGCAGATATCTGTTGCCAGGCTGTTCTCTCTCAAGGAGGACAAATGAGTGGACAGCATCTTTTATTCAGTGCACCAGGGGAGACATGGACAGGATCATTTAGTCGTTTAGGACAAATTACAGCTTCATAAGATCATAAACAGCGGATTGTGCAAATACTTATGTAGACAGGACAAATTAGAAATATGAAACATTTGGATGTTTTTTTTGCAATTTGCCACATAAGAATAAGCATTCCTGCAAGTTTATATAACCCAAGTATTTATTTTTCCTTTTTCTATTCCCCTCTTTCAGACCGTGTCGGACCTTGCCCACGTGTCGTGCAAGTGCCACGGGGTGTCTGGCTCCTGCAGCCTCAAGACCTGCTGGCTGCAGTTGGCGGACTTCCGCAAGGTGGGTGATGCGCTGAAGGAGAAGTACGACAGTGCTGCAGCCATGAAGCTCAACACGCGTGGAAAGATGGTGCAAATGCACAGCAAGTTCAACGCTCCCACGAGCCACGACCTGGTGTACATCGAGTCCAGTCCGGACTACTGCCTGAAGAACCAAAGCACGGGCTCCCTGGGCACGGTGGGACGCCTTTGCAACAAGACGTCAGAGGGCATGGATGGTTGCGAGCTGATGTGCTGCGGCCGCGGCTACGACCAGTACAAGGCGCAGATAGTGGAGCGCTGCCACTGCAAGTTTCACTGGTGCTGCTACGTCAAGTGCAAGCGCTGCACCAAAATCGTAGACCAATTTGTCTGCAAGTGAGAAGAGGAGCGTTGCCTGTGTGTTTGTTTGCAGACGATGGGCGTCGATCTGCGTGTGTTCATGAGCAGAGGAGCAAAAGGAGTTGCACACAGTGAGAGAATGGAAGAAACTATATAAATTATATTTATAGAGTTAAACAATTATGCCATTGCAAAAAGACTGACTCTTTTTTTTTTTTTTTCAAAAAAAAAAATCCTATGTCTTCAGAAACTGAGAGTATCGTGAAATATTTATTTTGAGATTGTTATGTTATATTTTGGCCCAGTCATCACCGGCTGATTTAAACCCATACAAGTGCCTAAAAAGTGGCTGGAAACATTTCCAGCCACACCATTTCCTAATTTCAAAATAACATCACTTTTCTTGTCAGATGGGTCACACTGATTGCAAAATTGGACGGTGCCTCCCATTTCCTAACGAGAGTAGAGTTTGATATTTGTGGCACAGTTGAATAAGAGGTTCCTGATTTGTTGTTCGAGATGTTGGTAAGAGACTGATGTGTTTCCGTGGGGCCCAGTCCACAAACCAGCCTTCGCATCCACACCGAAGTCTTCTTGTCCCCTCTCTCATCACTGTTGGTTCTTGGAGTACAGTGGCCACAGGGCTGTTTAAGGGTTTGGGCCTTTTTATTAAGTTGTCCCAGACGCCTTTACAGTTCCCAAGGTGCTGCAGCAAGCCCTCCACCATTATGCACTTTGATACAGAGGCTTAAACCTGTCTGTACGTGTCTGTTCAGCTGTTTTTTACTACAGTGCATCAGCTAATATATCAATATTATAGCTTACATTCTTTTCCATATTAATTCAGATTATCCATTTAACATTATTCTTCAATACTTAACATGGTTTGAATATATATGGGCAATGTTGTGGTTACAGTGGTGAAATATTCAATGCTCTGTGTATATAGTATGTCTATCCAGCCAATCAGTAAACTGTATTTATTTTCTTTAACCCGATCCTTCTTTAATCTTCAAACAGAAAAACATCTGAGATCAACATTTTGTCGGACATCAAGTTTCGGAGTCACTTTTAAAAAAATTTTTTTCCTCACTGTTGCGGCTCTTCACTGTTTCTTTTGTAAAGGGAAAAGCACCTTATTGTTTGGAAACACACTATTTCTTCACTCATGTTGAGCTTTACCGTTTTACACACACACACGTCACAGATGTTCAGATTTTATCATCGCCACAAATTTCCAAAACCACTCAGTTAACAGCTCACTGTCCCTGTGATGATTCTCAATAGACAAACTGTTCCTACCAATCCAACTATGTATATTTATAAGCTTCTCCATGAATTTGAGGTTTGTTAAACTTAATGTGTTATAGCTGATATTTTGTTACTTTTTACAAATTGGCTCAATGCTCTACTTTGTTTCAATAAATATCAAATGTAAAACCAGTGGAGGAGTAGTTGCTCACAGTGTTTATTCAACTTGTGTTTATCCTCTTTTCATTTCCTGACATAAACCTTATTTCCCGTTCAACATATACACTGAAAAAAGAAAATTGTTTACCACCTGAACTCTCAGGAGTTGGACATCACACTGGCGTGATCAAATCACATGAAGGGTTGAAAACTTTACAGTGTGAAAAAAATGAGAAAACATTTGCCTGAAAAACCTTTTTGAAAAATAAAAGGGATTTAACAATTTATCAAAATAGCCCAGGACTCTCAATGCTTAAAAAGTGAATTTTTCATGAGAAATATTTTTTTTCTAATTAAAAATGAGTTACTGAGTTAATATATTTTCTTAACTTTAACTTTAATTTGAACATTTAAAAATCCCAATCAATTGTGTATAATTGAAGTAAAAGTTGTTCCAGCACTTTTCTTTTTCATAGTACATTTCTTTTTAATCGAATATTTCAGTGATTTATTATTTTTTTCTTTAACCTTCCGTCATTTATTCCTCACCCGTGGTCGGATTTAGTAACAGACGTTCAAACCCACGTCGGATGACAGCTGTTTTAGGCGTGGAACGAACAAAGACGACAAGAGCTTTGGAAGATGGCCTGGAGATTTGGTGTCTCTCAGGGGGATGGTTGAGGTTGAATTATAAGCGCCCTTCAACAATCCGGTGACAGTGGATCAGTTAATGGAATGATTAATCATATTGGAGAATAAGAAGTGGGGGATTTTTCAAACTTTTTTTTCGATGTGGGGGGATGGGGCTGTCTGGAAGACGACTGGGCCTTGTCAGAGTCTGCTGGAGCTCAAGAGGAGACGCAGAGACCAGGAGAGAAGATTGGGTAATGAGAAACGGGGGACTGCATAAAGGCTGGATGAGAGGGGAGTAATAAGGAGAGGGGAGGCCCGAGGGAGAGCAGCAGCGAGAAAGTGCTTTAAGGAAAGTAGAGCTGAAGGACTTCCATTACAGTGTAAACGCTCCTGACATTGACTAATATTTACACTGGTAAAATGATACTGACTTTAGGAGCACATCCCATATGTGACCCCGTCAATTGGCCCCATATGTGTGTACTTGCATGTGCACCCACTTGCACAAAACGTGTTACATCATGACAAGTGTTTACATTTCTGATTGGTGTCACGCAGGCCAATATGCAAAGAGAGGAGATAGAAAGTTAGTGAGGAGGGCGAGGAATTGACAGAGGATAAAAAAAAAAAGACCAGCAAGAGGTTTTATGATCCCTCTTGTCAACAGCAAGGTTTATAAGGATATGAAATCACCTTTCCTCAACTTTCTGTCTCATACGTACATGAAGGTCAGAAATACTTGATTCCTGGGATGTCTGAGTGAGTGACTGACACCAGCACAATTCTTCTGGCTGTGGCACAAACTGAAACCCAGGTGTGCTGCAGGCGGGCGAAACGTGACACCCACAGGTGCACAGGTACGACTTACCTGACAGACTCGTTTAGAGAAAGACACACAGATACTTCCAGATGTTTAAACAACATACGTCAAGAGAAAAATGTTTTGGCAGGCTCCCACCTACCGCTTGATAGGTGATGTGGGCGACTGCGTAAATGTTTACACGCCTGTTCTGCAGAGAATAACTGCGTCTTTTTGTGGCTGTGGTCACAGGGTGATAAGGTTGTGATTTAGGTTTGCACACACAATTAACTGTGCACCACAAGAGCACTTAGAAGCTTCAGGAGTGCACCCACACTTTAGAGGAGGTGCGCAGCAGACATTTTGAGGCGATGTAAAACCTGGCAACTCTTTGTCGTCTGCTCCTCAAAGTTAATCTAAGAAAACAGCAGCCTGTCTAAGATGTAGCCCTCTTCCATCTATCTCACATCGCTCTCATATTTTCCTCCTCCTATAATCTCCCTTTCTCACAGAAAATAAACAAAAACACATGTTGACGGGAATGGTTTATTTCCCAGAAGCAACGTTGATGGTTTCACATTGTCAAAATGATGAAAAATGCAAAAAACTCAAGGGTTTATGACAAGCAAAGACGATGATTACAACAAGGGAGGGAACAGGCTGCATAAAACACGGCTAACCGAGTGGCTTTACTCTCCTACATCTTCTCTTACATCTACCGCGTTCAAATTCCTCTGAGGTTCTTCAGGACGAATGCGTTTTCCTATAACAAAGCAGCTGGTTGATATGAGGCAACCTCCCGCTGCTGAAGTCAGATCTGCTGACCGCAAATTTATAGATTCATAAATATTTTGTTGATTCTGTTCCTGTTGTGGAAAAGGCTGAACTAATGTTCTACTGTAAAGGAAATATACCAATGCTGCACATATTGAGGTAATACATCTACCCCACATTTTACCATCTGTGAAACAAAACCTCAGCTTGAACTTTCGCCCGCGCCGTGTTATTTTAACCACGCTACACCGTGGCCTGAAGAGTTTCGGGGTACATAGAAACTGTCTCGAATGTTCAGAGCTACATGAAACTCTGCCTGGAGCAACACATGACGATCACTGCAGAAGACTTCTATTGGACATTAAACACCTTCTCTCTACTGATCAGCGCTGGTCGGCTTTGTGTTTAAAGGCTCACCAAGCAGAGCTCCAGAGCTGTCAGTGCAACAGCTCTGGGAAAGCTCATCACTCCGAGCAAAAGTGGAGCTTGTTCCATTCGACCAGTTCTTACTGTAAAACTTTCATAAAGCGAGACAAACCGGGCCAAACTGAGAGCACTCAGCAGGGCTGCATTTAGAGCTATTTGGGATTGTGGTTGTGTGTTTTAGAGCGAGAGAGGGCAGGACACCGCAGCGTGACGTCGCAAACAGTCTGCACTGGATCAGAGGGATGGGTCAGTGCCACAAAGTTTCCGGCCCCCCTCCTCTCTGTCCCTGCCAGTTCTATCCCAGTGCTGCCGCCCCCCCTCCCCTAAGAAACCACTCACACCACAAGTTGTTTCAATGGGGCACAACTGCGACTGAAAATAGAAGGGTTAAACATAGAGGTCACAGTTTCTCAATGTGCATGACTGAGGCTTTTGTGTGTGTGTGTGTGTGTGTGTGTGTGTCAGTTCAATTACTGTCCCTATCCTAATAACTTTTATTTGCAAAGTTTATCATATACTGTGTTGAACTGGCTACCATGGTTACTCAATTATGAATTAGCCCCATGTCGTATAATCACGATTTACAGAATGCAGTTGCAAACTAGAACAATTGAGAATGTCCCAGGAGAGAACTGCAAGTGGAAATGTAAAGGAACATATTGGTGTGTGTGTGTGTGTGCGTGTGTGCGTGTGTGTGTGTGTGTGTGTAGCATTGAAGTAGTACTGTATAGTGCACTGCAGCTCATCTCGCTTTATTGCTCACAGATGTGGAAACATTTTCACCTTCATATGACAGTAAAGGATTACGATCTGGCGTTCTGTCTTGAATGTCATACAGAATGACCGTTCTACCAAATTAAGTTTTTCTGCACTTTAATAGATTTTGCAGAGCGCTCATGAAAAAGGTAAACATTGACTGTGGACTATTCCGCTCTGACATCTGATCTGTTGTTCTTAGAGACCCCGATGCTGCGTGTTTCTGTCATCTCACTGCTCTGCCCTCGTACAACTCCATTTTTAAGTCAGTGTGGGTTACATACACACACACTGTCATCGCATGGGATCTTCTGTATCGTTCCTCTTCTCTCTGGTGGAGGTGGTGATGTGTGTGTTTGTGTGTGTGTGTGTGTGTGTGTAGCTCTGCCCCACAGGGAGCTGAGTGCCAGGTCAGAGCCAGTAGCTGAGTGATTCTGTCAGCCTGTTAAGCCTTCGTGGATTACACTAAAGTGGGCCCCTGGGGTTGCTCCGACATCAGCGCAGCTCTGCCCAGTTATGGTTAAAGTATCACACGGCTGTTATTGAGCTTCCTTTTCCGTCCTCAGTGTCTAGAACCAAATTTACACCTACAATACATATATCATAGGTCTGCACATTATACAGGAGATGATGGAAATGACTGTAAAAAAGCTTGTGCTGCACCGCAAACAGAACATTTTATGCAACAGAAATAAAATGATGTATGAAGGAACACTGTCAGATGCTATGAACTACTTGGGAAAGCAATAAGAGAAGTATATACTGGTAATTATCTTTAATAAGAAACTCCTGTTTTGCAACACTTAGGTGTACAGTAAAACTTGAGAAGCACACTTAAAGTGCAGAGGCTCAATTGCCACTTGAACACAGACATTTTCTGGAAACTGTTCACATCAGACACAGGCAAAATAAAAATTCTCTCATACAGTTGGAAGGAATATTTGTGACTTTACAGAAACTGAATAAAGATCAGTCCCCTAGAAATACTTAATTACATTCACAAAATCTGGATCATTATCCAGATCTGCACAAAATCTCACCTGTTGTTTTCATGAAAAATCTTTGTATTATTTCTTCAGAACCTCACAAATATGTGGTAAAACCATAAAACACCCTATCTCACAAAAGAAGTCCCGGGATCCATCCCATGAGACGAATCCATACCAGAATAAATTGGGTTCTCCCCTGATCCACTTCACATCTTTCCACCAAGTTTTGTGGAAATCTCTTCAGTAGTTTTTGCGTAAAATAACCTCCTTAGTAAAGGTAAATATATCCTTCATTATAATTTATAAAAAAGTGAGTCACCTCAAAATGAATTCATTAATTTCAGTCTCAGATGAACAGTCCATTCTTCTCTTCAGAAACTTTTTGGAAATACGACAACAACATGGACAAAAGGAAAAATCTTCATAAAACAGACTCACGTCATCAAGTTGATGTAATACGTTGTCATCTCATCACAGTGAGAAGTGAAAGAGGAAAAAACAATCAGAGAAGGGAAATGGCAGAGGAAGCACACAGACAGTGACTGATGCGTTCCTGCTCTCTCAGATGAAGTCATTTGCTTTAAAATTCGTATTAATGAAGCATATCAGTGAAGTGTTGAAGTTCAGGTTTAAGAGGGATCCTGAGAGTCGCTGGCAATTAATCAACCCAGACTCCCACCCCCCACCAATCTGATGTGAACAATCTCTCAAATATTTTTAATTTATCTTTGACAGAACCTGTAAAATAATCTTTTCACTTATTATGCTGAGGTGAAATTTGGATTATATATGATATGAAGAACTGGACCTATGTGAGGTGAGTGTGTAGTCTGGCACATATAATGCACAATAGGGAAAATCTGAAACTCTGACAGGATTAAAACTGAGCGCCAAGAATTAAGTCCTGGGTGATGATGAGCCACTGTCTGAAGACAAGTCAAATAAATCAGAGAAACAGACAAACTACTCCTCTGTGTTGAAAACAAATACAGCAAATGGATCGTATTATTACTGCGAGTGAGCATGGAGGCCCAGTCATGCAATCATGAAACAGAGCGAGCCGTGCCACTGCCAGCCTCAATAGTAAGAAACAGCAATGCTAAAAATCCCCCACGTAGGTCACACAGGATGCGCTCCGACTGAGAACTAGAGACGACACACACACACACACTCACACACACACACACACACACACGCCCATCATAACTTTTACCATCACAGAAAAAAATGTAATGGACCAAAGGAAAACATATTTTTCCAACAGTTTTGGCCATTTCTCTCCTGATGACTGACACCCGGGCTAGTTAGTGCCCTCATTAAAAAGCACTTAATGAAATAGGGTGTTTAAACAGGGCCTTTACACTGAGGTCTTTGTGGTTAATGAATCAACAGCTTGCAGATGGAAAAATGGAATCGCTGGATATGCAGGTAATGTCCTGCTAGATCCAATAAACCTTACACCTTTTTAAAGGTGAATATGGCTCTGTAAGGCCCTCTGTCTGCTCATGGAACATTCACACTTCCTATTGGCTTTGACTTGTCTCAGAGGGGGGCTCGGAAAGGCCACCTTATTCCCACATATTGTATGTCGTGTTTATTTGTCTGATTTGGCAAGGAAATCTATTCGAAAATATTAGCAGTTAGGTTTTCTTGAAGTAATTCCTTGGTGTTGATTTTAGTGCCACACCCAGAGATAAACACTGGAAAGGGAGATTTTGAATTTGTTGTTCAGCTACTCTTTAGAACCTCTCAGTTTGTGAGAGAGTGAAGCGGTGGAGTTGGCGGATCCGCTCGTGCAGCCGTCAAGAGTATTGTGTTCAAGATGAATACTCTCTCATCATCACTAAATGAGTCTGTTTGACAAGCTGACAGAGGAGCCGCTCGGAAACATTCCTGGAGATATAAAACAGAATGTGAAAAAACTAAAAACAGGAGATAAAGCGAAAGCAAGATAGAGAGGGAATAAAATCAAAACAAAAGAAGCAGCAGAATATATGAGGTGATGCTGCAGTCCAGCATTCTGGTCAAATCACTTCCCTCTTGAACAATATTAAGGTCAGACAACGGTTAGCAAAACTATGGTTTAGATTAGATGAAAATACCACAAGTTTTCCCTTCATAATTCACATAACATTGAAAATATGCAACAACTGTCAATCAGCGCAGGCATACATGTCAATGTATTCCTGTTTTTGAAGCAGGAATGCTGATTTCACTCGACCCAAATCTTTTGCAACAGGTGTTGCACAATGTGTTGTTAGATGTGTGTTTCTTTTGTGGTGACAGTGTAAATCTGAGGTTTTGGTACATGGTCGGCAGCAGGTATTTATGTGTTATGAGAAAGAGAGTGAGGGAGAGAGTGGGACTAACCTGTCCATGCAGATGAGAGCTGGCACGCTATTTTAAAACACGACATAATTCAACAGCTCATTGCCTTCGCCTGCTTTCCTCCAGTGTAATCAATCTCTTGGGCCCCGGTTCCATAAAACACCATATTTCAGTCTTCAACATGATGAAAATCTGACAAATTATAGCTCTGCATGTGGAGCCATAAAAAACATGTATTTATTGCAATGTTAATTAGCTAGAGTTGTATAAAGCCTCCAAATCAAACAATTAAGCCCACTTAATCATATTAGAATACAAAATATTTCAAGCGTTAATTTAATTCTATAATAAGAAGCATGTGCAATGGAAACTTCAATAAAAAATCTAACGTTTCCATAAGCCATGTTTTGGGGATGTCTATTAGTGTGTGCATGTGTGTGTGCACGCACAATGCTCAATGCTTATGGTAGCTCACTGACCCACTCAGTTTGCTGTGTAACTCCTGTGTTGAGGGGCCACCCTTCCTCAGCCGCTTGGTTATCCAGCTCACATCAAAGCTGATGGAAGGCTGGCTCGTGGCCCAGCACCATGACAGACTGGCGGGGAGCCCGGAACTCGAGCCCCTGGATTGAGGCCTACAGGCCTGGGGCTGGAGGTTGACAGGGCCCAGCTATGAGGGCCTGATGAATAGGTTCTGGCACTGGGCTGGTGATGTGTGCTTGTGTGTGTATGTGCAAGCACATGGAGTGGCTTTCGAGCCCCACTGAGTTTACAGAGGGAACCCAGGGAGAGGTTGTGATTGGCCACAGCATCAGGCAGAAAGAGAGGATGAGCTTTAGGTCTTACACCCAGAAAATAAGTTCTCTGGGGTCTCTCACTCTCAGAACCAAGTGCACACCCACCAACAAGCCCATATTTACACTCCCCCAAATACATGAGCACATACCAGACAACAGCGGACCTCGTTATACGTGAACTTCTCCTGAGACTTCTTCTTTGAGAGATGGAAAACATTATTCATTACTGACAGAATAACGTTGTGCTTTTGAATCCACAGAGCTCATACACTTTGACTGGAATTCATATAGCTGGACTCGAGCTCAGAGCTCAGAGAGGCCAGTTATCTCTTTTTGGGGAAATACATACCTTAAAATCACTTGGAAGCTCGAGACATTTTCCCCTCAGGCTCGTACGCCAACTGGAAGCTGATTTCACTGCAAACTGGACAAAACAGCAACTGCACATAGCACAAAATCATTTTGAATTTTTATATTAATTATTATTTTTACATTTCTAATGGATTGAAAAGAAAAATGTAATGATGATGAGTCAAAAGTAAGGCGAGGAATGTACCTTAAAGTGTGTTAAGATTGTTCTTGGAGGCGCAAGAGTAACTTTTAGTGGGCAATAGATTACGAAAAGACATTTTGACATCAAAGATATCAAATGTAAAATTTACAACATCAATAAAATATATACACCATTGCAGCAAAACGGGAAATATCTGGTGAGTATTTTCCTCCAGTGTCTTCTCCTCAGAGCCCCTCACCGCTCCCTCTTTATGTGCTTTACTATCGCACAGCACCTTGTAAGGCTCTTCCCTCTTTCCCCCCCAGCTCTCCCGAGCTTTCTTTTGGATGACAACAAAGAGAATTATGATTTCCTGTTTATACAGAAGACAGAACAGAAAGGAAAAAGGAGCAGTGAGACCCAAAACAATATACGGCACTGGTCCCGTCCGGTCTTTAGTGGTGGCTAATATACGTGTGCACTTTACAAGCAGCTCCATCAGGTGCTACAGTGTCAAGGGTTGATCCTTGATGGGGCCCAGCTGTCACTGTCTGTGGAAGCTAAGTGTGCGATTACCAGCCGGTCTCATCAGTGGAGCTGTGTTTCTCATGAAGCTCATGAAATCCTCCTCAGAGTTGGAGGAATAGATGGATCAGTAGAGCTATGACTCTCTCTCACCTGGCTGCAGTGCTGAAGAGGAACCTGGGGTTGTTCTGATTTTCATCTATCAATAATGAATAATAGGAGGTTGTGGCATTTTGGAGAGCTTTCTTGTAATTGATCAGGATTTCTTTCCAGGCAAGGCGAAAATCATCTTGGTTGGTAGAACGCCACTTCCTCTCCAGCTTCTGTGATGTCTGTTTAAAACACGCATTTGAGAATTATACCATGGAGCTAATCTCCTCTGGTTGATGCATTAGTCGTCAATCATATGTGTTCTGTCTCTTTTGCTCCAAACACAAACTGTTCACCTGCAGGCAACCTAACCTGCTCAAACGTGATTGGTCAAACTAGAAATGGAAACCAGAAAGCCCCGGCCCCAAAGTCTTGTCCCTTGCCAATCGACTCTGCATATTCATATGCAGAATCTATCAGCAGAATTTATTGAGATGAATTATCAATCATTTACATTTTTATTTGTAGTCACAAATCACAATTTGCCTCAGAGGCTTCAGAAAGAGAGATGCAAGCAAGAGATGCCTTTCCCAGGATGGATAGAGGTGCAAGAGGTGTTGCGTTTAGCAAAGCACATCAAAATAATAATATTTTCAACATTCATAAGAAAAGAAAGTGTCCCATATAAATGGAGACAGGAGTAGATTATAAAGGTATCCTTTTTATACAGCTTGGCTAGGGCCTAATTAGGTAGCAAGGATCAAAAACACACAATTTAGTTTGACGTCTTGAGGAGTCAGGTATTACAGTTTGTCTATGCATGGACTACGCTTGCATCTGAACGTTGTGGGGAAATCTCAGACTTAATAAATCTGAATTATGTCTAAAGACCTCCTGTGCATTCAATAGGATTTCCCCCCAAGCTACAATAATGAGGAAGTCGCCAGCAAGGCCCAACATACAGATCTGCCCATGCAGGAGAAAACCTTTTCACTGCTGCGCCCGATCATGCTGTTCCGCTCACTTTGCTCCTCCTGCTGAGGGAACCAGAGGAAGACCAGTAAAACCAGTCACCCATCCCTGTGGCAGTCCAGTGGGAGCATGCAGACATGCTGCAGACCTATACAAATAACTCACTGTGTACAGAAGAAAAAAGGCAGAGGAGTTTTTTTTTTTTTTTTGGAAGCGTAGAGCGTTTTTGGATCTTGTCCATCTCATCTCACGTGGATAGTATTTCATTGCACTTTACATATTGAGGGCAAAGACACAAAAAATACTGCTGATGGTGGAAAAGATGACTCAAGCTATGCAGTAAATGCAGCATTTATATGGAATTTTGTATTGATGTGTGTGTGTGTGTGTGTGTAAGCACAAATGGCTTTTATGCATATTTGTGTGTGCATGTGTGTTTAGCCTATGCATGTGTGTTTGTGTGAAAGCGGACATTCATGAATGTGTATGTTGGATCAGGATGTTGAAACTCTCTGTACACTGGCCTGTATACGGTGCAGGTGTTTTCAGTCAGACCGTGGTTCCTAAGTCCTTACCCGAAGGGTTTTAAGAGACTGACATTCCTTTTAGACCTGTCCCTCTGCTCTGTAGCTCTGGGGAGACGGTGTACTAACTTAACCTACTGCAGCCACCAACACATATACTTCTCTTACTGTTCATTTACTGTGAAATTCTACAGATCTTTATTTCACAGCATAGCAGTGATATCATTTTTTTTTTTTTTAAATATCTCTGCAACTATCATCGCGACATCAAATGCATTCAGCAACCTCCGCTGTAAAAAAAACCAGACAGCATAACATCCGTGGTACAATATGTTAACCACATAGTCTGCCATTTCAAGCTTATGCTGTTCTGAGAAAAGGATTGCGGGACAAAGGAAAAGGTTGAGGAGGGGCAGAGACAGGAGAAGGACATGGTTGTCTTCTCCTCTATGGTAATATATGGCCGTTCCCTTGAGCACAGGGGGTTTTAAGAGAACACAAATCATCACCCTGCATAGTTGTAAGCTAACACACAGACTCACAGATAGTCACACGGACATGGCTTTGAGCTTTAGGTGGGTTTAAGATGAGCCCATAGCTTGTAGAGGTATATTTAAAGGTAACAGATCTATGATGCAGACTCAGGAAGAAGAGGTGGCAGTCACAATTTAGCATAGTTTAGAATCCATGTCTCTGGCTTTGCCTTAACATCACTAGGAAATCAAGTGTTTTTTTTGTCTAATTCTGCTTACGTTTAACTGACTATCCAACACTAAGTATAAATGAGCGGGAGGCAGCAGTAGGAGCTGTCAGTGGTGTCCTGGAGTAACACGATCCCTCCATGGGGGGGGGATTTCACTGCAGCCTAACACAACCTGATCATTTGAAAACCCACAAACAGCAGCGCAGATTAAAGCGATCAGTGCTGGCTTTAGCAGACCTGCAGTTATGTTATGTCACAAGTCAAATGGTATGCAGAGTGATAGATTCAATCTGACAGGGTAAAGTAAAATGAAGCTGCCACACTTCAGACTGCAGGTACACACACACACACAATTTGTTTTGATTGCGTCTCCGAAATACGACTGACTCATGAAACTTGTATGAGTTCCTGCAAAAATTCCAGCCGCAGCGTATTTAGTCTATCTGGTTTTGTTTTGAGAAACCAAAAAATGTGTACTAGTGATGTCCAGAGCAAAAGATTTAAGTGTGAGATTTAAGAGTTTTCAATCAGAAACAAGTATAAACCTGTCTGTGCACAAACCTTTTTTAGTGTTCTGGGAACTTGAGTCCTCAAAGGAGCTTAAACCATATTTCTGCTATGATAAGAATTATCTGTGCACGGGTGTAGATCACACTCTAAGTCACTGTACTTGCACTTTGTTTGCCTGACGAGCTCAGACACCCACTCCTGTGGTTAACAAATCAAGCTGTGTTTAAATGCCATGATACGGTGTGCACACGGAGCATTTTCAGCACTCACATTTGTTTTATTGATAGAGACCTGAGGTGAAAATTCCATATTTCTTTTATTACATGTCGAATTGCTAAGAATGTGAGCTAAAACATCCCATATGCAGGCGGCTTTCATCTCTTTTTATATAAAGTGCTTTTGATTTATGAGCCCGCAATGTCTTTTTCCTGCATGAAATAAATTATGGAGGTGAATTCCAAAAACAGAAAGAGAGAGATGGAGACACACGGAGAGAAACAGAGACAGAAAACTACAGGGAGTACGGCTAGAGAAAGACAAGGGAAGTCCTCAAACCAAAGTCCAAGTCTGACATGCCAGGTTTGGACGGCGTATCGGCCGTCCAGGTTTTTATAAGAAGGTATGAGTATGTGCGGGACAGCTCAGCTGTTTAACAGCTTGACTGTTTATCTTTCTTGTGCTTAGCCGGGAGATTAATGGGGGAAGTGGGTATTCATTAAACATTTACAAAAATAAACTTTGGTGAGTTTTATCATAGAACATAGTTCATGTTATGAAAACATTACGTTTTAGGTGTTCAGCTGACACTCTTATCCAGAGAGCTTCACTTCTCTCTCATTACACCTAGAGGCGACCATTAGGGGAAATATCTTTTTCTTTTTATCTTTGTATTTTTAAGTCTCTGGAATCATTTTTAAAAGACTATTTACACTTGACAGTTTGACTTTTTACCCAGTACACTGTAGCCGTCGCTCACACCACCACTGCTTGCTGATGTTTCTGCAGATGTGTGTCAATATTTGTGACTTGTGTTTGCTAAGGGGATGTTGTTTTTTTCCTCAAACCTTGTGAAACGTCACACCAGATTATACAAATTGAGGATTACCGGCCAAACATCATGTAGCCATTAGCAGGAGTGACTAAATATTTTAGACTCCGCAGTGGTATCTGCAGCAGATTGTTCAACATATGAAACATCGTAGATACACTTATAGTAGACATATCGAGAGGAAGAGAAGGAAACCAAAACACGGTGCTTGAACAATGAAGTCTTTTGATGATTTTTGGTCCAATGAATAAGAAGAATCTTGTGGATAGTAACACTTATAAAGGCGACACCCTGCGTTTGTGTGTGTGGTTGGTCAGATCAGGAATGAGATGTACATGAAATCTCAGAAATGACCCCGAAATGCTGCATTGTCGATTTCAATGCTGTTGGCAACAGATGTGGGTTGGAATTTGAATAATGATCTATTACATGGTATGTCTGCACAGAGGAGATCGTATCCAACAACATATCATCAGGTAACTCACGTTCTCACTGTGGTCCAGCTGTGTCCTCATGCAGTGCACCGACGCACGCACATACTCAGTGAGGACACTCATTGACATAATACATTCCCTAGCCCCTTATCCTAACCTTACCCATTCAAACTAAATGCCAAAACCCAACCCTAACCTAAACCCAATCCTAACTCTAACACCAAGTCTTAACCTTCAAACAGCCCATTGAAAAAATGAGGACTGGTCGACATGTCCTCATTTTCCAAAAGTGTCCTCATTCTAGGGTCTATACTTCAAATGGTCCTCACAAAGATATACTGTAAGTACCACCCTGGTGGCCAGCTGAAGTATAGGTCATAAACCCAACCTTCTCTATGTTAATGTTAAATAACGGCGAGACTTTGACTGTACACGTGTGCATATGATGATTTTACTGGAAAGAAACCAGAAACTATTGGGGGATAAGTTTTGCGAGGCAACTCAAAAATATTGCATGGTAACGCAAATTATATTGCAAAGGAATGTATAAGTTTCCTCTAAAAAAAATCTCCATATCACACTGATGCATTTTCAAGTGATGATTTTTCAGGAAAGATTGGTTTGAATTAGTTATTTGATGCTTTAAAAATTGGGAGAAACTTCAAGGTTGACAGGCGAGACTGACTCGCAATTGTTGACATGTGTGTATTGCTGGGGACTTCATACCACGATCAGTACTACACAGACACTGGAACCAAATAACATCCAAAGTGCAAGATGCGAGGAAGTGGAGACGCATTGTCCATCTATGCAAGAGACACACTTGCCTACTGGGACCAGTTTCTGAACTTCACTGACACCTGGCAAGTAACACACAAACACACACACAGACACACACACACACACACACACACACACACACACACACTGGCCATGGAGGTTCCACCAGAGCGGGAAAATAAACCAAAAAAATGTACAATCCCCAGAGTAACAGAAGCAAAATGTGGATTCAGTGCATGTGCCTACGCAATTTATGCCTATATCACCTTCAGTTCACCTTCACCCAAGGGTGTAATTTACATTTCAACTTCTGTGGAGACATAAGGGAAATACTCAAGGCTCGTCAATTATAGTCTAATTCATGTTCATAAGACACTGAGCATACTATGTAACCCTTTGGAACTCAAGACAAATTAGTGGTATATAAACATAATTTCTAGGTGACAGAGCTGCACTTAACTTGACATCCTGCCCTGGACAGTGTATAGAGAGAAAGGAAGTAAACTGTAATTCTGATTTACACAGTAGTGCTGATCATATCATAAAAATGCCACTTTGTCAGTTGTGATGAATCAATTATATAACACATACATAAATTAAAATTTTCATAAATATTCATAATTAAACTGGGTATAACTTTGGTGTTGAAATACGTCAGCTGTTAAAATCAGCACCTTCAGTGTTGCACAAGACCAAGGAAGGTTCTTGGATGTTTTATGACATGTTTTTTTTTTTTTCCCCCAACACAGGGAAATGTGTTTTTTATTAAGACATTTCTTTAAAGTTCCAGATGGGATTTTAAGCCATGACCTCTTTTTAAGCAAACCTGTCTCATAACCAGGGATCTCTTCAGGAGTTCAAGTGCGACAGAGTTGGGTGAGAGGAGGATTGATCCAGAAGGTCTCATGAGGGTTGGCGCTCCTCGCTGACAGCCTGCTGCATGTACCGATACAAGAGAATTGCAAATCCCTCTTTTCCAGGCCCACACACACAGTGTGTTTAGATCTAAGCTAATAAAGTTAATCCTCGGTATTAAATAAAATGCATGCGTACTGGGAGACTTTGCTTTTTGGTCAAACAATGTCCACTGAGAAATAAGTTTGTTGATGCTAAACATTTTTGAAGTGCTTTGACGCTTCTATTGTGCACACAGCAGGTGATTATTATTTCTCTACATATACAGCAACATTCTGTTTCGTCAGTATTAGCAAAGCTAGGTCAATGCAGTTTGAGGCCAGAACCCTGATGATTCTGTGTGGTTCAAGAAATCCAAACAACCAAAACTATTTTCTCACCTAACCGAGAATAATCAGCCGGGCATATCTATGGACCCTCACAATGAAAATAGAGAAGTAGTGGAATCTAATACTACAATTATTTCACTGTATTCTTCCTCTTATTATGCAATTTTTACCGTAACACTATACATCTAACATATTTTTGGCAGTGAGCACAGTGACGCTCTGGTAAACACTGGCGCCTAACTGCAAGAAGGTTATTGGTTTGAATCCTGGTTCACCCAGGTAATCTGGCTTCTCCCCACAGCCGAAAGTCACGGAGATGGGCCGAGCAATGCCTGTGCCTAGTTGTTTGTGTGTGAGTTGCGCTGCAAGTACACAGCTGAAGTGCCAGTGGCAGTAGAGATTCTATATGCTGGTATTGAGTGTCTTCCAGTAAGCTTATTTACAAATTCTCTGGCGTCTGTTATCTTCAGAACAATGGCCAGTGTTACTTATTGGATCATGTTGGAGCTGAAAGATTTTGAAGAGCATTTACTTTTTCTTAAAGAACTGCAACAAAGAAAAGTTCCTTCAACTCAATAAAAAAATGGCAGCGAGTCTGCAGGAAAAGTGACGCAACCAAGCGAACCAATAACAGCTCGTGGTCTGCGTCACCTTGACACGTAATTTCATTTTTGGGGAGGTGCACATCTGGGTATAGCATAGGGCTCTGAGTAGGGTACACATAGGCTACGACGTAGCTTCGATGCAGAAGCATGAATTTGACTTAACCTTCCTCTAAGAATTTAACTTTTCACTGTTAATCAAGCTTTAGTTATAATCACCATCCACAGCAATGCTTTGCTTAAAAGTAGCAGTGGTGTGATTGTATAACACAGCTGATATTTAGCAAACCACGCACAATGTTTACACCAGGGAGATAATCAAAAAAGATATATATATAAACAGATAGCCATAATTACTATTCTCACTCTACTTGTTACCCTCAGTGCATAAATACACAGTTTATTAGGACCAGGACCATTTCTACTCCATCAACACAATGGCAAAGACATTTGGCGAGTGAAACTGGGTTGGTCTTTGTTTACAAAGTCATTATTTTCTCAGATAAACAGCTCCAGGCCACAGAGTTGATTGGGAGGCACTGCATACAGCAGCAGCTCCCTCCTGTGCCCTCGACTGTGGCTGTGACACTGGCAGAGGGAGAAGTGTGATGAAGATGTTTATGTGTGAGGACAAGCTGAGATCAGTTTCTGGGGATTTATAAACTTGGATCTTTGTGTTCAGCTTTAACGATATGCATTTGTGAAGCACATTGTACAGATTCTTTTTGGGCAAAAAAGGAACTCGTCACAATCAACTCAAAGTTTGAACCTGTTTGGAAGATGATGATGAAGTGTGAGAAGAAGAGGAGGAAATAAAAAAGTTCAGAGGAGGGGGAGAAAAAAGGTTCAGTGAAAAGGGGAGGAAATAGGGTCAAGAGGAAAGTGAAGTACAGTAACGGGAGAAGGAGGAAAAAATAAAGGAAGAAATATGCTCGGAAGGGAAGGGAACAGTGAGGGATATATGGAGGAGAAGAAATGCTCATCCAAGAAGAGGATGAAAAAGGTGAGAATGGGAGGAAAAGAATACAATTTTAAGTGGAGGACAAGGGGTGAACACATGGACAAGATTGAAGGGGAGGAAATAAAGTCAAGTGAAAGGGGAGGAAATATGAAGCAGAGGAAATGTAGGTCCAAGAAGCGGATGATAAAAATGTAAGAATGGGAGGAAATAAACTGTTGAGAAGTGGAGGAAATAAGGAGTTTGAAGGGTAAGAAATAGTCACCATGTTTTAAGGGTAGAGGAAATAAGGATCTGTTCGAAAGGTAGGAAAAAATGATTAATTTTAAGGGTGTAGGAAATAAGGACCAATTTGAAGGGGTGGAAATAAACTCCAGTGAGCAGCACAGGAAATAAGGTTGATTAGGAAAGGGAGGACTCTTCCAGGTAGTGTGGGGAGGGATCACATCAGCAGATGTGTTCTGGACTCGGGCTGAACCAGAGATGTGTGTAGTAACACATAAAGGTCAAAGGACTGTATGTGTGTGTGTGTACTGTAACTGTGTGCAATTTATTTCTCACGTTTTATAAATCATGACAGGTTTTAGGAAAATGACTGCAATTGTGTACACTCAAAAAAGCACAATTAACCGTTTCTCTGTGTGTGTGTCTTGTAACACAAAACGCAGACACAAACATTTAACGGCCAAACACTATTACCATCCCCTTTGCTATATTCTGACCTTTTCTTTCTTTCTGTCTCTTGTAGCCTCACCCTCTTGTCCTCTTTCGACATGACGTTTGGCGAACACCCAAACCAGCTTGTGTTTGCTTCCTCTGCTCCTCTCCCAGTAATGACACACTCTGTGAATCTTTGGATTACACAGCTCATTAATAATACACTTCATACACCCACGGAAAAGAAAAAGAATCTCAAACACATATTTTACCACTGACATGCAAGCGCGCGCACACACACACACACACACACACACACAGCCACAATGCCTCTGAGCTATGATGTGATCATATCCCTGAGTATATCATAACGCTGATTATTTTTAATTACAACACGGCCTTTAACTGTGGAGCTACAACAGTTACACAAACGAAAGCCCTAATCAAGTGGCTCCCCGGGCCTCCCGTCCAACTGCGGATCTCAAAAAAACAAACAGACGGCGTCACAGCCCCGCTCGCCTGCACCACAAAGCACACGTCAGCGCCCAACATTACCCCGCTGTGATGTCATGTCCTCTAAATGCTCCAGACAGTTAGAGTGAGTGAGAGCAGGAGGACCGCATGAAGGAAGTAAAGACACACACAGTCACACATGCAAATACACACACAAATGAATGCTGTATGCACACATGTGTGGAACAAGGGCCCATGTGCACGCTCACTAACAGATCAGGAATACAGAGCAGGGGTGTGATGGTGGTTGGAGTGAGAGAGAGCAGGAGGACGTGCAGAGCTGCGGTTGATGTCAAGAGCAAGGCTTTGGATATTGCTACGGTCAAGAGGGTAATGATGGGTGAGGGCAGGGTGAGAGAGGGGGTGAGTGGGGGACACTAGGGCATATAAATGTCACATTGCTGCAGTGATTTTTCTGTCAGAGCCTGTGGTTGTAACCTTAGCCTTCCTTTCACTGCTCTGCTATGCAGAATAAGGGCGCTCAAATCCCAGGGCCAGGCATACGCAGAACATGCGGCTCATTGGCTGGGCCAAGTGTACGCACACACACACAGACACATGCATACAAACACACACACACCTTTGATCAGGCACTCATGTAAACATGAACACAAACCATACAGAAATTAAATGCAGATACAAATTAGATTTATGGCTGTTTATTCACTATACACTGCATGAATAAAGCAAAACCAGCTTGACATACACACCTACGCTAATGTGCCAATAAGAGCAACCATTTAGTCCTGTCCACACTGAGTTCATAGAGGCTTCGCAGGAGCCACTCTCCAGCTGGGGGATACAGATACTAATCAAACACGACAGATGGACACACACACGCACATGCACAGACTTCTATAAAAGTTTGATGTAACCACACCATGCCCAGAGACGCCATGTACGAAAAAAAACAAAACACTGCATCAATTATCACATCAAAATTCAGCCTTCATCAGCACAGCGGGATTTATTACAGGCAGGGGGGAGCCAACAGCAAATAGTCCCTAACTCATTGATCAGTCCGTCATCCAAGACAAACATGGTGATGCTGATGAGCTGTGATCTGATGGAACTCCACAACGCTCATGATACTTATAGCGGTTCTCAATCCAAATCCAGCGCAGAGACCTGGGGACAGACCGAGGCCGCGGGCCAATGATGTTGCTTTCCTGCGAGCCATGATATGGTGAGACCACCTACTCCGCTGCAATCAGCCCGCCTTCTCCCTCCGTTGCCTCCCTGACCTCCAATCTTGCTTTTCTCCTTCCCTCGCTTTCCCTCCCCTCCTGCGTCTCTCTCCGCTGCTGACTGTCCATTCTGTTAAGCTGGCCTACGCTCTAAAAACAGCCTGGGTGCTTTTGAGTGGCAGAGGCGAGGCGGGGGGGCTCCGGGGTCTCCATTTAGCCACTTCCTTCTCAGAGGGAGCCAATGTGTATGCCCCTCCAGGCCATTGCTTAGCTTTCCATGTGTAACAGAATGAGGCATTTTTCGTAAACTTGACGAGCTGGCAGGGCTCAGGTCGCAGCTACAAAGTCGGCTGAATATGCAAATGTTGAAAAATCTCCCTCAGCATGTTTGCACAAACACAGAGTGGAATGCTAAATATATGTGCCTATGATTTGTTCTGGTTTTGTTATTCAATATTTGGCTGATGAGAGTTCAATGCCTGCAGAAAAGTGATGAACTACAAGCTGGTGAATAATGTGCACGATTCTTTCCAAACATATACTGCACGCTAAATCTAATCAGAGCACACAAACAATGAGATATAGTTTCTCACACACAAACACACACATGGACAAACACACGCATTATTAGTACAGCTGGCTGTCAGGTCTTTAAGCTCACCAAGAGGTCCATACTGAAGGCTACTCTTCCTGTCACAGTATGGGGTATACAGCTAAATCAGTGTATGTGCATATGCGTGTGTGTTTGTGTGTGTGTGTGTGTGTGTGTCAGTGGAGAGGGTATGTTTTCAGCTGGCACCTCTCAACCTTGGCAGCAGCGTGTCTCCTGGCACCCGCAGGAGCAAATTTGTCTTTGGGGTTTGGTTCAGTTTTCGTCTCACATGTATGTGTGCGTGTGTGTGTGGGTACATGCATGTGTGGGTGAGGTAGTCGAGAGGCCTGGTCATTATCACCACTGCAGCCACTGAGCATGTGGCCAGACTAGCAGGGAAAAGGGTAACTCAGGGCGGAAGGAGGAGGTAAATGAGGACAGAGCTTATAATTAGAGGCCGAGGGGTGAAAAGAACGACCACATTTAAAAAAAAATCGAATGCAAACAGACAATTCACACAATAAATCATAAAATCCTTCGGAGCTCAATTCTGAAAAACAAACGCCAAGTCCTCTCTCCTTTTTTTTATTGTTTCTCTAAAATTAAGATATTCACTACTGTAAACTTATCCTCTGTGCAAACATGAGAATACATGCACACAGTAAGTTGCAGGGCTGATATTTTGTTAGTCGCCCAGTGGAATGCTGTATGAATCGTATGTGTGTTTTCCCAGCTTGTCTTAGCTGTGGCGTGTTGTGGTCACCGGGCCTGTGTGTGGTCCTGGTGTGGTTCAGCTGCTCAGAATCATTTCCATTTAAACATATCTGTGGTCTTCAAAGCAAACCACCACTGTTATCCACTCCATTGGAGGCAACACCAAGAGCATTGCCCTCTGTGTGACCGCCTCTGTGTGTGTGTACTCTGTGTGTGTGTACTCTGTGTGCATATACGTGCTTGTGTTAATGCACCGTTACGACTGTGAGTGCATGCACAAATGTTGCGATTTACTGTCATCCGTCTTCCGGGTTATTAGCAAAAGAGATCTCTCATGTAGTCAAGATAATGGAGAGCAAACAGGATTGGAGGAGTGCGAGGGCTGATGGATGGGTGTGTTTTTCTACTGCAGGGCCCCTTCAGGGCATTGTGTCCCAGTGATCAGTGGCTCCTCTCTCAGGGGTTCCTTCCCACCACAAACAGCAGCGCAGTTCGGATCATTTGGGAAGGAATGTGGACGCCTTCTCATAAAACACCTTCATTGATGTTTCCCTCGCTCGCTGCGTCTTTGAATGTGTCTCTTTTGATGGACGGGGGTTATAGGTGTGACCTGGCTTGTCCACGTTAACATTTCTTTACCGAGCCAAACCTGTGAAGGCACACATGTCTGTTTCTATAAAAAAAAAAAAAAAAAGAGGCAGACAGAATACACCTTTTTCTTTTTACATTATTTTCTTTTTCAGCTGCTTTTCCTTTTTTCTCTAGAGCCCCAACTGAATCTCATTGTCACCCATGTTTGCTAGAACAGGACGCTGTGTGTGTTGTGGGAAATCTGGAAAAATGTGCCTGTACACATTTGTGCAATTTTTTTAGCATCTGCATGGATTAAGTTCCCCCCCACCTGTGTGTGGAGAAAACAGTTTATAGAAAACAGAGATGAGGATTTATCAGTCACAGGAGCTCAAGGTGGCAACAGGGTTTCTATTGTGGCGTCTGCCCAGAAAGAAGATTGCTTTCTGCCTTTTGTACACACACTGAATGCACTTTCCCATAACTCATCTGGCAAACAGGAAGGAAACTGACCAGATTAGATCCGTGTTGACTCAAAACACCTCTGATCCCATTATGCTGTGATAAGTGGCCCATCAGCAAGTCAGGGAGTCTTTGGACCATAAAAAGAGGAAGAGAGCAGGATGAGCTGAGAATGATTAGAGACTCAGACGGTTCTGCTCGAGGCACAAGATCAGCAAAGCAGTTTGAGCGCAGGCCGCTGGGATGGTGAGAATTACCTCGTCAGGGGAGGAGGAAGTGGTAGAACTGGCGAGCAGAGAGGTGGGGAAAGAGATACAGACGAGGCATTTGCACTTGTGGACCGCAGGAACCTTGGTGTTGACGTGGAGACCACAGCAGAGTGGCCTCCTTCTGGGACTGATAGAAAACGTTTGTTGTTATTGTTTTTACTTATTGTGCTCCACACACACACACACACACACACACACACGTTTGTCAGAAAATGTGATTGTTTGCATCTATTTTCTAAACAAATACAGATGTATGTTGTGGTTGGCCTTCCATTTCCAGTGTCATGGTCTTCATTGTGTGTCTTTGTGTGGGGGATGAGCCTCTGGGAGAGGCAGAGGCAGAGACATGAATGACAGAAGAACAAAATGCCAGATGCACACGCACACAAATGCATGCATGTGCGCGCACGCAAACACACAAAAAGAAATCCAGCCACATCTCATGTGGAGGCCGAAAAGCAGCCAAACATTCCCCTTAACATTTAAGCAGATACCGTATTAATCAGTCAACAACAATAGAACAATCTATAGGGATGAGAGCTGAGCTTTCATAATAAGTCTATTGTTCTTGTCAAGGTCTGTTTTATAGAAGAGCCTCTCAAGAACAGGGCTTTTAACGACAGCATCGATTTTATACATCATTTTATTTCAAAAGTACACAAACAGGACCAATATCGTTCAATAAGGCAAAGCTCAAATATTAATAACCACTCACATCAGAGGACTCAAAATCTCATAGTCACAGTTTATGGGTACCACTTGCAAATCATAAATAAAACTCTTTATCTTCATATTTATAACCAGAGCTTTTTTTTTTTTTTCTCAACATGAAAAAAGACCATTACAACCCCATTACAACCCCAGCCACATATAATCATCTTCAGTATTATTTTTTTTCTTCTGAATCATTATTGTCCATGAAAAGTCAGAGTGGGCAGAGGAAAGGTGCGCCTGTCTTTCTCCACATTGGTGTTACGTGGCTCTAATGCCCAGTTCCAAGCCCAGCTACAGAACCAAGCCCTTAGCTGCTACCTGAAAGGACTGAGCATATAGAGGTGAGTGTCAGTGGGTATAACTGGGACACATGTGCAGTTTTAAGCTACTAAGTGCATTGTAAGCTTTATAACTATGTCTGAAACTTTGCATCTCCCCAGAAAACTTTCCGTGCAGCTCGGGCTAAAGCACACTAATGATCACTATTCAACAGGTGTCCATTCTCAATCCTTTCAAATAAGTACCTTGTAGGGACGCACCTCTGGGCTTGGGGCTTTGTAGGTGGTGAGTTGAAATTGGGCACATTTTTATTAGGGGCAGCAGGAGTGCTCTTTTTCTGTGGCATCGTTGCGATTCTTTTGTGTGCAGAGCCAAGCCGATCCAAGTCGAGTGCTGGATGGAGAGGCGTGGCCAGCTCTGGTCACCTGGGGAACAGAGCCAGCAGGAAGCAGAGCAGCATCGCCGCAAGAGACGGAGTGAGAGAACCAGCGCCTCCACACTCCATTGAGTTTTCCTGGAGACAGAAAGAGGCATTGTATGGACTGATATGGAATAATTTAGTAAACAAATAAAAAAGCATGAATTAATGGAGGAGACATTGTAAAAGAGTACTCTGTGTGTGTGTGTGGTGCAAATACCTCAGGGTGAAAGGGGTGACAGGTATCTGGGCGCCTCCTGTCCTTTTGCATCTTCAATCTCTCGCACTTAAGAGATTCATTATGTGCAGCTGAAGTCAAGGTCAATAATTCAACAGCAGACTGTGTGTACCCTCTGCAGGGCGTTTTCCTGCTCAACTGTATTTCTTGTGCATAATGGAAAGGAATGCATTATACCATAGAACGAGGTAGGGAGATTTTCCATAGAGCATGACGTGCAAAAAGAAAAGGCTTTGAGCAATGTTTGATGATTTTTTTTTTTTTTGCATGACAACATGCAGGTTTTTGGCAGCAAGATCTCTACAACAAAATAATCAGTGGTTGACATATAAAATATATGTACAGAGCATGAATCTACAGTGAATTAAACCTGTGGTAGGGTGCTGTATTGGATTCAGATTCATCCATCCGTCCATCCATCGGCAGTAAACTAAGTAAGGTATTCCAGAAGTCCCTCCCGCCAGCAACGACTTCCAGCTCTTCCTGGGGGATCGTGAGGCCTTCCCAGGCCAGATGGGATACATAATCGCTCCTGTTTCAGATGTTGTCCCACACACTGTCCCAATCTCTTTCATTCTCAGAAGAGGCACGGGGCAAATAAACTCCCCGAAGCTTCCCCACAAAATAAATGCTCTTCATTATTCCCACCAAATTACCTCCATGGACATATGCTGGCTATAATGTTTCTGTGCAGGAAGAAAAGAAACGGGTCCAATAATAATAAAAACATAAGGTAATAAAGATGATGAGGTAATAGTGATATTTTTCTCGGTGGGGAGAAACAGTCAATCTAGGAAATTTGCAACAGGTTGGCTGTATCACCCATTTAAGATCACATTCAAGAACCATCCATCCATTCAATTATTTATTCATTAGATTGTTCATTCATTCTTTATAAACCTCTACCCAGCATGTCTTGGGTGGAGACGCCACTCTGAATCTTATCAGCAAAGCGACACATCCCCTCCCTTATATTATAGTATTATAGTATTTAATGCGTTTGATGACAGTATAACTCATTCTCAAGTCCCAGTTGTTTCTTTGATCCAAATCATGAAAAGGCCATTTTCTTTCATTCAGGAGAAATGAATCAAAGAAACTTTGCAAAGTGTTGTCCTGCAATAACCTCCCAACCACCCCCCCACCCCCAGCTCTCCAGTCTTTGGCCAGCGAAGGATATACATGATTTCGATGGGGTCCATGGTGATTGGCTCGAACATGCTGCAGTCGCACTTGCTGTCCACCACCACCATGAAGAGATTACTGCTGGGGATCTGCTGGATCACAAAGGACCTGCCAATCACAGCGCAGACAGCCAGAAACAGGGAGATGAGTCAGGGGGGGAGAGGAGAGGGAGCAAGCGAGGTCAGAGTTGGATTGGCAAGTAGACAAGGTGCATGGTTATGATGTAAATTTCCATGTGTGTCGGAGGATTTGTGTTACGAGTGTTCACATTCTCCCCTGGTAGAGGGGAGATGAACTGAGGAGACTTCACTGGATGGATGTCAAGAAGATGACTGGTCTCACCGCCAGCTGTCAATAAACAGACAGAGACGTAGACGCGCTCACAACAAGAGACACACAGATAAAGTACTCTAGCATATTTCTCTAACTCACTCCATCCGCTCTTCTTCCTCATCCTCTTCCCGTCTTTTGTCTTTGTTATATTCCATCCAAGGCGAGCACCAATGAAGTGTTACTGAATATAAAACACTCCAAAGGCAGACAAATGGGAACCACACTTCTGTGCTCATAGCTTCCCATGGCTGTGTTTTACTGGACTGAAAGATCAGGCCTCGCCTCAGCCTCCTGGCCAGTGATTTACGACCACGGATAAGCTTTATGAAGAGGAGAGGTCATAAAGATGATCTCTTCTTTCTGTCACCCTTTCTTTCTTTATCTCTCGCCTCTCTCCCTTCCTCTCTTCTGCCACAGCTGGGTGATTTATCAAGTTCTCCGCGAGGCATTTATCAGACACGTATGAGAACATGCACGTGTGATGGAGCGAACACACACAGATGTAAAAATAGATGCTTGTGCACTTTCTCGACTCGTGTCAAGGAGGACAGGAACTAAGACAAAGAGGGAGAGACCTGATGGATCAAAACAAACTTAATATCTACGGGAATATCTCCATCCTCTAATTTAATACCATGACCAATTTCATCTGACCACAAATGGCCTCCAATCCCTGAGTAGCACCAATCCACCGCACCGTAATGCAGTTATCCCACCGTGACCGACCAAACCCAACCAAACCAGCCCAGCAAATGGGCCAAGCCAGTTCCAATCAGGGTGAATTAGGATCTGCTGATGTTTAATAATCCTTGCTCACCCCTGCACAGTGCCGGGCCCGCCCAACTCAGCCCGCTGATAGAAAGCAGAGCAAGTGATCTTGGAGAAAAGACTTAAATGTATCCTGACAGCACAGCTGCTGGCCTTGAACATACTCGGTGCTGGGAAAGGGAGCGCTACACCCTATACGAATGCACACACACATACATGAACGTTTACAATACACTGTGCATAGATTCACAGAGACAGATATCCGTGCACGCTCTCTTGCACAAACACAGACGGCATAGACAGATATTCTAGACATGGTGTCCTAATGCTGTTTCTTCCAGGGATTTTGGTCAAGAGAGAAACAGAACAGAGACATGAACACAGAGACAGAGTGACAGAGAGGAGGAGAACCATCTGAGCGACATAAAGACTGACGGCAAGAAAGATAAATCAGCAAAAGAGAAAGAAATCAAGAGTTAGATTGATGTAACAGCTGATGTACTGTAATAAAAGATAAAGAGACACGATGGCATGATGACAGATTGTGTCACAAATCGCACAATCTGTTGCTGATCTGATAAAATCTTGTACAGATTATCGTCAGATTTTTGGTCACTGAGAAAATTTTTTAAACTTTGCAGCGTTATCGTCACTGATCCTCATTTTAGTGGTCAGAGCTTCAACGAGATGAGTTTAATCACGGCACATTTACTAAACAGGTTTTTTGAACTTTTCATGTTTCACATTTTCTGTGCTCAGCTTTGGCTTAATGAAATACTTTGTGTGTGTGTGTTCTGTGGATAAGTTTTCCAACAATTTAATCACTGGATAACTGAACCATAACTGCACGCACTCTATGGCTTTAAGAAATATCTGTCATCACCATTGGGAAATGTGACCAGTAATTACTGTGAGTAATTTAACAATTATTAATTCAGTGAGCTGAAATTGCTCCAATAAAATCTCAATAAACACACTGGTGGGTTTTCAGAGTAATGCCGTCATTTATTTCCATTTCTCGCTATGACTTCTGGGGAAAATGGGCACCATGAATATAGAATTGAATTTATATTTTCAAGGGGATGGATACCATGATACTTTTCTATAGATTTAATTTTCCTTTATATTTCTATCTACAAGAAGCTCTAGGTGCAAACGCCGCGATGGATATGTGGCTGAGAGAGATTAGTCATGAGAAAAATCATGTTACATGAATACAAAATGTTAAAAGGGGACAATTTTAAAGTATTTAAACAAAAAAAATAAATAATGGGACTTAATTTACCATAAAATAAATACTTAATTTAACATTTTAAACTTGGAGACAATTAAAACATCAAGATAATATAAATGATGAATATAAAACAGATCGTATAATTGCTAGTTTTGCAGCAAAAGTTTTCTTCATCCTTTCTGTTAGATACTATCTGATCT
This sequence comes from Paralichthys olivaceus, assembly GCF_024713975.1. Taxonomy (NCBI): domain Eukaryota; kingdom Metazoa; phylum Chordata; class Actinopteri; order Pleuronectiformes; family Paralichthyidae; genus Paralichthys; species Paralichthys olivaceus. The sequence goes on along the minus strand of NC_091098.1, from coordinate 17,088,643 downwards.
GAAAAGCTCTTCTCTTCTGCAACTGTAGCATAGGCATCTATTTAAAAAGCTGAGTGGAAGAAAGTATGGCCTATAGCATGTTCAGAGTTACAACATAATAAACACAATTATCTCAGCAATGCCACAATTATTGTTGTTGCCATGGAAAAAGGAGACAGTTTTTTACTTCTAAGAGATGAAACCACGTCTACGTGTGCGACTGTAGACTTAGAGCTCATTGCAAATCGAAACAGTCGACAGTCGGACAGTCTGGGGAAACGAGAAGGAGCCTGTGGAGGGGCAGGATATATAGCCACGAGAATTGTCACTAATAGTCCCCTCAAAGACCTTCTCTGGTTGGAGACATGACACACATGTCCTACATCTCATGTTACAGTCTGGAGAAGCTGGCTCCATACCGACACTTAAACTATAATATCATTCACATGATTTTGATGGTTTTTTTGCTCTATCGCTGTTTCAGCCATCAGGAAGTCATAGACAAATACAAATACCCACATCACACACACACAGATTCAAACAGTGCAGTAAAGAGAGGTTTAACAGGCGAGCTCTTAGGGTATATTTCCTAGAGCATAAAGTACACACACGTGTCCCAATGAAAATATGAGAGAAAGGCCTCAGTCAGTCTGTAACGTGAAACAGATGTTTATCACCAATATCCTCTATTACTAATATGAGCTATAAAGTTCCATATAACCAAAATAAAAACTCCATTTTACTTTGTCAAATTCATTGTGCTTTAAAAAAGATTTATTAGAGGGCGACGCTTTGCCCAGAGCCCAGAGCCCAGAGCCCAGAGCTCTGCCAACTAATCCCCGTTCTGGTGTCATCATTGGAGATGGGGGCCTTTATTTTTATTTTTTTAAACATGCTTATGTCATGTCTTGTCGTGTGTGTGTGTGTGTGTGTGTGTGTGTGTGTGTGCGTGCGTGTGTGTTTGGGGTCTGACAGCATCCCCAAACCTCATTTTGCTCCTGGCACCCAGGGCAGTGGTTACCCTGCTGACCTTGTGGGGCTGTACCGGCTGCAGACACACAATGAAAACACTTGCAAGGGCACGCACACACACGTGCACTCATGCATGCACGCACACACACCCACTCACTCACACACAGACACACATAGACTTCCCTGGCAGTTCCACAGCTGGGAGCAATGATGGACCCATTGGAGGGATCCAGAGAACACCCCACAATTGCCTGACAGAAAAGCCCAAATTGTTAATGGGGACCACACTCATTTTCCCATTTTTAAAGGAAGCATTTTTTTTTCCACCTCTCTCCCTCATCTCTAAATGCCTTGTATTTCAAACTGCCAAAGGAGAGAGTGAGTGTCCGTGAGCGGCGGTGTGTTTATTTGTGATGGATTGCCGGGATAAAAGTGTTTTCAATGGACAACAAATGATTTAAATGTGTTTCTCGTTATCAGAGATTATGCAGATAAAAATATTTCACCAACACAAGAGTTAACAGGATAATTCATTTCCCTTGTTTGCTTGTTTTTTGAAGTGCGGCAGCCAGCTTACATCCAACAAGTTTCATGCTGCAACATTCAGAAATTTTGGTTATTGTTGACGTGACTTATTGTTGTTTATTTATGTTCACCGGGTCTGTTTGTGTGCGTCATACTTGATGCAGCCGTCACAATCGATGTTGCCTGTGTTCTCTTTGATGGTTCTCTCAGAGACGAAAGCCGGGTACTCTGTGTCACATGGTACCTGCGTGGTCCGACCCAACCTCTGAGCTGAGGGCAGGAAGGACACAAGGAAGGAAGGAGAGAAAGAAAGTAAGAAAGAAAGAATGAGAAAGAAGAGATGAGAGAAAGAAGAAAAGAGAACATGAGTCAGAGTCTGTGAGTAAGTCATGGAACAACCATCTCAAAGTCAAATATATATTTAAAATAGTTATGCAAATATATTGCAAGCTAACAGTTAAACAGACCACATCCTTACAAACATACACGTTTGAAAGAAAGCAGCATTTCTGGAGCGGAGCTGTCTCCTGTCCTGCCCCAGACGTTTCCAGTGTGAATCTAGGCCAACCGCTCATGCAACATTGCTTGAACTCTCCTGCCACCTAGAGGTTTGAAACTATACTGCAGAGAGAAATAGACTAAAGAGGGGAAAACCCTAAATTTTTATGTTTGGGATGTTTTTTTTTTATAAAGCAGGCTTATTAAAACAGGGACTGATTGGCCTAATTAGCATAATGCACATTAAAATTCAAATACATGTGGTTTTATTTTGTATGCTCAGTTGTATCACAGAGATCAACACGTATTTTTTATTTTTTTTACAACATACAAAAATTTCTAAAGATGGTGGAATCACGAGTGTAATTTGAATGGAGAGGTTTAATTACAGGGTGTCAGCAGCGCGGCAGCATGAAAAAATGTGTGTGTGTGTGTGTGTGTGCAGTTGTGTATTAAGTATACATGTGAGGAAAGCAGCCTACATGTATAAACGTCTGGGATTAGTTCGGCTCGAGGGGCTGTGGAGATTGGGTTACGGGCTGCTAAGTTGGGGTGTTTCAGCTGTGTGTCACCGGCCTGTGTCTCTATTGTAAAGAGATATAGAAAGTGCTGCTAAGACCTGGGGCTAGCCAGCTGTGAAATTGTCTTGACTGCTTGGCGAGCAGCGATGCCCAGCTTCACTTCACTCAGGATAAGAGTGTGCAAGGAAAGCATTTTATACACTGTCGTGTTGTGGTTCTCGCACCCCCCCAACCTCCCTCACTCTCTCTTTCTTTCTCTCTCTCACACACCCAGATTCAAATATGAAATATTTTCATATTAGTTTTGGCTGGAGTTAATACTACAATGTGACAACGCTTAGTGAAACAGCATTCAACACTCCATAAAACATAAGGCATCAAAATATAGCTTGGCAGCAATAATATGGGAACGTGTGTGTGTGTGTGTGTGTTCATGGGAGAGAAAAAAGTGAGACTGGAAAAGAAAAGAAAGACATAAAATAGAGAAGGAGAGAAAGAGAGTGTCTGAGTGAGAAAAAGAGCGAGTGAGAAGCCTTTTTTCTCCTGTTACAAAGCGGATATTGCTTTCCACCGCTACCAATATGACACACATCCTCACAGATCATAAAACCATTAAGTATAGCCCCTCTGGACACACAAACAAATACATATATATGTGTAGACAGACATGCACGCACACACACACACAAGCTCTTGCTCTCACACTGAGGTCACTCGAGGTAATCTCATGTTCTGCCATTTTTACTTTTGGGTTTTGGATTGTGCCTCTTTATTCTGTTTTTCCAGTGGTCACACTGACTCAGACTGAGAGGAAATGGAGGGGAGATGGTGAACATGGAGACAGAAGGTCAGTGCTGGGGACGCTGGCTGTTGTTTTTTTTCTGTGCGCAGGAGAAATTTTTCCATGTGAATTCAACCCAAAGTATGAAAAACGGTCATGTTTCGGTCAGCGTTTGATTTTAGCCTTGGGTTGTTCTATCAGAAATACACATTACATCATTTTAAATGAGATTCCAAACTTGAAAAACATTATGATGTGTTCTTTGGCCGATGTTCAAATATAACAAAAAATAAAACCGAATAGAATTTTTTTTCTGTCTTTTGAATTTTCCAGAAAAAAATAAAACTGTGTAAATTTACTAATAAGCCTTGAAAGGGTTTTTGTTTGATGTTTCAAGTTTAAAATGATTATGTAAGGTAAACCGTTAGAGAACTGTGAGATTCATAGGAATAATGTGTCTGTGCTGTGTCCAAATACAATATCTGCAATATACTAACTTTGTTTAACAAAAAATAATATTGGCCATTTCTAGAAAAGGGAAAACATTTTTCGATCTTTCAAAGTAATTCAAATGATATTTAACTTTTCTTTTGCCTTTTTTTTTTTACTTGTTTATTTTTTTTTAAACAATCAAATCCAAGAGCAATAAATTCCTGACATCCATGTGAAATTATAAATTAAGTATTACGTATAAAAGTGTGTGGTAAGAACAAAAAACTACACAATTATTTTCATTTATTTAGTTTCATTGGATCTATCAGTGATTATTAACAGGGATTTTGTTTTTCCAATTTATGTGTCTTATATGTCAACTGAGTTTATATGTGTGTGTGTTTGATAGAGACGGTATATGATGGAGTGTGTTCTTACCTTTAGCTGTGATGTCAGAATACCACCAGCTGTACAAGTTGAACTCGACCAGGAATCTAAATATGGAGACACATCGACCATAACAATCCACTCCAACACATGCTTATATAACACGCTCTGTAGCAATCTCTCCTGCAGCCATTTTTTTTACCAGCATGTTTAAAGTTTCTGCAGACGTACACAGGAGAAAAACGTATTCTCTTTCAAACTATAAATAATAAAAGGAACCATGGCACACACATGAATCTTTGCTAATTGCCAGTTATCGAAGTTGAAATGTAATCATGTTTATACATTTTAATCGAATCAATCATATTTTTTTAATGTGTGTAAAATATCCAATGAGAACTCTTGTTTATGATTTGCCTGCCACATCTTCAGGTTAGTGCTCGATCTGACTCTTGCAAATCAGACTGTTAAAAGTATCAGTGTTGTGTAACTTGTCAGATCATGAGCTTGTAAAAAAGTTTGTATAATTATTGTTTTTAAGTTTAAATATGATTGTACTTTCCCAGTTGATACAGTAATTCAATAAATAACTTTCATAAATATGTCTTAAATATGCAGAGTATTAAAGCATTTAAACTTTTATAAATTTTAGTATACACGTTATATATAATTATATATATATATTTACATCTGTAATTTGATAATGCACAATTAATGAATTAGTGGGAAATGAAGGACATGAAAAACCTTTTATAAGACATTATATAAACATTTTCTAAGACAAAAAACGTTTGCGCTGTGACAGACTGTAAAATTGCAACTGACAACTCAATCTTCCCATGATGCACTGTTGCGACAACAGACCACCCAGAACACTGCACAACGTGGCATCACCCGGGCTACAGGAAACATCAGGTAGCCATTACTGCTCACGATCACGGATGATCACGTTGACGTACAAGCGAAGGCACTTGTAAACAAACATACAGGATACATATATATATATATATATATACTCACAAACATGCGCTTAACCTCAGACAGGAGAGGCCACCGTGCGACTCTCAGGAAAACACATGTATGCAGCATGTGTATGCTATTAGCAACAGATACAAGACACTCTCGCGCACACAGAAGTCTTACATGACAAGCTCGGTCAGGATCCACTTCACGGCTGAGAAGAAAGCAAAGTAAGGCTGCGAGGGGAAAAAAAGAGAGAAAGAAAATATTGATCCTTGATGCTAAATACACAGAGTATGTTGCCTCCACTTTGCGTTGCAGAGTGCAAACAAAAAGTGTTAAAATATGGGGTACTCACATCCAGCAGTGTGTGTCCACTGCCGCTGCTCTCTGAAAAAACCCAACAAAGAGCCTGGTAGTCGTACAGAGTGACCCTGGGTGGATAAATATAGAAAAGAGAGGACAAAGAGCGAGACAGACACATCAGACACAGAGTTTAAGTGAGGAAGATAGAGGTAGAATATTTTTAGAGCTTGACGTTTCCTAATAATGCTTTTGTCAGGTCAATAAAGCGCGGATAAGTTAAGTCTTGATTCATACAACCCTCCACTATTAAATGCCTGCGGGCCGTTTGGACTGCTGTGTGGGAGCAGGAAGGAAAGATCCCACCTCTGCTATAAATGCTGCTTTACCTACGGATAATATATTGGATGGATGTGGCAAGAATGGGAAAAGGAAAGCAACGAAAAACCGAGGGCTTCCCACGAGGTCCCTCAAAGTGATGTAGGGAGGTGGGTGTGTGTGTGTAGATGATTTGGGGATATTGGGGGGGATATCAGGGGATTTAAGGGTTTAGTAGACCCCGAGGGTGTGAGGTCTGGGTCTGCCTGCATGGGTGAGGTTATTGAGGGGGTTCGTAACACAAATACACACACACACACACATTCAGGACACTCATTCTCATAGCCTGCAGACAGCTCCCTATATACTTGACAATACTTTGAGTGCGAACGTGTGAGCGAGCACGTGTGTGATGTCTGAGTGGGCCCAGTCTATCCGCAGCCCTGGGCGATGTTCAAACCTCAGTCACAGCACTGGTGACACGTAGCTCCGACACACCGCCAGGAACCAATTAGTGCTAAGCCAGGCCACATAATGGTGTTAGCAGCAGACCCAGACCGATGTCATATTTGTATATTTGAGTGTGTCTTTTTGCCTGGGTGCACAACAAAGATTCCATCCTCTACGGCTTGGTTTAAAAGATTGATAAGTTAACTGACAATACAGTGGTTTGCCAACATTTGTGTTCATCTACGGTCTTTATGCTGACAGTTGAATTCAAGCCGCCAGCTCGTGCCAACTGTAAGTGGCACACTTTAAAATGTCTTCTATGCTTTTTTAATCAAGAGAAAAACTGTGCTTCAACTCGGCACGTTAATTCCCCACAGATGGCACCGAGTTAAGACAGATCGTATCGGATTCATTAGTGTTAAGATCTATAAGCTCTATTACTCATCATGCTAATACTCCACTGACACGAGTTATATTAAACATTCATCATACGTCGCACTCAATTTTAAATAATCCCTCATCATCTGACATTAAAGATCCAGTAGAGAAAGCTCTCTTAGGCCTCTTTGTCTTTATGAGTGGGACCGTAAACCATCTGCTGTCAGCTTTTGAGTTTCATCCCCATGATAAACAGGCGTGGTCGTCTACATGTGCAATGATTTGTCACCCGTGATTTTTATACACTAAGACAGCATGGCAACTAGAATTACTGCCTCGTGGTTGTACGCCTCCGCCAGCCAGTCAAGTGGCAGCTTACGTCCATTTCTGTCCAGACTCTAGTGAAGACTTGAAGGGAATTTAATAAAAGCGATGAAGGCTGTTGTCATAATTAGCCTGGACCAGAAACAATGACCTTGACCCTTGATCACTAAAAGTTAATCTTTGAAATGGATATTTGTGCCAAATGTAATGAAATTCTCTCTATTCAGAAGAATAGAAAATAACTATCCACCCGTATGGGTTAATAGATGGATGGACGGACAACCCAAAAACATGTTGTCATAATTACCATGTGAAGAATAGAGTTCAGCCAGAAACAGGAGATTCTCTGGGATTCTCAGATGCATTATGCAAAAATGTGTAAACATTTAGACGAGGGGATGCATCTAGAGATTCTGCTGCGGAAATCACTCATTTCTGTTTACAGCACATCGACACTGGCCACAGCTCTTATCACCAAAACCTCTTGATGTCTTGATGCTGCATTTACAGTGACCTTGACCACCAAACTTGTCCTTTGTCAAGGCATTACTGAGATATTGTGTTTATGACAACCCTAAAAAAGAGACTGCCTCAGGCGCCGAATGTTGCTGGTGAAAAAGGGATAAAGTTCTCCTCACGCACATGAAAAACACAGAGCTGAATGCTGGGTAAAGTCCTGCTGGAATGTGGTTATAAGCTTCTGTGCAAATCTGAATTTACACTTAACTGTGCTATGGTTCCACAAATATTAAAACACAGCACTGTGACTTCACATTCAAAGTACAGTATGTGACTGTCAGTGTTGGCTTCTCTGTGTTTCTGCTCTGTAATTCTAAAAAAAGGTAACATCCTCCTCACTTAAATTTCCGAATGAATTGCAGAATGTCACCACCCACTGCTCCTGGCTTTTTCCAGGAGACACTGATCTAAAACAAGCTGTACATGCGTGAATGTACTATGTGTGCGTGTCCGTGTGTATGCAACTTCAAGTTTCTCCTAATTCCATCATTTCAGGAAAAGATTTGCTGTAATCCCCTAACGGAGAACTCTGCTGAGCGAGGGGTCAGAGGTCAGCGCTGAATAGCTCAACAGGATTGGCCACGTTAAGAGCTGTCAGCACCAGGGGAGACGTGCTCTCATTCTGCAGCCCGCTTGACATTAGGCACATACATTTACACGCACACATATGTGTTGGCACATATATGGAGACATTCATACACTCTCACACACAAAGACACACACAAATTCATACACACACACACACACACACACAGTTTGAAGTCCTTACCTCTTAAAAGAGCCCATCTGCAGAAGCTTACTCATTACAGCTCCTTCTGCTTCTCCAAAAAATTTCCCTGTCTGAGAAGGAAAACAAAGAGATTTTCTAAAATAAAACAAATTATGATAAAAATGTAACTAACTTTGAAAATACGAGTTTAAAGATCGACACATTCACAGTGAAGAACATCCACAAAGAAAACTTAAATTCAGAGACTTTCTGGGAACTGAACTAAGAATACATTTTTTCACACAAAGCCTTTCAGGATCTCATATCCCACATGTTCCAATCACGCACAAATAACCTGTTGACATTATTCTGCAGAGCTTTATCGACCCGTCTCCTTTAATTAAGAAAGTTAATTTGCTCACTTCCACAGAAGATTCTATTTCTGTTCTGTCCTAGATTTCTGTTCTCTTCGATAAAGCTACAACTAACAACTGAGAAGTGTTTTTTTTCTGTAGTCTGATCCACAGCCCAAAAAACTAAGATAAAAAAAAAATGCATATTTGAGAAGCTGACAAGAGAAGATTAATTTTGTGGCTTGATTAGTTAATTGAACTTTAAACAACTATTAGAATGGCACCCTAAACTGCATATTTCCACATATAAATTCACTGGATCCTGAAATGTATTTGCATTCACACCTAATTGTGACACTCTGTAATGGTTCCCTAAAAAGTCTGATTTGTTTCATTAAGATCCATCCATCTGAGAAATGACAGAAAATCTCACAATACTAAAGACAGTGAAAAAAAATTCCTTGATCCATCCCCTGATCCAGATCTGTACTAAAATGAAATGGGTTCTCTCCTCACCCATTCTGCTGTTGTTTTTGTTTATTCCTCCTGACGTACTATCAAACAAAGGCCAATGACAACATATCGTCCTTCACTGAGGTGTCTCGGTAATATTGACTGTTACCCGTCAATTCCTGACTGCAATAGTGTTTTATGAGGTCTCAGTTCCGGCCTGTGCACACTACCTCAAGCCAGGTGATCCCACCAGACATAAAACAAAACACTATGAAACATTTTCATCCATACACCATATGAGACATCTTGGAGGCAAACGATCTGACCTCAGCTGCTCCTTGCCCGTGTAACCACTTCCCAGAAACAACACAACATAGCCTGATATGACCCAGCCTGGTATAGAGCCTCTGGATTATCTGCTCAGACCTAATCAAGACCCTTCACACATTTTAAAAACAACAGTTTGACAGACCACATTCGTGTCACCTTGTTAGTCGATGACATTTCCGCTCGATAACGAAGAATGACAGGAAACAACCTGATGAGAGGAAGCCTAAATGCTCTGTCACCTTCAAATTAACAACGAATAAAGGATGGGAGCCGGCAAGTGAGAGATACGAGAAAAGAACATGCAGGGGAAGGGAAGGGCAGTGACGGCCAGCGGACTGGCTCCTGGATGAGCCAAAACCAGAGTGACAGCATGTCTGGTGACAGCTGAGCAGAGAGTACACGCTGGGGCAGCACTGTGTCTCCTTGCGAGCGGCCAAATCAACAACATTGTGCATCACATGCAAAAAAAAAATCATTAGAAACATATCGAGGAGATAAACATGCACCGTGGATTATAATGTAAGGTCAGCTCTGGATTTGCACAAGTTATTTATAACTTCAATAAAAATGCAAAAGCATGACGCACATTCTATCCAAACTTACCACTCATACATAATTCACCCAGATTTAATATGAATTGTAGACCTCAAACTCACAATTCACTAATAATCTGGCACAAAAACAGTTGTGTCTGTAATGTTCCTGTAATCAGATTTAGTTTTCAGATCTTCTTGATTTGAAGGAACATTGAAATTTCTGTGTTTTTTCAACATGCACCGGGAAACACAAATAAATTCCATCAACACCCACTTTTTAGGCAATATCAGCACACGCTCATTTTTATTGATTTTGCCTGTGTGCATGTCTTACCAGAGTATAGTCCTCGGCCACCAGAATGAAGCCATTGTTGTCAATGAGGTAGCAGTTGATATTCTGTGAAACAGAAAGTGTTGTGAGAAGCAAAAGTGACAGAATCATGGAGGGTTGGCTGAGGAAAGGAAGAACGACTGACCTCATCATCACAGCTGATGGAGCATTTCCCATCCAAAGCTGCACACTATAAGAAAAGAATATATATCTGCACATACTGTATCTGAATGTCACACCAAATCGTTTTTTTGTAAGGAAACAAACTGACGACCTTCTGCATCAAAAGTTCTCCCAAGTTCATAGGTCTGTGAGTCGTTAAATATTCTTAACATGTGGAGACGTTAACAAAGGCTGCTTTATGAAAATGTGTGCTACATATTCATAAGTAGGCAGCTAGGGATAAGATCAACATGGTTCATGTTTTCTCTTTTGACTTTACTCCCCTTTATGTTTAATTTGTATGTATTTTTGTGCGACTTTGGGCAGCCAGGGTCAATTGGCCAAGTCGACATGGGTTATTTTAGTTTTACAAGTGTGTTTGTATTATATGTGTAAATGTGCAAACATGCTGGATGTGTGTTTATGCATATGTACCTGTCTGCTGGCTGTCCAGAACTTCCTCTGAAAGAACTCCAGTTTCATCTGGATACCCACAGCTGAAAGAGAGACGACACAGTCACTGAGGTGTATCAACAGGGCGTGTGTGTGTGTCTGTGTGTTGTGTATGTGTGTGTCTATGTGTGTGTGTGTGCCTCTCAGCTCGTTGAGGTGCAGCAGCACAATGATCTTTATCAGAGGTCATTTCATTAACCCCCCCAAACTGACAGAAAAGGCAATCCCCTGCTGGACAAAAGGGGCCATGACGGCAATTACACCCTGCATCATACATGCATCAGCTAATTTAGCTGGAAGGTGTGTGCACGTTTGTGTGTGTGTTGTATAGTACAATCTGCACACATCTGCCGCTAACCACACTCAAAATGCAGTTTCACACGATTCTAAACCAGACCTCTCTCTCTCTTTGCCCACATGAAATCCATCCAATTCCTCAGTCTGCCTCCCTGTAGTTATCCCAACAGACATTTCCACAGTTGGTACACAGAGCTGCTCTTACTTCCATAAGCCTCATCACAGCAGGTCCCTCAACGCACAGATCTGACCAGAATTCCTTGCGTTGGAAAAAAAACACCCGCTGACATTAAATATGTCAACTTTTTCAGAGTTGGCGCAGGAAAGATTGACATTCACCACAGGCTTTAACTTCCCTCCTCTCCTCTGCGTCCTGCGCTCCCACTACCCCCTGCTTCTAAGACTCAGAGGACCCTAGCTTCTCAGTGGGGGTTTGCAATGCTTTTTTTTTGGGGGGGGGGGGGGTTAAGTATTTCCAGGAGCAAAATTTAGAGCTTGATCCAAGTGCGCAGCCACAGGTAGTAAACTAAATGCAAACGAATGCAGCATTTAACTACAGATATGGAAGTAGTATTGATTGGCCTTTTAATTTGATAAAATATACACCAGTCAGCCACAACATTAACATATACAACAATGAGCAAAATAATGTTACGTTCCAACTAAAATTGGCAATTAAAAAATAATGAAGCCTAGAACCAGGTATGGACAGGCCTCTGACACAGGAGTCAAAGGATGCTCTGACTATGTACAGAACATCCTGAGGTTCACTGTGGTTGTGTGCCTTCACCAACTAGTGCAGTTTCTGTCCACATATTTTTACTTTTATCCCCCGGATTCATTCTATGTCACTGTGAACTTAGACCTAATCAGTTCATCTTTGAGTCAAAGTGAAAACTGATCAAAGTTCCCTCATGGCAGTCATGAGAGATCCGGTTTTTGGAGTCCACTGTGACCTTGACCTTTGACCACCAAAATCGAATCATTTAATCAGTGAGTCCAAGTGAACATGTTCCAAATGTGAAAGAACCTTAATATGTTTGTGACATATTACATCCACGAGGCATAACATGTGTTTGAGAGGTCACAGTCACCTTTTCAGCTTTGACCACCAAATTCTTATCAGGTCAAGCATGAGTCCAAGTGGATTGTGCCAGATGTCATGAAATTCCCTGTGGGCAGTCCTGATATATAACATTCACTTGGACATGAGGTCACTGTGACCTTGACCTTTGACCTCCAAGCACCAAAATCCATTTGTATCAAGATGAGATGTTCATAAAAATATAAACATACTTTATGAGGCAAACGTGACCTTTGATTAGTTCCTCCTTGAGTCCAAGTGAATGTTTGTGCCTGATGAGAAAAGATTCCTTCAGTGCGCAGTTACAGGGCAAAAATATATCTTTGTGAGGCCACTGTGACCTTCACCTGCTGAATTTGAAGAAAGGGTTAAATTGCTAAAGGCTTTCTTTTGATATCCTGTTCACGGAAACGGGATTGACGACAACCGGAAAACATCCAGCAACTGGCCTTCGCTGGCATGGAGACATAAAGGAAAAATGTGCCAGTGCAACAGGCAAACAAACAGCAACTGTATGATAAAAGTACATAATCAGTCATGGAACTTTATTTATTCTGTCTACAAGTTCCCAAACAAACATGTAACATCCAAACTTGTCGTCCCCGATCTGCACGTGGTAAATAATCCAAGGATGTATTCATTTATGGGAGATTTATTTGGGAGAAGGTATTAGACAGTTTAATGGGAGCACAGATGATAAACTTAATGGTAACTAAAGTGGTATCCTGTCAATCTGTTATATGACATATATGATGCAGTTTAGATTTATTCTGAAAAATTGATAAAACTAGTTTTATATTTCTCAAATTTGGTTTTAGTCTTATTGAATTTGAATTCTATACTTTCATGCTATGTATATGCTGTAGGCCATCAGCAGTAGTATAGTACAAGTGCTGTAGTAGTGGTAGCAAATGTAAACTGATGGTGGTTTTGAGTCTAAAACAGTGTTTCAGTAGAGTCACATTTGGAGAAACAAAGTAAAAGAGGAATGACAGTGAGAGATACAATGAAGTGAGTGGACATACAATCAGGATCGAAATGAAAAAATAAAAAGTCTCACTTAAAGCTGTATGTTGAACATGTGAAGGGAACGTGATCGGTATTGGTGAGGAATGTTCCACTGGTTTGCACTTCTTTTAGTGTGATTGCATGTTTGCGTGATTGTTTAAACACAGAGGGGTGCTGCTGTGGCCTGTTTTAGCCCTTGCCCAGAGAAACAGGTGCAGATTATCCCATCATAAGCTTTGCCAGATCCTTTCAGCAGCCCACAGTTTCTACACCCACATGGAAAACCCAGGAGGAAAGTCTAATTTAAGATGCTGGGCAACAGCAATGGAAACACACATGGTATAAAATAGAGAGTGAACCTTTATCATTATGCCAATAAAAGATAAAGGGTCATGAACCCTAAATAAATAAAAGAGAGAGATGCAGAAGGAAAATAAGCTCATTTGATAGTTGAAATAGTCGATTGATATCAAATGCTCAAATGCAGCTCAGGAAGGAAAATAACTCAAGGAAACATACATCAAACATGAGCAGTGCATGGGTTTGCTCGAGAAAAGGCTATTAGAGGTTAGAAGTGCGCGGATGTTGGCTGGTACCTGAAAGTCAGCTCAGAACAAAGACAAAAGCCCAAATCTGTCTCACTAATGCCTGGGAATTTTTCTGTATTACAGGGGAACATTTAATTTCCCTAGGTATGGTTTATGAACTTGGGGGTATTTATGCCCTGAGCTGGTTTTATGAGTCCAAAGATGAAGAGACATCAAATCCACTCCAAATCCCCCCCATCACCCGTCTCCTATCAGCGCAATCCCAGGCAGGGAGAGATGACAAGCACTTTAAAGCCTGCAGATATTTGGGAATCTACTAAAGATTGCATTCATGTATACATCCATTAGCACAAGGGAGCATCTGAGTTTGTTTATGCACGTGCTTGTGTGCAGTGCTAGGACGAGCATAGACTCACATACAAGTGTCACAACCAAACAGCGCTGTGGGAGAGATGTGATGATTTGCAGATTTGGTGCTCCACGGCAGCTACACAGCGCAGGGTCAAGATGCTGAGGAACATTCAGAGGCTGAGCAGAACAGGAGGCTGCTGTCAAGGATGCCAGCAGTCTGCAAAACTTAGACTCCTCTGACCTTTTCTTCCAGAGCGTTCTTCTCAATAATATAATCAAAGTTTTTTTACCTAAATCTCAGAATGAACAAGACGATGCAATAGAAACAATCGTATCCAAATCAGGCAAATCATCTTTGTATTTTGCCCTTAAGGCTTTGATGCCACATGCGTCACAGGAGATACACATAAGTCACATGGTAGTGATAGCATTCTGGTCACAGGAGGAATAGAATAGGGTGTATTCTCTCCTTCTCTCTCTTGTAATTTGACGCCTAACATTTTTAGACGTTGCAGCACAAACACATCAGACTGTCTGGACACATCAACCATATGGGCTCTTGGCAAATATTAAGGTGTCATCACACATTTGATGATGAAATTCCCTTTGTTGGTACATGCCCGCTCAAGTGTGCATGTGAGTGTGGAGTGTGCACACTTATGCAGGTGCAGGCCCCTATACATGCATTTATGTTTTCTTTTAACCCATCCTCATGAGTGCATTATTTGCTCAAGGCTGATATCTTCACACATTTAGCCCAGTAAAGCTAAACTAGATATGAGCTGGTGCCACATATTGACTTTTTATTATTTATGACAGGATGAAAATAATTGTTATGCCCCTCAGCGGAAGAAAGGATATAAACACGGACGGACAGGAGGGCAAACAGGAAGGGAACAGAAAGCCAAGGTCATCGTGTAAGCTTAATCATTTTCATCGTTAAAAATGATTCAATCATTAATCTCTCTGTCTCTTCCTTTTATCATTTTTTGCTTCTCCTTGAAGCGACCGATAAGCTTGTACAAGCTTAACAGTCAATCCATTTACATGCAAAAAAAATATTCCATGTAAATTTCCCGCAACAGCTTAATATCCTGCTGTGTGCATGTGCATGTGTATGTGTGCATTCGTGCGTTCTGTGTTGCTGTGCTGGGGGCGTGTTCTGTCAGCCCTCCTGCCCACGGCTCATGCATATTATCTTCGGAGCATGCCACAGCAACGGGCATCCTCCGACCGCGCTCACTGCGTTTGAGCATTTGTTTAGACACGCTGCAATCCAGATCTAATTTTGTCTTGTTCAGCTCTTGCCAGAGTAATAGGAGGTAACGTGAATGTCAGTGAATTTGTGCGAGCTGTGATTTAAGAGGCACAGCTGTCCACGGGGAGATGACACACCATCCCACTCTCCAATACAACTGGGGACAGGGAAAGCGAGCAAGCAAAACAGAGAGTAAGAGAGAAACATAGAGAAAGAGAGAGTGAGCAGGGCAAAGGAGCAGAAATTAAACAAAATCAAGCAAGAGAAAAGGGAAAATAGAATCACAGGCACAAATAAGCATGAAGAAAAATACAATAGACAGAATTAGAGGGTGAGAGACTGTGAGAGAGCAACAGAGAGAGATACAGAGTGAGCTTGATAGAGAGAGAGGGGGACAGAGAGCGAGAGAGAGAGAGAGAGAGAGAGAGAGGCAGATCTCCCTGTTACTCCAGTGATTCCCAGACTGGCTGGCTGGCAGGAAGCTCTGTGCTCTGATCTGCCTGCTCTGATGGGCTTTCATGCCCGTGCAAGCAATGCTGGGGATCCTGAGGGCAACACAGGTTTCTGCTGCTGCTGATCTCAGCCTCTTCAATTACTGCCTATTGACCATATCAGCCAACGCAGGTGAGACTCAGGAAAAGCTCAGCTCACCCTTACTGATGGCTAATGGATCATCAGCCAATCAGTGGTGCTAGACTCCAAAAAGGGCGCTAAAAGAAGACCGAATGCAAGCGGCCCAAGGACGACTGGCAGATATGAGAGGTAGGACCCCCGTGGGTAAATATGAATACTTTGGTTTACACGTGTGTTTTTGTGGTCTGGCTAGGTGGGCCGCCATTAGCTAGTGTGTATATGTGTTGTGTAAATTGTTGTATAACTGAGTGGTGATGATACAACACTTTGCTAATGCAGTTCCTGACTTTAAACGGTGCAGTGACATGTGCAACACACATCAACTTTACATCAACACTTTTATGTTAATAGCTGTGCATTAACATTGGCTCTGAATATTTCCTGTTGCAAATAGGTATTGACATTGGTACTGAGCCGATTCAAAATGGCACTTGCTGTGGGTTGTGTGTACATGTCATTACAAGCATCTCTGTGTGTACTTTGGGCTGAAGAGACACTCTCCTGTGTTGACCTCATTCCGGAGCTGCTGCCACAACGCTCCACTGAGCCGATGCTCTATTTACGCGTCTCTGTGTATGCATTTTATGTACATGAGTTTTTTTATGAGTATAGAACATGCACACATGTGTAAGCATATGTGAGCCAAATGCATTCTAGCATACAATTCATTAACAAGGATGCAATTAACACATGGCTTTGCACCACAGTGCACTAAATCTCAACTCAACCATGTTCTGATGGTTTTTTTTGTTTATGAAGCAGGCAACATAATATCATAACAGCAACATCAACACCTGAGATTAGATCTAAGAACGCCTGCACCTTGATATTTATGTAAATCACAATCCACTTCAGGAAGCCAGGCAAGGACAAAATAATGATTACACAATTTTAAAAGAAAGCCTGTTAATCAGGTTTGTCTATGATACAACAGTGTTTATTCAAAGAGGTTAGGAAAAGCAGTAAAAAGGCTTTTTTATGTTTTACATGATACTGCTGGCTAACTGCTGTATGCTAAATAGTAGATGCTTGAGATTAGTCTGCAACTAAAGATTTTATACACAATCCTGATAATAGTAACATAATTTAATGCTCAATTATTACTGTTAACAGATAAACACTGATCCTTGGTTCTATTACTTAAAGCTGCCTTATGAACAAGGTGAACATGGAGGTAGATGTTGCCTGGTACAGGGGGAAAACAAATAATTGCCTTTTGAGAAAACATTGAATATTCCCAATGGATAAAATGGCTGTTGAACTGCTCATTTTAAATATTGTGCCTATGGAAACAAAAACACTGCGCAGCTTGTTTATCTGTCCAGGATCTATGAGTGCAACTTGTGAGCTACATTTGCAGGTGCTGCTCTGAGCTTCATTTCGTTGAGCCCTGTGTTGGTCCAGCCAGTGCTATAAATACTGTTGTAATGCACCAGAAGGAATGGACATGTGAAGTCATCTCAAAGGGAATCAGACACCCAGTATCTGCTGTATATGGATTTGTGTGTGGGTGAGGGGTTATAAGGCCTTTGTGAAGAGGGGCCACTGTCTAAGGGGGGGATTGGAGGTGGGTGTTATTAAGTAATAAGTTTACTTTCTTGTTTATTAGATAAAGGATGGTGCAATTTGAGGAAAAGGAAAAAGTGGACCAAATTCTTTACATAGTCATTTCATATATTCATGCCAATACAAAACAAACAATCCTGGAATTTCCTTTATCATTTATTCTCGTTTTTTGGTGATTGAGACATTTTGGTGGTTTCCTGACATAGGTCACATCTACAGTTAAGTTTGAAAATGTTATGCAGTTAGGGTTAGTCCAGTATTTAGAAACAACTGCAAATACTAGTATGCAAGTACATGCAGGTACTTTTATTTGTCTAATTCAATATTATGTTCCCCTGTCTCCTCAGTGGTTCTCGTCTGTGCCCTGCTACCCCTCCTCTCTGCGTCACATGCCTGTCCGAAGGAGTGTAGCTGCAACAGCAACACCAAAGTAGTAGACTGCAGGGGTCAAGGTCTGTATGACATCCCCCGACGACTGCATCCTGACACCCAAGAACTGTATCTGCAAGATAACCGTATCAGGGGGCTGGGATCAATGGCGTTCAGAGAAATACCCCTTGTACGCATTGTGGATTTGTCCAATAACTCTATAACATCTGTTTCACCAACTGCTCTGCTGGGTCTCCGGACTCTACAGCGCCTCAGCCTCGCACACAACAGCCTGAGAGAGCTCGACAAGCGATTGCTTGGTTCTATACGCTCGCTTTCACACCTTGACGTCTCACACAACAGGTAAAGCAACAAAACTAGAACAGATCAAATTTGTTATTTGTCCTTCTGTCAAACAATAGCCACTGAAAACTTTATGCAACATTCCTCAATGCATATTCTCCCATTTTCTTGCCATGTCCCCTCCTCGCAGCTTGTGGGGTTTACCTGGAGCCATGGGGGACAGTTTGAGGAACCTCAGCCACTTGGGGCTTGCATACAACAGGCTAACACGGATGGACCGCTCCCTTTTAGAGGCCCTGACCCGCCTGGACAGCATCACACTACGAGGCAACCCCTTGAGGTGTGACTGCCAACTCATAGGCCTCAAACTCTGGCTGGAGACCTACCTCTTTAAAGGTTAGACCACTCGTAGCTCTAGGCAGTGGCTCGGGGAATGTCTGCAATGTTCCCAACCGTCATTCATCACACTGCCTTTTTTGTTGGGCATAGTATTAAATTATGGTAATGTTTAATTATGGTAATACTGACCTTTAACACAGGACAGTATGCTAAGACTTGTAGAGTAGGAACAGCTGTTCTCCGTATTGAGAGACTGAGAATGACCCACCCCAAACATTTGTTTTTAAAGACATTGACATAGTGGAGTAAGTTGGATCGTACTTCAAGTTGTTTGGGGTGTAGCTGTGAAAGAAATATGTAGCTCTTGCTTTTATACTACCATCAAATAATCAGTAATGTTGGGGAATGTAACCAAAAGCATATCAGATAATTGAAAGCATTGTGGTGGCAATTCACATTTACACTTGTCTTTAATGTAACTCTTGGTATTGACTGAGCTTAGGCAAATGGTGAGATACATCAGTGAGAATGTATTGCATACTGGCGTGATGTGAGGCACTCCACACAGCAGTTCTTACAATGGTGGTAATCTCTACAACCAGTGATTCCACACGGGGTGATAAAGAGTTAAATTGCCAACCGCATTATTTTCCATGCTAGACCAACCCCTGCAAGCATTAGATAACAAAATAACCACTGTGCAGTGAAAGCTGGGCTCACTCTGAGTTGGCCAGTCCGCCTACATTCCAGTGTAACCCTGACACAGCTTTCGTTTTAAAGTCTGAAAATTCTAATTAGTGCAAACCAGAACAATGGACCCAGATACTAGGATGTATGCTTAATAGAAAGCCGGTGTTTAATCAGGCAAGCGGAAAGGAAACGTGTGACAGAGCTTGCTCGACATGAATACAGAGAAATGAATAATAAAGAGATTTACAGGGCACACAGGGGGCAGCTGATGAAGTCTTACCTCCACTCTCTCCCCAACAGAGTCGATTTATTCAGCTCCAGTGATCCAACAGAGACTCATATTTGAGCTGTTAATCATGTAACACTTGCACTGCGGCCCATAAAGTGAGCAGTTACACCCTAGATTAATAAAAAAACATATTATTATTAATTAAAAAGTAATGGGTTGGTTCAGGCTCAGATATGATTATGATTTTGGCCTCCTGTAAAAAGCTGCTGCAAAAAGCAATGGCCGATTAAAAGCAGGTAATGTGCTTATAACACACATGAACTGACTGTTGACATCCTCTGCACTCCTACCCCTTTGTCTGTCTGTTACTATCACCCTCTGATTAATCTAACTCTGATGTCAAGGTGGAGTGGTGGATGAGGTCCTTTGCTCCCAGCCGGAAGAAATGAAGGGCAGAGAACTGCAGAAAGTCCCTTACCAGCTCTTTCATGCCTGCATGACCACAAGCTACCATTATCTGTTCGCCAACATACACCACCTGGAGTCTGAGAGGCTCCTTCGAGGCCACACCCATGGCAACCACGCTCATCCCTCAAGCCACACTCTCCACGTCCCCATGGCAATGGGGGAGGGCTTCGGCGGCGGGGGAGGCGGAGGAGGAGGGAGCCTGCCAGAGTGTGAACCTAAGCAGAGGCCGCGGCCTGTCAACTTGCGCCACGCCATTGCCACAGTGATCATCACCGGCGTGGTGTGCGGAATTGTGTGTCTGATGATGCTGGCTGCAGCGGTATATGGCTGCGCCTACGCCGCTATCATGGCCAAATATCAGCGGGAGCTCAAGAAGAACGAGGAGCTGGCAGCGGTGCAGGGGGCAGATAATGCCACAGCAGATGAGAAGGAACCTCTTGAGAACGCTATTGCCTAGGGGATGAAAACATGAACCCTGGACTTTAAAAACCTGGGCCTCAACCCTTTAACCTAATCGTCTCTGGATGCCATGTGTGTGCTTGTGCATGTATGTTTGGGGAAAAAAAGAAAAGAGTGTGAAATCCTTTGTGTGCGTCTTGTGCGTTTACCTCATTTCTGAGACTTGGGTAGCTAAATTCCACAGGTATTTGACTATGCACTGACGATAGTATCGTGTACTGTGTGCGGGTTTGATGGGCAGGCCAAAGAAATCAAACGTATCAATTCCATTTTGTCTAAGAGATGTATATCAGAGATAGGAACAAATTTATATATTTATAATTGTGTATTTGTAAGTAGAGTTGTAGAGCAATGCTATTTAAAAAAAGTGGATTTCAGAATTAGGTTGTCTTTTGGTTGTTGTTCATAATTTAGAGTCTGATTTTGAGGTAACTTTGAAAACTCATATGTAGGCAGCTGCTGTCATGTTAAGATCTGTTCTAAGTTTCTTGTATCATTAATGTGAGTGTGTGAGGAAAAAAGAATGAAAGTGTTTGTGTCAGTGTTTCATGTGTGCGTTTGTGTGTGTGTGCAGAAGTACAATGTATGCACATATTTACAGATGATTTAAGTCTGTGCCTAATAATGTGATATCATTTTCAGGAGGAAACATGTTTTCATAAAAAAGCATATTTTTCTGACAGCTGGAGTGAAGGTGGGAAATTCGTTGAAGCAATAATGAAACAAACTAAAATGAAAAAAAAAAAATACTGGACTCAGCCTTGTTGCTTTTCTACGACTTTACAGATTCATGAGTCTGCGCTCGGTCACACAATCTTTCAGAACTACACTTTTTGAGATCAGTCCTACTTGTGAGTTAATGCTGATTATGTCCTCTTATATGTATTATATAATATAAAGAAGAGATGTTTTAATTGATTACTGTGTGGAATACTGACAATCTATTTGAGAAAGCATGCATTCTTACATGGAGAAAGCGTCATTAGAAGAGGGATATTTTGTCCATTTTTACTGTTAGAGTGCACCTTTCTAATTTTCATGAAGAAACTGCACAATTGGGATTGTACCATTTTAAAATGATGTCAAAATC
This sequence comes from Paralichthys olivaceus, assembly GCF_024713975.1. NCBI lineage: Eukaryota > Metazoa > Chordata > Actinopteri > Pleuronectiformes > Paralichthyidae > Paralichthys > Paralichthys olivaceus. The sequence goes on along the minus strand of NC_091098.1, from coordinate 17,067,277 downwards.
AGAAGAAAAGCTCAACTCAACGATATTCTATTCTGCAACCTCAAAATCATATTTTCTGAAGCCACTCAACTGAAGAGTAAAACATGTTTGTCAAAAAAAAACTGAAGAATATCCATCATTTGAAGTGTTGCAGTAGAAATCTTGAGTGGTCATTGCATGGCTGTTTCTGTCCCTCTCAGTTCAGTTTGATTCTACTGTGACATTGTTATTTTGGGGTCAATTAAGTTGAAACATTATCGTGTAAAAAATGCTGAAAAGACAAAAAACAATCACATGTCAACGAGAATACTGTGGATTATATTCGGTATTACCTTAATAATTTTATACAACATAAATTTGAAAAGACAAAACAATGTTTGTGTCTTTGACATTTTTATTCTCATGGATATTTACCAACATTCTTTCCCCCCCGATGGAGATCACTGGTACAATTAAAAATGACTTCTACAGTACTGTTAGATAATGCGATAATCAGGTTTCTGTTAAATCTAAATTGTGTCTCTTTATTATTCTATATTATTTATCTATTGATTAGTTATCCATCACATGTGATCTTTAACTCACTCAGTGCCATGTGGAGGCACGTGAATGTAAACAGATGCCTCTGGTCTCAGCCCCTCGCCTGACTTTTACGACTCTGTGTATATTACGGCAGCAGACTCGTGGCACGTGGCTCGGGATGTGACCACAAACTCTGACGCACACGTACACGAGTGTATGTACACACATGATAACATTGTGACTCAAGCGATGTCTGCAGGCCCCCTCGGTGTGTGATGTCATCAGCCTGTCCTGTTCAGTTATCGTATTAGCGTATTCACAAGTCTGCAGCTCGGTGGAGCGCGGGGCAGTGAAAACTGGCCCTAACCGGCCCACACTACATTTGCATTCTAGCCTACATCTCCGCTCCCATCTGACTCTCTTATATAAAATCATTCTTACATACATCCCCGGATCTGACGAGCATGACTGACTCAACATCAGCACCCACAGTAACAACAGGGTCGTGGTGAATCCTTATCACTGATTGGTTATTTGGATTGCTGATAAACAGGATTCAAGAGAACGACATTATCTTAAAAGAACAGTGATGAAGTCAACATGGTCAAATAACACTGTGTGCTGGTGTACACTGTGGGCTGCCTGTGTGCCACATGTGTGTGTGTATTTGTGTGTGTGTATGTGTGTGTTTGGCACCACACAGACTCTCCCATCTTTGTCCTTCTGCTCCAGTGCTTTCCCCCGGGCCAAGAGTACCCACAATGCACCGCTTTCATGTCAACGCATGCAGACACAGTGAAATAATTTTCTCTGTCTCTGCCTTTTTTATTTCTTCTCTTATTTTATCATACGCACTTTGGAAAAATTCTCCTTTTTTTCCCATTTTCTTAACTTTGTCTTTCCTGTGCCCACGTATTTCTCTGTTATTTCTCTGCTGGCATCATTAGCCCTCATGTGACGGGAGAGCTAACACAGATTTTATCTTAAGATAGGTTTAATTTGAAGCAGAAGGCGTGCTCCAGCTTGTTCCTTGGTTTATATACCAAGGAACAATATTGTAAAGTGTATAGAAAGTGTAGAAGGCACCTTACTGCAAGCATAAGAATAGCACTCAGCCTGACATCAGACATCCCTCTGCATATCAAAGCAAATATGTAGCATATAAATTATAATTCTATCAATATTATATATGATATTTTAGTATGATTTTTGTAAACAACGTTTTATTACAATTTTTGGTAATTTGCAAAAAAATATATATATTGCGTATTTCCTAACTTGTCACCCTCGCTATTTCAGTAAAGTATGGTATTAGTCACATATTGACAGATCAATGACTAAAAGTAATTTTGTGTCTTTGGGGAGAGGTGGATGATGATGTCATCTCACAATTTTCCTAAAGATAATACTGTATCTACTGTACTCCATATGTCTCTGTTTCTACCCTCACACTTTTTTCCACCTATGTTTTCCATTTAATCTGTTGTTTCTTTTCCACTGCAACCACGCTGATGGCTAACAGAACAAGAGCCACACTGCATACCATCAACTTGCTGATTGCACCAAGTTATTATATGGGCGTGACATTGTGAGGCTTCTGAGTCACCGGGACGTGAGATGAGGCAGGCCACAGAGAAATCCTCTTGGCCACACTCTGTCTTAAATAAGCACAGAGGCAACGCACCCAACGCGTTTATGAAACTGTTTTCTAGTCATATATCTGGCCATTGTATTTATGGATGCAAACGTCTGTGCGGTGATGAACTCACGCCTTCTGCTGAACATACGCTCATGCAGGGGCTGGCGCTCCGACAAATAAAGCAGCATAGTCGGTATATGTGGGAAGTGAGTGTTTCAACTCAAAGAGGAGAAGACGTCACGGCAGACAACTGGAGACCAGGAAAACAAAGCCTAGCACAGCAGAGAATTTTATGGTTTCAAATATTATGTGTGTGTGTGTGTGTGTGTGTGTGTGTGTGTGTGTGTACTGACTTTACTGAGTGAGGAAATTTAGACCAGTCCTCACTTTTTCAAAGGGTTGTTTGAGGGTTAAGACTCGCTTTTAGGAGCAGGGTTAGAATCAGGCATTTAGTTGTGATGGCAAATGCATTATGAGTGTCCTCACTAAGATGGAAGTACAAGAGTGGGTGTGTGTGTGTGTGTGTGGGTGGGTGGGTGGGTGGGTGGGTGAGAGAGAGAGAGAGAGAGAGAGAGAGAGAGAGAGAGAGAGATCCACTTGAGTTCCCACTTACCCGCAGCTATGGGCGATTTCCTCTCATCCAGAAGCTGAATGGCAGTGCTGGCCAATACAACGCTCTTGTTTTCTGATCCTAAGCCACACACACAAGCACAAAAACACAACACACACACAGTTCGCATCACTGTCACATCATAATTTCTTATATTAGTTCTAAACTGACCACAGGGTGATTGGAGGGAGAAACACTGAACGTAAATACCACAGAGTACTATTTCATGGTTACAGCTAGAACTGCCATGGTCCTGAGAGGAAGAGTGCCGAGTGGAACTACGCAGAGTAAATAAGAGGCTTTCAGATCACTTGTATTAGCTGGCACTAATGGAGAGCCTGAGGCCGAGGACAGACGAGAACACATTCTCCCCCCTTGGAGGAAAAAATCATTTCTCTGAGACGTTGTTGAATATACTGTGTGTCTTTCTGTGAGTGTGTATTTGTGTATTCTGGCCAAGTCACTATGGAAAGGGCTGAACCTCTTCCTAACGTATCTTGTTTCAGCCCACAGCAATCAGTCCTTTCCACAAGAACACAGGCTAGAATTAATAAGAGAGGAAGGGGAGGCAGAGATGCATGGCGAGAGAAAACGAACAAATATGGGTGAAAGAGGAATAAAAGGGATGGAGGATATTTTAAAATGGTCTTTGAAATATAAGTGACTTTATTTGTGCCTGTGAAAAAGTGTAATTCCATTTTTAATTAACTTAGATGTGTCCTGCAGCACTTGCCAGCATTGTTTTTTTTCAGTAATCTTTGCAGACACTTGGTGGTGCCATTCCTATATTCATTTTATTACGCTAGTGACAGCTACTGTGTGGAGCTAGACAGAACTCAAAATTGAACCTGACTTATTTCTATCTATTTGACTCTGTGAGGAGAGTTGATTTTTTTTATCTTTTGTGAATTCCAAAAGAAGCACTGACCTGTGTTGAAAGGTAGAGAGTAGACAAAGGTACCAGGAACTTGTTCTGCCGCTCTCTTGTACCAGAGGGGAAAGTGATCGGCGTTGAACACCCCCTCTTTGTCTTCAGCTGTCAGGAAGTCTCTTGAAGCAGAAAGGAAACAGAGGTGAGAACACAGCACCCAAATAGAGCATGTGTGCACATTGTGTAAACATACTAGAGCGTGAAGAGTAAAACATTTCAGATACCGATATATCTGCAGATACATATATTCAAAGACTGCTTTTGATGAAGAAATGTATTTGAGACTTAATATTCTAAAGTTTAACCATAAACTTTATTATAAACAACTAAACATAAATGAAAACACAAATAAAACTAAATATATACTATTGAATTAAGAAAATAAAGATATTTTTATGTAAAATTTAAACTTAAATGCACATATTTCCTGTGTTGTTGTAAAATAAATGTATATCATCAAACATAATTTATCTACCTATTTATCTTGTGTTTTTTAAGTGCCCTTGTCCTGTTCTGTGTTTTTATTTTGGTTTTTATTGTTTTTTTAATTCTTTTGTATTTTTATTGTATTGTATCCAAATACCGAACTGCTATGATGACCTAATTTCCCTTTGGGGATGAATAAAGTGATCTTTCTATCTATCTATCATAAACAATGATACCAATACGTCTCTTTTTAGCAATTTTATCGGAGACAACCAATGAGTTGTACAGGTCGAAGACATACACACAGACAACATACATAAAGTCAGCATACTTACTGGTTGGTGAGCTGGTCAGGCACCACAAACATGTTGATTCTGGAAAGGCCTGTTCTTGTGCCGAGGTACGCAATCTCCACCCCTTTATCTGAGTTCCTGTGAAATATGACAAATAGATAAACTACAGTTTTGCACAAATACACAGAATCTTTGCTATCTATACTATCAAAAAGCTTCAAATAAATATGAAATAAACCACAAGACTTTTGAATGTTTTCAATGAGAACGTGGAAAAAGAAGAATGACATACTCAGATTTATTTAGCACCAGGCTGGTCCAGTAGGCCTCCAAAGGGGCAGTCACTACTGCATCAAAGAGAACCTCCTGAATCAGCTCCTTGTCACCTAACAAAACAAAGAAATGTATATTTTCACACATAAATCACGCTCATTAGTAACAGACGACCACAAAAACATCTGTTAATGCGCTGAAGGAACGTGGGCAGGTTTAACTCACATTGTAGGTGGGGTTCATGGCCACTGAGGTAAAGTTTGATCGCCTCTATCTGGGACAGGTAGCGATGTTCTGGGTGCTCGTCTGTGTTGCAGTAAGTCCTGTTGTATAATTAAATAGGACAATGCAAACATTTGTCATGATGATACATGAAACGCAGTAACAATTAGCTCTGGATTGTTTTTTTTAGTCGATTCCAGATTTTGTGCCGAGAATTGCAGTTGAACCTCAGTCCTACATTCCAGTTGTTTTTTTAATGCTACTCATCCACAGTGAATAAAACGTGGAGTAAAACAAAGATGGTTTTACAATTTAGGAGCATTAGTTTGAAAAGCGTTTACTGTAATTTGTTTAGATGTTGGTTCCCAATCCTGTTGACCACAAGTCATCAAGTGACACAAACCATCAAGTCAAAGTCCAACAGATCCCTAAGCTGTTGTGTAACTGCTTCATTGCAGTGGAATTGTTTGATTTTACAATTTGGCAGTATATTTAGGACCAGGTCCAATCACAATGTCACTAAAGAATGATGATGTTATCGCAGCGACGTCAGTTTGCTCTTACCATTCGTCTGCCAGCGCTACATCAGGATGCTCCAAGTCATGAAGTCCTGTACCAGAATAAGAACAATGTATCTCAAATTAAATAAGCAAAAGCACACGATATGAACTCATAATAATAGGAATAGGCATCTATAACTCGAACGCACACACTCTAAAACACACACAGAAACACACACTGGGGGTGAAAAATGTGTTTTTTGAATGGAACTGACAGGTCTGATTAGATCAGGAAGAGCCAAGTCATGCTCAGAGGGTTCCTCTTGATGGACATGTTTAGAGAAACACACGCACACGCGCATACGCACACACACAACCACAAATATTAACATGCATGAGGCTTGACATAAAAATAGACGCACATACTCACAGACACACACATACGGACGAAAGACGAAAATAAGTAAAAGAACACACCTAAGGAGCCGCTAAAGAATTTTTTTAACTTCTTGTCCAACTTTGGACGTTTTTTTCTACATTAAGATGGAATGTGTGTGCGAGTGTGTGCGAGCAACAGAAAGACGGAAGAAAATGGGAGAAAGAAAGACCAGATGTAAAATGATGCTGCGTTACGTATATTACTGGTGTGGTGGATTAGTAAAAACATTTTTCTACTTTTGAGCACTTGTACTTTATATATTTTCATTTCATGCTACTTTGAACTTTTAGGCCATTCAACATTTGAGAGAAAATCTACTTGAGCTACTTTGCTACAATTTAAAAACGACAGTGTCAAGTTAGTCCTGTAGACTTTCCATACCAATTATATGATCAGCTTATAAAATATGGTGCATGATTGCTAATTAAACTACCCAAGAGTATAAAGTAGATAAAATTAGCTCCTCATTAAAATTCCCCTGACATTTTAATCCATAAGAAATAATAATCCTATTACATAATAGTATGAAGCTCTGAAAGGGGCCATTCTGCTCAATTTAGAAAACTATGGAGTTCAAACACATAGTTGAATTCTGCATCTTCTGAATGTGGTTATTTCGATTCCTTTTAATTATTTGTTGAAAAGAGTTTGTTACAAAAAAACACATTTGATTTTCATGTGAACTTCAAACTACATGTTAATCAAATCATTAAATCCTTCTACTTCCATCTATGAGACATTTCTAAAATGAAATCTGTTCTCCCTGATTTAGAAAAGCTGATACATGCCTTTGTTTTTTCCCGCCTGGATTATTGCAACACCCTGTATACATGCCTCAGCCAAACCGTGGTAACTCTTTTGCAGCTTGTTCAAAATGCTGCTGCTCGTATTTTAACAAAAACAAAACGTAGGGATTTTTACGGTTCTTTTAATAACTTTTACAGCTCAACATGGGCTGGCCCCCACATACATTTCACAGCTCTTGACTCCCTATACTCCTGGTCGTAACCTGAGATCGGCCAGCCTGTCCCTGTTGGCTGTCCCTATAGGTCAAGGCTGGCTGCTCAAGGTGACCGGGCTTTCTATGTCATGGCCCTGAGGCACTGGAATCCCTGCCTGATGAGATTAGGCTCGCCAACTCACTACCGATCTTTAAATCACTGCTCAAAACACATTTTTATAGGAAAGCATTTCTGTGATGTGACTTGTAATCATTTTCATTACAACAATCAGTCTTAGAGAGTTCAAATGTGACGTTCCTGATTTTTATTGCCTGCCCAGGAACTACAGATGAAAATCAGCCTGTCAATAAAGTAAATAAGTCAAGCACAAGAAGTACGATAAACACTATTGGACGTTTTCATATTCAACAATAGACTGTAAATATACCTCTAGGTCCCACCTTTACACATCCTCAACCCATCATAAGTCAGTCTCAGCTGTCAATCATGACGTTTTATTCCGTTTTTATAGCATCAAAAAATTAATTAAAGCCAAACTTGTCTGATATTAATTGACCAATACTGCAGCCAGCCACCAGGGGCCAATGCAGATGATTTGGCTTCATGTTTTGGGAGCTAGGTACGCACATAGCCTACGCACTGGGCCTACGCCATTGTGAGCATTCGTAGTTGTGTGTAGGTGTTTGTGCGTCGCTTTGCAATTAAACCACCAAAACACTAGTGCCCGTAGAGTTTCTATGCCACTGTGCTGAGTTTCCACTTAATTCATTCTCTGGCGTCTCTGTTTACTTATTAACAACAGCGAGTGCTATCATGTCTGAGCTGATAAATCTTGAAGAGCACTTAGCATAGGCTGGAGCTACATCGCAGATTCCACACAGAGGCATGAATTGGGCTTTTAGAAGTGTGAGTTGAGCGAGAGACACAAATACGTAAGACCATGTAAGACAGCGGGTGAGAATGGGGTTAAGATGTTTAGGCAGACAGATATGATACAGATAGAAAAGAGTAAAAGTGAGTAACAAAGAAAAGGAGACACACCTTCCTCCACAGTGACGTTCCCTCTGAAGAAAAACTTCCCGTGGCCTCTGGAAAGAGCTACACCTAGACTAAAAATAAAAATAACAGAAACAACAACAGGGCTTTTGAATCGATATCATTCCCCAGTTCTTTGTTGTGCAGAGAGAACAGGAAATACTGATCCTTCAGTCTCTCTAAACTTTGTTCACAGCTCACAGAAACGTCTCTTACCTGAAAGGTGTCCCCTTGATATCTGTGTAGTAGTAATCATTATGCAACACCAACACACGCTTCTGAAATAAAACAGAAGAATACATTCTGTGACACACTGCAGTAAACAACAGTTTGTGATGGCTGTTATCTGCTCTGATTCCTTGCACTCTGGCGCCATCCAGTGGTGCAGGCTGAACATGCCTTTAGTTAGCAGTCTGCCTCACGACCTGTTACTCCTCCTGATGGATGTGTAGGTTTTGCAGTGCGAGTGTTTGGATAAGGATTGTAAATTTGCATGTGTGTAGTTTTGAGTGCGTGTATATGTGTGTCTGCAGATATGCATTTACATATTGAATGCTTAATAATCAGGGTAATGTATAATGCTCTCGTCTAAGCTCTAAAAATGCAAAGTACACACACACACATGCACACACTAACGTGCTGCCACACACCTGAATGCCTCTCTCTCTCAGACAGAAGTAAAACAGAATCTCTGGGCTGCTGCTGTCTCTCCCGTATTCAGCCACATGTGCTTGGCGGAGATAACGGGCTCACACACAGACAGACACACACACCCATGCATGCAGGGCAAACCAAAATCAAAAACAAAATCCCCTTGTCGATCCTGTACACGACTGCTCCAAGTGCAGCAACCCCTTGGCAGCATGCACTCTCCCCCTGTCGAGTATTTTCTCTGGCTCACCCAGCGGGACAATTCGAAACGTGTTTGTTAGTGTGTGTGTGTTGTTTCATTTCTGGATGTCAGTGTCCTCACCCCTTTGTCGACGCTCTTCTTCACCTCCATGGAGAAGATCCCCGTCTTCCTGTTGACCATGGCATTTCTCAGCTGGCAACACAGAGCACACACACAGAGATTTCCACACATCAGATTTTTGTTACACTGACGATGTGAAGATGCTTACTGAAGATTTGGCTGCAAGTGTCTCACCGTGTCGTCCTTATCCTCCCATTCCACCTCAGACAGATCCACACTGCTGTAGTTTGGCTTCCTCCGCTTTTTGCCGTCCCCGTACTGGAGACACAGGCCCATGTAAACACACATACAACATCAGGCATAGAGAGATATTGGAAGAAATTAAAAGTATTCTATACTAGACGGCTGCTGGCTGTTACCACCTCTGCCAAGGAGATTATGTTTTCACCTCTGCCCATTTGTTTGATTAAACAAGCAACTACACAGATTACCACAAAATGTGGTGGAAGGATGTGTTATGGGTCAAGGAAGAACCCGTTAAGATTTAGATTTGTTTTTCATTCGCTAAAATATTGCGCAGATTAACGTTTTTCAACATTTTCATCCTGTTCTGATGGAATCATTCATTGATGTTGATTAAAGAAAATCAGGCATAAATGTATCTATGAGTTTGTGAAATTAGCTGCAGCTTGATTGAATTAATGTTATTGATAATTAATGGATCTATTAATGCATTACTGTAATCCTTTTTTATTATGTATGTATCATATCCATTTTTTTATATTATAGTCAGCGAAATATAAAAGAATCAGTGAAGTAAATAATGTGAATGCCAGTAAATACAACCCAGTGAGAGTCAATTCACAATGATTTAAACCAGATAAAATCAGCATATGAGAAGCAGGAAAATGGATGCCACACAAAAGCAGCAAAATTGATTTTCCATCAGAATACGACATAGGAGGAGAGAGACAGAACAGTTAGCTTAGCATAAAGATTGGAAGTACATGGAAGTACTACATGGCGAAATACTCACACTCTAAATCTCATATCTCATATCTAATTTTACACAAGCAGAAATGTTAAAAGGTTAAAGGTTTTGGTTTTCACACAGCATTACATACTTTATAATGTCTTGGTGAGTGCAGCACCTGGGCTGATATCAATCTTCTCATTATTAGGCACAAACTAGCACTCAGAAAAGCTCAAACCACTGCCAAGGCCCAACAGTCCCCTTAAATTCACGCAAGTTGCACCAAATTGTACACAATCAAAATATTTAATGAATGTTAGTCACAATTTTTTGTATCTAGATCCATGCATTACCAGATAGGAAGTTGGTGAAAACAACAAATCACTTCCCATTTTGTAAAATTAAATCAAACTTTAATGGGTTCCTCCATCACTGATACCACATCCAGCAGTTTCATGGTAACCCATCCAGTAGTTTTGTGTAGTGCTGCTAACTAACCAACAAACTTACTCAGTTAGAAACTATTTGGCCGAGGTTTTAAGCTAAATTCCCACAATCTCAAACAATTACTATTTTAGAATAATGACCAAATTCATGCAATGTGTGATGTTCATACTACTATCATTTCTCCTCTCCCTCTTCTCCCCCCCCCCTCTTCCTCTCCTTCTTCCTCTCCTCTCCTCCAGCAGTATTGGGTTTATAAATATGTACTATACTATATGTTTGTCTGTGTGTACACTTGTGAGTCCTCCTCTCCATTCATCTGTCAGTGAGAACAGCTTCCCACCTCTCATTAGTTGTTAAACACTGCTCATTAATGTCTTTAATTAGACCACCATCAAACCATCCGTCTGCCTGTCTCACTGTCTGCTCTGTCTTCTCCTCGTCTGTTCTCTTTCCTTCCCTCCATATCTCTCCATTTTCATCCAGTGCTGCTCCCCACCTTATCGCTCTGCACCTATACTCTCACATTAGGCAGGTTCCTTGCTTTCCTCAATCTCTCTCTCTCTCTGCACTCGCTCCCCTCATCCTCTTGTGGTGGGAGAGGAAGCACAATGGAGTTAATCACAGCCATTCAGAAGCTGTATCTCTGTCTATTCACAGCACAGTGGAAGCCTGGAACATAGTCCCCTCATCTGCATACCACCATGCAGCCAACACACACACACACACATAAACATAGAACACAACCACGCACACATTTATGTCAATCAGCATCACAAAGTGAAAACGAAATCAGTAATCGACTTGACAGGAACTCAAGACTTACTATTCCTCCGTCGTCTGAACAAAATAAATTAATACATTTGGACTTCAACCTCTGAGCTGTAAAATACATTGTTATGATAATAAGATTCATAGTCAAAGTGGTGACAGAGAGATTGAATAGCCAATACTCACAAGTGGCCGTAGATCTGGATGCGTAAGGATGTAGCCATTGTTGGTGATTGCAAAGGCGTAACCGTGAATGCCCAGCTAGGTAATACACATGCAAGACACAGGCAGAATGTTTGTCTTTGCAGTGAAAACTGCAAAATACAAGAGGATGACATCATTTGTCCATATCCAAAATAATGAACTCGCAAAACTGAAAATCTTACACCAAACCAAGGTTTAAACCTACAAGTGGATAAAACAACATCAGGGCATGTGATGAGGCAGGGACAGAATGCATTAGTAAACATAATGTGCATAATTTTCCCGTCGGAGCTGGACATGAGGAATGAGCTGTGAATAATCTGCGTCCAAACATCAGAGAAGCCTCTGATTTAACTGCTTTAGCATTCAGTTACTGCACTGTGGAGCTGGACTGGTGTATGCACAGACCTGAGTCAAAAAAGAATTTCTGATCCAGGTGAAGAGCACATTCACACTGCTCAATCATAAGGTTTAAATGGCAGTAGAAGTCGTGATTGTGAGGAGGAGTAACTCATGTTTATAATTACCCATAAGGACTGAGTGATGTTGAGTGTGGTACCTTATATTTGGGGATGGTCTTAAGCAGCTCAGACACAGGCACATCTGTCCCAACAACTCCCAGAAGGATGCCACGGTTTCTCTGGAAGCACACACATTAAAAAATATTTTGAAAGCAACACGCTTTCTTAGAGATGCACTGTTGAAAAAAATGTCATTGTGCAATATATATTTAATTAGTGATGCTCTCATGCATCGTAATTTACTGACTCCAATCAAAGTAAAATTAGCGTCCATCAAAATGTGCACATAATGAACCATCATTTCACAATTTGCGTTTATACTCTCGAAATCGAATTCCTCTCCAGTTATGCAAAAAGTAATTGATTAAGCTTTCAATTAAAATGCAAGTTCGCAGGAGAAAATAATTCAGGGAGATAGTTGTGGCAAATTACCGTCTCATTCTTTGTGCTGAACACAGGCATTGCCACCGTGGTCATCAGAACCGGACTCTGACCGTCCTCCATCTGAGAGTCATGTGATGCAAAGAGTGAGAGAGACGGCGATGGAGAAAGAGAAAGGGAGACAGGGAGGAGAAAAAGAGGGAAGCTAATGATGAAACATTGTTATAGTCACAAATGAAAGGTAACTGCACATCACACTGCACTGGCAGCACACATACACATGTTGCTTCATAACTCTCAGTGAGTGATTATTTCAAGCTGCAGAAACTCCTCAGCAGTGAACCTGGTAGGAATCCTGCGGCAGACCTAGTTGTGTTATCTTCTTGAGGGACCTGCAAAACTTCCACGACATGTTTTATTCATGTTTATTATTTGCCTTAAAATGTACTCAATCAGAGCCTATGCTTTGATCTCATACAGAACAAGCTTATCCACAGGCAGTTTGGATCTAGGTATCTTCCCTTCCCACAGACTGCTGGAATTATTATGATATTTATCTTTCCGCCGGCCGTCTGTATCTGACGATGATATCCATATTAGATGAAGGCTTAATACTGTCCCATTTTCCTTTTGTTTTGTCCCTTCCCTCGTGTGTGTCCATGTGAGTGTATATGAGTGTGTGTGTGTGTGTTAGTTTCCATCCTGGTGTGGCTCCTGGATTGTTTCCCAATCAACTCACCTCTACACCTTTGCTTCATCAGCCAATCTACTCATCGCTCCTGTTGCCGTATTTAAAGGCGTACTGCACACTTCAATGTATATTTTGAGCTGAATGGGCTGATTTGGCTCATAACACCACCTAGTGTTTTGGACCTTGCAGGGCCAATGCTGACGAAGAGTCAACGGGTCGACCCCATGCTAGGTTATTTATATATTAATTTGAATTTCCCTACGGGATTAATAAAGTACTTCTGATTCTGATTAATAAGTTTTACACCCTCTAATGAAAGGTAGGCAGCCCCCTGCCACCTGGGTGAGCAGGAACCTGGATTGCGGTGGTCATTTTCAAATCTATGCTAAATCGAAACTCTTAACCCCCACATCGTCAGCCTTTAAAGAACGTCCCCCATCCTCTCCTGCCCCTCCATGTCCAAAGATATGGCTGCTTCAGCCATGACCGTCTCACAGCTACCTGCGCAAGATGTTAGAACAGCTCGGGACAACCAAGCTCCAAAGACACGGTTGCTCCAGGTGTCTCAGCACCAGCTGCCTGTGCCAGCATTTCAAAAGGCTTGGGACAACTGTGGTCTTGGGAGTCAGTAAACTCCAGAAGTAAGAAACTGTTGAACTATTTATTAAGATTTTGTTGGGGGTGTGCTCTTAACTGTGACAATGATGTCATGACCCACCACGCTCATGGATTGCACTTAATAAAAGTGAACTCTTCTGGTTCAAATGGTAACGATGTGTTTGTTAGTTAAGTGAAGTAAAGTGTTTAGTTTAATTGACTGGCGGTTTTCTTACCCTCACTATGTCTAGACATTACTGGCACAAAGGTGTGTGTGCTACAACTGGTGTCGTCACTCATAGCTAGACAACTTTGATAACTTAGCACAAGCATAATTTGGGGAATTTCCAGGGAGAGGCATTTCAGCCAAAACTTAGAGGTGAGGTTACACTTAACTCCCGGCTCTGTCTTCTGTTCAGTCACTTTTAGTGGTATTACACTGCTGCACTCCTTCGCCTGTAAATTTGAAATTACTTGTCTGCCAGTTGTTTACACGTGTCTCTGAATCATCGGTACCTGCCTGCCAATATTCCCCCATGCCCTGCCATGTCTTTGTCTGAAACCCTGGATCTGAACCCTGAACAGATCCCTTGCCTGCCTGCCCAGCTCAGTAACCTGGATCTCCTGCCAGCTCTGTAATCCAGAACCTCAGTATTTGTTCCTATCTTGCTTTTTGCTCTCCTTGTATCACTATTGCAAGTTTTTAGCAACAAATTTCTCAGGCTTTGTGTTCAGCAAAAAGTGGTTTGACCTCATCATAAATCATAAATGATGGTCACTTGTGCAATTTGTGTTAGAGCCGTTTCAGGTAAGTGGTGCAAAATGAAACCTGGAAAAAAAAAATTGTTAAATTCTGCAGCAATCAATGGAGTATCGTTTTGTCTGATTCTGCCAAACGCACTTTATCATCAGGTTCCAGCATGGTCAATGCGAACTTTCAAGGGGAACTGCCCATTTAACCAATCATTTCAAAGGAACATTACACACCTCCTGTACCTTCTCCTTCCTCCAGCGCTCACCCCCTTTCCCAGCAGTAATAATGGCTAATGACAGGAAACTGCTAGCATCCATTCGGTCTCCCTCAGATACCGGGGGAAAGCTGAAGTGGTGACCAGAGTTGCGACAGCTGTTAATAGCAATCCAGAGAGCAGTGAGGACTTCAAAGAGAGAACAAAGTACAGCTGCTGTAACAATGGACGGCCTTGCTGCTGCGGAATGGGATCGATCACAGGTCAGGGGAGGCGAGCAGAGCCTCATCTAAGCTCAGATCTATTGGATCATATATCACCGGTCTTGAAACATAAAAAAACGACATTTACTGTGTATCCCCATCAAACGTGTACTCTTTGTACTTAATTCTAAAACCCTGTTCAGACCTGGTATTAACATCCATCCTGAGAGATCCAATCACAAGTGGACAACATTAAGAAAGTGTGTTCACCCTTAGTCTCCTGTGACCACTTGTGATCCAATCTCACTTTCCCGTTCTATATTCAAATAATCATATATGTCATTTGTGTTGGCAAAGACCATATTATGATGTTTTTACCTTGTTTGAGTGTACAGGTTTGCGCCATAACACGGTGTGTGTGTTTGTGTTTGTATTGGTGTGTTGGCACAAGTGAGTAAACAAGAGATAGAGAGAGGTAGACGAGTCAGGATGAATCTTGTACGGCTGTGCGATGAAGAAATATTTTACCATTTAGGAGAAGTATCAATCATTATGTCATGGTTAGTGTTAGTGTCAACGTGTGGGCATGGAGAAGTGTAAAGATGCATTTGATTCATTGTGAAATTATAGTGGGTCAGAGGACATCAGCTGAGGGGGCGGTCCTTCACATAGGCACAGGACGCATTTGCATTGGGTGAGTTCATACCTGCACTGAGAGCTGTCCACATTTGATCAGAACAGATGTTAAAACCAGGTCTGAACAGGGTCTCAGATGCTCTATTTTCTGGATTTGTTGAAAATCAAGCTTTCCCATGCTGCTCTGGGAAATGACTTGGTATAATTAAGCAGGAGATGAAGAAAGGAAGCGAGCGACTGCATCTGCTGGATTCAAAGCCAACATCACACAGATGATCCTCAGTTGCCCTACCCAGGGGATGGAAGCCCTTTAAACCTGTGCTTCATTATCCAAGGAGAGGAAAGAGACACTTCCTTGAACCCTAAATGAGCGTCCTCCAACAAGACCTTGCCCCAAGTCCCAAAGGGAGTGCTCCTTATCTAGAATTTGGCTTATCATACAAAATCTGCAACCTCTGAGTGCAAGGTCAAAACTAAGCACACATTTGGGCCAATTCTGCATCATCGTTGCCTCTGTGGCTTTATCTGTATCCATCAGAGTAAATGAGGTGTGCAAGTCCTTTCTCCTGCTGTGGGTCAAAGAATGAAAAAGAACCCCACTGGGATCTAATGCACTCGCTCCCCGCTGACACAAATACCCACAAGCTTACACCCCTCAGAGAGTTCAGATACACACCCGTGCCCCATGTTTGGTGTCTCACAGGACACCCCTTAATCTAGGTTGCTGTGAAAGATTGCGTGCTGGTGGACGAAATGACTCTTGTTTCCTTGGAGACAGGGCTTAATGATGTTGGTGTGTCTAAGTGCAGGAACCAGAGCCCCCTGTGGGCTCCTACGGGAAAACATACCCGAAGCAGAGCTGGCATGGACCCAGCAGACTGTTATCCTTCACGGGTGTTTTTGGGATTATCTATGAAAGCTCTCAATTACCTCAATCAATGTTATAGAAGCAGACTTTACATTCATCTGTTATGACATTTCGAACAGCTCACAACTCCAATTTATCATCAAAAGGTAATCTATTGCTACTGGCCCTCCAATCTTCCAGTCTTGTTCTTTGAACTTTAGCATTTTTCCTCTCAAACCCACATCCTTCTTTATATCCTCCATATTCTCTTACCCTCTCATACTGCCCTTACACTTGTCCTCAAATTCTACCCCCCCTCCCCCAGACACACACAGACACACACAGACACACACACTCACACTCTTCTCCCTCCTCCTCCACCACCCTCTCATCATTCCTGAGCTCCAGTGTCAGTTCATCTGACAGAGTGGGAAACAAAGCCAAATGAGCCAGAGAATGATGGATGAAGCCAGTGAGACGGAGGATGGGGAGGGAGCAGGAGGGAAATGGTGGAGTGGAGGGATGATCACAGGTGGAGAGACAGAGCTGGAGAGGGAGACGAAAAGCTAAACCGAGAAAGACAGGGGAGATCTGTTTGGAAAGATTATTAGGTTGCGCTGGAGGGTCGGAAGGAGTTAAATTATAGGATGAAGGCTATGTCTGGAAGGACGATACCCATCAGCCCTGGAACGCAAATCTCAGATTCCTCTGACTTTCTTTACACTGGGCCAATCCGAGGAGTTTGATAAGTTCTAGACACTATGACCACGCGGGATGTCAGTTTGTGTGTCTTTATGTCTTTATGTCAATTCAATGTCAGTTTTACTTTTTAGACAACTGTTTGTGTGTGTGTGTCTGTTTGTGTGTGTGTGTGTGTGTGTGTGTGTGTGTGTGTGTGTGTGTGTGTGTGTGTGTGATTTCTTTTAGCAGCCCGAGCTGTGCTGGGATGATTACAGATTCCTGGCTAATCCCAATTATCATGTCTGACAATGTGATATCTATTTCTGTTTTCTGCTGAGCCACTGCGATGTCAATCAGCTCGATTCTATCACACCAAAAGTACCATGTCAGACATATGGCCTGCCAGCTGTCTAACGCGACTGCTCTGTGCTCAGCTCATACTGATAAAAGGGGCATAATAATCTTATGACTATAGAGCTGCTTATCTCAACCCACATATGATTCATAAAGTAATGAAAAACAAAACACTGAAAATGATAAAAAGGCATCAAAACAGATCATCCCACCCGTCATTACAGGCTATTGAATTTTCAACTTCAAGACAACAAAACATCTTATTCTGGAGAATTCCACCAAAACAAATAACATAATATAATCTTGTTTTCACACCAAACTCACACAAGCAAAAGAGCAAAAATGTCGCCTCACATTTACAAACACTGCAAAGCCCAGAGATACTGGCACAGCACGACCAACACAGAATCGTCAGTGATGAATGAGCGCAAGCGTGTGCACAGACGTGCGCGAGTGTGTTTGATCAGACGTGCAGAAGAGAGCGAACGATTGAGCCAATGCCAACAACGATGCATGGTTGGAATCAGGAGGTTGACGGGCAACATACGACACTGACACACAAGAAAATGCCGTCGGTATGGTAGTTAGTTCACCAAAATTACGCCTTGTTCTCACAGAGATCGAGGTCCAAAATGCACATGCACACGGAATGCACATGAACACACAGCAGGCCTCAACACATGACAATACAGCAATGACCTGAAATCAGTTTTTTTTCTTTTACCTTTTGTGCTTGGGGTAGCTAAAGAGAAAAGATTAAGGAGGAGGGAGGAGAAGGCAAAAGAGGAGGAGGAGAGAAAGGGTCAATACGTTTGTGTGAGAAAGTGTCAGAAAGCCTTCCAGTGTAGTTTCCACCGAATGGAGCTCCAGCTCCAGTGGGTGCGTTAAATCCACTGACATTGACTTGACTGCAACTTTAAAAACATTGACTGTGTCAAGAGAGGAGAACTTTATAGCTAGGAGGCTCACGGCAGAGGAAACAACACTTAGGCTGAAAGTGTTGAGTCACTGCTGAGTGCATGCACTTTGACTGTGATAAATGGACGGGGATAATGAGGACAAAAAATAAGCCGTGAAAGGCA
The DNA here is from genome assembly GCF_024713975.1 of Paralichthys olivaceus. Classification (NCBI taxonomy): domain Eukaryota; kingdom Metazoa; phylum Chordata; class Actinopteri; order Pleuronectiformes; family Paralichthyidae; genus Paralichthys; species Paralichthys olivaceus. The sequence goes on along the minus strand of NC_091098.1, from coordinate 17,049,180 downwards.
GAGAAAGGTAAAACATGAGGGACATGAAGAGGATTGCGGAGAGAAGAGTTCATTTTCATGTTGTATTGCACTGAATGCCTGTGGGCATTTCTGCTGGAGGGCACTCACCTTTGTCTCCTTACATTTATGAAGCTCTCTGTCTCTTGATCTATTTAGAAACAACTGAGGACAAATGGCTGCCGTTCACTCTCTCTGACCAAAAACAATAACTTGAACAAAAGAGGATTCCTGTGGATGCATGAATACCACAGTTCATTGTGTATAGATTATGCATTTCAGAGAATCCTTTTGTCCGCTACAGAGAACTATAAAGCATGTATAGGGGATCAAGCTGTGATTATCTAATAACAATATTAGATATGTGCCATTTTCATGACTATTTGACCCAGCAGCCACTTTATACCTCTCGCTAAAACTAAACCAGTGAATCCTATCTCCATGAAGCTTGTAATGTTCAATTTTTAAGGAACTGCTTTAGAGAGGTGTTTTAATGATTTGGAGGCGATACAGTCTGTGCTACTTTTGCATTATACTGACAGCTGACTTTATTAATTGGTGCACTGCATTTAGTGAACCGAACATCAGAAACACCTGCCAGCAAACATAAAATAGCACAAAAAACGCCGCACACCCCAGTTTATTGTCATAAAATGAAATGCACTTTCAAAAACAGTCCTAACACGGTGTACCAAAGAAAGTGGAAAGTGGAGTGAATTTAAGGTGTTTGTCTGTGTGGGCTATGAAACAAGGTTGGGAGCTCAGAACCAATGTTCTACTCACGCTACACAACTCCCAAACACACACAGGAGGCTCATTGACTTAATAGTTTCATCTGCTGCGCACACATTCTTTCACACATTCAGGGACATACAAAGGCAATGTGCTTTGTCAACCCACTGCTTTTATTTTATCACTACCATCCAGAGTTTACAATTCATCCCAACAATACACATGTGATAAAACAAAGTGAGTGGTAGATTAAGCTTTCTCATGTAAATCTCTCAATCCATCATTGAGTATTGAAGGACACGTATAACACTTGTCAAACAGCTACCTGCTACAACCCAAACCCTAAAAAGGCCGGGTCACACCAGAGCAGAACATTTCCTACACGCACTGGAGGACACGCCCCAATCACATGGCCAATCAGAGTGGAAGAAGCTTAACAGGAGGGGGCTTAAAACCCAGTGTTTCAGACAGAGGCTGATATGAGGTTCCGCAGCAATGGACAATAAGCAAGAGAAAAGTGATGTGGTTTTGTAAAAACCTGAAAAGGAGCATAATGTCTCTTTTAACGATCCATAATGTGCAGAGTCCAGTGGGCATGTGTGGTTAGAGAGGACGACGGGAACGTCCAGTAGCATGTGAAAGATTGTTGTTGCCAACTCACGGTGTTGTCGATGTAGGCCTCAGTCCACACTGTGTCGTGCTCCCGGTCGATCACCTTGGGACGACTTAGGACATGGAGGTACTCCATCACGTTCTCCTGCACGTCGGCCAATGTGGAAATCTGAGTGAAGTATCCTATTGGGCAGAGAAAGGAAGACGGAGAGAGAAAAATGATGCCGGGGCAACAGGGTCATGTCCTGGCTCATCATTGCTGCCCCCTCAAAAAAGGGGTTAGGGATCTAAAATAAAAAAAATCTAAAATCAGGCCCTGAGTCTCCAAAACTGTCTGTAAGTGTCACGTCCAATATCAGCTTGGCCATCACTCCCATTTTACTTACCGTGGTACCACAGCAGAGAAGTTACATCTGGAATACAGTATGGTAGGCAGCAGAGATTTTGCTTTATGGAGCAGAACCTGGTTGCATACAGGAGTAATAGCTGAAGAATTCCCTGCAGTGATGTACAAGTGAGTGCAAACCAGCATGGGCTTGTGGATGGGTAAGTGGTATGTAAATTTAAACCCAATGTGATGCCATTTTCTGCGATGGTAATGCTGCTATTATGATGCTAATGCACAGGAAGAAATATACCGTTATCTCAGCAGGGCGACAGAAAAGAGGGAGAGGAAGAGAGGGAATCAGGACAGCAGTGAGAGAGAGAGAGAGAGAGAGAGAGAGAGAGAGAGAGAGAGAGAGAGAGAGACCACCACATTTCCATCCATCTGTAATAACAGCAAACTGTCTTCATCACTGTGAAGAAGTCAAGGAGAAAATCATAGCTGGAGGAAATAGATTTTGGGGTCATCTTTCCCAGCGACGACCTTTTACTCCACAGGGAGAAAAGAGCCAACGTCTGGCCTCAATACTGTATGATGTATGTCATACCCCCCCCATATAACTCAGAGGATCCGTCACTGATAATCCAATTTTAAATCTGTCACCAGAAAACAAAAACTTCCAGTGAAAAAGGGTAAACTTTCACATTATATAATTTTTAAAAACTGCAGTCGCTGTAGCATGTGTGACAATTAGAAATCAAATCTTAATTTTAATAAAATCCAAATTTTGTTGATGTAAGCTGCACCACAATCATCATCATTCAGACTTCACCTATTATTCCATCAGACAGTGCACTGACGCCACACACACACACCCACAGACTCACATCACACACAAAGCAGGCTGCCTCAGTCTAACGGCATCGTTCATCACAGAGGTGAGTGAAGAATGACTAGTCCCACTGGGAGGCTGAGGGCGTCCTTCGGGCTGAGCCACCAGGGCCAGAGAGACGAGCGGGGGGGGGGGGGGGTGAACGCTCCTTGCTCTCTGTGACATGGAACACCTGTCGTACAAACAGGACAGGACAAGACAACCTCAGAAGGATGAGGGCATTAATGTATTTTTAAAGGACCTTGGTTTGTGTGACATGTCAGCAAAAATACACACCAAGGTGTCCTCATACATGTAAATAATAGATGAGGTGGAAAATGTCATGACATGAGGCCAAGCCTAACTACACTACAAGAGTATGTCAACACCCTTACATAGACGACATAGACGATGAGTGAACATCAATATTTAGAAACTAAGACATCTAATTTATACTGCTATATGCTTTAAACAGCTTGCTGACATTTTAACTTGCTCTGTCTAATCTAGTGCAACACTACTTGAAACTACTTCTTCTTTGCCAAAACTGTACTTTCCAGGGGAAGTACAGTGCAACTGTTGTTTGTGAGTAGGAGAGATGTAGTGATTTCCAGGAAAAGAAAATGCATTCTCATCTGGGTGAAACTAATATACTATAAAGACGTGGTATTGGATCAGGACATAGAACTGCATACTCGTCGATGCCCGACTTGGCATTTCCAACAGTATCTCTGGCATCCGTATCGGAAGATCTAATATTTTTACCAAAACACATTTTGTAAAAAAAAGTTTAATTATCAGAACCGTAACAATATTATTTGCTGTATTTAAAGGCCACTGGGAGATTTTGACACCACAACCTTCAAGGTAAAGCTGATTCACCTCGACAGCAACTGAAACAGTGAAGAAATGAAACCAAATGTTCTGCTGTAGTTTGGAATAAAGTCGTTGATTTGCCTTGGAAGCAGAGAGAAAAGTGTTGGGCACAGCTCCTGCAGTCTGGAGAAGACGTCACAGTCACAAGCCTGATTCATCATTCAGCAGACACACACACACACACACACACACACACACACACACACAACAGACACACACGTGCATCATCACAACTGACTGGATGGGTTCTCTGATATCACTTCCAAGCAAAGCTATGGATGTCCTTTTCCTCCAGTCTACACACACCCACACACCCACACACCCTTTGTGTGACCTGTGCCTTGCCTGTCTTATCTATCGCAGCCTGAGGAAATGGATCCAGACCGTCTCTGTCACCCACCTCCCAGCTAAATATAGAACATGCTGGAAAGTGCTCTACACACTGAGACAACCATGGCCACACACAAAGCAGCGGAAAAGTGGTTTGAACTTAAGACTTAGAGAAAGATGTAATGTGACATATCTGGTCTGTGCAACTGGGACCAGCTGCCTGCTGTCACATGCACATGCTAATACTGATGAGCACTGACAAAAACTACACGCACACACACACACAAACATACGCCAACAAACCCCCAAACAAATCCTGAGCTCCTTCGTACATTCATTTGCATCTGGTTGACAGCAACATGCAACAACTTTCCTCTGCAAAAAACAGATTATGAGGAGAAAAAAGTACAGCTGTAAAATCCCACCTTTGTTAGCACACGCCATCCATTTCAGATTATCTGCGAAGGCTGACTCTCGACCAATCAGGTAAGGGAATATGCGGACCTGCGGAGAGAGAGCAGATAGCTTCTGTCAGTCATTTTAATCCCATTTTGACACAGCCCACCACACCACCATATAGAAGATCACACTGCCAGCCAAAAGGCTCGCTCTTTATCTTCCGCTGATAAGCAGGCCCATTCTCTTTGTTTAATAGAGTCAATTAAGAATGAATTAAAGTTTTGCATTATTTTATTGAAAGTTTAAATGAGCTTTTTAAATAAGATATGTGTATCAAGAATCTGTAATTATAATGAATACAGATAATAAATTGTATTTTGATTTGAAAAGGCAAAACTCAACTTCACGTTCTAATCCAGAGAATCTTCTTAGCTCTCTGCTGCCAAACCCATTTTTCATGGCAGTGCTCAGTTAGGCTCTATCAGCAGGTGTAGGGGCAGGTTTGTGTGTGTGTGTGTGTGTGTGTGTGTGTGTGTGTGTGTGTGTGTGTGTGTGTGTGTGTGTGTGTGTGTGTGTGTGTGTGTGTGTGTGTGTGTGTGTGCATGCAGCATGTGCGGAGAGCAGGTTGCCAGATTGGAGCAGATGCAAGCCTCTGGGGGCACAGCTGCCATAGCACCCATGCCTGCATTTTTCACTGCCTCCCATCACCCTGACAGCGCGCGCGTGCGTGTGTGTGTGCGTGTGTGCGTGTGTGTGTGTGTGTGCGTGTGTGTGTGTGTGTGTGTGTGTGTGTGTGTGTGTGTGTGTGTGTGTGTGTGTGTGTGTGTGTGAGTATGCACACTCATGTCTAGATGTGGGTATGTTTATGTCTTTATCTGTTTTAGGCTGAAGAGAAGGATTTGAAAATCACAGTAAGTCTATGGGTAGTTCCCTTTTGAGCAATACTTCCGTTCAAATCATATTCATTTCATTGTTAGTGACAGCTTTCAAAGGTCAACACCTTGTAAATTTAGCAGTGATTATAACAGCTTTAGCAAACAAAGATATAAACCACAGACAGACAGTTCTAGCCTCTGATTTTCTAGTATGGATATTGTTGGTCTATTGTCAGCTGTAATGAGTTTTGCTGTGAATAAGAACAATAGTCACACTGTCATTTGTGAGCGGCCCTAATCATCTATAATCATCTTCTATTCATACAGACCTCAGCCGTTTGAACGACTCTGCTGGATTGACAGGAAGACACAACAGACACAACATAATCGTAACTGCCCAGTGTGGCGCTTTGGTTCAGAGGTGTCACAGTGGGAACGCCTTGTTGTGCTTGTGTGTTTTACTTCACTGGTAACCAAGCCTGGGGTCAAACTATAGCAGGCTGGTTATGAAATATGGACGAGGTTTACGGCTCAAGTAAAGTACAGTGGAGAGGGCAGGGGCTCTGGCTACAGCATGCAATCTTCAACCTACTTGACTGCACAAATTTTATATAGGCAGGAATAAAAATACACACGCTCATGAGAATAGAAATGCAAAGACATGCAAGTATACACATCTGTACGTGCCTATGAACGCACACTTACTGGTTTCAGGCCGATGCATATGCTCTGCCCTCATTTACAATGAGCGTCCATACGTGAATGAATGTATTTATTTACACTTTTAGATTTAACTCAACAGTTCATGCAGTTTTTCTGTGTAAACATTGTTTGTAAGCCGTTCAGTTTGAATAATTTTGATTGTCAGGACTACTATCATCGCAAATCCAGATAACCTTAAGCTGCTGATTTTATTTCTCCTTTACTGACTTATCTTTTTCATCTATCATTTGCCTCTAATTAAATTCCTTATCTCAAAATCTGCTTTTGTTCCACCACAACTTTTATCTGGTGAACCAACACTCCTGAATTAGTGCAAACCCAACTTTAATCAGTCTCAGGAAAGATTCTGATGATCATTTCTTTAATTTTTACTCTAATAATATTTGATCAATTTTAATCAACCTGGCATTTTTGAGACTAAAAGCTCAGAGAAGCAGACCGAGATGTTAGTTTAGTTATTACCCCTATAGACCCTCTTTGGACTCTGTCTTTCTTTTTGTCTTAACGCACGTGCCAATGCAGCTGTGCCCTCATTCATGGGGCTGGGTCCTCTTTAGCTTGTTTTACATGCACATACAGTTTGCCCTTTATCTGGTGCTACAGTAGAATTAATACTGGCAGAAAATATACAGGAATCAGTTCTATCTTTGAACACTATATCCAGGTTTTTGCTACAGGTTGATGGTTTCATGACGCATTGTTTCTGTCTGTCGTTCAGCAGATCACTGGTGTATTAGCTCAGGTGGCTAAAGGTTTGGTGCCACTACAGACAGGAACTGGCCAACACTGTTCTAATCAATGTCAAAGCTTGTTTTCAGTTTTCAATTTTATACAGGGCTTTCAAATATTTTCAAGGCTGCACACATTGGTTCTGTTCTGCCAAAATTCAAATAAAGCTTTTGTATATATTTGGTCTCTATTGACAAGTGTTTGTTATGGCCGACTAAAACAAATCAAAAGGTGAAAGACTTACACAGTATTTTGGTTGAACACACAGACAAACTCAAATATAACTGGTTCCAATCATGAAACACAAATTGTACATTGATAAATAAACTGGGAATAGCATCACAAGGCATCATTCAAGTTTGTAGTTGCATTTGTAAGTGCAGTGGGTGTGCAGATATGTCCATATTTATGTTTCGTGTGTGGCTGCAGGCACGCGTTTGGACACCTTAAAGCAAACTAGGAGGGAAATATGTATTAATGACTCATCTGGGAGATCAGATTTCCATGCAAGCCTTTAATTGCACTAAACTTCAGAGAGTCAGGTCAAAGTCAGGTCTTTGGGGAGTACAACATTTAAACCTCCTTCTATTGAGCCTTTTATTTGCATTATAGCTTTTTGAGGTCACGCTGCAAAAAGTAAAGACGAATGCTAAATAACGTCTGAGTCATTATGTACGAACGGCTGTTATCTGGAATTTGTGACAGTATATCTCTAAAAGTAATCACTGGAATATCATGAAACAAAAACTCATTATAGAATATATTTGAAGTTTAACAGTGTTTTAGACATTTCAGCTGTTTTTCATGGCAACGCTTCCTTTATGATCTTATTATCTCTGTAGCTTTTTGGCATAAATATTATCCGCATACTGATATTCAGAAGCTTATTTGCATCCAGGTTTCCCTACGCATGCTTATACGCTCAGTGTGAGGCTATAGAGTGGGGAAGCTGGTTAGAAGGAAGCCATTAAACCCCAGCAGCGGAGGGAAAGAGAGAGAGGGAGACTGACAAAGACTGAAGACTTCTATTATCAGCGGGGCCTCTTTTTTTAAATGGAAGCATCTAGCAGCCTTGTCCCCTCTCCGCGCACTGCTGTACAGCCTTGAGGCAGGAGCGTGTGTGTGTGTGTGTGTGTGTGCAGGAGTGTGTGTGTGTGTGTGTGTGTGCAGGAGTGTGTGCGTGTGTGTGTGTCTTTGTAAAAAAAAAAAAAGGTAACTGGTTTTAATGTTGGCTCATCAGTGTAATATTTTCCAAGGCAGTGTGGCTTGACAAAATATGTGAGGCAATGGGAGCTTGCACTTGACGCACATATGTACGCTTTAAGCTCTGGATGTGCCTGTATAACTGCCTTCAGTATTTCAATCCTCAGCCTTTTAAGGATGAAGACCCTGCAGGCTTTCTTTTACGAAGGAAAATGACCTAAGAATAAGCCTTTTTCTTCCCCTCCATCTCCTCTCTCCCACTCTCCTCCCATTTCATTTCATGGCCTGTCAGTGGAGCACCACAATTACCTTGCAGGACAGCAGAGAGACAGCTCCGACCTCAGAGACAGGGCCATACTTAACTCTTGCTTTAGAAAGGACCTCAATCTGGACCCACTAAATACCTTCTGCTTGTCAAAAACATGTTTTGAAATATGACAACAGAACAGCAAACAGAACGTGTTTTCATATGAACAACACTGATGCTTATCTTTATGGTGATCATGCTTTCAAGACGTTCAGTTTGTAGGAACTGTCTATTTCTATCAGTATCTGATGTATTACAGTTACAGTGATTGTATATAAATTGTAATAAAAGCCCAAATAAAGGGCTGTCACAAGATCAGATTATGCCGGAAATAATTCACAATTACAATGTTTGATATACAAGCTTTTCTTTCATTAAAATACTTTTGTCAAATGTTTAAAATACTTCAACATATAGCAAAGTATCTGCTAATACCTACTAGGGTCATGAAAGGGTTCAATGATGCTGTGCTAGAGGTAGAGATAGGTTTTGCTCATCACAAAGAGTAGAAATAATAATTAAAAGTTATTAAGCTGTTGGAGTGGGAACCCGATAGTTACTGCATCATAAGAGAGAGAGAGAGACAATAATTGAGTCCCAGGATATTATTGTATGCATGTATTTTTAACACAATATTTATAATTGTATTTTGAAATATTTATTTATATGATACGATTATCGTCAAGTTATGAGAGGAAATAGAGTTCAGCCGACCTCACTACACAACTGTCCTGGAACACAATTGCAGAATAATGTGATGTGTGTGTGTTTGTGTGTTTAATACACTACCTTCCTGTCTGGCCAGTTATATTTGGCAAAGATGGCATCATACGTGTCCACTGCTCCATCTGTCACCAGCATAATGGCTTGGCTGCACTCACTCCCCCTGCCAGTCTCGTTGAACTGGAGACAGAGGTGGAGAGGAGACGTTAGTGCAGGTGAACAAAACAAACCAAAGCTACTTTTTCATCCAAACAGAAACTTTTTTAATCCCTAACCAAACTGCTAGTCTAGTTCCTTCCTATCTGAGCTCATCGTGTACATGACTTACCTTCACATCATGGAAACTTTCTAGTGGATTAGAAATTATATTCTTTCTCCTGTACACATAAACTATACTCTCACACTAAGGGAGTGCGTTACCTCTCTAAGATTAAAGAGTCATTAGGCACAATGGAGAAATTTGTAATAACAATGTACCTTACATGTGTTTGATTAATTGCTTCTTCATAATTTGACATCAAACCAGGGACCTTAGGCATCAAATGTCTTGTTTACTTGGTTTTTGCATGATTCTGTTGATTTTTCCATTAATTACAGTGGACTCATTAATTTTGTGCATGAGACCGTTGTGTGTGGGGGTGTATGCATGTGAATGTGCCAGTGTGGGTCATTATGCATGAATGTGTTACTTACGTCACTAAGAAGATTGAAGGCCTCAGTCAGAGCTATGTCTAACATACCAATGCCTTGAGCGAACAGCTTGTCCAAGTGCTCCCGGAAGTGCTGCGGTGACGAGAGAAGAAAAGAAAAAAAAGAGGGTGACACCAATAGAAGTCATCATTGATTTAAATGGGGACCACATAGCTACAGTTAAAGGATAAAAATACAAGGATTTTAATGTTATTCTCTTATAACACAAAAAAGTCTGTACATGATTCACCATCATTTGTGTGTGGACTGACATTCTGTTTAACACAACACTGAGCCAATTTCTGCAGCAAACTGTGACATTATTTTAGAGTGAAATGTCACATCCTGTCTAAAGACCTAAAACGACCAGATATCCTTTCAGCTGTCAACCATTTTCTCCACAGTGTGTATGCATACGTGTGTGTGCCTTTGTGTGCACGCATCTACGTGCACTTGTGTTCAAAGTGTTCAATATTTAACGATGAGTTCAATGTTGTCAGCAACCTAACAGGTCTCATGAGTATGTCTCATTATAGGGCTTATTACTAGTCTAGAGGACACACACACACACACACACACACACACACACACACACTTAATCTAAGTATAGGTATTCAGATCCAGTTGGTGGAATTCTAATCATTTCTTCTATTCAACTTCCTGTGAAAACATTCCCTCCTCCGAGCAACCCTCTCGAATACGCTTCTATACTACTGGTGACAAATGAGGCATTATATAAAGGATAGGACTCTGACGCTCACTTTCTAAGATCCAGGAATAATTTAGAACTGGGCCCCACCCACATCGTCATCCTCTCATCACTCTCTTATCTTTCTCTTCCTTTGCTTTTTCTCCCTCTACATTTATCTCCTCCAGTCTTCTGCTTCTTACTGAGGGGAGGAGGAAAGTCTCTCAACACACAGTAGGAGGCTTGAGCAGCATAAGGCCATGCCAGGGCTTGCACACTTGGGTGCAAAACATGCATGCAGAACGCACGCACGCACACACACACACACACACACACACACACACGCATAGGCGGCAGCAACACACAAATAAATATGTGCACAAAAACAACCTCCAGCGTTTCCAACAACACCCCCATATGGAAAAAAGAACCTTTACTTTGATGTGGTTAAAAAGGGTTAATCGGTTCCCACAAAAGGCTGTACCCTGGAGCAGAACAAACTTTACCCACTGTGTGTGTGTGTGTGTGTGTGTGTGTGTGTGTGTGTGTGTGTGTGTGTGTGTGTGGATGTGTGTACGTGAATAAAGATCGAAGAGATTTGTCTCAGCACAGCATGCAGGCTATGCTCAATCCCTGTAGCAGCAGTTTACTGAAGTGGCAGATTCAGAAAAAGTGTGCGTATCCGTGTATGCATGCAATACTGAAAGTGCTCAACCTTATGTGCAGCAACACAAGGTTCAGAAATCCACGGTACATTGGAAATCAAACCCTTCAATGCTGCAGACACCTTTTATACTCCAAAACGATCACAGCATGCAGTTTAAAGAGGCCTGAGCACAGGGGAAGAATAATGAATGAACAAAAAAATATCTTAAATTGCAGCTTGCTGATGCCTTAAGGTTTTGACTTTAAATGGCAAGTAATTATGTCAACATGGAGGCATATGCATGGAAAATAACATTTGGGTTTTGCTTTAATGATGGCACTTGGGCAGTCTGCTCCTGTTTGCCAGATCTGGGCCAAAAGCAAACCATAGCAACATCACACGTCAACAAAAGCTGCCAAGCACTTTTGTGCAATTTGGGCCATATTCGCCTTTTACCCCACAGGCCACATCCAGATTACACCTTGCTGAGAGCACTGCATGTTTGCTATTTAACATCCATTTTGTTCAGACCCCAAGCAGACCAGAAGGGCTGCATCATTGCCTGAAGTGGCCTGCATCTGTATACTATCTGGGTTCTAACCAAGACACTGTTGGTATTATTTTACCTGCAAATCCAACATTTATTATCTTATACCTAATGCACAGATTTTTTGAAAAAGAATCCTACAAAACTGTCCATAGTTTAACTTACGTCACTAAAGCTCACACAGTTCAGTTGTTTACTACTGCTCACGCCAATCATGTGAATCTCTCATGCAGAGTTTCAATGCAAAAAAAAAAATCAAAAGGCTCTAAATATTTCTCTGGAACTGCTGCCTATGGGAGCAATAATTAGACAGGATGGATTCCACTTCCTTGCAGTTGACAAGTGTAATTAGACAAATAGCTACTTGCGGTGATAAAGCCTGATGAATGTGTATCCCTTGGAAGCTTGAACAGGTATTTATGACCCAGTTGAAGTTTGGGTGTGAAATAACAGATTTTGCAAAGACAGATCAGTGAGTTTAAGTCTCCAGTGTGACAGTCACTTCCTGCCCCCAGCTCGAGTAAAAGACATTAGCCTTATCTACAAGTGCAGACTGCCTTCCCCTCTGAGCTGGCTGACTCGCGCTACATTAAACTACCATCTGGAATTAAACACATAATGCTAATCCATATGCATAAGTCTACATCACGGTCAACGCTCTTTTCAGAATAAACAGAAACTAACTTAAACACCAACAGGTGCACATTCTACAGTGTTCTGCACATGGCACATGGGAAGTGGTCCATGCATTAGAGAGTACACAGCTGCATCCCGAAGATTTGACCTGGACTAATGGAGGTTAGCAATTTTATTTCTAAATGGAATTTTAAAGAATTTGGAAGTGATGGAATTTTTAATCGGCGTCTGGAGATGGAGCCTTTAGTGCAGACACCAGAGAGGAGCAGAGACTCATATGCAAAGAAGGTAATCAGGCTATATCACATTTTCCATCTTGATGAAAACATCCTAAAGTGCAATTAGCATGCATACAAATAAATACAGACAAGCACACATTTTTCAAAACCATTTAACATGGAAATATTTATAACAATCCACCAATTCAGCATTAAGAAAAAATGTAAATAAAAACTGATGCAGCAGAACAAGAGCTATCACTTTTCATAACTTCATTCTGTCTTCTTCTTTCTCAAAACCTGGCACCGATATTACCCACATAAAGTTCTGCTGGTTAAACACCATTGGCTTATCTGAGTTGCCCTACGAATCCTGAGGCTGAGGTAGCTTAAACCTTTTGTTCACAGAAAACCTTCGAATTTTAACAGAGCAAAATAACCGTAATTATTTCTATCCTATTTATATGCTACACTTACAACTACAGATGATAATAACAAAATAAAAATGTTTCTTATTGAAATATTTTATTTATTATATTGTTCATTTAGACAGTTTCACAATGGTAAAAAAAAAAGTCTGGATCTGTTAAAGACTATATATTGTATACTACTTTTTATGTATATTTCGATTTTAGTAGATTCCAGTTTTTGAATTGATCGTGCTGTGGTACAAAACATAACTGTATAGATTATTGATGTTACTAGATGAAAATAAATTTGAAGCTGAACCTGAATCCTTTTTTCTCCTAATATCTTCTTAAAGTCACCCTGAGCCTGGACAAAGCTTCAGTCAATCAAGGATTTTTAAATGACTGCACATGAGGAAGTGATGAGAGACAAGGAAAGAAAGACTCACGTCTTTGTTGGGGACGTCTGCTTGGACCAGAGTTCCGTTCAGACACGGTTCCACATAATGAAGTTCCTCATTGTACTGGAAAAGTACAGGTGGAATCATTAAAGCAATGACAGTAATGGCTTTAAATGTGCTGTGTGCTATATATAGAAATTTTCAATTCAAGGTTCATCTTGATGAAAAGCACACACGTGCACAGTTCACAATGTACTCAGAGCCTGCTATTCTGTGATAGTACTGTACTAATGCAAAAGTATGAATCAGACTTCAAAGCAAATGAATGAGAATGAGAGTGTGTTCTACCAAAGCCACAATTCTGCCCTAATCTGTGTAGGTACATATACATCAATGTGTGTGTGTGTGTGTGTGTGTGTGTGTGTGTGTGTGTGTGTGTGTGTGTGTGTGTGTGTGTGTGTGTGTTGCAGCATGAAACAAATACTGACAATGCAGATACCTCGAACAAAGTCCACAGCCCCTTCTACAACAGTCTTCCAAGGTAACATAGCAAAAGTAGCACAAATTAAAAGACAGGAAAGCAAATGAATGATGAGTTAAAGTAACAACCCTTTTAAGAATTTGGGGAAAACAATATGTTTCCGCCTGATTGTCGAAATCCTCTTTTTCGCCATTTTTCAAAAGAACAATTTTCAAAATAACATGATTAGGATATCAAGTGATAATGAAGACTTTGTTCTCTGGAGGAAGAGAACGGAGGCTGGCAAAGTGACGAGCTAAGTTTTTGATGTAAAATAGCATCAGACACACACATGCGAGTGCATGGTCGCACACGCACACACACACACACACACACAAATGGAGTTTCATCAGACTGAGATGCGATAACAATGGTTTGGGTGCCTGAGGCGGGATCCAATCATAACTGTCTCTTTTGCAATTCAAATCTTCATTCAGTCGACTGCTAATTGGTTGTGAGCGTGACAGAAGAGAAAGCTGATTCGTTCCAGTGTTGGCTCTGATCTGAGGGGAGAGAATGTGGGCCTGTGTTTGCGTGTGCGTTCGTATGTGTGTGTTTGTGCATCTCTGACTCTACAGCAATATAGATGGGTTGAGTTAGTTTATGTGTTTGCACATCTGTGTGGACTCACAGCGATGATGTTGAAAAAATCATCATCTCCAAGAGTGTCCAGGATGGAGGAGACAGTCTGTCTGGCAATGGTCAGCCTGAGGCCTTTCATGCTGCCGCTAACATCCACCAGGATCACCACGTCTTTCGGAGAGGTGGCAGCCTGGATGTACCACTTCCGGTTACGGCAGTCAAAAGCAATGACCCCGTGTTCGTCTGGCTTCCACTTGATTCCTTCAAGAGCATCACACAAGTCAAAGACGATCAATTGCAACAGTGCTGAAGTTGCATGATTTGCACAGAATGAAAAACAAAACGGTATCATTGTAGAAACAGTACAAAAAGGTGGCCAGGAAGTTTCATTCTTTGAGCCTCAAAGGCTTTCTGCTAAAATGCACTTCTTTTTCTGTCCCAGCTCATTTTTTCTAAAACACTGATCGGCTGTTTTTAGAGCTCCCTCCACCACGTTCCAAAAATATGTCTTCTTACTTTTAGTTTTAGTGGTATCTAGCCAGGAAGATAGAGATTTGAGATTTATGCTGGTGGACCTGTAAAATAGAGGTAATTGCTCAAAATACTGAAAAATTAAACAGCAACATTTCTTTCTGGAACATTTTCCCATGTATTCTGAGAACACAGTCAGCTGTTTTCCTTGGGACCGTTTCTTAAGTAGACAGACATTTTGAGGCATTGAATAACACAAGTTTTACATTTTGGAGTCTTTATGTCGAATTGCTTTAGGATAGTAACGATGGGACTTTTTACAACCATGGCTGCACAGATACATGTCAAGACTAAGGTGTGTGATATTAAAACCATAAACAAAGAACACATATGGCAGTTCAAGAGGTCAAAAGGAAAAAATAAGAAAGCTTACCAGTGAAATTTCCACACACTCACTCACACATACACATCGAGAGCCTCCAGTTTAGCTGTCGCTCTCTTAAGATTCTGCTTTTAAAGAGACAGCAACTTAATTGCACGCACGCACGCACACACACACACACACACACACACACACACACACACACACACACACACACACACACTCACCTGGGTATTGCCTGAAAAATCCTTTGGCACTGCCAAAGTACTGCCATATGAGCGATGGGTCTCTCTCAAAGTTATCCACAAACACTTTATTCAAGGCCTCAGACCAGAACACACCGTTGACAATTGCAGAGTCTAAAAGAAAAAAAAAAGGAAAAAATATGCAAGGTGAAAGACAAGTGTGAAGAGGAGACAAGAGGTGCTATTCTGATGCAGCTTTGTGCTGTCCAGGAGGTCGAAACAGGTTTTCTCTAGTGGCCGCTCATCCAGTCATATCATTTCACACACTGCGCCTCCACAGATCACTATCAGGGCTGATTCATTACACAGAGATGCAGGCAAATTTTAGCAGAAAAAATTAAGGGAAAAGATGAGAAGAGAGAAAAGGAATGAGAGATATGAAAGACAATAAGAAAGACTAGAGAATATTCTGCCATCTTGTTTGGACAGAATTAAGCCCAGAGATGTATCATTTATTTGCAGTATATAAAAGATAAAAGCTAAAACACAGTAACTCCACCTCAGCTGTTGAGTTCACAGTTAAGTTGCACCCAGTAAGCTAAAACTAAACTTTTAAACAGATTTTGCAATCTGGTAATTATGATGAATTAGTAATATTAAATTATGAACTCACATGTTAGTAGTTCAGTTCATCTATGATTTTTGGTATTGACAGCCATTATATGTGGTAAACTCAGAATAGGATGATACGGCTGTATAGTAGAAGCAGTTTCTGGACACATACCCACAGCTCAGTGATGTAAACATCCTGCACAGGTAAGATAAGCACTTGATATAATAGATCCATCAATTTATTCCTGTTTGTCATATCATCACAAATGACCCTTAGGCCAGGAGGAAAATGTCCTAGTGATCTCAACAGACTGTCCACAACTGTCCCTCCCTGAGTGGATGTTGGATGTCTTGCTTTGCACAGCTCAGCTCCAGTCCAATTTAACCCCTGAGTGTAGGGGCAATTATTCTTTGAGATCATCATTTGACAGAAGAAAGTTATGAAACAACAATCTGCCAGTCAACCATTTCTCTTTTTATATTCTCCAGTATGTCTGTAGTTACTGCTCTCTGCCTTTGTAGGGCAGTATTGATGTGTGCACATATGCAACATACAGTGTGAGTCTCTGCACAATATTCTACGTTTAGCTTTTAATTCTCTCCAACCTGACTGTAATAGACGGTGAAGCATATCCAATCATTTGAGCTTGCTTTCCTTTAACAGACTAAGAGACAAATGAGTGTAACTGGTTTCCAACCAGACAGCCAAGCTTATTACAGCTGCTTACTACCACAATTTTTCTTGGCTCAGGAGCGCAGAAGGGAAGATGGAAGCAGAACGGGATGAGCAGGCCGACAATCATACAGTGAGACGGATACACAAAAGCCTTTAGTGAGTGATAAAAAAAAAAAAAGAGAGAATCCAGGAGGGCAGACGGGAAACGCAGGCAGAAAATCACTCAGAGTGACAGAGAAGAACCTAATGGACAGGGAAAAGAAAAGGAGATAACAGATTTCCCATCATCTCCTATACTGGCAACATTGTTCTGCTGTCAACAGTCATGCCAATAAGCCATGATTGAATTAGTCTTCTGGAAGTTAGCGCCCTACAGCCCCCACCTGATAGTAAACACCTATCCACCTCCACAGAGTGAAGACTAAAGACATTTCCACAGCGATACAGTCACTTCTGGTGCAGTTTGAGTGTCTATCACAATCTCAGCTCATCATGATGAGGGAGAAGGTAGGAGCCCTGCTTTCCCTCTAAGCTGTCATTTAAATTCATCACAACTAATGCAGTCCTTAATTCAAACTTATCAAAGGAGCTCCAACGATTCACATATCATTACATTCACACGTACACACAAGTGTTATCAGATTAGAAAGTAGAAGTGTCTTGATTTCCCTGCTGCACCACTCCGAGCGAGCTCAACTGAATCTATCTTTATTTGGTTACTTACGGTGATTATGGGGGATGGTTTTAACAAGAGGAGTAGAAACAGGAGAGGGGTGAGGAGCACTGTGTGTTTGTGTGCATGAGTGAGTGCATGTGCTCATGTGGAGTAGTGAACACTTCTTAGTGTCAGAGACTATAAATGTAAGTACCATATACGGACATTAGAGTGTATCGACCTGCCACTAATGTGAGCGTGGGTTCATTGCAGCCGTGGTACATGATCCTGTCATGTAGCCTCATAAAGCATGATAGTGGGAGCTGGTGTTTTGGTTAGGATGGAAGTTTGGAAGATGGATGTTTGATGAGGTGCACTCCTCCTGCAATTAATCTCTGGGGGCACAAAGCTTTCTGCTATCAAGGACTCAACCTCCAATTCATCACTGCTGCCACCGAACCATTTATGAATAGCACAGACTACAGCCAACACCTCAGCAGCATAAAGAAAAGCTTCAGATGACGATGATGTAGTTCATGTGAGGAAAACGCAGCCGCTCCGTGCATATCAGCGACACAACAGTGTTGACACAGAAGGCTTCCAATGATGCGTTACTTTAAAGGTTCAGTATGTAAGATTTAGGTGAAAGGGATCTACAGGCAGAAATTGAATATAAAATAATCCTACTGAAGTTTTTACCAGTTTGTTTCATTGTAAATAAAAAGTATTTTGTTGACCCTAGAATAGGCCCTTTATATTCAAATACTTTATATTTACATCAGGAGCGGGTCCTCTTTATGGAGGCCACCTTTTTTTTTTTTACAGAAGCCCAGACTGGACAAACTAAACACCTCCTTGGGTTTTTAAGATGACTAAAGGCTACCACAGGTTCTCTATCATGTTTGGGAGGGGAGGGGGAAGTGAGGGGTATTCAGCTGTAGCATGCAACTTCTCCACTAGATGTCACTAGATTCTACACACTCAACCTTTAATGCTTGGTGCCTAACATTTGGTACTGGGGTCATAACTTCAACAACAAATCAGATTCCCAGAGAAACACGATATACTGTATCTGGATGTCATGCTAATGTCCCACGCTAGCTGTCCATGCAATGCTAACAGCAAGTGCACTTGAAGTAAGCTCCACTAACAGATGAACACACAGCAGGTTCACAAACTGCCTCTGCCTCCTCTCCCAGGCTCATTTTGACATTTAATATCAGACAGAACCTGTATTTGCATATATGTCAAATACATGATTTGATTGATCAATGTAACGTCCCCAAAAATGATCTGTGACCGTGTGTGTGAGTTCATGTCTGTGCATGCACATGTGCACATGCATTTCTGCTCATTTGCCTGAATCAAATCAAAATGACTCTTCCTCTCCCTGTACCGCTCCGCCAACCTCACTCTCCGAGCACTTTCATTCAATTCCTCTGCCTTTTATTCACTCTCCTCCCGTCACTCTTACTTTCTCCTTATTTCCACATAGCTTTAATTAACCTACTTTCTTGCTCATTTACTCTCTCCTTCTTTTTCTTCTCCTCTCCCTCTCTCGCTCCAGCTGGGATAAGCCGACATGACATTCACTCTGTCCACTGAGCATTGTACAAGGCCATGACTTGATTGGTTGGACTTGAGTGGATGGTAAATCAGCAGAATATCCGATAATTTAACTGCTAATTAAGTCAGTGTGTGGTAGAGATGATCCACAGAGTTACAGTTAATGAACTCAAATCCTCCTCCTGACGCAGGCGTACATCCATGTGCACCAACACCCATACTTACTATTGTACTGAGCTCTTTTCATTTTCAGAGGATTTCAATCATCTAAATGATCTAAATTGCTGAATGATTCAGAACAATTATATTTTCAAAGTATTAAAATAATCATTGTCTGCATATTTGTATTTCTAACATTTCCTTTGTTGTTGGACATACCTTTGTTGTACATGTTGGTGGGTACCTGGACCACGCTGAGGCTAAGGTTGACTGACAGGTTGTTAAAGTGGTCATTGGGTTGCAGGATGAATTCTCCTCCAAGCTCTGCACTGTTCCCCTCCTCATCCACCTCGTTGATCAGCACTGCATTGAAGTATTCATACTGGAAATGAGAATAAAATATAGGGAGAGAAGGCAACAGAGATGGGATTAAACACAATCAAACACACAATACCTGAGCAAATACCTCAATAAGGGTTGTGTATCTCACTTCCAGCTTATTCACCTTGTGTTATTACTGTACAGGATGGCTGAGTCACTTAAGCGCTGAGTCAGAGAGCAGTTTGTGTACTGAGGTAACCTGAATCCACAGATCATTTCATACATGCATGTTGCTACAGTGGAAAGCTGCTGAACACACAAATCTCTCCTCAGCCTCCATGCACTCCCTTCGAAGCTGCAGATGCTGAATGTGGTGCTCTGGCTCCGCTGTATTTTTAGTGCTGCGCATACTGGGGAGACTATTAATAAATCATGGCGCTAGATAAATATAGAGCACATGGCTCCCCGCGTCCCAGAAGCTCTGAAGTCTGAGATACCACACAGGGGCACATCCTACAAAGGCTGCAGCTGATGCAGAACAAAAGACAACAAATAGATAAAGATGCTCAGGCGATTGAAAAGAGAATTTGACATTTTAGTCTAAAATCCCATGTGTACTTTTGTCTGTTCACATGTAAAATAACTGCACATACATCCACATTAAAATTAGACATGCAAACTAAGTCAAAACATACTGAAACCAGTGGAGTAGATCCAAGTTATCTTTCTGCATGCTCATCATGTGGACTTCAGTCAACATGTGTATATTACACATACAATGACTGAAAATCAAACTCTATATCTATGTTGAGGGTTTAAGAACGGAGGATGCTGCACCTTGTACAGACTGTAAGTCAGTTTGGGGTCCACGAATAAACTACGGACTTTTCTATGATGCATCACAATATTGAAGCGTATTTACTAGCATTGCGTATAAATGGCTTTTGATAAGGTAAAGGCTGGTGAAGCCACTTTTATAAGTCTGGACAAAATCTTTTTTTTTCCATTTCAAACCTACTTTGATCGCACCTGAACTCTAAAATAGAAATCTCTTCACTACAATGAAATAATAACAATGAAGTGATAATAAATACATCATTGTTCTGTTTAACAAACTTGACAAGGATAAAAATATATACAGTTGATGAACAACACCTATTCTTCCCTGAATAAAATATTTTTGACTGTTCTCACTGCTTCAAATTCCTACTGAAGGTGAATAGTGGTGATTATGTGGCACAAGGCCAAAAGTGATTTCTCTTGTAATGACCAAGAGATTAGGTTTTTGAAAGGGCCTCTAAGAAGAATGAATTGCCGTTCTCAGGAGTCCTATACAAAGCCTGAGTACACGTGTTTTCATTCAGACTGGGACAGACACTTTTTGGACTTTGATGTCTGAGGGTTGCAGTGCACGGGCAGGACTGAAAAGACTGCAGGTTTAAAGAGAAATACTTTTTGGGAAAACAGCAGCACACAGTTTAAAGTCAACATTCCTTAACGTCCTCACACTTACCTAACCTGACTCTTTCCACTGTATTCTTCAATCAGCAACCCCCCCACCCCTCCACCCTACCCTCTCTCTGTTCTCGCACCAGTAACCTTCATTTGGGCTAAATCTTTCCAGCTCCTCCTGAGGAACACCATCACCCCCTCAGCCTAGTGCAAAACACAGATAAAGCCATCAATTAGGCTGGCAAATGCAGCGCCTATCAGTGTAATTAATCAGGCCTGATTAGGCTTATTAGCGCTTTTATCAAGGGGAACACTGCCATTTCAAGGTGAGGGAGCACGGTGTTGCATATTTCTGCTGATATTTTCCCTCCACTCTTTTACTTGGCTCAGCATACCCTTTGTGGACATGGGAAGTTTTCCCCACTTGGCAGCAGAGATCCCAGATTTTAACTCAACCTAACATCACCACTGGCTGAAAACTAGGATAGTTAAAAAAAATTGCACAAAATGTGGGCATACAGAAACAACACACGAACACACACATTGTGACACATGATACACTGCACCTGCAGAGGACAAGACCCCATTGCGTCTTCACTCTGTTCCCTTTCTGCCATTGTCTAGTTAGTACCTGTTCTATCTTTCCCTCCCAACCTGATTTATCCCTTTTCCTTCTCTGGCTGAGCCTCTTTCCTTCTTTGCATTGATCACTGGCTGTATGCTGTTCTCAGGTTTCCCACCACCCTCTGTCTACCATGGGCTCTCTCATACATACAGTTCTCATTTGCAAAGGTTCGGCTACTATCAGCTCTATCTGTGCCAATTCTATTTCAACTGTGAAGCTGTCTCGGTCTAAAGCTCCCATCTATATGTTTGCCGTGCTCTCTCGTTCCTCCCTGATTGTGTGATGGAATAAGGTACAATAAGAAAATGAGATAGATCTGTACAGCTGTAGCAGTTTTTCCCAAACACAGATTATTCAGCAAGGTGCACAAATATCCATTAAGACTTTGCATTGACTTGACACACACACACACACACACACACACACACACACACACACACAGACACGATCTCAAAATCAAAGACAGAAAACAACAGTTATTAATGACTCAATTTGTTTGAACAATTTAAGTCGTGCAGATGTAAGAGTCTTGAAGGACAGTGACAGAAAAGAGAGAATACGCCATCAGAGGCATTAGTCCTTTAAAACACAGGGACTTTAAACTGAAGTTTAAAACAAACAATGGTTAATGAGTCTGCTAATAGACTTATTTAAATTCACAGCATGTGGGCTTTAATTTGGATTAAAATTGCACCCATCAGCCTTCAAGTTTCAATAGTGTGGGAGTGTGTGTGGGTGTGTGAGCTGAGGCAGGGGCATAGTCTGTGAGCATCTGTGTGTGTGTGTGTGTGTGTGTGTGTGTGTGTGTGTGTGTGTGTGTGTGTGTGTGTGTGTGTGTGTGTGTGTGTGTGTGTGTGTGTGTGTGTGTGTGTGTGTGTGTGTGTGTGTGTGTGTGTGTGTGTCCAGGCATGAACCCCAGCATCATTTGATTTGTGTGTGTACAGCATGGTTGGTAATGTGCGTGTCTTCGTGCATGTGTTGAGTAAGTCAATTATGCCGTTCCAGCATTACAGTGAAGGAGTGCGCAGTGCCACTAATGCAGTCCCTGATCATGGTGTTAACAACCTGATCTTTAACGCTGGAGTGCATTACGCTGAGAGATCGCACATGTACTATCAGCACCCACTCACTCAGTGTGGGGCAGACATCGAGGGAGCAGATTCCTGTTGCCTGTTTCGAAATATGAGCCAGAAAAATTTATACATTTGTGATTTTTTAACTGTCAAAGCTGCATTAAGTTTGATATGTATGAATAAATGTATTCAATAACATGGAGGATGAATTCATTTGGCTAAAATATACACTACTGTATATACTGCAATGTATTAATTTTGTATTGCGTTTATTGTATCTGTAGGTCTATTCATCTCCCCAGTGTATAACTTGGAGATAATTTGTTCTTTATTTCAATTAAGTGTTGGTCATTGTTTTTAAAGAAATGTACATTAATTTAGACATTTATGTGTTTAAAAAGCAAAATTCAAAGTTATGTCCCATCATGAACTATTCCTTTTTGCTTTTTTCTTTAACCAATAATACAAATAATTACACGACAGCAACATCACCATTCGCCATGCTCCTTCAGCATCAGTTGTGCATTTGTGAATTACAGAAATAAAATTCACAGAAAAATATGATAACCTTCATGATTCATTCTTCATTATTAAAGATCATTAAATGGAACATGCATGATACACACTACAGTAACAATAATTGTCTTATCACATTTTAAAATCTTGAGTGTAAGATTTCTTGAGTAAGTATTTTAAAAAGAAGCATTTTAACATAAAATATATCTCTTAATAATTCTTTTCCTAAATCATCTCCAATTTCATTTGTGTGTAAAACACCTTGAAATGGTCTCAGTCGGTTAAGCTTTAGAACTAAACCCGCTTCAGTGCTTCTGTGGACATGTGCAGTTAACTGGTTTCTACAGACTTGTCAGAATCGTTTTGTGTGTGCTAAGTGAGTAAGGTATTACAGTGAAGCACACACTTAATGCTGACTTTAAATACTGCTATTTCCCTGCGATCACTTTGAGTTCGATGGCTGTCTCTTCAAGCTACACAATTACGGTGAGCAATTTTGTTAGTGGGTGCCTTTATTTATTTATTATGTGCCTCTTCTTTTAAGCATTTGGGATTTCTTTTCGAAAAGCCTCAGATATTATGACTAAAACCGAGCACGGCAGAAAGACATTGAATTAAAAGTGCCTATGGAGCAGGAGCAGCCTTGCAGTTTATTAAGTGCACAACCTACATATGCCCATATTCAAATAAAAACACCTACTGTTTATTTTGCTAAAACCCGCAAAGAGCACAACAATGAGTCGAGAGCCTCAAAGGGCAAAAAGAGAGTGAGACAGCGGGTGGATGGGGGGGCGGTGTTTGAGCGTGACGGCCCACCCTCTGGTGTTCACTTTTAACTCTCATCTCCTCTTCAGCTCCACTCTTCCTTATACTCTTTCTTCATGGCGGGGAAAATGGGAAAAGACGCCACTCCTCGAGTGTGGAAATGTGACTGGGAAACAACCAGGGGGCCATGGATGCAGGTACTGAGCAAACAAGACAGCAGAGGGACTAAATTAGGCCAAGAGAGGGTCCATGAGTGTGCTGTGCTTCAAATCTCTCTTTGTGTATCTTATACCTTGTGCACATAAAAATCACACGATTATTTTTCTTCAAAAAATAATCATTGATTTGATAAGTGGACACAGACTCTCTCTAGAACTTTGAAGACATGACACTTATTCTCCCTCATGTGTCAGGTATAAGGGAGAATTGACTTTTTTTGTGTGTTTTGTGTGTAAATCTCATGAAATCAAACGTTAATACATTTGTGAAATCCTAAAGCAAAATAAAGGCATCTTTAATTTTGAGACAGTTCTTGTTGTGCAATATCCCAGGTAATAAGAGCGTGGAGTTTCTACTTGAACTGACATGATCTTTTGACTTTTCCTCTCAGTGTGATTTATAGAAAACACAGTGAAAAAAATTAGTAAGTTTTCTCAAGTTTAGTGTTGGAAGTGTCAATGTTTATGTATGTATGGTTGGTTAATCTAAAAAATATATAAGATAGCATGGGCAGTGTATGTGAATATGTTTCAATTACAATAATTATTTATTAACCAATTTCTTTCATTCTCAGTGTTGTTACCTATGATGACAAATTTAATGAGTCAGGTTTTCTAAGCTGTTTAAATGGTGACTGAACATTTTTGTCATTGATCCTTAGTAGCACACTGTCTGTCTGTGAGGGACCTCTCTGAACTCCTGTCTCTGAGGCGACTGTAACTTGAAAATGTTAGTGTCTCGAGTCGGCAGTGGGTGGGTGAGAGGAAGCAGTGTGTGTGTGGTATATTAGTGCATTACATGTTGGGCAGTCAAGGCCAACTCTTGAATAAACAGCTTAAAAATCCTATATTCACATCACTGGCCATGCATGCGACTGGACAGCAAAGCAGAGGATATTGCGGGTACACATGCTGGAACACTCACACAGGTTAAATACTTTTTTTTTTTTGTATTACAAGCACATTGGCAAACTAACAAGCATGTGGCCACCTCTCTGCACTCTATGGTAATACCCTATAGACAGGAGTGTATGAGAACAAAAGCGACAGAGAGGAAAAAGATTAAGCACTTCTCTCCCACTGCTCCCACCAGACTGGGGCTACGTTTTCAGTAAGCATCGGGTTTGGCAATTGGCTGTTTGTCTTCAGCCTCCAAGGAAGGATTTTACTGGCTGCAGAGGGCATAGGAGGCTGCTCTCTGCTTTCCTATTTACAGTACATGAGCACTGCGGGTAAAAGAGCGAGGGAGGAAAATCGCAGCAGATTACCGTGCCAATTTCACATGGAAGCAGAGGAGCTCTGGAAAGGATAGATAAGGAAATTCCTATCAAACCGCTGCCAGCCAAATATGTATCCAATGGCAAAAAAAAACACACACAAACATTTTATGATAAACCCCGAATAGTGATGGAGGAGGTTTCACCCTACAGCGTGGATGTAGTATTTTTAGCGCAGCTGGTGATAATTGCCGTCTATTCACCATGTTGTGCAGTAAAAAGCTCTATTAGCAATACCACCGCCAGAGCTGCGCGCACGCAAAACACACATGCACAGCTACACAGGTGCGGACACACAAATGTACATGGATATTCACATGTCGCCACAGTGGTTTGTGATCGCGACTAACGAATGCTCACATATTGAATTTTACGCTCCGCCAATTCAAAACTAAATTAGCAATAAGAAATGAATGGCTGGGACGTTAAGAGGTGCCGAAAAAGCTGCTTAACTAAGGATGAATACCAAGAAACACACACACATTTACGCACAGACAGAGATACACACATGCCAACAAGGACACACTAACATAAATGCAGAACAATAGCATAGTTGCCATTCATTTATAAAAGGAGTCAGTCTTATACAATCAATCAGCCACAATATTAATTCTCATTTTACTTATTAAATAACATCAATTCTAACTATTACATGACTGCACCACCCTGCTGTTAGAAGCAGCAGGGTGGGGTTAGAAGCAGCAGTGGTGAAAACGAGGAGGAAGAGGGATATGACAAAGATGGACACGATGAAGCACATCTGAAACGTAGGGCCATTTTTTGTCAAAATAAAACCAGTGAGGATGACTCGCTGAGCCAGTAAAGTATTAAAGAACGTTATTTGGTGTATGAATAGTTTGTTATAGTATCCCACAGTTAAGGAGTTATACATTTGTGATGCTAAAAAAAACTATAGCAAAACTGATCTGTGGTGCGACGTCCTCCTTACTCAACCCACTATCTCCATGTTGTGTATCTTCCTGGTTGAAAAATGTAGCTCTGTAATTAGGTAACACTGGATCGAACACCAACTGCCATTAAGTTAACGTGTGATTAAGATGATGCTCACATTATGGTCACACAAGCCGACAAGCATCTGGAAGGTACATGAGATTGCCATCATGTTCATTTTGTCTCCTCTTTTATCCCTCTGTGCGTCTATCTCAATCCTGTCCTCTTCCAACTTTTGTTTATTTCCTACTCCAATATTCTTGTCACATTACATTTAAAATACATAGAATATGTTGTTGAACAAATGTGTTTATGCTTGATAATGGTACATCACTCTGTCTTAAACATTGTGGAACTCTACACTTCACTATATGCTCTTTACCGTCCATCAGCTCTGTAGCTGTGTCATTAAATCTGAAACAAAGGGACACTTTGCTGGGCTCATCTCATCACTGTGAAGCAATTACTGGCATAAAGCGACAGGGTGAGCCCACACAGTGTTGCTGTCCCTCAAGCACGCACACATGCATGCACACAACACGCACACACACACACACACACACACACACACACACACACACACACACACACACACACACACACACACACACACACACACCTTAGTAAGTCATTTTGCAATGAAATGTTGCAATTTTCTTTTCAGGTTGATATCACTGGCTGAATCAACAGGTACATGAGATTACGGGGTACATTTTCCAAAATGCTTTCAGAAAGTAGAAAGTGAAGTTGGCTTTTTACAGCTGAAAAAAAATTAACTTTTTTAAAACATTATATAACTTTGAGAAAATCCTGCCTAAATTTGGAAGGAATCTATTTCAGTGAAAATCTGTTGACCTTCTGATTATAGGAACTAAAAGTATAATAGTAATTATATTTTCTTACACAGAACCCACTTCAATTGTCCATATCTGCCAGTAATAATGTTTATTTTCATCATTAAGTATCTCTATTTTCTAGATTAATCGCTCGGTGAAACAATACTGTAAAATAGATATTGAATAACAATGATACAAAACAGAAATTAGATGTACTGGCCTAACAGTCACCATAGATTCAATCAAGCTCACCAAATTGCAAACACTCATAGATATCAGTTAACTGAATATGAATAAAACATGTTTTTTTCCATCAAGATCCATAAATGATTGTCTGAGAAACCAGTGAAAACAAATTTAAAAATTGCCTCATCTCACGATGTTAAAGAACGTGGAAAAAATCCTGGGTCCGCCCCCGATCAGAATCCAAATCAACATTATGTGGGTTCTTCCCTGACTGATACCACATCCTCTCGCTAAGTTTTCAGAATAAGACGAAGATAAGATGAAAACAAAGGCCGTAATTACTCTGTCACGATTGTTTGCTTCTGCCAACCATTCAAGTTGTCTCTGTCCAAACTGTACCGTCTGTTCCTGAGTGTTGCTGTTAAATAGGACAGTGTTTTTGCAGCCACAGTGAAGTTGACCGTTGACATTTTGGATATACAGTAAAATGATCAACTCCATCATTTTATCTTATAAGACAGTATTGCTGGATGAATTATTGGGTTATGGCTAAAAACTAATTTTGTAAGGTCACAGTGATGTTTGACCTTCAACCACTAAAGTCCAGGTGAACATTTGGGCCAAATTTAAAGATATAGGACAAGACAGACAAACCGGAAATAAATAAAACCTCAGACCACAACTGTCGCCAGTGTGGAGAAATAAAAAGCAGCACATCAAAACATTATCAAAGCTGGAAACAGACAATGTTTTGAGAATATGCTTTAAACTGTGAATTCATTTTCAGTTGAATTCTAGTTATCTACCTTAAATAATAAACATTCCATACAATAGAAACCAAATAGGCCTGTAGATAGCAGGTCTTGCTAGATGAGGTGTTAAAGGTTTATGTGTAGTATAAAAAAAGATGTGGGGAATCAAGCATGTGACCGAAAAAAAAAAAGAAAAATGCTCTGAGAGAAAGATTCAGAGCTGGACAGCAGTCAGTGGTTAAGTTTAATAATTGATCCTCCTTAATTATCCATGACAGCAGAAAACCACAGGGCATTCGCTGTAATGTCTTAAAGAGCTGACAGAGTAAACACATACTCACCGCCACCGGCACACATAACACACCCCACAGAGTTTAAAAGTAGTTTAGCCGCAAATTCTCCAGAGTCGGCTTAGCGTCATATTTCCTCTTTAAAAGTCAAGTAACTGTTGTTGCTCCTCCTACTTTAATAAACTCTGTTCTGAGATGGGCAAGATGCACAGCAAACTCAGGCAAGTGCACACAACCACGCACTATTCTTCCTCTTCCTCTCTCTCTCACACACGCACGCACACACAAGCAATACAAAGCTGCACTCTAAAAATTAAAGCTTCTCAAATGGATTTGAGGCAGAACCATGAGAGCAGAGGCTGAGTTCGGGGGTGCTTTTGCAGATATGATTAGCTGAATGCATTTGCCCAAGTCTGCAAAACTGAGGGTGGAACTCCCTGGGTTTAAAAGGGGTTGAGTTTTTGAGAAGGACTATAACAGTAATATATTACCAGAAATCATTCACAATTTATGTTTTAGACACAATTGGTTAGTCACAGAATAAATCCTGGATAAACAAGGATTAATAACCTCAACTCTGAAGACAATCTCAAAACAAAGCCTCTGGCTGCAGACCTGATGTGAAGGTGTTGTTTTTAGATTGTCCGTCCACCTGTCTGTCCATGCAAATGTCCACTTGGTCTCAAGGATGTAAGGTCAAAGTTGCTGTAATTTCAGAAGAAACTTCCCCGGAATTCTTTGAGAAAACCTTCTCTTGGACTCAAGTGTGAACTAATTAGATCACATTTTAGTGCAGACATGCACGTAAACTGCAGCTTGACTGGTTGGTGGCGGAATGGTGATCTTACAAGAACAGGAAGTAGACATGTTGATTAGAAGGGCAGTTGTGTGTTCAGAATATACAGCAGACGCACCTGAAGGTCTGGATCCTCCTCGTGCTGGAGGTGGGCTTCCTCTGCTGCCTCCACCAGTCTCTACAGGAGGAG
This sequence comes from Paralichthys olivaceus, assembly GCF_024713975.1. Lineage (NCBI taxonomy): Eukaryota > Metazoa > Chordata > Actinopteri > Pleuronectiformes > Paralichthyidae > Paralichthys > Paralichthys olivaceus. The sequence continues at coordinate 17,020,189 of NC_091098.1, read as the reverse complement.
AGAAGAAGAGAGAAAGCACAGCCTTAGCACAAAAATGAATTGATTAGAGGGTCAAGAAAATAACAAGCGCAGCAGAGACATCTATACAGAATGTAGTTTTACAGCTGGCTTTACCCCAAAGCATTGGAGCCCTGAGGACACAGATAGCAGACAGACTGACAGCAGACAGACTTTGGGCCATCTTGTGAAAAGAGACTATTTTCCTAAATGGTTCAGCAGTAAAGGTAATGAGTGCCTCGGGTTCTTTGGACACCACTACAGCAATCTCCGTCATCACTTCATGCAGTTTTACACATGCACTCAACAACACGCATGTGCACACACACAGTTACTCTATCAGCACCCTCTTACTGCCACCGTCTGCTGCGTGTGCCTGTAGGCTAGTGCGGGTATCTGAGTGTTCAAGTCAACGTTATGCTCTCTACCTCTCTCTCTAGCTCTGCCTCTATCATTCACTCTCTAGCTCCCTCTCTCTCTCTCTCTCTCTCTCTCTCTCTCTCTCTCTCTCTCTCTCTCTCTCATGGGAACAATCACAAGAGTTACAACATAATTTGAATCGGAATCCAATATTAACACTTTATAAAGTTTATGGATGTTAGCTTATAATGTCAGCTTATAAGCGTATGTCATACTCATAGACTGTACATAAAGATAGACGTGGTGAGGTATGACATAAATAAATCATCAGTGATTGAAGACTGGTGTTACTGTTGTGTCAAAAATGTTTTATTACATTATTAATTCTTCAAATTATTCTTCAGCTAACAGACAAGCAGGAATCCCTCATTACTGGGACAGAGCAGACGGATGTTTGGCACTTTTACTTGATGAGTCACTTTCTGTTGATTCATGTTTGTTGCTTTTCTTATTGATTATTCATTCAAGGACTAGTGAGTGTGTGTGTGTGTGTGTGTGTGTGTGTGTGTGTGTGTGTGTGTGTGTGTGTGTGTGTGTGTGAGTGTGAGACCAAGAGTCGTGTTGCCTTCAAGGGAGATTTGTTTTCACTGCTTGACAGATTCCCACACAGAAACACAGACATAAAGTACACAAGACTTGGTCACATACCATATACACATACACATTCATGCTATTTGTCTGCCAACACTTACTCATATACACATACCTAGACCTTTATAAATTGCATCATTGAGGCAGTGTATTCACACATACACAAACATGTGTATGTTCTTTTTGTTGTTATTTTCCTGTTCATTACAATTATTGTTATAACCATTGTTTTTGTAGTTTTTATTGTTATGATGATATTAATATAGTCTGTTTATTAGTTTGTTTGTTGTACAGAGTTATGGTCATGTCTGCCAACTTCACTGACTCGAACACAAAACTTGTTTTCAATTACTATTATGTCTCGCAAAACTCAAGTGACTGAGTGGGAACTGTGTGGCGCTGTGTCGTGCTCTGCCCACATGAATACATAACATTCAGCATAGAAGAAATCAATACCCATCGGTGTTCCACAATTACAAACATAAAACTGGCAGTGTCTCAGACGTTATTATAGGAGGACACTGTAGGTGACAACTTTCCCATCAGCCTTAAATACACCTCCTTTTAATATTTGGCAGCAAAGTTATGGTCAATTTACGGCAATTATGACCTAACTTTCATTTTCATTTAAAGGTCCAGTGTGTAAGATTTAGGTGAAAGGGATTTTTGGCATTAATTTAATATAAAATAATCCTAGCAATGTTTTCACTAGTGTGTTTCGTCTAAATTGTATGAATTGTTGTTTTATTTACCCTAGAATGGGCCCCTATATTTTAAAACTTTATATTTACATGGAGGTGGGGGGGTCCTCTCTGTGGAGGCCACCATGTTTTTTACTGTCATCCAAACTGGACAAACTAAATCCTTATGAGTTTTTATGACAACTGAAGACTACCAGAGGTTCTCTTTCAAGGAGAGGGTGGGGTGAGGGGTATTCAGCTGCAACATGCAACTTCACCACTAGATGTCACTAAATTCTACACACTAAACCTTTAAGACTTTTTAAGGAGCCGTGGGAACCCTGAACAAGAGTCGCAAAAGCACTTGAGTCCTCAAAACAAACCTCAGACTCAGAGGTTGCTCAGAGGTTGCTCACCATATGGTAAAGAATCCTGAAGATGGAGGGAGATAACGGCTGCAGTTGAAATTTAACATCTGCAAATATGTGGCACTTCTTTCTACTTCCAGCTGTGATGTATATTGTCTGTTCTCACAGCAAGTCATCTCTGTCATTCACAGCTGGTCCCGGTGTCTATGAGTTTTGGTAACGCACTTCCACTTCACATTTCCATTCAAATGGCTTTACTCGTGAAACTACTGCAATCAACCACCTTATTTCAGCAGAGCTCAGTGTGTCTGTGTGTGTGTGTGTCTGTGTGTGTGTGTGTGTGTGTGTGTGTGTGTGTGTGTGTGTGTGTGTGTGTGTGTGTGTGTGCTGCTACTGTGTGTGCACGCAGGCTGTTTTGGAAAGTGAACACTGTAATCTAGAGCATGGCCAATCATTTTCCTCACCATGGCAACACACCTGGCTGATGCATATCGTTGCATATCATTCTGTACTTGGTTCTATTTGAGTATAGATTCATGTATACATTTATTCAGGTTCGTCCCTGGTCTCTGACACACAGCAAAAAAGTCAAGTTTCCCATTTGGCCTGGTCTTCAAATCTTTTCTAAAACCAAACAATGCCTGTGTAAAAAGCATGTATGACCATTTCGAGCGTGGACCTTACGGAGTGAGGACATTATGGTCGGTCCTCACTTTTTCAAAAACTTAGTTGAGGGTTAAGACTTGATAGAGTGTGTGTGTGTGTGTGTGTGTGTGTGTGTGTGTGTGTGTGTGTGTGTGTGTGTGTGTGTGTGTGTGTGTGTGTGTTTGTGTGTGTGTGTGTGTATCCGGTCATTGACAGGCACCACAAAACCTCAGGCAGGTGCACCTGCTGGAAGCGGACAACAAAGCATGCTCTAGGAACAAACATAGATAAGAACGGTGGAATAAAAGGAGAATGGGAGAGGAATGAGAGAATAATATTCTCGAAAGGTCTGAACGCTTAGCCTCACACTCCCAGCGAAATGTCAGGAGCTGCCTGTGAAGCCGGCGTCGATAGAAACACACTTTTCAGCATTTGCATGTGTGTGTTTGTGGACATACGTGAGTGCTAATGATTTTCTTTGCTGACACATGTTAAGAGATTAGCTCTTTGACCTATTATGTCTTGTACCTGCTTTTGCAGAAGTCAATCACTCAGTGTGAGTGTATGCATGTGTGAGTGTGGTCAAATCTTACTGAATCTGAGAACCGCAAAAATGTGTCACAGTGGTGTTTTTGTGAGACACTAAAATTAAACCTATTAATGTGTCATACTCAACACACACACACCCACACACAACGTCGGCTATTGCACAGCATTACATCATCTCATGGAATATATATTAATTGATATTCTACATGGCCAATTATTTAATCTCTCCTACACTCTGCTGAAAATTCAAAGACTTCATTCTGACCTGCGGATAATCTATGCTGGAATATTATTCATTTATTGTATCTTACCATGTAGAAGATGGGAATTAAAGCTCCAGGGTAAAAATAACTAATAACCGGGAGATTTTCATTCGGAAAAACAGATTAGAGATAAGTAGGTACAACTCACCGCTGTGAATTTTAATTCAACGCATCACCAGGATTCCAGGTGGTGTGTTTGTCTGAGTGTGTGTGTATGTGTGTGTGTTGTTTTGCTGTGGGCAACTGCGTGTGTTTGCGTGTGTCTCACATATAAATATAAAATTCAAATGAACCTTCCACATCTTCTTGTAAAAAGGCGAGTCTATGATCCAGTTTAAAAAGAGAGAGGAAATGACTTTTCTTCTCAAGTCATTCCATCCAGGCTCAGTATAAGATGACAGCGCTAATTAAACTGACATAGTCAGAGAGGCCGGCCCTGTTGTCTCCCTGAAAATACACGAAAACAGATGCACACACGCTCCTACTCAAACGTACGTGTTCACAAGCCTTCACTGTAGCTGACAGGGTCAAAACGGAACACACAGAGCAAACAAGACTTGCTGTGGTAATTGGATTAAATGTGTTAGCGCCAGAAAAAGAGTCTGCATCTCTACCTGATTACAGATCCCTGATGTGTTTCCGCTGGCCTCTGTGTTCACTACGGAGCTTTGATTCTCAACTCAAACCTGACGAGACCCAACTCAACCGTTCTAGTCTGGATAAGGCTCTGTTTTATATCAACTGCCTCGGTTTCACATCCATCCACCATCTATACCACTTGTCCTTTGAGGGAGGTGGAGCCAGTCCCTGCTGACACTGGACTACGGCGAGGTACACACTGGACAGGTCGCCAGTGTTCTGCAGGTCCAACATACAGAGACAAATAACCATTCACACTCACACTCACACCTCACAAGTAACCTAACCCCAATCTGTCTGTCTTTGGACTGGAGGAAGCCAGAGGACCTGAAGTAAACCCACACAGACATGTAACTGTTTCCTTATGTTTTTTTAGCCCAAATCAAACCACAGGAAACAAAATGTTGGGTTAACAAGTTCAGATTTACGGAAGCATATTGCATTTATATAAGAATATAATCTGCTTTGTTTTTTCTGAATTGACGGCTTAATTATCTTTTTAATTAAGAAAAACAGAGCTGAATTTTATTTTATTTTTTCAGGGGAATTATCTGTTTTTCTTAAATAAAAAAATAAAGAAATCATGCAATCTCTCACCAGCACGGGAGCTACAGTTGTTGAAACATATCAGCCCAACCCTGATACAACCCTCTAACAGTGCTGTATGGTTACAAGTACAGTGTCAACAGAGGTAAGACACTTATAGAAAGGAGTATCTCCAAATGTCTCAAACCCAAACCAAAATAAAACCAGATTAAACTAAACAGAAGGGACATGTTTGCTTCCATGAAAGTGAGAGCCAGTTGCTGGGTTGTACAGGAGACTATTTTGTTAATTCAGAAAAACAGAGCTGAATATCTTTTTTTGAATTATCTGAGATATCATGAGATAATCTTCCCTATAAAATATATCTGCTCTGTTTTTCTGAATTAATGAGATGATTGAGTAAAACGAAAAACAGCAGATTTTTCTCAAGTGACTGCAAAACGCTTCCGTCCAAATATAGCCTTGTCAGCATTTTCCACGATGCTTTATATCTGTTAAATAAAATAATGCATATACACACAGAAAATGATGCCTGAGAAAGGCCCCATAAAAGGAATTATTTTTAATTTACAAAAAAGTCTGATGCATGAAAGAAACATCCTGATATTAATGTCTTCCCATTCAATTAAACACAATCTCAATCATTTCTCACCCCGTCCCAATCCACCCTTCCAGTCAGTTTCTCTGACATTTGCACTTCCCCACCCCCTTTCATTATCTGACATCCTGCGATCATGATTTGCCCGACAACAGATTCAGCTTGTTTACGCTTTTGAAAGTTCATAAACGATCCCCCTCATTTAGCTGTCAACGTGATTGTCTTATTGTTCTGGCGCTGTACTCGCTCTGCCACGGCAGGTTTCCTGATGGTTGAAGCTGCTGACCTTAACAAATGCCGATCCATTATGAATGCAAACGCTAAAGCTGTGAGAGTTAGCGAATGCTGTCATATAGCTGATCTATGCCAACAACCGCTGCCAGAAAAGCAGAGGAGGAGCGGATGACAGGGAGGGCACATACATTATTGACTGGTAGCGGAAGTTAAAGTACATTAAGCCTTGCCTCGGCACATTCCCTCCACCAAGAGGGGCAGTGGCCTAAATCTGAATATTTTCTCGAGGTAGCAACGGACAAGACCGCAGTCGACTTCAGTTCTAAATAAACTCGCATAAAAATATTCCCAGAGGTGCTGCGTGCTGTTGGTTTAGCATGCATTTGTACTTTGGGCTCAAACTTAACTTTTCTTTCATTATTTGTTAAAGAGATCTGGACATTTTATTGTGTTGCTTATTTAATGCTCCAATTACAAAGAACAACCAAAATGAATCTACATATATCGGCGCTGTCTGCGTAGAAAGTAGCTATTGACTTTTTTCTCTCACTTGAAAAATGTGGCATGATTCTAATTGGCCAGATATTTTTCCTCAGATGTAAGAGGAAATGCTAACTAAGCCTTGGCCTGCTGGATCAGGGCAGGTCCGACGGGTCTCGGTTCTGCCAAAGGCCTGATCCGTTGAGGCCTGAGCTGGGCTGAGCAAGACTGGCTCGGGTCACCCCATCAATAGCACTGGGGACAGCAATTAATATTGTCATACCAGGCCAGAAAGAGTTGCAGCATCAACAAAATGGAAAAGTGCTCTGTGACACTTTGCTTCCTCTGTTTTGCACATTTAGATTGGGCAGGAGCCAAATAGACAGAGCATGGTGGAGAGACAGACACGGATGGAGGGAGAGGGAGGAGAGTGGTGTGCTTTGAAACATCAGATCCCAATAATCAATACTTGACAAGTTCTCAGCAGTTCTGCTGACTGAAAGGGAATATGAAGTGCTTAATCCAGCCCAGCCAGCCTTCTCATATTTCCTCTTCCTTCACTTTCTTCACTTTCATTTCATGTTTGGAATGAACTTTTGACTTATGGTACTTCTCTTGTCTTTTTCTTTCCCATCCTCCCAGCTGATGTCCTGATTTCATCATTCTAGTAAAACAAACCCCTCTCTCTCACTTTGATGACTTGGTGACAAGAAAACAACCGAAGACAAGGAGAAGGAAGAGACGGTCGCTGTCCTGTCCGGTCCTGACATCTACTGGCTGGCGCTGCCTAGTCATTAGTAGCCATCATTCTCAACACACACACACACACACACATGCACACGCACACACACACGCACACACATGAAGACAGCTAATGAAATGAGGGAAATGAGGGGAGCAGTGGTGTGAGCTCAGCATGACAGTGTGGTGAGCCAGGGAGGAAGGCAGATAGGAGCAAAGGACACTGCAGGGCCGGATGACACCAACTCGCAAAATCTGAGATAAGCAAATGTACCTCTAATACACTGTACGTCTGAGAAAACAATCAGCAGACAAAATGGTGAAACAGGGAACTGGAATATATTGCTTCTCACATACTGAATAAATGCCACCAAATCTTTATCTTGATGCTCACAACTCTGAATATGTATAATAAAACTGGACAGGAATGTTTATTAATTTGAAATTTATTTTGCAAATTTAGAGGAAGTTAAAATATACACTACTAATGGATGACAATTTGGATGTTTGTGAAAGTGGTTTATCGCAAACTTGATCCCATTTTTATAGTTTGGCCCATTATTGTTACTGGAATCACAACCTCACAGTTGTATGCCCCAGTTAACCAATAAAGTTTCAATTCACATCCATGACTTTTCCAAACTCATATGATTAATGAGAAGACTTTGACTGGATTCAATAAGAGCGCATTTGGTCACAATTAGCATACGAAAGCCTGAGCTATGCCCTAAAACATGATTTCTAAAGTCACACTGACCGTTGACCGAAATCAGTTCATCCTTGAGTCAAAGTATCACTACTACAAAGATCGACAGGAAAAAGTAAAACAACAGAAATTGTTGACACGTTTCAGCTAATAAGAGGGAACACATCTATTCAAATCATCTCCTGCAGACGATGAGTTACTCCACATTGTTGACATGCGAAATTCATGTTTGAAATTCACTGTGCACGTTAGGAACCGAAAATTAATGTTCACAGGAGGTTTAGCTGGCAGCGAAAATTTCATTAAAAGTTCGGCGTGTGTGTGCCTTGTATTTGTGACATACACCTACGCAGGCTGCCTCCGCTCTACACTGGTAATCATGTTGAGGACCACAGAGGTGTAGCTGCCACAGGTAAATGATATCAGCAGGTACAGAGCAGAGACTGAATGCCATTACAGGAGAAACAGCCCTAGCAGCAAGGCATCCACTGCGCTTTGAAGTGCATTTGTCACATGAAACACAGTCGTGCTTGACTTCAAAGAGGACATTACAACAGTTCCACGCCTTTCAACTTTGATAACAACATCTTCACTGTTTCTTTAAACGGTCTGCTCTGGCTTTTTCCAGCGAGAGGAGAGAGAGGAGAGGAGAGAGGAGAGGAGAGAGGAGAAGAGGAGGAGAAGAGGAGGAGGAGACGAGAGAGCCTGCTAGACAATGATAATGATAATATCCCACTGACTCAGGACCTGATGAAGGTAACAGTAATTAAAAAGCAACAATGGCGAGCTAAGATGCTGAGCCCTAAAATAAACATAAATATACACATGGATTTACAGAACACACGCACACACACACACAAACACACACACAGACACACACACACACACATCCTTTGCAAGCACATGTTTACTTTCTAATATGCGATTGACCTTTTAAATCTAATAGTGGACCAGCAATTTAATTGGTGAAGTATCTAAATGACGCAACAGCTCAAAGTTTTATTTCCTGTCAGAGTTGGCTGTGCTTGCCATAATAATGTGGAGGTGACAAGGGAAAGAGACACGAACACAATCAAACACCAGTTATAATTACAATTACACACAAATACATACACTGTCACTCTTTGTTCCTCAAAACTGCAGGAAGCTTATGCTATTAATTAATTTTAGAAATCCGTTTCTCTACTGTCTTGCTTTCTCCAAATCAAAAAGAATGAACAAGAGCAAACCTTTTCTCACCTAAACACACAGTAAGAGAATGACATCAGCAACCCGACACACTTTAACAGACGCATCCTTTTACAGCCGTGGAAGCTGCTGTCTCTCCGCAGGTGGCGGTGAGCGATAAAGAGGGGGAATCGATGTGGAGACGGGGAGATAAAACTACGGTGACGGACAGCGGAGAGCGCCTGCACGGAAATTGGATCACTGAAGCGCCACATATGCTTTAGTAAAAGGCAGAGAAACAGGAGGAGGTGAGGCAGAGAAGGAAGGGAAGGATGCTTGAGGACAGCAGCAGGGGTGCACAAGAGGGCAGACAGAAGAGAGTCCAGATTAACTGAAGAGAAAAGAAACCTCAAAAGGACTTCATGTTGGTGAATAACCATTCATCACATGGTTATCACTGTCAGCACTGGAAATGAGAAGGGTGGAGCTGATCTGGAATCATGATAACAGCTGACAAGGTTTAAATACTCCATGAACGTGTGCATGCGGCTTTTCTTTACCTCCCTGCTTTCTTTTCGATAAAATTAACTCTTTCTTTTCCTCACAGAAAATGCACTTCTGCTAAACCAGTATCCAATGTTCCCCCTCTCAACGTCACAACACCACATCACATTTATTGCACTCTGTAGTGCACACAACCTCTGAGGTTTGGCCGAGGTCCACTGAAATTTCAGACACAAATGGCTTCAAGTTTTCTAGGCTATTAATCTAGGCCAATAATCATAAGCAAGTATCATTAGGATTAACGTTCTCATTTTATGCACCGACTGGTCGCCGTTGCCGCTTCATCGTACTGGCTATTACTAATTAACATTACGTCAGATCTGAATTACACTTGGCTGTTATGAGTCTACTCTCGCTCTGCACGCCACTGTCCCGTCAAAGACAGTTTCTGAGAGAAGATCAGCCACTGTGTAACACCACTGTACAAGCCTGAGTGGACTGGGTGTTTCTGCAGCTCCAACAAATCTGATAGAGTGGGACGTCTTCATGTCCTGTCATTGTTGTGGATGCCGTTCTCCAAAATTAACTTCCATTCACATCATATCAATCAATAAAACTTGTACTTTAAATCTTTGAATGATCACCTTGAATACTTTGATCGAAACTGTCTAACAAACCAGTAATGCGTTTTTGTTTTTATCTTTGGTGTATTTTTCTTTTATATTCTATTAAAAGTGTCGTTGAGTTTCAATATATATAATGTATTTAATGTGTGTGTGTATGTGTGTGTGTATGTGTGTGTTGCAGGGTGTGTCCAGCTGTCTGGGAGTGTGTTGGGTGATCATGATGGTGGGCTGAACATTGTGATGACCCTCCCTGACATGTACAATCTTCAGGCCTCCAGCATCCAGGCAGGCACCTTTAGAGAAGCCATTAGCAAAGTGAGCCCTTATATCTCCAGGGGTTTGACACGCTCTCTGTCACCAAGCAAGTTTAGCAGACAGTTAAAACTGTTTAATAATGAAAAATTACACTAGATTAAAACCAGCCAATAATGGTTTGTAAAGCATATGGTGCTGATTTAATTACAAAAAAAATGTCATTATTATCAGAGAACTGATTACCTCCTAACGGGAGATTAACACTATTCAATTAAAACCATGTGTTTATGCCAACAATCATACAAGTAGGAGCCATGTTAAATGCCAGATGACTCACATACAGGTGGGAATGTCAACAGAATGAATGTAACACTGTGAAACAGGCATGGTCATGTACTCAATGTGGGCAACTGTATCATACATAAGACTAATAACACAGGCACGAGCAAAACTAAAGCACGGAAATTGTTTGTCTCTATCAGCATCCCCCCCCCCTCCCCTCACGTCTCTTTCAGCTGTTATCCTCCAACCAGACTCTGAGAGAAATCCAATTTCTGTGAACAGCACCATGTTGTCCTGATAGGATCTATCACCCAGAGCTAGAGCTGCAGCCAGAGAGGCAGTGTTCCGTGGACACATCCTGAACTGCACCTGCCACACACACACACACACACACACACACACACACACACACACCTGCATCTACAAATGCAGACACAACATAAACACATGCTGTAAGTGTCTATATCACATGTACCAACAACATCTGAATGAAGCATTCAAATAACTAAGAAAGGAGAAATTAAGCACGCACTAATAGTCAGAGCTCAAGTATTAGCCACAAAATGTAGGGTTAGGGTTATCAAGGGATATTCCAAGCTTTTCAACCCATAACTGTAGCATCTGTGTCACTATGGCTTGTCTCCACTGAGATTCAGGGAAACAAGGACACACAAAATAGTTTTAGAATCCGTCTGAAGGTAAACACAGACAGCAGCTGCCCAAGTCAACTGACTCCATCGTCCTGCATTTCTATCCACGCAACCAGCTTGTTTACATGTGTGCAGTTACAGTTATTATCAGACACATGTAACATGTTTGATGTAATACTATTTTATACTTACATTAGATATTAAAGACTGTACGTAAACAGGCTGAACTCATTTTACTTGTATCTAAATCTGCAAGTTAACTGACTATTCCCATCTGAAATGTATTTGAAATGAATGAGGTCTACACACAAGCACATACAAATTATAAATCTTGTGATTTCAGTTTTACTTTTTAGGAGTATTGTCCTAAACTGGCCTCTTCCAAATACTGATGTTTGGTCTGAGCTGATCGATAAAGTGACACAGGCACTGATGGGTGGATCACAGCCTCTCCGTGTCTGTCACCTCAGCCGACAGCCTCTCTTTCACATCTCTCTCTCTCTCTCTCTCTCTCTCTCTCTCACACACACCACACTCCAGATGTGTCTGGTTTCACTGGGGCAATTTAACACGACAGCACTTCTTCAGACATCCAATACGGTGGACAGAGCGCTCAGAAATAAGCACTTTACCAAGTAATTTCATTCAGCTCAGTCCTGTATCTTTACATCTGGATTCCCAGCCGCTCTAGGAATAGATGTAACAGTGCAACAGAAAATGTACATGGTACTGTTATATTGTATTAGCTAAATGTGATGTACTGATTGTTATGAGGTTATTTTTTATCAAATCTTTGTGTCAGAGTTGTTTCAGAATTTTATATTTTGGCTCAATTCTGAATACATTTTTGGTTTAGTGTAATAAATGAAGAGTAAGTCAAAGAAACAAGTCATACCTTCATCGCCTGTGCTTTCTTGTGAAACATCTCCTCCATGTCCTCTGCCAGCCTTTTCACCAGCCGCAGCCCATCAATCTCCTCCACCCGCACCGCCCGCTCAAACTCCTTGTATTTCTGAAAGTAAACACACATGTTATCAGGATGCAATACTACCATTGTTAAAATCAATACATATATTGAGCTCATGCCAATGTTCATGATCCAATCAATACATTTCATCTCACATCAGAGAAATAACCAAATTTTTACAGCAAAGCAAGGTGATGAAGAAAATATGAAAATGTAATTTCCTAACTGGTTGCAGTCATTAGTTGAAGTTTTAAAAACAATTAAAACGCGAAGTTAAGACAAGTCAATACAAACAAGAATGATGCTCACTAGAGTGCATACCTCTGCCAAGGCAGTCCCTTCATGAAACCACATTAAAATTCACTTGCTGCTGATTTTTATTTGGATCTGCACCAAATTACACACACTCATAAATATTCCCTAAACATGCTTGATTTGTTTCATTAAGATCTGTGAATTACTCTCTGAGAAACTGGAAATGGGAATGAGAAAGGCCCTATCTCACTATGTTAGAGAAAGTGAAAATATTTTTGAGTCAGCCTTCGATTTGAAAATATAATGGGTTCTTCCTTGACCCATAATGTATGCATTTGTCCCGACCCGACTCAGAAGCCATGACAAAAAGAGAGGGAGACGCAGGTTGAAAGCCACACGATGAGTAATTTATTTAAAGAAAATTGTCTGACAATGGACATAACACAGAGTTAGCATGTAATAAGGTGAGTTCATCAGTGGAATCAGTAGCGAGGGTGTGTGTATGCATGAGTGAAGCGTGTGCGGTGAGGGGATGATGTTGGATCGCTGAGAACAAAGCAACTACAAGGCATGAAAGTCAGGTTAGTGAGAGAGAGTCACAGCCGGAAGGACAGAGTTTTTATAGCAGGGAGAACACCAGGCGCAGGTGCTTCCAACTACCAGAGAGTCCGCCCAACAATTACCTGCTGCATCACAACAACAACATAATAAGTTTACATCCCCCATCCACAAGAACAGGCTCCTGAGGGCAACCCCTGCACCAAAACATACATTTCATTCAAGAATACCTGTTACCAGTACCCCACTATAATATTTGACCAAACACCTTTATGTCTCATCTGTTACACCAGGATCTATGATGATCATACAAGTTTTGTAAAAATATGTCTAGTACTTTTTGTGCCCACCCCCCAAAAAAATAAATAATAATAATAATAACAAACCTACGGACATAGGTGAAAAGAACCCCCTTGGTGGACGTAACTAGAATCACGTGCAACAGGTCTTTCTGTATAATGGAGCCAGAAGTAGTGGTGATTGATTGAATTATAGTACATCCATCTATCATCTATACCGCTCATCCTTTGAGGGTGCTAGGGGGCGCTGGAGCTAATCCCAGTTGACATTGGATGACAGGCATTGTTCACACTGGACAGGTTGCTAGTGCATCACAAAGACAAACTACCATTCACTCAATTTAGAGTCTCCAATTAACCTGACCTGCATTTCCTTTGACTGTGGGAGGAAGCTGGAGTACCCAGAGTAAACCGTCTTGCAGCACTAACCACAGCACCACCGTGCAGACTTGAATTACAGAAAAATACAATACACAATGAGGGACTAACAGCAATGCCGGAAAGTGCAAAGCTTTGTCTGTGTTGCTTCTCCAAACTAATCTACATATAAACGAATCCAATCAGCTCAGCAGAGAGAATTATCAGCCACCTTCAAGTTTTACCCACCACACATTTAAGTACTGATGACACACAGCCGCCCCTGGTATCTGCACTACACTGAAATCACATTATTCTCTTATAAACCCATGCCAGGGTGCTTAGCTTAACCAGCGCCTTAACCAGGGGACAGTGACATTAAGTCTCACTAATACCCAACCATACATGCCCCCCCACATCCACACACAGACATATATATATTTATATATATACGCACACACACATGCACACACACAGAACTGATCTGGACGAAGGGTATATTTGGACAGAAAAAAAAAGGAAGAAGAAGAGAAAAACATTTTAAACATAAAAATATGTGCAAAGCTGCAGGCGGCTGTGTTTCACTCTTTGGGGATTTAACAGAAGATTACCGCCATATCAAAATGAATACCCTCTCTCATGTTATGCCAACCTGCTTAGATGCAGGCTCTTCGCTGCTCCTGCACAGCAGCACAAATGAGTAGCAGGGTGAGCAGAGAGACAGAGAGCACCAGGAGGAGGGGAGCGGGGAAAGCATCAGACACTCAGGCAGTAGTTTTAGGATTTAGGCAATCATCTGAAAAACTGCAGGACATCGGCAAACAAATAGAATATCTTTGTGCCTCAGACTAAAACTTTATAAGCATCGGTTCTTAGTTAGAAGATGACAAGAGAGAGTACAGCAACTAAGCAAAAAGTTCACTTGACTTAAATTAATTTCTCCCTAGACGTATCAGTTAACCGTGCCACGTCACTGAAACAAAAAGCAGTCAAAGCAATCGAGCACACGAGGGACGCAGAGAGAGGATGCAGGGTTTGATCACTGATCGTTCTCTTTTTTATAAATGATCAAATATGGGTCAAATTGCTTTTTGGTGAAAGAAATGTTTGCTTATTTGCATTTTCTTCTTGCTTTCAGAAATACATGCAAACAGTTTCATGTAAACAGACACAGAGATAAAAGAGAAATAAGGGAAGAAACTAAAGAAAGATGGACAAACACCAACCAGTGCAGTTTCAGTCTACAAACATTTCACCTCCAGACCCATATGAGGTCACCATGACCTTGATCTTTTACTATCCAAATTAAATCAGGTCATCTATGAGTCAAACTGAATGTTTGTGACATATTTCCCAAGCGGTGTTCCTGATGTATCACAATCACAAGAGGTCACCCTGACCTTTGACCATCATAATCTATTTCATTCACCTTTGAGTCCAAATGAACATTTGTATCCAATTTGAAGAAATTCTCTCGAGGTGTCCCTGAAATTTTGTGTTCACAAGACCAAAAAGTGGGCACAGCAGCCTTGACCTTTGACTACCAAAATCTAATCAGATTATCCTTGAATCCAACTGAATGCTTGTACTAAATTTGAAGAAATTCTAACTCTAACCCAAAGACCTGCAAAGACAGGTATGGAAGAAAGGAAAAAGGGAAGATGGAAACATGTTAAGGGTGAGAAGTGAAAGTAGAACGTGGAGGAACCAGAAGATGGATAATCATTAATAACACTCAGAGATGATGTTGCAGTGGGAAGGTCAGAGTGGTGTGAAATGCTATCTGTAGTTGCAGAGCTGCAAGCTGACACAACTGCAGGAAACCGGCTCAAATCACTATATTTCCATTTAGCTTCGTATTTCATGACAAACATAGTAAGAAGAATGACTCGGACCACACAAAGTAATGGATCACATTCAAATCAGTTGATTACAAGCAAGCAATTATACCGAGTGCAAGGGCCAGAGCCCAAAGGTAGTGTTCCAGTGACGACAGAACAATCATGGTGCTTGGAAACTAACTGAAAAATTAAAATTGAAAAAAAAAATTCTCAGCAATTATAGCGATTAGAGGAAAGGTCTAATTCATCGAGGTACATTTTGAGGAGATGAGTGTCCATCTTACGATGTAATGTAAGAGTGGGGGGTGGGCTTCTATTATGAAGGAGTGACAACTTTCGAGCGGGGCTCTCACTTTTTATTTTGAAATTCATAACAAACAGTCTTATAGCTCAGCAGACCGTCTGAAGTAGTTTGATTCATGATCCAGCAGGGGGCACTCACGATCAGCTTGCGTGGTCTCTTGACAATAGGATGTTACGTGGTTTTTCTGTGATAAAATGGAGGACCCTAGCAAGCAAAGCAATCCAATATCGTTTGTAAAAATTCTAACAAAACGCGATTTCTGGAAAAACTGACAGCCCTGAAGGAAGATTAAAGAAGCTGGAGCAGCGGGAACAGAAAAGTGCCAGTTAGAAGTCTGAGGGGAAACACTGGTTCATCTTTATATCCACATCACGCTGCGTTCACAACCACGACAGAGAACAGACTGCGTGTTGTTGAAAAGCTGCCGAAGTGGCGCCATCACTGTCACGATAATTTGCATGTCATGGCCAAACAGTTTGCGAATAAAAATTATTTCCAAAAGCCACAGCGACACCCCCAAAAAATGTCTCTTTTCCACATATGATTAATAGTAAATTATGAAAGAAAGAAGAATGCAGAACTCACATTTATTTTAGACACAACCTTTTCTTGAGACTGTGTCACAACTGCCACAACTTTCTCACAAAAAAATTATTTCTGCACCCAACATCACTGCCAATTAATTGCAGCCTGCAGTAACATGGAGTCTGTGGCCAATCAAAGTGACTGGCTGATGACTCACAAGCCAAACTGCAGTGACCGTAGCCGTATGAAAGCCAGCATGATAATCCTTCTGCAGAATGTCAGCGAGACCGAAAAATCCAGCTTTTAAACCAATCCTGGCTCCTGGCTCGTAGGAAGCTGTCAGGTCAACCGTGGCTCAAACCTGAACTGGCTTTACTGGTTTCTTCCCCAATTTCTTTTTTGTTCATTCGCCCTTTAGTGTCTCCTCAGAGCCTCATCACTTCTCTAGTTAAAAGTTCCTCTTTCATGTCGCCTCTCCTCTCCTACTCCCACTTCTTTTGCTAATTATAAAAATGAATGGGCTGACTTCATGGACACACACATGGATTATTCTTTCTCAAGAGGTTTCCCCAAGTCTTTCCTATTGAAACCAAAATACCTTTCCTCCACAGCTCAGCTAAATCCTCGTCTGTGAAACTGGTCCAGGCATAAGGAAAGCACACCGAGAGCCCACAGCCTGTGCGGAAGTGTTTATGTGTTTGTGATCACATTTGTGTGGTCAGTCGAGAGGCTGAGAGGCTCCGGCTGACCACAGGCTGTCTGCGGCGCTATGTTCAGTCAGGCTGACCGGAGCGGAGCGGGCCCAATTAGCCCGGAGCTATACTGGTCACATCACATCATCATAACAGGAGAGCCAACTGACATACATCCAGAACCACGACTTCCCAGGAGAGGGGAGATGGAAGCTTCCACAACAAGCTTTAGCAGCAACTTCAACACAAGAGTAGCAACGAAGTGAACAGGAAGACAACCAGATGAGTCTGATTCAGGCTCAGACAGAAGAGACCCCCTTCCGGCTGTAAGGTTGCTGCTATGTGGAGAAATCTGTGTTCTGATCTCTGTGCAAGTGGCCTATTGCAATAAGTGAATCCTTTGTTTCTATTTGTTTTGGTTTAACAGAAATTTGAAGACGTACTGGTCCTGTGTGTATTGGGATATAACAAAAAATAGCACCGGTCTGCTAGTCTAGCTGCTGACGACTGACGCAGAAGTTTTGGTCCAACTTGCTGTGAAGCACAAAGTAAGTTTTTTCCTTCTTTTCTTTCCCCAAGGGTTTTCATGTTTGCTGGAATCGGCTCGAGCGTGTGCACCTGCTGGCCTGACTTACATTCCCAGATGTGCACGTCCTGCTCTTTTCACCAGGGGGAATTTCTGCTGACCTATAATATTTGATGGGCTTCAGCTCACATATTTTGCAGTTATTCCAATTTTTACAACCCAACTCCCTGGGTTCATTACCTCCACCGAGGAGGTAATGTTGTAAAGTCTAAAAAATACAATTCTAAAGCTTTATGAAATAAAAACGGGCGTGTGTGAAATTTTATGCGGATCCAGATAATGGTCCAGAACTATCTGATCTCAATACATGTACATGTAATATGTGATATAGTGGCGGACCAGCCTTAGAAAAGGTGTGCCCTGACCTACTGCCCTTCTAGTTAACCTGTTAATGCACATGTCTGTCTGTTTGTTTGTAGGTTGGTTTGTATGTTTGTAAGCACAAGGACACATAAATGACTGGACAGATTACTGGTTAGGATGTGGTATGGGTCAGGGAAGAACCCATACACTTCTAGTGTGGCTCCAGATCAAGGGGCGAATCCAGGAATAATCCATCAATCTTTCATCAAGATGGATTGGCTGCTACAATAAAAGGTTGTGGGTAGCTCACAAGTTTTGAGATGTGTACCAGTCATTTCTGCTGTTACTGCAATATAATGAAGATGAGTGGAGTTTTATTTGTATTGTCCCATAAAGTGAAGAAATTATAAAATCATTCAAGTGCAATGTGTCTTTTGTCTTCAACGTGTTTTTAATGTAATATTTGAACACTGTGAGCACCAGTAATAATAGTCCATTCATCACTATTGTTTGAATTGTTTACATTGGAATACATTGTTATTGTGAAAGCAAGGTGGAGAGTCTTGAAGTCTTGACCTCTTCTCTGCATTAAAGATACAATGGATCAGCTTGAGCTTGAGTAATTAACCATGCTCCTCTGAGCCAAAACACTTATGCCGGCCCATAAACCAAAGTAGTTGCAGCCCAGACACAAATGAACTGCCCCCCTATAGTGAGTTCCATCTTCGGATACTAAAACTTCCTCATGCGTCCACTAAAACAAGTCGTTTAAGCTGTGTCGAGAACAGAGACAATCAGTGGTGACACATATTGTGCAGTGTTTTAACCTAATCCCTGTCTTTCTCTACCCCCTCACCTGCTCTGCTTTGGTGCATCACATGAATGAGCTGATGCAGCTAAGCTGTCTCCTACACAGTGAGCTCCGGGTCACAGGAGAGAAACCCTGCATCCAGGCTGCACAAAAAGAAACAACTACACATGGCATGCTGGATGAACACATGTATACAGAACACAGATATTACAGTCACAGATCAAAAAGAGCGCAGCGATAAGTAGGCTACATGCTGGGTTTTTTGTGAGCATCAATTTTTTTTTTGTCCTGTGAGCGTAGACATATGAATGACATTATATAAAAGGTTTTTGTATCTATGTATGTGGATTCATTGGGGTTAGACAATAAAGTGATTAATGAAAGGGAAAAACTTCATTTCACACTAAGACTGAACCCCAATCCCCCAAATCCCAGCTCATTTTACACTCCACCGGAGCCCACTTTACCTTAACCCATTCGCACATAATCTCACAGCTGTTTGAATCCTCTCTATCTCATATACACACAGAACAATATGTCTTCAACATCTGTGCAAAGACAGACATATAAACAATATTCTTTTAATTCCTTGCTTATCAATTATAGATGTTTTATTAATAAACACAACTTTGTAAAATTTTAAAACGTGACCTAAATGACTCAATTCCAAATTGTTTTTTTGTCAATTTGTTGCTCAGACGTTTTCTGTCACTATGATTCATTTAATGAAGCTGAACCTTCACAGCAGATGATAAGACTTAACTATTGTGTATGATGCGTCTGTATGGCTTGGATTTCATTCACAAAAATCCGCTGTGTTTGTTCCTGCCTGCTTTTGTGTGTGTGTGTGTGTGTGTGTGTGTGTGTGTTCTTTACCTTGACCTTTAATGGGCTATTTGAGGGGTAAGACTTGGTTTAAGGTTTGGTTTAAATTAGGGTTAGTCATTTAGTTTTGATGGTTAAGGTTTGGGAAAGTGGATTAGGAATGACCATGAATGTCCTCACTAACATAGATGCACAAATGTATGTGTGTGTGTGTGTGTGTGTGTGTGTGTGTGTGTGTGTGTGTGTGTGTGTGTGTGTGTGCGTGTGTGTGTTTTGAAGCAGGAGAGAAGAGATAAAGGACACAGGGAAATAGTGAGCAATAAGTCCACTTAGCAGACTCTTTGATGTACTGAGCCCCTGATCCGGATGAGAAATAAGTGACTTGAGATATGAAACTTTGAGTGAAACTGAAAAACATTACAAGCTACAGATGCTCAAGGAAAAGGGGAACTGACAAACCGGTGAAGAAATATGTGGGGACATAACCACATTTCTTAACACTACAATTTCTGTTTCTTTGATTCTTTTATCCAAAATTTGGATTTTGGATATTACATTTTAATGTCAGTCAATAAATATTATTGTCAAGGATTATCATATGTCAATTATGTCAAATGCTCAGTTTACTAAAGCTGCACATTTTCAAATAATATTAATTAGTTAAAGATAATTAGCTAAAGTAAAGCTCCAAATCAGGATTTGACATCCGTGGTTAAGATTCCTTAAACTGTACTTGACCACAAAAACCACAGTTTACAGTACTTTAAAAGCACCAGCAGCATAACAGGGGTGGAAGTCACACCAGAGTATTTATATATAATATAATTGCTATGCTACGTCCTGCTTTTACAGAGGAGGAAAATATTCAACTTTCTCCCTCCAAACAAATACAAAGCATACATGCACCATGTAATAAATATGAAGTATTGAGTTATCCAACACTATCTGTAAAAAGTTGTAAAATTAGAAACATATTCTTACTGTATAATAGTTAACAGTATCACATGAATTAGATAAAGGTGCAGTGTGTAGAATTTAGTGATATCTAGTGTTGAAGTTTCATGTTGCAACTGAATACTCCTCACCTCACATGAAACAAACTGGAAAAAGAACCTGAGGTAGACTTCAGTTGTCATAAAAACTCAAGAGGTGTTTAGTTTATCCAGTTTGGATGGCTGTAAAAAAGATGACATTCTCTGTAGAGAGGACCCCCTCGATGTAAATATAATATATTTAAATATAAATGGCTTTTTCTAAGGTAAAGAAAACTACTATTCATACAATTTAGATGAAACAAACTAGTCAAAACATCATGAGGGGTTTTTTTCACATTAAATTTCTAACAATAGTTCCCTTTCACCTAAAGAGATTGAAAATGAACTGAGGGGTTCTGGACCAATTCCCAAATTCAAATTGGTCTAGCGATGCAGCAGCCTATTAACACATAATGTTACATCCAAATTGTGTTGGCAAACTTTTGCTAAATCATACCAACTAAACATCATCAGGCAGATGAACTTTCTGACCTTAGAGACCACCCTCTTGGTGCGTTGAACAGTGTACAGGACTTTCTCAGTTTTATCCTGGTTCTCAGTTGGCATTGCTATATTTAGTCAAGTAAAGGATTTGAATAAATATAATACAACTAGACAAAAGAGTTCCTTGTCATATGTCCATGTAATATTCATATGTGTGACAGTGCATACTTGATATTGGTGGGAAAAATGTCAGATATAGGCGTATCTCAATAATTTCACAGAATCCCAGGACAAATATGTACGATTAGGATGTTATTTCTGTCTGGATGAAGTTTTCACTTGCATTTACTTGCATGTATTGATTAACAGCCTTGCAGGGTCATTATTTCATATAAAGTTCCACTGACTCCCCAAAACCATGTTTGTGATAACAGCTAACGCAGCTCAGGAAAGAGGTGGTGGTGAGACAAGGAGACAGGAGTTGAGGAGAGAATAATCCCATGATTTAAGTTAATTCAGTTTTCTGCCTCAGTGTCACTGGGCCACATGCACGTGTCTGAACGAGCAGGAACGAGAGCCAGGGAGAGAGACCATCTGAAACAAATGCACTTTGACTGATGTTGCATTACTTCTTCTGTGAAACGCACTCTGTCTGTTACATGAGCAGGGTGACGGGAGCGTCGGCCCAAATCCACAGCCGGAAATCACTGCTGGATCACAGGATCTCCCAGGAACGGCGAATCGTTGCCATGCCCTCCTCCTTTCATACTCTGCCTTGTACGGCAGCCGACAAATTGTTCCCTCAAAAGAAGAGCGCTGGACGCAGATGAAGTGGAACAATTAATTTCACGCTTGTCCTCCCTGCCTCAAAAGCATGTTGGTCTGAGTCCTGTATCTGGTGGCACAGAGACACTTCCTGCAGATTGCAGGGCACAGACACACAAACACACACAGACACACAAAGTGTAAATGCTAATAACATGGACATAAAAACAAGACATCCTTTAAACACAAATAATTCAGGGATCATAAACTCCTTTTGCCTGCCCGGCCACACCTTCATCGTTGCTCTATTCACCATAATGCAATCTATCAGTGGGGACAAGTATAGTATTGATCATAACGCAGAGACGTCTCATAGTAAGATCAATGCTCTAAATGAACGGGGAGGACTGGGAGAACACAGTTCTGACAGACCACTACATCATGTGGTGTGAAGAGGACAGCTCCTGATTGGAAATAAACTGTGCGGCAAGAAGTGAGCTGGGAGCTCTTTTAGGCCTATTCCCGATTCACCCCTCAGTCCTATACCACTTGGGCCTATACCCCTTCATTTTGCACGTGGCTGTGAAAGGTTAGTGTTTTCCCATTTCTATATGGGATGTAGGGGAAGTGGCCAACCCTATTGTATTCAGGACCCCCTACAAAAGAAGGGGTAGAGGGAAATGCCTGAATGTAGCAAGCTACAAGTAGTAAAAGAGCTGCTGGGACATTAGCCTTGGCAGAGGTATGTGTTCTCCAAGCGCCCGTTTGTAAAGAATACTTATTAGTGCAATAAGTACACACACACAAGGTTTGATCTCTGCTTTTCATCTGTACACACACTAGCAAAGTAGTGAGTAATGAGAACACAACTCTAGCAGCAGTGGGCAGTTGTGGGCTCAGATGCCTTGCTTAGGCAGAGCCATTAATGTTGAGGGAGGAGAAGCACTATTCTTTCACTCCATCCGTCAAATATGCTTTGCAGACTCACATCTCAACGCACCTGTTAAACATACACATGAAAACATACAGTAATCTCTCAAAATGCAAACTTAACACAACTGAATTTGTCTCCTTGTGTTTACAACATCTTCCTCTAAATGGTGAGACAACAGCTAAATGAAGTTAATGGGTTATCATCAGAAATCCCCTTCACACGCACCTTTCCAATGTGTGACAGTTGTGTTTGAACCATTCCTGTAACTTTCTCTCACACACTTCCCATTTATCTTAACCAGATGTGTTTTCAGGAAAACCAATAATTTAAAAAGCAGCACAAGTTGTTCCAATTAATAAGCAGCATATGCCGAGTGGCGTACTAAACATCTGCAGCAGCCAGATGTCAATTTAACTTTCTACTCTCTAGAAAAAAGGATTTAGTACATCAGGTGAGAATTTAAAGGATGTTTTCATATCGTGTCATGAATACTGAAGAGAACCACCACCGCAATATTAGTAAAGTTTTCCAATTAGCACTGAAGACAAAGGACAGCTATGGTTCATGGGAATTAGAATTTTGGGGGGGTATTTTATCATAACTCAAAGTACTGCAAAAACTCAAGTGACATAAAACTGTGGTGGAGCCAAATGAAATCAAAGCACTGTATTACAATTAAGAGATTAGTCAGAGGTAAATGAGCTTTTCTACAGAATTCAATGGCAGTCAATCGAACAGTGGACCAAAGCGGCCTTTCAAACAGACCACATGACTAAGTGTGGTGGTTTGCCTCTGTGGAACATAAAAAGTATTAAAAGTTATATCAAATGTCACCGTGGATTTTTTTTTAAATATCTGGTTTCATGTGCTTTTTTATTTTATTTTAGCATAAGTGAAGCCACTTACACACCTCACCCATGTGGCTCCCACCACAATTCAACCACCCTCAGCTCCTCACTGTGTGTGCTTCTGCAGTGATAGAGTGTTTAAAGGCTGCCTGAGGGCTTTTGAGAGGAACAGTGGAATAACAGCTACACACACACATACACTCACATACACACACGCGCACGCACACACGCACACGCACGCACACACGCACGGCCTTATGGCATAGCTCGTCGCAACGCTCAGAAGTTTGTCCCAGGCCGCGCTGGGTCTGTTGGGTATGCACCATTGCCCCTCAGAGTAAGTGCCAAATACCTGCTCTTAATGACCACCATCTTTCAATGTCTTCACATGCCTTGCCATCATGGTGTAACACACACATATGCACGCACACACGCACGCAGACGCTCCAAAAAGTCAGGTTGACATCAGCTTAGGGCTGGGCGATAAAGCGATAAAGATAATTATCGCGGAATCACTTGATGATGGTCGACACCTCCATAGAACTCATTGCATCTATGTTTTGACAGACAACACGAACAGCCAATGATAATGAGAATAGCGCCACGCAAACCAATCACGTGGCTGGAATAAAGTTACAGCCACAACGGACACAGCACAAGGCTCAAAAAAATTCTTTGTGAAATGAAGTGTCTAAGGAATTCGGTATTGTGGAGATGTTTTGGTTATTTAAAGTCCAACAAGAAGCAGAGTAGCGTGCACTGCAAAGACAAGTAATACCACTTATCTTTGTTTATGATCTAAAGCAGAAATGACAAAAAATTGTGATTTGATTTATATTGTGAATATATCAATAGACTGATGTGAAAATAATGATTGCGATAAAAAAAAATCCATTTCACCCAGCCCTACCTCATGAGATCTAATCTACCTTCAAATCATAATTTTATGAAGCAAAAAAAGTATTTCTCTTTCAAAACTTATACAGCACCTGCAGGAAGTAGCCTCTATCAATTCCACTCCAGTTCTTTCATACAGCCATAATTCACCTCACCAAAAAACATAATAGCACCAGGAGCAGGTATAATCTGTTCACGTGGAACTGATTAATTGTCCATAGTCTGTGTAGTGGCCTGCATTCAGTTGGTTTTAGCAGAGTCCTGGAAAACATTCTTCATGCTTAGCAGCTCATTCAGTGTGGCCCTGCTGCTTCCCAATTCCGCTCCATACGTTCTCACAGTCTCAAATTGATTCTAGCAGCAGCCAGCGTGAAAGTGAAGGGAGAGAGCAAAACATTGTGGTGGATGTATAAAAGCAATATTCATCCTTGCAAGTGGAGATTTATTATGGCAAGTTACTCTTTTTTGGACTCCAGTTTCATTTGCATTTACTTTGAAAGCACAACAAAAGAAATGAAGGGAACAAACGCACCACCTGCAGTGGAGAAGAACTCTTCCGAGATCCACAAAACATTTATCTGGAGACACAGATGAATTGGATACATAAATATAATGAAGATTATAAGTGTTAACACTGAACTAAGATAATTTACTCAGAAAGGAATGGATTAACAAGTGTAAACTGCGTCAACAAATACCGTGCAGATTTAAAATCATCATGGGATGGTGAATACTTCATGACAACAAGTAGTGTTGGGATGCATGCGGTCAGCATCTCTGTCAAGAAAAGCTGTGCCATTAAAATATGTTTCTCAGTGCAAGAGTGTTAAAATTAGGGCTGAGTAATAAAATAATATCATTTTTAATCATTTTTGCCATAACATTTTCATTGATACCAATAAAACAAAGAATCAATACAAATCAGTATATTGCTCATTATTGTGCAAGTAATAACAGTGAGGAGGTGCTAACCTCAGATTTGTTGTTTTTCATTCTGAATAGAAATAACAAGTTTCACTTAGGAGCAAAGATCAGTCTTTAAACTTGAAAAATGTGTTATTAATTATGATAATTATCAGCATCAATGAATTTGATTTTTTTTAGTATCTAGGAATATTTTTTGGACAAATCATCCAGCCCTAGTTAAAATCATTCATTAGACTGGTCTAATCGACGGAAGGTCGCAATTTACACCGACTTACGCGTTCCATTATCATGTACAAAAAATATATTTGTGGCCCTGATGTCTACCAAAACATTTTGTTTTGTGATGCTGTAGAACTAATACAGGGAAGCAACAGACACAATGAATATAAGCTTTCCTGACTCAGTCAAGCTGTGAAGAGTTAAGGCAACATTAAGCAAGATAAAGAAAGACTCACTAGTTCCCCTTTCTTCTCCTGAGTTCTCCTGTTTAATGACGATCATCTAACAGTGATATCACTGCAGACCGTCTGCTCGCTGCACAGATGTCAACAATGAACATAGTGATTTCACAGCTGCATTTTCCTGCTCAGTAAGCAATCGCATCAAAATGATGATCAAGTTTCACTCTGCATTCATTAAGATAGTTGGATCGCTTTCATATTAGCTGATATTGGTCAATTAGCAATTATTGTATTTTCTAACCTGACTGGACACCAGATTTAACAATCTAATAGCAGCCACCTGCCCACTAATTCAAGAAATCTCTGTCTGTGTGTGTGAGGCTCCAGTATCTAAAGAATCGTTCATCTTATTATCTGTATTTATATATAAATGTTCTGTAGTTATATATAAATGGTCTGTAGTTGTATAGCGCTTGTCTAGTCTTGAAGACCACTCAAAGCGTTTTACAGGACAGTTTATTGCCATTCACCCATTTACACATACATTCTAACAGTGTTTCTATGGGCAGCACTTTTTTCTATTAGGGGTAATTCTGGGTTCAATATCTTGCCCAAGTATACTTCGGGCAATCCAAATAGGTAAGACTAGGATAAAACCACTGACCTTCTGGCTAGAGAACGGCTGCTCTACCCCCTCAGCTGCCCCCCCTATCTGCTTCAAACATGGTACGTTTATTGTTAAGGGCCCAAAGAAGTGCAGAGTAAAATTGGTGCAATTTGGACACACAATGTTTAATATTGATAAGCTTTGAACAAACAAGTTCTCCAGTTGGGGTTCTACGTACCGAGTTGAGCTTCACCAGACTTTGAATGAACAGGCGAACAGCTCTTTGTGCAGCAGTGGTGTCTTCAGGGTTCTGTGGACCGATCCTTGCTGTTGGTTTTTACTTGCAAGGATCAGTTATTGCAGGTCACATTTACAGTTTCAGAAAGAAAACTGCAACCAGCTTTACCACAGGCCAAACAAACAGCCCATTTCAAAAAAGCAGGTTTATAACGGCCACTGCACTATCTCAAATAAAGCTCCTGTTGTTGTTAAGCTTTTTTTTGAAAGACCAACTAAACCTATGTCTGAAAGCAGCATTTATAAAAAAGTTGTATAGTTTGGTTCAATGGTAAATAAAGAATCTACACATCACTGCACACCCTACAGCACTGCAAGTAATATATTTAACTTGAAACAATCCCATTTTGTGACAAGGCAACTCACAATTACTTTTTCACAGACTGAAACATTAAATGTATTTTTGTTAAGTTGAAAAACAGACCGACTGATTGAAAACTCAACAACCTCCCTTCGGATGAATCGTGGCCCTCTTACTTTTCATAGAGTATCCATCTTTGTTACTGCACACTCCAACAACACCATGTAATCAATACAGCTCAGCATTGATCCATACTGATCCTTTGTGTCTAAGTAATCGTTCGTCACTTACTCAGTGCTCAGCATTTCCTGAGAGTTGTCTGCACATTATCCAGCACAGACCTCTTGCCAGTAAATGTGATACATTGCATGTAACATAAGCAAAACCTAAATTAATACACACTGTGAGAAAAGTTTGTCACATGCAATGAGTGTGTGTAACATGGAAAGGTTAAATAAAGTGCTTGTGTGCTGATGTGTGGTTTTCTCATTGGTGTTTATGCATAATCATATTCCTCCACACTGCATTAGCAAGTGTGTGACAGTGTGAGATGATAGCAAGTGCAGGTGAAGGTCATCACGAGGATGTGCCACTGTCGTCCCACTGAGCTGGATTTGGCAGCTCTCACAGTCTACAACAAGTGTTGTGTAAATGGGGTGCAGTGCGGGACTCTGTAAAGTAGTGTAAAACTGTGTGTGTGTGTGTGTGTGTGTGTGTGTGTGTGTGGTTGTGGTTGTGTGAGCGTGTGTTGGAGGAGTTTATGTAGCGGCAGAGGGAGTGACTTGGGACTCATATTCCGAGTGCAGTGGGTGCATGACATTGTGCTGGGGCAGCAGAACTATTTTTTGTGGGTGTGGGCGCCATCGCTTGCTCCGAACTCTGCCATGTCCCAAGATCCCCTCCCATGTATTCTTTAGCTGCATCCTATCCATTATTAAAGCAGAGGGATGGAGGGAGAGGAGGAGAGACCGAGAGAAAGAAAGTGCGAGAGGAAAGAGGAATGAGAAAGAATAACTGGGGAAGGATGCAAAAACATGTGGGGGGAAATATTGACAAAGGAAAGAGTTCACAGCAAGTTTGAGGATGATAGAGAGACAAGGTGAGGGAAAAGTGAGGAGATAAAGAAAAAGTGAAGAAAGAAAGAAAAGCAGTTCGATTCTTATTGTGAGTATGTGAATTACCTGAACAATGAGAGGTTCGTACAAAGGAGGACTTGTGATTGAGAGAATCTGAAATGGGCTTGATGTCCTTCCTCATATTGTCTCACTTTATAAGAGGCATCCTTCCTTAAAGCACAGGGGGCGGACCCAAGCAAGCAGCAGGATGATTGATGCGGACGGCAGCAAGTCACCGACAGTCCTTCACACAATGCCACACACGTTAATGTGCTTAATAGTAGGTAGTCCCGCCCCTTTGCCAAGTTGGCTAATGTTTACTCTCTGCATGCCAACTGAGTCTGGAGCACACCAGGCAAACAATCTGTCATAATTACAGAAATCTGTAAATGTGTGTGTGTGTGTGTGTGTGTGTGTGTGTGTGTGTGTGTGTGTGTGTGTGTGTGTGTGTTCGTATACGTGTGTCCATTAATGTCCGGTGTAGCCACGGTGAGATGCTCTTTATCTGCGGGCCAACAGAGGCAGTGCCAGACCTGAGCAGCCAATGACGGATGACAGTGGATATTTATCTTCAGTGGTCACATTCATCATCTGTGCACCACAGAGCACAAGGTGCTACACTGTACGCTAACGCCGAGAGAGTTTGTGTGGCTTCTGCAGAAACTTCAGGAACTAGGTGGGGGGGGGGGGGGATCCGCTTGCTCACAATCACAAATTAACTAGTAAATCAAACACTTTTCACAGTGGCAAAGACACTTAGTCAGAAACACTGGGGGATAAATCAAAGACGTAAACTGCACAACAAAGTCATCAAAAGACACTTGATTTTCTGAGCCCGCAAACACAGCGTCAGCACTTGAGCTCTTCAAGAGTTTAAGTTCTTTAATCTGGTAGCAAAGGGCCGCGCTCTCTGCTCCTGATCTCTCTACAGTAAAGACGGGCGTTTGATTCACTGTGGCTTTTCTCCTGCTTTTCTCACCGACAAAGCACTAATTACACGAGGAGTAAGTGGCTGTGTTGGCTGAAGCTGGCCTGCTACAGAACATGAAAGGATGGCGGCACAGGCTGCACTCTCGCCCACTAACGTTGTAATTAACT
This sequence comes from Paralichthys olivaceus, assembly GCF_024713975.1. Classification (NCBI taxonomy): domain Eukaryota; kingdom Metazoa; phylum Chordata; class Actinopteri; order Pleuronectiformes; family Paralichthyidae; genus Paralichthys; species Paralichthys olivaceus. The sequence continues at coordinate 16,991,257 of NC_091098.1, read as the reverse complement.
CTGTGACACGGCATTCCTTCGTCATTTTCTCTCCCCCTTTCTCTCCTGCACACACACACCTCACTCTTTTCCCTACCGCTAGTAGAGGGGGAGGGGAATCAAATTTAGCAAGATCATGCTTTGGTCAATGAGAACAAGAGACGGAGGGAGAGAAAAACAGAAGAAGACATGGGAGGGTGGGGAGGTGAGGGGAAAGGAGGGACAGTCACCAGTACACACTGTGTCACACACACACACACACACACACACACACACACACACACACACACACACACACACACACACACACACACACACACACACACACACACACACACACACACACACACCTCCCCTCCCTCACCTCATCGCCAGCCGGGCTGAACCAAACCTGACAGCTATTCAATTTTCCCAAAGCTAAATCTAATCTGCAGCCATCTCCCCCTCACTGACACACTGTTACACTAAAACGCCTCAGCCATCACCCACCCTTGGCAGCAGATTGGCACCATCACACATGCCCCCCCACCCCACTTCGCAGACGCGTGCGTGCACATGCACAGAGAGAGAGAGAGAGAGTGAGCCATGGAGTAAGAAAGGCAAATAGAGGTCAAAAAGATAAATAAGTAAAACTACCGTTAAGATTGGCCTGAAGAAGAAGTGATAATCAAGCAATTTCTTAAATCTGAATCAGAGTTATCATAATACAATCAAATTTCATTTAACATATTTTCTCTGCTCTAATTTTGGAGACATAGGTTAAATCTATGATTTGTGCCATATATTTTCGAAAGACAGAGGCACTGTGCAAAAGTATCTCAACAACAATTACCAAGGACACCTTTAATACGCTTCCAAAAAAAAAGTCTATGATGTTAACTTCTTGTCTCCTCACTGCATAATCTCTTGTCTGAGAATGTGGAGAAATATATCACTTAATTTATTTGTTATTAATCTGTTTAAAAACATCTTAACCATTACAGAATGACCCTATGTGTTGGTATTCTACTCTATTATGTAACACATTATTTATTATTTTCCTTATTCTTTATAAAGTAGCCTATATGATACATGTATAACTTTAATCAAAATGTTAAACTTTAGGTTCTGTTCAATGTGAGAACCATGTGAAACTTATATTTTTAACCTTTATATTTTCAGTTCAACACAGTACAAGTCGTTCTCCCACTAAATCTGAATATGTTATTAATTTTAAATGAATGTGAAAAACTGAAATGCATAATCATTTCCACTTCGGAATTAGACAATTAGTCAGGCTCTTAAATCTGGCGAGTGTGACTAAAATACACATTCAGAGCAGAAATAGATCTTTATTCCCCAACAGACAAATATGATGCTGTCAAAATATGAAATTAGATCCTGCATAGAGGTCTTCAACACATCAAAATGTGTTTGTACAGTGTAAAGCATTTAACTCATCACATATCCTGTATGTTTGTACGATTTTTCCTAAAGCCCATTAGAGAATGACAAATAATAAACTGTTGTTGATACTGAGCTGTTGTTGACACCAAGCTTCTTTTTTTTTTAAGGTTACACTCAGTTTTTAGTTTAACTCAGTGATAATATTGTATTTCAAATATGTAAAGGTTTAAAAGGTGGTGTAAAAGAGGAAGAAACAGGAGGGATGCGTGTTGCTTGCAGGGCGTACTACTACATTGACGATGCTGGTAACTGCATGATGAACATGTGTATATATTTGTTTAACTACAGTAGCATAAACGTCTTTGAAACCACTGCGTGATAATATAAATATATTAGAGTAAAAACAGATGACATGGCAGTCAAATCAAGTCAAATCAAATCTGTGGATACAAAGGTAAGCACATATTTTTTCTCACTTTGCTCCATAGACTCAACATGAACACGTGTCTGTCATCAGCCTTTTGCTTCTTCACCTCACTGAACGACTTCAATACTAATTTATGTTCTTCATCCACCGAGTCTTGTTCGAGAAACCACTCTGCTCCGTGTTCTTTCACTCATTCTTTAGGAATATCGCCAGCAGACATGGCAGTTGCTTGCAGCACTAAGCTCTTTGGTAGTAAAGGAAAATGGTATGGCAAGCAACACTCACAGACCATACATGCACGCGCACACACAGACACACACATCCAGGCAGAAGCACACGCACTCTTCCTCCTCACCCAGGCAAATCGATTCCAGCATACTCTTGTCACACATCATTACACCTTCCTATCATCCTCTGCTCTTTGGCTCTGAATGTGTGTCTGGGTGGGAGAGAGCCGGTGTGTGTGTGTGTGTGTGTGTGTGTGTGTGTGTGTGTGTGTGTGTGTGTGTGTGTGTGTGTGTGTGTGTGTTGAGATTGAGCGTGCTTCAAGAAGTTATGCAAACTTAACACACAAACACGCAGCAAATAGATACACCTGCGGCCTCCTCCTCGCCCTCACATACAGCTTATGCTTTTAAAAATATAGGAGAGCGGACGTGCACAGACAACTTTCAGACAGCTGTGGTGGCGATCCCACACAATGATCATTTATCTTGTGTCTCTTCCATTACCAAGAGGCTTGGAGTTATTTCAGCGTAGCATAATGTCCCACTACTATGATTCCAGAGAGCCATAACATCAGTGAGTTGAAAACTAGTCCAGCCAATAACACACACACACACTGAGCCATCAACCGGGCTGGCTCGTATAGACAAGGTTGCTCAATGATACATGAAATTAAAGATTTCAGCAGAATAGCAGTGAAGAGGGTAAAACACACAGAGCTAATTCTAACTGTCAGTGTGAGATATTTAATGTGTCTCCAACACAAGTCTCCTGTGAGCAGATATACAGTGAATCTGTAGACCTCATGTAATGTATTTGTACATATGCAGATGAGTAAACTCCTAAAGCCTGATTTGTGCCACAAAGTGATATTGATCATGGTATTTTTCTTGCACAAGAAAACACACACACACACACACACACACACACACACACACTGATTGTTATAACCTTGAAACAAGAGCTGTTTCCGATGGATACAGGAAGCAAGCTGTGGCGTGGGAAGGGAGGACAGATCAGGTCATGGAAGAGGAAAGAGGAGAAGGGGGGGTTTGGATGGAAGGCTAAATTAGGTCCAACTGGATTTTCAAACTATATAAGATGTAAGACGGCAGCAAACTAATCAGGTAAATTGAATTAAAGTGATTATTTTCAAATATTTACATTTATATAATTTTGTCCTTTTGTGTTGTTTTTTCAACATAGCAGTAAAGCAATTATTTCACTGACAGTTTCAAACAAAAGGGATCCTACAAACCTGTTTGACTGAAAACTCTCAAAGCACATTTGTGAATTTTAATACTTTACATTATACGGGTGATGTATTTGGATTAGATCTGTCATTCATTTAAAACGAGAAAGTGAACGCATGTTTTGCATTGTTAACTGATGTCTCTCATTAAAGATGATTAAATCAAAATCAAATCAAGCATCAAATTAACACAGGAAGCATCGCATTTAATTTTGTACATTTTAACGAGGAACAAATTTCAACAATATTAGTTACAATAGCTGCCAGACATTCGACATCGTACAAAAATGTAAACACCGTTTCAGACGTCTGTGGCTTAACTAGATGTTTGCACTGCACTGATTTGATTTATACATCATCATTGTGTGTAACAAAACTTCCAGGGGAGTTTTGTTACGCTAGGGTCAGAGAGCTAACTGAAGAGAAACTCGGTCCATCTGTCCCCTGCCCACAGGAAACAAACACACATGTACGCCAACCCCCACACACACACATCGTGGTCTTTTCTCTTCACTACCATCCTCCTCTCTCTGCATGACACTGTATATCCTACATTCTTCCTCCTATCTAAAAGCATATGTGGCCTCAGGGGAACTGTGGTACCTCCTCAGCGTTCCTCCAACAAAAGCAGTAAAAGCTGCACCAGACACACAGCTAAGGTCGAACATACAGGGGCAGTGAGAACTGTTGCCAAAACCTGTGCGATGTGCACATTCATACATCCTGCATGGTGTATAATCCAGCAAACTGGCCCCGTGAATACACTGTTCTCGCAACACACCGCGGTTTGGTGTGAAAAGATGCACTTTTCCCCACAAAGAGGTCTCCAGTCTTTTCTTTACTCAATTAACCCTGCGGCCTTCATTTCCATTTCATAAAGAGGTCGTCACTCTGTGGGAGGGTTATCTTCTTTTAGGAGGCAGAAAAAGATGAGAAGGGGGGGAACAGTTTTTATCCTGTCAAAGAGATAACACCGCTGCTCTGCCTTATCAGCAGCTGATACAATCCTATGCTATAGGGCTGTGTGTGTCTTTCCGAACTGTGCATGTGAATATGCAGTGTTTGGTCATATGCATATATTAATTGTGCGTTTGTGTGTGTAGAGGGGACTGGATTCTGTATGTGTGCTTGTGTTTAGAGGTAAAGTGAATTTAGGTTGTGGTTGAGCATCACGTCCTGTCTGGTTTTGCCTGTATGACACCTTGCAGCTGCCACACACACCAGTGAGTCTCTGCATCCACCAGAGCCCTGAACTGCACGCTGTGTGTGTGTGTGTGTGTGTGTGTGTGTGTGTATGTGTGTGTGTGTGTGTGTGTGTGTGTGTGTGTGTGTGTGCGCAAGTGCGTGCGTGCGTGCGTGCGTGCGTGCGTGCGTGCGTGCGTGCGTGCTGTTATGTTGCATTAATGCCACGAAGCAAAGTGGAGGAGAAAATGGGAACAAGCTGCAGAGAGGTATGAAAAATAGCTGTGTATTCTGAAGAGTATATTTGTGTGTGTGTGTGTTTGTGTGCCGGAGTGCTTGAGAAGTGGACACCCGTTTAAAAAAGGCACATGCTCTGAATAAGCTTTTAAAACTGTAGTCGGCATGCATTACTGATTCTCAAGTGGCTAAAAGCACAGGTCCTACAGTTTAAGAGATGAAAAGTGACATTTCTCTCAACTCAAAGATTACTCAGCAGCGGTTCCTCTCATAGGCTGGGCTGTCACATCCTCACTGCAAATTTAACAGTCTCTCAAAAAGGCGTGTTTAAGCTTTTTAATAAACTGGGAGCCACAGGATCACATCATTTCAGTTTGGGAGAAGAAATATATTCGTAGTGAAGTGTGTGTGAATGTGTACTTAAACACATTAAACACTTGAACACTTTTTTTTCAAAAGTAATCTCTTCTCCCCCCCACCTCATCTTATCCACAGTATTTTGCATGAAGAGTAAAAGTGCCCATGAGAACACCATGCTCAAGTTCAGTCATCTGAATAAGAGTATAAGAGTGTTTGCTGTTGTATTTTTCAATTTGACACCTGAAGCTCACCTTCTGCAGCAGCTGGGAGCCAGAGTACTTGGCAGAGATGGACTTCATCTCTCCACCAAACGCTGAAGCCCAAAGCTTCACCCTGCAAAACGCACACAGCAAGAAATCAGACATGATGACTTCAGGACTGGTTTTAAAAAAGCTTTATTCTAACGAACCAGGTGATTTTATATTTTATACTTTGAAGCACACATCTGTAGTATTTTTTTTTTTATCAAGTTCTGATTTGTAACTTCGATGCGCGCCGTGCACTTTGCGTAAAAGAGCGTCTATACTTACACGGACGGGGGGATGCTTTGGTGGGTGGCTCCCACCTCAGTGACCCTGGTGCTTATAGTGAAGTAAAGTAAAAGCAGACACGCACACCACGCACTGGAAACCACACAGCTCCGATCCACCTGCATCTTGGGCAAAAAAAAAATACCCTCCCTGCGCGCACACAGCGAGTTTTGGGCTTATGCTGCCACAGTGTATTTTTTTCCTCCTCCCTCCAGAGAATCCAAAAAAATGAAAAGATAGAGATAAAGGAGGAAATTAAAAGTCACCTATGCTGGCTGAGTAAATCGTGCATGGCAATGTGTTCATCTGCTCCTGGTGCAGGACGATGCGATGCGCCTCGGAAACACGGCACGGTCCTCAGCTGTGGGAGTTTATCCAAAGTGCCGCGGCGTGGCCCCGCTGCGCGGTGCGGCGCGCACAGTTCTGCTGCCCGGCGGAAAGTCGGGCTCGACTCGTCCGCCAGGGGAAGTCCACTCAGTCGCCTTTTTACTCGACCGACCTCACCCAGGGGGAGCACGGAGTGGAGGTTCAGGGGAACCGGGGAGATCATCAAACGATGCAGCTCACAAGAGCACGCCTACTCCTCTTGAGTGGTGCGACCAACCTCCTCTCTCATCTCTCTCTCCCCCTCTCTCTCTTCATGTGTGTGTCTCTCTCTCTCACACACACACATACATACATTATCCCCCCCTTCCCCTCAGCATCAGAGGATAGCCTATTGAGGATGCTTCCATTGTTGATGAATTACGCCATACTTCTGACCTGCCCCCCCCCCTCATGGGCTCTAATACAGGGCTTTAATAACTAGCCTGCAGCTTTCATGTTGGATAAAGTCATGCACCGTATGTCCAGTTCACTGAAGCAGGAATTACTGCCAAAGTGCTGACTAAAGACAGAGGGGGAGAAAAAATGTACACAGAGGTGGGGGGGGGGGGGGGGGTTCCAGCTTCTCGGTGGACAGAGCAGAGGACAAGTCAGCTGTGCTAAATAAAAGCATGTCAATTAAATTGCACTTTGCAGCAGTGATGTGGCGCTGGCAGTGAGTGGGCATATGGGTTGTGAAAAAGGATGAGAACCCCGAGGCAACGGACCCCATGTGATGGATCGCGTTTCACATAGAGCTGGGAGGATTCTGGCAGAGCACTGGAAGGAGATCAACACTGGCTGAATAGCCTCTCTCTACTGCTGCAGAGGGGACACCCTGTTGATCACAGGCGTTTACCCATATCATATTGGACGACTCACTTTTGACATATGTGGGTCAAGCATCAGCATGAAACAGCTGGTCTCGATATGGTTCAAAGGTTCAAAGGTTTTATTGTCATCTGCACAACAGATACATCTACATGTTGGCAATGAAAATCTTAAATCCCAGGCACCTCAAGCAACTCAACATGCAAGTGTCATAAAATAAGATAAGAGTCACTAAAAATACAATAACATACACTAGTGCAAATGAAACAATAAGTACAAATGTCAGTACTAGTGCCAAAAAATTAAGTAAGCATTATAAGGTGCAAAAAAATAAAATAAAACATTACAATAAAATAATAAAACATTATAAGGTGCTAAATGAGATATATACATGTCAGGATTTAGCAGCAGTAATGGGGAGGTATGGACAGATATGAATTATTGCACTCATTATATTTTTATATTGGTTGGAAATATGATGAATAGAAATGACAATGACAAAATGAGAATTATTGTAAACTAAATAAATACATATCAATTATTGCTAATGAATATTATAATGTGAAAATAACTATGTTGTTTTAAACGGATGTAGTGACTTTCACAGAGCTCAGGAGTTCAGCAGTCTTACAGCTTGTGGGATAAAACTGTCCCTGAGTCTTGAGGTCTTGGGCCGGATGCTGCGGTACCGTCTGCCAGACGGCAGCAGAGAGAAGAGTTTGTTGCTGGGGTGATGGGGGTCTTTCAGTATCCTGTAAGCCTTCTTTCTACAACGCTGGGTGTAGAGGTCCTCCATGGATGGTAGCTCCGTCCTGGTGATGTGCTGAGCAGTTTTAGCCCCCCTCTGTAGAGTCTTATGGTTGAGGGCGGTGCAACTGCCATACCAGGCCGTGATGCAGCCGGTCAGGATACTCTCGATGGTGCATCTGTAGAAGTTGCAGAGTATCCTGGAGTCCATGTTGAACCTCCGCAGCCTGCGGAGGAAGAAGAGCCGTTGACGAGCTGTCTTTGTGATGACTCTGGTGTGATGAGTCCATGTCAGGTCCTCAGTGATGTGAACCCCGAGGAACCTGAAGCTGCTGACTCTCTCCACAGGAGTCCCGTCGATGGTGATGGGGGCATGTCCGTCTCTCTGCTTCTTCCTGTAATCCACAATCAGCTCCTTGGTTTTGCTGACGTTGAGATGGAGGTTGTTGTCCTGGCACCAAGATGTCAGGGCTCTGACCTCCTCTCCGTCTGTGATCAGGCCGATGACGGTGGTGTCGTCAGCAAACTTGATGATGGTGTTGGAGCTGTATGTGGCCACGCAGTTGTGTGTGAACAGGGAGTAGAGGAGAGGGCTGAGCACGCAACCCTGGGGGGCTCCGGTGTTGAGGGTCCGGCTGGAGGATGTGATGTTCCCCATCCGCACTGCCTGGCGTCTGCCCGTCAGGAAGTTCAGGATCCAGTCACAGAGGGCGCTGTTGAGCCCGAGGTCCCTGAGCTTGATGACGAGCTTGGAGGGCACAATAGTGTTGAATGCTGAACTGTAGTCAATGAACAGCCTCCTCACATACCTGTTACTCTGGTCCAGGTGGGAGAGGGCAGTGTGGAGGGTGAGGGTGATGGCGTCGGCTGTGGACCTGTTCTCCCTGTAAGCAAACTGCAGGGGGTCTAGTGAGTCGGGGAGGGAGGAGGTGATGAACTGTTTGACTAACTGCTCAAAGCACTTCATGATGATGGGGGTGAGTGCAACTGGGCGGTAGTCGTTGAGGCAGATGGTCTTTGTCTTTTTAGGGACTGGAATGATGGTGGACTCTTTGAGACAAGTGGGGACTATAGACTGGAGCAGTGACTTATTGAAGATGCATGTGAACACCTCTGCCAGCTGAACTGCACACACCTTGAGAGCACGGCCAGGGATGCCGTCAGGCCCAGGAGCCCTATGTGTGTTGATCTTTTTTAGGGATCTGCACACATCTGCACTGGTTAGAACCAGGGGGCAGGGGCAGGGATCCTAAGCCTTCTGTACCTCCACAGCCGGGGGTCTCTCAAAGCGTGCATAAAATGTGTTCAGTTCATCTGGGAGAGATGCACACACTTCCTCGGCACCACTTGTTGTTCTTTTATAGTCTGTTATAGTTTTTAGTCCAGACCACATGTTTCTAGCGTTGGAGCCCTTGTAGTCAGACTCCACTTTGCTCTTATATTGTCTTTTAGCACTGCTAATAGCTCTCCGGAGTGCATACCTGGAGTTCCTGTTTTCATCCAAATCACCGGCGCTGTGCGCGACAGCCCGAGCTTTGAGTTTGGCTCAGACCTCGCCATTTATCCAGGGCTTCTGATTTGGGAATGTTCGTACAGTAATCCGCGGCACGACGTCATTGATGCATTTGCTGGTAATCCGCGATGGGTCAACAACATGTATGTGGATAAACCACATACGCATATAGCCCCCCCAAAAAAACTAGTTCGTCGAGACCTCTCTCAAGAGTTTTTACACCAAATGCACATGGAGGTTATAGCACATTTAGGATATTAAAGGTTCAGTGTGTAGAATTTAGTGACATCTAGTGGTGAAGTTGTATGTTGCAGCTGAATGCCCCACCCCTCACCCTCCATTTCCAAACATGACAGAGAACCATGTGGTAGCCTTCGGTTGACATTAAACTCAAAAGGTGTTTAGTTTGTCCAGTCTGGGCTAGTGTAAAAACCATAGCGGCCTCCATAGAGAGGACCACTCCTGATGTAAATATAAAATATTTAGATATAAAAGGCTTTTCTAGGTTAAAGAAAACAACAATTCGTACAGTTTAGATGAAGCACCTAGTTAAAACATTACTAGGATTATTTCATGTTCAATTTCGGTCAATAGATCCTTTCACCTAAATCTTACACACTGGACCTTTAAGGAGGAATATCTTTTTTGTGCCAAACAGTCACGTTGCTAAACACTGGATGTTAAAATGCACTTATAGTCAGAACATCAACATTTATTTATTTTTTGTTCTCCACATAACAGCTGTTGGTCTTTACAGTGGCTAGAACCTTGATGTCACTAGATCTGATCCCAGGTTTCCGAATCAAAGATGAGGCTGCAATGAAGTCAGCCTGCATTGGAACAGTGTAACTGTAAACAATGTGTGGGGACCATAGACTGTATATAAAGAGGAGGGGACAGGTATTAAAACGCAGTGAAAGATGCAGAGTAGCAGTAACGGTTCATCAAATATGTCTTGTAAAACAAAGTGAGAACTGTTACGTTCTGCACAGTTACATTTTATGGTTGAAAGTAAAAGACCTCCTTAACCACTCAAAAGAGAGATAATTCACATTACCAGTAGCAACACACACTATAGTACTGTAATCTACTTTAACCTGGTTTTAACCATGGACTGTAAAGGTGGAGCATGTGTTCACTTCTTCCCATTCTCCAGAAATGAAGCTAAGATATCCTCGATATGAACACTGCCATCTTGTGCCAATTGTGTAATTTGTAATTTGTCCGATAATGCAGCCAGCCACCAGGGGGTGATCAATATGCTTCGGTATAATTTTTGGGGAGCCATGATGGTGTGGCATCTTTAAATACACTAAATGGGTTCACAAATAATGCAGTCCCATTGCACGATGGGAAATGTAGGATCCAGTGGTTTGAGACATTAAAAAAATCTGACTCTTGGCCTCTAGTGTATTTCAAATTAAAATGTTGGAACAGTCCTTAAAATGTGTATTTTATTTTCTCTCCATTTATTGAGGGGATGGGTTGTTTTTATTTTTGAGTGTCCCATGATGGAGAGGTTCTACAGTGATTCAATTTGCACATACGGCTGCAGTGATCACTGTTGGAACCCACAGACACATAATAAGAGAGAAAGTGGGAATTATAAGGATACCTACTTATGTGAGATTCACCTTCCCGTGTCTGACCAAGTCCTCTTCTTTCTGTTTCCATCTCAGCATGTTCATACTCGATATGTTATGGAGAAAGGCTTTTTACTCCTTGAAGTCTACAAAAAGAAATAAAACAAAGATACCAGCTGTGTTAGTTGGACTGAAAGTGGAGCTTTATCCACAAGGCTAAAGTCTCCCCTGAGTCCACCTGAGTGCAGAGTGCCAGTTTGTAGAGGTATAAAAAAAAAAACTGAGCAACGCAAGGCCACTTCACTTGACAGTACAATGTAGTTAAAATAACAGCAGCTGCAGTAAGTGCAGTAAATGGACAAGTGGAAACAACATAAATGGGACCAAATAAACAGTTGCTTGTTACTTTCATTCCATCCTGATCCTTTTGCTGTTGTCTCATCCCGCTGGTCCTGATCTTGTTTAAGTGAGACGTGATTATTTAACTATGTTGAGGATGACAGGGCTCAGAGGGTGGGTCTTAATGTGAATGTAGATTTAAAAAGATAAATATTATACAGAGCAAATTAGTGTATGTGCAGAAACGGCTCCAAAATAAACAAAAGTCAGATGATAAGATTATTGAGCGTCTCTCTTGCTCTTATTTTCTCCAAAGGTTTGTTTTACTATAATCCCAATCATGTCCCATGGGACGTCACACATCATTCCATTAGTCCCTCCCAGTTTTTAAAATAGTTTCTATTCCTGAGTCAAAAAAGACACATCTGGGCTGGAGTTGTTGCAGAGATATTATTCATTGATATAAAAGATAATATCAGATCTAGTAACTAACTAGGAGTCAACCACAAAATTCCTAATGATCGATTCACCGCTGTGCAGAGGCATGTCCCTGGAGATTTTCTGGATGGATAGGGTGCTGAGGTAGGAGGCTAAAGTCTGGATTAGCAAGGGATTTCTTTGCAAAAAATATAGTCAACCTTGAAACTAATGCAGCGCCTGCAGCCACCCTGGGGATGAGGTTATTATTGTGACAAGCAAGACCTGATATTATTAGCAAGCAAACAAAGTAATTGAGATATATGTATTTAAGTACATGTGTAGATAAGAGTCCTGGAGACTAACACACACACACAAAAAGTGGGGGGGATATAGTCATGGGTCATATCTGAAAAAACACACACACACAAAAAAACGTCAAACACTGATGACCCAGTCTCTTTTTTTGCCCACGACCCCCTCTCACTAGCCTCAGTTCTGAATGCTGTAATCACACCTGATTTTGGAGAGCACAGTGTACCCAAGCTGGTGGGGTGAGTACTATTCATACAGTGCATCAATGAGCAGCACTTTTTCCTATGAGAACGGCACAGGGAAAATTTGAGGCTCAGTATCTTGCCTAAGGACACTTTGGCATGCAGAACAGGGAAGACTGGGATTGAACTGTCGAACTACTGGTTAGAGGATGTCCCGCTCTGAGCCACAGCCGCCCACTTTGGTGAACATCACTGTATGAACCCTTCTTCAATAATTCTAGAGCACATTATCCACATGTAGGTGGTGTCTTACCATTATCATAATAGGTATGCATGAGAAAGGTATGAAAACTGTCCTAAAGAGCTTCTTAGAAAGGAATTAGTCAAACCAGATATCTGCCAATGCTCCATCCTACAGGGTTTAAGATATTCACGTGCTATGTTACATGTTATTTTTGAGCTACAGCAGAGCACAGCTTCACTGTCCAGGCTGGTTTGGTTTTACACTGGAAGCCTGAGGGCAGCAGATTGTGTCCGTCGATGTTCTCATGGTCATGGGCTGTGATGGGCTCAGTTCCCATTAAAGGCTGTGAATTTCAAAGCCCCCCATAAATAATTCTTCGTCACAGGGCTCAGAGCATACCTTGCTCTAGAAATACCTCGCTTAATTCAATTAATAATGAGATGCCAAAGACTGATCAGTCAGCAGTGGCCCAGAAACAGACGGCCGTATATGATGAGACAAACGTGGTCGTCTGTAGATATGCACCGTCACGGATCAAAATATCTGCTGCATGCATGATTCATTGGCCTGGAAAACAAGGACAAAGTGCGCCAAGCTTGCCCTGATGAACAGCAGGGGGCGGTGACAGCCTCGGTCTGAGAGGGGTGAGCTTCCTCTTGGTGTGGTACCTGTGAAATCAGGACAGCGAAAATTTACGATTACTGAGATTTTCCTCCAGCGCAAGAGAGTGTCCTTGAAAGAAACATTTGATGTTGGCAAAGGCTGACTGTGCTTGTACTGGTAAGTTATGTGAAAGGAAGGTTACAGAAAATGGAAGGTGAACGGAGGCTTTTGGGTGAAATCCTCCTCAACAGGGGCTTTCAACATGCAGTACACAGGGTTGAATATAGATGATTAAAAAGCTGCTACTCAGAGATTGCTGGGATTATTAGAGAGATTCCTCCGGTGCTGGTGAAAGGTCTCCTGATTTCCCAGACTGGCATCTCTTCTTCAGAAAATTACTGTGGATGTTTGGTTGCCATTTTAACACAGTAAGAACTAGAATTAATGCCCTGCAGTTGTATGCCTCCACCAACCAGTGCAGTTTCAGTCAAATATAATATAATATGTTTATTTGTGAGTCCAATAGAACATTTGTACCATCTTTAAAAGGATTCCATGGAAGTGTTCCTGCAGCATGGAGGCATAAAAAGAGCGAAATGCTCATTATTTCATTTTTTACATCTAAAATGAACAAATTAAAGACCCAATCCATTTTAGTTTGGAAGTTGAATATTTCTTCCTAACTGATAAAAGTTCAGGAAATCCACCTTGGATAAATGGTGCCAGAGACCATCGTGGCAAAGTGTTCCGAGTTTTACACCTGAGAATATCTGCATAGCTGCCCTGAAGCATAGATTACTGTTAGCAGCTGCTTGGAGCCCCAAAGTCTTAGGAAGCAAATTATACATTTGAAGTCCCTTATTCAGTTTTTGAATAATTCAGACATTTCAATCAATTATTAAGAGTGAGGTTTTTTACTGTTTTATGTTTGCACTTTGGTTAACTTCACTGAACGGTGTTGTTCGGTCAGACGGATTCCTGCTCATAGCAACCAAATGACTTGGGACATATTTATCCTGCATTGCTTCTTCAAGCTGTGTTGCTATAAAGTGATGTTTACCTGAAAACTGACATTTCACCGAAAGTCATACTTTCATTTATATCACAGCGTGATATCACACATTGCAAAAAGAGCATATTAAACATCACACAGTTTACAGCACATCTTCTGCATGTTTCTTTCATGATTTTGTAAGATTAAATATTTGACAAATTCTTCCGAGATCAATATAGCTGTAGTGAGAGTAAAGACAAGCTCCTTTGGAGCAGAGGGCGACAGAGCAGATGCAGACCTGCACTGTCCTGCAGCTTCTGACAAGCAGTCAATATAATGAAAGAAAGAAAAGGCTTGTTCAGCAAAAGACAAGGAAGAAAAGAGTGGGAAACAAACAGAGGAAGATACACTGTGAAAAGCAATGAGTGCTCTGGACTCGCTAAAAAGGACACCAGAGACTCATTTGCCATAGAAACAAATCTACAGAATGAAATGCGTATTATTGAGCAAAATTATCTAAAAAGCAATTATACACCAGTCGTTTCCTTTGGTCAGAGATACAAAACATTAATGAAAGAAAGGAGCTGATGGAAGAGTGCAAGTCCCAGTATGGACAAGGGAACTTTGGTATTGTTGAACCACTACACAGGAATTCTCATGAAACCAAGAAATTCTGGCCTGATATTCAGTTCAGAATCACACTGACCATGACCTTCACATATATTGTAAAGACTAGATATACTTCCCCACCATCAAACTGTGTGGCAGCTACAAGAACCTCAATTAACCACGTAATTAGGTCATCTATCAAAACAATGGAGTGCCTGGTTGAGGAGGGGCGGAGATGGTCAGAGAGGAGATGAAAGAAAAGAGAAAGAGGGTGGATCACGTATTAACAGGAAAAAGGGGGGGGAAACTCGGACATATGAGGAATAGTTAAAACAATGTTGCTGGAGAACACAGGTGAAGAAAGGACACAGACTGGAAGACACAGAAGGAAGGAAGCAGTCTGCTTTTAAAAAAGCTAATGCATAAATGAGAGAGGGAAGATGGTGCTGAAGAAAGACAGGCCAGGAAATTGAAAGCAACCGGAGCACAGTATGACAGAGGATGAGAAAGGGAGAGATTTGTTGGGCCATATAATCTGGTATTTAAGAGTGTGTCTTGTTAGAAATCAGCGAGTGTCATGCTGGTGACGAATCAGCATGGCTCTCTGCACTTTGAGGCTTGCGAGGAAATGCAAGAGGCGGTCTGACTTCTCGGCTATCGCACGGTGCTGTGTCAGCTCTAACAAGAAGTCAAAGTGATGTCATGCGAGTGTGTGACTGTCAACATCATGTGATTTTGTATGTATGCACGTATGCATGCAGGAAGCTGAGAGTAGATGCAAAAGTTTAATTCCCTTGGGCATCAGAAATTCTATCTATTCATAAATATGATATATTGATTTAAATCATGTTTAAGTGCAATATCCATTCTTTGCAATAACTAACGGGTAATTATTTGCATCTTTTCTCAGATCTTAAATTTATAGATATGTGGCACCTCTAATTTTATTGTCCTACTTCCTACGACAATAAAGGCTTTCTATTCTACCCAGTCAGACACCTATACCGTTTTCCCCACACCGCCATGTCTGCATTACTATGCCTGCCGAGCATCAAAACCATTTCATATCTCACACTTTCCACTGTGTCCTCAAGCCGAGGTTGTGCTGAGATGCAGAGCAAACCAGGTAAACAAACAGAGAGCAGGGACTGAGCTGTGTGCGCAAGATCCACCCTTCTTCATAAACGACAGTAATACTAAAAGCACTATGACAACATGCATAATTAAAGGCACTCCACCTAAAAATAGAAGAGTCGGAAAGAGAGAGAGAACAGAACAGGAGATGAGTGAGTAATGAGAGAAGAGGGTTTAGGGAGGTCTACAGCAATAATAAAAAGCAAAAGAATAAGTGAATCTAATGTGCAAATTGTGTTGATAGTCAAACTTGGTGGTAAACTTCTTTTCCATCTTCAAACAAACAGAGTGAAATGTCTCAAGCAGCCGTCTGATTGCCTGAAAGAAAAGTCTTGATGGGAGACGGGACTTCATTATGTGGAGCCAGAGAGGACGTCTGTGTTATTTGCATTATTTTCCATAGCAGATTAAAAATGGCTCTAATATGTTCTACATTCAACAACACGTTCACACAACTGATTTGCCCAAAGCGTCCCATTTCATTTTACATTCCCCGAGCCACTTCAATTAAAGAAAAAACACCTTTCTGCTACAACTCCTCTACACCCCATTATTCTGTCTCTCCTTTTTTTTCCTCCTTCCATCCTCAGCTTATTTCAGATATGCAATCTCCTTTATTATCTTTTTCTTACGTCTTGTTGGCCGTGCCTCACTGCACCTTATTAAAAGGTATATTTTCACATCAGTCATCAAACGGTCGGTCTAAAGAACCAGAGCCATGTCCCTTGAGACAGGAAATTACAGTGAGACTGAGAAGAAACAAGGAAACTCTCTCTCTTGCTGATTTCTCTGGAAACAATGTGCTACACATCTGCAAATGAAGTGACATTAAACATAATACTTTCTATCTTTACATCACAATTTATTAAAACATTTTTTTCCAAGATTTGGAAACGGAGTCCATGCACTTTACACAGCTGTCGAAAACAACAACAATTTTCAGCCTTTTGTGAGAATTGTGTATCTCTGCAAAACTCAATCTGAACGCCCTCCACAAAAAGACAACACACATAAAACAACCAAACATATTTAAACACGTCGACCGAGCTTCTGTAGGACACATCCACATCCTCTCTCCACTGTTTATTTGTTTAAGCCCCATAGTCTAGGCCGTGTTGTTGATAACCAACTCATTTGCAATGATAACAAACCCGAGAGGCTAAAATGAGGCCATTCACTGCAGCGGTGCTGATAGAGGATGAGGAACTCGGAGGCTGTGATTGGCTCGACTCTGATGTTCAATTAATAGTCCAATCGCAGAGTCCTTAGACACATCAAAGTGCCCCATTGGGCCACATCAATGATGGACGGTGCAGAGAACTCCCGGGCACTGAAAGGCTGAGCACGATTATCTCTATTCACTTTAAAAAAGGAATATAAAAAGAAAGATGGAGGAACTCAAGAAGGAGGGTCATCTTGTCTTCTACCCTTCTTATTTCAAAACAGAATGCTGCCTCCAGTCCCTGGGCAGCTGTGTAAAAACTGTGTAAACATGGATTCCCAATAAGGTCCAACTTCACCCACCTACCATCCCGAGTGTCCTTCCCATCTCTTGTGCTCTCAGAATGCAAAGCAGCTTAGACAGTGGGACCCCACCACAGTTTGGCTGCAACAAAGGAGTTGTGCGGGGTACCCTGCGGACCTATGCTTTCTGGCTGGCAGCTTTACATATAAAACAGGCAGGCCTATCTGTCTCCACACAGGCTGCAGCCACAAAGTCCGAATCCCCAGCTTTGAGCACTGCGAGCATCCTCGCTCTGTAGTTCTGCACAGGGAGAGATTAACAACAAACTCTAAACATGACTCTTCTATTCATGTCTCAGAGAAGGAGGGGAACTCTAGATGACTGACGGAAGTTTGTTCAAATAAAAGTCTCCAGCGCCGCTGTCAAACACAAAGAATCTTTCCCCCTGGATTTCAAAGCTCTTGATTTATCTATTTTGTTGCTCATTTAATATTTTGTTAGCCAACAAAAAGTAAAGCAAAGACAAGTGAACAGTGACATCTAGAGCATGTAATGAAGAAACACTTTCTGACTACAGAGGCACAACCAGTTACTCAGAGAAACTATGTGAGACACGTTCAAGGAAAACAGGCCTATAGCTGTAATCATGAATATTTAAGAATCAATCTTTATATCCATTAATCCATCCATCTATCCATCCATTATCTATACTGCCTATCCTGTGAGGGTAAATTGTTTATGAGTTCAAAAGAAATTAAAGATGATTTGTTAAAGGGCAAAAGACAATTACCTTCCACAGTCTTTTGAAAAACTACACAGCAGGTCTGTGTTATTGTAGGCTGTGGTGATGCTGTGATGAGCACCCGAACATCTAATAAATTATTGTTCCATTTACAAAATCTTACGTCCTGTTTCAAAACAAGCATTATGTAAAGGAAATACTTCTTAAAATGTATTTGTAATAACTCTCCCCGCTGTATCTGCTGTCTGGTGATGTCCACATTGCTCTGTTATACCGACCTCTAGTGGATACATGATAAGACTGCATGCTCAAATATGCAAGTCATAAAATAAACTACAAGCCTCCTGCTTTTACAATACATCTGTTTAAAATGTAAAAAATAATAATATAATCTGTAATGAAAGCAGTAAACAATCACATCAAGCCGATGAGCTGATGGGAACATTGGATTTTTATTTATTTGCAGGTGAGGCCTTGACTACCTGCCACCTTTGTGGTTTCCCTCCAAATTTCACTTCCTCATTTCCTAAACATGCAAGTTTTCTTTATCGTATGAATCCACAGAGAGTGAATGAATCACAGTGAAAAAGTTAATGTAAAATACATGTGTCCCTCTGAAACAACAGGACTTTAAAACATGAAGGACAGAAAGTTTGCTGTTGACCTAATAAGACAATATGTATTAAATGTTATTTTAAATGTTGAAAACATGACCCTCTGTGATTCAGTGGATCTTTTATCAACACGTTAATTGAGACTGTTGTAGAGACGTTCATTTAAAGTGGAATCAACTTCAACCATGGACAAACCTTTCCTGTTGAACTTTTCAATGATAAACAGCAATAAACAAATCTGTTCAAATCATTCAGAGTCAGGAATACGAGACAGAGTGAGACCTTTTCTCTCGCAAAACTACAGAGGATCTCTGCTAATGTTTCAGTTCTGCTCAGTTCAGTTTCCTCCACTAGTGAACCATCTTCCCAAACGATTCCACAGAAGATCAGTGATGAGGAAGTAAAGAGAGAAGCTGTGACTGTGCTGGACTCACCTCCAGCACCAGGCCTCATGTCTTCATGTCCTCAGGAGCGACTGAGATCCAGAGTTTGTCTGGAGACAGAGCTGCAGGTGAAGCTGCAGCAGGAACAGATGCTCTGTGACACACTCCTCTGCACAGGGAGGCGCCATGTTTAAAGTTAGAAAGGCGGGATCAGTCCAGAGTAGGACACAATCTCATTGGCTGAACAGAACCAGGTGGAGGTGTGGGCGGTCATGGGTGTGGTTTGTTGTGGATATGAGTGATCGCTTCATTATAGATGTTTTACAAGATAAAGTCTCAGAGAATTAAGGTAAAAAGAAATATGATACTGCAGTTTCAGGTCAATACTATTGTCTTCTACACGTTCTCTGGGTCACAAACTAATAAATACCTCAGTGCAGACCTTAGTTTATATTCGATGTTGTCTCATTTTATGTCAAACAACAGTATGAGACCATCTCTGCTCATCTTTGGATTGTTTATGGGACGAAACAACATGACTCATAGGCATCTACACAATGAGAGACACTACAGGTGAGTACTCTAGTGTCTGAGGGGAGGTGTCACAGTCTGAGACTTTTAAAACCCTGGAGCATCTAGAAAAATGACTCCAGTTCCACAAAGAGCATAAGCGTGTAAAAACTTTTTGAGTACAAAGATATTATGTAAAAGATATTTGGCTCTTTATTTTCTATTGAAACCATTTAAACTGCTTTATCATGCTTATTCAAACCAGCATTTCAGATAGCTTCAATTGTCCTCTTTAATTTCTTAATTTAAGTTGTTTTTGTTTTTTTCCAGTTAACGTTTTCATCCTATGAAAACAGCTGTATCATGTCTTCTCTAGTCCTGGAGGAGCTCTGTCTTAAGTAAATAACCCCTGATGTTGCACTGATGTCATTCGATAAGACAACTTTAGCAGAACTTTGAAATGTCTTCTGTCCTGTCCCATTAAACATCTCCTGACCCCTTTGAAGGTCTGTCTAAATCGTGAATGTCCACAAATGATAACCTAATTACATAAAATAAATATATATTAATCACTGCCGAGGATATTTTCATCCATAATGAGTACATGCTACTTAAAGTATATTTTGATGATAAAGAGCTGCACATTTAATGAATTAAAGCTCTTTTACTGATAATGGTTTATTTTTAATCAAATGTATTCTTATTTAACTTCAGCAAAGTATCAGTAGTTTTACCCCCGTTGCTCTTCGCACATTATTTATTCTTCATTCCCCTCATACAACCATTGTACACTGCTAACAATTCATATATTTTGCCACTAGGGGGAACTACTCCACCACTGACATCTCATTGCTGCTTTGACAGGGTTTCAAAAATGAATTGTTGCATATAGTGAGATAAATTTCCCTACGGGGACAATAAAGTGTATTGTATCATATTGTATCGTATGAGGGCAAGATGTGATTTTAAAGTTCCAGACAGTAATGGTTGGAAGGGAAAATAAAAAAGGCTTTTATACAGCTTATTTCAAAATACATGCCTAATGTCTGGCGATTTTTTACAATCACACATGTTCAGGGGACTGATATTTATGAGTGTGTTTTTATCTAAATAAAAATCAGTATCTCTAACCAGTTCATGGTTACTCTACTGTTGCTACCTTCAGGACACATTATCCTGGAAGTAGTTGCTGCAGGATCACTTGTTGCCGCTAGGTGTCCCTGTAGATCACAATCTTTTCATTGTTTTCAGCTAATGGACATACAGAAAAAGTTTTGATTCTCATGTTAATCCCTGTTAGCATATATTATATATTAACTCTTTACTACTAACTTTCTACCTGGTAGGGTGTCAAAACTCACGTTACATTAGTCTACTGTAAAACTGCATTAACATCTGAAGAAAGGCTAAACATTGGTTGGCTGCTGGGGTTGTATGTCCATATTTTCATTTCACAAATCAATCAAATATGTAATTTTCCCATAGGTTGGCATGTGACTTTTGCACACATACGTTTAACTGAGTTGTATATGCAGCATTCTCATTATCACTTAAATCTAATTCAACTACTGTTTGTGATGCTAAAAAAAGATGGCAGCTGAAAAGGTCTTGTTGGTCTTGTATCTGGTGCAATGTAGCCTAGCAAACTTTGTATTTTTCCTATTTGTAAAAGGAAGAGTGAAAATCAGGATTGTCTATGAAGCACTCAATGCAAGAAGCACTCTGACGGGACAGGTAAACTCTCCCAGTCTGACATTTTAGGTCAGAGAGAGGTGAGAGGAGGCAGCAGATGGCACTCAGGAGCGGGAGACGGAGCTGGCAGAAGACCTAGACACCGGGTTGGAAAGCTCTGGGTTAATTAACAATTAACGATAAGATCACAATACATTAGGAACAGAATATTATATCCTGCACAACATATCAACATATACACAACAGCACAAGTTTTCCTCTGAATATCATTTATTGTTCAATCTACATCAGTTGGTCCTTGGACAAACCGCCACCACTTATTTCATACTTTGTAGGATACATTTATGACCAAAGAACACATTTCACACTGCTACAGATTGACAGAACTGCCATATCGAATGTTAAGATATCTATTTACTGTCATGCTGAGTGTTTTTATCAGTAGTAATGACTTACTGATGCTGTTACGGCTGCTAGTGTGGCTTCTGGCAAAATAATGGCATCTATGAGTTCCAGTGGGTGGACGGACAGACGGCATTCCATGGTATCGTCCTTCTATGTTAGGAATTTGTTCTGTAATTTACAGTGGGATGAAACTCGGACCTTGCATTGTCTGGCCCAGCGTAAAATAACAAATCAAACAGTGTAATATGTTCATACTTTGTAGAAAAAAATCATATGCATTGATATGCTCACCAATCCTCATAGCACAATGTCTTACTTGTACCTATGTTTATTAGTTGTGCAATATTTGAAGATAGTAAAACAGCTATGATCGTATAGAGATCTTATGTATCTACAGCTTGTTTATCCTTTTGGTTATGAGGATTAGCATAGTCATCCTGTACCTAATAGTAGTTCATGGTTACATTGTATATAAAAAAAAGACCTCCGCAGAATGACATTTCTGTACACATATGTGTTTTTTGTTTTGTACATAGCTGTAATGGATAGCTTTCATTTTCACATTGTCTCACTGTCACTCACCATATTTTATGGCAACTCCTTTGTAGCTTCACTTTGGCAGTCAAATCCAGTGGTGTGGATGGATGGAGGATCCATGGCCTCCCTTGTTCAAACGCTCGACTCTTAGAGAGTCAAGTCATTCCCAAGACCCGCGTTCCTGCCATGCCCTCAGACAGGCCATCTTGTGCAGCATAGTTCCTTGTATAGTCTTTGATAGTTTGTTAGTGCTTTTCGCAGCTAACCAATTGTTGTGCTAGTTTATAGAACCCCCTTTGTCTGGCTGGTCTGTAAAAGGCCGTTTTCACAGTTAAGTCCCAAGCGAGCAGTCGTGTTCGAGGGTGAGGTGAGAGACGCCAGAGGCTCTGAAGGGTCAGTAGTGCTTGTCCATTCACTCCAGCCAGATGCTAGATCAGTGGTTCCCGATATTTTCCGTTGGCTTACACTCAAAAGCTTTTCAAGCTCCTTCTGCTTTGTGTTTGATCATTTTAAACTGCAACTCATGCAAGGCTCTCTGAAATCCTTATCATTAGGAAACACTGCACTAGCCCAGATAGACCAGCAATTTATGGCATGCAGCTGATACGGCTATTTTAGCTATAAAACTGGCTGTTTGAAGTATATATTTCTTGCAGCAGTATTCAACAAAATACACTGTAATGAAAGCTGGAAGGTCAATGTGTGTGATGAAAGCTTGTAATGTGACACTTGAGAGCCATGTAATACATACACTTAATCAGGAGCATCTGGTGTTAGCTGTATAAGCTACAGTTGCTAGTCTGTTGTGGTTTTAATGGCTGGCTGGGGTAAAGGCCTGTATGCGTCTTTGCCCTTCAGGGCCCTGGGGCTGTCCGTGACCTTTGACATTAGGATCAGGATCCATCTCTCAGGGAGAGGCTTGAACATCCAAAGGCCTTTTTTTAAATATGGATGCCAAGATGCAGGTCAATGAGGAAAGAAGAAAAAGTATCCAACCACGGTCTGCATTTACTTAAAGTATTTAAGACTGACAAGGTTTTTAAAGGAACAGGCAAAGTTTTGTTTTGTAATTTTGTTTAACAAAATTTCAGTGGAGGATACTTTTTCACTCTTGTATTCACTTGCTCCTCAGCCCCTCAGCTTTTTTCTCTCCCTCTCCTCCCCTTTCTTCATCCAGCTCGTCTTATTCTTCTTCACAGGCTGTTCTTGTCTGGCAACTCTGCCTCTGGACTACGGGGAAAGTAGACTGTCGCTTTGTGTTCCTCATAGCGGTCGATGTGCTTGAGGTGTACCACCATGTGCAGGGCATAGGCTAGAACAAGGAGCAGGATCAATGACGTCACCAAGCCCATCAGGATGGCTGGCGTCAGGAAAGTGGCACAGTCACTGGCTGACGCAAACTTGTCCGACTGCACATTGAAGGCCTGGATCTGGAAGACCACAGAGAAGGCAGAAAGAGAGAGATTAGGTGGAACTAAAGAGGACAACTGGCTCTTACTGGGCTTACCATGCACAGACACACGGGGCAGATGGTACAGATTGAGACAACCTGGCAGATGGCTGAACAGACAGCATACAGACAGACTGACAGACCAACTTGCTAACTGCCAAAGGGGCGGAACACAAAGGAAGATTGTTGGCAAGCAAAATTAAACACATGCACATGAAAAACAGGAGGAAAATGATGATACAGTGTTTGTGCAAACATTACTAGTAAAGGTACATGACAAAAGAGGGGCGCCTTGTGCCAGAAGTGTACCTGGAAATCAGTGAAAGTGATGTGCCAGTTTGCGGATGTGTCAGTGTGGGAGCTGGGCACTAGCAGGGTGTCATATTTGTGCAGGCTGCTGACGTGCTGGCAATGGTAGGATGAAGTGGCAGGAGCGTAGACCTCGCTGGCGTTGAACGTGGCCTCCTGGGTCCAGTTGTAGTGGATGTGAACGCTGTCTAGTGTGAACCAGTTTTGACCGGCTGCCTCATAAAACGTGTTGGACATTTGAAGTCTGAGAGAGGAGACAATTCAGTTACACACAAAGCCTCACACATGTAAACCTGTACACTACCACTCAATGCCATAAATGCAGTTTCAGGTAGATATATATTTTTTAAATATCGGTACACTTTCATTTTACCTGATTACTAGACCTCGCAAATCCTCCACGTCACCAAACCTCAATGAAAGCCTGTTGCAGAAGAAAAGCACAAATATTAAACGGATAAGATTAAACACAGTAAATCAAAAGAATTCTCAGCTGAGGACATCAAACCATTACTCTCTTCTAAACACAGTGCTTGGCACACACTTGGCAATTCATTTCTTTTCTATTTGTGTGTGTTATAGTAAAAAATAAGGGCTGGACGATATGGCCAAACATTATATCAAGACATTATTATTTCTGTGTAAGTTTAAAGACTTAAACTGTTCCTTATGGGCGGAGAATGATAAACACTTGATAGACAGCAAAACATTTTCTAAATCTGAGGTGTGTTGTTACTCGTCACTGTGCTTACATAATGCATAAACATTAAATTGATATATACATAATTTTTTATCTTGCTATTGATGAAGATTAGATTGCAATGATTATTGGAATTGTGTATTTGCCCAGCCAGTAAAAATATATCAGACCGATGCTGACGACTTGGCTTCATATGTAGATGAGTGAGCATTTGAAATATCTGTCACTGTATGTGCTATTTCTGTCTTGTAATATATGAGCATGATCCCATTTGTCTACATCTTGGTTTGACTCACGTGGCTTTTTCCTTGGTGCAGATGGAACCTTTAGTGTCCACGGGTGAGTTGGTGTTAAAGACCCTCTCGGTCAGATCAATAAAGGTATGGTTTCTGTAGCGGATTGCCAGGCGCTTTGCCTTAAATAGAATACAGGTCTTTCCATTGTAAGACACACTCAGAGGGCCATAGGGTCCCATCAGAGACTGAAGCAGCTTCCTCTTACTGTGAGACATCCCAGGCTGGTGCCAGTTAAAAGGCTGCAAACATACAAAGAGAGGAATTAAGTACACGGTAAATAAAGAAACTGCAGTAATCCAGCGACCAAATTGTGGGCGTTAGGAGTTTTCCATTCTTTGTCTGCCCTCTAGTGGGTGACCAGGTTTTTTTTTGAAGTTGAAGAGGGATTTTTCAAAGGATGTGGCCTAGAAACGGTGTTTGCAAGGATTTTCTCATCCTACTTCTTATCTAGCATCAGAAAGATTAAAAAAACAGAGCTCTTGTTTGGCTGTCAGATAAAAGAAGTCAAATCCAAATGGCCAGGATGTGTTGAGACACTCCTACAGAGATTCAACCAGCATGAACACAGGACACAGGCATATAGACATATAGAGACATGCATTTGAGTTATTCTGGTCCACTGAGTACAGTATGCAGTTATTTCAGTGAGATCGTTCTTATACAACATCAGAGCAATCTGTGTACATGACTATGAAGCAGCTTGTGGTGTACGTATTCAGTATACACAACTGATCCAAAGCATCTTGCACCATTTTGAGCACCTGGTCATGCGAATTATGTCCAGTTCAATGCTCCAACCATCACTGAATGTCAAAAGGAGGAGGGAGCATGGTTGTCTTCCCTGTAGAAAACAGAAGCTTTCCTAATGTACATATAGCACTGCATTTGTGCCGTGCTAACACAAACTGCCTCCTCTTGCTTTTTAATCTCTTCGCTCAGAGGCCACGTCTCATTGGAGGGCATTTGGGCTAATCCAGCACTGTTTTACAAGGCACGTAAAGTAGCAGTCACGTTTATTATAAAATGATCATTATTTCTATTAGTTTGTTTAAGATAATGATTAGAAATGTGAGGTATGGTATCTGCAATGACAATTTCCGAAATGGTTAAAAGCGGCGATACTGAACGCAGTGGTTGAGGAGAGGTTTCTGCACGGAATCAGTTAATCCATATGACACATGTAACCCTGCCTGGATGCATCAGTTGATGCAGCATATGGTTTCACTGAATTTTCAGTCAGACCGGTCCTGTACGTGTGGGTGGATGAGGATGTTTTACCGCTGGTGAATGTGAAACCAACAATATTCCCACATCCAAGGTCAAGCAGTGTGGATGAGTGAGTGTGCTTGCATTTGTTTGCTGGCACCCCAGTGTGTGTGTGTGTGTGTGTGTGTGTGTGTGTGTGTGTGTGTGTGTGTGTGTGTGTGTGTGTGTGTGTGTCGATAGAGGAGATAGTGAGTGTGTACCTGCAGTATTCTCCTGAGGGGGTTTTCATCTTCGGGCGACAAAACAACCTCTTCACTTTCTAAGCCGTAACCACCATCTTGACCTGGAAACATGCACACAACATGAAAGATTATATCAGTACACATATTAAGCTGATTACAACCTAATCATAAGAGTTCAGCAGATTTCTCACTGCAGACACACAAACACGAGCACAAAGAGATTCTGTGTACACCTCGGTGCTCGGGCTTCTATCTATTTCCAGTTCTTTGCGTCATCACAGTGACTCATCAGCAGTTTATTTCACAGCTACGGTACTATTGTTCAGTGTTTACAAATACTGTTCATCCGCTTCCAGAAACATATGATTTCCCACCATATAATCTAAAGGAATGTCTCAGTCGCTTTTTTTTCCTCACCTTTAAGTCAAAGGGCCTAAATATAGCCATGCATCTGAATTGCCACTGAGGTGTATCACAACCACACACACACACACACTGCAGGGTAGTCTTGTTTTACAATGTAGCAAAGATGTCTCCAGCATTCGGGATGAACTGCATTTGTCAGGACTATCTATCTTTCCAACACGTCAGCATCAAAATAACCGTGGCAGGTTTGATTGAATCAGGCCTTGTGTCACACTGGATTTGTTACTTACTTGATGTGACTCTTGTTGCTTGTTTGGAATTCTCTTTGCTGCGGAAAAGAGAGAAGACACAATGAGGTCTTGTGATTGCAAGATGCAGGGAAGTGTCTGAGGCTTTTCTCTCTTTGTTCTTTTATTTTTTTTGATAATACTCCATAATGTGTACAAGATGCTTATTGTGCATTTTCCCTTAAACAAGAATGTTAATTGACTGGTGATGCAGAGGCAGCAAATACACACTGACAAAAAACTGCTTTAGATGTTAGTCTACGTCCTTGTGCACATTTGATGCTATGTTTTACTGTAGTTTTATGCTTCTAAACTAGTATATATCACATAATGCAAAGTGTATTTATTGGCACCCACAAAGCTACAACATGCTTTTCAAGTTGTTAAGTACCTCAAACACCAAACTAAAACTAACTGGCACATAAATAACCATGATTGTTTTGTGTCCTTTTGACATTTTGGGAACAACGTGCAACAGTGATATTTTTTCCCTTTGTAGTGTGCAAGGTGCAACAGTGACAAGACAGTGAGGTGAGAGAACCTCTCAGTGTCACATTCGTGACATCCCACATGAAGCACGGGGGGGAAGCAAAGCAAACTCCTCTACTGGTAATGGGGGAAGTAGTCAAATAGCCTTCTTTTAGGGATTGAACCCCTTTGTATATGCACAAATTTTGGTGTAAAAAGAGGTAAAATATATTGTCATACAAGTCCTCAGATAAATTCTACTCTCAGGAATGTTACAATTCAGTTTTTTCGAAACTGATGTAGAGACATGTTGATAAAATGCTTAATCATTTTAGAGGAGGTCGTTTCTGATGCGGTTGAACTGTTATTGAGTAATAAAGGGAATTGTCTCTGTTATTTAACCTTAGAAATACATGCCAGCATGTCTCACTTCAAGTAAACAGCACCACAAACTGCAGTGCAGGTCATATGAAGTTGAGTCAACACTTCTCAAAACAACCAAACATTATAACCTTATATGTAAGTTAAATGATTGGCGGCACAGTGGTAAAGTGGTCAGCACTCGAGTACTCCAGCTTCCTCACCCAGTCCAAACACATGCAAACTGGGGTTAGGGTTGATTAGAGACTCTAAATTGTCTGTCTGGGTAACTGCGAGCATGATTGGTTGTTTGTCTTTGTACATTATGTGATACGATGGCTAACTGTCCAGGATGTACCCCACCCTCTGCCCAGTGTCAGCTGGGATTGACTCCAGCTCAACTATCAAATGATATTCTATATAGATACTGGTTGGATGGATTTACCAAATTAACTGGCAACTAGCTGTTTACACAATCGCCTCAAATCTATTACATATTTTCAGTATTTGTTTTAATAAATATGTATGAAGTAGCCACAATAATCTCAGCATGAATACAAATATTTTAATTTGGATGCACCCAGATGCCCTCGGGGTTGTGATGCTAACCATGAACTTTTGTTGCGTGCCGTTCCCTGTCGCTCCCTCTCTCTTCTCTCATTTCAAAATTATTCGCCCACTGAATTTCATGAGCAGTTCACACAGTCATTGAGTCTGTGAGGTGTCTCTGTCACAGGAATTCAGTCTTAATGCCGTGTACTGCTAAATGACCGATCTCTGATGTGGGATTGACCTGCATTGTGCACTAGAGACAGAGGACGAACAGTTTCCTTTTCCATCACATGTACGTCCTACTCTCAGTCTAACTAAACCCTGCAAAGCCTCGGACTTCTTCAAGCTAATCCTGATCCTTTTAACTGTCTAATCAAAGACGTAATGCTGCAGCAATGGGCTTACTGAGCGGCACTGACATGGTCAGTTTTGCTTGTTGCGATGGTCCACCCATTGCTGCGCCTGTGTCATCTGTCCCAGCCTGTCCTCAGTGATCATCTGGGCTGATTTGTTAATCTCCACACAATAGCCAGTTATAAAGAGCTTGTCAGAGGTAAACCTCCTAAGATCTGTGGGAGTGGACATGACAAATATCATCTGCCTTTTTGGGTCACGTCATGAGGCATCCCTTCGGTCTACAGATCTGTTCGGAGATATTTCAAATAATTTTATGAACTGTAGCACAACAAAAGCTACTTCTGCGAGGAATGTCTTCTTTTTTCTCCAGTTGAATAGTAAAGCTGCCCTCTTGCAAAAAAGACCCTTTCAGAAGATAAAGACCCACTGAAGATGCTTTCATGAATATTTATACTACATTTAAAACCAGTCAATGACTACTGTTGTCAGGCACGACACTTTGTTTCTCTCAGATCGTAACCCAGACAGTGCTTACCAAGGCCTGCCCCACATACCGCTTAGCTAATTGATCAATCAATATGAACTGTGACCTTCTTTCTGTAAAAGAAGGGGTTAGGAGACAGTGATTCAAGGCTGATCCTCCATGTGCATAATATCTTACTTAGTGACATTTACTTTTTTTTTTTAATGGTCCAGGGTGGGTGATGCAATAACAGGTAAAAGCACGGAGAGTAGATTCAGCTAACAGCTAGCAAATGAAAAAGAAGTAACAGGTCCGGTTTCTGTTCACGCTGGAAGTTGTGGTTGCAGAGCATTGCCAGACATATTAATTCCAGCAGCCTGAAGCTATTATCTGCCCGTCTGGTGCAGTTTGCACCTGGGCAATATTGTATAGTTTAGTGCCAGATGGATTAGGATTAGTGGTAAATGCAGGCCAGGTCCACCCGCGCCCAAATATGGAGAGTCGTAGTCCCTGAACAAGATGAAGAGATTAAGGCATGATGTCAGAGCCTGCAGCATTCTGGACAGCTGAAGTGCTAATTAATAGATTTGAACTGACCTGAAATCGTGACTTAGTGAACACCCATCCACTGGATTTGAACTTTGACCATGGCCATACAGTAATTGAGTTAAGTTCAACTGACCAAAGGTTATTTAGTCACATTTGAGTGGCCAGTGTTTCCCTGTGAAATAAAACATTTACTTCCCTTCTTTTGACAGATTTCCTGGAGCTTGATTGGATTTGATACATTGGATTTCTGCTCCTCAAATAATGATTATTGATTTTTTTTCCATACTGTTTTAATTGAATGACCAGAGAAAGCAGATGGTTTCATACAGACAGGATGAAATTCTGCCGCAATACAAGCTCATGCTATCCAACATCTTGCTCAGCACTGATAATGACTTTGTTTTGAGGCTCTGATCAAATACCTGAAGAGTAATCAGGTGTGTTTTCTCAATAGATCAACTGAATTTAAAAAAAGCTTCATCTATGGTTGATCAGCAGGAAGACACTAAGCTGCCGCTCCCTATTCACAGGCTCTTCAAACCTACACTCCAGTGTGTGTGTGTGAGTGTGTGCCAACTTCAACGTCAGCATCATGATTGGCTAGATTAGAAGCTCTCTGGGTGTGTGTGTGTGTGTGTGTGTGTGTGTGTGTGTGTGTGTGTGTGTGTGTGTTTTTGTGAGAGCACATGCTGGTACACATGTGTATATGTTGCTCTTAACTTACTTGTATGTGATCACTGAATGTGCTGTCATAAGAGTAACAATCTGAGAGTTTAAGATGATGGTGAGGATGAGGACGGTGAATCTAAATATTTACATTTGCCCAGTTGAATGCTGGGTAAGCATGTTTCTCTACTAAAGGCCTGCCAAATGCATTATTCCTCTGGCAGCCAACGGTGGTGATCTCAGTCGTGCAGTAGATACTTGGACTCAGACCACTTATCACTTTCCTTTAGCATAAGGTTAAATATCCCCACTATGTCTGACTTACATATGCACTGCACAGCCAGTCTGTGATTGTTGTAAACAAGCTGCAAACGCTGTGGGACCCCCCGCCCCCAACACAAGTGATGAAGCACTCCTTCCTCTGCACCTAGACCCAGGCCTCAGCTGGCTGAGAGGGGCCAGAGGAGTATGTGCGAGTGTGTGTGAGTGCTAACTAAAGCCGTTTGTTCCTGTGCCAGTTTCGCGAGGTCAGCAACCCAGGACTGCTGCGGCCCCGTCATTGGCTCAGCCTGTCACACGGTGCCTGGGTGCTGAACAGGCCCTTTATATAATCAAAGCCATGCCAGAGCCACTCCTTGACTCACCTCGCCCCCTCTGCATCTCCTCAAAATATGTGCACAAACACGCAAGTGCAACAAACATATGTGCAAACGATCGGTGCGAGATTAACCGAGATACGTTGTGATGATGGTATACTTGCTGCTATATTTAATAAAGTAAATGGCTTTTAAATATTAACAAGAATGAAATCGTCTAAGATACTGATCGCGTCTTGATCAATACATTTTCATCGATTATTTTCCAGGTGGACATCCTCGTTCGAGCCCACAGATGGATGGATGATCATCACCCCTCATCTGTGTCTGTGCTGCGTGCTGCTGAGCAGAGAGAAGGTGTGGTGCCTGCTCCCCAAACTTGTAAACAAGTCCGTTTGGCCTCTGTTGCCATAGATTGCTGAGCCACTGCACTCGGCCTCTCTGTGAACCAGGATCGCTCCATCAAAGCCTCTATATCCAAAGCTGTTAGTTGTGGTTACCTATTTCCTGTGTGGTTCATTTAGCTCAGTGGAAACTACAAATTTCATTAATAATATTCCAAGAACACAGACGGTAACATGTGTCCGACGATTTGGGTTTGATTTTTCACCCTAACAATTGTGTGTATATCAGACTAGGTGAAGTGCCCTTCTACTCATATTTCCTTGTATTATGCCTGCATGAAATTTGAATCCAGACTATGATAGTATTTCATAACGTACAAGGGGAACTACATATGCAAAGTAATGTTAATGTCAGAGATATTCATTTGGAGGTGTATGTTAAATGTGTTTAAATTTAATTAATTAAAAAGTAATCCTGACGAGGCAGGAAAACACGACTTAATCCTACACTGTGCAGGTCCAGGCCTATTAATAGATTTATTAATGCAGATTAAGCTTTGGGAGTTAACTAATGTGCGGCCGTGGCTCAGGTGGTTTTAGCAGCTATTGTCCAGGTTCGATCCCCCGTTCCCCAAAACCCAGGTTACTGCCAGCATAAAGTATTAAGCAAAATAAATATACAGATGGAGATCTACCGTGTCGACCGTGTCTCAGTGCTCAGTGCCACGCTGTCATTTTAGTGTCACTTTGATGGCAGCTTCAACTTTGACCTCAGCTTCAGATCAAATGCTTCAATGCTTGTTTGTAAAGCCCCATGGCTGCATGAATATTTAATTTTGACCAGATCTTTTCTCAGTGTCTTTGGTTTCTAAATCTTTCTGTGTAAAATAAACAGCATACACATTTTCATGGAGATAAATAGTGTGTGAATCAGCTGTTTCAACAAAAGGGGATCATTGAGCAACCCCCCACTGGAAATCCAATAGTTTGACCTCTAATCTGAGACTTTATGTGGGTCAGTCTGTCAGTGTTTAACAGTTTTAAGATAAATTTAGGTGCATGTTGACTCCACTCTGTCAGATAAACCTTTAACACTACAGACAAAATACTATATAAGCTGATGGAGCAGCTGATCAACACACGTGCAAGTTCACCTTCATACTGAACTCTTCTTGTGCTTCTCTGCTGTGGATGTGTCAGTGTGTGAATGATATGATGTCATTCGAGCGTGTCGCACCAGGCTAAAGAAATTAGGTCATATCTAATTGACTTGCATAATGTAGTTTTTAGTTTTTTTGCTCAGCCAGGACAACTTTACTCTGATTTCATTAGTAATTTTATGACATTTTAATTTCATGAAACAAAGTTTTTAAATTAATATGTGATCTGTGTACACATATAACATATAATTATATTGTATGTCTTATTCAATGTTGCACCTTACTAATTTTCTTTGGGCTAGAGAAATATTTTTTATATTTGAAAATATACCATCAACACTTTTTGATGTTCATGCTCCACATTACAACATGTGACCAGCTTTAATTGCATTTGTCTTTTGTTTTCAGAATCAAAAACAGCAAATTGTTTATATCTGCAAACTAAGCAGCTGCTGAAAATTTTCATCTTGCCATAGTTTTCCTCTCGTGTGATCTCTGCCTCCATTGTATAATGTTCATTTTTTAGCAGAGATTTATTAAGCTTTGATTTTTTAATGCAAATCTGTACCATAGAAAGTATTACAGTTATGTAAAACTTGTATACTTGGCAAGTCATAAAGGGTCATTAAGTGCCACATTCACCACTGTTAACATGGCTCGCTGAACATCTTGTCCTCATCGTCTTCCTGTGAGTGTCTCAGCAGTAGAGGCGTCTGGCCTCACCTTTCCTTCTGCATTTCCAACAACTATACAAGGCCTATGAAATGAAAGCCGTGTAAGGCTGCTCTTATATAACAGTATATTGGAGTGTGTCAGAGCTGAGAACAGAGCTGTGACGGCGGACTGGAAGTGTTACGTCGCAGAGTTACGCACAAAGTTTGATCCAGGGAATATACAAGCTCCAAACCCCCAGGAGAAATTAATGTCGCCGTTCTCTGCCGGAGCCACTGCGGTGAGAAGTTAAGATTGGGATCTGCCAGGGTTTCACGAACACGAGATTGAGCCGGAATGAGAGCAGGCCCATGAGACTCTGCATATTGAATTCTAAATCCAAGTTATTTGAATTGCGAACATGTGCACAGATTAGATTGTGCACTAAATAAAAGGCGTGACAGTAATAATCTGTCATCCTCGAACGACTCAAGTGTTATCACTGTGCTGGAGGTGCAGCAATAAAGGCAGTGGATTATTCAAACAATGGCTAAAGAGAGCTGTGTCGCAAAATGCAGCATATCATGGCTTTGATGAGCGTTTTGTGCTATAGAGGATTGTGTGAGCCATCACGCATGGCATAGTTTCAAGGGCCTTACGCGGCTTTGGCACAATACTACAGGTTTTCTTCGCCTGGATGTGTCGGCTGTGTGAGCAGACATGGTGCTAGCAGAGGCCCTGGCTGCTGGCTCAGTCCTGTCCCTGTGACACTGTGCCCACAGGTTTGAGCCCTGAATATTTTATCCAGATCTGACCTGCAGGACTGAATGTGTATTATGCAGACATGGCCAGCTAGAGTCTCTCTCCCCCCCCCCCCCTCTCCTTTCTCCCTCTCCCTCTCTCGATGACTGCATCAGTAAACAGACCCCAGCAGACCATCCCTGATGCATCCTCTACTCTCCTCCACGTCCCAACCTTGTTTACCTCCTCTCCTCTCCTGCACCTCTCCTGCAGGCCCACTGGCCGCTGCCAGACCAGCACTGTGCAGAGACAACATCCGTGATCGATGAGCAGCGTCTGATGCAGTCCCCAAGACTGAGACAAACAAAGCCTGCCTCTGACACACTGGGGGGGGCGGGGGCTGCCTGCATCCACGGTTTGGGACACAACCCCAAGGTGAGATGGGGAGAATGGAAGGGAGGTAGAGACAGAAAGACCCCCCCCCCCACCTCCTCCTCCTCCTCCTCCTCCTCAAGAGAGCACATCAGCATCCCAGCATCCCTGCATGCATCTCCCTGTACCCCTCCCCCTACACCCCCCTCCTCTGTTCACAGCCCGTGGAGAGAGAAGGAGACACAGAGAGAGAGAGAGAGGATGGATTTACCTCCTGTCCAGGATTTCAGGCACTTCTTCATAGATGAGTCCCGGCTGCAGCTCCTCGTCAGAGAAGGAGAGGCCGGGCCGGCTGAGAGCGGACAGCAAGGCGAGGGAGCAGACGAGGAGCGCGTGTGCAGCCATGGAGACAGTGAGAGGAGACTGCCGCTGGTCGAGCTCCGCTTCATAATCTGCTCCTCCGGCAGTGGCTGACTCTCAGCTCCTCTGACTGGCAGCGGCGACGGCCAATCGGCAGCGCGTACAGCCAGCCAGCGTGCGTCACAGCTCCCCCCCCCCCCCCCACCCCCCCCCACCCCGCTGCACCTTACCTCCTCTCATCCTCTCCCTCCCACCCGTACTCTCTTCTTTGTCATCCTCCCTCTGCCTCTCTCACTCCGCTCACCCTCCAACATCCACTCCTGTGCTCCCTCTCTCCGTCTCTTCTTGCTCCCTGTCGTGCACACGTAGCCGCAGGCGAGCCCCAAGTATAGACAGCGGCTCATTCCAACACATCTCCTCCTCAGGCTCATGCTGCACCTACAAATCACAAAACCATACACATGTAGACATGCATGCTCACACGTTTCCACACACACATAAGCCCTGCACACAAACATACTGTCTCTCACACACACACACACACACACACACACACACACACACACACACACTCACACACACTTGTACCTCTGTCTTAGTGAGGACAATGATTGGCATAATGCATTTGCCAGCCCCTGCCCCAAACTGTAACCATCACAACTAAATACCTAACCCTAACCTATTTCTAACCCTAAAACAAAGTCTTGACCCTCAAACAACCCTATGAAAAAGTGAGGCCTGGCCAAAATGTCCTCACTTTCCAAATATGTCCTCACTCTGTAAGGTCTATGCTCAAGATGGTCCCTTACACATATAAAAGTACAAGTACACACACACACATAAAGAAAGAGAGAGAGAGAGCTACACACCTCCGTGGAAAATCACCTGAATGTCAAGGTCAGATTGTGCAGGAGGGTAGGAGGATGTTGATATGACTAGGTGGCCACAGAGAGAGAAAAAAAAAACAGAGCCATGACTGTGTGACCTAGATCTCCAGTGCGCTGCCACAATAGCAGAATTAATTCACTTGATCTATGGGTTGTTGTGCACACTGAGAGGCCCTGCAGCTGAGGAAATTGTCCACTGAGGCTGCAAATATGGATGACAGGAGCAGCTGAGCAGCTGTGGGATGAGACGGGAACGAGGGTCCAACCGACGACCCTGATGGCTGATCCCGTTTCCTCCTCATTATTTCGGCCACACATATGCGTGAGACGCCCCAGGACCATGATACATCCTCTCATATCGTTTATGTCCGTATGCCATGATGTGATGAAATGTTTGGAGACCAACACTAAGAGTGGTTATATAACCAAATATTGTGACCTACTATCACAGTTGATTTTCAAATTGATGTGTGGGAATGATTCACACTGAAAGAGTGAATCCAAAATTACAATTATTTTACTTTAAGAAAACAGGCAGTGCTTTTTCAGCCTCCATCATTATTAGGTTTATGACATAGATTTCACATGTGACAGAATGTTTTAAACAATGTGTAAATTATCTGTTATGCTGCTGAGATTAAACATATAATATCCAGTATATCGTAGTCATAGAAGACAGGATGACACACAGACACTTATCTGATTATTCAAATGATTTCAGGTAATATCACAGTCTTTATTCAGTTAAATAATAAAAATACACAATTGTTATTTGGGCTTTGCCCTGTAATTAAGCATGACATATTTCAAGTCTGATGTTTTGCTGATGTGAACAATGTTAAACATCACCATAATATGACTTTGTAATAATTACCGGTCTGTGGGACAGGTGAATTTAAGTGAATAATTGTGTAGCCTGGTGTTTTATTGTGAAATGCTTCGCAAGCAGCAAATGAAATGAGGAATAAATTAGATGAATGCACAGTATCACAAGCAAGGGTTTGTTTTTCTCTCATCTGTGTGTCTAGTATAGTCTCACTAATGTAATTCACTTATACAGCATGTAAATGAACTGTATTTACGATGTGACCCTCACAGCTCCTCACAGCACTCAATCTTTCACACACACATTCATTCTTTACATTTCTAAATGCAGTGTTTGCATCATTTCAGACGTTAGGGTTAATTTAGGGTTCAGTATCTTGCCTCAGTATACCTCAGAAAGCAGACCGAAGAAGCTGAGGATCAGACTACCGACCTTCTGGTGAGTGGATGACCCTCTTTACCTCCTGAGCCACAGCCGTCCCCCTATGTGCATCTCTGTACAATGGTTCATAGAGCTGTTCACAGTATATCATTCTGTGTGTGTGTGTGAGAGAGTTAAAACATTGCTGAGGGCGTGAGAGGTCAGCCCTGTCTCCTAACCCGTACAGTAACAGGAGGTGACTAAAGGCTGCCTCAGCCCTCTGTGTCTGCACGCTCACTTCAGCAGGCCAGTGTGTCAGTCTGCTGGAGGGAAAGAGCAAACTAAACTGTCACTGCTGCCGCCGGAGAGTGACAGCATCACGGAACAACCCACAGGAAGACATGCAGGTGTGACGACTGTGAAGGAAGACATTACACCGTGATGCCAACATCAACATGAGTGGACACTGGAGACAGTTAAGCTTTGAGTATTATCAAATACCCTGGATTATCAGCAGTATACTGCAAGTATTCATGAAAACATGAGGTATCTGAACTCACTTCAATGAGTTCTCCTCTGTGTTTGCGTTGCACTGGGACTGGTTACAGATGCCCTCTTTTTGTCCAGCCTCTTCATGAGTTTGTGTTTTGCCCTCTCTCGGTGAGTCATGCAGCATTTTAGATTATGAAACAGATCGAACATACACAGCTGAGGGATACTGTCTATTTATAGGTATGATCTCATATCCAACTTTTTAATCCTGCTCTTGATGCCCACAGAACGCCAAGGCCTGCAACACACAGGGTGATGTAACGGTGCAGTTTTAGATTGCTGTCCAGCTTGTGTTGATGGCCATATATGACTGCTAATCTATAGCAGCAAGCAGGATTAATCAGTGTGTTGAAGCTTTTATTCATTAAGAGTGTTGTGGGAGGGTAAGTGCTTCGCTTCTGTACTCAAAGTATTTAAATGTATATCTAGTATAGAGTGTATTTAATGTGTTTATTGATAGAAAATGTGGATAAGACATGTTTTTGATAATGGGTTTTTATTGGTATACATATTTGCTGTTTGTCACAGTAACATCCGCTGTAACTCACTGCTTGTGTTGCCTTATTTGCTGACCATGCACACGCCGACACACACACGCACACACACACGCCCACACACACACACACACACACACACACACACACACACACACACACACACACACACACACACACACAATGTTCATACACATCTCTCGTCTTCAAGACAAGTTCAGTAAATAGGGCAACCCAAGATGATGAGAGGCATCAAATATGACACTGAAAAAACTTTACCAACTTAAAGACTAACTTCAATTGGTATAACACATATGAATTAAGCTTAAGTGGAGTTGTTGATTGTGTAAATATAACTTGTTAGCGTGTCTAAGTTGAAGAAACTTAATTAATTTGTGTGTTATCGCATGAAGTTAATTTTGTGGACCTGT
This sequence comes from Paralichthys olivaceus, assembly GCF_024713975.1. Taxonomy (NCBI): domain Eukaryota; kingdom Metazoa; phylum Chordata; class Actinopteri; order Pleuronectiformes; family Paralichthyidae; genus Paralichthys; species Paralichthys olivaceus. The sequence continues at coordinate 16,953,412 of NC_091098.1, read as the reverse complement.
AATGCATTTTTTTTGGAACAATTTAACTTTTATATTTGTGTGTTACCAATTAAAGTAATTTTTTGGGGTTTTTCAGAAAAAAAGCACTTAAAAAACACAACTGATAGCATTGAATTGGAAATAATTATATTGATATGTGTATGTTACCAGTTGAAGTAATTTCTTAAGTTGGTAAATACATTTTTCAGTGTAAAGTACTTCCTTACAAGTGATATAATAAACATTATAAAATAACATTATTCACAAAATGAATTGATGACAAAATCACCTTTTTAAATGAATTAAAAAACATGTAGTCCCAATCCTGTTTATTGTCTCCATTTAACTACACAGTGTTTATTTCCCAAACTTGCATGACTTTATAAAAACTAGCCTATTTATTAAATATAGTAACAATCTCTAGGTAAGCACACAGGTTGCTGATTAATCTGCTGAGATTACACAACACCATTAAAAGCTTTCTCACTGCTCCATGTCATACAGGCATTGTCCCAGGCGATATGAGGAATGGAGGATATATATCTGTTGATATGCAACTCAATAGTTATGCAGTATAAAGCTAAGAAATTCTGTCTTATTGTCTCATTTCTTATATACTCTCAAGACAATCTGTTTGTACAGCACTTTGTTGAAACAGGTAATATGTCTCCATAAATAAACATAGATTCCGTCTATAAAACTATATCCATTCATAAAACACATGCCATGAATTTTCTTTTTTTAACCAGTAAAATCAGAGTGTTGTTCTACACCTTTAAGATTGGGAGCAGGATCAAACATGTGACACGACACAAACGCAGAGCAGTGCAAACATTTGATTGGCTGAAACCTGTGAATGGCCAATTAACATTCATGTCACAACACTGCAGTTTCATTCAGTCCTCGCTTTCTCCAAGCTGGCGAAACACCAGTCTGTACCACTTGAGGGTGCTCACACATCACCCAGCAGTATGCCTGCAGCGCTTAGTTAGTTCATGAGGCACAAAGTTGACGTAAGGATGTGGTAGAAATGGGTAATAATCAGCTCTACGATTTAGAACGGTGTTTCGAGCCCTAAAAACACATCCGCACTGCAACATCACTGCATTCAGCTCTATCAGTGACGCACTAAATAAATAAAATAAAATCAATACATTCATTACATGATAGCATGAGCAAACAATTCCACACCATGTTACAATATGTCATCTTTCAAGCTTTTTAGTTGTACACTTCCCCTAGAGTCATATAGCAGCAAGAGATTCTACATCCTAACAGTGATCAGATTCAAGCCCCCCGACAACAAACGAATAAGAAAACCCTTCACGACACTGAACGAGGAGGGACTATTAAAAAAACACATTCTGAATGGCTGATATGATAAATAGAATCAATGACGGAGTGATTAAGTGGCTTTTATATCACAGGATAGATGATAATGGAGGTGTTTACACAAACCACCTTACATGTTATATGTTATAAGTTCTGATTTGGTGTCCTCCTTGTAATAAAAATTGTTTCTTTTCATCGTCCTTGTGTGGACACACTCATCTTATAGCTTACAGACGCACTGAGCCCAGGCCTCCTGGTATGACGCTCAGATCTATACACAGTGCTTCATCGTAACTATGAACACGTTTGTTATTAAAACACAATTTGACACCGGCGAACGTTTAGTCACACGCCCACAATATATATTTTTTCTCCCCCCCCATACCTGACTTACAGTATCTAAAAGATAAAATTATAAAAGCACAGGTAATATCAGACGCACGGGTCTATCCATGTATAAAGAGTATAGTCAAACTAGGACAACAGCTATCATGCCAAGTCTATGTTTATCTGACGGGCGTGAAGATAGTCATGATATTTCCTCACTTTGTTATGTGGCTGAATACAGAGCTATCTTTTGATTGTCTATAAACTAAATGTAAGATAGCGAGAGAGAGAGAGAGAGAGAGAGAGAGAGCGAGAGAGGCACCAGACTGTAGGGAAGGACGAGTAAAACAAACCAGTAAACAAATAAAGAAGTCTCTATATAAATATAAACTCTAGAATCGTCTGATGACTATGGAGTTGGTCAACGCTTGATCGATGCACACAGATATAAAACGGCAGTCCTGGAACAAATCATTTGTTCTGGTCTAGGATCAGCTTCAACCTCCCTGGCGGTCTGGAGAGGTAAAATTAACCCCAGGTCAGCATCTAAAAGCAACTCTACCAGTCTATAAAATGCGCATTAAAGATAGAAGGCACAGAAACACAAACCCACTCTGGACGAGTGGGGCGGACTGACAGCGGCAGTTTTTTGGCAGCGGACTTGATGAAGCTGCAGGTCTGTTGGCGGCAGACGGGTGTCGTACGGGTTGTGATGTCCAGAAAAGGGCGGAGATTTGTGTGTTTGTCTCGTTCTTTGTTTTGTTTTTCATTTTCGTCGGTTTTGGCCCTCAATGTGGATGTGACTGTGTCGGACACTATTCTCCTCCCGGATATGAGTCTGACAGATTTTTGCAACAGTCGCAAGTAACATTCAGCGGATGTCGAACCGAGAGTCGTCCTCCTGAATTCACCCCTGTAGACAAAAGTGGCTGCTTCATTGGATCCATTGCATAACTATCGCTAACCTGCACTGAGCACCAAAAGCTGGTGTACTTGAAGTCCCACAGCACAGCAGCATCCTCCGTTTGGTCTTTCAGATCCAGAATGAAGAGGGAAGCCACTTTATGCTACAGATGTGACGCAGTCTCTGTGTCACACACCCCTTCCTATGTCATTGCACCAGTTTTCTTGTGTGTTGTTTGATTTGCTGCTTTTGACTGCGCAGGTTTTGTCTTTTCACCCAATATCTTGATCGAATTTTCCACCACAGACCCTTTGCCCTGTCGTCTCTTCTCCTCCTTCTTGGCTGTGCCCTCATTCATGCTGGTGCTGCGTTGGTGGACGGGGGTTGTTGCCTTAACGGGGATGGGTGCCTTCCCCTGCGGCAGGCGGGGGTCTTCTCCAATGTTGACGGTGAGGTTGGTGTAGAGAGGCTCCAGCTCTTTGGAAAGGAGCTCATAGGTCAGAGAGTTGAGGCCGTCAGAGCGCCAGTTCAGTCTGGTCCTTTTCAGGAGGTCAAACCTAGAGAGACGAACATAATGACACAGGTTTTTGTGTGTGTGTGTGTGTGTGTGTGTGTGTGTGTGTGTGTGTGTGTGTGTGTGAAACTTTAAAGGGATAGTTTGACATAATTGTAAATTTCTCAACATACTGTTTTTGCCAGGAATTGCATAAGAGAAAACTAATACCACAAGCTACAGCCAGGAAACAGGAAGCAGTTAACCTAGCTTAGCATAAAGACTGGAGGCAAGGGGACGCTAGCCTTTTGATATCCAAAGGTTGAAAACACAAATCCAAGTATTAGGTGCAGCTGAATCTCGTAAAATGACAATTTTGTTCAATCCTATCTTTTTTTTGTATTATACTAAATAGAAAATATAATTTATTAATTAGTGACCCTTGTGGTTACTGATAGGCAAGTTTTGAAGAAACTTGAAGAAGCAGCCTCAGGGCCTAAAATGCTCCTCACAGATGCTTGTTTCTGTTATCTAGACAATCTTTTCAGAGCGTTATAGATATGAAAAAGAAAATAATGTTCATCAGAAAATAAGTAAGTGCTGCCTGAGGTTGCAGAAATTGTTGGCACCACAGAGCGAGCAGAGGAAAAACACAACCCCATACAAAACAGCAGGTCAACAAAAAAGAAACAACAGTTATTGTAAAAGCTTAAGATGTCGCCAGCACTGGGAATAAACCTCAGCTTAATGTTAGAAGCACAAAGTGAGTGACTATTTCTATGTTAAATGTGATTTCAAAAACATTCCATTGAAGAAGTAGATACACCAGATATTCAGATCAAAATCACAAAATCTTTGTAAGACTGCATCGGTACCTGCGTGGATTCTGCTCATTGCCTCTGTCTCCTTTGTGCTTGATCATCTTGTAATGACCAATGGCCACTGGGGGACGCACAATCTTCATGCCAGAGAGACGCACTCTGGATAGGCAGCACACAACGAGAGAGAAAGCTCAGTCTCACAGTCAGGATTGGACAACACTGGAGGAACAAGCCAAGAGAATAACTATTCCTAATATTTGCTATCACTCTGAGCAATAATGCTATCCAATCTGAGTACTTTCATCCTCTAAGGGATAAAAGCAAAACACAGAAAGTAAAGGCAACAGACAGAATTGTGAGTGACGTATGGGAATAACATACTTTCATGGCCTATAGGCGGTGGAAAAGACTGTGGTTTCCTTTTTCCATCTCTGGTGCTGGTGTACCACCCCATCTGAGTTCATTGGAACATGTAACTAATGCTGTTAATGTCCATATGATCACTTTTAATGCATCATAGGATGTTATTGGCAGTACAGGAGAAACAGTGAAACTTGGCAAGCTTTTGGATTTTCAGTTCCCAGTTACATTCCTCTTGCAACAGATCGGCAAATGCTAGAGAAGCCAGAGAGTGGAGAGAGGGGACCACAGCAAACGTGAGAGGAGCCTGAAACCTGCCTGTAAAACCCTTAAAGCATGCAGCCCAGTCCCAATCTGCGAGCTCGTCCATGCCAACACACACTGAGACACACAGCAAAGCCACAGCAGTGGGAGGGGAAGAGAAGATGAAAGATGATGTTAGGACACATGAAATAACAAAAGTCAAAGAAAAGGGAAAGTCAGAGGCAATGAAACTGTAAACATGAGGGGGGAAAAAGATGAATGAGTCATGCAAAAGATGGAGAAAAGAGAACAAGCATGTGGCTGCAGGGTGTGGTCCTCGGACATGCTCTCGCTCCTCACCTGGCAGCAATGTCGTCATCCTCTCCACCCCAGCCCCAGTACAGGTTGGGGAAACCATTCATCTTCATGTACTGGTCTGGGGTCACTGCAGACACGCCGCCAAAATACTGCGGGTACGGCAGCCTGGGAGAGTCACATCACCAACGCATAGAGTTAACGTCTCAGCACAGAGCACTTCTATAAGTTCATCTGTTGCAGCCTAGGAATATTTATTTAACTTTTGCTTTAACTTTTTTTGTGTGGCTGTGAGCACTGTGGTTACTCATTTCAAGAACATCCTCACTTTTTTCTTTCTTAATGGCATATGGTATGTATGTTATAAAGAAATGTTGTGCATTATTTAACCATTTTTTTTGTTTTTACTGTTGCTGTTACAGAGGAAAATGCTATTTGTATTTTTGAGTGACACTAAACGGCATCAGTCCGCTTTACAGCAGTGTGGTGAATCAGTGTTGATGCACATGTGTGAAGTCCAGCTGCAAAAACATAAGACGGCCCCACAGAGAATAAAGTCGCCAAACAGAAAACGGAGTCCTGTCTGTTTAACACAAACACACACGCTCGCTCTGCACTGTTACCTGTATCTGAACTTGTCCATGGCCACAGACAGGTGTGTGGGGAACTGTTTGTGGCAGGTGTAGGTGTTGTGGTCGTTCTCGGGCAGCAGGTCAACGTCGTGGAGGAAGATACAGCTCCAGTCTTCGTCTCTGAGGGCCTCCCGCACCCCGACGTTGAGCAGCTTGGCTCGGTTAAAAGTACCGTTCCCCCACTGAAGCAAGAAGTAGAGTTTGGCATTTACTGACACACAAAATATGAATTCTGAAACAAGCACAGCATGGGTTCAGTGCTCAGTTACAACTGGCTTAGGGTTACCTACATGGTGGGACACTGCAGAACAACAGCTGATTGTTTGTACAATGTAGTCACTGAATAATGACACAAGCAAAGTGGATGTGTGATTTTCCAGAATTTGTACGGCAGCAAATGCACATACTTCAAAATCTCAGCAAATAAAACCAAAACTATGTGTGTGGCTGTGTTTTATTTAGGTGAAATGACCATTTAAATCAGATGTTTGCATTACTTCGCATTACTTGATTGATATCTTTTCTACAGCAATGTTAAATTTGCCAGTAACATTCTGGTTATACAGTAGATTTATCAGTATTATGCAAAGATTACTCTGGTAATACACAGATGTTACAGCAATTATTAATCCAGTAATACTCCAGTACTACAAGTATTATCCCAGTGTATCACTAATTACTCCATTAGTATTACATGAGAAATATACCAACAATAGACCAGCACAACAGTCTGGTTTTGCACTTTTGGAGAGAGACAAAAGTGCTATCAAAAGCCACATCAGCCACAAACACTCAATCACAACCTGACCTGCTGCACTATGTAGATGCTGTAGTGGATCTGTTGTCTCTGCAGGAAGGGGTGGAGGTGGTAGAGCAGCGCGCGGAGGTGGGTCTGCCGGTTCCGGTACGGCACCACTATCGCTGTGTGATGGCGGGATTCACAGTCTGGAGGACGGTAGCGTCCGCCTGGCAACACTAATGGATTCCTCTGTCTGATCTCCTCCAGAGAAAGAGGAGAGGAAAGATGGACAGACACGGGTCCGACTGGGGAGGAGAGGAGAGGAGAGGAAGCTTCAATGATATTGTCAATAGCAACCACACTAACCACACTGTGCCTTTTTACTGCGTGTGTATGTTATACACTCAGTATACCAGCACATATGTAAACCCCTCACTCTCTCACCCAGCAGTGGGGAAGGGATCTGGCAGTCTCTCAGTGGCGGTCCTGTGACAGGGGGTCCAGTGCCCGAGTTGCGAGGCGGGGGAGGCGGAGCGCCCAGATGACTGAGGTTGGTGTAGACGTCATGAGGTCGAGAGTAATCAAACTCCGGCTCAGTGGTGTGCACCAGGACGGATACCAGGCCCCTGAAGCCCCCGAGGGAGAAATAGAGGACAAAGGCAAACTGGAAGCCCACCAGCAGGGCCAGCGTGCACGGGGAGTCCAGAGAGCGGCCGCAGTACGCCATAATAAAGTAAGATCGCAGGGATACAGCAAAAATCCAGATGGAGGAAATTGGATGGAGGGACAGGAGGAGGAATGATGGGGGGAAAGCAAGTGGTGGCTGGAGGGAGAGGTAAGAAATGAGTGAGGAGAGGCAGAAGGAGAGGGGGGGAGACAGTGCTGGGTGCAGGCTCAGGCGTGCAGGTGGTGGGTGTCCATCTGTGGGAAGGGGTAACAGTAGTGGTGAAGCTCAGTCAGCGCCGCCATCACCTCCTGACCATAGATGTCCCTGTGAGGAAAGAAGAAAATGAACACTTGGTTATTACAATCGCTGCTTTTTCTTCTTATCATTGCATCACATCAGTTTGGATGTACCTGATTTAAAAAAAGGGGCTGATTAAAAACAGATCTGCACTGTTGAGTGCTCACTCCACCTCTCTCCTCCTCTTCCTCCTTTCATCATCAAGCTTTCTGAAAGAAGAAGAAGAGGAGTGAGTGACAGTGCAGCAGCAGATTTGTCTCAGTGCTGTGTAGTCCACTGTAAGCTAAAATAAGCCCTGGGAATGACAAGCAGCTACAAACAAATGTCATGTTTGCTGCTTTATTTAGAATGGCTTATTTTCAGCAGTGACATTACACAGGGCGTAGATGGAGGAGAGGCTGATGCCTGCGGATCAAATTAATCCAACATCACAGCTCCCAGTTTGTCCAAACAATTACATATGCAGGTCTGCTGAGACTGGACTGGATGGATGGATGCTGCAGGATCTCATCACACAGGAAACATGAATCCATGGCTATAATAATAAAAACAGACCAGCACCTCCATGCTTATCAGCACAGATAGCTTCCCGACTAGGTGATTAGCCTATCAGCATCTGTCGTTAGGCCTATGCGGGCAATCATGGCCAGTGTTTGGCTTCCATAACATGTCAGTGAAATGTATTCTACAGCATCTCCGCCTGCAAACCTCCTCCTGTCATCCACACAGGGTGTTCCTTCATCCATTCATATCTTTCATTCCTGGCTCAGCACGAGCTCTGCTGCTGCACCAGCCGACTCACCAGCACATCCCTGCGAGAGTCAAATCCAGCCCCCGGCTTCCTCACAGACTCGACGGGCCGCCGCCGCCACCACCGAGTGGACGCGATGGACCAAAAGATCCCGTGATTTGCTTTTGTTCTTCCTCTGGTGATGGTCGCTCCTCCTCCTCCCGCTTCTCCTCCGAGTCCTAATCTCTCATCCGAGGCGAAATCTCCCCGTAGCTGCTTAGAGAGCGCCGAAGACGCTTTCACACGCAAGAGCATCGCCGCATATCCGTCCGGTGTCACCACAACACAGGCGAGTGCGCTCTGCCGTATCCAAACACGGCTCACTGTGCCAGGGTGGGCTGGGGCGCAGCGCCGTGACGCACTGCGCGGCACATTTGAAAATGGAAAGGGACTGGGGATCCGTGGATCAAAACGTCATCCACAAACATGAAATCGGTTAATTAGAAATCTATAATAACTACTATTGATAATATTATTACTATTGGACCCTGGGTGGATCAACCTTGGTATTGTGATCACGGTTATGATTATATGATTTCATATTGTTATTATTATTTGAAAAGAGGTTGGTAATCTTTATAGGCTATCACTATATCATGTCCTGTTTGGGTTAACATCATTTTGTCAGTGTAAAAATATTAAAGACGCAATTTAAATCTCTATCTATCTATCTATCTATCTATCTATCTATCTATCTATCTGTCTATCTATCTATCATAATTGTTATTAATGTTATTGTGCAGGTCATCATTATATTATATTATGTATTATTATTTATCTATTATCACTCATTATTATGGGTGTTTGTATTTAACTGTGCTGACAGTGTAGTGGGAAAGCATCACACTCCAGGGGAAGAACATGACACAGTGACACTGCATCCCACAGCTGAGACAAAAGAGTCACACAATGCAGCAGGGATGTGACAAGACTCTGACACACACACATTTTCAAAACCTGAAGACAGCTTATGCATGTGTACATTGATTTTTTTTAAAAACTGTTTGACAAAAACACTATTTATACTTTATTGTCCCTTTATAATTCCTCAAAACTACAAAAAATACTTGATTGCTAATAATTTAAAATTAGAATAATCATTAAACATGAATTGCTGTTGATTAAAAGTTGTTGTTTTTCTTCTGTTTAGTGAGCAGAAGACACATTTCCACCTTGGTGGACAATAAAGACATATTGTATTCTATTCTATAAAAAAGATGTAAATGTAAAATGTCTTCAGACCGACTTTACTGTAATTCTAAATTTAAAATATTCTGTTTATTGAATTAAAAGTATGACATCATCTTCATCATATCATGGAACTGACCCCCCCAAATCTTTACAATCATCAACTGATTTCCATTTTTGAAATTTCTTCTTTATTTCTCACACAGCATCCAGCCCAGGGGCATCAGTTGTTCACTGGCTTAATGCAGTAGGCTAAAAAAAAAAGGTTTTTATTCACATGCAGCAGTAGCTTGTCAGATTACAGAACAGAGACAGGACAGATTACTTATGGCTAGAGTAGTTCCACAAAGGTCTGCCAACGTAAACAAGCTAACCCCCATAGTAACCCTGAAGCAGATAAAGCATAACAGAAAAAATTAACTGTGCAAAACAATGCATGAACACTACTATTGTTTCTGTGTGAACCCACTGACTTCATTGTGTCAAAGCAAAGCAGATGTGTGTTTCTTTATCGGGGGAATTAAACCCCACAACCTCAGTGTCTCCCTCGAGGAATACTTTATTAAAGTATCACACAGACAGCACAATATTTAGTAAAGGCACAGAATAGACTCCTTACACAGGCATGCTGGTGGTTCACTCGTCTAAGTGAATGAGAAAAATGATTATGGGAACTTCAAACTGTACATATTGGTCTTTTAATCAATCAACCGACATGATATATACAAAAAAAATGCTGTTTAGCCGATGAAGTGAAGTTTCAACTTTATGTGCAATTGTTTTTATGTCTGAACGTGGTGGAAAATGGCCACAATTCTGTGACTGGTTGTATATTAATACAGTATCTTTTAATCACAACGTTAAGGACCAACTCGCTTCAGACCAACAGGGAGCACACATAAGTCATAGCACCTTTTTCATATATAAAAAACATCTATAAAGCATTGCGTTTCTATTCTTTGCTTGTGATCTTAATCAAAATGTTAATGAAATAAAAATGGCCTCTATCGCAATGAGCACTATTGTGTAAAAAGAAAAGGAATGAAATGCTTCACAAGTTTTCAGTTCTCATTTTTCATAAATTTCAACCATCCTCTGTTTCCTCCTTTTCAAATCGTAAAACTCTAAAACATTAAATTCATTCAAACTCAGGTGAAGCCCTGCAGGTGCTTTGCTTTCCACTCCCTCCAAGCTGTGATATCATATTATTGACGTCTTCTTCTATTTCACCAGTTTATTGCCCATTTTCTCCAACTCTCACACTCCCTCCAAAAAACTAATAATAATAAAAATCTGCAATATTAACTCCCTTTCTTCTCTCTCTCTCTCTCAAGTTTTTTTCATCATTTAAATGATCTGCTGCTCCTCCTTCCACTCACTGTCTCCACTGCTCAGCATCTCCCTGTCTTTACTTTTTGTAGTTGCCGAACTGAATAGCCAGCCGGTCGCTGACGCAGCGGAACGTGGCAGGCTGCACCTCCCAGTAATTGACGGGGTTAGCAAACAAGCTGATGCCATTATAGAACGTTCTCTTCATCCCGAATCCTCGAGGGCAGAAGTCGTTCACGCCCACCTGGTTGATGTTGTTGGAATGCAGGTACACCACCTAGAACACAGGGGTCACAAATAGAGGTTGAGCAAAGCATAGTGTTAAATGTTCCCTCTCCCGGATGTTAGAGTGCACGTTAGACTCACCTGCAGGTATTTCATGTCTGGGAGGCCTCTGGGAACACTAGTGAGGCGGTTGTTATCCAGATGCAGCTCTCTCAGCCTGGGCAGGTAGGACAGACTGCCGTTCTCTATGTTGCGGATGTGGTTGAAACCGAGGCCCAACCTGGGAAAAGGAGGGTGTAGTAGTCAATGTGGAATGTGCAGTAGTCGGAAAACAGGTTCCTGCATGGTACATTACCTACAATAACTGCTTAGTAACTGATTATTATCACTGCAAGTAGGGTATTATGAAACAGCTACGATTTAACGCCACGGTGGCCAGGCAATGACCACGAATCATTAATAATCCCATTCTAATTTGAAGCTTGGTGGAAGGAGGTGAAAGAAAACTGAAGTATCACAGAGGAACAAAGTATGCCTTATTTTTGGAGTAGCTGTGAAAAATGCAATTTCCCACTCAACCCTTTATAATGACATGAATTGTGGCTGGAATCTGTTTAGCTGCTTCAGTTTCTCCATCCTGATATTGTGCCAGTATCACCTTACTCTGCCGTGCTGGGACACTTGAACGGAACAGACTCACCATTGTCTGTGCTTTTCTCACAAAGGTCAAAATGTCTGCTGTGAAATAAAAGTCTATAGAGAGTGAAGGTATCATCTTCAGATTCCTGGTCTTCATTCTACATTAGAAGCTTTTGTAGAGGCTGCTATTATAACTCAAGAGGAAAAACACACACACACACACACACACACAAGCATACAGTAAACTCTCAGTGCTATCCTTCTACTGTATTGTGTGAATGTAGGTCATTTTATCAGCCTAAGGGCCACTGCTCAGTGGTTACATGTGTTTTCTTTTAACTACAGGATGATTCTTTACAGATATGCAGGCAAATCCCTCAGGGTGCATGGAATACAGGTTATGGCTGGAGTTGTTTATGGAGTGTGGATTGTACCTGTACAGGTTTTTGTAGCGGCTCAGGTCCTCCAGTTCTATAGCCTGGATCTGGTTGTGGTCAAGATGAAGCTCATTGAGACTATCTGGGAGATCTGAAAGACAGACACAACATCAGCACGAGGTTTGATGCTGTGTAATAATTGGCTGGTCATTTTTTTGTGTGTCACCATTTTAGCATTTCTCAATTTCAAGGGATATTTTTGACATTTTATGAAATGCACTTAGTAGCTTTCTTACTTTAAACCAAAATTAACAGGTGAATGTAGTTTTCTTTAAAATCCACTTAAAACCACTAAAAATGTGCTTGAGTCTTTTCTTGAGTCTTTTCTTTGCCTTGTTTCCATCAGTGCTGAGAAGCTGATTAAAATGCTGATTGTATCCATTCCCATTGCAGACAAAAGACAGATTTTAGTGGTTATTAATGGGTTTTCTGACCAGTGGAAAAGGGCTTTAGAAACGATGCCTCTCTCTTTCAGTCAGTGAAATCTGAATCCAACAAGATTAGAACGGGAAAAACTCTGCCTCCCAGCTCCCAAAAGCTCAAAAATCATTAGCACATTATATGTTGTTATATGAAATATAAAAACAAAACATTTTAGTTTTATGGAGGGTTTGGTGTTGGACTGTCTCTTGGTCGGAGGCAGTGATTTCCTGGAGTTTTGTTGTTACCATGCAGTTGCCAGACAACAAGCTGAGACCCTATAATACAGATTAAATAAATAACAAGCTCTATAAAAGTAGTTTCAGTGGTTCAGGTGGACAGACTTTTATTAATCTGTGGACAGGGCCCAGCTAACTGTTCTCCTGTGATATAATAATGAACTGCTTCATATTTACTGTAAGAGATTAATCTTCTCATTAAAGTCTCATCGAGTGTCAAACTTAAACAGGTGTGAAATCTTTATCATAAAAATGTTAGCATTTTAGCCACAGCAAGGAGTAGTTATACCTTTTGGCACCCCGGTCAGTTTGGCCTCTGAAATACGCAGATAATTCAGTTTCAGTCCCTTGAAGGCTCCAGGCTCAAAACCACTGTTCTGGATGGGGTTTGCTCCCATCTCTGCAAAATAAAGGGGAATGTTTGTGGGACATGAAAAATACAGTCCTCTTTAATCTTCATAAACCAATGCCAACCAGCATTATAAAGTGGCAGTGTGGCACAGAATGTAGTCATGGTTTGGTAAAACCATCAGCGTTTCCGACCTATGCAGTTCATGTTGACCAGTCCTGTGAAGGCTCCAGCTTCCACCTTCCTGATGCGGTTCTCGTGGATCCTCATTTCGACCAGAGAGGCGGGCAAGTTCTTGGGGACGGTGGTCAGCAGGTTTTTGGAGAAGTAGAGCTTCTGCATGTGCTTCAGTGGGGCAAATGTCCTAGGGTGAACTTTGGAAATAAGGTTATTCCTCAGAGACAGACCCTGGAGGAATAAAAACAGAGTCCAAATTCAGTAACTAATCTTTGTGAAAACACCAGTAGCATCCAAACAGTCAGAAAACTAGAAAGAAAGAACTTTCTCTCGTATTTTCTGTCTCAATGTGTTGGAGTGAATTAAAACAGATCCAGCAACAGTTAATTTACAGTCCATCAACTAGAGGACTGTCTCTCCACCTAAGCATGGCTGAGAAATGGAGACAGACATAGTCTGAGGTAAACAGAGCTTAATAGAGATGTTATTGTATAATGTCATGTCGGGAGTTTCCTCGACTGCCAGGCTTAATATTGCTCTTGGTCAGCACTCTTAAATGCGGGTCATAAGTGAGCAGAGCCTTTCTGCTGAGAGAGCTTGAATACTCCCATTTGGCCTCAGCCTCAAACTTTAATACAATTAAAGCTCTCAGAGCAAAGGGTGCTGGAGGGATGGAGAAAAAAAAGAAAGGATATGAACCTCTAAATCCCTGAGGAAGCTGAAGGTCGTAATCATATTTCACACTACTGAAGCCAATACAAGCTGAGCTGAATCAGTTGCACATCCTCGGGAGGTGCTGAGCCGACGCTGAGAGTGACAGTTTGAATGTGTGTGTGTGTGTGTGTGTGTCTCTTACGTATAAGTGAGTGAGGCCTTTGAAGTCATTCTCCGTGAGCTCGGTGATACGGTTGTTCTGCAGGTCCAGGAACTTGGTGTCTTGAGGAATATTCTTTGGCACCTCAGTCAGACCTGCAGACCAATAAAAACAAAGAGGAGAATCAAATGCTCCATTAAATGCTTCCATGGGCAACTGTGAACCAACATCAGACTCGCAGGATATCTTAGTCAGACGTAGACTTTGGAAAATAAATAGTCACTGTGTGTTTGAAAACCTCCATCAGGCCCAGAAATTAAACCGGTGACTCCCACACGATCGCAAATGAGCAGTTTGGGGCTGCTGGTCTATTATTTTAATGAGAGGCGGATGTACACACAACCATGGAGGTCACACACACACAGACGGCGAAGCGAGACATTACTAACATTACTGGTTCGTCGCTGACAAAGACACACACACACTCACATGCACAGAATTCCCGTCGCACCAGATGGGGACACCAGATGTTTTCCGTCTGGTTTCTATTAAACAGAAGTCACAAAAGATGTGACTTAAATACCTTCAGCAAAATCACACATCAAATAAAAGTGAGTCAGGGGACTAACACATACAAATACAAGCTGTGTGTGTGTTAAAGTGTGAGTGGTGAGGCTGCAAGAGCATTAGTGTCCTAATTTTGGTTTCCTGGTGAAATTCGCGGTTAACAAAATGACAAGTTCACGAGCATCAAAGCCAAATGCTGTCATGGTCAGGGCTGCTTATAAATATCATTTACCAAGCAATTCTTTCATACAGGCTAAGACTGGGTTGCAACAAATGGACCAGTGCTAGGAAATACACCTGCATTATTCCATTCAGGGATCTCTGGAAAAATGACTCAGCGCACGTACAAACACAGCAACCAGTGATCATTAACAGGACCACATCGCAGGGGCCACGTGGACAAGTGTCTCAGATGTGGTCGGTGGCACAGACTTACCAGGGTGGGCATATCTTCCAACCTCATCTGGACCAAAGCCTGTGATGCAACCAGGTCCAATGGAGAGAGAGCGCCGGTTGTCCCACTGGGATGCAGTGTGCCACCAACCACATCTGACCCAAATGACTCTACCCAGAGCTGTCCATCTAGAGTTATGTTTAGATATATGGCTTTGGCTGCACTGTGCCACACCCTCCACGTCACCACACCGGATCAAAACCCGCAGCAGCTCCCTTTGACGATCTGCTCAAGCCATGTCGACACCGTGCTGAGAGATAGATCTGCTGCAGCGGCTGGAGAAGGTTTTTGGGTTTATGATTTTGCCTTATCCAAGAAATAAAATCAAATTGATAAGCTGTTGGCGAAAAATCAAGTGTCAACCCTGTAAACCAGACTCTGCCTCTATGATTTACTTGTTCCTGGAAGTTATAACAGCTGTTGTGAGAGGATTATGACTCAGAAGGTGCAAAATGTTGATTTGTGTGGTTGGAAATATTAACCTTTCAGTCAACACCTGCAGCGTTGGACTTGCAACCTTTGAATTTGAATCCCTTCCTTCAAACCGATAAACAAACCTGAAAAAAAAACTTTCACCAACACCCAGATTAAGTGCATCCCTCAACTTTCTCCAAACCCTCAAACCAAAGTACTTTCAGTCAGATCTGCCGCAGATCTCAAAGCTTTAACCACAAACTGCCAAAACTAGCACCCTCCGAAACCCCAGGACCCCTCAACACAAATACCCAACAACATGCTGGGATGCGCGCTGAGAGGAGACAGACGCCATTGCCAAAATGCAGCTGTTCCAAATAAGCACTTGACATCTCGGAAATTATACGCTTCCACATTTACCAGCTGCAGAAGGACCAGGGACAGTAAATACATAGAGCTTGTATGATGATTCGACAAAACCATGATGTCTAAACACAGACTTATGAGTTACAATGTGAGGAATCTTTATATCAATAACCGAGACTGGTTCAAGTTTCCTTGGCTCTGTAAGAATAGACATACGAGAATCCTGCACTTATAACATATATATAGTCATGACATTTTATATGGAAACACAACTAAAATTAAGTTCCAGACAGACTGTAAACGCAACCTTGAAATTTATATTTTGACTTTATGTTTTACTGATTTGTGAGGGAAGAGAGTTTTTTTAATCATAATGATAAATATGGGAGATCCTCACATCATCTGACAGGAAATCTATTTTATATCTGTCATGTATTCCTTTTTATTCTCTTTCTCCAAATCCATTTAGACGAACTCAGTCGTCCTCCCACCCTCCTCTCTCCTCTGCTGTCTTGGGTTTCCATTAAACATCCTGTCAGTGTCCCAAAAACAACATGAACCAGCTCCTTAGAGACAGTAAGGACATTATAAACTTTTCATCTCCTGCCATCAAAGTGTCCCTTATTTTCGAATGCTGAGTCTTTTTTTCTCTGCCTTTCTTTAACTTCCTCCTTCTCACTCTTGATCTCTTTTTTTGCCTTATTTTCTCCTCCTCTTCACCGGTTCTCCCTTCCTCTCCCACCCAGTATCCACACAGTCTGGAACACAAAATCCCTCAAAGAGATGCTTTCCCTTGTGAAAATACACCAGCATTATCCCGAGGGAGAGACTCCTCCCTTAGATAATACACCAAAGAGGGCCGGTGTGTGTGTGTGTGTGTGTGTGTGTGTGTGTGTGTGTGTGTGTGTGTGTCTGGGGGGGGGGGGTTATTCTGTGGAGCTGTGAAAGTCACACAAAGTCATGCTCCCTCACCCACTGTCATTCTACTCATTTGTTTTCCTTGCTGAACTTCCTGTCAGACACACACACTGCGAAATGATGACAAGGCATAACAAACGTGCAACACACACACACACACACACACACAGACACACTCACTGACCGAGGTCAGAGCACTGGACGACCCGGAGGTGACAGTGGCAGCCGAAGGGGCACATGTGCACGTCCGGGGGGAAGACCTCCTCCACGGCTGAACCTTCTTCCTCATCCCTCATCATCTCCATCAGCTTGCCGCTGTCCAGATTGTCCATTGCAAAATCCCAGAAGCCTTTCTGCTCGAAGGGCAAGGCCGAGGAGGCGGGGAGCAGCCGAGCCACGCATAGCAACAGCAGGAGGGAGCAATGTGGCAACATGTTTAACTTACACACCTGAGAAAACAGAGGGAGAAGGGAGAGCAGCATTAGTTTTACTGTGAACACTAACGGTTTATCACACACACCATGTGGAGTGAATGCAAACTAATTGGCCCTGTAATAAATCCAACATCACTGAAGGTTCAAATGTTTGAAATGTTTCAGAGATATTGCATCAACTGTGTGATCAATTTGGAAGCTGTAGTATGTTTGAGATGTTTTTCATTATTATTAATATTATGTCCACTCGGTTTCAGTAAGAGAAGACAGGGATATGTGAATGGAATATTTTTTAAATGAGAGTAAAAAAATAGATTCATTGCGTGAGGGATGTTGTATTGTGCTAATGGCTGAATAGCTAAGTGTCCAGAATCGTTAAAAGCTGAGAGAGCCACAACAACCATGGGGCAGGTTGTATTCTATCAGCATAGAAGTAGTCGTGATCTTCAGGACAAAAGATCATGTTGCCATGGGTCGTCTGTTCAGTGCACGCACTGAATGTAATGGGAACATGGAGACACCTACATAATGCAGAGAGGGCCGGTGTGTGTGTGTGTGTGTGTGTGTGTGTGTGGTCTGGGTATTGTGTTGGGAGCTAAATATGTTTACACAGTCACATTAGGGGGTTTTTGATATTATATTCCTTGTGGGGATAAAAAGCAACTCCCCATAACATTACGTGTGTGTGTGTGTGTGTGTGTGTGTGTGTGTGTGTGTGTCTGGAGTTCAACAGGCAACATCAACACAGCAACATTCTCCTGACAGGTTCATCCAACCACAGGCCACAGATAGCAGTCGGTGCTAAATGGACATTGAAATATTATGAAATGGTCTGCTTATCCTTAATTACAAAGCTCCAGTGTTTACACCACACCTTACAGGCATGCTGAGCAGGAGCTGCAGGCTGGTGAGGAGAGGAGCTCTCATTTCCTTCAGGGCAGACCTGCCAGAATTCGACTCTGGGAACCAAAGTCACTTAAAACCACACTGACAAAATGTCACTGTCTGCTTCCTGCTCACCACGTCGGTTCCCAGGAGAGCGAGTCTCTTCTCACTGACCAATTGGATGGTGCAGAAGACATCACCTCAGTGCTGGAAAACTTTATTCCTGCCACCCAACACTCAAACAAAGCCACCATTCATTTAGAGGGGTGTGCAAGTGTGTATGTGTGTTCAAGTGAGTATGCATGTCATGAAACCAAAATTCCATTAGGTCATAGCTGTGCACACACTCACTGCTAATTGAGGTCACCAGACATGTAAGCATGTGTCAGTTTGATTGCTTTATCCTGCCTGCACTGACCTAACTAACGCCACAGCGCAGCCACTCTGCCTCAAATCTAATAGAAATACTCATTATTACCGGGCCGATAGATCCCTACAGCAGGAAAGTGTGACCCTTGACCTGAAGCTAATCCTATAAAATAAAACCCAGTCCTTTGCTGGACCCTGGGGTGATTTAAAACCCTATAATCTGTAACCTTTGTGTGATAATTCCTTATTGTTTCCCTAATTTAGTAATCCTGCAGAGGGGTGAAAAGTCCTGATGTCTGTGGGTCGTGTAGTTTAGTTTTCAGATTTTAATTGAAAGCAAGAGGAAAGCAAATTTTGGCTTTCAACATCATCAGGACCAAGAGATCAATGGACATCAAGAGAGGAGATCATAGAACAAGAGAGCAAGAAAAGAAAAGGAAGAAGGCCACTTCATCTTTTTGTGTGTTGTTGCTCAATAATCTTAATCCTCTTCTTCATCTACATGTGACACCGTTCAAACATTTGCTTGATCTTTGCCCCCGATATTTCATTTAACGTCCCAGGATATTTCTCTTAGCACTGGGCGTTCACGAGACTTGGTGGTGGCCCTACAAAGGAGATCGCAATAATAAAAGCTCATGAGGGGCTTCAGGGGCTTGGAGAAAATTCTTCCCATTCCATGTTTCATAAGAAAAAAGTTTTCAAAACCGATACTGATCCTTTAAATTATAAACGTAAAGCTGCAACAAAAACACTTGAAATCCAAGAATGTGGTCAGATACATCTCATCACAGCGGTGGGTGATGAATTCACATCACATGCTTATCGATTCAGCTTCAGCACTTTCCGGCCACATTCATGACCTCGCACATAAACACGTTTTTCCTTTTCACTCCATGAAAAGAAATGAAAAATATTATTTAGGGGCATTAAAACATGTGAAACGAGGACATTGTGCATATTGGACTTGGACAGGAAGAATGAATAACTGGCCCCTGCAGTCTGCTCCCTGCAATAAAAATAGCTGCCAAATTATACCATTTTGCAGAAAATAAAAAACCCCGCTGGCCTTGGCTAGGCCAGAAGAATGCAGCCAAAAAGGACACAGCCAGGGCAACACAAAGTCAGCATCACACAATGACAAAACACACAAAAGCACACCGAGTCGCACAAAAGAGCTGGAGCTGGAGCATTCACAGGAGGACACAGCCAGACATATTTAAACACCTACAATTTCTGCATCTTTTGCCGTGCAGCATTATGGGAGGTATAACAAGTATATATTGTAAATCTAGGAGTGTGACACCCATGCTTTAATCTGCGGAGACATTTTTCATCGGTCAAACCAATGATTTGTCTGCCATTTGTAGAGATGCGGTAGCGGATGGAGATGTGCACACAGCAAAAAAAAAAACAGACTATCATCATCCTGGATTGACATGTAGCTCCACTGTAAACACAACATGACGATAAGACTAAACTACATCCCACAATCAGGCAGCCTCGTCGGCTGTAATAACCATTTTTAACTGGTGTGTATGAATTCCTTTCCTCTTCCTCAACTGTGAGCCATCAAACATCCGGCCTGAGATGAAAACAGACCAAAGGCCAAGAGTGGTGTGTGTTTGTGTGTGTGTGTGTGTGTGTGTGTGTTTGTGTGTGTGTGTGTGTGTGTGTGTGTGTGTGTGTGTGTGTGTGTGTGTGTGTGAGAGAGAAACAGACAGACAGACAGACAAACAATTGTGCCGGTAGAGAAAGATTAAGCAGCTAAAGATACAGCAACAACTGCATCCCAGGTACAAAGAAGCAGGACTGTCTGCGGTGCTATGCCTGCTGCAATATAACCACAGGTATGTTGATATCCCCATAAACAAACATCGGCCTGTTATTAAGGGCTTATGTTAAAGAAGAGTTCTGAGTTATTGCTCAGCATCAGTGTCTGACCTCACTAAAGCTCCTGAATGGGAACAAATCCCTGCAACTAGACTGGAACAACTCATGTGAGAAGCCTGTCTCGAAGCGTGGAGGCTGTTGTAGCAGCGCAGTAATGTCATGGAATTGAAATTACATGTTCACGTATGGTTGGGTGTAACTTTCACGTGTCCACATACTTTTGGTCATATGGTCTTATTGAAATGGAGCCTTATCTTTTCTCTACAGCAATGTTTTACTTCTGGGAGGGAATTCCCCTGTTTGAGTCAAAGGTGTGTGTGTGTGTGCGCGCACACACACACACACACACACATACACACACACACACACACACACACACACACACACACACACACACACACACACACACACAGGCTTGTGCATCCTTGTTACAACTTTGCAGCCTAATCAAAACCTTATCTTAAACTTAACCTCAACCAATTCATACTTAACCTTAACTTACCCACAATTCACATCAACCAATCACACACACCTTCACACACAGATAATATGACTGTCTGACTGTCTAAATGTGGTTGAAGCTGTCTAAACAGGCGGCAGAAGACCGACACTTCTGTGAGAATACCAGTGGTTTAACTGTTGGATTTGAAAGGTGAAGATGGGATTAGGTGAGAAAGAGAGAGCATCAGAGAGGATATGAGAGGATTTAGAAACGTACCTATGGATATATAAATATTGGTCGATGATAAAAAGGAGGAGTTGTGGGCCCAAGTTGGCGAACGACCCGCCCTCTACGAGGAGATCATTTGTTTGAGTTTCCCACACTGGGCGTCTGAGATTAGCTTTACATTTCCTATACGCTCTATCCATCAAGTGCCGGTTATACTTGTCAGCTCTCACTTCCACCGCAATTACTCTGACTTGGGTTCCCACGAGGTGACCTTTGCCCCTGTCAAGCTAAACAAACATGTATTTAAACTATATGTACGCTGTTTGTTCTCCCATGACCACAGTGGAGAGGAAGGCGTTCACATTTACATCCCACCAAGTCAGACATTTCGTTTTATTCTGACTCGTGAATTGCTGCCACCTTTCTTCTCTGGGCGGAAAGTTTTACGACTGTGAAATCTTCAAGACTGAGTCTGCACACAACCCCATATTATGACTGCTCAGAGCTGCTCTTCCTGTCTGCGTCTCTGAATGTTGAACGCCATGAACTCTCAACGCCGGAGGTGCCAAAATCCCTCACAGTATTGATCAAGGCATCAAACGAGGGGTGTGTTGGCAGTTAAGGTGGAGCAGAGACTTCACCAAAAATGGCAGCTGGAGCCACGACGCTGGTTTATTGGCAGCCGCCACGTCAACAGTCAGTGTCGATTACAATCGCGCTGTGGCTAAAAAATGAGTTGCTGACTGAGCACATGATGTTTGACAGTGTTGTCTTGGGGAGAATAAATCTAATTATGGCTGGAGTCGCTTTGTGGGATATTCATTTGTTTTCAGAGAGAGAGTTTTGGGTTTTTTCTCTCCAACCCATCGTGTTATTTCTGTAGCAGGATCCAGGCTTCAATAAACTCTGACCCCGAAAGAAACAAACAAATGTAAAACCCACACAAATGTTTACTTGTGGGAATGTGAGCTGGTCTACACACACACACACACACACACACACACACACACACACACACATGAACCATATGTGTTTTAGTTTGAAAATCTGACATTGAACTCCAGAATGATCTGTTCATTTTCTAACCTCCCTCATTTCTTAATGCCTGTTCTCCTTCACTCCACACATACACACACAAAACCCAAATCCATGTACTCCTCAGACACACGGGCTGTTAGTGCTAGGCGTGTCCGGCAGCAGCGTTCGGGTGGAGTTAACTGCCCCGGCGGCTGTAATTTGGTGACTGCTATCCCTAAAAAAAGGAACAGTTTGGCAGCTTCTCTGTTACCGCCGAGCTTGGATGTGGTGGCGAGCAGCTCAACGCTGCAGAGACGAAGACCGACCAGAGAAGGGCAGAGAGCAGAGCAGAGTAAACGACACAACAAAATAAAATAAAAAGTGTAAAATCCGTCAACAGCAGGGGGGACAGCTGACCTGAGCACCCATGCCTGTGGGCAAATGAGCCTCATGCACAGTATGTGAAGAATTCCACAGTCTGAGCCAGTTCTAAGTGGGCTATGAATAGAGACTATAAACAATGGGCTGCTGTTTGAAAAAGCCGAAAAGGAACAATCAGCAAATTCTGCTCTCAGAATATGGCAAAAGAGCACTTATTTACCAATTACAAAAAGTCCACCAAAGACATAGGATCAATTTAGCCCTGATCAGTGGGGGGTAGACAGAGAGGAAGACAGGGGAACTGCAAGCTTGAAGTTAGACAGAGAGAGAGAGAATGAAAATAAATGTTGAGTAAGACATGTGGATGGATGTTGAGATAGACGTATGGATGATGGAAAGACAAGCAGCGAGGAGCAGGTGTAAGGTGGGCAACCCACCCGCTGGCTAATAGGCAGTCAGGCTGGAAGGTCAGGAAACAGACAGATTGAAACCATCATTTTGACTGTCTGACCACGGACTCCACAGTCAGACTGACAATGTTTGCTCTGTCTCTGCACGGTAATAAGAACCTTTATTTATCCAGCACTTTTCAAAATGACCACGACAACTTCAAAACAAGCAGATCATAAAAAATCAAAAAGCAAATAAATGTAATAAACAAGTTAAACACACTGTTATAACAGGCTAATTAAACATGGAGGAAGTCAGCAGCACAGGATACAAAGGGGCCACAGAACTGAAGGACAGTATACTGTCTGTATCATATAATGGGAGAAAATAAAAGATAGTGAGACAAATGATAATAATCTTCCTCTCAGATAAAGTTTCCCAGGCCACAGTTCTCTCAACACATTTCGATATGCAGCCTGTGTACACAGATGGCTGACTGAGGGCAGAGCAGACCTGCTGTGTACCAGAATGGGTTGATTGGCACGTTTCACTATAATTATTCTGCCTAAATCATGAGGAACATAGGGACGGACGTAAAACGGCTGCTCTATAAATGCTAAGAGTCACATCTATAGAGGCTGCTGGGAGAATAAACCATCGCACTGGTGGCTGGATACACTGAGAGCAAAGTAAAGTTGGATTTGATCGTTATCTCATCCTCTAATGATTTGGGACTTTGGGCGCCATCTAGTGTCAGTCTGCAGTAAGAGCTGCCATGTCCCTCTGCATCACAAGGGCCATGGAGCTGATGGAGCAGGTTGTGTCAGTGAGAAAGATTATATGGATGAGGTTTTGTAATACAGGAGGGACATTCATCATAGATATGAGTATTTTGGTACATACTATATGAAAATAACATCACAATTCAAACTGAAACACAAAGGTTGACAACATATATCTAAGCAAAGTACAAAAAAATGTGGAGAGAGCCTATATAGCAAATTATAGAAATTTAAAAAAAAAAAGCTTTGGCAACCTTTGTTCTGAATTTGTTTTATTTCACTACAAAATTCCAGTAAAATGAGAGTTTATAGAGAGCACATTAACTTTACCACAACAATTTTCCCCATTGGCCTAAAATTTGTAATTTTCTCAAGTCAAATCAGCCTTAAAGAGTACGATTATATTATAGACGATAAAAAAATTCATATATAAACTCCCCTACCTTTTGGATAGAAAAAACAGATAAATTAATTCCAAAGTGGTTGAAGAGTGTTTTCTCCCTCAATTATCCTGGAGATTAAAAAAAAAGAAATGTTGTCCTATCTGTTCATCACATTTAGGGATGACTGCAGTATTTCCCCTGTGCTCCTCTGACGTCCAGTCGCCACCGTGTGCCACAGAGAAGCGTGTCAGGCAGCTGTGTGTGCGCTCCGGCCCAACCCGAGGAAATGACTAGGAGCTGGGGGGGTCAAGCCCATAAAGTTAACAAGCCTGCCTCCTCTCCCTCTCGCCCCCTTTTTTTGGGTAGAGAGGAAAGAGGTGGGAGGAGGAGGGAGCAGCCTGAGCGCATCTGTGCTGTTATAGTCCCTAGACTGGTTGTTTTATAATTAAGATATTAGCAGTTTTCTGGTGATAATTACACAAAGACAATATGCACATGTCATAGAAAACTCAACAATATTATAGGAGTGACAAAGTAAGATAATTTAACATACTACGTTATCTTAAGGTGCAGGGGGGTGAACAAACAAAAAATGAATTCCTCAAAAAATCTGCCATAAAATGTAATATACCTCTATTCTGACCGTGTGAAATGAGAGGACATCGTGGTGCACAAGTATATTTGTGGTGAGCTGATTTCATTATATTACGGGGTAATTTATTCCCATCACAGTTTTGGTTCTCAGTGAAGATAAAAGAGATCATGCACGTTATTTAAACTTTATGTCTGAGGTCTGTAATTTGCACGTTTAAATGCTCTCAAAGACAATTTAGATAAAGACATCATAAAGACATGGAATCATCTGAAACAGTTCAGAGCGACTCCACTGCAGTTGAATACACTAGCATCGTGAGGGGAAACCAGTGTGGCTCTGATAGTGAAATATTGCAAAAATCAGTTTCTGTTCAAATTAAAACATCTTTTCTTCAGAGAGGTTATGGAGGTGAAATATATACTGACATAGTTCTATTTTTATAAAAGTATTGATGGCATATATTTCTTTTACATTTTTACAAAATTACTTTTTTCTATCACTGTTGGTCTGTATATAAAAAAACTCTAAGGTCAAACTTGTAGGAAGATTTTCTCAATAAAAGCCTCTCTGTCAGAGTTTTTTTCATCTTGTTCAGTGTAAAGGATGTTTGCTGAGTCGTATTTATTTTTTTCAACCACTCTTTGCTTGCATAACCCAGAGTTTCACATTTGTCTCTGATTAGTAGACTAGTGGGAGAGTACATGGTGATATTATCAAGCTCCACCAAGAAATCATGAAGCAAATGTATTTCAAGGACTGTGATTATAAAACGTATGATTTTGTGTCTTCGCCTAGTTCTCTATTAAATTTTGTTTTGGCGTAGATCAAGTGTTCCTCCTCACCGACTCTCTGATTTCCTCACAGTGTTGCCAGCACCCAGAGCAAGGCAATAAGTTTGGCGAGCCACAACCATCTGGGAACCTTTCTGATCCAATGCAGACTCACAAACACAGTCGTCTATTATCCCTGAGCTTTGCAGAAGTAGGACTGCGGTGCATTCAAATCCTGAAAACTGTTCCCCATCAGGTGGATGATGAGACTCACAGTCAGTTTAGGAACTGACATTTCACTTTGGGTGCAGTGTGCACAGTGGTAGAAGAGGCATGCAGACCAGATCAGTGCCCTGGAGTGTTGGCCAGGGATACTATTTTGATAACGCTGTAGATAGCATTCCTCCTTTCTAAGCTTCCCCTCTTTCTCCTGCCTTGTAGATTGAGTGTTACTCTTTGTTTCTCACCCTTTCATTCTCTCTCTCTCTCCCCATCTCACACTCTCTCTATCGTCCTCTCTGTCGTTCTCTTGCTCCCTCACTGTGGTTCAGTTGATTATGGTGTTGGTCTGGAGCTCCAGGGCTTGGCATCCAAATTAAACTTTTTTGTCCTACGAGTGTTTTCAAATTAAGTGTCTCCAGAGATTAGCACACCCACTCGTTAGCTCTTGCGTAGGTGCTGCCTTGCGTGCATGTGCCTTTGTGTGCAGGAGAACCAAGAATAATATTGACTAAACTGTTTTTGGGGGGTGTTTTTATTTGTTAATTTTTCTATTCCAAACTTAAAGTTTATTTCAAATTGAGTTTTCTTTTTCATATCTTTATTCAAGAGTGTGGTCTTTTAGTTCAAGAGCAGAACTAATTGATTTCATCTTCAGATTCTATTGGTTTCGCACAAAACCCAGCGCTTGTACTTAAATGTGCCCAGCTTGTGCTCACACTGTGCGCTTGCACTCAGATATTTAGCTTAGACCGATTTCCTGTACTCTCCTTCTCTTTGTGCTTATGCTGCTTCTGTGCGCTTGTGAAACATCTCCGCTATATTTCTCCTCTGCTCTTCAATCCTTTTCTTCTGCATTTGGATTGCAGGGGGGTGGGGGGTGCCTGGTTAAAGTACCTACTCCTATGGGAGTCTCCAAGAAGTAAAGCTAACACACAAATACAAGAAGGGAGTGTCCATTTCATTCTATGGTTGGAGAATATTGACGAAAAGCAGAGATGTCACTAATGCACACAAGTAGCATGAGCACGGGGAGAAGAGCTCAAGCTCCGAAGTGAAGAGCAGAAGCTGGAGTGAAGGAAATCTTTCTGAGATGCAAAATATCTCAGTGTAACCACACATTTGAGTACAAGCAGAGCAAATCTAAGCTATTTGAGTGCAAGCGCAGGGTTTGTGGTGAGAGCATTTCAAAGTCTAAACATGAAATCAATAGATCCCGCTCTCAAACTGGAAGACCTCGCTCTTGCATCAATTGACTGAAACCCCCCACAATTCCATGCTCATAAATGTTGCTTATCATCAAATATGAGCTCATCATGATCCAGAATAGTTGATCCTTCAGAATGGAACCCATTCTCATGTTCTAGCAAAGAAACTGTCCTCACTCTCCTCACAGTCGTCCTCTTCATCCTCGCCTGGCTTTATCTCATCAGGAAAGGAATTCTTTGCCTGTTTTTCTCTGTGTGTGTTCTGGTGCATTTTATTTTATCAGCCAGCACTTCCCCCCCATCCTCCAATAACAAACACAGGAAGCTGCTGTCGCCGGGTAGAACAGAACAGTGCATGAGAGAAGAGAAGCACTGCACTGCTCTATAGTCCCCTCACAAGCAGACTCCGGCCTCAGCTCGACAGGATGCAGGTTTACCACTTGATCATATCACACGCAGGGTGATGGATGGCACAGAAGTGGCAAACCTGTTGTGACTGGCCACGGAGGAATTTTTCTTGAGAGATACAAGATCATTTCAAAAGAATCCATTCGTGCAACAATACAAAGATGGGATTATGCAAAAATAAAAAAGAGCTGATGCAATTTGATCCTATTTTGGGCGAAGTTTGTGCTCTTCTTGTACGTGCAGGAGCTGCAGTATAAATACGAAAGAGTAGTTTCTTAGACAGTAATGTGCTGTTTGCAAAATGACTGTACAATTATGGAGAAGGAAGACTGCACCACATGCACAGGACGGAGAGCAGAAATCCAACATGTGATTACACGCCCAGACAGAGAGAGTGAAAAGTATAAATACATTTGTGTGCGTCTGTTCATGCTACATATTCAGACCATGCACTCACTGTGTTCTCAATAACTGTGTCAGCTACCGGCCTTTCAATACACCAGCTCCATTGTTACTCACTTATCTACCTCGCTCGGCCTCAGCCCTCCTCCCTCCGTTCCTCTCTCTGAGTGTGTTTGCAACCACATGTCTGCAGGGGACCTTCTGTTCTTCATTTAGAGCCGCACAAACACAGCTCTCTGTTGAAACCTTATACCTGGAGCCTGAGAACACGGCAAGTGCACGGGCTGCAAATTACGACTTCATCCAGTCAATGCGACTCAACATTTGATCATTTTAATTGCTCTGAGTGATATACTGCAAAGTGTGTTGTGTCTTTGCACGGCTGGGTTCACAAATTAAAGAGGCTCACCAAAAATATTGTTTGTTATTCTTTTTTTTGTCTCTGCGTGGAGACTGTGAGTACACGTATCATTTTTGATGCAGCATGAATTGCGGGAAGGCAGTTTAATCAAGTTGTCTACTTGTCAAGTTCACTTCAGGGCCTTCAGCTGAATTATTGATGTTAACGCAGGGATGAGAGGAATAAAAACGAAAGAGTTTAATGGAGAGTGGTTTCAGAAATCAACACCAGAGAGTGCAACAGGTTTTCAACTGATCACTGAGCTCAGAGCATCTCTAGAGGCTCCAAGATCATAGACTTGTTGAGACTAAAGAACTGTGTGTTGTTTCCATGTAGGAGGAAACAGAAACCATGAGGCAAGGGACAAACAGCAAGAAAGATGGACATTGAGATACAGTATTGGCAATAGATGCACAGAGAGAGAACATTGAGATCTGGGAAGTGGCTTGGTTAACGAGGCTGGCAGGGCACCAGAGCTCCAGTGGCTCTTGTGCCAAAATGGGGGGGGGGACCCCAGCTCTGAATGTGCTCCGCTCTCTGCCTTCACCTTCTCTGTTTTAAATCTCCTTCCCTCTCTGTCTTCCAACCACATCCAACTCAACTAGATCATCTTTCGCTGATGCTTTCTGAGAACAATCGCAGTACTGTGACTTAAAATTCAGCGTGTTGTTTGTCCCCTACAGCTCCACCCTGCCCCAACAGGTTTGTCAGCTTTTTTCCCCTGACTCCCCTACAGCTGACCCCAGTAATGTGCTGCCCCACTACTCCCATGCACATATACATACATACATAGGTCCCAATTACTGCACACACTCTCACTAAGTGAATGACGTCATCTGTGCATGTGTGGAGGCTCTGACTTGGCCTCGCTCACAGTCACAGTGACCTTATGTGTTTTTCCCGAGCGGCTGTTTGTAGATGTTTATGTTGAAGCCCATTGGGTGATAGAGAACCTGCACAATGTTTATGTTTTCCTTTCTAATGGGCTCCCCGGGATCACACTGTGTCACCAGATATTTTCTCGCTCTCGTCGGGACCCCCACGCTGCAGTCCCAACATTTCCCATGTCACATCCAAACACCCCCTTTGATACAGAGGCTCTTCCTGCTGCAGACTCAGACTGGAGACATGGCCTAATCCTCCTCCGTCAACATATTCAAGTATCACACACTTTAATAAAGAGAATGAAAACAGAGTCAAACCTGTGTTTTGAGCGGATCCAGATTCCACTGTAATCTATTATCCCTTTTAAACAACCGAGACAATTTTACATAATCAGTTAAATGACTGTGTAAATTACACATTGGTTTTAATATGGAGCAAAACATTACAGTTATTTCCATAATCACAGATGAGAAGCGAGAGAAAAAGATGGGTTTGGTGTTGGTAAAATGAAAGGAGTTCTTGCTGACTAAGCAAACTACATGATTTTTCTGCAAATAGCTCCTGATTTTAGAACGATTATAATGAGAGGAGCAGTGGAGGGAAAGGACCGAAAACCCTGATGATAATGCATGTATTTATTTTTAGTTTGTGTATCTGTGTGGTCTGGTGGTCAGATGTGTGCTCCTGCTGCAGCTACAGGACCAGTCCCTGGCCCTGAATCAGACAGGAGAAGGTATTTGGTGGAATCTTCTCCATTTCCAGTGGATTATTTTCCAAGTGGACCGAAGCCAAGGTCGAGCCGGAGTTATGAGGATGGCACACTCCCCACCGCTTCACCTGCCTGGGAGCACAACACACAAACACTTGAATTTAGATATAAGTCATACTGAATTCTATATATCTAATGGACACTTGTACCCTATAGGAGCTACTTGTGTATAGTTCTTTTAAATTCACATAGTCAACCAGATGTAAGACCTGAACATTATATCTTCTGATTGAAAATACATGAAAAGAGATAGAGAAAGAATATGAAGACAGCAAAAGTAATGGATAAATTGCTAATCTAAAATAAGAAAATTAATTAATAGTTATTGTTAAAGTTAAATGATTAGGTGCAAAAAGTAGTTGACAAAGAATAAAACATCCAAATCCCATCTCTCCACTTGTCACACATGAAAGGCAAGCGGAAAATGTCTGGAAAATTGGGTCATGTCTGAAAACAGTTTGTTTCTTTGAACGACTCTTCTTCTTTATTCTTTCAGTGAAGTTACAGCTTTGAAATATGTACATGATACAGGGATTCCAGGTTGTCTTTCCAAAGAAAACAAAGGGTGATTCTACTTTTTAA
Source organism: Paralichthys olivaceus (assembly GCF_024713975.1). Lineage (NCBI taxonomy): Eukaryota > Metazoa > Chordata > Actinopteri > Pleuronectiformes > Paralichthyidae > Paralichthys > Paralichthys olivaceus. The sequence continues at coordinate 16,923,535 of NC_091098.1, read as the reverse complement.
AATAATCACTGGGTCTTTGAAACAGGAATGAGACAAGACTTTCAGAGCGGTTCTTAGGTCACTTCTCTGCAGTGGTGTGCTGACGGATGTTGGCCAAGTTTTTTGTTTGAAGTACACGCATCGAGTTGGGCTGCTGACCACAATAACAAACTCAAGGTCATGGACATCGTAATTGCTGCTTTGTTTACCATTATGTGTGATGAATATGCTAGAATTTGCTTAGAATCATTTCCAAAGGGAGCCTCACTTGCAGAGCTAAAGGACAAAATTTCACTTCAGTCCTTAACACTAAATTGACAGTAGTTGTGATTCTACCTGATCTGGTTGTTGTCCAGTCTGAGCACCTGCAGGTTCTTAAACCGCCGCACACAGTGAGGGACTTCCTGCAGGCGATTGTTGTCCAACAGGAGCTCACCCAGGGAGCGGTAGGTTCCAACAAAGGACAGTTGCTCTATACCCTCGTTGCTCAATACATTGTGGGATAACTGGAGGGATCGTAGCCCGGGCCGCAGGTGGCGGAATGCAAAGGTGGGGATGTGCCTGATGTCGTTGTGTTGGACGTTCAGTTTGTGGAGAGGACGAGGCAGATTCATAGGGACAGAGGTGAACTGGTTGTAGGACAGGTCCAAGGTTTCCAGGGACCTGAGGAGAAAAAACACACTGAATAATCATGATTGTCAGAGAAGTACGAGAAGACCTCTTACTGTCAGTAAGGGATGGAGGCAGGAGTGCATAGTGGGAGTCTAAGACACGTGGGAGACATGGGGAGCAGTGGGGGAGAACATAATGGGGCCTGGTAAAGGGTATGCAAATGTTTAGTTAGTGCGAATAAGACTGAACACTCATGGAGAGAGGAGCACATCTCAGTGGTCTGGGGCAGAGATGCAGCACAGAGCTTCAGTGTTCTCATTGGAAGACACAGCTGTTGTGAGTTTGCGGTACAGCTCACAGCAGGAGATGGACCTCATTTCCTGTTCTTTCCACCTTTTCACAGACCAGACCCAACAGCCAATGAACTCAGAGCATCGTCAGGAGGCCAGCCAACGACCACGCAGTGGAGTGAAATCAAGAGTGGAGGATCACAGACGCTTACACTGGCATGTGACTGACTGACGTTCAGTGCCTCAGCATTTCTGCTGCTAAGTGTCTTACGGTAAGACCTCTGCATTAACTCTCAACCCTTGAACTTTGCAATGCCCAGGATGCACTGCTGTTTTTACCCCATAAGAGGATGTACAACAATGCCAAGGAATTACAATCCCTGAATTGACCAAAATATTATTATACCATGCAAACAATTCAGTCCATGGACATGTTTTTCAACCATACCCATGACATTTTGAATGACAATGAACAGTTGATTTCATTTCACTGAACCAACAAAGGGTCCAACAAAGAACCAATTTTTGCTGATGTTCTTCAGGGCACCCTTCATGAACCATCAAATGGTTATTTGACACATGCTTGGGGGTTCCTTATACAACTGTATGCAGAAATGGTTCTTTAAACAACCTCTGGCTAAAAGGTTAGCATCATTTCAAACAACTTTTTTTGGCTCCAGGTAGCACCTTTATTTTTCTGTGTGTGTATGAATTAATTTCAGATAATTGGTCTGTGTTGCAGGAAAGGTCATGGTTTGCATTGGTCGTTCCTCCCTCAGTTACAGTGAACAAGGTCCAGTGTGGAGGTTAGTTACCTCTCTGCTTGACGGTGGTGTAATAAAACATCACCTCAACATAAAACATCACGGGTGGAGACACAGGGGAAAGAGCACAACGGCGGATTGAACTCAAAATACACTTGAGCCAACACTCACTCACTGCACAGCAGGCCTTTTGTGTAACTTACACATTTTGTGGCAGTTATGGATTCCTGTGAAAAATGTGTTTCTGCTTGAAAATTTAAACCCCAACATATATCACTTGATCCGTCCTCCGTGCTGGTTGGCTGGTGTTGATTTGTGCTCCCCTTCTTTGCCAGGAAGCTCAGAGGCAGTCCGCTCAGAGCTCCACATGGTAATGATGAGGTATTAATGAGGGACACACAGTCCTCTCCTCTCAGAGGACCCCACCCTCTACACCCCCACCCACTGTCTCACTCACTCTCACACACACACACGGAACATGTTATGACAATTAGATGATGTGTGAATATCAAACTAACAAACAAGCCTCGACACAATCTATTTCCAGGATTCATTTATAAGTTCATCTCTGAAATATTCATAGCGAAGCAAAAAAGCTATCACACAAAATCCAAAGTTTATTGCGTGCATGAATTTGTGTGTGTGTCCATGTTTAAGTGCAAAGCGCAGCCAGGAGTAATCAAACTGCTCTGCTTATCCTAAGGATGTTGGGTTCTAACAGGAACCAGCTCACAGGGATTATACACACTTTGGGAACCAAACCAGGATAGGTGGTGTAGCCAGGCGGAGCAGCTGCGCCAAGCCGGGTGCACAGACCAAGACTTGATTTAAATAATGGTTTGATGGATGGATGATGGCAGAGTAAGGGTTTAGCTATATTGTGTCATTATGGTGCAAGCTTCTGTGCACACTGAATGTATTAACATAGATTGATGTGTGGTATTTTTGGCCGTCACATCTGTTTAATACAGACTGAAGCACATTTGGATTAATTTGTACACTGAATATGACTGTGGCTGTACTTAGTGAATGGTGTTCGCCCACTGTGAGTTTACTTCTATGTCTAGTGCACATAAATCAATGTCACATTTAAATGTTAACTGAATTACCAAGAGGTTTTCACATGTGTGTGTTGCTTCATCTTTGTGTGGTGGTGGGCTTGTTATGCCACGTTAGCTTATTGCGAAAACCAATTTGTGGTGATCTGAAGATAAAAGAGCTTTCATTACATGTCCTGTCAGGCTCCGACACGTCATGACGCAACAGAGCTTTGATGTGATAAGTGAACCTGTGCCTCCATGCAGTCAGTGTGAGCCTGCAGCGATGCTAAATCTAACCACAGATCCTTTTCAACAACTGCCTCTCAGTCAAAATGGCATGGATGAAAATTTAAGGAATATATTTCTATATAAAATTCAATCAGCATGTAATCACTTTCAGTTTAAACATAAAGTCAAACAAATTAAGACAGTTTCTGTGTCAATTGTCAATTAATTCAGCCACCACAGTTTTACTGTTTTCTTTTTTTTAGTTATTGACACATGTTAAATTGTATAACACGCAAAGTATAAGCCAGATCACACTTTCCAATAAAAATGTCAAATCAAAACTAATTGAAAACATATAACCCGCAAAATATTATTATTATGGACATTTGGGATGACTGACTATGCAATTGTTTATGTTGCTTTCATCAGTGAAAGTAACTTGAAACGTGGTTCTGGGGGCTGGCAGCAATGATGTGATCATGATTCAATTTTGAGCAAATGCAGAGAAATTTAACAGATATTTGAGCTGACAGCTTCATAAAAAGATGGGAAGTGTGTGTGTGTGTGTGTGTGTGTTTGTGTTTGACAATGAAAGAAAGACATGTTGGCTCTTGGTGCAAAATCATGCTACTGCAGATGTGGATTCCCTTACAATCATCTACTAGACACATGCACAGGGATGCACAAATGTTAATAGAGGTGAGAGAAGTACTCAGGGCCTTTGGTAAAAAGTATAAAAGTACGTGAGTGTTATCCTCAAGTATTTTTGAAAGTACATGCATTAAAAACTGTGGTTGTATGCCCTCATCATCATACATCATACATGAGGTCACCGTGACCAACCGAAATCTAATCAGTTAATCTTTCAGTCCAAGTGAAAACTGGTCAAAATTTGAAAAAATTCCCTAAAGGCAGACTTGGCATATCAAGATGCGAGAAACATGTTTTTTGAGACCATCATGACCTGTAACCACACAAATCTAATGAGTTCTTCCATGGGGCCAAGTGAACATTTGTCGAAAATTTGAAAAAATGTCCTCAAGGAGTTTTTGAGATTATTGGGTTCACAAGAATGGGACAGATGGCCGGACGACCTGAAAACATAATGTTCTGGGTACAAAAACATGGCTACTGGAAACCAGAAAATAAACATATCTTAGCTGAACTATGAGGCTGTAATACACAAAGTGATCACAGTTTACATGCAGTTATAATGAGGTGAGGTGCTGCATGAGACAGATCCAGGGTCCAAGCTGCTCTCCCCAGATCCCTGTAACCTCCAGTATATCCTCCACTCGTACCTCCGATCCCTGCAGCCCAGCAAGAGGCAACAATAACACTGACTTCATGACAGGGAACAGAGGCGCTCCACTAACCAGAACCAGCACACTGCAGTTTATTATTTTTCTTCAGACAATTTACTTTTCATTCTGTCGCTCCCTCTTTTCATTCCCTTTCTGTCTGTTTTTCCACACACCTCTGCAGAGCAACATGAGGATTTCATTTTTCCGCAAAATTCAACATGGGTTTAATCGTCATGTGCAGAACAGCATATAATCCAATTACCTGACCTTTGCCCTCTCAGGTGTCCTCTCCTGCAGTGTTAGTGGAGAACGGGTCAAGTACAGTTTGTTCAGTTTTCTTTGCAGCGCTGAGGGCAGCTTTTAAAGGAAGGAGTCTAATAAGCCCAATGGGAAAGCTGCCACTCTCACCACTAATGAGGTCAAGTGTCAGGCGTCAAATACACTTGAGTCAGAAGTCAAATGTGGAGTTGACTGAGGGGGACAGAGCCGTCTCTTCCCCGTCCCTGAGGTTTTTTATCTTCCCTCTGAGATGACAACATGTCATCATTTCTTCAGTCAGATTTTGCCTGAATACATTTACTCAGCTTTAGATTTCTACACTTCTTCCTGTGGCAAATCCTTCATTCATTTTATAACATTAAGCTATTTCTCCATCCTGTCTTACATTCTCTCTCTTCCTGCATTTTCTTCTACTCAGTTTTCCCTGAATCTCAAACTGTGGTGCACAAGGATCCGAGGGAGCAAAGAAAAACCCACTGGAATTCACTATATTTAAACATTACACACACACACACACACACACACACACACACACACACACACACACACACACACACACACACACACACAGACACCATCTAGAAACATTGAGACAAACACAGAAATACAGACACACGTATGTATGCAGGCACAACATTGCCCCCGAGCTATCCCTCACATGTCTGCTCGTCTAAGCTGACAAGGTCATAACATCTACATGTGTGAGAGAGATGGAAGGAGGAGAAGATGAAGAAGATGAAGAATGTGTGACAGATTGATACCTAAACATGTTAAAGGAGATAAAAGAGTACTGATGTGGATAATGTGAGTGTTTTTATGAATTACATGTGTCAGTCTCTGATACTGATAGTTACTATGAGTTACTACTGAAATGAGAGGAATAGGAAACGGCTCTCTTTGGAGATGGATCATCTTTTGACAGAAATGTGTTATTTGAAGTGCCACAAAAATCAAAACTCAACAAAAGGATCCAGACTCCGAGAAAAAACCAGTCCCCCCTCTTGTGGCTGACAGAGGGACTGCATTTAAATGGATGGATGGATGGATGGATGAATGAGTGGGTGGGTGGGTGGGGTGGTGGACTGACATACTTGACATGGATCCAGGCGCTGTTACCAATCCGTTGCTCATGCAGCAGGTTGTGACTCAGGTCCAGCACTTTCAGATGGACACAGCCTCTCAGTGGCTCCTCTGACACCTCAACAATCTGGTTTCCATTCATATCCAACTCCTGGATGAAGGAAAAAAGAAAGATGGTGAAACTACTCTCATCCTTGTGTCAGTACCTGGTTTTAAGTACAATTCTGAATCCCAGCCGGCTCCTGCAGGAGATTCTCACGTATAATGGAGGAGGATTCGGTTCGGTAAAGTTATATGAGTGCACCTGAAGAGAGCGAGGAAGGCCCAGAGGGAGCGAACGAAAGCGGTTGTTGTCCAACTGGAGACTCAGGAGCTTCTTTAGAGGTCTGAAGGCGAGCGGTGACACACTGCCGTCATGAAGAATATTTTCCTCCAGCTCCAGACTCAACAGGTTCCTCAGACCTGGATATAAAATAAAAAACATTATTTAAAAAACGAGGTGCTTTCCAAGTTAAAAATGAAAAACTGAAGGCAAACAATAGGAAACAATTTAAAAGCTATTTTGATCAGGTTACGACCGGGCACACATGGTGTCAAAAGAGACAAAATGTGCTTAAATGTGAGTCTGAAATGGGCCTTTTACTAAATAAATAATAAAACCAATCCTAAAATTGACTGGAAGCCAATGAAGAAAAGCTAAAATCAGTAATATGCTCTCTGCTAGCAGATTTAATGAGGAGTCTGGCTGCTGTGTTTTGGACAAGCTGTAATTCATGTGGAATCTGTCGGCTCAGGCAGGTGAATAGAGAATTGCAATAATCCAAACAAGAGGCAATAAAAAGATGAATGACATCTCTAGGTTTCTTCTCGTTAAAACACGACGATCTTTGAACGTTTCCTGAGCAGCAGAAAACTCAACTGGACAACTGTGTTGACGATTATTTAAGGTGAGGTCATTGTTAAAGGTGACACCAAGATTTTTACGATTGTAGCCAATGTTTTGGGAAAGAGAACCCAGTTGCTTCACGGTGTGGGTACTGACTGTGTCAGGGCCAGAGGGGAGTAATAAATCATAAGCACAATTTTGAGAGAAGCCTTTTATTTGTCAGTCCTGCACTCGACTCCTACCTTTGAAACAGTCAGGTGTGAGTGCAGTGAGCTTGTTGCTGTTCATCTTGAGCTCCGTGAGAGACGGCGGCAGTGGTGGGATCCTGGTGAGCTGGTTGCCATCCAGGTTAAGTTTTTTCAGAAAGGTCAAGTTCTACATGACACGCAGCAAAAAAAAAAGAAAAGAAAAAAGAGGTGGATTTACAGGCCAGGGAGATTAAACAGACAAAAATGGACACTTCTTTTGAAAATCCATAATTTCACATCCCTCTCGCCAAGCAGGACACAATCACAGCTGACAGAAATACACCAAATGAGAGAATGTCAGACCCGTGCATCTCCTCCATGTCATCTATCATGTTGTATTTTTGGTAAAGCTGCTCAGTGTGGCTCCTCAGTGAAAGCTGCTGCGGTCGGTGTGTGTGTCAAGTAAAAGCAGTGGACGGCATCTTTTGCAGGATCCTTCTAGCCAGGCCATCGGTCCTCTGTCATTACCGGGATGCAAGGAGAAAATTTTCTCCAAAAAAAAGAAAAAAAGAAGAAATCCCTAAAAATAATTTCCTTTTATTCTCTACATCATTGGCTGCAGCTGTTTTCCAACAGGTTTGTCTCAGCCAATACCGTGAGAGGATGTCAATGGTGGTGTGTAATGATTGGTCAGAGTGTGGCGGGCTGCCTCCGTGTGGTCAGGATCTGTGTCATTTGGAGGTTAGACCAGGGGTTATTCTTAGAGAGGATTAGTTAATGCAATTTTCAGTGCTCTTTTATTACCGTAATGATACAGGAAGCAGCCTAACTTTTGTTTTAATTAGATGCAAACTAGCTTGTAAAACTGTCTTATAACTCACAAGTTCACTCATTTCACATGTAGCAGGCTGCAGAATCCCATGACCCCCACAAGAAGGAGTTTTTTTATGTCAATATCAGATCAGTTCTATATGTGTTTACCACCTATAAAAATAAAATACAATAAAAGCAGCTGCAAATGCCCTGTTTGGGTTTTGCACCGACTCAATAAGACCATAAATCTGCATTACTGTCTATTGCACTACATTGCACTCATGCTTTACTGTACAATGTATATTTGTATATTTTTACTACTTTGATATATATGTTTTTTAACTCTTAAAACTTTAAAAAAACATGGTAATACTATTGGAAGGCAAAAAAAGAGTTTCATTGTACAGGGACTCTACATATGACAATAAACACTTTTACTTTTACACATGCAGTAACACTGTAAAGCTAAAACAATTGAACATTACTGCCACACTTTAACATCTTGTGCATGTCTGACACTCAATCAATCCATCCATCCATTATCTATAGCTGATAATAGCCAGCGCATCACAGGGCCAACATAGAGACAAACAACCATTCACAAAATTTACAGTCTCCAATCAACCCAACCCCAATTTGCATGTCTGATGTCAGAGCACCAGAGAAAACCCACACAGACACTAGGAGAAACAGAGGAACACCACGGTCAAACTGGGATTCAAACCAGGAACCTTCTTGCTGTGAGGGGACAGGACTAACCACTGCACCTCCGCCCAACACTCAATTTAATGCTCAAAATAGAAACAGAATAAAGGTTATTTTCGCTGTGTGGAACTTCTTTCTTTCTTTCCTTCTTTCCTTTTTCCCTTGTGAATTCTATCGCACCATGCAACCCTTTAGTATTTTAAAGCAACACTATGCAACTTATAATAGCAGCTTCCAAATTAGTTAGCTGCTACACTGACTTGCAAAAGAGAGAATCCCTGTTAAAGAGTAATGCCAAACTAAATAGATCAGTTAAAAAGACTTAGAAGTCATTAAACACCAGCATTTATCTCCAATATTCAGCAAGGAAACTTTTAAAAGATCAGGAATTCTAAACAGTCTGGTTTATTTGTTACAGCTGAGGCTCCTCTAGTTCAGGAAGCCGGGGATGATGGGTAATATCCACTGTTTACTTGTTTTCCACATGAAAAAACAAGTAATTGCTCAGATGAACATATGTGGCTGCAGGGGGCGCTGCTGCTTGAGTGGCAGAGAGTTGTACATTCAAACATCATTCAACCTACAGGAGACAACTTTACAGATGTGGTGCACAGTTCTTTAAGGTCACCACTGCTGTGTGGGATGAATCAGATGAAATGCGGAGCAGAGATACTCACAGTCAGGGGCTTTTCACTGAAAGACTCATCGTCCAGCTTGTTTTTGCTCAGGTCCAGTGTGTCAAGTTTCGACAGGCCAGAGAAAACTTGTGGCTCGAGGCTTCTGATGTTGTTTTCTACAAAGATAAATCACATTATTGTATAAGGTGTAGTTCACACCATAGTTCACACAGTAGCCTGTAAGTTTGTAATATGCTGTGATAAGTATTTGGACAGGACTTGACTCAGACGTCATCGTGACACATTTGTGCTGGAACTTTTCGGTCAATGAACTTTGTCAGAGAAAAAAGAATCACATCAGCTTTCCGTTAATAATTTACATTACACACACACACACACACACAGACACACACACAGACACACACACACCTGCCATGTCCAGCTTTGTGGCCTCCAGGTTGTGGATGATTGGCAGGTGAGTCATGCCGATGCCCCTGCAGCTGATTTCTGTGTCAGTGGTCTGACACTCGCCAAGAGGAGACTCTGTGAAGCTACTGTGGGTTTCTGTTTGATTGGTGGGAGGCTCAGTGGCCTCTTCCTCTTCCTCTTCCTCCTCTTCCTCTTCTTCTACCTCTTCCTCTTCTTCCTCCTCCTCCTCCTCTTCTTCTTCCTCTTCCTGAAACAAAAAATTGATAGAATTACTGATGGATAAGTGCCTCATTAAATAAGTTGAAAACAAAAGAAATCGTCTCATTTGTCAGAAAAAAGAATGAAACCTCTTCTTCTTCATCGTCATCGTCATCATCATCGTCGTCATCATCATCATCGTCATCATCATCGTCATCATCATCATCATCGTCATCGTCATCGTCATCGTCATCATCATCCTCCTCCTCTTCCTCCTCCTCCTCCTTCTCTTTCTTTGGATCCATCAGCCTCTTCTTATGAGCATGAAGTTCTCTCAGTACAGCCATGAGGGCACTGGATTGCTCTTCTGCTTTTCCACGCTTCCTCCAGCCCATCAGTGGTTGCCCCATTCCTGCCTATAATGATACAAATACACCCACATTTTAAATCTAAGGAGTAAATCAGTGTAAATAAACACATACTTAAAGATGTGTTTGTCAGTTCGTACTATTCTATATGCGTTGGCTTCCACTGTAGCTGCATGATTGGTCCTCCCCCAGGCTCCTCTCCTTCTTCTACCAGCCTCCACGTTTCTTTGCTGCTCAATCTCCTTTTCGGCCTCCAAATTCAGATGCTCATCCTCACTCTCTTCATCAGAAAGATGACACCGAGGGTGAGGGGCACAATTAGAGACATAAATTAATCAAAAAGTATGGAAGTATGATCTAAATAACTTAAAAATAGTTCAGTTATTAAAAGAATTTTCTTTCGAGAACATGCAGACAAAAAAAACAGCTTACCGGCAGGAAGCGTTGTTCTTGAAACATGTGGATCTGACCAGGTCACACCTGTATCAGTTCCTGTTGGAAGAGCGGCTGCTGTTTCTATATCAGGTGCCTCAGAAGAGGTTTCAAGGTGAGCATCCATCAGAGCATCATCAGAGTTCAGGCTTAGTCCTGATAAAATTGTGCCGCTCACACAAATGACCATGATCCATATCCCTGGTGTCTTCATTTCTGGATCAATTCAAGTTTTGGAGAAAAACGTCCCAGAGCTTTTAGATCATCAGCGAATCCACAGAAAGTCGACAATTGTACCAAACTGAAGAAACTAAAAGAAACTGTAGTGAGTGAAATAGTCAGAAAACCCTAGAATTTCAGATTATTAACACAGAGTCAAAGCTGTGGTGAAGTTTCTCCACAGTGACATATTGCACATGTTCCCTCTCAGAGTGAACTGAAGAAAGAGTGAGAGGATGGGGAGGAATATCCAGCAGGCCGAGAGATACAAAAAAAAATAAACCCTCACATTGTTAATAAGGGCCCTGGTTCATCGCACCATGAAATACACAGACCCGCCCTGCTCCTCCTCGTCTCCTCGGCCTTTCATAACTGTCTGCTAAAACCGGGTGGAAAGACAGAGGTTTGTGGAGGTGATAAGAGACAAACAACATAAAAACAGCAATACAATAACTTTCATACACATGCGATAGGTTCTAGTTGGACGCTGTCCTGTAGTTTGACAGATGAATTCATGATCGGCTGTCTGTTTTCTGTTTTTCTCCACACAGAATCAGACTGGGATCTAAACAGACTACATTGATCTTTGACCTTTTACGACACGAGACAGTTCAGGTTGGAGTCAGACTTGTTTGGCCAAGCTCCACTAGCGTGTATGTATGAAATCAAACACGACCTCTGCGGACAAGGACAATGAGCCCGTCTTCACATTCTGTGCACACATACATACATTGTGTAAAGCCAAGCAGGTGCCACTGACTGAGTGTTGAGCCAAAGTGGGATTTTCACTGTGGGCTGACACCTGCCTCCAGACTGTATTTGCTCAGTTGCCACACATACATGCACTACATCTGTTGACATGTAAATGAATGCTGTTATATCCCAGACAACCTGAAAGACAAGATCAATATAAAGACCAGATTTATGCATCAGATCTTGGTCGTGAAACATGGTTTTATATTTCTGTATCTGGAGATCAGCTGATGAGACGGAGACGGCAGCAGAACCCAGACATGTTCCAAATGGCACATCGGACAACTTAGCAGTCAACACTGAAACTCTCGGGCCCCCGCGTACTCTTCCAAGGTAAATAGCGATGTCATCCGAAGCCCATACATTTAAATCTTGACATGAGCATGCAGTAACTCACCAACCACATTCAACCTCATAAGAAACCTCAGTCAGACAACACTCTGGATGAACAGATTCCACTGCAGAGAATGGTTCTCAAGTGTAAAATGCAGACACACAGCTCTTAATGTAAGCAAGAAAAAAATGATTGAGGGAAGTATTTATGAATCAAAAGAGGAAAATTGGATTTGCCAAGAAAAAAAATGCAATAAGCTTGAAATTAGAATGGCACTCAGTCGAGCACAAACTTCCACCAAGTCCAACAGTCTCCTTAAGGAGCCACATTTAAATTCACTCAATCCAGATTTTTATTTGGATCTGCAGCAAACTGCACACATGCTCAAAAATCAGTCTCCTGAACATGCTTAAGTTGTTTTTTTATTTAATAAAGATCAATGAATTAATGTCTGAAAAATTTATTTTTTGAAAAACTTACAATGTTAAAGTGAAAAAATAAAGTACAACTAGATCACTCCACCATCTCACCACATTGCATATCTACGAGCCCTTTGTGTGTGTGTGTGGTTGTGTTTCAGGGGTTAAAATGCATGTAAAAAATGAGTGTAAAAAGAATTTCCCCTTGAGGGATTAATAAAGTATCTCTATCCCACCCCTGATCCACATCAACACAAAATGATGGATTCTTCCCTGAGGCAAGTACCACATCCTTCCTTCCTTCCACCAAGTTTTATGGTAATAGGTTGAGTAGATTTATCAAAATCATGCTTACAGATAAACAATCCAACCAAAAAATAAACAGACAGGAGTGAAGATATATAAGCTCCACCAAATTAACATTTCAAGCCTTAATTTAAGTCACATGTACACAATGGTAAATTTATGTCAGCACGGAACATTCTGGATGAACTTCGACAATGATGCTGCGTGCAAAACAGCAACATTGATATGCTAATACAACACATACTTATGTTCACAATGTTTGTTTAGTACACTCACACCTACATATTTAGTAATCTGCATGGTTTTGGACGGTGGGACCAAGAGAAGTGTTCTTCCCATGTCAGCACAGGTTAACACCAAACAGAAAGATCCTGGTCAGAGTGGAATCAGAACCAGGGACCTTCACTACTACTACTACTACTACTACTACTACTACTACTACTACTGCACCACCATTAATGCCTGCACAAAATATTCTGAAAATCCCTGAAGTGGGTGTTGAGATATTAAAGGACAAACACATCATGCATCATGATATTCTTTTTAATTCAGCACATCGCGGCAATCACACAATGACAGGTGAAATGCAAGTAACACTGTGCAGTGTATGTGGTCAGGAACCATGACAGGAATGCTTAAACAGTTCATTACTAAACTGGTTAGACTTTGAGTTAGACTTGCACTCTGGGTCTTTGAAGAACAAATCTGGACCCAAGCTTTTTGACTGAGCATTTATGACTAAACACAACAAAACGTTATCTCGCACATTAGAGTTATGACAAACCGTAACAGTGCTTCTTAGAAAAAGATGGTCCAGAAAGGAAGTGAGAAATCACAAGAAATGGATGCCAGAGAGCTTTTAAGATGGGCAGAAAACCAGGAAGTTGGGGTAGAGTAAACAGAGCAACACGTGGGAGATCCGGAAGAGTCCTTAGTTTGCAAAGGTCTGACGGACGGCTTTAGCGATGTGTTTGGCGCTGATACCAAAGATGTCCAGCAGCTCATTGCACTTTCCACTGCGGGGAACACCAGACACTGCCAGTCGGGTCACAATGATGCCAGGCTCTGCGCCAACAGCTGACAGGACTGCTTCTCCGAGACCACCTACACACAGGAGACAAGACCAGAGAGATGGAGGTTTTCTGAATATGTCCCAGGTAGAAGTAGCTTGAGAAAAATCTTAGTATAAAAGCTCTGATGAATATTTTTTAAATCCAACCATCCAGGGGCTAGACCCAGTTAACATTACAACCATGGCCCCCTGACATATTCTTGGCAAGAAACAAAACCTGCAAATCTTCAAACACGTGTGGCACTTGCTAAAGAATCAGACAGGAAATCAAAGTGCAACAGAAAAACAACCCACCCTCCTTGTAGTGGTCCTCCACAGTGATGATTTGTCCTCCTGTGGCTCTGGCACTAGCCAGAATGGTAGAGGCATCCAGGGGCTTGATGGTGAACGGGTCAATCACTCTGATGTTCTTTCCTAGAGGATAATAGAATAGATTAGAAATGTGTTATTTTTATTAGGCCACAACAGCTAAATGAGTGACTGATGACCTGATCCCCTGAATTGAACACTGGAATTGTAGATAGTGGTTTTGAGACTAATTCCTGCGTTTAGCCACTAGAGGGCAACATAAGTTTACCTTCGCTGGCCAACATATCAGCAGCAGCAAGGGCCTCATGGAGAGTAACACCAGCTCCGATTACAGTCACCCGATCATTGTCAGACTGGCGCACAACCTGGTTTAATACAGACATTTATTCATGTTGCAGCTCTTCTGGCTTCCGTTCCATTATCTTTTGATTCTAATATCCGCCACAACAAGAATTGATGTGTGTAAAACCATGGTAGGGATCATTACCTTGGCTACACCGACTTCAAACTTCTCATCTGGAGAGTAGATGACTGCAGTATCTGGTCTGCTGGTACGGATGAAACAGATACCCTGCGAATATAGAGCGATTCAACATAATGTCACTTCTTCATTGTTACTGGACAAGTCTACTTTATTTATTTTTTAAAGTCAGACCCACCAACCTTTGTATTGGCTGCTAGCTCGACAGCCCGCTCTGTGGACACGGCATCACTGGGGTAAAACACAGTGCATGTTGGGATGGCACGGAACATGGCCAAGTCCTCCAGAGCCATCTGGGAAGGACCATCCTCACCTTAAGGGAAAAAAGAGATAAAGCTCAGTCAGTGACGGGGTGCAAACTCAACGCTTCCTAATAAGTGACCGCTCAGAGGAAAAACTCACCGATGGAGACTCCACAGTGGGATCCTACCAGGTTGACATTTGTCTGGGAGATGGCTCCCATACGGATCTGGTCATAAGCTCTAGACAGGAAAGCCGCAAATGTGCTGGCGAATGCGACTGTGCGGTCACGGGTGGCACAGCCAATGGCCACTCCCACCTATAGCAGCAATTATTATCGAAAAGTGGTTAGTTTTAATGACAGTGGAAGGGATTAAGCAGAAGGAGGCTCAAGTAAACTGGTCACAGGTGACGAGCAGTAAAGACAAGCTAGGATTATCAGACTAGAGAATGAATAGCAACAGATTAGACCAATTTGGAGCAGATCTTGTAGTTAAGAGTTCAGCCACATGTCTTTCATAACCATTATGACACTTGACCAGCCAGGGCAGATAAATTGACTTCAGTACAAAACACTTCCAACTGTATTTCAACATTATGCAGATTTACAAGAACTCTGAATTCACTTTGTTTCATGTTTGAAAAAAAAAAAGCATTTGAGGAAACAACATCAAGAGCATTAAAAAAAAAAAAAAAAAGAATCTCTCTGGAGGACTAAACTACTACGTACCATATTCTGTTCAGCGATGAAACACTCGATGTAGCGGTCGGGGAAGGCCTTCTTGAAGGTCTCGGAGAAGGTGGAGTTTTTGGTGTCCCCATCCAGAGCTACCACTCTCTGACTGGCCTTGCCCATCTTGGCCAGCGCAACACCGTATGCTCGCCTAGTTGCCATCTGACAAGACAGAGAGGAAATGGGTGTCCAGTAATTTAAGAAGATTAACAAGGTAAATATCACAACAACAAAATATTATTTTTGTAGGAAGTCTCAGGTGTTGAATCAAAGTGAGGTCAGGCTCTCAACACAACAAGCACACAGGAAAGTTCTATTCTAAAATACTGCTGTACCCCATTGAGTATTCTCTACTGAGAAATTAGTGCATAAAAATGATGGATATAATAAATTAAAAAGTAGAGAAAAAAAATTGTAAACTGTACCATCATACATTCAAACACGGTTGGCTTTTTATAACTGGCGGAACAACACAGGACGCAACAGTGCAATTGACATAGTGAGGCAAGTCATAATCGGACTATGCTCTTTAATGTGTAAACAGGAATATGAATGGTAATATTCTTTTAGCAACTCATGTAACACCAAAATCTAAAACATTTCTTATTCTAAAGGTCAATAGCTGGCAAGAAAAAGTACCTTGTCTCCTTTTTTGTAGGCTGGGGGTGAGGGCAGGGAGATGAGGCTCAGGTCTGCAGGTGCTGTGTCATCATTGGGCAATTCAGGGCAAAGGGTCTTGTTGGGGACCTGGATCTGAGACCGCAAGTCTTTCAGGAGGTCATCGACTCTGTCCTTAGGGATGGGCTTTCCATGCCAGTTATCAAGATCCTCGATATCTACAGTTAAGAGATAAAGATGAGAACTCACATCCAAAGAACTGAAGAAAACGTTGATGAATATTCACCTTATTAATTCTTTCCTTACTTTTGAGTCCTTTGCCCTTGAAGGTCTTGGCAACAATGCAAGTGGGTTTGTCCTTGATCTGCTGAGCCTGCCAGAAAGCTTTGCACAGTTCCTCCACATCATGTCCATCCACCACATACGTGTTCCACCTGCACACACATGGCTCAACTTTAACTACATACCACACATCAAAAATCAAATATTAACCCAAAAGCAAAGGGAGGTATTACATATCTAAGCAAACAGGTTAGGCTTAAAAATCATTAACTGTGCTAAGAGGAGCAGAGATAAAAGAAAGGTCAATATTTCAATAGAGGGGATGAGAAAGTCCAGCAAGATGTGGCCAAATGAAGTCTACCCATGACAGTGTGAAATTACAACATTATACCTGTACAAACAGCTGGAAGAATTTGTGAGGTCCCGATTATTCAAATGTAAAAACATGACAATAAAAGACTCTGTAACCTCGGAAGTAACCTCGGAAGTGCCCGATGTTGATTTGTGCCAACATATATGAATATTCCTGAAGATATTGGACAAAAGTGGAGAGTTAGGAGTTGGTACTGACCCAAAAGCTTCACAGCGTTTGCGGTAGGTCTCCATGTCGTGCATCAGGGGTGCAGCCTCACTCTGACCCAGACGATTGACATCCATGATAGCCACCAGGTTGTCCAGCTTGTAGTAGGAGGCAAAGGCCATGGCCTCCCACACAGAGCCCTCAGAACACTCGCCATCACCCAGCATGCAGTACACACGGTAACTACAACACAATGAAGGGGATCATGACAATATTGCTGAAACATTGAATCCAAACCTTCTACTCTCCAACTATGCAAAGTTGATTATTGCATCCTGCTGCCTTCTACAATCTAGACAGATCCATCTGTATCCTTTCTTATGATGCTGTAAATTGCCCCATGTATTAATTAGGAAGTATTTATTTAATGAAACTCACTTTAATGAAATCAGCCCAACAATTACAGTGAAAACTGATCAGAGCATGTCAACTCTTGACCCTGTTACATGCTCCTGCCATGGACTGACTTAACACAATTACACTACTACTGATTTATCCAGTTAACAGATTATGGTGCATCAGGAACCCCTTTAGCCAAGCAGGTCCCGACCAACTAGTTTAATCATTACACTCAATTTATTTACATTGAATCAATGTTGAAGCAACAACTCTGTGATGCAACTTGACATCCTGAAGATGTGAAATGTCAAACACTGAGAACGTCTACCCTTCACTATAAACTTAATCCATAATAACATTTATTCTCCTGACTGTTTTACACTGAACTACACCTTTTTTTTTTAACTGGATTAGGTTTAAATCTTTTAACCTCATCACTTGTCCATAATTTGGCTCCATGCTCACCTGGATTTGTCAAAGTGTTTGCCAGTATAGGCCATCCCACAGGCAGCGCCAAGCCCCTGTCCCAGGGAGCCTGTTGCCACATCAACAAAAGCAAGTTTCTGGTGGAAACAGGAACATGGGAGGAAAAACGTTATACAAGATAGATGGTGGTTGGGGCATCAGTTTTTTCTGTTCTCCAAGGAAACATGAATACCAGAAGAGAATTCAGGACTCTTGACTTACTGGTGTGGGGTGGCCCTCCAGGTCACAGTCAATCTTGCGCAGGTTGAGCAGATCAGACTCCTTCACAAAACCTGCCTCTGCCCAGGCAGCATACAGGACCGGTGCAGCATGGCCCTAGAGATAAGTTGTTGTTTTTAAACACCAACATTACAAAACTTCAAGTAACTGACCAACGGAAGGATCTCTCCATATGCAAACCTTAGAGAGCACAAAGCGGTCGTTGCATTGGTTGCGAGGATCATCTGCTTTGTAGCGCATGGTGTGGAAGAAGAGCACAGACATGAGCTCTGCAGCACTGCAGCATGATGTCGGGTGACTGGGAACAAGAAGAAAGACAACCACTTAGACAGGAGAACAGTTAAAATGCCAACATGCATAAAGAAAACAAATACCACTCCATGCATGTTTTGGTGCATTCAGGGATCCTTACACTTTATTTTCAGCCATGAAAGAGAACTTAGTACAATTAATTTTCAAAGTACTTTGTTTTAGTAAAGACACTTGTGTAAAACTGATTCTAGTCAGCCAGAAGAGCTTGATGCAAACCGGTTTTGGAACAGCCTCCCATCTAAAAAGCATTAGGAATAACAGTTATGCTAGTAGATTGTTAATTTGCAACAATGTCACCTCACCTCTGTTACCAAACTTGAGAGCTTTAAAAAAAAAAAAACATAAAAGACAACTTGTGGCGACTAAGAGTAAGTTGCTGCAACAGTGGTACAAGTATTGTAATACACATGTTTAGAAATTCCACATTGACCAACAGCATTTCTGTTTCTCTGTGTGGCTTAGATTTCAAATGGGAACATTTCAACCATGCTGGGAACACACAGTGTTATCTTATTCAAATGCATTTCAGGGTCACAGTTACAGTGCTCAGTTTACCCCTTGTACTTTTCTTCAGAGACGACCTGCTGAGAAAAACTCAAGTTGATTCATAGAGGCTGTGACAAAGGCAGCCAGGTTCTCCGAGCGTAATGTTACATATCAGCCTAATAATGAGGAACAACAGGTGATGAGTGTGAGGTGATGAAACTCAAAGACATCCTTTGTTAAAAAGCGGCACAGGAACATCAAGTTCAGCAACCCAACAGTCTGGACTGAACTTTAGGAGGCAACTCACCCTTATCCTGGTACAAGGAAGAGACAATAACTGGTTTATCAACAAACTTTTTCAGCTCAGACATTGCAGTTTTGTCATTAGGTGCAAACTACACAATGCTGGATTTCATGGAAGGGTGCGGATATAATCAAACATTGTAATAGTAATTATGTAGACTACAGGTTATTTCAAATATGACTCAAGTACCTGGCATGTTGTACAAGCAATTGTAAGATTTATATTATAAACTTTAAAAAACATAAAAAGGTTGTGGTCCTTGTCTACAAATATGATCATTATGTCTCGCCAAGCTCTGCTTCAAATTCTGAAAGCTGTGAAATAAGGAAAAAAAAGAACATAATACAAAATACATTTTAAAAAACATGCCATATGAAATGTTTCTGTGACAATAACACAACTAAAACAAAAAATCTAAAACAACAGTTTTAGATTTGACTGTGCTGAGGTGTTTAAGCCTCATGGTATTGGTAACAATACCAGGAAGGTCAAAGGTCAGACAGAATAACCTGCAAATCACAGAAAGCAACAAATCTTTCAACCTCAACAAGGAAACCAAGGAAACTGACTTTATATCATTTTCAATCAAGAGTGACACCTACCTCAGTGAAATAACACTGAGATCATTTGTCATTTATTTTTGAATGCCTAGGGATTAAGTTAGATAAAGAATATTATAAGACAAAGACATTGTTCATTTCTCATTTTAGAAAATCACTTTTTTATAACAAGAATGTTAACATTGTTTCCATAGAACCTTTTCACATAGAACATTTACATGAACACATGCAAATGGATTAAATAAGAAATCAGACAATTTCAAATATAAATCAGACAGTTTTGGCACATTAAAAATATTAAAGTAATAATAACAGTGGACTTTTTTGGTGAAGCCTTGAATAGTTTTGTTTAACACTTTCACTCCTCATTACATAGTGCATCCATGTATAGTTTATCTTGTCGTTTTGGTTGAATTAAACACATCTTCACATGATTGCAGGACTTTCACATGTTTCAATAAATGGGAGGTAAAGTTAAATCAGGGAGGAGGAAACAGGTTGAAGTGAAAGCTTCAGGGAACTCTTGACTTCCAGGATGAAGCAACGTAACAGGTGCACTTTACACTACTCCTCTCTGTGACACACACAATTCCTGGACAGACCAGTGTCTGTCTGTCTGTCTGTCTGTCTGTCTCTCTGTCTGTCTGTCTCTCTGTCTGTCTGTCTGTCTCTCTGTGTGTCTCTCTGTGTGTCTCTCTGTCTGTCTGTGTGTCTGTCTCTCTGTGTGACTAATCTGTTGAACTCTTTTAAAGACGAAGCTACAAATGTAAATTACAACGTCACGCGGTCATGTGATTTCTCATTAGCTCGTTGTGAAAAAGAAAAAAGAAAACAGGTCTGTGGTAATTATCTGTCTCATCTGGGGACTTCACGAGCGACTGCTACAGAAAGCACGAGTAATGACGCTGTGGAGCGAAGACTACAACACCCAGACATGGACGGGCAGCCATTTCTTCAACTTCTCAGCGCCGAGACACACCTCCACAGACTGTTAGCTAACGCTAGCTTTAGCCTGCACTGTAAACCCACATGAATTGAACTGATTCAGACTCAATGGAGACATGTGACGCCACTCGCTAGCTCGTGCGCCGCGGCTGCGTGCAGGTAATCTGCAGCACGTGCAGCCAGGCCGCGCAAGTGAATGGCGCGCGAGCTCCAGGGTCCATATAACCCACATATTTCTTCATAATGATCATAATAATAATAAGCTAATAGTTTCCAATAATAACACTAGCTACAAGTTACTTTGAATGACTTACCCGGAGTTTGAGGCGCATGTCGCGTTGATGGAGTGGATCCGGAGCTTGTTGGCGAGGTCTTTCAGCCCCTGCAGGGTTTTCTCATCTGGTTTGTGGTAGCTAGACATTGTTTCTGGATTTGATTTTGATTCGATTTTTCTTGGGAAGTTGATCTCGGTTATTTGCTTCCTGGTGTCGGGAGTCTTCGTCGCCGCGATCGACCCAGTGCAGACACACAACCGAGGAGGAGGAGGAAGGAGGGAACGAGAGCAGGGGGACTTATGGGTTTTCTAACAGCCACTCCCACCTAATCCAATCATTGGAGGAAGAGGAGATGGTGCAAGTTGGTGTTTCCTCATCGCTGACTCCTGACAGTGATCTCAAATTATTAGTATTACTTTAAATCTCATTTTAAATCTTAACTGAGACAACATCGAGTGACACGAAGCATCCATCTTGCTTTTGGAAGCACGCGAACAAAAGTCTCTATGTGTGATGTTTGTTTTTCTATATCTTTGTGCTGTATTTTTTAATATATGTATACTGATGTGCACCTTCAGGTCTGAAATAAAGCCTAACTAACTAAATGAGAATACCATCGATATATCAAGAGGAAAAGCATGGACGATTTGAACTGATGAATGAATAAATCAATAGATGCACCCACGATGTGGAGATCTGCAGATAATATCAATAATATATAATTATCTGCTAAAACAATGACAGAAATTACTCACAGAGATATTCAATTCTTCATTCAAGTCAAGAAACTATGTTTAGATCTTGTCAGTCTTCTTCCTGGATGAGGCAACAGTGTGATGATGCTGTGTGGAAAATGTGGAAATGCCATAGTCAACTGAATATGACACTGTGAGTCAAAAACTATTCTGATCGGACACAATGAGCATTCTCTTCTTATTATCATACTTGATCCTGGGGATTTTCCACATGTATCATGTCACTGTCCCTTTAAAGCTGCCGCTGGAACCCTGCCAATAAGGAAGAGGAGGCAAAATATGCCCTCTCATCCTTACTCAGGGAAAGAGAACTGTCTGGAGAGGCTCAAATAGCAACCTCTTTATAATTCCTTAGTCACAGACCCCTTGATTTGTAACTTCAGCTGATTACCTGCATTTTTACATGTCAGTGGATGCAACAGAAATATCAATTTTAACGTTATATGCTTTCAAATATTGGCTGTAAGTATGTGAAAACATGACACAAGCTATTGTAATGTGCACATTTATTAATGATGCATCATATACTTTACAGAATACTTCAAGGTCACAGTCACCCATCCACCTGTCTTTTCAAGAAAGTCAAGGAAGTCAAACACTTCCTCATTTAGGCTATTGTTGCAAATCTCAAGGTTCAGGTATTTCCTCTTCTTGAAGTTCCTGAAATGGTACATGCCATTAGAAAAATAGGAAAAAGGATTGTTTTGTTTTTATTGATCACATCAAAATGTGAAATTTAAATGTTTTCCGGCTTTACCTTCATTCTCTCCTGGGCCTCAGTCCTCTCCTCAGCGGAGACAGGATCTTTGTCAATTCGCTCCAGCTGCGGAACAAGAAGCAGCACACTTATTCGGGAGTCTGTTGTTTCCACCAGCGGGTTGTTAGAAATCACCAGAGCACGCAGGGTTTTTGACACAAGCCCAAGGCCCCGTAGGCCATTCTCATCTAAGATTGCATTGCCTCTAAGGGGAGAGAGAAAACAATATTTGTGATATATAATCTTTACGGAATTAATAATGCATGCACTAAGTCACTGGTGATATCATTGTAACAGGCTGATTCAACTGTATACCTGACATTGAGGTATTTAAGACACTTCATGTTGGGGCTGAGACCATCCAGAGATTCCAGTTGGTTGTCTCTCAGATGAAGGGTGGTCAGGTGCTCTAACCTCTCCAAACCCTCCAGACGTTTGATTACATTTTGGGCCTGAGCAGAGAGCAAGGATGGTTGCAGGCAGCAGTTCTCTGGTTATCACATACATACTAGTGTCATGAACCAATTCATGGAAGGGTTATTACCAGATATAATCGTTGCAGGTTTGGAAGGTTAATGCCATGAGTGGTTTCGAGGTGGTTTCCTCTCAGCTCTAGAGTTGCCAGGTTGCCAAAACAGCCCTGCTGAAGGCTCTTCACTGTTTTAATACCGTTACCTGCCAAAGAGATTTCAAAATTGCCATCTAATAATATACATTATAGGAACTAGATATTTGATACCTTGCTGAGGGGATAGAGAAAGTTTTACATCTAAGACTAAACGAGAGTAAAGTGCCTTCTGATCCACTAATAAGTTGCAGTATCTTATTATGACTTCCCCAATTTTAAAAAAGAATGAAAGTGAACTTTTCCAGATTTGAAAACACAAACTAAAAAACCAAACCTTTAAGATTGAGGCTCTCTAAAGAAGGTCCAACTAGGCCGTCTAGGTCTGTGAGCCGGTTGACAGCCACACTCAGCCACTGCAGGTAGCTTAACTGAGTGAAAGGATTTCCTTTGAAGCATGCAATAGCATTATTGTCAACCTGCAGAAGAGATGCATTCAGGGGTTACCATCAATCATAATGAACGATAGTGACAGCCCCAGAGATGTTAGTGTCCAAACTAACAAATACGAGAGCTTCTTGCCTTCAGCCACAGCAGATGGATCAGAGATGCCAGAGGGGACAGATCAGTGAGGTGGTTATTGGACATATCCAGGAAACGAAGGTGAACGAAGCTGCTAATTGCAGCTATGTCATTCAGTCCTCTGAGGGGTAAGGAATCAGAAGAATTATATATGATGATGATATGAATTAAAACTACAGGCCAAAGGCAATTTTATTTCACACATATCTTTCTCTCCATACTTGTCTTTTAAGTCCAGTTTGACAAATGCATGTCTAAGTCCATTTCCTGTTCTGCACAGCAACGACAGCCCCTCACTTATGGTTTCCTGGGTAAGATTGCAAACCTGCACCTGTTGAACACAGAGAGGGACAATATCATCTATATATCAAAGAATTATTCGTGCAATTATTGGACACATAATTATAAACCCCAATGTTTGTGTCTAAGTATGGGGCCTGTAGTTTTTTAAAAAGTCAAATCTTAAGAAATCCAGAATCTTGCAGATGAGGGTTAAAACATTCTCTCAACTTGTGTCTCTCAAGTCTCCACACTGTAACTCTATAGGATTAGTTTGTACAGTCCCATTCTTTTAATGTCGTGGGTTAAATGTTGACTACATTACACCTGTGGATGTAAGGTCTCCTCCATGTTATTACATTGGAGGGCAGGTGGTGTGTGGATGAAGTCAGGTCAAGCGTCTTTCTTTTAATGAATGGCGAAATAACCTGTTGATGCACTGTTATTGTAAAATGGAGAGTGGCTTTAAAGTGACTCTTGTTATTCTTAAGCTCTTGTGTTTTAATGTTTTGTGTTACTGGATGCCTTATTTCCCTCAGGATCATTACACTATCTATTTCCTTGAGTCTATCCTCCAGACAGCTTTACCATCCATTTACAAAATGTGTGAGAATTCATTCACTTCTGAGATTCATTTAATCGCTCAGTCAACTTTACCTTCTCGTCCTCTCCCCCCACTTTAAGAGTGTCTTCCTCTCCATCTACATCCGACACGACTGTGTCTTCGTCCACGTCAGACATGATGGTCCACTTGGCTTAATTTCACAAAATACAAATCCTCCGTTCACGCGTAAGCGAGTTTTCGGTAGCTAGCTAATAATGAACGCAACCGTCTGGGTTAGCTAGACTAGCAGAACTTTATGTGACCGTAGCGAGCAGCAACCAAAACTAAACTCAGCTTAGTGACTTCACAATACAACTACAACCACCAAGAAGCTAACTGCGGGGAAGCTAATGAGCTAACCGTGATCTGTGTTTACGCTTGTTGCCATGGAAACTTAACAAGCGCACAAGTGAGTTAACGCGCGTGAGAATCAAACAGTTCTCAGATTTAAAAAAAGAAAGAACGTGCCCTGCAACATCGACTTCTGCAGCTCGAGATGTTGCATTAGAAACACAAACAACACGAGTTGCATCATATTCCTCTTTTTAAATCTTGCACACAACACAATTTGGAAATTTAAAGTTAAAATGTGGAAATGATACAACCGTTGACTGGCTCGCCCGCAGAAGACATCGTGGATTAATAGTGATAATTATTTTTATAAGCTTAATGAAACACGTTTGAAGAAATACACATAGAAAAACTATTTTCTCCAGAGATAAGTATGTATTACATCTTGAATTCATACATGTGATATAACAAACTGACACACTTTTCACCCACACACTAGTGTTTGTGTGACCCTGTCCATTTCACGAGGCCACAGTCTCACAGCTCCCACCGTGGTATAAAAGTGCTCATTCTAAAATGTATGTACACTTTATGCCCAGATCAGTCATTCACTGAATGGTAAGGCATATTACATTAAATAAAAAAAATCTATGGTGCATAGACAGTAATATTAGAAAAAATAATTTGCTGCCAATAAAGATCTTCAGCGATCTTTCACGTTCCCACAGCAAATGTTTCCCAACCACATAAGGCTTGTTAATCAGACACAAGCTCTGAAGCAAGTGAGAACGCAAAACTGCATCATACAGGAAGAAAGCAAAAAAAAAGGTGCATTCTGTGCAATATCCTGACATCCACTGCTACAGGATCAGTTCAGTTCATATGTATTACCACTGTTGAGGTAACTGTAGAGTCAAAACAAAATGAAAAGGCTTATATATGATGATCATGGTGAAGTGTTGCGTGCTGGGCTTTGTCCTTTTGTCCGGGACGTTCCCTTGTCAGGATGTAGAGGATTTACGGTGAGGGCATGTTGCGCAATAGGAGACCCTTTTTCACTCCACCCTGCAGCATCCTGGCACCAAGACTGGTGCCTGTGATCCCATCACTAAAGAAAGACAGTCAAACAACATCTGAGCACACACAAAATAAGATAAATTCCCATCCATCATTGCTGAAAAATTGTTGTATTTTGAAATTATATATAAGAACATCAACATATATAGATGAAGTTACTACAGTAAACAGTTATTTAAACAGCGCAAGAGGACTCTGGCGAACAAAAGGCCAATTGTTAACCTGAAACAACTACAAGACATCAACACAGTCAGTTTGTTACGTCACTGCTGCTTACATGGGGCTAAACCTCCTCTTCTTCAGAGCAGGAGGTTCAGATCCATCAGGAATTCTCTGCAACCAAAAAAAGGAAAATTAAATTAACAATAACCGCACTCAACTCAGATTAGCAACAACTATTGTCAGACAGTGATGGATGACCAACCTCTTTGCCTGCAGCTTCCTGCTGGGCTCTTCTCTGCTCCAAGTTTTGCTGTGGGCAGACAGATTAACGGGTCAAACCTAAACATCATAACAAGCGAAATGTCACTGTGCTGCACTTTTATCATTATGAAATACCCTCTAGATAACAGACAGTAAAGGATGCATGAGAATATTTAACAAAATACACAGTACACAGGCTGGTTTTCCAGCCTGGAGTGAACACATGGTCCCATCATTTATGCAGTGTGTGTAGTGGTGTGAAGTTCAAGGCTAGCTGTTTGTGTAACCACCTTATGGAGCTCAGAGAGCTGCTGGTGCCTGATGAGGGCCTCCTTACTGGGGAACTGTCTCCTACACAGCAGACAGGCCAATTTAACCCAGTCTGTCAATCTGCCCTCCTTCTCATCTTTGTCGCCTCCTTCTTCATCGCTGTCCGTTTCTCCGCTGTACGCTGGGACCAGACCCTGCTGCTGAGGAGGAGAACTCTACAGAGGAGGGACACAAGGTGAGGAACTGATAAAGAGACAGATACAGAGATAAATGTATGCTGAAGAACAGTATATAATCAGACATACTATAAAAAATGTACATAATAAGTGCATCACAGTGTGCTTGTCCTTACTTCTGTACTTTGTCTGATCTGGTCCAAAAATATCTGAGGCCGTTCAGACAGTGCCCCCTGCAGGACAGAAATTCAGAGGGATAACCAGGTTAGTTGGTAAGACCTTTTCTAAGGCAGACATTCTTTTCTTATTTGCACTAGAGCAGAATGATGGTAATAGGAGCCTGAACCTAAGTCCACTCCCTCACTATGATACCCTGCTGTCCTGAAGACACGCAGATGTTTACAGCTAAGCACTAATGTCTTTGCAACGATCGTCCACCTTTTTCTCCAGAACTGCATAGCCTGCATCAGCACTCGCAGACTCTCGGCGGTCATCTAAGCGACTGTGGCCCGGTGCTCTGGTGTAACCAGGAGGCAGCGCTGTCGAGCCTACCGCAGGGGAGGAGGAGACAGAGCGCATGTTCTCCTTCTGTCTATTGAGACTCTTAGCCCAGCGCTCCATATCTTTGGCAATCTATTAAGACAAACATCAAGAAATATAATTTAGCCAGTTAAATTGATTCAACAGAGGATGATTTAAAATTTGACAAGGTCATATTCAGCGAGTACCAGAAAACCAACAACACATTTAATAAACACCACTGCAGTCATGTTTTTATACTCTAAGGTAGTATTGGTAGTCTATCTATAATCAGAGGTTTTACAAATGTCCAATCAAAAACCCAGAGCAAAGCAAACATAAAAGTTACTATACAAATAAAAATAAGTCAGTTATTGTACACTTCTGTAAGTTCTTGTGTCCAGTATGTAGATTATTTATACCTGTTGAGCAGTTTTATTCTTGGGCTTGTCTTTTTTCTCCTTGCTGCCAGGAGAAGCAAACAGTGAGTCTGACGGGGCCATGCCTTCACTCATTGAAGCGCCCTCTGCGTTTGACTGGCTAGCAGCAGGAATGTAGGTGTGTTTCTCTCCATCCCAGTACATGTACTGCTGACTGTGAGGGTTGTAGTAGTACTGCAAAGATGAAAGGCAGACAAAACCAAAACCAGACTGAGATGTGAAGAAGAAGACACATTCAAAAAAGTGCAGGCTGGACATTCAGATTACAGTGCCATCATCACTCTTCACCTGGGAGTTAGGGTCATAGTAGAGGCCTGTGAGTGGGTCGTAATAGTAGGCAGAGCTCTCATCGTACTGGTATGTTGACACATCTGGCACAGCTGCAGTCAAAGACACAGGACATTCGTCTCAAGGTCAGAGGCCAAATTTTAAAAAACACTGAATTAATCATAAAATGTGGGTTAGTTAATCATAAATGCTACATCTATTTACAGTTTTTAATGAAAATGTTAAATTAGTGTTTCTAATTCTTGATAATATGACTCAACACAAGAAGCCTTACGGTATTGCTGGAGCTCATGTTCAGTGCCTGGGGTTGCAGGTTGGCTGGGGGCAGCTGGCTGTGGTTTTCCCACTATTTCAACCTGTGGGGAGACAGAGCTCATAAAGCAAGAGGGTAACGGTTAAATGAACAGGAGGAATATTAGTAGGCAACGCTAACGAACCTGTGTGGCTGATATGGCAGCTCCTGTGGTGCTGAGAGACGTTTGTGTGTGACTGAGAGCCTGCTGCACAATTGTTGATCCCAATGTCACTGCCTCAGATGAAATGGCAGCTGCACGTGAACAAGCACACACAAAAAAGTTCAGTTTAGTCGATTTACATTGCTACACAGATCATAAAGTCAATATGTTTGAGATACTTTGTGTATATAATAACTACCTGGGGCAGCTCCTCCTGAGTATGTCCCCACCAGGGCTGCTCCTAAACTGGGTAAAGCAGGAACCCTGGTATCTGCCTGGGCCTTGAAACTTGCACCATCTGCTCCAGAATATTCATGCCCTTCCTGATTGTATGTTACTGCTGACCCCTGCTGATACACTCCTGTATCTACACTCTGGCCTCCGCTTGATCCATTCTGTGCAGTCTGAGCAGTGAGAGGGATTTTTGAAAATTAAGCAAATATATATACAGTATAAAACACAGATATAATAATAATAATAATATAGTAACAACTGCACATCTTGAGAGTAAAGATGTGTTGTGCAGACACATTTTCTTTGCTGTAGTGATAAGTCATAGAGAAAGTTTACCTGTGTCACAGCCCACTGTGCAGCTGCTATAGCTGTGCTGGCCACTGTAGCAGCACTCACTCTGCTTCCATCAGTCAGGAACACGTCACTGGTATAGAACAGAGTGTTTCAGGGAGTTTAGCTGGTGACCTGCATTTTCTTACAGGTATAACAGTAACTTTTTAATTTTGAGACAAAAAAAATTGTTTTAGTTCATTTCTGATCCAATTCTTTCACATGGCCAATGTTTTTTTGTGACATGAAAAAACAATATAGTTCCTTGTGCAATATCAATAATGAGCGCTGCGCTTGTGTTTTCCGTGTTACCGTTTGGAGCCTTTGGCAAACTCCACCACAATTGCCTTGCCATCGATACAGAGAGGTGGCTGGAGAGCCTGTAAGATCTGGAGCAGCTGAGATGCCTCCTGTGAACAACATACAGAGAGCTGTGAGTTCAGTGTGGGTGCACTTGTGTCAAATTGCCTGGGTCTATGTACTGTATGTTTAGGATCAAATGACAGGATGTTTTGTTGATGAATCTAAACTGAATACATATTTAGTTAAAGAGTGAATGGCAATGCTCAAATTCATCTTTTTCTCACCACTATGGTAGAAAGCTGTAGAAAGGCAAACCCCCTGTTGAGATGTGTGTGCTTGTCCTTGATGAGGCGAATATTGGAAGGGGACAGTGTGGCAAATGGAGCCAAAGCAGATAAAATGGCTTCCACTGAAGTATGAGGGCCAAGATTTCTTAGTATCAGAGCTGTTGAAAGAGAAGGTGAGAGATTATTAGATTTTTAATCCACGATTTAAAGAAACAGCGTTTAGGATTTAGGAACATCCACTGGTGAGGCTACACGGCCCTCTCTAGAGGCAGTGTTTGGTTTTGAGAGAGAGAGTTCCAGGTCATATAGAAGCCATGCAATTGGTTTATAGTAATCAACCGCTCATAGTTCATTTTGGCCTGGGACAAACGTGATCACTATGAGTTTCCACTGTACTTTCTAAAAGGGCACATTAATCAGTCCTTCAGTAAACTAAACAAGACATTTAGAAAATGTCAAGAGATGGACTTACTGTCATTTGCAACATCCGCCTGCTGGGCAGCTTGTCCTGGGGCGACAGTAGGACCAGAAGAATGGTAGGGTACTGGGAGAGGCAGCAAACCTTGTGCTCCGTCCTTTTGAAGACCAACAGGCAAATCCCGCTGCAACTGGGGCAACTTCAGCTCAGCCTCTGGGGACAGACATCGTGTCATTGTATAGTACTGTAATGTGAGAGGGAGCTTGCGTGATTGTAAAAGATAAATTAGGTATCTATTTTTAAACCTTACCTGATTTCGGAACGCTGCATTTGAAGCACTTTTCTCTCCTTTTAAAGTTTTGCACACCGCACTGTTGAAATGTTACACAAGCTCGTGTTAGAGGACCTCTTAAAATAATTATCTGCGACAATGACTCATAAACATGTAAGATGAGAAAACACATTTAGATTTCACGTAAAGCGGTACACACACACACACACACACACACACACACACACACACACACAACCTTGTTGCAGAGCCAGTCCTCGTTGGCACGTGGTTTTGGGTCGCTGAAGTGCATCGACACTCTCTGTCCCAGAATCATCAGCACTCCCTGAAAGAAAGAGAGAGGGAAGAAGGGGGAAACAAAGAATGATTATCAGCATTAATTAGGCCACACATGCCAGAGAAAGGCCTCATCTCACAAGAGATGAGAGAGAATGAAAGGGACGAGAGGGACAGAGAGAAAGAGAGAGGAGAATTGAGGCTGAATGAAAGAGGACACCAGAGAATTGTAACCTTCAGCTTTAGGAAATTGGGACGGACTGAGATGGTGTATGTGTAGTGTATGCGCTTGTATCCATTTTTAAGGACACAGTGTGTTCTGTTCAATTGTGTCATCCCTCCCCCCTATAGGGGAACCTTTTCTCATGTTTCCACACATCCCATCCCACTGTGAAAACCTTCACCTCCCAAATAGACAGTAGTAGTAATAGTCTGCTTCCTGCAGACGTAATAATGGTAGATGACCCAGATATGAAAAGTTAAAAAACAAGAAAATTAGGTACTGTATTCATTCTGATTCCACATACAATAGACCATGTGAGAAAGTATATTAATCCTGCCAATACTGTCCAGGAGGTGATACTGTAAACTTAGGAAAAGAAGTGAGAACATCTCGCTGAAGAAAGAGGAGCTTGTATTGGACAAATGAGTAAATGTGACTTGGAGGGTCCAGTTATGAAAACTATGTAGCTGGGCCCCAGACAGACAAATGTCGTGAATTTACCTTTATGTGTACAAAGTAGAAAGAAAAGGTGAATTTCCCTCTTAGGGTACAGATCTATTTCTTTGTGAACACCATACAGGAATGCATCATGTATATTTGACAGGGCACTATTTTAACAGTGCGTTTGTCCTGATATTAACTCATATGTCCCACTGCATGTGTGCATATATGTGTATGTGTGTATGTGTAGGGGGAGAGTGACCTGGTTGGTCTCCATCCAGCGGGTGGCCTCCTGTATGAGATTAAACTCGACGAAGGCGAATCCTCGGCTCTGACCTGGACACCGCCCAGCGCCATGGTTACCGAACAACAACAACAACAACATAACAACAACGCATTGAGGGGTTAGTGCTTCACGTACAGAGGAGAGAGAGACCCTGTATCAGCACTAATAAAATAAGAAATCATTGCTTCCTCTCTCCCTTGGTAATAGCACATCTGACAGCCAGTTGGAGAGCCACTGTCAAATTCAAGGGTGGGAGGACGCACAGTGTCTCAACAGGGTCAAGGACAGAGGGAGAGAGAGAGAAATTCATACCCACTCATCAGTTTGAGTCTTAGCTCTTTTGCTGAATTTGAATGAAACCCAGGCACCAACAGAACACGCACACGCACACGCACACACACACACACACACACACACACACACACACACAGAGAGTCAGAGTGAACTACAAAGCAAGGTGGATGATTCGTCTTAAAAGCTGTTCATTAGTAATGACTGACACCAAACTGTAAAACATATTTAGTTTTACAAATTAATATAGATTTAGGTTTGTTTTTTTTTTTACAACACTGTGAGCATGGAGTGGATTAACAAAAGTCAATATTCAAACATCTCAAACTGAGTGACTTGGTCTTAAAAGCAGAGAAATGGTGATGTAGGAGTGAGAGACAGAGCAGAGCAGGGGACTGTAAGTGTGACCGAGTCAGATACATATTACAGACAACCAGCGAGTTAGCAGTCTGTGTATGTTCAGGCAGGGTTTTCTTTCTGTTGAATCCAAAAAACAAAAAAATAACATACCATATTTCTTAGTAGTAAAACAAAAACGAAAAAACTGGAAAATGGAGCAGCTTTTCCTTTTTTCCATTGTCAGAATCAAATGATGAAAAAAACCCAGAATAAAAAAAGCAGGAAATTCCCATTTCATTTTGCCCTTTTGAACTGAAGGATTTAGAAAGGAAAACAGATGACACGGAAGTAAGGAAACATTTCAGAATAAAAGCCAAGAGAATACCGGGCCACTGGCCAGTCTATAAAAAATTATTATGTAAGCACAGGACAGATAATTTATGTTTTTACGTTTCCTAATTTTTTCCCTTTTTTGATTCTAACAACAAATTTTTTTAAATGTTTTTCCGTTTTTTGGTTTTTAACAAAAGAAATAAAACATGATATTGCAGTTTTTGGTTTCAAAGGCAAGTGAGGCTGGAAAAAAAGACAAGCTTTTGTCAGTGGTATGGATGACGCTCTCATAGCTGAGAGGTAGCTGACAAACACAATCATGTTCTGCTTCTACTGTTCATTTCGCCACTGACACTGTTAGTTCAGAGCCAAATCCATCTAGTCAGACACACCTCACATCAGGACGGATGAGGCAAGAATGGGGATAAAGAAAGCAAGAGAGCCAAAGTGAGAAGGAAACTTAAAGCCATGGAGTGAAGAACTATAAAACTGTATGCATGCATTCTTCTCTTATCACCAGATCTAGAGAGCTCTACTCTGAAGCGTGCAAAGATTTTGGTTTTGTTGCCCTGAGGGTGAAAGCGAGGTTACAGACACCAGCAGACCCAAGAAATGAAGGCAGGAATCTAAGCACTGCCTGTATTTAAGTGTATGAATATAAATTTGTGTTCTGTGCATCAGCTATCTACTCCACTATAGATAAAGAGAGTCAGAGAGAAGGAAAGAGATTGCGAAGACACTTATTGTTAAGAAAAGGAAGACAGAGCAACTAAGATATCGTCTGAAATAGAATTGCAAATGATGGAGCAGGTTATGCATGAGTGATACAAAGGAAAAAAGGAAGAGGAGATGACAGGAGAAAGGAAGTAAGAAAAGAAAAAATATCCAAGCAACGAGCAAGTTCTCACCTGAAGATTTGTTCCTCATGAGGCGAACCTCTCTTGGCTGAATCCCCTGCTCCTGAAGTTGTGCACGAATCTATGAAAACAGAGGCATTATTACCATTTAGCCAACTAACCAACATTCCCCACGTCTAATCAGACCACTGTAGAGAAAATCTCATAACATAAACGTACCTCATTGGCTGTGGCATTGGGTGGAAGCATACGCAGCATTATGATGTTGCTGGGCCTCTGGTTGTGGTCTAGATCTGCACGGTAGTCCTGGTCCCTCTGATCCAACTCTTCAAGCGACAGGTCAGGACCAACGCTCCCGCAACCATGCTCCTCTGACCCCACTGGAAAAGCCTGCATAGAAGAGTCACAAATCAACAACAGATGGCAACAACAAAAACTGTAGCAGCTCTATAAAGAGGATTAACTTTTTATAGCTTACCCTCCTCTTCATTCCCCCACGAGAGAACCTTTCCTCCTCTCTCTGTCTTGCCGTATTATAATCCATTTGTTCAGAAGGGGCACCAACACGACTCCAGTTGCATTCTTTACTCCCTGAGTGAGGGCCACTGTTCTCTGGGAAGCCTCTTCCACCTTTCCCTCTGCCCTTTTGCTGTAGGCCAGTCTGTAGCTGCTCAAATTCCCGCCGGGACCCGTCCTCATCCCTCTGGAGCAAGGGGAGGGCTAATTCAGGCCGCAACTGAGAGCAAGGGGGCCACGGGAGCCCCTTCCCCTCGTGCGCAACGTCCCCTCGCCCATCGCCTCTCTTGTGGAACCCTGGGCGATCCTGGAGACGGCCCGGTGGGAAGTCAGGGGCGCCCAGCGTTTGCTCGTCACGGCCATACGGTCCAGCTCCCTCTGCTCGGACATCGTATCCTGCTCCTGCCTCATCCTCCTCTTGTCCATAGCCTCTGTAGTCCATGTCCCGGAAGTTGTGGTCATTGTGGTTGTTGCCATAGCGACCTATGCGGTCACCTCGTCCGCCCCTGTTGACCATTGAAGATGATGTGAGGGACTCTGGTCTGACGAATGTATGTTAGTAAGAAAGTGTATGAAGGTAAAGATTGTTTACTCACCTCCGCTCATAGTCCATGTCGGCCACTGACTCTGGTCCCAGTCTCTGACCTTTTCTCTCTGGTTTCAAAGAGAATTAATGATCACATTGACTGTGCACATACCTCATCGTTAAGAAGCACAGAGTCAATCATGAAAGCTGCTTTAATGCAGTAAGTTTGGGACGTGCCTTCAGCAGAGGCGGCTGCTGCAGCCTCCTTACCTGCCCCCAGGTTTGGTGCATTTCTGGTGCTGCACAGACTTCCATAACTTTAATGGAGTCTATCGTCACCGCTTTATACGCTATTCACCCCAAGCGGCTGACACAGACACAGTATCCCTGCATCTCTACTGGATATAAACTGTGTGTGTGTGTGTGTGTCTGATCGAGCTCAAACATACTATCCCAAAAAAAATGGAGTGATCAACAATGACGTGTGGCGGTCATCTCCGTTAGCGCACATGCTAAACTATGCTAACCCGGGGTTGGCTAGCTGCTCCGAGCTGAGCCGCTCAACGGGCTTCGGAGGTTTGCAAACACAACACCGACGTTTGTACGTGAGGTCAGAGGAACACTTACCAGCGTGACATGTACCCGACAGCAGCTCTTTGAATGTCGGCGAGCAGCGCAGGTGAGAAGCCTGTTTGGTTTCTCAGGGACTCAAAGTGTAAAATGGCCACAGCAGGACAACACTTCGGCTGGGCGGGACCAGCGTCTGACTCTGCTTTCTGATTGGTGCTTGGAAAGGGAATGCAAGAATGTGGACGATGATTGGACGAGACGAGCTGGCCGAGCCTACGCTAGGAGCGCGTGACAGATAAACGGAGGAGGATGTGCATGTTGTCATGTTTCTGTTCATCAGATCCAAATCCAAATATTTGTTTTAACCAGTCATGCCTCTCTTATCTGTAGTAATTAAACCAATCATATAACTATGGTTATTGTTAATGAATGAATGGATCAAGGAGCAGAGACACCATACAACAGAAAACCCTAATACCGGCTTTATTTGGAAAAAGAGAAATCCAGAAATCCCAATATGTCACAGTACAAAAAAAAAGCTCCAGCAGCCCACCCCCCAAAACCTTCCAACCTCGCAGCCCAGGCTTGACCTTCAATTAATTAAATGAAATACTACGGTTACAATTTTATCATTTAACTGACATAAGCTGATAATAACAGGATTAAGTAGAATGATTAAAAAATACTAAGATAATTAGAGACATCAACAATAAAAAGTTATAGTACAATAATGACAATATCATAAAAGGGACGATGGGAGAGTTGAGTAAAAGGCAAACTTGAAATACACATCATTAACATGTCCTTGCAAGGCCTTGTAAGACATACAGTACATAATGGACATTATAGTAATGAGACAACCCTATCGTCTATATGAAAGAATATTCAACTTATCGACTACACCACTCGTGATTTTACCCACTGATTAACACAATCAAATGAATCTCTGGTATACACAAAAAGGTCCTAAGAACTCATAACATGTTTAACCTGATTGTGCCTCTAGCTACAGTAAAATGTCTTCCAGTAAAGTGAAGGTTTGTATATCACAATGAGTAGCTGTTGGTTCCATTACCCGCCAGAGCCAGTAAATGTGGTCATCAGGGGTAACTTTGGCATGGAAACATGGGGTTAGGTCAGAGACACAGAGGGATTTTCCATGCATACAGTACGTAGACACATAGTATGTTAATACACACGCGCACAAATATACACACATTCACCACATGCAGACCTGCACTGGAAAAAACAAACCACCATACAGCTGCGCACGCACGCAAACACACACACACTGAAGTTCATGTGAGTAATTCAGTATGGGAAAATATCTTATACAATCTGGTTTAGGCATACCCCTGCATAGCGCCTGAGTCAGAAAATGGGCCTGAAGGAGCCAAGCCAATAACAGGGGAGAAGCATTCACAAACATGAAGTGAGGACACTATAAACGACATAACATCCCATCCAAGTTATGAATCCCTACCCCTTAACTTACTCTTCATGACCACTGCTCTCAAGGCACTACATGTAGGCGATACTGTGTAAAATCCACTTACACATGGTCTTAATTCAAAACTATTTTATATTAATGTCTTTTTTTTCCTTTCTCTCTCTCATTTCCACATTATCTTTGGCCTGGTAAGGACCTTTTTTCTCTCTTCATTCCCATCATGGCACATTTCAATCTGTTTACATCTACTCAACTTTAAATCATCCCCACCCCCCCACCACCTGCCTTAGAGACTTCTAGATCTGAACATTTTTGATAGATGCAAGCAAAATGGCACATAACCTAATAGTATAGACAAAGGACCAATGTGTAGAAGCCTATCAATTCATTTCAGACCTGCTTTAATTTGCTGAGGATAATTGGCAGATCAGAACTTGAACATCTGCAAAACTTTTCTGGGACCTCCCCGATATTCTCCCCTATGTCAAATCTCATCAGAAGCCACCCTCTCCATCTGTGCTCGAGATCAGCTCCCTCCTCATCTCCGCCTATAACAGAAGGCAGCTGGACTTCTTGCCACGTTTCTTGGCCTGCAGTGCTGCCCGAGTTGCCATCTCAAAGACCTCTCTCACACCATCTTTGGTTTTGGCAGAACACTCCTGGTAGCCATAGGCACTGATGCGGTTTGCCATCTCTTTTCCATCTTCAAGTTTAACTGGTTCCTAGAGACACATGTCAGAGAAGGTTACACTTTTTCAATATTTATACAGACAAATGTGTACATCCCAAGCATGTTCTGCACTGACCTGTTTCATTTTGGCAAGCTCTCGTCTGGTGTGCTCATCATTGCGCAGATCCTTTTTATTGCCCACCAGGATGATGGGAACATTTGGACAGAAGTGTTTCACCTCAGGAGTCCACTTTTCTGGAATATTCTCTATAGTGAGTAGAGGGAGAGAGAGCAGTATTTAGCAACATGTATCCCTTTCACAATAGTAACAATAGTAATATCAAGTGGTGTGTGTGTGTTGTAAAGACGGTACCTAAACTGTCAGGGCTGTCTACGGAGAAGCACATGAGGATAACATCAGTGTCAGGGTAGGAGAGAGGCCTCAGTCTGTCATAGTCTTCCTGTCCGGCCGTATCCCAAAGTGCTAGTTCCACCTGAAAAACCGTGACAGATTTATGTGAATTGAAAGTTGCAGAGATAAAATGGCAGCTTTGGAGTGTTGGACATGTAGACGAAATTTGATTATTTAAGTTGCACAGTTAAACTGACCCATTTTACATTGTTCTAACTCTTTCTATAGGAAGAGAGCAGATAAACAAGGATGCCTATAGAGCTGATAGTGCAGAGAAATGGGAAAAACAAGAACAAAGAGACTCTAACAATATAATATACCTGTCATTCTTGTAGGAAATAATTAATCAATGAATCAATTAACCAATCTTCATAAGATCACCCTTGTATTCTTAACCTTGGCATTTTCCGTATTTTTTATTGTTTCATAGATTGACGATTTAATTGCAAAAATAATTAGCAGATTAATCGCTAAAGAAAAACAATCATTAGCTGCAGCCCAATATTGCAAATTGCTGTTACTCCACATTATTCCCATTACAGTTTAACCAACAATTCTTCAAAAAGACTTTTTTTTTAAAAAGGCCCATTATACTTTTTTTAATAAAGTCCAAACACCAAAGGCATTACATTTACACCATGTATGAGGCCGGAAAAAATCCTTTTTTTTTTTTTTTCTTCAACAACCAGAAAAGATTTGGCATTTTTGTTTAAAACCGATTATGAATATATCTGTTCTTTGATTTTACGCCTAGAGATTATTAGACAAATCTTTGCCGCTCTATTTAACAGCAAAACAAATATCTAAAATTCTACTAAAACCTTATTTGATAGATAGATAGATGAATAGATAACTTTATTGATCCTGAGGGAAATGTAGGCATCCAGTGGCAAACAAAACAGTCAAACACAAGAACGTAAAAATTATAAAAGAGTAAATGACCAATAAATGAGTGAAGAACTGCTCCTTTTGCTGCAGACTCCAACTCTCTAAATCAAGGACCCTTTGGGCCTCCAGCCCCTTGGTTTGCAGACAGTGTTCCCAGTACGTCTCACCTGTTTGCCATCCACTTCAATGTCTGCCACATAGTTCTCAAACACAGTGGGGACGTACACCTCTGGGAACTGGTCCTTGCTGAAGACGATGAGCAGACAGGTCTTTCCACAGGCACCATCCCCAACTATCACCAACTTCTTCCTGATTGCTGCCATCTATGAAAAAAAGAGAGTAAAAAAAAAAACAGGTCATAGATATAGACTATAAAGTCAGCCACTGATAATTCAATCATAGAGGGTTTGTCAGAAGTGCGCAGGGTGAGTAAGACTTTCTGTGATGAGCACAGTGCTGATACAACACGTATGTGGTTTCCTCGACAGTTCCTCCTGTTTAGCAGAAGTAACCCAGATAACGCCGGTGACGCTGGAACACCGGTTTCCTTTTAGCTTTTATTTCCATTAAAACATTCCGGTGTATTCGGACTAACTTCACCAGAGCAAAGCCTCGGCTAACAGACAGAGAGAGGACAGAGAGGACGGTGTAAACACAACATTTCGCTGCTGGGTTCTCGTTCCTGCTCAGACGCTGTGCGGTGCAGTCCGGGGCCTGTCAAAGCAGCTAACAGCAGCTAGCGTCGAAGCTAACGGTGTTTCCAGCGGTTTCAATCGCTGTCATTTCACTCAATCTCTCTGAAACTATAGCCCGCGCGTTCATCGCAGTTCTGTGATGAACCTGGAACCGAAACAAACGCCGGGTGACGGTGGAAAAGCTGCTGTTGAGAAAGATTTACCGCTTGATGTTTCTGTGTCCGCCTTTCGCCTCTTCCTGACCGACTGGATGACTCCGCCCACCGCTCATACGCATGTGCGCAATGACGTCACTCGTCATCAGCCTATGGCACCATTACGTCCTCAATAAAACATGAAATGTTCATGCAATTACATT
This sequence comes from Paralichthys olivaceus, assembly GCF_024713975.1. NCBI lineage: Eukaryota > Metazoa > Chordata > Actinopteri > Pleuronectiformes > Paralichthyidae > Paralichthys > Paralichthys olivaceus. Next base: position 16,884,575 of record NC_091098.1, on the reverse strand, counting down.
ATCATCACACATTAACAACAGAACATAGCTCATCTACTCGAGTGCAGTACTTTGGTAAAGTTTGAATTTGTTCTCAGGTATCTCAAAATCTTGAGCCCCCCCACCAAATGTCTGGATATACAATATATATTATATTAATGATATGAACAATTTGTTTATTCATGGACTTCAACTCTGATCAACATTAGGGCTCATCAAGAGAAACATAATGATGATAATCAATAAGACCATTTATATATATTTATGACAACATATATAACTAATATAACAACATACGTTTTATTAGAAACTGTCTAGTAAAAGTTCAATCCTTATCGATACTTTGAACTTTGTCCTTCACTTGACTGATTAGATTTTTTCAGATTAATTTATAATTCTACTCCACTACCTGTTAGAGATAAAAAAATTATACTTTGGATGCCTCTACATTTATTTGACAGCTTTAGTCTGATTCAAATTTTGTATGAAAAGTACAATCAAAATACATTTTGCTGATAATACTTCAATATGCAGGTACTTTTACTTAAGTAAAGGATCTGAGCACTTCTTCCAACAGTGAATACAACACCACCCACAACAACAACAACAACAAGTCCATGTCTCTTTTTGATTGGTCTTTTATTGACTTAAAAACATTAGTAATCCAATAAATACAATATGTACAAATATGTACGTAAAAAAAATATAATATACATATGAAATCATATATGAGAAAAATAGGGGAAAATATAGCTTAATTTAATATTTGAAACTTTGTTAACTGTCCATGTAGCAGATTAAGTTAAAAGCTAGGGTACAGATGTTATCATATCAAAGTATATTTTTCGAAAACTGTAACTTAAAATATCAATGAAGATTGAGTTCTATGTCACAGTTTAGTCAAGACATTTTGCCTATTTTCTATTCCACCCAAAATGCTCTTTATTTATTTTATTTTTTTTGGGGGGGGGGGGGGGTGTTTATGTCAGCATGCATGAATCATATTCATTTTAAATTAAGAGCATGTGTATGCACACAGATGTGCACTGCTGCCTGAAAACTGGGACACAGAAACTCTTCAGGCTACAGTCTGTCTACGCTGAGACTTTAAAAGCATCGGCTATACAGTGGACAGAGCCTCTCTCCTCCTCCTCCTCCTCCTCCTCCTCCTCCTCCTCCTCAGAGTTTATTTCAGGGCATGCATCACTGAGATTGAGAAGTTCACAGATGCCAGAGTTACAGCCCTGCTGCCTTTATTTGTTTCTATGGACACTGGAGGTAAAGTTGCTCTGATTGGCTGCACGACTCAGCCAGTCTGAGGCCTATTTCCTGATGGCGGCGGAGCTGTTGCTGCGCTGGTAGAACAGCACGTAGGCTTGATTGGTCTGAAGCTGGTTCTCTGACACTGGAGTCACACTGTTGGAAATAGGGTGGAGAGTAATTGTGACAAACAGTATCAAGTTTGTACAGAGGGTGCAGTTAGGGCACTGTACTGATCTGAGTGGAGGAGCAAGTTTTACCTGGAGTCATTGTAGAAGCACCAACCATTTCCATCTGAACAGCAGGCTGTGTAGTGGCCCATGTTCACCGTCCCAGCGTGGTTACATATTGCATATAGATTATACAGAACTGGGCCTGTGAGAGCATATGTGGATATAGTGAGTTACTCATTCTGTTCTTCACAACCATGTTGTTTCCCATGTTTACAAATTCTGAAATAATCTACTACAATAAGAAACCACCTCCATCTGTGGTTATGGTTGGGGCTGGTGAAGTTAGGTGGTATTTAGGGATCAAACTGTGTGTCGATATTGCAGATATAAAACATGAATGCGACCCCCTGACAAACACTGACTAGACTAGTGGGCATCACTCAGACCCTTAAAACAGTGATTGCCTCAGAGTTCAATGATGCAACTGATCATTTTAAAACAATACAAACAAATGATAAAAGATTATTCAACGAAAGGGAACAAGTCAGCTATCAAGTGTTGAAAACTTTATACAACAACACGTAACGGTGTGTTATCCCTGCACATACACAGTATTGTAACGGCACAACATTGGATAATCACTAAGTACGGATGGGAATAACTATATATCTAGATATAAATATAAAGAGCTTACTGCCCCCCTCCGTCCAATTGAGGCTCAATCATAAAATACACCATATCTTAATAAGCTGGGCAGTAAAGGGGCTAATCTAATTTTACAACACTCAAAGAATACATGAACTAAATTCATTAAATATTTTACAGTACATGTAGGTATATTCTTCATCTCGGTACAACTCAGCGATAAGGTGGTATTAGAAATATAGTTTAGTGATAGAACATTGAACCCAGTGCACAGCTCAACCTAGAAGATAAATCTGATCTCTGGATATATTTGAAAATAATATGCAGGGAGAAAAGTTTACCCTGTTGACTGGGAAAGAAGAAACAGTGCAGTTTTAAATGACCAGCTTCCACCTTTCATAAGATACTGCAACTGCTGATGCAGCTGTGAGGAGCTCAGGTTTATCAGACAGAGGAATTTGGACTCTGATAAGGACTCTCAGATGAAGCTCATTTCCAGTGCAGGCTTATTGACAAGAGAAGCTCAGTGAAATATTACACACTATAAGATTTATATAATCAATATTATTTTACAGATGTCAAATCATTTGTTTTGAATTTAAACAGCATGAAGACAATATAGGAGTGGCTGTTCAACTTTTCACTGCATTCTCTAAATAAATAAATGACACACAGTAATAGAAAACATGCATATGAAAAGAGAACCTGTATCAATGGAGTAAATTAGAATAAATAGAGGGAAAAGTTTGTGTGCATTACCACAGTCGATGGGTCCGTAGGGTCCCAGGTCCAAGTTAGTGAGTGGGAAGGAGACGTATACTGTGCTTTTACTGATAGACCACCGGGAAGTCGTAAAACGATTCAGATCTGAACAGAGGCTGTTAAGCATCATCACAACGTCCTGCACATGAACATCACACACTCATAATACAATGAGTAAGAGTTGTTGCCAAGGATACGGATCACAATAACCTGGGGAAACCTCTGGATGGACAGTCGCTTGGTGCACTCTGTACGCCTGTTACACCTCTCACACATCTGAAACCCACAAGAAACAGAAACACACAAACATTTAACACAACGGGATGATAATATTGAAAATACATGTCACTCAGTGATGAGGTCTTAAATGGATAAGGAATCTTCTGCAGAGGATAAAACAGTTTTGGATTCACATGAAAGTTTCTCTTGTGTTGTCTGTGTCATTTTTATTGCTGTGAGGTGGGTGTGGTTAAACTAGTATGTCTAGTATGCAGCAATGAGAATTTAGCAGTTGAGTCACAAGGTGACGACAGCTGTAGGTTTGTTTGTGAATGTTTCCACCGCCACTCAAGGCAACTGTCAACTAACTTTAATGGAACAGAATTTCCATTTTGAGTCTTAATCTCTGAATAACAATAGATAATCATTTGTTTGTTAGTGATTATCTCATCATGAAGTTTTAATCTTAGAAAAAAAAATTGGATTCAAGGTTTCAGTGGCTTATAAAGAAACCCACTGAAGTAGTTATGACTCATCTGCCCTACGGGAAAATACATTTCTTACCTAACTATGACGTAAATACTTGTTCATGAGAAAGTATTTCTTGGTGCCTGACCCTTACAACTGTTTTTAAATCGATTCTCAGACCAAATATTTTCCTTTTCGTGTTCCTTACAACACCAGCTGGTGCAACTTAGACACATCATCAGTGATGAGCCCAAGGTCGTAGGGTGTTTCAAGTCATCGATCGCCATACACCCTCATCTGGGTGAACCCAGCCGGGGGTGATCAGTCCCCGGCTTGTGTCCAAGTAGCTTAGTGCGCCATGGTTCCTCTGATCCACAGCTACCTTGAAGCTGTTTCTGCAGCTTCCATCATGTTCTTGGTGGCTCTACCCTAACCTAGGCTCCTGCACTCCTTCACCAGGCACCAGATTTTTGGCCCTCTTATGCTCATGGGCCTCCTCCATCCGGTCTTCCCATGGGACAGTGAGCTCCATTGTGATCACCTGCTTGGACGACTCTAATGTTAAAACCACTCTGGCCTGAGTGTTGTTCCTCGCAATGTGGTCTGGGAACTTCGGTTGGCTCCCTGGGTGTATTCAGTGTTCAGCCTCCAGACCCGGTCTGACAAAGACATCTTGAATTCCTTCCTTCCTTCCTCCCTCTGCTAAAATTAATTTTCATTCTACCACAATGTTTTGATTTTGTTAACAGACACAGAAAGATAAAAAAAACTAAAAGGAAGCCGTTGCCAATCTTTTTTCAAGTCGAACAGCAGAGTAGACAAATGAGAACAATAATGTAATCAATGATGGCTTTTCATATTATCTACAGTTACATTTACTCCACATTTTCAAAAGCAAGAGTTTGAATGAATAAAACAAACAAATAAAATAGATGTAGGTTTGAATGAAACCGTTACCAGCTCACACTGTCAGTGCTGCTGAACTTTGACACACTGATATAACATAGTCTGTTTTTGTTCTCTCTGCATCAACTTACTGGTGAATTCTCCTTGTCCAGTTTCTCCTCCTGAGAGAAGAGATCCAGGCACTCCTTCAGCGTCACCTCCCCGGCAAAGCTCTTCTTGGGGATGGGCAGCGACAGATCACAGAACACATCGAATGTGTTGGAGTAGTGCGAGCACACCGAACAATGCAGCGAGCTCCGCAGCTGGCCCGAGAACAGGTCTGATGGGGGGGGGGGGGGGGGGGGGGGGGGGGTATATCAGTGGTGGATTCAAACAATATTACTGACAGATGATTCTGATCAGATTTCTCTCCTCACCTGCTATTCTGCTGTCATCTCTCTCTAAGTGCTTCTTCCACATGGCAACTGCCTCTTCTGAAAGTCTAATAAGAGGTTAAGAGATGATGAGAACGTGGTCAAGAAAAGGACAGTTTAGATTTTAATGATAGAATCTTTCCAAAATAAACATACGCACCTAATCCTGGCATATTTTGGTTCGGGGTCCTTTCCTGCACGTCGAACGTACGGCCTGCGGTTGATTTCTGTGTGAAGTTTGTCCAACAGGAACCTGAGAAACTCCTGAGCATCCTGTTGACTGCGTGAGTTAAACACAGAGAGATTTCAGAAGGTCACCGTTGCAGGCAGCTACTTCTATAAAAGTCTCTGAGAAACCATCCCTATATAGAAGATTGTATTTTTACATCTGTCTGTTATTTAGATGCTTTGTTTGTTTGTTTGTAGCAAGATTATTCAAAACCTAATGAACGCATTAGAACCGAACTTGATGGAAGGAGGTGTAATGATTCAAGAGCTGAATATATTTTGGTGAGGATCTGGTGGCAGATCCAGGATTTTACTTTTACAATGTGAGATTGGACGTTTTTCAACATTTTCATTAATCACGAATGAAGAAAAAAAAGTTTATTTATGAGACTGATATTTATGAATGTGTGCAATTTGGTGCAGATCCAAATCAAAATCTGGTAATATTCAATTTAAATGTGGTTTCATAAGAGGACTGTCGCAGGTCTAGTCTAGTTTAAATTGTTTACAGATGGAGTGTACCTTCATAAATATAAAAGTAGTTTATGTTTCCATGCACTGAAGTAATGTTGCCTCCACAAAACTCCAAAACAAAAGGAAGTTCACCTTGAGAAAAAAGAAAAAAAATCATTAACATTCTCACCTGTAACCACTGAAATAAGGCACAGCTTCTTTAAAATTGTTGTAAAACTGTCGTGGATTTACAGCTGTGTGTCCTTCATTTGCATCCCAAAGGCCTGACAGCACCTCAGAGAAAGCTGGAAGACAAGGAGCGGTGAGAAAATGGCAAAAAAAATATTTGCATGCAAGAGGGAAGATCAGGAGAGAACATGAGTAGACTGAAACGTACCCTCCATGAGCGTCGCCTCCTCTTTGGAGAACTTCTCCTGCCTGTGGGACTTGAGGAGGCAGTAGTCCCGGAGGCCACACGTGTGAGACAAACACTGGACGACTGCGTTCAGGAAACACTGAGTCAGAGACAAAGTAAAAGCAGAAGGTGAGGACGATGTTTCAAAAATGTTTTCAGGCTGTACAGTAATACAGTGGGATTCATGATGCATCAATGCTTACTGTGTTTCCTATGTTTCTAAGGCCGATCCTCCCACTTCCTAAGGTGAGCTGCTCTTTCTGGAAAATAAAAAGAGCACAATGCACACCAGGTAGTCTGAAAGCATATATATATATACTCCGTTATGTTTTCATATGCAAAAACTGCTGGATGGATTACCACGAAACTTGGTAGATCCATGCGATATTAGTCAAGAAAGAACTCATAAAAGTTGTTTTCCCCTTTAATGAACATTGTGTGATAAGGTGTTTTTTAAACATTTTCACCCTTTCCCAGGAAATACTGTCTTGAATCTTGATTCAGGAATTCGATATCAATAAGTGTGTGAAATTTGGTGCCCCCCTTTGCAGCCTTGGTGGAGGTACTACTGATTCATTTTCTAGTTGTATGTGAATTTGTCAACAAAAAAAGTGTGCACATGTACCTCGCTGAATGTGTCCTTTCTGACCCCTGCCTGTGTCTGTACACCATGGTGCTGTGTGTGTGTGTCTGCTTTAACACTGTCATGTCAGTGAGTGTGTAAGATTGGTAGGACAGATTTAGCCTTCTTATCTCATTAGCATAACAAGAGAGGCTAAAAGGAGGTCAGCCTCAAGCGTTCATCCTATTAGTGACCAAGGAATGCTGACAGGTGCTAAAACACATGCATGCCCATATGTACCCTCCATTCATTCTGTTACATGATTTTATCGTGTGACTGTGTCTTAATTCTGAACTGAGAACAATCATTCAAGGCTTCCACACTTGAAAGTTAGGGCATAAGGTTTTCTGCTGTATTGTGTGTGTTCTGCACACCTCGTTGTCAGCAACCAGAAGCAGGCCCATCAGTGAGGTGTAGAGGACAGACTGGGAGATGTCGGCCGTCTCTCTCTGCAGTCCGTTCTGAGACACCAGAGTTCGACACAGGGCCTCACACGACCCCTCCACGTTGACTCCACTGGCTCCAGGCATCCTACTTTACTGCTTATCTTCACACGTGTCTACCCAAAAGGGATCCTGGGGCAGATGTGAAAGTTTCACACAGATTGTTTTGCAACTCAGATGGAGTGAGATGCAACAACTTCACATGCAGGGTCAAAGGTGAGCGGGTCTTGATCGCAGCACTCTGAGAGAGCGGCTGCCCCCTTTTTCAATGAAAAACCTATGATGGTGTGTTTTCCTCTCCTCTCAACTTACGGTGAAAGAGAAGGATTCATTCTTTTAAGGTTAAATCCTCTCCTGGAATAGATCGAGTTGATCCACTCAGGCTCAAAATTCTCTTTTGTATTTACAGCAGACAGAGCAGAGCAGTTTGAAAAAGCCATGGCCTGACAGAGAATACAGATACCAACAAATCATGTTGAATGCACACGGCTGATTTGTAGTTATTGATTAAGCTGTAAAACTATAGACTGAAGTTACTTAAGAGTCCACCTCATAGTCAAGGTATGTTCTCAAACTTATCTATGCTCTCGGTTGCAGTTTAGTGCAGGTTGAGGGTAAAATCCTGAAAACATTCGTTTTCACAAATGCCGGAAACAAACAGAGCAGTTTGGACTCACCTGATCACTTGGTCACTCTATCTGTGGACAAACCGTCCCAACCAAACAGTTCCCATCACCTGCTGAGCTGTTAAAAATGCATAAGGGGACGTCTACTGTTTCACTGTGTCCGCAGGCTTCAGCTAAAGGTCTACGTCTCTACTGCCCTGTCACCAGTGTCAGAGGGAGAGAGGGAAGAGGGGAGAGAGGGAGGATAATCATCTCTAATCTTTTCTCTGGATATCCTGTTGGCTATACTTAGACTTTTCTCGGTGTACTTTTGCATGAGTACCTCAACGCATCTTTAATTGACAGTTTATTTAAAAAAAACATTTTACATTCACTCTTCCCAAGCTGTACACTACACATCACCACAATTCATCAGATTAAAAAAAAAAGGAGTACAAAATAAAATCCATGTTGGAAATGCTATGTGTGTGTCTAAGCACAATCATCTTCGCAAGCAGTCCCTTTAATATCCTCTTGTTTCAATGTACACGTTGACAGAGACGCCCACAGGCCTCCTGGTGATCAGTCTGACAGTCAGCAGCTGGAGTGGCCTATCGTTTCTGAGTCCGAGCTGAGGCTGAGATCAGCTATGTGATACAGGGCGAGATCGGCGTGAGAGGAGACCTGCGACATTCTGTGCTGGGCCGTCCTCTCCCGTGACTGGATGATGGCTTGGCGCAGACAGGTGATCCACTGCTGCTTGCTAAAGGAGTCATTGGCCTGTAGGCTGTAGGAGTGGGCTTTGGAGCGCCCTCTGCTGCTCACACGGAAACAGTTCTTCACTAGGACATGAGAGAAGGAATTCAATTGAATTGGAGCAAAGGTTGAGGGAAAAAAGTTTCGGCTGATGGGTGTTATGTGAGATGAGTTGTATATGCTACCTTTATCATTCCCCCCAGTAAAGGCTCCTCTGAAGGTGCCCCCTCCACCAGCCTCCCCATCTGGGATCTCCTCCAGATTTAACAAAGCATTGGGCAGAGGCTGTCTGTACACATGGAACACCTGACCTCCCTCTTTGTCCTCCCCCGGTTTGGTCAGCACCAGCGCCAGTTCAAACAGGAATACATGCAGCCGCTGACAGACGGAAACCAAATGAGATTAATGAGATTTATGAGTTTCATTACCACTGTATCCAATCAGACATTAGGAAAACCAAAGTAAAATCACCTATTATTAAAGGTTCAGTGTGTAGAAGTTAGTGACATCTAGTGGTGAAGTTGCATGTTGCAGCTTTGTCCAATTCGTACGACTGTAAAAAACATGGCAGCCTCTATAGAGACCCGCTCCCGATGTAAATATAAAGTATTTTAATTAAAAAGGCTCCATTCTAGTGTAAAGAAAACAACAATTTATATAATTTAGATGAAACACACGAGTGAAAACATCACTAGGATTATTTAATATTTAATTTCTGATCCCTTTCACCTAAATCCTACACACTGGACCTTTAAGATATTGTGATCATCATTTTTATACATATTAAATATTAATGACAGAATGACAACATAAAGTTGATAGTGCATTTTCAAAATACTGGGTAATGCAAGGGCCCTAATATGAATCTACACTGGAACTGAGAGGAGCTAAGGTATATATATTTTTATGCATCATTTCTAAATGAATTGACCCTCTTCATTTAAGATACAAACAAAACAACCCCCCCCCAGGAGAACCCCTCCATGAAGAGTTGAAACATCAGGGAGCTTCTACCTGGCCCTTGTGGTTCTTGAGCTCTCCGTGGCAGTAGAGGAAGCGGGACAGCTGGATCTCTGGTACTCTCTGGCTCTCCTCCAGATAGATGAGACCCCGTCTGTAGAACTGACACTCAGCCTCCCCTGTCTTCTTGTTCACCTCGGCCACGATTCTCTGGATAAGCTCCAACTGGGCGGAACAAAGGGGACAGAGACATTCTGTGTTGAAATGTCTGTGTTGGACCTCAACAGACATCACATTACTAATAGCAAATCCCAATATTACTGTCTGATGAATCTTGAGTATCATCAAACCATTTTCTCTTGCTGCCATAAGGAGGTGACAATGTGTGAAGAATTGTAGATTTAAAAAGAAAATATTGGCTGAATGCAAATGTTGGGGTTTGCTACTCTATTTTAGCCACTGTCTAAGAAGCTTTAATGTTCAACATCTATTCTGATACTGATTGATATTTAGTTTGCACATGGAGGAAGGTTTTAAGATCTAGTTATTTGGATTTGTGTTTTATAATCAGCCAAATGTTCATGCTCCATCTGATTTCTGGTTTATCTAAAGGAGCAGACTCTGCACACACCTTACATAAACTAACAATGTGGATATAAATGACATATACAGTACTGTATGTTGTACTGTTGTATTTGTTATAGCCATGGAAATGAGTGAATTCTGAACCCTCTGTCTAAGGGTTGATGCTTGATTGTATTATCTTAAATAATGCATGTGTAAGAGAGTGCATCCTCACAGCATCGGGCAGTGTGTCCTCGTCAGGGTGCTCTGGAGGAGTGCACTTCTGTATCTCTTTCAGCAGCAGTGGGTATTTGACCAAACGGCTTCGAGGGAGATCCAGGAAGTTCCACAGGTCCAGCTTTCTGCTGAACGAAGATTCCTGGCACAAGCGCAGGAAGTGCTCCACTCTCTTCTCGTGCTTCTTCTGGTCCAGCAGGGCTTTGGCCCCCACTTGGTTACAGCAGTATGTAATGTAGGCTTCCAGGCAAGGGAACTGCAGAGGGGAAGGGTGGGGGTGGCAATGAGGCAAGAAATTCAAAGTCAAATGAAAGCAGAGATGCACACAGTCTGAACTCTGTGGTTAGAAAAATACAGGAACTGGAGAGAGTGAAGACGGGTTGGACCTTCTTCTCTTCTCCTTGGAGATACTCACCCAGTCCAACAGAGTAGATCCCACTTGTCCGACTGTATTCTCTGATCCCCTCAGTCGCTCGAGACGACTCAGAAGATCTGACATGACACAGAAACAGAATCTTATCGACTTATGATAACTGAAAGCCGATGCTCGAAGACATTGTGACGCAAAAAATATCACTTTTAACTCATCAAAGCTCATAAACTGAAAAGATTAGTTTAGTTGTGTGACCTTATGACCTCTTTCCATTTGTGACTTTACAAACTTGTTTATGAGGCTCAGCAATGTTGTTAAAAGTAACTATGAGACAAAACAGAACATTTTCAAAATAAATATTTTGGATTTTGGACATTTAATTGGTCCCTCTGTGTAAATTGTGACCCCTGATTTAAATAGATACTGAACTGGCATAAGATGCAGATATGATTCCACTAAAGGTCTTCTACTGATAATATTAAATTATTGCACAGCCCAACCTGTGTTACTGGGAAAGGTTCTGCTGATGTGTGAGTAGAGACTGAGGTAACAGGAGATGAGTGATGCGGAGCGATGCTTTACCTTCATGGAGAGGAATGAGAGAGTCCAGAGTTCCAAAGATCTGTCCGAGCTCGCTCTCTGTCATGATGTCCAACTTCAACATGGGCTCATAGTACACCTTAGAGCACACAGAGAGGAGGAGGTGCAGGTGAGGAGAGAGTGAAGTCAGGTACAGAGACATGTGAAATTAAGAAGTTATGGGAGAAGAGAGGTTGAAATATATTCAATGTATTCTACAATAATAGAAGAAAGGATAAGACAAAAGAAACAGAATCTAGAAAAAATAAGATAAAATAGAATTATTATATACAAGGATGTTTGTATAAATGTAAAAGTTGTGTAATTGTGCAATTTGTCCAAAATCTTTGCAATATGCAACATAAAATATGTGCAGCATCTTTCTGCGATAATGGATTTTAGTGTTAGACTATCTGTGCTGTGGCGAAAAGGAACATGATTGGATGAATCTGTGGTTGACGTGCTCTGCCTCAGCTCAGCAGAGAGGGACAGTACCTTCTTAACCAGACTGAGGTCCTCAATCAGCTGTCTCTCTCCCTGAGTCAGCTCATAGATCACCTACAGGAAGAACCATTTCACATGTTTAACCAGACACAAACATGTGGCGCACGCGCACACACACACAGACACACACACACACACTGGCATGAGGTAGAAAACACACAGTTGTACAACATGAGCTGCTTCAATAAAGGAAGTTGAGCCTCTGTTGCCAGCTCACATCCTCTTTCCTAATCGCAGTAAAGATCTGCTTCACAGAAATGAAGAGTGGTCACCCGCCCACACTGCAACCACAGCTCCACAACTTGACCCATATACCTTCCAGTCTAAACACACATTCATATTAAACACACGAGCAGTATGGCCAGTTCCCCCCCCTCGCACCTCCTGGCGTTTTATCTCCTTGACGGTGAGGTTGTGACTATCCACGGTGTCACTCCAGCACTGGCTGCTGCGGCGGCGTGGAAATGACGAGGCCTTTGTGCGAGAGCGAAGGGGAGCCGGGGGCAAAGGTCGAGCCTCTGTACGGAAACTAATGGATCGCTGTGGACAGAGCACAGTGGTTGAGTGTCTGCATGTCATATTCTTTTTTTGAGAAAAAATTAGTTTTGTGTTTGTTACCGAAATGGACTGTCCAAAGCGTTTCAGAGCAGGGGTCTTGGATTGTGTTATGACACCTGTTAGGCTGTTCGACTTCACCACAGGTTTGACCCTTTTATTACTGGGCTCCTGCAATGACATCGCCATAAAGCATTTTTTTTAATTTGTGTTAAAATTATAAAAAAGTGGATATTTAATCAAAAATACTGCTGGCTGCACATTAAAAGAAAACACCTCACCTCTGAATCCTTCATGTGGTTGGACATCATTTCGCCCTCCTCCTCTTCCTCTTCATCCTAAAGAAAGAACAGAGTGAGTTGGAGAAAGACTGGGGGGTTCAGGAGCGAGGAGCCAGAAAAATGCTGAGAGGGGTGAGAGGTTACAGGGTGCACATCTCATGCTTCCTGTGATACTTTCAAAGAGGAATCAGGATGAAACTGTGCCTCTGTAGCCAAATACAAGATGTCAGCAAGGTTTTTATTTTATTTTACACAAACCACATCAGCAGTACATTTGTAACAAAGTGAGATGCTTTGAATTATCTGCAATAAAAGTGCTTCTGTGAATGTTAAGAGACATAATCACGATGAAAGCAAAACAGTTAAACCTTGAAAAGTGTAAAATCATAATGGCTGAAATGAGAGACAAGAAAGACATGAGTGATATCAACAGGATTTAAAGATCAGAGAGAGATACTGCGGCTGCACAGCTGAACATCATGTTCAGCTCTGCATGCAGCGTTTGTGGTCACAAAGGTATGGTTGACTGACTTCCGCTATATTTGCAAAGAGACGCAAGAAGATGAAGAGTTTAATGTCAGATCACCATCCTCACCTCTGTGATCCTGATCACAGGTGCAGGAGCTGGGTCTTGTTTTCTCTTCTTCTAAAAAGCAGAGATTTACAGTGGAAGTGAGGTTTTAGGTTTCTAGGAGAGAGTTAAGACATGTTTCAGACAGGAGAGAGTAATGAGACAGATAGTGCGTCGTACCCCAGCATGGTCATAGAGGATGGAGTGCGTCTCTGCTGGTGCCACAGACCTAAAAGTGGCAAAGACAGTGTTGATGAGCACAAAGCAAACAACCTCACACACAGTTGTGTTATTTTCCGTGAGATAAATGAAAGAAACTACAAAAAGCAGCTGAATGCAATAATGATACTTTGTGCTAAAAGTATGAATTTGTCAGAGTTTACTTTGTGCCCTGTGAATATTATTGATTACAGCAGGTTAAGATTTTGTTCCAGTTCAATGAGATAACATAAATATCATCAGTTACATTTAAAGAACATGATGCCAACTTCAAATACCATCCATGCCTCCTACAAAGTTAAGTTTATAATTTTGATCTCAGTCAGTTCCCAGTAGTAACAGAGTAGACCCACGGTGTTAACAGTTAAAGATGAATGTCAGAAATCATACCAGGAAGTCCTCGCTTCACCACTGTCCTCCACTTCCATCATGTCTTTGTCCTCACTGCATCTTCACACGATCACGGCAAGTCTCAAAATTAGAACGTTTTGTATAATGTAAAATGAATCCAAAATTTGACTGATTCAGTAACGAACAGCGAGTTGTTGCAGGGAGCTCGTCAAACTTCTTCCGCGCACTTCTTCCTCATCTCAGACCTGACCACATCCTTTGGGGTTGCACATACTGATGTATCCGCTCTTCTCAGGAAGGACGATTCAAAACTCAACTTCTATCTAACTTGTCGCTTGAACTCGACTGGATGGTGGAACTTACATTAAAAGTTTTCCACAAGAGGAAATAACACAAATGAGTGACTAGTATACTACTCACCCAATGCCCTTCTAAAACTAAACTAGTTAAGTATAGGTGCATTTGTTCAATAACACCGGAAGAGAGAATTTCCTGCATCCTGTTATCAATCATCCATCATCTCACTGGGTTTTTTTTCGTTGTAAGTTCTCAGGTCGGCATTAAGCTGATTCAGTTTGTTTGCAGATATGCATTATTGTGAAACTTCTAAAGAGCCTGAAGCAGGTCAGACAGGAAACACATTTCTGGCAGTTTCATTACAGCGCTACACCAGACACACTCTAAAAGTTTGAATAACCACACGAATTCAGAAATATCTTTTACATGTTTATTCACTATCACACTAAGTGCTCGCATTTCAAGATACATCTCATTGCCTTGCTTTTACACTGTAATGTCATTTGGAGTTAACAAAGTAGAAAGAAGAAAGTTTATGATCTAACAAGGTGTTTGAAACCTTCGTCCACTCTCACCCCCCCAAAAACATAAAATAGAAAACAACAAAACACATGAAATATAAAGAGAAAACCGATGTCATGTGCAAGAGCCCCTCCAAAGTCAAGAGTGCTGGATGAGGTGGGTGTGTTCGGGAGGCTTCAAACCAGCGAGGGTCCCTATTCTGCTGGCGTGATTATTTTTCCAGTAAGAAAATGCCGTTGACTTGGGTTTCACCGTGTCTTTGGGCGTTTCTTCAGTTTTTAACTCAAGCTTTCAGGTAGAATTAAGGGGATTCTGAAAAGGATTCTCAATACATGTGTCACTACTTTGGGAATTCTTTGCTGAACATCTTTTACTTGCATCTTTTTGGGAAAACAAAACAGTAATGTGGGAGCAGGTCTACGAGAAATGGGGTTGGAAGAAGGAAGAGAGCAGGTAGAGTGGAGGGGAAGGTTTTTAAAAAACCTGTCCTCGAGTGATGAAGCTTAGTTAGAGTGTGAGGGTGTTTCAGAGGGACACTAGTTGGGCTATGGAGTACCATGAGAACACGAAGGCGTAGAATTCAATGGAGCAGAGGGGGTTCTGCTACTGAGAAACATCAGGAGGTCCAGTATACATGCTCCCTTCCTCCAACGACTCACCCTGTTCACACAGCCGAGCACCAACTGGATCCCTAACACACATACAGGTATCCTTTAAGTCAGCTTACTGGGACTATGTACACTCAGGCACAGGTTTACACAAACCACAGGCCTAACAGAAAACTGATTGATCCAATAGAGCCGACCTGGATCAACTCACCCACCCACCCCAATCCTCACTTATAACAACCACTGCCCACCCGTCTCCCCCCTGCAACCCCCACCGTCCTGTGGGTGGGTTGAGTGTGGAGCTCAGCGGATGGTGTATCGGACATAGGGCACTTCCACGTCTTCATCTGACAGGTCGTTACAGCATAGCTCAAACACCAGTGCTTTCACATGCTTTCCCAGCTTCTTTTTGGACACCTTAGTCACAATCTCTGTCATCCTACAGGACAAACGAAAATACCGTTATAGCAACAGATTAAACACTAGCATTTAACATGCCTCAGTAATGATAAATACTCACGGCAGGTCCAGTCTCTCTCTGAGTTTGGCAGCAGGCATGAAGAAGGAATAGAGCATGGACACTCCTTGAGAAAGCATGGTGATCTCCAACTTGTGCTCAGTCTAATGACCAACAGAAGAAAGATGGGGTTTGTTAATTGTAGGCCAGAAATCACATGGCAACAAACTGAGGAAGTGAGCTGATGAGAACGTACTTTAAAGTAGTCCAAGAACTGTCGGAGTGTCATCTCCTCCCCATTGGGCTGCAAACCTGTGACCTCAAAGCGATCCCACAACGTCCAGTCAATTTCATAGTACTGCAAAAACATTAAGAGTGGGGGGTTATGAGATGATGTCAGTCACAAAAAGTGATCACAAAGACACGATGCGTTTACATTTAACGATAGCTACTGACTGCCGTCTTTGCCAAATTGAAAAAAGGCAAGTCTTAAAATAGAAAGCTTTTAAAAACTGTATTATTCTCCTCAGCACACACTGATCTCATCAGCGTGAGAAGGTGAGTTGAACTCACTTGCACCCAGGCAGGCAAACTGCATCTGCCTGGTGCATCAGTATTAGCATGGCTGGATCATCATCGGAGCTCAAAACATGTAATGACTATGTAGTGTTACCCTTGTAGAGAGGATACTATGAATAGGGACATTTTCCCACAGTGGGGACATGTTTCACTGTTCGATATCTAAACAGCTCAAAACAAGCAGGTGCTTACCTTGTGTTTGGGAGCAGCAATAGGTTCAGAAAAGGCAAAGAAAGGCAGGGCCAAGTTCATGAAGCCATTCTTGAACGACTCCAGCTTCTTGTGACCTTGGACAATCTTGATGAGCTCCAGACACACCAGGCCCACCACGGCAGCCGTGGTGGTGGCAATGGCAGGAATGATCTTGCCAGCTATCAGTTTGCTCTGGGTTGGAGGGAGAAGAATTAAACAGCAATTAAAATACAGAAGGAGACATAACTTGCAGTAAAAGAACATTAATAAAAACAATAAAAGACAATGCCAGGATTAAAACAAAATGTGATCCCCCACCTTGTGTCTGTCTGTCGGGGGAATGTCATAGTTCTCTGCTCTCAAGTTGGATGCTGCCACTATGAAGTCCATGTGGAAGTTTGTGTCATCATCCTGTTACCGACAGGTCAAAGACCATCATTAGTTCTGTTTCAGTACAGTCTGCACCAACAGCAGCCATGTGGGTAATACAGAGAAATGCAAACATATATATCAGAGGAAAGAATGAGTACCTTCTCAAAGTCGATGGCGCTGAGTTTGAACTGGGAAGTCTCGGGGGAAGGCAGTGTGACCTTCAGCTCCTCCAGTCTTGAGTCATCTAATATACCAAGAGATCAGTGGTCACATTCTCCTCAAAGCATGAATGACGCCAGACTATGGCAAACTATAACTCATTCACATAAACAATTCTTTGCCTTAAATTTGACATTAAGAGATTTGAGCGTCTTACCAACAGAGGAATTACTATTCTGTAGCTCCTGATCAGAGACGTGGATTTTAACTCCTGAACGAGGGGTAAAGGTTGGAACCTTGACCTCCTGTAAGATCTTGACCACACCTGCACGATCAGTGCAGCCTGGGAGGCCATATGTCTGAGCAAACAGGTTGGCTCCAGCCAAAATATAATCCATGTGCAGCTCCTAGAAGGGGAGCAATTCTGTTACTAACCTGAATCTGGATAGATCCATTAAAAGCAGATAATGTATCAAGTATGTGCACTTAAACATAATGGACAGATACTTGCATTGCTAGTGCTGAATTCTAGGGGGTGAGGACACCTCTTTGGGCCAGACCAGAAGGGGGCACCAGAGCTGGTGAGCTGAAAGACAGATGATAAACTTGCAATACAAGCACAGAAATGCAAAAAAAGTGGCTCATTGTATTCCTTTAAAAGACAGAAAATAGAGAAATGACAGGAAGTGAGGAGAGATAAAAGGTCAGTTAAATCAGGGCACTCCATCCGTGCCTTACATTTGCAGCATCTTAAAAAAACAACACTTAGCCTTAATTAAATAAACAAGAGTTTAAAAAGCTTCTACATTATTTGCTGTTAATGTGATGTATCGATATGTCTATGTGCCGTTCATGGGGTGTGGATTCACTCAGATTGGCAAAAGAAAACAGAACCCCAATGAGAGATCAAGTGTCTATTAAAGGCCTTCCGTGCTGTTTATATCACAGGGTTGTACTATTTTACCACCTTTTTAATTGCAGACCTCCACAGAGAGTTTTAAGCTGTAAACCAGGTGATTCTAATAGTGTGATGAATGCAGAAGTGACATCAACTAAAGTCTCTGTGGTTTTATTTAGCTGCAGTAAAACTGTTCTCATTCCTCAAATCAGCCTCTGAGCAACACCCTGCTCATTTTGTTGTTTCTCACTTCAATTGCAAAAACAATGTTTACTCACTGCTTAGAACTGAACAAGATGTTATACCTGTAGTCAAAAATATAAGAAACTAAAAAAATATATGGGGACAAAGCAATGCCGATTCCAGACATAGGGAGTGGAAACACCAGACTGATATCCACCCAGCAGTGAGCTCAATGTTTACCTGTTCTGGGGGGAAGTTGTGCAGTAGCTGACGGATGTTGTTGCTGTATTGGCACTGCCAGTGGTTGCGTGCCCAGGCAACGCAGTCGGCCCAGCTGTGGGGGCAGTCTGTGACGAGACTCTTGTAGACAGCCTCCAGCACCTCCACAGGCTGAGCTCCAGGCAGCTTCAGAGTACGCTCCATGAACTTAGGATCTCTGAAAGAACAATGATCATAGATCCAATAAGCTGGAGAGCTGTTACCAATTATTGAGATTTTGTTTCCTCCCAGTTTAAATATGGTCAAATGTACCACAAGGAGCATAATGAGCCCTTTTACAGAATGATTTAAGTTGTTTCAAAACCAGTAGCGCTAACTTGAAGTGATTTTAGTTTTAAAAGTGGAAATTATATTCTATGTAGACGTGTTTGAGATATCTGTTAAACAATTTTGACAAGCATCTACAGGTAATGAGATAAAAATAAATTGGAGGCATCTCCACCAACTAATAGATGTGGAAAGTAGTAATGATCTCTGTGTATCAATGCAAAGAGAAATCTTTTTGAGCACATCCTACATTTAGATAACCACAGTCATGCCATATAGTCACTTTTGGATGTCAAAGAAGGCAACTCACTGGAGGTATTGCATGGCGTTCTCTGGTGGCTGTTTGAATAATCCCTCAAACTCATCACGGGCCCACTGAACAGAAGAAGATATTAACAGATCAATAATACAGTCAGAAGCACAATGTGTGAAAAAGAAGTAGTGGCATCATAGAGGTGGAAAATTTAATTAATTGTTTCTCAATTTAATCATATAGTGAATTAGTCTTTTGTGACATAGAATTCTCATGTTTGAATATATTTTCATTAAAAGCTGTTACAACATGACATCTTCAACAATCCTACAGAACACATGTGCTTTGGGTTTATCTTTAACATTGTTACGTGCATCTATTGACCTGCAGTGTGTGTTCAATAGCATTTGGGAAGTTCTTCAGGGTACAGATGGGGATGGATTTCTCTGGAGGGTCTTGGCTGGAGCTGTATGACTCTGTGAGGAAGGGGATCACGACCTGGACGTTGCCTTTGGTGCCAAGAGTACCAGACTCCAGTAAGGGTTTACGGTAGTATACACACCTCCGATCCATGTACATACCTAAAAAAATGGGCAAAAACACAAGGCAGAGGGCAAAGCTCAAATACAGAGAGAGGAAAATAGATGCTTTTAAAAAAACATCAAGATCCTAAATCTGGTTCTTTTAGGAATTACACATTCTGTAAAAAAAGATTTCCATGTCTCTTACGTGCATCTACATTGTCCAGTGCATTGGTCACTCCATCAAGGCTTTCAAAGAAGTCGTCGTCATAGATCCTCTCTGTGTCGGGTCCCACTCTGTTCTGGTGACCTGTGATCCTGATGGACGGGTTCATCTGCTTCACTGCTGCTGCTGCAGTGTCACTCTTCATTTTCTATCACCACACATACCCACGAATGACATTAAATAGTGACCTTTTCACTTTCTCTTCAAATGCTAACACTTGCACTGCAACAGGAGGGGCTATTAATAGTGTTCATACTTGTTGATTACTTGACCGATCTGTTTTTGTAGGGAGTCCATTAACTGTATAAAAACACTGCATGTTGTTTCTGGTTGAAGGTTCCATCAATAAGCACATTTCTACAATAATTATTGCCTGCAGCATGTCTGTCAGAAGCGGGCCCATCCAACCACAATTTGTTTTGTAACATGTCACCCTTGAATAAACAGGCAAACAACATCACGTAAGAATAACAGTGTTCCAGTAACAGTCTGTACTTTGAAAGGTCACTGCATTTCATTCATCACCACATGATGAACCAATACAAGTCTACCACACCCAGAATGAGCCATTACAGCCCCAGGAATCAACTCCTCTCTACTTAATGCTAATATCATCCATCAGCAGGAGTTGCATTAAGTGCAATCATTTGCAATGAACAGGAAATCTATTTGTAGCACTGCAAGGAAATATTAAATTCGATCAAATTATGTCCAAGACCTATTTCGTATCCACCAAAAAAAAGTCAATACTGACCGTCACGTCTGAGGGTCTGAAGAGGAACTGTCTGTTGAGGTTGGACTTCTCTATGGTGTCCATGTCCGTCACAATGACCTCGCCCTCTCCTGCAGCCAGTCCAATCATTGCAAAGTTTTTCATCAGTTCACAGCCAATGGCACCAGCTCCAACCTGGAAGGATTTCACTCGGTAAATCTCACAAAGTCAAGCTCTATTTTCTCTGTGTTCAGACACAATATACAAATTTAACCCTGCACTGTAAAAAAAAAAAGTTTTCTATTATACATCCCTTAATGCCAGACATGTTCCATTGTTTAACAGCAATGCTGATAATAACGCGTTTTTTTTATTGCCAAAAAATTCTAAGAACACTATAATCCATAGTATTTAGGTCCTGATTACACTTAATGATATGGATACAAATACAGATGTTATCTTCACTTTTACATTGACAGAGCAGAAGCATTTTATCTTGTACTACATTATTATTTACTGATGTTTTTAAGTCTTTAGACAACATAGGAGACTTACAGCAAAGAGGAATATCTTCTATCAGGTTTAGGTTACAGGGAAGTCTAGTTAATAGGATTATGGTTTTGATCTTCTCATGGGATTTTGTTGGCAATAAGAATGAAGAATATCACTAGCCTTATCCTTTAATTCTCCCTTAGCAACAGTTTGTCATGAGATATTTTCCAGTGAGAAAGGTTTCCAGCGGGTATCTCACCAGGAAGTAGCGTTGTTTGGCAAGCATATCCTGCAGCTTGGTGCCAAACACTGCAATCTGCCCATCATAGCGACAGTTCCTCTGGGAGAAAAGAACAGAGGTTTACCATCATGGTTTGTCACTGTCGTCTGTCCTCAGCATCAATGTTTGTGATTTAATAAGAACACGTACAGGGGCACACTCTTCCTCAGTGAGTGTGACGCCTTCCTCTTCGGCCAAACACTCCAGGGCATCAAAATACAGCCACTGCATTACTGGCATAAATTTTCCTGTGCATGCCTAAAGAAGAGAGAACAAGTAAAAATAAGCAATTGAGAAAGACAAAGAATTGTGTTTAGAGGGAGTTAGCAATAGAGGCCCAAACATGTCTAATCAGATAAAAGTACATCCACAGCGATAACATTTTCTTCACTTACATAGCAGTTTACCAAAAGACTACTGAAAATAATCAGAAAACAATACATTACAGGAGAAATTGAGCTGCACATCACACCACTGACCTTCATCACTTCCTGTGCTGCCAGACCCCCAATGAAGGCATTGACAGGGGCCAGGTCACCAGCAGAAACAAATGACAACTTTTTGATAAGAGCGTCATCCAACTGCTCCACTTTGGCGGAGCCTGCCTGGGCAGAGTTCACCTCCTTGGCTAATGTCAACAGCTCATCACCATCAGCCTGGAAAACACACAGTTCAGCAGGTTGGACAGCTTATAAAATATTAAACTCACTAACTTGTATAAATTGTTTTACTTTTTAAATTCTACAGTAATTTTATTTTTCTGTGTGAAATCACATTTTTATTTGCTTCTGTAGATGCATATTGGAAACATTATTACTAACACCAAGTTTCCTATAAATCTAAAAAACTAGTTAAATTTCAATTGAGCTAATCAAAACAAGAAGGAAGGTGGGTTTTTTCCTAAACTATTAAAAGTAACTCCAAGCCAGTGTGATATTCCCATTAACACAATATTACAACAAATAGGGGTGATATTTACCTGGCTCCAAGGTGCAGGAAGGTGGTTGTGTTTCTTCTGGAAGGCATGGATCGCCTGGAAGCCCACATGAAGCTGCCCTGGACGGTCGAACTTGGCAAAGTCTGTCAATACAAACTCTGGCTCAGCCATGGAGGAAGAGATGGATTTCTGCACAAGGAAAGACATGCAAGACAGTGAGAAATTAATCCACATATAATTTCCCACTGGTCAAAGCAGAAACATCACAACACGTCACTTACAAAAGCAATCTTCTTGGGCATCTTGACCTGAGAGACAATTCCTCCTCTCACATAATCCGTAAAGCCAGCTGTGTCACAGATGCTGAAGGTGTAGGGACCTGGACAGAGACAGCAAGTCATGCGTTACATTCATTATCAGACTAAACAAGATGTGTCTAATTCTTAAACCCTAACAGGTCTTACCCAGAACTTTGATTTCCACTGGCTGGCAGCCGTTGAGCTCCGTCATACCCTGAACCTCTGTGAAGGTGACATAGTCGCCACTCTCAAAGCCATGACGAGCCTCATCCAGACATGTCACAACCCCTTGGTTGTCCTGGAGAAAGCAAAAAGTAGCAACTTGTCCTGAGGTCTGATCTTTAAAGCAAAAACTGCATTTACAAACATCCGCAACCAGACTAACCAGAGATACTAACCTTGGTGATCATGGAAATCATGGCACTTAGTGGCTGCTCTCCATTGATGTCATACACGACCATCTCTTCACCAAAGTCACAGAAAAGCTGGCTACAAAACAAACACACAAATGTTAGACAATGACAGACAGAAGTGGTTGTAGATTTCACAAGAACAAACAAAGGTTCAGAATCTTACCCAAACAGACCACGTGTGTCTGCAATGATCAGCTTGATTCCTTTGCTGTGGCAGAACTCCCCCACTTGCTGCTGCTCTTCTAGATTTGAGTTGGTCAGTACTACCACCTAGTGTTGCAGAAAATGACAAATTAAAAAAATCCTGTCCTTCTTGAATGCTGAATGATTGGGGTACAGGCTTCTACACAAGTTATACCTGGAACTTGGTCATGTAGTCTTCAGTGAGTTCTCCAGTGTGGGCTGTCACAGGAACATAGTTATTCAGTTCAGCCAAACGGTGTTGGCTCACCTCGGCCCTGTTCTTCCCCAGATCTTCCTCCCGGAGGTAGAACTGACCAAACGAAATAAATAAGATGTCAGGGAGAAATTGACACCCAACGATGTCAGCAGGACAACATTATTGTTTACAAAAATCTGAATGAGGCTGTCAGTTTTATCGAGCTCGTTTCTTGTGTGAGCATCATGAAAAACAGATGGGATTTCAAATTTAGCAAGTTCAAGGTCTAAGATTCAGTGGTTGATTAAAGGCCCCTCCCTATAGAAGATGGATGGCATTATAAGTATTAAGTGGCAGATATTTGCATGGACTATTTAATTCAGCTTGAATGAGAGTGGACACTGGGACAAATGCCAGTGGCTGATATAGAAATGTTTGAGAGCCCAAGGTTAAACTCACACTGGATGATCACAGACAGAGCAGACATACTGATCTAAAAACAACCATGCAAAATACAAAAAGGGGGTCCCAGCTGAGCCTCTTAAATGAACAATTATCAGCCCGGTCTTAAATAGCGACATCAAAATACTGAGCCTCTTAAATTAACGTTCATCAGCCTGGCCTTAAATAGCCACATCAAAATTAAGGACGTCAAGCTGATAGAAATAAACTTACTACTTATTTATATTATATACTTATTTTTATATTATGGCTTTTATGTGTTCAAGTTTCTTTTACTCACTTTTCTTGAGATAGATAAATAAAGTTTATTATTATATTAACAGTCTACCCACTGTAATGATGTTCTTAAACAGGCTTTAGCTCTATGATTATGACCCAGGGAAAGGCCACCCACTGATTAATCTGGGTCAGACCATGGTTAACAAGGGTGGGGGTGGCCACAGTGCTCTTTTTGGCAACAATACAGCAAGTGACTCATAACAGCAGCACAATGGACTTTGACATCAGGCTCAAAAACCTGCACCAATGGCTTGATGACTGAAATAATAAGTAAGAAAAATGTTGTTGTGCCAATGCAAAATAAGAATATAAATGCGCGCTTCCCACCTGAGAGGCAAGGTCTCTCCATTCTGCAAGTCCTTGGTCGTGTACAGTGACACTTCTAACTCCTCCCAAGATGACGTTCTTGGCAATCTCCACTCCAAGACCTCTCATACCAGAGATAAGGACATTGGAGTTCTGCATGCGCTTCATAGCGTCATGGCCCAACACGTAACTACATTGGCAGAGAAAGCACAATCAGCACAACTCTGCATTTTTAATGCCTAACTATAAATAAAAATAGGGTTGTCTGTTCTCCATTGTCTGGACAAGACTTCGACAGAGAGGACTTACAGTTGTCTGGAGTACAGGCCTTCGTCAATCTCAGCATCATTGCCATTCTTAGCCATGCCCTAAGGAGAGACAGCAGGAAATGCAATTAAGTTTAAGTTACAAGTTCTATCCAAAAGTACACAATGTATGTGTTAGTGCTTACGTTGGCAGGTGTGTGGGACAGATCAGTTCTGACAGAGTTAGAGGAGGAGCAGTGGGATCCCGTCTTCGTCTCTGTTCCTGACAAGCGACGCTTCTTGGACAGCGGCGAGCTGGACATCTGTTCATCAGCAAAACACCAAAAGGAACAACAAGCTGAATATTGTTGCATCACATCTCCCCTTTATCACTTTACAAAGGATAACACAAGAAATCAAGGTTAACAGCTGCAAAAAAAATTAAAATATATTGAGTGGAAAAACTGAATCCAGTGTCCACATGCATTGCTTTCCATTGAGGTTTTGAAAAGAAAATTGATTAGAAATACACATTAAAAGTAGTGAGAAATATATAATTCATTGCTATGGTTTGATTAAGATGAGTTTCCGAGCTAAAGGCTACCTAATCCTCATGTTGAAGAGAGGATTTCTGGTCTAGAGAGCAGCTGGGCTGGCTGCCGGCCAAAAACAAATCTGCTAGAAAACGAACTGAGCAGGGAAAGAGACGTGAATAAAAGCATTATCAGTCCCTTTCATGCTCAGAGACTGCGTTGACTTGTTTATGGACTTCCATTGTTTATTGTACCAGAAACATGAAATGCCAACATTGTTTCAAGAAAAACAGCTGAATCATTAAAACTTCACTGCGGTGAACACTACCGCGCACTGGCTCGCAGGTGTGGACACAAGGATCACAGTGTACTATTCGAAACAATCTTTGAATTCACTATATTAAAGGGCGTGTTTATTAGCGATTATACTCTTTTAAGATTAACACCAGAGCATAATGTGATTAAGGCAATTTTCAGGAGAAGCTCATTCACTTCTGAAGGGAAAATAGGCCGCAGTATCTGTAACACTCCCACCGCCCGACGAACACGATCGGCCACAATTTCCGCATCCAATGCAGCTAACTTACCTGCCGCCCAGAAATAAACAAACTTTGACCGGTCGTACCCCTCTCTGTGTTTAATCTTTCTGCTAGTCAACGCTTCAATAATCGGTAAACGATGGTTTTCACTTGATTTATAATACACGGTTGGTTGTCGTCAAAACGAAAATGAAGGCATCCAGCATGATACAGCAAAGCACCGAGCCTCCCTCCCCACCACTGTTATTGCTCGAACACCTCGTAACGGACCATTTTTACACGTTTAAAAAAAAGCTCCGTTAAATGTCAGTGAGCTACACGGAGAGTGAAACCATTAAGTAGGTTGGTGCTAATCAGTTAAGTGATTTGGCAAGTGGACAGAGTCGCAACATGAATAACTCAGGAGGCAAGAAAACACCGCTGTCAGCCCCTGGCCATTAGCTCCTCGGCCTGGGGCCTGCATCAGCCCGGGTGCGGATCACAACTTTACAAGCTAGCAGCTGAAGCTATGCTCGCAACCTGCCCCGCAAACAATAGCCACGGTTGTATTTTGACACCCGACAACCGCGGCCCGTACACGGGTGTGAGTTCACGCTCCGACGTTTAACACAGGGACGGATATCCAACTTTATCGCTCAACGGGAGCAATCCAACGAAATGAAAGAGTAGCCATTACACTCGTGCCTCATTGATTTCTCCTTCCTTACCAATAATGCTTCTCGGTCCCTTCCCAATGCGAACCCGCTCCTCTCCCGCTGTGTCTGGATGTCAGTGCTGACGACGACGGGAGATTCGACGGTTTTGTGCGGAGAAAATGGACGCGGGATGCGTGGTGAGGACGGTCTGCTGCTATATTGTCGAGTCACTACGTCGCTGGGCTCAGTCTCTCCGGTGTGATCGCTGTGCTGGCTTCGCGACTGCAGACGGGAACAAAACCAAAATGGCAGACGGGGAGGAAGGGGCGGGGGGGAGCAGTGACGCTCGGGCCGAGACGTTGAACGGGGAGAGGGCGGCGGGGAGCACGCTGCTCAGGCCAGGCGTGCAGCTCATTGGTCGGGAGGGCTGAAGCCAACTCGTCCCGCCCCCCCTCCGTTACCAGAGGATGCATGCCGTGTACAGTACGTTACTGTACAATGAACTGCTGGACCTCCACAGATCCCTGCAAGAAACACCATGCAGGTCTCCTGAAAACACACAAGGAGCCAGCCTGGTGCTAAAACGAGAGAAGGGAAGTCAGACCTACTGAATATTAGTCATCTTTTTAAAGTTACAGTCCCGTCTACCAGTGCTGAATGGAGCCCATCAGCAAGCAGGCATCTTGGGAAGTGGTTTGTGGGAGAAGACAGTGAATACAAAAGCTCCCAACCACACGTGCCACAATGCACTATTAAAAGAAAACAACACATCTTCAGGGCAGAGCCAAGTTGGTGTATTCTTCCTGCGACCTGGTTAATGGGTTGACCACGTGAAGCCATTCCTGATTTCTACTAAACACACGGGTACTGCGAGCCTGACGATGGAGGCAGGTACAAACATCGGGTGGGCTACTTGCTAGCTGTGGCGATGCTGATCGTCTTGGGCCCTCAGTCACATTGAGGTTAGGGGTGAGCATTCCTTGCAGAGGAGGAGTATTGGGGGAGGGGGTGCCTAGCAAATGACAAAGGCCCAGGCAAAGAGTGGGCCGCAGATTCTCGGGTACACATGAGGGGATCCCCGTTCTCATCTCCGTGCTGCCAAAAGATTGAATTAAACACTATTTCCCTCGAGTCTATTGGATCTGAAACGTACGAATATAATCAATGTCACGTTCACAGACTGCCTAAACTTGGCAATCAAAGAGGAGACACTATTCAATATCACGTTTTTGTGGTTACACTGATTTCCATGCTGCCGTATTGTTAACCTAACATAACACACCAATCGAGAATAGATCTCCAGCAGCTTCTGTGATGCAAGTTCGCTTTCATCAACAGCAGAGCGTCCATCTAATGTTTGTAGCCAACTAGCCTTCCACCTACTGTTTATGACTGAATATTAACACAACACCCTCGAGCACATAAAATGTGCAAATGCTAATTTAACGTTATTAGTTGCGTTCCAGAGGCTTGTTGGCCACGGCTGCCGAGGCTGGGAGCTGAAATGCTTCGGATAGCCGACGGCAACTCACGTTAAAGGCGACCGATAACGCAGCCCAAACGACTGCGTAGTTGTTAGCATATGTGCGGCTAGCCATGGAGCTATCTAGCCACCCAGCGACTTTTTCCTTTCCAGTGCCGCTACGGTGGCTAACTAGCTAACGTTAGCCAACTAGCTGGGGGCTAACACTAGCGAGACAAGAGAGCGCACAAGTGTGTAAGAACTTACCACATCCGATATTACTCGGCCTGATCTGTAGTATCAAAAAACGACTTGGGTGAAAGCAGGGAAGCTAAATAAAAAACAGCGTGACAGGAGCAACAGTGCCGCTGACTGCAAACTGGAAAGTGTGTCAGGGTGGCGGGCTCTGTGTGAGTTTTTCCGCTGGACGGCTGCCTGCCCGGCTGTTCACGAAACGTTTCCCCTCACTCTATTTCAGTTCAAAGCAAAGCAAAGCAGCAACATGTGCACGTTACAGGCGCGACCATCGCTGCAGCCCACAGGGTCCAGGGAGAATACAACTACCACGAGTACATTATGCTACTCGTTTGTGATATTAAAACACAGCACCCGAACAGAGTAGTGTACTGAAATACACAATACTACGCGATTGAATCGTTTGTTTATTGTCCACGCGCACGGATATTTTTCACCTCCCCCGTGCCTCCGCAAAGGGTGGACCAACCCGAGGTTGACGCAGGGCCCGACGGGACTTGTAGGCATAGCGTGATTTTAGAATGAGTCCGTGCTGATTGGATAACGGTTCTTTTCAGCTCCACTGCTGTTGTTGTAATTCCATTCATTCATCTGATCAAACTGAGTCATCATCTCATCTCCTCTCATTTTAATACATAAAACAACTGCACATGTAGTTTTTTTAAACTTTTATTGAAAGACTTGCAAACAGAGCACGGTTTACGTATAGGGACAGAATAGTGGATGTGTAGACATGTGGAGGGAAATAAGTACAGAAACTGGTTTTACATAGATTTAAAAGCAGGATGGAATTCAGAAATTTTACACAATAAAAAGTATCAACTACAGACAGCACTGTCCAATTAACAGAACCAAATGAATGTGTCAACAAAACAAGCTTTCTGGTCCGGACTGTAGACTGTGTATAAAGATGGACGACATGACTTCTCCCCAAAAAGTGAAGCCAAAACGTCCTGATCGCCACCTGTTGGCTGGCTGCTGGATAGGTCATAAACCCCACCTCCTCCATGATAGCAGATGGGACATGGACCACATTAAAAAGTAAAAGTACACGTCAAATAATCTTTTGTCAATAATGTTTTTTGTGATTTTGGGTAGTTCTTATCATGCTGATGTAGGTTCAAGTGTTCATTTATCAATCTGGTTTTAATTCGTTATTTAATGCTATGGGCTGAGATGATTGACAGCGGAGACTGACTCGCGATTGGTGGAGTGTGTGTATTGACAGGACCTCATAATTTTCTGATGTACGGGGAGTAAGTGGAGCTGCATCGTCCATCTTTTTATGCAGTCTATGGTCTGGACTTTTGGAGAACTTTGGAAAAAGAAGAGGAAATATGTGTGTGTTTTATTGCAAAGCCTTTATACAATAACATCTTGCATCTAAACCTTTTTCCCCAGCCCTCCAACATGTGTGGAGCAGCTCACAAGACTCTGAGTGATGGTTCAAGTTTAAGGACACTATATAACAAATAATCTGTCTCCAGCCGCCAGTGGAAATGCTTGATCAGTTTAGTTTCACATACTTCTGTACAACATTGTAACTGCGAGCTGATGATATAGCAGCCTCACTGTACAAGGAATAGGTACATAAATAAAAAGGAATGAAAACTACAATCAAAATGGGTGAGCAGATTTTGAAAAAAATAGGTTAAATGTCAGTTTGGATAGAAGGAAGGTCACAACATGAGCAAAGACTAGGAATCCAGGTTTTTATTTACATTTTCTGGGAAAAATGCAAATCAAAATAATTGCTCAGCTTATTTTACTTGTGTAGCTTTGCGATTTTGAGCTTGGATTTCAGTATGAGGTGATTGCGTGGAGTGCATTCATGCACACAATCTAGATTTAAAATACAAACTTGGTGCGATCTTTGTCTCTGCAGCTGCCATAAAGACAGACAAAGTACTCTACTCCCCTTAGACCCCAGCTATTTGAGTGTCATAGGGAGATTTCTCTAAACGGCCATCTCAGTATGAATACACAGCCAAACCAAGCAACACTGTGTATGGTTACTTTTCTCCTGGTGAGCAAACGGGATAATACTTCTGGGTGAGCGTTGTTAAACCCTCCAATTTAAACTTTAAATCCAGTGCTGCAGGTGTTGGGTTTTACATCGACACCTGCTTCATAGACCCCTGCCCAACCCAGCTCTCGGAGACTGGCTGTGATGTGCAGCACCCCTCTGTCCATCCCCGTCTTCCTGCTCTCCTGCTGCCTGGGGTGAGGCTTGTGTGGGTGGAGAGGGTGGGGGGTAGGATGGCGGAGGGATAGTAAGGCGGGGGAGAGACGGCAGGGCGGGCCTGGGAGAGGTGGGAAGAGGTGGCGGTGTGGCTGAAGTTGCAGTCGAGGAGTGTGCGCGGGAGGTGGCGGGCGAGGTGTGTGTGCTCCGGGCTCGTGGCTGTTCGGCGGGGCAGTCACTGATCTGCTCCAGTAGCGAGGGCATGTCTCCCTCAATCTTCTCCAGCACGGCTGCCATTTGCTTCTCTATCTGCTCTATCACGCTATCCATTTGCCAGTCGCTTGTAGAGCTGCTCCCGCCTCCTCCATGCTGTAGCCCTGTCCCATATAATGCTAACCCTCCGCCACTCGTATACAGGGAGCTGTATGGACTCACATAGCTCCCTGCTATCCCCATCCCAACTTCTGGGTTGTAAGGTGTGGTATGACGACCCAAGCTTGCAGAACTGCCAACTGTGTAACAACCCTGTCCGGTTGCAGGACCGGCCCGAGCTACGCTAAACTCAGCACTGTATCTGTCTGTTCTCCTGGAATCCTGATCCCTTCTACCAATAGGGCTAGCATCACCCCTTAAACTAACTCCTAGTCCTACATCTGCCACTGCTCCGGGCCCTATAGCTGGAGTGACTGCTGCTGCCACTGACCTTTCTGCCACAGCCTCTGGTAGTTGTGTCTGACACCAGCTTCCATCAGTCTCGTCCTTTTGTCCCTTCTGAGCGGCTCCTCTCTTGTCTGGCGAGGCCGTGGTGTCAGTAGATGCTATGGGCGGAGTGCCATGGAGCGTTGCAGCCATTTTACATTTGCTGCTGGGATCAGGTGACATGGATTTGTGTTTTTTGTCAAGATTAGTGCCTGAAGAACCATCGGACAGCTTGGAGGGGTCATGCGTCGCCTCAGGGGTCGGTTTGGATTCTGGAGGAAATCTATTTTGACCCAAATTGGCGGCCATTTTTCTGGCTCCATCACCTGCTGCCTTCTTTGAACCAATCATTTCTGGTTCCTCTTCTGTGAATTTGGTGGCTGCATGTGTCGGACAGAGAGGCTCCTGAATATCTGAAGGGGAAGTGCCCACAGACGGGCCTAAAGTCATGTTTATCTCCTCAAGTTTTTCTTCTAGCTTACTCCTCCCTTCATCCTGGTCCATACCTGGTGGCGTGTTTTCAACGGTGACCTCTAAAGACACACTACTTGATGTCACCCCTCCATCGCTTGTCCCCTTGTCTCCCTCCTCACTTGTACCCTGAGACACACCGCCCTCGCCGTCTCCTGTCTCTTCGCTGCCCTGACCTTCGGCTGAACTGTCAATTAAAGCCTCTGAATTCTTCAGTCGTTGCATGAAGGTGGTCACACGGATCGCTTTCTGCAGAACAGATAGAGGCAAAGAAAATGGAGAGAAGGATAGCAGGAGGAAGAAAATTAAAATAACACAAACCCTTGATACTATAGTTGGTTATGGTAAAACATAAAAACTAAGCTTCCATGACAAGCGTTGGACAAAAAGCTCGTCAAGGCACCATGATCTAGCACCATCATGCTACGAGATATGATTCGCATCAAGTGAACAGTGCAACAAGATTATTGCCAGTTGTTTACTTCCAGGAGGCTATGACATATTGCACCCTGTTTTAAATCAATCTCAAGACTCACTCTCCCCAAGCAACTCCTTGACTGCTTGTTGACAGAGTGGAAAAGGCAAATGAGCAGATAAGTGTGAAACTCCTTCACCCACACTCATCTCATTCCTTTTAATACACAAACACTGAAGGAGTTTGGGGGAATGTGTGATCTTAGAGGTTGTTTCTAAACCAAGGAATTGATTCTCTGGAAGCGAAAAAGCCGTTTGGACACAGAAATGTCACTGAATACAACATGGCTTGACGGAGCAGCTTCTGTATATAGTTTCAAGTATGACTTGAATGTAACACTGAGGTACAGTATGGGACAATGAGCCAGGATTCACATTAGAGGAATGACAGAGGGCCTTAACAGTTCAAATCACTGCACTTCAACAGTCCACAGTGGCCTATATCCCTTATATCCTTTCCATTTCTCCCTCCTTATCTACACTAATGTAAAACAGGTATATGAGCAGCAAACCCTCTTCCCTGTTGTTGATCATTATCTTGTTTACACCAGTCTGGTTTTACAAACATGTGCAGATGAGGAGTAAGAAAGGAGCAGAGCGGGCCACTATGAACATCTGAGCCTAATCCAATGTAGACAAGTGGGGCAAAAGTGGATGGATCTCTTCTGGAACAGGCAGAGTGACAGTGGATAAGGACAGAGCTTATGAGAAGAGCTTCACTTTAGCCAACGCCATGATCAATACATCACAAAGCAGACTGAGGTTTAAAGTTAACGTGTGTCTCCTTTGGGTCATTATTAACTACAGAAACCTCTTTTTGCTTCAAGAGGGTGTTCAGCCATATGAAAGATGTTATTTTTATCGAATCATGCCAGACTAAATGTGAGTTTCTGCCCATGCTCCGTCCTTCCACTCTCCCTCAGAATGAACTACAATACCTTCAACTCCTGGGAACCACATGGGGGAAAGAGAGAAGAGGATTATAGCTGTTACTTATGCTGTTAATTCAGCATTTCCATCTCGATTACCTCCTTCTTTTTCTTCAGCGTTCATTTCCCCCATGACACCCTGATGACCATATACAGTATCATGCAAATTTAAACATGCATCTGCAGAGCTGTATGCTGAACTAAAAGCATCATCATTACAAATAGGCTGATTATTCTCATATTCATTAAAGCCAAACTTCATTCGCTGCAAAAGAAAAATGAAGTGAATCCGTACCCGCCACTTGGCTTTCGCAAAGTTCTTCTCAAACTGGGCACACACTCCATCCTTTAGGTTTTTCTCTGAGGCCCCATTCCCTGCAATCCTGATGAAGAGGACAGACAGCACACAAGTGAGAGTGAGCCCTGAAGACATGTTTCAGAAGGTTTTTGTCCTTGTGAATACAATACATTTGCACAGATTTACCATTCATGCCAGAGAGCATCTTGTGCAGTGATTCTGAGCATCTGGTCCACTTCCATAAGTCGACAGACGAGCTCCTTAGCTGAAAGAGAAAGAGCAACGAAAAAGGCAAATGGCCAATTTGAGGGCTGTCGTTTGTAATGAGGACTTATACGGATGATCAAGATGTAGTCAGAATGCATGATGGTAATTTTGACATATGTGACATCAAATATCTTAATCATCAGCCCTTTAAATTAAAGCGACTGACATATAGTTGGACCTTCAGCTGGGTGGTTATTACCAGCGTGTGGTGGAGCCATGTACCTGCAGGTGAAATATCATCCCAGTAAGGAGAATCAAACTCAAAGTCCCCAGCGACAATGCGACAGAAGATGATGCGATTATGCAGATCTGTGTTCTCCTCCTCTGTCTCATCATAAAAAGGAGGGTTACCTGATAAGCTGCAAAAAAGGAAGGAGATAGAGGAAGGGATATAACACCAAAACTATGCCAGTAATTACTGGAAACAGCCTTCATAAATAAAGCAAAGCAATTATTCAGCTAAAAGTTTTATTTGCAGCTGGGTTCTTGTTGTCCTGCAAGATTTATTAAATTATAGCTTTGGTATTTACTAATGGAGACTCACAGTATGAACATTATAACACCCACAGCCCAGCAGTCCACAGGACGACCATATCGGTGCCGAGCCACCACTTCAGGAGCTGAGAAAGAGCAGAGGAGAGCAGACATACAGTGAGTGTCAGAGGAAGAGATATTGAAATGGCTTCAGACCAAAATTATAATTTCACCCTGCAAAGACAATAGCTTCCCCTTTTTTTGCACTCCTTTTCTCATTCCTTTCCTGTCACAGCCTCTGCTCCCTTTCCTTATTTATTTGTCTAATTACTCAGCTCAGCATCATGAATAACTGTCCTGGCCTTTCAGCAGAGGGAATCAGGCCAAAGCACAGCTCGGCTCTCCAAGTTGCCCTCGCATAAACCTCAGGGAGACAGAGAGTAGTGAGACAGGATGTGAGATGAGATGACAAGAGTGGGAAAAGGAGGAAGAGGGCAAGAGTTGGATGCTCTCAGTTCTATGTGCTTTGCAGCAAATTATAATTTTCAGCAGAACTCAAAAAAAGTAATGTATGCCTGCCCCCAGGCCTGTATTCACAACAAAAGGTAAAGTTGTTAGAAGGACGCACAGTATAAGAGGACAGAGAGACATAAACATAAAGGTTTTAAAAGTAGTGGTTTGTTGGAAAGGCTGCTCATTTCCCAAAAAACACAGCTGTCATCTAACAGTGTTAAATGAAGAATCCTACCCAGGTACTCTGGTGTTCCACAAGGCTCTGTGATGGGCCCGTTCTCAAACCTGGACAGGTAGAAATCTCGCAGAACTACTTTGTTGTGGTTGTTTTCTGTGTAGTACATAAGGTTTTCCAGCTAAACAAAAAGAGGGAAAGAAGAAGTATTCTCGTACAAATACACATAAACAGAAGCCCATCTATTTAAAGTCATTAAGGGAAAAGTCACTAAACATGTTCAGTTTATTTATTTATTATTGTGTGTTACTCAGTTTAATAAATTGACAATATCACAGCAATAACAACAACAACAACAACAACAACAACAACAACAACAATAATAACTTTGTAGTTAGAGCTGTTAAAAACTAAATGATAACAAGTTCCTCAATAGGTGCATTTAAAAATAATGTCATGTATAAAAACTAATGGATGACCAGATTCAAAATTACAGCGGTAACACTCTAATGTGTGTTGTAATGTTATCACTGCATCTTCATCTCTACCTCTGCATTCATCTCAATATGTCATTTTGATTGTGTAGATTTAACAGTCCCGGTCAAATAGACTGAGAGAAGATTCCGGCTTCTACCAGCAGGGGGAGTCTGAAGCCCAAGAGATGCTGTAATTCCATCCTAATGGGGTGATAATGTGGGATGAAGATATACATCTCTCTTTCTCTCTCTCCCTGTGTGTGTGTGTGTGTGTGTGTGTGTGAGCGTGTGTCACCAGAGACTGCATTAAGCCATAAAGCTAGCGTTTACTCCCTTGCTAAAAATGTTATCAAACGTTGAGTCATTAACTTAGATGGCAGTGCAACGCCTTTATGTGTCTCTACAGAGAATCTGTTGACTAAATACTGAAATTGCTTTCAGGGGTGTGGTGGTGAAGACGGCCACTCTATACTCTCTGTTATACATTTCATCCTGTACTTTTATAGAGGCAATAGAAGTCATTAGCCAAGTGCTATAATGTAGTGAGAGGACATGAATGAGATGTGCACCTTCAGGTTCCTGTGAACTATGTTGAGGGAGTGTAAGTAAGCCACAGCCTCAAGGACTTGTCTGATGACATTGGAAGCGTCTCTCTCCGTGTAATTCCCCTGGTCCAGAATCCAGTCGAATACGTCTCCTCCTGTGGCGCTGCAAGCGGTTGCACAGGTGAAAACACAAAACAAGAAAACATCAGTGCACACATCTCCAAATTGACTAATTAAAAAGGTCAATTGCAACTCGGCACGACTGTTAACCACATGTTGCAACACATTAATTCACTCTTAGCACTGAATAACACAGTTATCGAAAGCCCTGTGCTCTTGTTTATAGTCCATTGGTAAGGCAATCTGCTCCTGTTGGCCCAAAGCTATCACTGCTGAGCAATTTAAAAAGTATTGGTCATTACTCTGAAAGACTTGGTTAACTATGGACGGTGCACAAATGATCACCCTCAGCATTGGAGCTACCACCTGGACCAAAAGGGTGGAGGACACGACAGAAACAGACACAGATATCTGCAGTCACTTTGGGTCGAGTCAGTCTCTGTTTGTTTCAGTAACAGAAAAAAGGCTTCAGTGAATCTTATCATTTTCAAATGCAGGTGACAAAGCCACAAGTGAAGTGGACGTCTCTGGCGTATTGTTCCTAGACTGCCTGTGGAGACTCTCTTACAACAAACCAGTGCTTCAGGAGCACTGGGTAATGTCGAGTGTTACTGAGAGCAAAATATCTCATCAAATCTAACACCTTCCTCTGCTGCTGAGGGGAGAAACAGAGCACACTTTAATAAGAGGATGGGCTCGATCCCTACCCTCCAGCTGATGGATACATGGAGGCTGATACACAATTATCACAGACACACATACTTATACACATTGAACGAGAAAGATAAATGGGGAAACAGTTGGAGAAACACTCACAGCTCCTGGATGATGAAGTATTCTTTCCTGGTCTCATACGTGTCAATCAGCTGAAGTATGTTTGGGTGATTGACCCTGAAACAGCAAAAAGAAAAAGTCACGCACTATAACCTTACAACACTGAAGTGCCTCACAAGCAGTTGAGCGGCACGAACCATTCATTGTCTTTTGCATTGTCTATAAACTAGACTGCGTGGGCACATAAAATCAAATAACAAAACATTCTCTCATTCTCTCTCTCCACTGCTCTCCATCGCCTGATCATTCATCCGTCTGCAAACAGACTGACTGCGTACAATTTCAGGATCATGATTTCGTTCTTGGCAGCCTTGCGGACTTTTCTGCCATCCTTCTTGAGGAATTTCTTGCAGACAAACACCTTGTCTGTCTGTCGGTCCTTGGCCAGGCACAGCTCGCAGAACTCCTTCCTACACAAGGAGAGAAAATAGACCGAGAGACAGACACGCTAAGAAAATGCAAAAAAAGACTAACATGATGTTAGAATAAAGAGGACATGTGCGTCTATGTGTTAAGAGTTGTTGATCCACATAGAGACAAAGAGAAAATGGCCCAAGAGAGAGAAAACCTTAATATTCAAACTGTGGAGGCAAAGCTGTTTGGTGAAATACGATAAAAGAATTTCAATGAAAAGGGTCCATCAGCTGGGTAATCTCTGATTTGGAGCCATAGAGGAGCTTCATTCAAATGGATTTTTGAGGAGTGTGTGATGTAAAATTAAAGTAAAATGTTGTCAAAGTTCACACTGAATATTTCATGCCCAATAATGCTCTCAGGAATACACGATGGCACCTTTTGTCTTCCTTATCATTCTAACAATGGAGAAGGATGAAAGGTTCAATAACCACAGTCGCTTGCTCGTTGTGGGAACTCTTGGATTTCTCTGTAGGTCTGTAAGGTCTCTCCCTTACTATGCAAAGTGCACAAATAAAATTGAATTGACTGAATAACACCCAGAACAGAAAAACAAACCGAAAGAAATAATCACACATTTCATCACCACATAATCAGTTATACACCTAAATTTGTGCTTATGTACGTGTTATGTAAAAGATGAGCAGAAATCTCTGCAGCCAGATGCTGATGTTGCCATATGGCCTCTTACACTGATACGTGTGTGTGTGTGTGTGTGTGTGTGTGTGTGTGTGTGTGTGTGTGTGTGTGTGTGTGTGTGTGTGTGTGTCAAAGAGAGGTGTCCAGGGGAAAAAAAAGTGGTCCGTATTTGGCCAGTCAAGCAGCAGTGATTTCCACAGCTTTCTGCTTTTCCAGGCAGGATAATGTAATATTTAGACTGAATAAATTATAGACCTCCAACAGCGTGTCACATGAACTGTCATGAACAAAAACATACAGACTAATGGTTGGCAAAAATTTGGAAAACACATCACTCATGTAATACATTCTGCCATTCTTTCACTGATACCTTTTGATTTGCCAAACCACAATCTGCAGTGGAAATGGTTCCAATTCAGTTTTGAAATGATTCATGAAGAGGATATAAAAACCAGTTGGGAGGACTGGAATGAGTCCATGAATTCTTCATGGTAAGAGAAGGAAAAGGCAACAGAGATACATGCATAAGGCTTCATGGGACTTACGCTCGGAGGACCTGTCCAATCTCATATTTGTCCGTGACATCAGATATGCTATCGTACATACGCCCGTCTCGCAGGGCAAGGCACCCAAATGGCATGACGTCATTCACCTAAGAAATAAAAAGAAAGACATTTCAATCATAGCACTAGAAAGGGGGAGAGTAAACATCAATTATTTTGATGATACCTTGAGGTAACAGAGAGATAAAGGGATTGCACAGACACATGGACGAGCATGTTAAAGAAGAGGAGTATACTGATGAAACATTATGAAAGCCTCCAGTGGTTGCAGTCAGAGACACCAAAGCAGGTCTGTTACCATCAGCCATAAAAACACACAGTGCAGTGGAGAACCGCGGCTCGAGCCAAGCCGGGTTTCTGAACCAGTCTGGATACTGACGCTTCTGGCGGACTGATTGCGTGCCAACCTTGTCAACAGATACTAAGCTACTCACTAAGCTTCTCTTTACTCTGCTAAAGTCTGCAGATTCTGTGCAACGTCTGTCAAGTTCAAGTTAAACTTTATTTATAAAGGGCAGTGTCCCTGTGTCCCTAAAGCAGCTGGCTTCTCCAGCAATCACTGAGTACTGAGTACTGGGCTTTAATGACGGGAAAATTTGTTTTTGTTTGTAGCCCAGTCTACGTGTGTGTGTGTTTGTGTGTGTGTGTGTATGTGTGTGTGTAGGATTTGCTGTCTGATCTGCAATAGATCAGCTGTTCATGACCCTTTAAAGTTGCAGTGAAAATCATGACTTTAAATGTCTCCCCTCACCTAGTTAAGCTTACTGTTAACACTGCGCTCGCCTGAAAATATCTATACACTATCTCCATAATAAATACACCACCTTTCAAATGTTTTGAAACCCAAAAAGTTCAGGTCATGAAGAGCTGCAAGAAATGGACAAATCATGTCAATAGAAAACAGGCTCTTTTCATTGATTGGTTCACTTTCAGGTTTTCTGCAACAGTTGAAATAAAAGAAACCTTAACAGTTAATGC
This sequence comes from Paralichthys olivaceus, assembly GCF_024713975.1. Taxonomy (NCBI): domain Eukaryota; kingdom Metazoa; phylum Chordata; class Actinopteri; order Pleuronectiformes; family Paralichthyidae; genus Paralichthys; species Paralichthys olivaceus. The sequence continues at coordinate 16,845,942 of NC_091098.1, read as the reverse complement.
AAACAATTCCCATATGTAAATCCTCTGTCTGGAAAAAATTGTGGTACTATACCTCTGATACTTACTATAAAACTGTATTGCTAGATACTATTGAAAGAATGGTGATAAAAAGGAAGTAACAAAGAAAGACAAACCGGTTTGTCAGAAGTTCATCAGTAAGATAATGACCCAAAAGTTTAGAATAAAAGAATTGGACTTTGTCAAATGATTGGAAATCAGAACTGTCTCCAGCTGCAAGATGAGTCAAAATCATAGACTGTATTTAAAGATGGCCGACATGACGGCTCCCCAAAACAGGAGCCCGTCATGATTGACAGCTGAAACTGACTGGCGACTCGTCAAAAATGTATATTGACAGGATCTTGCTACAGACACTGGGTCCAAATGCACAAGATGTTTGCTTGTATATTTTTTTGTATTTTTTATACATTTCCATCTATTTATCCTGTACTTTAATTTCTGAAGATATTGATGAACATAAATTCAAAGAAATACAACTGGATAAGCTGGCAAACTTTGGACCGGTAGTTTATAAAGGGTCCAAAACTCTCAGACTGTGGCGCCCTGTATATTTCACCGTGAGATTATTCTTATCACGTCCACTCTAAAATAGCTTGTGACCCCACAGAAGGTCCCAAACGCCTGGGTGGAAAATCAAGGATCTAGAAAGTGAATCAGCAATCGATACGCCATCTCACCACAGTCCTCAGGCAATCCTCACCCACATTCTTTAAACACGTCTATACTGCAGGACACAGATTCCCTGGAAGCTTCAGCCATCCATCCTCATGGTCCTTCTCCTCCTCCTCCTCCTCCTCCTAAGCACTCCACTTTAACCCATTCCTGCGGGATCACTCATTTCTATTATTTCACTTTGTGGAAATTGTTCTTTATCTTGTGTCCCTGTCGGAAAGTCACTGATTCAAGAAATATGGGATAAGAGGGAATGAGGCATTTGATAGATAGCTTCCATTAATGTGAGTGATTCTATAAGCAGGTAATTTTGTGGAGATGACTTCAGGGTTGTGTTGAGATAAATAGATAAAGAAAAAAGGAACTGGGAAAAATAGGAAACGTGAGGACATTGAAAGCAGAAAGACGATAGAAATCCTCAGATGAAAGGACATTTTTGCTGGTGCTAATTTAGGATTAAGAATTGAATATCATGTGAAATCCATTATGTCCCTTTCTGTGTTTGTGCGAGTGAATGTGTGTAGCATCACTACTGTATATGATAGGGTTAGAGGTTCTTCTGGTCTACGGTGGAGGCAGGGCTGGAGAGTACTGTGTAATCCCAGCACTGGCCGTAATCTCTAATCTGCACCCCTAATCCAAAGCGCTGCATGGGATACACTGCATGTGTATGTGCACGCGTGCACAAGTGTGTGTATCTGGGAGCGAGAGCAAATGTCATTGCGGTGGTGTCGAATGTAGCAGATGTGAGTTGAGTGCGCGTCGCTCCATATGTGCATCGTCGTTGGAGTGTAATGCCCCAGTGAAACCGTGGGGACCGTTGTGCTGGATTGAAAAGGCCGCGTGTTGCCAGCAGATTACATAAGAGCAACAACATTCCCATGACAAGGTCCAGGATGGTGGAGGTGATGCTGACTTGATGTGAATGGAGCACATCCGTCGCTTTGGGAACAACATGTCCCCTCCGAATTACAGAAACAACTGCCGACAACAGATCCGCTCACCAATAGATTTTTCATTTTCACAGTTTTTGCTCTTTACCTGCTGTTAGAGCATTAATCCCCAAATGTCCACTGTTGATGTTTAAGAGTCTCAAAACGCTCTGCAAGTGATTTTGAAAACACAAGCAGTGACCTGGGAACAGCTTTGGGAATATGCTGAAGCTACTGATTACTACTACAAAGTCAGTAGCATTGTGTCGTTACACAGGCCTCACACTTTTTTTTCAAACTCTTCCTCCAGTTTCTCTAGTCAGTATGGGTTTAACTGAAGCTGACAGTTAAAATGATGTGAGCCTCTTTTTGTTGTGTTGAACACTAAATTCCCAGAGAACTGGAAAGTACTTAGATTCGTCTAAAATGCTGATTTGCAATCTGCGATTCAAGTGTAAAGGTTTTAAAAAAACACCACCACACCCTGAGTCGGTATGAACCTTGTGGATGATGTAGAGTTGGAGGAGACACAGGAGGAAAAGATGAGAGAAGATGGAGGAAAGAGGTGAGAAATGATGGGAGCAGAAAGGCAAGAAGGAGAAAGGCACTGTGATTAAGTGAAAAGGTGGATAGAGACAATGGGAATAGAGCAAAGTGTAAAACAGAGAACTGGAGAGGCAGATTGAGAGTACCTCTCACCTTCACAGCTTCACAGCTGTGTGTGTGTGTGTGTGTGAATGTTCGCACAAGTTAATCTGTACTGTATGTGTGTGTTAACATTGTGCGATAATGTGTTATGTGACTCATGTCTATATGAGAGTATGAGGGGCTGTCCCCAAAGTCAGAAAACACTTTGACAGAGCAACTCCTCTACAAAACAAACTCACGTCACTCATCCTCCTGAAGACTTTGCCAGATTTGTCAAAGCAGAGATTATAGATGAAATGAAGCATTGAAGTCTAATGAGACATTTAACCTCAGCGACGCTCTCAGCAGCAGCAAACACAGCTGAGAGTGTCACCGAGTTTCACACAATTTTCTGGGTGTTTTCAAGTTTCAGTGGCAGAAATGGTAGAATTGATTGATTTTGTTCAAATTGTTATTTTTCATTTGTAGTTTTTTAAAGCTTTATTTCACAACTTTGATGACAGAACATCAAGGATCATGTTTGGGAAATTATCTAACTTCATTATAATGCAGTGAAACACTCATGTGAATGTCACTGAATTATTTTAGAAATTATGAATGTCATTTTCATCATGAACAGGTACAACTTGACAAACCTGGACAACATATCTCAGCAATTGGAAGTATTTAAATGAACAAATTAAAGAATAAATATCCCCTTTTATTATTTTTCAATCATATCAATAGTTTTGGCACAAACCAATAGAGATGCATCATCACATTCTTGGGTCGCTCGCCATACCGTGCTACACGGCTACAACGATCTAGTTGAATAAGCACACATCATGGATCTCTGATTCAGACAGAGGTCATATTTATGTCATTCAGTTTAAATCCCTGATCATGGGGGATTTAATATAGACTACTGTACGTGAGGCTGTTCTGTGGCTGGAACACAGCCTACAGATGTAAAATCAGCTGTTTGCATTTAGTCACTCCACTGAGCTCAGAGCACGTGAGTGATGTCAAAATGAGAGTTGAGTCTCGAGAGTGCAGGAATACAGTTTATTTTGGCTTTGGCTACGACACATAAATAAAAACAGTAACACAAGACCTAGTTTGATGAAATTGTGAAGCAGCGCTGCATCATGGGAGTTCTTGTCCTCACCACCATTAAACATGAAAATCTAACATGAAGTGTTCAGGTGCAAATCATGTTTGCAGATGAGCTGGTGTTTTAGTCGAGTTACACTGCCAATGATCGTGATCCACAAGTGAGCAATACAATCAGTGGGAGGAAAAAATTGGCTAACTGGCCAGCAATTAGGGCTGGCCGGTATGACTTCATATCCATATCACGAGGATTTCTAAACTTTTGGCTGCTCCTTGGCTCTTTTCTAATAACTCACACGTGTAGAACTTGAGTAATGGAGTGTCGCTTCTTCTGCAACAATGAATTTAAAACACAGCGTTGTGCCATAATTGGCAGAAAAAACTATTCTCCTGTCTGCAGGTGTGTGTGTGTGTGTGTGTGTGTGTGCGTCTCCTCTTCTCTGTCGAGCTTCACACAAACTGACGATCTCCTTTATTTCGTTTTTTAATCGTTGGTGTCGCATCATGAATCCAGATCGTTCCAGTCACTTGATGTCCTGACTGTGTACAAAGTAAACTTCAAATACTGCATGTGTCCTAATAACTCATGATTATTGATGGTTTTTATTGTCAATGTGTAAAGTCGGGGCCTACTAGCAGCAGGTTTATTTTTCATCATACGCTGTTTGCCCCAGATAAATTATAGCAGAGATGGACAAAGCCACTTGTAAAAAGGATACGATGCAATTAAAAGGTGACCAAAATGAAATCTCTCATTACCTTGAATAAAATTGTGGATTTCTCTGGGTTGGAACATTTTGGATGGATGGATGTAGATGCACATTTTAAAAAAAGATTCAACTACTGACACCTATGCAATGGTTTACTGTACATTTTGCCTATGCCTTTGAAATACACAACCTTTGGCACACACAGCCTCAGGTGTGCCCCACCCCCGCGAGACATCGCACTTCGGCTCCAGCACCTTAAATCAATCCTTTTGTGCACTTCTCTGAGGCTGAGTGTGTTCGTGTGCTTGTTCAGAAGTGTTGTTTAGGCTGCAGCAAGGCACAAAATGAAACGTATTGGAATAGAATATCCTTTTATCAGCTCTGAGGGGAAATGTTTCAGAGGTTCTCGGCGTCAAGGTTATTCTAAGAAAAAAAAAGCCAATGCTCAGTCCAGAAAAAAATAACAAACCTTCATTCCTCATCTGTGAAGGCAAATGGTGCATTTTGCAGCTCGTCAATAAATGCAAACTGACATACTAAAGAAGAGCGGTCTATTACATTAGGATCTGTGTGACAGTCTGCTCTGAGTAGCTTGGCTGGTGATGTGCCTGCATTCCAGAAATAAATAATTGTAAATGTATGTTATGTAAATATTTTATTTCGGCAAGTGCCCGTGTGAAGCTGCTTTTGCAGCTTTTTTTTATGTGTTGTCACTCACGTGGTTACGTGTTTCACTGTGTCCTTGTCGCCGTCAAACAGCTGCAGCACAGCGATGTTTGTAAATCAACAATGATGCCATTATCAGCATCGGCATGATGCAAATCCCGCTATCTGCACGATGTGATCAAGTGGTGGAGCATCGGCTTTGTGAGGAGGTGACACTAGATCTGCGACGTGATAAGATAAACAACAACAAGATGCATATGGGTGTGTGTTTGTACAAAAAACATTTTAGTAAGTATGTCAATGTTTTGCCTCAGGAGAAGTGTGAGAGCAGCAGGGTCCCTGGCCGACCTTGGGTTACTTCTGCCGCTGTGAACGAGAGATGACAGGCCTCAGAGTCTGTGTGAGCGCGAATCACTTGAGAGATACACATACGCTGTGCACACACGAACACACACAGCACATCCATACACTCAAACACACACACACACATCATACAACATTAAACATCACATATACACGCACTTCACTGTACAACTGTCCCTACATGATGGAGAAGTGGACTGGATATATCTGTTCCTCATTAGTGTCTGACATGTCACTCTGCCTATATCTCGGCAGCATGGACACAGGTGTGTGACTCTACGAGAAAAACATATTCATCTATTCCACTCATTTCCGATCATTTCGCTTAAACTCATCTCTTGCTTTCGTCCTTTTGTTTTTCATTCCCGAACCTTTCCCTGCCTCTTCGTGTCTTTCATCGTGTTTTGCCCTCGCCCATCCCCACACATTTTAGCAGAACTCTACAGCGGTTTAATCAGGGCAATTCCTCACCGAGGTAGTGGAGAAAAACATCAGGGGCCACGACTCATGTTGCAACCCCCGATGTTCTAACTGTTCCGCTAATGGGTGTGTGTGTCTGAGTGAGTACGTCCACGAGTGGAGCAAGTAAATGAAATAAATACACAGGTATACATGCTTACAATAAAATGCAAGGAGATATTCTGCATCCCAATAGCCCTCATAGGTGTAATTAAAGCATCCCACCTTTAATAAGATGAGCAAGATTGTGTTTCTTGTGTGCAAATCTGTGTGTCTCCTCATCTGTGTGTAACAAGACATGACAGTTGCAGCCTGTTCCCTATTGATCAATCAAGACTTGACTGAACACATAAAAAAATTGACTTTTAGCACAGCTTGTGTAGCGCTTGGGGTTTAGCATTCTTCAGAGGAAGTTTAAATAGATTCACAAGCGCATGTAGAAATTGAGGTGGGTGTAATTAGAAAATAATAACGCAATAAATATTCCAAACACAGCTGAGAGCACTCTCATATTGTCATCAATATCATTTTGGCCTGCGAAATGTATTTCCAGTTAGATTATAATGGTATTAAGTAGAAATTAGTCCACTTATTCTTACTGAGCTCATTGCCCGAGTTGATGAGTGAGCGTTCAATATTGAGTGGAGTACACGGCAGCCTGAGGTCGGTCCCAGGCTTCCTGTGACGTGAAAGTGGGACAAATAAAAGAGTTGGGACGATAAGACGGAGTACACAGGAGAGAAGGAGTCAGGGCCGTGAAGAGGCGAAGCACGTGAAAGGCTAATTTTCAGCATTACTGTGCTTGTTAAAATCAAGTGTACTACAGGGTACAGGAGTGAGGAAGAGGGTGAATAGATAATGGATGGATTATCATTCTAAATGCGCACACGCAAAACTAACAGCATTATACGTTACGCATGTATAGATACCATATGACTTAATGGCTAATATCAGAGTGCTGCATCAATACCCATTACATCGGCTTTTTGAATTCCCAGTATGGGGTCTTCTCTGAGCTTGTTATAAACACTAATTCCCATATTGCTCACAGAGCGGCTCTCATCTAAGGCCTGTGTACATGTGTGGTTTGTTTGTGTGTGTAAAGCAAAGAGACAGTGTGTGTGTGTGTGTGTGTGTTGGTGACTGCAAGGCATACACAAGGCCAGAGATGGGCTTAATAAGGAAATGCTCTAATGAAAATTCATCACATCTGCCCACAGAGAGAAACCCACTTCCAAATGCAGACACATACAAAAATCCACAAAATTCACAGACACACACACACACACACTTATATAGACACACACGTGCAAACACAGCATTATTGCCTTCTGAATGAAAGGATTCATCTGTTTCTAAACTTTACACCACTGTCTGTCTCTGTTTCCTGTCCCCTCATTAGAAAAGTGGATCTGTGCAGGTCTTACACAGTAAGTGTGTCCTCAGGGAGACGGGCCATGGGCACCTTTTTTAGACAACAGTGTGTGTGTGTGTCTGGAGCATACGTAGAATGATGCAATATCTGGCTGACAGGCTTGCAGTTTCTGACACCAGAATAGCCTGGGGCAAGACCTGCAGGCACACACACACACAAACACACACACACACACACACACACGTATACAATATACAGACTGTATGAAAGTGTGTTCTTGTAAAAAAAAGTGTATATTCATGAAAACTTCTTGACTAAATCTGAGACTGTGTATAAATTGGACACATATTCAGATGCACAAAATCACACGGACTGACAGGAGCCAGCATCTCCTCTGCAAGGTACGCAGGAGATGAGAGCATCATAAGCAAGGAGAAAAATATATTTTATATATAATTGACTGAATTTAAATTTAAAAAAGCATGTGCCGGCTAAGCTGTGCTGTTTTAATGTTGTCCCCTCTTGTCTGTCTGAACCTGGCACTGAATGAAGACTACTGAAAGTCCACAGCCATAGCTTCTCTGTGAGGCTTTACTACAGCTAGCCCAATGAATGTATATAAAGAAGGAAGAGTCAACACTTCTTACTGCAAACATGAAGCCAAAAGATCTTGGAAATGTGTGTTGCCATTTCATGCTGGTGATGTCATTTGGAACCATATGGTACCTACCATGCACCTGCTTAACCAATCACAAATCAATCTCAGCTGTCAATCATGTCAACTCAGCCCATTTTTATAAAATAACTGATTAAAACCAAACCAAGTCTTGAACACGGGTGATAAGAAAAACCTAAAGCGACAGAAATTAAGCATTGGAAACAATGGTCCATGTCCAATAAGCTAACATGGAGAGGGTAGGGTTTATGACTTTTACTACAGTCATGACGTACATCTCTATTTTCAGTCAGCCGGCTGGCCCAAGGTGAATGCCTTCATTAGCATATTTGCATGGTCACAATAATAGCAACATGATGATATTTTCAACAAGGATATTTGTATTCATAATGTGTCGAGATATTTCACTTTAAACCATAAAGGTCAACACACTGCTTGACATATAGGAAAAATCTGGGATCAAGAAAGTCATTTGGACACATAGAAACAGATTTCAGTAAAAAAGAAGTGCATTGGACTGTATATGAAAAGGTTACAATCCATCCTGTAAATATCATCTGGGAACCATGACTGTGCTTTTCATGATGGTTTAGTGGAACTAGCACTTTTGATTACATCGTGCTGATCATTACGATCCATTGATCAGCAGTTCACTTTGTAGTAGTGTAGCACAAATATGAAGTGAACGAATCTCATCCTGGACCAAAACACCACACATAAAATGAAAGATCCATTTTTGGAGTTTTTGGAGGATTTTGTGGGCACTGAAGTAATACGGTTGGGCTATTACTCTGTATTGTATAACTCAAGTCAACTCAACTGTGCAAGTTTTATACTTCTTGTGTCCATATCTGGTATATGGACCAAACGATGCCTTCAAGGAATATCACTTCTACTTCTTCTATTTAGCAAGGACATAGAGTATAAATACTGCCTGTGTACAACAGTGAAATTAATGAAATAAACAATCAATATGCTCCATTGTTTGTAATCTTATGTAATCCCAAATGTACTGTATAATAGCTCTGCTCTCTGTGTCCTGCTGAAATGTTAAATGATCCGAGTTTATACCTCTGAGTGGAGCAGCTTTGTGCTGCCTCCTGCTGCAGCCTCTTCTGTATTTGTCTTTTTCTTTGACTATGTTCCCTAAAGTGCAGATGAAATTGAAAACACACGTTTTTCTCTTCATTTCGATTTCTATTCCCGCTAATCTGACATTTTCTATTCCTGGAAACTGGGATTTTGAGAAATGTTCTCCCATGTGGGTTTTGTTGATTTGAAATTGCCAGCCCTGCACTGTAATGAGATGAGGGAAAGGAGCTTTTTGAAAATGCTGATGTACACAGTAATTCTCAGCTTGTCAATCCTACATTAGCATAGCCAAAGGTACGTCTCCTCGCAAGCGAAGCACTGTCGTTGCAGCCAGTTTCCACTGTTTGTTTTTTGGTGCAAATAAAAAATTGTGATCGATGAGTGGATCAGCCCATGAATTATCATTACCCTCAGACAACATCATCAAAAATCAATGTCTCACACTCGTACAGTCTTTTGAAAACAGGGAGAAGTTTTTTTATATATTTTCCTTTGGTTTCAGAAGGGATAGTAAAGTTTTTGAGATACTATATTAGTATGGAAATGGACTCAATCATGCGTGCAGTTGAATTTCATGTTTGTGCTTATGGTTGTTGATATGATTACAGCACATTAACAAGCAGAAAGTAATCCTTACCCTGCGGCTACAGATGATGATGAGATGATGTGGCTGCGATTTGCAAATTTTTTTTATCACTACACCACAATGAATCCTCTTCATCCTGTTTTTTTTATTAGCAGCACAGTTTGGTACAAGAAATAGCAGCTGCTCAACCTCACAACTCTCTGTTATGAGTGTGTTTACTACACGGTATTCACGAGTGACAAAGACAAAACTATGTTACGCACTTCACTTAAGCATTCATTTCAGGGGAGACAGACTTCATGCAAAAAGTTTGTGGAGCAGAAAAAATTGCCATGCCAGGCAGACGTGAGCGAAGTTGCACATGGCTCACGTGGCGCTGAATTAAACGGCTCCTGTCAGCTCCAACACACGCACACTTCACAGAATGCAACATAAATGATGTCAGCGGACATGAGAGATGGGACAAAAGAGATGGAGGAAGGAAATGGAATGAAGCATTCAGGTGTTGTTGTAATACTCAGAGGAACAAACGTGGAAAACTGAAGGCTGTGCCTAAGTGTGTGTGTGTATGTGTGTGTGTGTGTGTGTGAGTGTGAGTGTATTTTACTGTACATGTGTGTTTGTGACAGGGAGGGTCAGTGGAGAGGAACAACATTCTCTGTCAAGTAGTGTCCTCTCGAAAATTATGCAGCCCCAGGTTGAGGAGTTGTGTGTGTGTCTGCATGTGTGTCTGCAAAGAAATACATTCACAAGTAGGGAAACACACAATGTATCAAAAACTTAAAATGCATCTCTGTTCACGGATGCTACTTCTAACATTGATGTGTTTGTGTTGGTGGGGTGTGTGTGTGGGGGGGGGGCACTTTTGGTTTCATTTATCCTCTTTTGGATGATCAAGTGAAGAGAAAGTTTTCTCTCTCTCTTTCTCTCTCGCACACACAGACACAAACACGCACACACGCACACAACCACACAACCACACCTGTTCACTCTGTCAAACACACAGAGACCCACTAATGAACCGTCCCACGGTCCACCTACACACAGAGACTCACATACACACAAACGCACACATACATGTTTTAAGCCAATGGCCTCATTGTCAGATTTGTCCTCTATGGAGAATAAATTAAATTGTAAAACCTTCCCTAGCATACACACACACATGTGTGTATATATGTGTGTGTGTGTGTGTGTGCTCATGTAAATGTGTGCTTGTGCAAAGCCATTGATCACGACTGCATTAATTCATTCCTTTTGTAACCAAACATGGCCTTTAGACGCACCGCACAGAGTGGCTCTCCAAATACCCAGACTTCAATTGAGAGGCTCAATCCACACCTCAGTTTGCATGCACACACAGACGCACACAGACGCACACACAGACGCACACAGACGCACACACAGACGCACACAGACGCACACAGACGCACACAGACGCACACAGATGCGCATGTAAACAAAGCAAAAGAGTGAAATGGGGAGAGACAGTCAGAAGCGCACACAATCTGAAATACACAATCTTTCACAGTCCCTGACACCCTGTCACACCACTCTCTGGCAGAGAACTCCACCCTCTGTTTCTCTGTCTCTCCACTGCCTCCTCTTGTTCAGTCTGTCAGTCTCACCTTTGTTTGACTGAGTGCAGAAGTTCTATTGTATTTTTGTCTGTCCCTGCTTGTCCTTCAACACTGTGTCTCTCATTCAGGTGTGCAGAGATTCTTATTGACTGAGGCAAGCTTCCTTCGATAAAAATATTCAGCAGGGAATATGTGACTCCATCCTGATGAGTTTGTTTCCTCTTGTACCGAGTGCAGACTGTCAGGTTGAGTTTTTAGGTTGAGGGTTGAGGGGCTTAATTTCATTCCAGTGACAATTTTGCAACAGAAAATACTTATTTTAATCTTGGTAAAATTTTGACTGTTGAATTAAAATCCATTTGTTTTTAAATGACCTGCCTGGATAAATGGTCAAATCGAATAACATAAAGTAGTTTGCATTATGTGTTCTTATTCAAATCCTTTGAAAGCAGTCAAAATCCATGCTCTCCGGATAGAGTCTGAACCCAAGGCTGACTTATAATTGAATTTCAAAAGTTTTTCGTATAACCCAAAACAACCTCAAACACAATTCTGCTGTTTTATTTTTTTCCTTTCAGCATAATTTAGCTGCTCATTATCTAATCTCTCCATTGAGTATAGCTTTTGGTTTTGGGGATCTGAAAGGTCAGCCCTGGCTGACTGAGGTTTTACATTTGTGAGAGATGTTTTTTTCTGCTTTACCATGTCACATCTGCAGTGTTGTGAACCCTGAAGGCTTCTGCCTCTCTCTCTCTCTCTCTCTCTCTCACACACACACACACACACTCACATTTCTGTTCCAAAGGACAGACAAGGTTCACAGAGAATGAGGGCACAGCTGTAACAGCACACACACATGTACATCTCAGAAAGATAAAGAGATATCAGGTCAATTAGAAACATTTAGAGAGATATTCATAATATGCAACAACATCTTCTTGTCACAAATTGTACTTCTGTACTTTTGTGCCTGACAAGTGTGTGTGTGTGTGTGTGTGTGTGTGTGTGTGTGTGTGTGTGTGTGTGTGTGTGTGTGTGTGCGCCATGAGAACAAGTCTGCTCAAGCACAAGTCTAAAGATGAAAATTAGGTCATTTGGTCTCATGGGAAAGTTAGAGTGGGTGAGATGGAGAGGGGGAAGGTTATAGGATAATGGACAAAAAGATGGTAAAGACAGACAAGAGAGAGAGAGAGCGGCAGGAAGGAAGATGAGTGCGATGCAGGAGTGGTTGTTCTCATCCTCTGCCATACAACCTGTTTTTGGGCACGTCAGCAGTGTACACAAAAGATAACTGAGAGATGACATGTCAACACACACAGATAATTACTTTGTTTTTCACTTGTGGTTTACTCTTCGCTGCTCCGTCAATGAGTCCAAACCCTTCATCAGCAGACTCATGTCTGAAAAGCATCTGTCACAGAATGTAAAGCGAGTTGCATGACGAGTGGAAGTTTAACATAAAACAGGTGTTTGAACACCTGTAACACATTGCAATTTCGGGAGCAATCTAAAGAATTTTGTCTGACATACATACGTCCTGTTGTCATCACCTACGTGGGTTGGTTCTGTCTTTACTTGACATTGATTGTAGAGGGCTACAATCTGAGATGGGTGTATATGCTAACCTTTTTGCATAAAGTGCATTGAAAGATGTACTTTTTCTTTTGGTTTGAATTTGAATTGAAAAAATGAATGAACTGAGGAATTGTGTTTCTACTGTAAAATCATAATGGTTTTACTACCAGCAAAATGATTTGCTTGGTTGTTAAAACTTTCTATTGTCAGAAGAGAAGCTTACAAGCAATCTTACATTGCGCTTCTGTTTCTTTTTCTTCTTCAACTGTTGAATGCTGTCTCAATTTCTTGGTCCAAAAGTCAGAACAATCAAGAGTGTTTCCGTACTGCAAACGAACCAAAGCACCTCTTTTGGTCGGACCACATTTTGGACTGTTGGTCTGAGGCACTTTTGACACAGTTATTTTGGTTCAGACTAAACTGAATTCCGGTCCGGACCCAAAAAAGCTAGTTGTGCACCCTTAGGTGGTAAGAGGAGATGACACTGCTGCTTGGGAAAATATCATTCTAAAGAGATTGTGCTAAAGAAATATCAGAACCTTATTTCTATTCTGAATCTACAACCAACATTGTCTTGACTTTCATTTTGACACTGAGATTGCAAACAAAACAATGTAAGCACAAGTTAAATGACTATAACTTTCACGTAACCTTTATAAATCAATGCAAACCCTGCAGGAAGAATGGATAATCTATAGCCTGCATTCCAATGGGACTTCATTTCAAACGTCTCCGTCTGTATTGTGTTCCAGATATCAAATGTCTGATTTGTGCATGTCGTCACAATGAGATGAAGTTCAGTGTCAAGTCTTTGTGGTCAGAGCGACATCTGTTTTGAGTGAGAGATGCCTCACAATGACTTGATGAATTAATGCCACTAGAATTTTGAGGAGTGATTATGATCCGTGAATGGATCAGAGCCTCGGAGGCATTGCAAAACACAGGCAGTAAGCAAGTGCTGACTAACTCATAAAAAATCTCATTTTTGAGATGTACCGCACATTATTAAAAACTCAACGACACACACACACACACACACACACACACACACACACACACACACACACACACACAAACACTAAGGCTATTAAACAGACTTCTTGTGCATACCACATAAATAATTCATGGAGGAATAAAATTCATTCACTGATGCACTGACAATAAAAATGTGCCAATATTAAAAGTGGGAAGAACATGTCTGATTATTTATATACATCACTGAGCTACACTGCACTGACCCAACAACCGTTTTGTCGTTTATGCTGCAGAGGAAAAGCGGAGTGTGTTGATTAAAAGGTACTAAATCATTTTAAGAACTAAGTATTCAAAATGTATTCCTAGAAAAGTCATAAAAGGAGATGCAAGAAATCAATGTTAGGAGACGTGTGTTAAAAATGAGGAAGGAAGCAGCAAAGAGATTTGGTTTAGGGTGAGAACGAATGAAAAGGAGAGAGGAAAGTGAAGAGGAGTGAGGGGTGAGCACTGGCGCCAGATGAAGAGTAACGTTTAGAGTAGAAAATAAGATTGAGATGAAGATGACAAGGAAAGGGAAGAATGAAAGATGGAGACAAAGCATGGAAGATGTCAGATGTGAAGAGCGCAGGGGAATGAAAGTGAGAACACTTCCGTGAGAAAGTCAGCAGTGTGTGTATGTGTGCATGGAGAGAGAGATAGAAAAAAGTGCTTCTGTGAAATATTCAGTGTGATAGAAGACTTATAGCAGCAAAATCCAGTCCCTGGAGAGAGAGACGGGAGCAGAAGAGAAGGGAAGAAGAGGAGGAGAAAGGAGCGATGATTGAGGTTTTGGATAAGAGTCATAAGGCTTGAGACAAATTCAATGGAGAGGTCTCTGCTGTGAATCTTCGTGTAGGACTGTCAGGGCCCTCTCTATTTTTAAACAGTGTGTGGGTATACTGCTCACACCTTATAGCATCCAGTGTACCTGTGGAGCTCGTTGGAGGTGAGCTGAAGTAGATTTTTCATCTGGGTTTTAGTGAAAGGGAAAACAGCCTCTGCTTATCAAATGATAATAAATCTGATTTTCTTTTTTTCTTTTTACTGTCCTCATTCCTCTGGGAGACAAAAGTGTGTCTGTGGTCCTCAAGCAAGTAAATCCGAAACTTGGAAACTGGGAAACTCGATTGATCGCAAATTATGTTTACATACGGTCACATTCAGACTGCGTGCATTAGTGCTCAATCCAGATCTATCGCTCAGATTGGTTTGGCCGTTCACATTATTTAATATGGCGAGAATGTGAACACAGAGTCCGATGTGTCCTAATCATGGTCCTGAACTGACTAATATGCACAAAATAACAAGAACACATTCTACATCACACACAGCACACTGTCATATGCAAGTAAACAACACTGAGGCCACTAAAGTCAGTCAGGTCGAATGCATCTGGCCTGCATCAGGATGTGACCCTAATCTGAATCGGAAAAGACCAGGTTCCATGTGACTGTCATGAAAAAATTAGACATACGAGCAAAAAAAGTTAGATTTGGGCCATTTGAGCCTGCAGTGAGAATGTAGCCTAATGTGCTAATGTTGTCTACATTGTGTTTATAATAATGTATCCAATTCAATAACTATGACATTACTATACCACAAGTATAGTCACATGATGGTGGCTGGGGAAGGTGCAATGGGTAAATACGATGAAACATTGGCCTTTGAAACCAGAGATTTAATGTCACTCAAACTGGGGGAACCACAGAAAAAGTAAATGTATTGTCTTCTCATCTATAACACATAATTAACACAACTAGCAGCATCCCTAGCAGCTCTAGGGATGGCAATATCGGTCAGTCGGCCAGCCACTTTGTTTTTGGACTTAAATATCTCAGCAGCTGTGGGAATGATTGGCACAATCTTGTTCTCCTACTATACGACAACTCTGTATAAATTTTTTATGAGACAGGGTTGAAAAGAGCAGGGATTAGACAAAAGTGCCGCAGGTGAGAAGGCTAAGAGGGCATTCACGCTGCTAACAGCTCTGTGTTGAAACAACATACAGGTGGGGTGCCCTGGTGGGGGCACAGGGGTGAGGCAATGAAATCTGATCTGAGAACAGATACATACAACAGTAATACTCTGATACAGAATCAAAGCCGCAATTATTTCGACTTTCCTTCCGACAACATTAACAGCAGAAATACTTGTTCCGTAACTCACCAACTATGTGCGTTTGCATGTAACTGTCCAAAACAGCACTTTGCTGGATGATGTGGCATTGCACTGCTGTTACTTTAATCCTGTGCATTGCTCTATGGCCTCTTTCAAAGGAGCGAGTGAGCTATGTTTCTCCATGTAGACCCAAACTCAGCCTGAACATGGCCTGTAGACAACTGTCAGCCAGCATGTCTGAAACATCCCCTCTCTTTAAAGCTGTGAATGTTTCATATTGTACAGTAAATAAATACATTGTACATTAGAGTGTATTCTTAACTATATCAAATTCAAGCTTTCTTGGAAAAAACATCCTGTGATTATCAGAGGAAATGAATCATATAATGTTTCCCCGATTACTCTGCCTCAAGGATTGCGGCGTGTTGCCTAGAGGGGTTTAAACATGGGTTCTTTTTTAACTTACAGTGATTTTAGACCCCCTGTCCCTATATGACACAGACTAACTGCACTCACTCTACAATCAGGGCTACATATAAAAAATTACATTCATATACACAGCGGCTTAAGCACAATAACACACAGTGAAAGGCTCTATAAATACAGTGTGGAGGTAATGTTCATCGTGTAAAGTAGGCGGATTAACTGGAACCAGGTCAGAGCAAAGGCAGAGCATGCTCTAGCTTTTCTCCTATTTCGATGCTTTTCTCAACCTTTTTTTTTGATATTGCTTTTCTTTTTTTGATGAGGTGGACAATCCCCACACAGGCCTGCTCCCCCACTGTCCTTTGTCTCCAAATGTCTCAGTGCCATGTCTCTATAAAGGCAAGCCAGTCTCTATTTTTGAGGGTTTAGAATTTTGTGACCCGATTATCCATCAAGCATATTGATTTATTCAATTAAACATGTGCATTCCACTGTGTAGACATTTACATATGGTCATTATACATTATAAGAGCACAACACTTGCACTCTGCACTCTGGAAAATGGCCAATTTGTCATTAATGAACTTGTAAACTTATTTCCTGAATGAATGAAACCAACGAAACAATCAATATTATTGTGTTCATGAACGTCTGGTTTAATGCACATCTAATAGCATAAATATATTTCTCTATCTGCTACTCTCTTAGATGGCTGCATGAAAGCAATAAATGGGGAGGATGAAGTAATGAAGCAAAGCGAGATAAAACAGAAGGTGAAGAAAGAGGGAACGTGGGGGGTTGGGAGGAGGAGAGGGTCCATCTTTATTCCAGGAGTCTGAGTATAAAGAATGCACTTCTGTGAGGAAATCTGCCTGCATGCGTTTCTAACCACCTCAGTATTAAACTCATCCATCCTGGGAGACAGAGAGACTGAGTGAATCTGCATCTGCAGAGCAGTCATCTTTCACCTGTAGCTAAAGCAGAGATCTTGGCAGTACATAATGCAATGTGAGGATAAAGCCTCCTTTATGACCAGCTGAGCCAATAAATCCGGATCAGTTCTGACCTCTTTTCTTCCCCCCTCCTATCTCCTCCTCTCTGTGGCTGAGCGGCCGGCAGGTTTCAGCTGCTCAACTCAACTCCAGCCCAGAAAACTCATCCTGATTCCTATTTCTGCCTAAAAGCAGCATCACAAAGGGAAAGAGCTGTGTCTCAATTCAGGGGCCGCATCCTTCTGAGGCTGCAATTGAAGACTAATTGCATCACAGAGGTGCCACTGGACACTTCCATTTTATAGGCTCCTTTGAATGCGGTCGACAAATGCGTCTTTCCGTCCCTGATAACTGAAGGCTCCAACAGGTGGATCTTTCCTGGCCAATCGTGTCCCAGGATTCATTGTGCCTTGATGACAAACTGTTTTTCAACGTGGTAATGGTGCCAGCAAGCGATGAGCCACCCATTGCTTAAGTATCACACTTCAACTCAATAATACATATGTTAAAAAAACCAAGGGCTATTAAAGCGTTCTCATCATGTCAAACTATTGGTCCTGTCGCTAAGCAACAGTGGGATGAGCAGGTGACGCCAATCACGGAAATCCTCTGTAGGCCAGACCATCTCATTTCAGTTCTGACTTAGCTGTCTACACTAGAGTCAACTCTTGAAATTCACCCATGCATCCATCTAAAGTGGAGGAAGGGGAGACCATTGACACTTTCCCCATAAGAGCAATGAAATCATTTCAAATGTTTCTTACTTCCCCAAGTTTGTAGGATCATCCTTTCTATTGTCGTTGCTGTCTCCCTAAACATTCCTTCTGGGGCAATCTCCCTAACACATTGTTTTCAATTAAAAAAGCAGCAGCCGTTCCGTAGCTTGCCTTAGCTACAGTATATCACTATTCAGGGGACTGTCAAACAGAAGATGAGGGGTTGTAGTTTTGGCAGCCGACAATATGATTGGATTGGGAGCCACAGTTGAAGGACTGATAAAGCAATGGCTTGTTGGATCCATCTTTACAACAGCTTGGGGTGTTATGTAAGGGGCGATATAGCCGGGGCTGGTGGAGGAAGAACAAATGATGAATCCCAATGACAAATATAATGAACAAGTAATAATATGTGATCGCTACACTAATATCATACTTAAGTTAGAGTCTCCTCTGTGCTTCTATTTTTTGTTTCTCATCATTACATTTCATCATTTGTGCTCTGTGTCCTAGCTCTGCTGGCCCAGATTTTACCCCAGTTTCAACACTTTTTCTTTTGCTGAACTCAAAGAAAGACTGATTCTGGACAGTCTATATATGCTCTTCCAGTTCAACCCTGTTCACTGTGAACCCGCACGAGGATGGAAGTGTGTTAGCGTATGCCGCTTGGTCTCCAGGGGGCATTTGGAGGAAGTCAAACTGCAGCAGTCTGGTTTCACCGTCTTCTTTCTCTGTTCCTAATTCCTCTCTTAGCCACTGCAGTCGGTCGCACAACAGTCTAATGATAGATTAGAAGAGGTGGAGAAAAGATGTGCGAGATGGGCCAAAAGGAGAGAGAGAGAAAAAGAGGCTGAGAGATGAAGCTGTAAGTAATGCTGAAAAATAAGATAGAAAGTACACGCAATCTCCATTGCTCTTTTCCCTTCCATCTATCCGTTTATCCCAGTGTCTCTGTCGCTTCCAATCTCCCTCCCTCTCTTTCCTCTAACATAAAACAGCCATGGGAATAGGATAGCTCATTACTAATTCATTGTTCCCCGCCACATATGTATTTACAAGGCCTTGAATACTAGTTAATTCAGTATCCTCCAACAAAACGCAGAAAAACACATCTTTCATTCCAACGATTAAGTGGCCTCCGAACTCCCGCCATTGGACTGGAAGATTACATCACCTGTGTTTTCTACTCTTGGTGGGTTCTTAGAGCAGAAGTCCGACACCGCTGAGCAAAGGTCAGCAATCAATAGCTATGTTTTCTTATCCGGCTGTGTAGGTAATTTTGAGTTAACTTTTGAAATGCTGTCAAAGAGATTCAGCTTAAAATGGATGTGTTGCTGTCACCTGAGGTGAAATGAGCAGCATTTAAAATGAAGCTATAAACTGTACATCTGAACACACAAACGGCAAGAGGAGATGAAAGAAGTCTTTACAGCGTGCTATTTATTTCCCGTGCAACAACCTTCACATGGAACGAAAGCAGCATTTTGGGGATTTCACCTACATTTGCTTTCTCTCTTCACTCTTTTCTAGACAATATGTGCAGGGAAGTAATCGTGTAAGAGCTAATCAACCAATTACTTTAGCCACCAGAGGTTAGGTGGAGTGAGAAATGCACAAACGGAGTTGTAATATTTTCAATAACTGAAACTACATTTATTACTCCAGTTGGCTTTTCAGGTGAAACAATTAGATTAAACACAAATCATGTGCTCGGTCAGAAAACTGCTCTGCATGATCTGACCTGACAGCAGACAAATCGGTGACCTACTTATCGACTGCTATAGCTAGAGGAACCAAGAGGGATCACGCCACACAATCTGCAACTATACACAGGTGAGTATCAGGTAATCATATCACCCTTTAACCATATTCAGCCTCAGGCTCTTGTTGATCAGTTAAATTGAATTAAATATTTCATAATTCATACTAACACTTGAAATTGAACTTTTTTATATCTTCGACAAGGAGGATATGTTTTTGTCTGCCTTCGCTTGTTTGTTAGTCAGCGGATACAAAAACTACCTGATGGATTACTATAAAACTTGAAGGAAACTTATGGGTCAGAGAAGAACCCATTCAATTTTGGTGTGGCTCTGGATCCAGGTTCTTTGTTTTCTTTGTCTTTAACATTGCATTTTTCAACACATCAGCATTCAACAATCTGTATCTAGTCAAATTAAAAGTGTTGTATGGTGACTGTTGGGCCTTGGCATAAGTATGTGTTCCCTGAGTGCTCTTGTAAATTTCTTATCTAAATTCAAAACTCTCAATATCTTTAAAAGTAGGAAACCTCACTAAGACTTTATACTTGTGAAGTTTCTTTTTATTTCTTGTCTGTGCGTTTGTGTGTGAGAGAGTGGCTGATGTGCATGTGTGAGTGTAGTAACACATGCCTAACTTCTTTCATTACCTCTGCCAGTGAGATTGGTTGGTGCATGTGTTCTCTCCTCTCTTTGTCCCTCTCTCTGCAGAAATATTGTAGAAAGTTACGACTGAATTTGGCTGAAATTTGATGAACAGATCTCTGACTGCGGGATCAGTCACTTGCGTTTTGGCAGTGACCCGAATCTGGGATTACTGCCATTGTAAATGTTTTGTAGGTTGTGTGGCTTTAACAGTGGGCTAATGCTGTTTTATGTAATACCAGGAAAATTCAACGAGCGGATAAACATGCAATGGCAGCGTTGTATGACAATACAGCAATACAAGAGCCATATGTTGTGCAGCAGTGTAAGCTAGTGTATTAAAACCTGCTCCATTACAATGACATGAGCTGCCTTTTGTTGATTCATTTATTTGCTTGATTTAATTTCAACAAACTATGAAACTTATTATCAGCGACTATGCTAACTGGTGCTAGCTCTGTCGGTTACAAGCCTTCACTGGCTGAATTGTTAGCATGTTGTTTGCTCCGACATGTCATTGCTATTGGTGCTATTGGTGAGAGATGCAGCAGCTTTAAAGATTATATTAGAGAATATGTCTTCCTTCCTGCTCCCGTGGCTACAGCCAGTATTTACTGCACATTCATTTCTCCATGTGCTGACTGTCCCTATAGTCCATCTGTGAGACCATGATGTTTGTCATCAAGATGGTAGATTAGACATTTTTCTCTGGGTTACATCATCATTTTTTATAGATCTAAACTATGCTTCTGGACATGAGTGTGCATGCAAGTCTTTTTGTGATGTTAACATGTTCTCCCTGTGTTTGTGAGGTTTTTACGTCCAGGTGCTCCGTCTTCCTCCCACAGTACAAACACATGCAGATTGGGATTCATGTTAATTGGTGATTTTAAATTTGACCATAGGTGAGAATGTGAGTGTGAATGATTTGATGGCCCTGCGATACACTGGTGAGGATCCAACCTCTCACCCAGCTTGGATCGGCTCAAGCCCCCCCACAACTCTTACAGGATAAGAGGTATAATATAAGGTATGGACTAAACATAATGGGTGGATGTTAATAAAGTACATTTGCTGAAGTAAGCAGCCATTTCTGTTTTCTCAGACAATCACATATTACATGAGCAATTTACATATGAAGTTTGTATATATGCTGTCCGTTTTTTAACTCCACAACTTTACTTGACTTTTTCAATTTACATGCTGTAGATGTGAGCATGACATCACGTATTGTTTTATTTATTTTATTCATTCAGAGGGCTAACACTAGTGATATTTTTAGTAGCTTTTTAGTAAGACGTTGGATAAATGATGGATGGACAAATGGATGGATGGAAGGTAGGTAGGCATGTAGGAAGTTAAGTAGGTAGCTAATAGATGGATAGATGGATAGATAGATAGATAGCGTGTTGTTGGGGGTTCAGTAGAGGACAGTGGGCTCAGCTGGAGGACAGAGGGAGCAGATGAGAGTTGATGGGAGGGTGTGAGAGGAGGATGGCAGTAGATGAGCAAGGAGGGCAGGAGAAACCTCTGGCACCAAACTCAGTTAAGGAGTAAACAAACAAACATATGGTCTGTGTGCAGTTTATCCTGCAGCTCCTCATTATGTAACATAGGTGACACGTGTAGTGAAATAAGGAAGGAGTGATTTCTTTATACTGGTTTCAGAGTGTAGTCAATACGTGTTCTTCTGGTTCATCTCCTTCACCTTATTTTTTTTCGACCAGGGCGGTACAGATTTCCTTCCTTCCAAATCCTTAACAGTGTTACCTCCGAGCCCCTGCACCACGTGAGAATCAGCCCTGGCCGCCAAATAGGTGAACTAGACAGTAGAGCAGACTCTCCGTCACACGCATGGTTGGAAAGTCATACTGCTGGATCGATGCACCTCTTAATCTCCTGCAACCACCGTCCGCAACCCATCTATCGCAGCTGTATAATCTCTGTGGTTGTGGACACTGTGTTCGCAAACAGCAGCAGAAGCCTGTTACTCTGAAGAATCTCAGTGGGAAACGTTTACATTCAACAACATGAGAGCGTTTACCCTCATCCACCATTAACAGCCATTATGCCATTAGTTACTGAATATTGATGCCCGCATCACCAGCATCTCCACAATCATGATATCAGGTTTCCTATCGATGAAATCATAAATCTGTAAAAATGGCTCTTATCTGCCAGGGTCAGGACATGAAATACTGCTCTCTCTCTCTCTCTCTCTCTCTCTCTCTCTCTCTCTCTCTCTCTCCTTCTCTTTCTCTCTCTCCTTCCTTCACCCTCTCCTTTCAGTCCACAGTGAGTCAACTAAGAGAAATATGTGGGCTGATCGATACCACCAATGTTACTTTAAAGATGAGCATCACTCATCCCTTCCACATATTCCCTTCTTTCTTCAGTGTTTCTGTCATAAAGGCATTATTTGAAACATATTTGTGTTTGACCAGAGTTTTAATAACATTCGTCACCCAGTCTGATAATCAATAGCACTGATGTTGAGCATCCGGTGTAAAGCAATCAACGCTCACTGTTCCATTTAATTGCATTCAAAACAGGGGCAGACGTAGACTTGGATAGAAACCGAGCTCTTATAGATCTTTTATTATGAGACCACAGAACTGTGTCAGCGTTTTTCTCTTTGTTGAACAGACTCGCCCTGTTCATAAATTAAAACTACATGAAACTCAGAAGCAAGGCAGCTGGAAAACTTGTTTATTGATAGTCAACTTGTTAAACAACAAAGTTATTCAGAGGAGAGTGAATCCCTCCACCAAAACCTCATCTCTTACATATTTGTAATTCTAATGGTAGAAAATAAATCATGGCCAAGTAACTTTACACCAAAGTGAAATGTTTTTTCATATTCTATGCTTGGAACTTTACTTTTTCTTCGCTGTCTGTTTGTTGATTGGACAGTTAGTTAGTTTTTGGTCAGCAGGCTTAATCAAAAGCTTTGTGGATTAACATTAAACTTGGAGGAATGAGACATGGGCCAAAAAATGATCCATGGAATTTTGGGGTGTATCCAGACAAAGGGGGTGGATCAAAGGGGTGGACATTTTCTTTAGCACCATTACACAAAAACAAATAGCACAGATTTTGACAGAGGGGCAGGAATTTGCTTTTCCAAAATAGGGTGTATTTTGGACATTTTAACCAATTTACCAGAGAGTTACTCATGGATCTTGATGAAAAAATCAGGCAAATTAGGAGGACTGCTATCTATGAGTGTGTGCACTTTGAGTACCGTTATAGAGGTATGGGCTCTGAGTGCCAGTCTTGGTACGTCTTCCCTGCTGTCCATTTGTTTGATTGTCAACAGGATTACACAACAACTACTAAATGGATTTCCACAACACTCCTGAGGACAGGATATGGGCTGAGACAGGGCCTATTACATTTTGGTGCAGATCCAGACAACGGGGGTAATGATATCTTGGCAGAGGTATGTGCTCTATGGAGTAACATCCTAGTTGCTTTTGACAACTGGTATCTGAATCAGAAAAAATTAGGAGCCTGAAATCTGAGTGCTTCAATTTGGTTCGGCTTGGTTGAATTTAAGGGGACTGACTGTTGGGCTTCCAGAGGTTTGCATTCTATTGGGTTCTTTTCTAGTTTTTCTTATCAGTGTGTTTTTGTTGGTTTGTTGTTGTTGTTTTAAAGATATTCTGTTAAAAATCAAACCATGCACCCAACCAAACAAATGTAGACATGGCATAAAAGGCTTCAGCAAAACGACACGACCAAGCACACAGATCTTATAAAGCCATTCCATCTAAGCAATATTTTTTTGTGGGATAATTTACAAATGTACCCGTCTCTTATGTATCCATCCTGTCGATGTACTTTATTCTCCGAATGTTTCTGATTGACTGATTCTGACTGATGAGCGCACATCGTTGGTCCCTCAGCTGGAAATCTCCAAAAAGAATCCTGCTCTTTAAAAAGGCAGCAGACTGAACTGAACTGTGTGGATACAGAGCACAACTACAGGGCATCTTCCTTTTTAAAAAACAAACAAATAGCAAAGTTAGTGACCAAAATACATAAAGTCTGTGCACACCTGAACAAACACACGCTGTGAATCCCTCAAACCACCTTTGTTTGATTGTGTGCTCCGTCTGTTGGTCTGTCAGTTATCTAGCTTGTCCAGTGAAAGAAAGATAGCAGAGGTTTTTTTTTATTTTTGCCGTGAACAGTGAGGTACTACAAAAAAGGCAGACAAATGATTTGAAAGCTTTTTGTCCTTTAGGCTGAGGCCACACACTCTAAATGAGGTCTCAAGAGAATTCAAACATAAAATACCAAAACTTACAGGTCGGATTATACGACAGCAGCACAGAAGAAGGAGTGAGAGGATGGATGGATGGATGGATGGATGGATGGATGGATGGATGGATAGATAGATAGATAGATAGATAGATAGATAGATAGATAGATAGATAGATAGATAGATAGATAGATAGATAGATAGATAGATAGATAGATAGATAGATAGATGGATGGATGGATGGACAGATGAATAAAGGATGGATATATAAAGGATAAATGGATGGAAGATGGATAGACAGACAGACAGACAGATTGATATTTTTGAGCAATAATATATTTCCACTTGGTTTTCTCGTCTGCTCCCCTTGTGTCATCCCCAGCCTCTTTTCCTACTTTGTTCACTTTCTAAGTTCCGTAACCTCTTTTAGTCTGTCTCTGGGGTGCAGCTGTAGCCTGAACACACTTTATTTTCACTGATGTTTTCTCTGCTCTCCCCCTTTGTGAAATCGAACGGGCTCATATAAACCAAGTTAACGAGGCCAGTAGGGGTTGGACTGACCAAAAATGAAAAACGAGATACTCTCTGCTGTGGCTTTAATAAACAGACAATCAATTTTGATATATGTGTAGCTATAGAGACTTTTCAATTGTGATCTAAGTGTAGTGCAATCTATGTTCTCTATTGTTCTACCACAGATCAGAACTGTTGCCTCTCTCTCTCTCTCTCTCTCTCTGTCTCTGTCTCTCTCTCTCACTCAACATTTGACCTTATTGTGTTATCAGTTCTTTTCAAAAGTCAGTTTAAAGCCTAAGAGCTTCAGCCTTGGTTCTTCATAAACCCCACTGTCATTATGCTGACCTAGTAAAGTGGTTGGTGCATCTGGAGTGTTTGATGCATAATTAACAAGTGGGAATGCTGAAGCTGGATGCAGCAGCTTCACAGAGTCAGACAGAGGTGGGAGAAGGTGCGAGGACGGGAAGGTAAACGCCTTGTTTTTGCTTCAAGGAAGACTCAACAGCTGCAGACAGAAAATCTCAGAGGAAAACTTCTCAATGCTGCAAAATGACTCTACAGTGTGAGTCAATGTGTGATGCTGTTTGATTGCAAAATTACTGTAGTTGATGAGGAGCTTTGAAAGAAAAAATGTGATGGTCCTGAAACCTGAAGCTGCCACTTCAGTGAGTGACTAACCTCATAAGGCTGCGCATTCATTTGATTTCTAAGGAAAGCCTTGACATTATAAGCATAACGAAAGAGCACCCAGTAAAGCAGATAGGTCAGTCCTCTTATTAAACCTAGTCCGTATTAGATAGCACAGATAGCAGTCCCCTGAATATGCCAGATTTTTTTTCATCAAAATTCATGAATTATTCTCAGAAATCAAGGAAAATGTAAAGAAAACAAAACAAACACAACACCTGCCTCATCTGGCAGTGTTGGATAAAATGAAAAATCGATCCGGATCGACACCAAAATGTACTGGGTTATCTTCTGACTATTACATGCATCAGAAGGTTTCAATCATTTAGTAGTTTTTTTTTTTTTGCATAATCCTATTAACAAACAAACAAATAAACAAACAAACGGACAGGGGTGAGAACATAACCTCCACCAAAGTTTGCCAAGTGCGTTAAAATCGCTCCATGGATAAATAGTGACTCCTTTTCCTGCCCACCCCTCATTAGTTTGACAACACTTAAATTCAACATATCCGTTTCTACATGTAACTGACTATAACTTTATTTTGGCACAATGAACAGCCTACTGTTCATCCTGCTCCTGCCGGAGATAAGAGATTTTCACCGCAGCTGCTTTTTACGCACGGCGGCCGCACACTGCGCGCATCATCCTCAGCAGCAGCAGCGGTGATGGAGGCAGCGCGGCAGAAAACACCTCTTCTGTCTCTTTTGTAATCGACTCCTTGTTCCCTCACGCATCAGCCTCAACTGTGTTATTTCATAAAAAAGCGAAATGAACGCACCGACCCGCAGAGCTGACTTACCTTGACTTGTCGCGGCTCCGGAGAAGTGTGGGTGCGCGTGTTTGCAGCTCCCCCTATCCAAAATAAATGGAAACTCTGGTCCTCCTACTTGGTACCTGGAGTCGAAGTGGGAGAAGCAGAAGAAGAAGAAATGATAATGATACTAATACTTGCTGACGTACAGAGAGCGTCAGAGAAGTGAAGTAACCGCAGCCACTGCTCTGGCAGGACTGTCTGTTCTTCGGTGAGAATTATAGTTTGCTTGTTTCTGACTGCCGCCCTCCCTCCCACTCACTCACTCAATGTCTCCCACCCATGAGAAATAATCTGTGTGTGTGTGTGTGAGTGTGTGTGTGTGTGTGTGTGTATGTGTGTGTGTGTGTGTGTGTGTGTGTGTGTGTGAGAGAGAGTGTGCATATAGCAAGTGGGCATATTTTAATAATGTGAGATTATTATTATCAATTATTATTATTATTACTATAATTATACCAACTGTGTGTCATGTACCAACGATACCTCTTTACAGGGTTAAACACATAACTAACTCACACTCTGATCCGTGCCTCTGAGTTGCTCCGGCTGTCCGGTGTGTGCAGGCAGCGGATTGGGAATGATCGAGATTAAAACCGTGGGATTATACCTCAACGTTCATCATTTCATGTCACACACACACACACACACACACACACACACACACACCCACACACACACACAGTGGAGGCACACATGGTGGTCAGTGACATCAGTCTTTGGCAGACGCAGACAGACAGATTCATGTGGGTAGGGATGGAGAGAAGGAGGAGAGAGGAGAAGAGGAAAAAAGGAATATAAAGGGAGAGGAAACCTTTTCACCTCTCAGACTGATCCACTCTTACTTCCTTGCAAAATCGGACTCCTGGAAGGTCACAGGAAGGGTCACCGCATGCAGGGAGATATTTCCTTATTGGTGAATGTGTGTGGTTGTGAATAGAATGTGGCTTCATGTGGTCCTGTGTATGTGTGTGTGTGTGTGTGTGTGTGGTTGTGTGTGTGTGTGTGTGTGTGTGTTCTACTGTTCTACATAGGCTACACATGGCCAAGTCGGTGTATGTGTGCCTGCATACTGACAGATGGCTACTGTAATGACGCAGGAACTAACTACTGGGTCTCTATGAGCCTGTGAGGTTAGCTGTGCACATGCTTGTTCGTGGGTTTGTGTGTGTGTTTGTGTGTGTGTGTGTGTGTGTGTGTGTGTGTTTGAGTGTGAGGGAAGGAGGGGGATAGAGAGGAAAAGAGGGAGGGAGAGAAAAAGTGCATATGTGTGAGAGAGAGCAAGGTGAGTCTGATGCAACAGATATCGCTTTTTTGTTCATGCAGCCTTTACACACACACACATACACACACATACACACACACAAACACACACACACACACACACACACACACATACACACACACACACAAACACACACACACACACACACACACACACACACACACACACACACACACACACACACACACACACACACACACTCACTTTTGTACAAATATACTTTCAGCAAATAGAAGTCAAAGCAGATTCAAGGTCTCATGTGAAAGTCTGTGGAAAAGACTGGACAAAAAGGCTAAACCATAATGCCACGTGTGTGTTTGTGTGTGTTTGTGTGTGTTTGTGTGTGTGTGTCTGTGAGTTGGTGAAAGGGTTCAGAGTGAGGAAGAGAAGGCCAGAACAGGAATAATAGAAGTATCAGCATAAAGTCTCACCAGAGAAGGTTTCTGGTGGTTGTGCAGCCACCTTTTCAGTCCATGTTTAGGCTAAATGTTTTTTTTCATATATCCGTCACCATGCACATGATGTATGGATTGATGATAAGGTGCAGGCAGCTTCAAAAATGACCACTAAGTTGCAGGGCCAGGGTTGCATTGAATTTCATTATACTGTCTGCTCTCCCTGTTCTTGTGTCGACCTCGGGTACCTGACAGTGGTGGCGTATTCAGGTCTTTCATTAAGTACCAACATCACAATGAAAACGTATCTTCCATTCTAATTTAAAAGTCCAATTTGTATTCACTTCAGTCTTTATATTTTTACGTGAGCTGATTTCAATGTTTACCTTACATATAAGATCAGAGGGTGAATGTGATGGAAGATTCATACAGGTAGACACAGTTTTTTGGAAAAGGTCACAAGACAAAATCTTTGGAAACTATTGGCTTAATCCTTAACAATCTGTTCCATTTTATTTTTGCATTTTTCTAAAATGTAAAATCTTCATTTGGTAAGTAACCAGTCAGTTGTGTGGTAAAAGTTTAATATTTACCTCAACCAAGGAGGATATGTTTTCAGTCTTGTTTGTTGATTGTGTGGGATGAGTGAGCACGATGACAGAAAACTGCTGGACTAAGGTTGGTGGAAGGGTTAGGGTTAGAGAAGAAACAAGTCAATCTGAGTGCTATTGGTTTGTTTATTTGTCAGCAGCATGACATGGAAACTACACAACAGAAATGTAGTTGGGGGGTGGGACATGGGCCAAGAAAGAAACCATTACATTTTGGTATCCAGGAATTTCTTTTCACCTCTTTGACACTCACATCAGTTTCCAAGGGAATAATTCTTGGATCTGGATGTAGAAAGGCATATTTAGACGATTGGATGCTACACTCATGGACATCAGGTAGTGGACATCACTGATAATGCTGGGGATATAAAGTGTTCTGATGGATCAGCTCTAGACCAGCACAGAGGTGTGAGATGACCATCATGTTTTCATTATGAATCATCATCATGAGTCACTGTTTTTGTAATGATGAGCACTGACCTTCACCTCCATGAGTGCATCAAATCCATGCAACCACACTCACTGTGAAAGACCCTCCACAG
This sequence comes from Paralichthys olivaceus, assembly GCF_024713975.1. NCBI lineage: Eukaryota > Metazoa > Chordata > Actinopteri > Pleuronectiformes > Paralichthyidae > Paralichthys > Paralichthys olivaceus. Next base: position 16,816,710 of record NC_091098.1, on the reverse strand, counting down.
CTGGCAGCGGGAGGAGGTCAACCAACACTAAACGTTAAAGCCAAACAGAGACACAACTGTTGAGAGAGAGGTAAAACAAAACATCATAGATTTGAGGACTGTGCCAAATGTGCCAGTCAGAGCTGGCAGGCTCCGAGGCCGGCAGCCATCTCCAAGTGAAGCTCAGAGCTCTGGCTCTCCTTCACTCACTTTGTCACATTCTCTCTCTTTACTCACACCTGTTTTATCTCTTCTCCTCCCTTCCCTCTTTCTGCCACACTTGGCCTGAACTCAGTGAATGTGTGTGTGCACGTGTGTGAGTTTAGATTCATAAGTGCTATAAAAAAGCTCACAAGCATTAACTGATGTATTTTAATAATTATCCTCCTGAATCAGGCACACCTCATTGTGTGTGAATGTGTACTCATCCATGTGTGAGCTACCCTGGCACCCACTCCGTTGTCTTAAATCACTGATTCAAATGCTTGTAATTGTTGTGCGTTCACAGAGGAACACTCGGGTACATGGATTTATATGCAAATTTCTCCTTACAGGCTTAATTTAGAATTAAATCCCGAACAACCTGCAATCAAACCTCCAAGCTCATATATTTGGCATCAAGTAATATAATGCTATTAGGGCTGTGACCATGTACTGCTTGCACTGCCTTGTTCGTTGCTCACACACGCGCACACACACACACACACTCACCATGTGTTTTAGTGGATTGTCTCCCACTTCCTTTTGTCGGAAGCTTACCCTCCCTTTCTCCCTCTGCCATCCTGCTCGCCCCCTATCCTCTCATCAGTCCTGCCCTCTTCTCCTTCATTCCATCATTCATCAGCATCCTGCACTCAGCCACTCTCTTTTTTCTCTTCTCCTCTGCTTTCGCTTCTTCATTCTTTTCACCCACTTTTCTTCAGTCTGTCTCTTGCTACTTGTCTCTTTTTTCCTACTCTTTTCTCTTGGCGGCGCTCCACCCTGGCCCTCCTCTATGGGCTGCAGGCCAGTGTGGGTCAGAGGCAGGTTGTAATTACTTCACTCCTCCTCTGACAGCTACAGTGAATGAAAAGGAAGGAGGGAAAACAAGAGAAAAACATAGAAGGACACCAAAAAGACAAAGATATTATTTATTCTTATAATCAAGGCTAAACTAAACCTTGTGACCCATTTCTTCTTTTTTATTACAAAATCGCAAAACTGAATGTGAATCAGATGCATCAGCAGGAGAGTTTAATTGATGCAGCTATATTTGAGTTGTAATGCCTCGTTGACTCCAGCATTGGGTTGGGACAAATTTACATACTTTTAAAAATCAATAGAAGCCTGAAAAAAAAGACTTCACCAGAGATAATGGATAATGGAATACAGGCATGAAAAGAAAAAATGAACACAAAGGAAAGAACTGCGACTTCAGTGGATTGTTTTTCACCAAACCTGTCTCTTAGATCAGGCCTCGGTCACGCTAGCGTCTTCCCTTATTTTCCCCCTGATACTGCATCTTAACTGGCAGGATGACTCATTAGTTAAAGGTTGTAACAGACAGGAGTGAGGACTGTTTGAAGATCTTCAGCTGGATGCATCGCTGGAAACACTGTCGCTAATTACCCAAACTAACGAAGACGAGACGTTTCACTGTTGGCCATAGGCCAGCATCCTGATGCTATTCTTAGCCCTGGTGATCGGTGATATTTCTTCTGCTGTCTGAGGGGTTACAACTTACTGAGACAGGGCCAAGCAATTATGGAGTGCCAATAACTTTTATTTCTGTCCTTTTTTAGTAAATAGGCAGGTTTTGAACACACACAAAGAGTTGGTGAGTCATCTTGTACTCACACACATTAATGATGTGATGGGTGTGTAAGAATATCAGTGAATTCATGCATGGGTCAGTAGGTGCGCTTGTTTTTGAATTAGTGACCATTTGTTTGGATAATGAGTATGAGTAAGCACATAAAAAAACAGATGTGTGTATGTGTGTGTTATATAATATGACAAATTAAAACAATTCACGTACAAAAAGTTATCATAACAAAATCTAACAATGTAACTTCAAATCAAAACAAAATAGATCAAAGAAATTGAAGAAAATCACGTCTTGGCAAACATATTGAATGTAAAAAAAAAAAAAATCAAAACAAAACATCTCCACCAACGCTAACACCCTACATGTTAGAGAAGGAGAAACAAAGAGCCTGGACCCGCCCGTGGAACAGTCCCCTCATGAAACCACATTTAAATTTACTAGATCCGGATTTTTCTTTGGATCAGTATCAAATCACACACACTCATTGATATCAGTCCCCTTAAAGTCAGAGTTTTAAAATCAAGATCCATCAACTATTCTCTGAGAAATCCACCAAAATAATGAAAAATGCTCACTCTGTCATCCCCCTGATGAGGATCTGAGATTTAATAATTACTTTCCTTGCCCCACCACTCACTTTCATAGAAACCAGTTCAGTAGTTTTTGCTTAATCCTGCAGACAAACAGAAAATGCAGATGAAAACATAACCTCCTTGGCGGAGGTAATAACTGCTATTGAGACCATCACTGAAATAAGGAAAGCTGAGTCGTCACAGTCAGAAAGGCTGAGGCAGTGAGCTATTGTTATGTGTAACGTAATGTGTTATGAGTAATATTAAGCCCTCCTCCTCAACTAGGCTGAATATTTTAAGCACTGGGAGATTGATTTTTTGACTCGTGTGGGGGGCTTCTGGTTCTGCGTGAGTGAGAGTGAAGGTGCCGCTCCCCCCGCCCAAAAAAAGGGTAACACGATGAAAGTTAGGACAGGAGTGTGGGGTGGGGTGGACGGTAGAGGAGAGGAGAGGTAGTCCCAAAATTCCTCAGGTTATTAAGAGTGTGTCTTCGAGGACACCAGTGATGATTTAGGTCAAACTATTTCCTCCGCCTCCTGAGGTCTAGCAAGGTCACTCCAACAAACGGCTCCAGAAATATCTCACTCCCGCTCCCATCTTGAGATAGTCACCTTTCTTGTCGTGCTGGCAACGATGTGAAGTGAATGCATTAGCAGCTGGTATGAGTAGAATCCTATTGGGGACAAACACACAGACAAACTATTATGTGACTATCATACACTGGCCTTGACAGATGCTCCATTTTGTTGTAAAGCTTGCCAGTTCAGAAGTCTTTCACAACAGTCCACAACAGTTTGCTCCATCAAACCAGTTGGCTCTTTGTGGCTCTACGTGACAGGGACTCTGCCTTGGCCATTTATAATAAGAAAGAGGATGCAGGATGTTCACTGCTGTCCACGGAGCGGTGAGCTTTCACACAGCTCTGTGGTTCTATGGCGATATCAGCCTGAATTCCCTCTTCTAAATAAATACAGGTTGATTATAACTGTATCTAATGTGAGATGTGATCTGGTCATGTTGCTTCTGCTCAGGTGAGTGATACGGTTTGGTTTTCCACTGAACACAGCAGAATGTGAGATAGTGTTTTTCCTCCATCTAGTGGCCAAATGAAGTCACAACAAGGAGCATGTGGGACAATGACCAATTGACGTGTGGGACCTGTTTCTCCTGCAGTCTGTTACATTTCAGCAAATTTGATAATAATATAAAGAAATGTATCATGTCAACCCTCTATTGCTTGAATTACTATTACTTAAAGTTGCTTAAAAAAGGTTTGGAGGGTTTTTCTTACTAAAAGTGAAAATGTAAATACCAATGATGTAAACGCAGTTTTTTATTGAGTGTTTTCTTCCTCTTTATTTCTTAAACCATGTATATAATACATAATAGGTAGTTGAAAGCTACATTCACCATGATGAAGAGAATCCAGCTGTGAATACAACTTAGCCCTGTGATGTGCAATTTGAATCTGATTGTGCTCGAGCTGTGAAGTTGTTATATTGCGGCATTGAACAAAATGTTGATGTGATAATGGAATATGAAAAAAGGGGTAGGATACGATAAGTTCTTCTTTTTCAGATACAACTTATTCGTCTTGAACATTTGCTGTTAGTTTATTGCATAATCTCTCTTGCACATATTCATTTTTTTGACCTTTTTCTATTAAAGATAACATAGAACCCACATTGGAACTCTGGGGGCTCAGTATGTTCTTAACACAAGAAAAAGCAGTTTATTCTATGTTTTATTTGTATAAGGAGGGACTCTACGGATGGTTACAGCTGTATTTCCCAGCATGCAACAGAGTCCATGTAATGTAAAGTCAGAAATGATTAAAATAGAAAAGAGTAAAATTAGAAATCAAACTTTGTCTGTACTTGGATTGTGTATATTATTCTGTACATCCTCACTGTCACAATATCAGACACAACGTTCTCACACCACAATAAAGACTGTGTGTGAACTCACGGTGGCACTTATCTGTCGTGTTGCTCTATACTACTTCCGTGGGCGGAAGCTCATTGTAGAGGTCACGTGCTGAGTGCTCGTCACTCCCACCAATCACCTCGGGGAAGGTCTGAGACAAGAGCCAATAGTTGCCCTCGCAGGGTGTCACCTGATTCGGGTGAGCGAGTGACCAGAAATCATGGTCCACAGTGGGCGGTCGTAGCAGGAGAAGCCAGGCGGTGGATTAACGCCCCCTGGTGGATGTGGCCCTCACCGGATTGAGATCACTCGCGGCTGGCAGATGAGTGCGATGTATGAGGTGGTGCACAGCTCCACAACCCAATTCAGACTACTCTCCCCCCACTTTTACTGCCTGCTACAGGATAAAGAACATTTCTGCTCCTGCAGATGTAAATCAACGTCTGGATGAATAATGTCAGAAGCTACGTGTATTTACTGCAGCCTGAATTTACTTGTCACATCAACATTTACAGGTCAAAGTTTCAAGGTAATGATTGTTCAACACAACTGTTTAATGTTTCTACTTTTAACAATAGTTATTCTCATGATATATACTAACATTGATCAGTATTGACAGTATGACATGATATGATAAAGAATATGACATGCATCACATTTCTCAGAAGCACCTTTCCCCTGTGAGTCATCATCATTATCATGATAATCACTAGAAATATTTCTTATTTCAACATGTTTCTTATTTCACATTTGACTTGAGTTACACTGCAGCTCCTCTCAGCTCCAACGAGACCACCCACCTCTGACCTCTCTCATCCACAAGGAGTTTCCATGTGACTGGGTGTGTTTTTGCGTCGTCCTGAGTGAGCGTCACATGTGAAATCCTGTCAGTTTCTGTCAAACCAGTCCATCCAGCACCAATAAGCACATCGCCGTCAAAAGATCCTTTTTTTTTTCCCCTTTCTGATGATTGATGGGGCTATCTAGTGGCGATCCTGACCTGTGTCGACTTGATTTGACACATTAAACATTGCAAATGAATGTGTGGAAAATGACTAGGCTTGATGGACGTGGTGGACTGACCTGTTGACCTGGTGGCGTGGCTCAGACATGGGCCCCATAAAACAATAGGGATTCATGTTTCTGTTTGACCCAGTTCCGGGTCCTCATTGGGGCGTGTAGAGTTACCTGCATCAGTAAGATCTGAAACAGAGCGCCGTACAATTAAAACCAGCGGACATCAAATTAAAAAAAAACTAGACAAGGGTTGAACAAAAGGTCAATCAAAGAATAAAAATCTGTCTCGCCATATTAAACTCACATATCACTCATACAAATAGGAATCCATCCTGGATCCTTGTCAGGACAAGATAGTTGGTGAACTGTCCGTGACCCAGTTTTTGCTGTATTTATCTGATGGATTTGTAACGCAGCTGTGACCCACCATGAAAAATGTGGAGCAGAAACAGACAGAAAGTGACAAACATGGGCCAGGTCAGTCACAGGAAGCAACGTCTCAAACCAGTAGTTAGGTTATACAGCGAGAAGAAGTAGACGACTAGAAAAATGAGTTTAAATACATGGAAAAGTTGATCAAGTTACTATAATCCTAGGTTTAACAGACAGAGATGAAAAGGTTTGATCAGATTTGATAAAATACGTGTTTTCAAAGAGCATTGTACATTTTACAATGATTTTGATCATTTTAGTGTACAACAACTACAACAACAAAAGAATCATTTTTAAGTTGTCAAACACACGACTTTCAAGTCTGTGTTCTCAGGTGCAGCTCTGAATTGTGGTCCAGACGCCCTCCACAATAAAGCTATCACAAATAGAATCATAGAACTTCACAGTTCCTGACTCTTGGTTTGCCTGAGGTGCTGCAGAGAATTATGAGTCCTCTGTCTTAAATGTGTGCTGAGCATGTTCATTGACTAGTTTGTGAGGGCAGATGGTCCCTCCCTTTAAGAACAGATGGGAATAATGGGAGTATTAATGGCTTAGATAAGGAGGGCATAACCTTTTCACCCAGGGATAGAAACATGTGAGTGCTGACCCAGCATGCACTGGAGGAAATCACTAATAACACTTAATGCAGAACTTTTTTTGAGCAAATACATTCAACTTCAATTCAATTAATATACATTTCTTATAATGCTTAATTTATTTGTATATTCATTCATTATAAATGCATATATCTCCTTTTGTTGCACTGTTATCTGTAGATGTGTAATGACAACAAAGAAACTTTAATATTCATATCAAAAGTTTTAGAGCACCTCTATTATCCAGCTGTATTTGCATGACTCCATGTCTTTGTTTTTCTGAAATTGAAGCATCAAACAAATTGCTTCGATTTCTCTCTCTGTCCAAGGTTTAAGTCTTGAAGCTGAATTCGACATGAGTGTGTAGTTACACAATTTGTCCCTATACTGCCTTTTTGCAGACCAAGGGTTGGTACATCATCAGAACATTTTTGGGGTACATAAAGAGACTGTTTGCATAAACTTTAAAGTCTTCTTTTCCCTCAGTTATTACAGAAAATTCTAAAATCAAACAATTTCCTAAAGCCTGAAAATGTATATCATCTTCAGTGTATGGTTACCTAAACGTTTTGTTACTTTCCAGCTGAAAGTTGTGGAAATATTTTCCTTCATTTTCACTCTCTCTTACAAAATGTCTTTTTGTGTGAGGTGATAATAAAGATATACATATGTAGCTTTTTAATTTAGATTCTCACTCCCTAATTGAAATCAATACATGGTGTGGTAGGCAGACTTCTCATGAGTCACCAAGCTTTTTAATCACACAGGTCAGTTTGTGACCAGCCAAACACGTGTAAGGGTCGGCGCTGCAACTCTATAACTTGTTGTTTTGTGTGTTTTTTCCCACATATTGTCCGGCAGCTTCGGTCAGTGACATTATGTAACACTTCTTATGACCCCCTTCTCAAGTTGCATTGAGCACAGTTGAGCCCATATTCGACAGTTTGACCCTTGACAATAGAAAAAAAGAGCACATTCATAAACACACCCACAAACACACACCTGCATCACATGCACACACATGAGTAATACCTAGAACACACACACACTCCAAACAGACACACATACATTGCGAAAGTGTGTTTTGAGACCACCGGTGACCCTAAACACTGTAGCTGAGTGAGCTGACATGTGATTTGTGGAATGATGTTGCAGACTGAAGTCTCTTAGGGCAGGCGGGGGGGATTAGGGTTTCCATAAAAGAGGAAGGACTAACATGATTCTTTTCAGATATTCCCAGCAGAGAGGAACAGGGGAGAGTTGGGGAGCAAGACACAACGAGAAGAAGGTAAAATACAAACATTATTTTTGTCATACATCTGAACTCTTCAAATGCATTGTGTCTTCATTTGACATCTCTACTTTTATGAACTACAAATCATATTTCAGGTGTGTGTGTGCTATATGTGCTTTTAAATGAAATTCTCACGTGAAAATAAGAAATTAATATCAGTGCAGTGATTTGTCTTTTTTAGTGTGGCGATGTCTCACTGTGTGTTTTTATGCACTTTCAGCATGCCTCTGTTTGTGTCACAATGCACGCTGCTGTGTGCGCTAATGGGTGGGACAGTGTGTGCCTGCATGTTGAAAAATCAAACCTTGTGGATCGAGAGGCAAGACTGTGCCCAGTGTGTGGCAGTCAACACTACCATCTGCAGTGGCTACTGTTACACACAGGTGACCACCGCCACACACTCTCTCACACTCAGTCGGATGCAGAGGAATCAGTTCACATAGATTGAAAATAATAAATAAGTAATGGAGGTATTCATGTGGCAATATGCAAATTCACCACTAGATGCCCCTTAATCCCACTCATCCTTGGGCATGTTGGCAAAGTAATGCACATTATGAGAATATTTGTCGCAACACTTTTCTCACGTGGCTGCAATGAGGCATGAAGGTGAATGCATTTGTGATTTATTTATTTGATTTCTAAATATGTTTTCTGAGTTGTAGATTTACAACGACAATGACAGTAAAAGTCATGCCTCAAAGCTTTTGTTTCATATAAACGAAAAAGATTCAGCATCACTCTCACTGACACCTTCACAGTATGAGTTTGATAAATTGAATGGAAATACCTCAACATCACCACTAGATGGCACTAGATGCCTCCTTCACACTGAATCTTTAAGTGATGTTGGTAGATTGATGCAGAATTTAATTTCCTTTGACGCTTGTTGCTTGGATGTATTTAAATGTATCTATTTAAAAATTTATCTATTTATTTTCAGTATCTTTACTCTTGTGGGTTTTGCTCAGTTGTAGGTTCACTGTCGGTGACAATGAAAATAATAACTCAGAGGTTTGGTTGTATAAAGATATACGGCGATGAGTCAGCATTCCTCTCAGACATCATTATACTACAGATTAGATAAATGCGATGCACATGCTAGAACTTCACCACTAGATCTCAAGAATTTCTACCCACTAATCCTTAAAGTGATGTCGTGCAATACAAGTCCTTTGTTGCTTTTATGTCCAGAGGCAGGGGGGTCAGGGCCATTTTAGTTTTATTCATTTATTTACTTATAAAGCATGGATTTTGCTCAGTTGTAGGTTCACTGTGTGGATGACAATGAAAATCAACACCTCAGAGCTTGTGTTGCACAATGGCGGTGAATAGACATCATTATGCTATGAGTTAGTCAAAAGGGATGGATATGATGGACCCCTACATGATTAAAACCCACCTCGTCACACACACTGTCACATTGCTCAGTCAAATCACTGCACAGCCTCTAACAGTTCCCCCTTTTCACAGGACACCAATTTGAAGGGCCGCTTTGGGAGGACTTTTCTGATCCAGCGTAGCTGTGTACCTCTCTCCCTGGTGTACCGACCGGCATGTTTTCCTGGCTGCCCTAAGGCTGCCACCCCACAGCTGTATTATCCCGTGGCCCGCTGCTGTAGCTGTAAGCGCTGTGACACACGCACACACAACTGTGTCCGAACCAACCAAATCACTTACGACCAATGCCCCATGACGCATGGCGGCGTGAAGAACCAGAACCAGTCTGCTTCTGAAATATGACAAGAGATGTATTTACATGGCAATTGAAACAGCTGTAACCTAATGGAGTGGCAGTATCTCTGCTCGCTTATATTACTGTAGTTCATATTAGATCCTGAGGGTTAGTGTTACCTCACCTGTTTGTGTTATGTTTTTTAAATGTAATTTGTTAGGCAAGATATTGCAATAAAACCCTGTGTTGAACATGTATTATAGCTTGTATTAGCTGTTCAAATGACAGTGAATGCATGTGTGTGTGTGCGTGTGTGTGTGTGTGTGTGTGTGTGTGGGGGCACAGATGTGGCTGGAGAGCACCTCCACCTGCACCAGAGGATTAAACAGCTGAGGGCTGTTAGCTGATTGATCCTTTGGTACAAAAGGCTGCAGCAGAGCTGCCGATAAGATCAGACACACATGAGACAGAGCTGAGCTGCAAAGCTGGAGGCCAGCAGAAAGTGCTGCCACTTCAAGTTAAGCTATTTGAGAGTTTATGTTACATTATTATATTATATTACAGTATACTATCTACATACATACAGTATACTATCTACATACAGTATACTATCTAAATACAGTATACTATCTACAGAATATAAATTCTATGCAGTTCACAATAAATGTACTTTAACCTAAAGTAAAGCATTGGGTCAGTGCCTGATAGTAGATCCTCCTTAGAACAAAGCTTCCTGAGAGCATCAACCAAATCAACATGACAAGAATGTCTTGATCGTCCTTTGGCTATAGTATCAACAGATTATAATTCTAATTGTGTAAAATGTACCAGTTTGTCACCAAAATTATCCTCCTATATAGATGTAGCCCTCCTGGAATAATCATGTGGCCATTTAAAGTACATTTAGTGATTTTTCAAAAAATACACACAAAAACTTCTCTTAGCTTTTAACAAAGTTTAAAAAAGTCTGTGCAAGGTTTCCTGCAGAAAGTAGAGAGAGGTAATGTCAAGACACAGTTGCATCATGCACACCTGGGTAAAGGTACGGTTACAAGGAAACTCTTCCTATTGGTCTGGATGTCAGGTCTGACATGCCTCTATGGCTGCTGCACTCACACGCCCCTCTTTCCCTGCACACATTATTCTCTCAGTCCTGCAGCTGCACAGAGGGAGAGTGTGCAACTAAAACTGGGCCACAATAACTTTAAACATCTGACTTCTTCTCAAGGTGGGTGCTGCATGCCCTGTTATTTCTTATCATACAGCAGTGACATCAAGCTTCTTAATTGTATTCAACTCTTTATGGCTCTTATGCTTTTATTGTATGTATTCACCAATTATGAACTGGAGTGTGATAGAAGATACTGCTGGTGACATTTCAACACTTGCTCATATGTTTTAGAAGATCACAGGTCACAAGAATCATTGTTTTAACACAATGACCAGTAGGGGCGCTCCTGAGCCAAACTAAACATCCATTTAACTGCATTTTAAAAGTAAAATGATCAAGTTATGAATGACTATCTGTGAGAAATGCACTTGTATCTATTCATAACTTACATAAACATACATTGCACTGCAACACCTTTTGCCCAGCTAGAATTAATCCTGCCATGTCATTAGCCTCATCATCCAACTGCCACATTTGAATAGGATGGTAGATAATAGAAATGATGAATTTGCACGGAAGCCCTTTTTTGCAAATCGAAGGAATTCCCTGACACGGCTGGCAGGTGTATCCAGGGGAAGCTATTTGCATTGTGGGTAGATTTTGGTAAGGTGATGACTAACCCTGGCTGCAGTTCTTGGCTGGCAGTGCAGGGGGTGGAGAGCAGTGTGGAATCTATCCATGTATCTGTGGGGCTGGTCGTGCCTCTATATATATAACCCCCGGGCTCACTTCTACTCTTGCCTTGCTCAGTGTCTCTCAGGGACTCTCAGCCTGCTCTCCCTCCACGGCCACCGCCTTTGTGCTGACCAACGTGTGCACTCAGACAACCAAGAACCATGGCCCAGCAACAGCGGATCAGGTATTGACCTAACCAAACCCCCAAGCATGACATGTAGGATAGAAGAATACATGCTGTCATTATTTCATTCCATTTGAGTGATAAAGTAAACATTTCTAGTTTGCAATTGGATGTTTGACTGTAGAATTTGAAGAAGGCTTTGGAAGCGTAATGCCTCATATGAGTAGGTTTATGATGTTTGATTTACTCATTCCCAGAGGATTGGAATGATTGTCATGTGTGTGTCTGTTTTGACTCGTCCCTGAACAGCCTCCCAGCCAAACTGATCAATGGAGGGATTGCAGGGATGGTAGGAGTCACCTGTGTGTTTCCAATTGACCTGGCCAAGACCCGCCTGCAGAACCAACGCAGCGGGCAGCAACTTTACAAGAGCATGTAAGAAAAAAAAGAAATCTCTGATGTTTGGTCATAAACTGAGCATTTGTTCCCATGTTGGGAACAAGTTAGACTCTTAAGATTTTCAGTAAATTTAGTTTTTTGTAAATAATATATATTTTGTGATTTGTCATAGCAGACCTTTTCAACAAAGCTATCTATCTCTCTTTTCTTCTTCAGGATGGATTGCCTAATAAAAACAGTAAAATCTGAAGGCTACTTTGGCATGTACAGAGGTAAGACTGGTCACAACATCCATGTGAACAGTGACTTTGACTGGCCTGCTTTTATTGGGGTTCATATCACCTAAACTGGCAGAGCTTATTGTATGATCAACAACCTTGTGGATTTATTCATTTACAGACATCCTTCTGTCTCTAGATTAATATTTCTTCCTGTTTTATTCAATAATAATAATATAAATAATAATTATAATAAACTTTATTTATCGAGCACTTCAAAATCCACATTATAAAGTGCTTTACAATTGTAGCAAAATAAAACAGACTTTTCACGAAATCTTCAGAGATATAAAATCATCTGTTTTTAAAAATTAAAAAGGAAGAAGAACAATAAGATCCATAAAAAACAATTAAGTATGTGAAAACAGAAATAGGGAAATGAAAATTCATGAAAGGCTTTCTAAAAAAAGCACGTATCCAGACAGGACTTAAAAGACATCACTGACTCAGCTGAAATAGTTAATGGTTCAGTGAGCATGGCTGCATTTGTGTGTAATTAGAATTAACGTCGTTCTGATCACTGCTTGTGTTTGTAGGTGCTGCTGTAAATCTCACCCTGGTGACCCCAGAAAAGGCCATCAAGCTTGCTGCTAATGATTTCTTCCGCCACCAGTTGAGCAAAGATGGGTGAGTAGCAGCACCACAATGAAGTCTCTCGGATTGTCATTCTCGTTTTTTTTTTTACTTTTGTCATTAACCTTTGAGTCTGTGTTGTCAGTGGCAAGTTGACAGTGCTCAAAGAGATGCTGGCAGGATGCTGTGCAGGAATGTGCCAGGTCACTATCACCACACCAATGGAGATGCTCAAGATCCAGCTGCAGGATGCTGGCAGGCTAGGTAACTATGAGAAAAGCAGCCGAATAGATGATGAGCATCAACTAGTGACAGTTTTGGTGTCAACCCTATGTTTTCCTGTGTCTTCTGCCAGCGGCCCAGCAGAGGGTGGTTCCTAGTGTGGTCACAGCTCTGAAGATGGGGGGGACCAGTGCGGTTCTTACCCGTTCTTACAACACCAGGCCTGCACCCCAAGTCATGCGCATGTCCGCCACACAGATCACCAGAGAGCTGCTGAGGACCAAAGGTGTCACAGGACTGTACAAGGGACTCGGGGCCACGCTGATGAGGTGAAAATCGCATTCAACACTTGATCTTGCTCAAATGGTTTTCCATCGTCGATGGTGGTGTCTCAATGTAGGGAACATGCTTCTTTGTTTCCAGGGACATCCCGTTCTCCGTTGTGTACTTCCCTCTTTTCGCACATCTGCACCAGCTCGGCCAGCATTCACAAGAAGACCCGTCCGTGCCCTTCTATTGGTCCTTCATGTCAGGCTGTTCGGCTGGATGCGTTGCAGCAGTGGCCGTCAGCCCTTGTGACGGTGAGAGACGCAGTCTATCCAGATAACTGGTGGATCGGGGAATAGGAATCAGCTAAATCTTTCCGATTTCATACTAAAATAATTTTTGTTTATGTCTTGTGCAGTGGTTAAGACAAGGCTACAATCCCTCAAAAATGGAGCTAATGAGGAAACCTACAACGGAGTGGTGGACTGTGTCAGGTAATAATATCTTAACTGTTGGAAATATGACAACAATGCACCATCCCCTCACCGGGGTCGGCAGTTTCACGCTAACCTGGCGCTCTCTCCTCCATTGCAGAAAGATCCTGACAAAGGAGGGTCCCGGAGCATTCCTGAAGGGCGCCAGCTGCCGGGCCCTGGTAATCGCTCCGCTCTTCGGCATCGCCCAGGTTGTGTACTTTGTTGGAGTTGGAGAGTTCCTGCTGGGGTACACCCCCTACAACATTTGCTCTGCATAACCAAGCTGTTTCTTGGTCTTTCTACCGCCTCATTAAATTACAGGCAGCTATGGACCCAGCTCTCGATTACTGTGTACCTCTTTATTGGTGGAGGTTTTCAGAGTAAAAAACTAAACGCTAAAGGGACCAGAGAGATGCCATTTTATCCCAATGGCTTCAGATTATGCCTTTAGCACGGCTCTCTCTTATTGAGGAGAGAGAGTTGGAGACGTACCTGTCTATATGGGCTTCAGTGGAGCTTAAGTCTTCTCTCATTGAGGGACTCGATGGTTCAACGTTGATCACCATTTCACCCATATCAGACTTGACTCGGTTGCTGTGGCACCAAACCCTGTCCCCCCATTTCCTTAAATTTGTTCCCTTCCTCTAAATGAACCCTGTATCAGTTTACCCTTCACAATAACCCTAACCTGCATCTCCCTGCCTCATCTTGGTTCTCCCTCTGTGACGGCTGTTAAAATAACATCAGCAGAATATTGAAACTTTGTTTGAATGGAATCCGGTTTCAAAGGGTTACAAGTGAAACTGGGCCATGGATGCTGAATCTGGTCTGTGAATATAGTGTATTTGGTAGTAGATACAGATATCAACCAGAATATATATATATAAATAACTTATTTAACAAATTGATTGCCACATGCTGTCTCCATAACAACCTAGCTGGGAAAAGACAGGACAGCTTATAAATGACACACTTGTTCTCCAATCAGGGCTTAAAAATTGACCCACTTCCATTATCTCCTCTGCTCTTTTTGGGCACTGTGAATATTTCTGTGGTAGCCGACACAACTCTGATTATGTAACTTAAGTTTGAACGGCTCATTGAGGCCTTCTGCAGTGGACTAATAGGAGAGCAGCTTTTGTTTTGTGGCGGCGATGTTGTTCAATTGGTGGTGAACCAGGGCAATGATGGACAAGACTTTATCGTCGGGATCTGCAGTGCTTTCGGGACCAAGTCGCCTGGAAACAAAGCCACATGACCTACACTTAGTCACTTTCTCTTAAATTGACTGTGGTTGTCTGACACCGGTCGGGTTTTTCTTGTCAGTGAGAGACAGAGGTGCTCATGTGGATGCATGACGTCGGGCTCTCAGAAGCAGGGCGCTGTGCAACGTTGGGCTGTGCTGTTTCTTGGGTCAAAGAACTGATTAACAATTTTACCGATGTAAATAAATATAATTCTTTTTCAATTTTCTCAAACTGTGTAAGTTGAATTCAAATTGGGAAGTTTTACCTTTCATTTAAACATGTTGTTAAAATGTGTTTCAACCATTTTAGAAGGTGATTATTTATTTTCCATTTCATTTCAGACTTACACATGTAAATACAGATTTCTAAATACTGAATAAATATGTATAAATGCAGTTTATTTGTGTTGTTTTCAGGAGTGTGTGTTGCTACGATCACAGTATTATTACTTTTTTCTGATGCAAGCCTGAAAGCTGTTGCTCCCCTGCTCCTCTACCCATGCATCACCAGCATGGATAAGTTGGTGTCAGTTATAAACGCTCATGCTGCAGTGTGGGGGAAACTCTACACGAGGCAGCCCTTGAGCCTCTGCCACCATCGCGCACATAACTTTCCCCACGACTAAATATTCAGCTGTCCTTAACGCTCAAGTGCAGAAAGGTGAAACTCTTGACATGAGGACTCATGAGACTAAAGCTGGAAACCTACTAAATAACAAGGGGATATCAAATACGTTCTGCTGGAAAGATACATTCGGTTGATATTGTAATAACTTATCAGTTTAAATTGTCTCTCTCTATATCATTTGTAAAAACTTCTGAAATACACATATTCACACAGTGTATGGACACTGGCACATTGACACAAGCATATATACAGTATATTTACCATGTGTTTTCAGTTGGTGTTAAATGTGCCATTTTTATTCTTCACAAAATGCATTAATCCAATAATCTGTTTTATAAATGATTGCCACCACTCAGGCTCCAGAGTCACTATACTATAAGCTCAGGATTCCCTGAATCCTTCTATATTTATACCTAGCATACAGTATATTCTAAATATAGAAATCGAATCCATGTCTATGTATTTTTTTCCAACAAATTAAAAACTTACCTTTTCCAACGTTGACCCTACACATTCTGTGATATCTCACCATTTTCACTGAAGACCACCTGAAAGTATTAGTCTGTGTTAAATTACATTTTGCTTGGTGTGGAGGTAGAATTTCAGGAAGTGGAGTCACTGGAATATTCTCAAGGCCTGAAACTATGCAGCAGGCTGCGTGTGTGATGAGGGGTGGGTAATGGTGGACTAATGGCTGCCTGATATCATGATCAAAATATATCTGTGACGCTAAGAGAAGTTATTAGATGTAGAATTACCCTTAACTAGCAGATTTACTGGGTTAACTTGGGCGACAGCTTTGTACAACTCTGTCAAATCTAGAACATTAACTAATGTTACAGACCTGCTCTGTGTTTTAGTCTGTAAACCTGCTGCCTGGCACAGGCCTCTGGAAGAAGACACTTGACACACTGTTCCTTCGTGTCAGTACAGGTCAAGTCTGTTCTGTTTAAATAACTATAAATGTTGTAACATGAAGGACACGTTGACACAGGAAACTCTGTAAAACTTTAAACACTTTATTAAACTTCAATCACCTATCTTCCTGAGAAGCCTGGAATGGTATTAAAATAAATTAACACACAACCAACTATGAAAGGCTTTACTGTGTACACAGTTTTTCTTTTCTTTTCAATGCACCTACATTACATCTCCAGATTTGCTTTCATATGAGGAACACAGCAACACCACTGAGGTTGAGTAACTGTTCCTAGTTCATCCTGTTGTTTAGTGATTGTTGAATCATCTCAGTCCTCAGAGTAAATAGTGCCAACAGCCTAAAGTGGTAAGGAAGCCTTCGTTGTCTCTTCATGTGTGTAACATCACGCGGAAATATACAAAAAAGTGAAAGTAATATTCTCGAGTGCTTGTGTCCCATATGGTTTCATCATCTGGACTCAGCATTGTTGTGAGGGCCCAGAATAGAGTTTTTATCAGCACCAAGAGGCTTTTGAAATAGCTGGAAGAGAAACTGTTGCTCAAAAGATGAAAGTCGAGCATTAAGCGATACTCGATGATTAATTGCAGTCCGACTCTACAAACATATATATATATATATATATATATATATATATATATATATATATACACACACTTCTGCTATATATATATATATATATACACACACTTCTGCTAGGATCCGACAGCCTGTCGTTAAAAAAAAAAAGAAAAAAGCTTGGTATCAAAGAAAGGCACGTTAAGAAACAGGTTTTGGCTGCGT
This sequence comes from Paralichthys olivaceus, assembly GCF_024713975.1. Lineage (NCBI taxonomy): Eukaryota > Metazoa > Chordata > Actinopteri > Pleuronectiformes > Paralichthyidae > Paralichthys > Paralichthys olivaceus. The sequence continues at coordinate 16,799,630 of NC_091098.1, read as the reverse complement.
GGGTCTGTTTGGACTACACTTTACTACATCACTGTACATCTACTGCAAGCCTCTGTCTACACACACAGCATGTTAAATAGTAAGTTACATCAGCCACAAACAATGTACATCTACAAAAAAATAAAACTGAAACGTATTTACAGACTAGAGTTCTGACACTTGGAATAAACGGATCAAATTCAAATGGTGGCCTGATTTGCTCTGGATTTATGGATTTATTGGTATCTCTATCCAACCCTGATATCTGCTGAGGTTAATAAGGTGAGACGAACAAAGGGGGGGGGGGGGGTTCCTGGGTTTTTGTTGTGGGTGGTGTGCTTGTAAGGCACACAGGACAGGGGGGACACGATGGATGACTGACAATTATATATGTTTAGCGTGAAAACATGATCTGGGTCCTCTTGACATACTGTATAGTCAACAGAGACGCTTATGTAATAGTGCATAACGGGTTGGAACTAGGGAATGGGTATCATGGTCAAACAGACGAGGAGGTTTTCCTTTGGGACGAAGAAAGAATTTGGTTTAGCTCCTTACATTAAAATCATGAATACGTCACGTTTCAGATGCTGTATGCAGCTTTTTCCACTAATATCTGCTTAATGTAGGATTTCTGAAACATACTTGAGTTGTGTGATCATGAACATCTCATAAAAATATTGTTTTCAGCTTTTAATGTGAACTCTGCATGATTTGTAGAACATGGGCTAACACAGGCAAAACCCAGGGGTGTGGTAATTTAAAGAAATAACTGAACTTCTTGGAAAATAGCCAGTGCTTTCTTGCCAAGAGTCAGAAGACGAGATTGACATCTGGGGGCTAGAAATAAGTCAGTTGGTTAGCTTTGAGTGTAAAGCAGACACAGGGGGAAGCAGCTACTTTGGATCTGTCTCAAGGAAAAAAAAAGAAACAGACCATTGTCTCCAGTCTCTGTGCTTAGCCAAGCCCACCAGACTGTAGCTTCATGTTTATGATACAGACATGAAAGTGCTATCGATCTTCTAATCTCTATACTTCTGAGCCAGAATGTGTAGTATCCCCCAAGATAGTAAAAATGTCATTTAGGATAACTGTGGATTTTCCTTGTAAAGCCAAGCGACCTGTTTTGACTGCACAGTTCAAAGAGAGAGAGAAAGGGTGTGTGTGTGTGTGTGTGTGATCACTGGTGGTACATGATGGATGCATTCTCAAAACATTAGCTGGCCATTCCCCCTCCTGACACTCCACTCTGATTCCACCAATCAGGACCCCACGTGCCAGAAAAGCTTTTTTAAGGCTGTGGTCTCACGTAGCACAACATTGCTGTTTATGTGTATGTGTGTGTGTGTGTGTTTGTTTGTGTGTGTGTGTGTGTGTGTGTGTGTGTGCGTGCGTCTGTGTCTTGATTTGTGGGCACACAGAGAAGCAAACTCAGCGGCTTTTACCTTAGATTGCTCTCTCAGGTTTCCCACAGCCACAGGGTCAGCGTCAAGGCTGTGTGAAAAAGCATTGACACTTTGGCGACAGCATGTGGGTTAAAATTTGTAGTGGCAGCCAAATGGTTTCAGGATAAACAATCGGACAGATTGTCAGGGCAGCATCAGAAAATATGCATTTCCCACAGGAGGTGTCAAAGGTTAAGTCATATCGGAGTGTTTATGAAATGTAGAGTCAGCTACTTGGCTTGTGACAGCAAATAAATAAAGAACATTTCAGAGAGAATAGAGATCCGGCCACCGTAGTGGAATGGAATTTTTAGAACATGATCAATTTCCTGGGTCCCCGCACGTGATGGACAGGGCATGACCTTTGATCTGAAGGCTGTACAGTCTCTCGGGGGTCGGCAAAGTAAGGGTGAGGGGTAGAAGTCGAGGATCCAGCTTATATAACCTCCCTGGTGTTGCGAATGGCACAACAGAGAACCATACTGAAGATCATCCCGATGATCTGTTGAGAGGGAAAGATATTTGTTTTGGTAAAATCATCCTCAACCACAATCTGTGTGTGTGTCTGTGTGTTTTCAGCTCGACTCACCATGACTCCAGCGATGCCGATGCCCACATACCCGATGATGTAGAGTTTACTGTTGAAGAACTCCTTGATGCCCGTCTCACAGTCCTGCACAGCCAAGATAAGAGGACTAGTGTTAACTTCCAGTGAACCAGGATGTTTTTGCACGTCCACCATGACGCAATCATTTTAACAACAAAGGGTTTGATTTCCATCCTGAGTCTGGAGCTGGTGACAGATCTTACCTTGGTATCGGGTTGGGGATCAGGGCAGGGGTTTGCAGATGTTCCACAACAGTTCAGCTGAAAGTGGAGGAAAAAAACAGGAAGATTAAACATATTATAACGTCATATTACTGCCAAAGCTTACCCTTAAATTTTTGGTTTTTTACTTACTATTTTCTGGTATGAGACGATCAAAGTGCTGTTATTGTTCTCGTTGTAGGTTGTTGCGTAGAAGGTCTGAACGTCTTCGATTATCTGTGCAGAGAGGAAACATGAGTGGTGTGGTGCGATCAGGGTTTATTGATGATGCCAAAAAACTTATTAAAACAGTTACTTTTTCATGTTTAAATAAAAAAAAAATTACCTTGTCTTTGTTTAAGAATCCAAACACTCCGGCTGCCACCTCAGCACCGAAGATGATCAACAAGCAGGCAAAGAACTGAAAAAAAATAAAAAAACTCCACTGTAAGTATACTCCGACAAAGTATATAGGCTCACAAAATCAAAGAATATGAGAATAAAGACATAATAACAAAATGATTAATCTTTTGGCTCATCAACACCACATTAATATAAAAGTATTAGAACTTTGGCAGGGAGGAAATTGTTCTTTTTTTTGGAGGAGGAAATGTTTGATATAGTAGTCGACTGTGGGTCTGTAGTTTCTCGAGAAACAATGAAATTTGAGATTTTGGATCCAGTTCTAGTTTTTCTCATTAAACTACAACTTTATTCTTCTAATATTATCACTGCCTCCTCAACAACTTTATTCTTGTAATATTACAATTTTATCTTTGAAGTCTCACATTTTCTTTCGATCAATATGGCTCTAACACTGTGTTGTAGTATGTGGTACTTGCAAGCAGGACACATGTCTTTTATGTGCATAAATATACTTACTGAACCCAGCAGGCACTGAGATTCCCGCACAGCTCCACAGCAGCCGAAGAAACCCACCAACATCACCAGGCTGCCGGCACCAATCAGTATATAGACACCTGCAGGAACAGGAAAAATAAAGTTTATTTACATGCAGTAATGGTGACTGTAGAGATACAAGTAATTTGTTTTGATAGATTCCATCAAACATAATTAAGGTATTGAACTTTTTGTGGGCAGATCAAACAAACATCTCTCCTCCGGTACGCTGAGTAATTTGTATTTACTTAGCCTCCAGCAGGGGGCAGCACACAGCCAGTAATGTAAAATTTAAAACGGTCACTATCTACAGTGTGTTTCTAGGCAGAGACAGTGGCAGAGACATTTCAGACTGTACTATTTCTGTGGTCAGTTGAACAAATGGTAGAAAACAGATTGGTGCTTGGTCGTATCCAATTTCTGTGCTGCCTGTCCTCCTCGTAAAAGATGCCTTTAAAAAAAAGCTTTGTTAACATGAGCCTGCTGGATGAGGAGCTCCATGAGGGATACTTCATGCCTCATATATGCCCTTATCTGCAGCAAAGCCTCTCAGGGGAAGGTCTGCAGGGAGGAACTCGACAACAGATTGGTTCCACAAGTGTGCTCTCGTACAGTTGGGGTCTGCTGCTAGGCGACAGCCCCGCAAATGACAGGGTGCGACAGGACATGTCAGTCCCCAGGCGACATGGGCTCAGGTGGGAATGAGCAAGAAAGATGGTTCCTTGGATCTCAAAGTGTCAACTGAAAGACTTGATGTGATACAATGATTGAGTCATTTTCTTTTGTTGGTTAGGAAAGAGAGAGGTTTAAAGACTTTGTTGGTTATGGGTGATGCTGCTTCACAAACAAATGATCAGATTGTGTTTCTACTTTCAAAGAAGACTGCCCCGCTCGGCTCTGTAGTTGGCTCCCAGTCTGTTGTTCTTATTTTCTAATAATACATCATTTAAAATTGCAGTGAAGTTAGGTCTGGGCTGGGCGCCATGGGAACGAGGCATGGCCACTTGTTGAGTATGCTCTCAACTGTCAAAGCCATGTGTAGCACTATACTCTCTGAGGACCTGACTGAAGCCACTCATCCTCCTCAGTCATACCACATGAACATCTTAGGGTTAAACACACACATACACACACGGGTTTGTACAGCTACCCTTATTAGGACTTTCCACTGACTTCCATTTATTGTTGACAGCCTAAACAAAACCTCATCCCTATCCTTAACCATGACTTATTCATATACCCTAACCTTAACTTAACCACAATCCATCATCATACCCTTAACCTTAACCAGGACCTCAGAAATGAAGTTTTACCTCATTAGGACAGTACTTTAGTCCCCATGATGTTTACTGGTCCTGACAAGGTCAATGTTTATACTGGAAAGAGTTCTTTAATGAGGCAATAAAAAGGAGTACACACACACACATACACGACTCCATGACTTCAGAGTATATAACATTGAGTTAGATTGATTTCCTAGAGACTTTCCTCGTCTAACCAAACTTAAACGTCTTCACCTTAAAATGTAATGATCTACAATATAAGGACATGCTGTTCCCCACAATTTGACTATTTATGTCCCCACAACATGAGGAATACCTGGACCACACACACACAAAAGTAATCTATCCATCCACATTGGGCAACAGAACAACTCTCTCCTCTCCATGCCTGTTCTGAACTGTCATCTCATTTCACGTCCCATCTTGTTTTATATGATCGCCCTCTTCCATACACCTCTCTAACCGTCCCTCTGTTTCCGTCTGGGGAAAGGTGAGAAAGGTGGTTAGAAGCCGTTGGGTTTCCCTCGTGTGTTTATGCTCCATGTAATGCTGTCATTTCCTGTTATTCACACTCATCTTCAGCCTCATTTCTAATAATAGGAGAAGTGTGAGCGTATATTGAAGTGTGACATTTATTTGTGTAAACTAAGACAATCATACACATAAATTCACACTTGATTGGCCATATTTTCCTTTACACCTACTTTCTGTGTGCGTGCGTATGTGCGTGAAGGAACGCCTGTGGTAGGAATATTCCCTCTGACACAGACGAATATTTATTCTCAAGCAAATGGAGTTGCATGAAAACATGGCAATTAAAGACTGGAAAGCTCTTCCCCAAGTCTAAGGATGACAGAGCGGAGAGCAACATGACGTTAACTGGGTTGTTATATGACTGTAAATGAAACATTATCTTCAATCCAGCATAAATAAGGAGAAGGGGCCTTACATTTCCATTTCATGATTTCCAGTCATTTATGTCAACATAAAAATCTAATTGCTGATACTTCATTGTGAAAGTGAACTTTCCTTGGCCTCTTTAGAGTGGTTTCCATAGCAGCAAACACTTAAAACAAACCCAAGCAGTGCTTCACAAGAAAAACAAACCAATGTGGTGACAAATTGATGACAAAAAGCATTTCAACGAAACCTTTAGTGAATTATTCATTGCACGTATTGAATCGATGGGTTTGTGTTGAATAGTGTTGGAACAAACCCACACTGTGTACTGTGATGGTACTCACCAATGAAGAAGGTGTCTGGAGCTTTATCACCGTTGAGCAGAGACACAGTTTCTGGGTCAAAACGCAGCCACAGCCCCACTGCTAGGACAAATGATCCCATCAACTGAAGGGACATAAGACAGAAGGACATAAGACAATGAGATTTACTGCTTGTGTATTCCTGAAAAGAAATACCAGACAAATGAAGCAAAGCGAAAGTTCAGTCAGGGATATGTCTTCCTGCAAGTACGCAACTCCTGCTATCACATGGCTTCACCTGCTCATCCCCTTTCCGTCCAATCGCAACCTGACACACTCGCCTTGAGCCAATCTGTCAAAAGTTTAAAATGTTCTGTCTCTGTTATTCAGCTGTCAGTTTTGCAAGTGAAGCACCTCCCCACCTGCACCGTCATGAGCTAAGACCTTCATCCAGAAGCCCATGATGAGCCCCTTTTCCAATGGTCAAAACATGGAATGGATTCAATCATCATTCACTCCTGGGTCAAGTGACTGTGCAGTAGATAGAATTGTAAGACAGAGAGGTGAGAGAGTGCCTCAGTTTTCAGTGCTTTCATAACGTCGAACAAAAGTTGAACTCCTCTATGGGAAAGGAGTCAATGGTCGTTTTGTTTTAAAAAATCCAGGTATACCCTCATTTTGGTGTTAAAGAGGTAATAAATACAACTCTGTGCTCCATGTCTCCATATCAGATCTATTTCTGTTACAATCTTTTTTCATCTCATTAGTTTCTCTTTAGGTCTCTCCTGGTAGAAATAAATGGAGCGCACCTTGGGAGATAGTACAGGCAGCCGACTCCAGCTGCACTGCTCCAATCATGTGATGTGTCTCATTCTCCACAATCCTCTATCAGCTTTCCATCACTCCCTTTGCTTGCCCCCCGCTACTATTGCTTGGTTGATTCAGCCCCTCCACCACCCCAGCATCCACCTGTAGGCTCAGACAGGGAGGTTATAAATGTTTTGCTTATCACTCCCATTATATCTTTGTAATCACATCTGGGAGAGAGATGAAGTCAGAGCCGATAGACGTCAAACGCTTGTTTGTTCTACTGCAAAAAACCTTTCAAACGTGTGTTGAAACCAAAAACAAGTTGTATGTAGTCACTCACAGTTGAGAGTTTAGAGAATTCAGGCTTTAACTGAAACAAGCTCCTCGTCCTGTCTTCCCATTCTGATTAATGTTAGGCAATTATAAAATTGTCAAGTGGTGTAGAAGTAAGTTGGCTGAAACAGTTTTCACAGTGAAACATGTTTCTCATATTATTTATTTCCTTGACCTAACGTGACATCGTTGCTGTATATTGGTTTCAGGATCCATCACAACAGTTTTCATCTAAAAAGGCACAAGAGTGTAAATGCATGTTTTTCAGGCCGCCAGAGTACTTCAGCTCTTCCTAAACATGATGTTTCCACATAACTACTCAAATGGTCTGTGGAGTTTCCACTCCAGCCCTTCAACCTCAGGCCAGATGAGAGATGTATAATTTCATTAAGAGACAGTTAAGCTGAAAAACGTCATATTTGGTTTTAAACAATAGGTCGACAGAGTGGGTGGATAATTAAAGTGTCCTGGGGCAATAGTCCCCAGCAAAACACAACTTATGTAACCGCGAAACACTGTTTAGTTGGCTGTGGCTCCTCAGGAGGGAGAAAATGACCCGCTTGGCTGTGGGCAGCAGTGTGGCACCTTGAGCTTTAACGGCCTCTCCTGTTGTGGAAATGTGGTTTATGTTGCTCATATTTTCCTTCATCTAAACCACCATCACCATACGTCGAGCAAGATCCTACTCCCTGCAGTGCTGCTGCTTTTTAAGGCTGTATGACGACAGCAAAAAGAAAACTATTAGTCTCTCCAGTGATCAGACAACCTTGAAGTAAACACTTCTTCTTTCAGAGATGTGAGCCGCTCTCGAGGGCAGAGACTGTGGTGGGCGCTGCAGCGACGGATCAATGATGAGAGGTTTTAATGATCACTCAGTCCGTGCCCCCGTGAGGATAATCCAGTCTGAAAACCTCTTTGAGCGGAGCTTCACAACAGATAGTGTGTATTGGTGCGTATGAGAAGTAAAATGATTTGTCTAAATGGAGAGTATTTAGCAGTGCTCGTCACATGGGCTCTCTGTGTCCTAGATCTCCGAGTTTAGACAGACCTCTGTGTTTGACTGTTTGTGTCCTTGAGTGAATTGAAGTGGGGGAAAAAAAACCCTGCTGCCAAGTTCAGGCAAAGACAAACGGTTCTATGTCTGTGTCTTAATTTTACCCTGTGACCTGTTGTTTAATTCACTCTGTCCTTTCCTGGCTCTGCCTCTTTTTACGAATCTCCTGTATCTCATCCTCGCTGTTTACACTCCTCTCCTCCTCCACTCCAGCTCCACCGGCTACAGTACTTAATGGTTTTGGTCTGAAATAAAACAACAGACTGTATATAAAGATGGATGAGGCATAGCCACTTCTTCCCACTATCCAGAAATGAAGTGCCATAGTGAGCATTTAGAGTCTGCAGGGAAGCGATCGAGGAATGGAGCCGCGGTCCCGTCGATACAAGCTCTCGACCAAACGCGAGTCAGTCTCAGCTGATTCACCCCATTTTTATAGCATCAAATAACGAATTAAAACCTTGTCAGAAACATGAAAACTTGAACATACATCAGTGCGATAAGAACTATACCTAAAAGGACAGAAACGGTGTTGGAGAAAAATTATTTCCTGAGTACTTTTTAGCTTGGTCCATGTCCCATACATTAACATAGAGGAGGCTGGCGATTGAGACGCTTTGGCTTTGCCTCACGTCGTCCATCTTTGCATACAGTCTATGAGTAAAAACAGTAGCTCAGTTATAAAACATTCGAGTGGGACAGGTGTTGGGGCACTGGCTTCCACCCAGACTGAGGTTTTACTGTGATGTGTGGTGATGACAGCTGAGCTCTTTTCAGGATTAGCATGTACAAAATGAATCACTACAGTGAAGCCTACGGATCTGTAGACTTACTGAACCATGCTGGATTAGTCCAGGTAGGGGGTCTGACTGGATCTACTTAACACTGGTATTTGCCAGGACACTTGATGGTGCGATGGCGTTGGCGGAGGTGTGAGGTGAGGGCTGCTGTACCAGCTGAATCGACAGTTGGAGAAGAGCCGGGTCACGCCGAGCTGGGCTGTAGAATGTGGTGGGGCAGCATGGAGGAGCAGGTGGTGGTTTCGCAGTTGAATAGAGCTTAGAGCTCCGCCAAACCTCATTACTATTATGGCTAAATTTAAAAGCCTTTTCAAAACCAGATGCATAGATGGATCTTTCTTCAGAACGGGGGCAGTGGGGGGGCTACATCCTTCGCTGCATCAGTGGCTGACACACTAAATGGATTCCAGGCACTCCCGAGCCTCTCCCAGAGGTCCCATTAACCCCGTCACTGCTGGCATACCCCCCCTGCTTTACCCCCCCACCACTTGTCTGCCATCATTACCCAGGCTGACACCAGACACACCCCTCCCTCCCACCTCCCTGCTTGCCTCTCTACCTCCCAAATCTACGACCCCCCGCCCACCCCTTATTTATCTCCATGTACTCCACCCCACCTCGTCTCCCCACCCCCCACCCCCTCCCTCCCAACCTCACCCAAAGGACAAAGACCCAGTGTCTCCCTGTGGCTGTGTGCTTTGGCTCACAATAGGGGGGTAAAACGATAGACACAATGAAAAGGAGAATGAATGGAGGGAAGGGAGAGAGGAATAAGTTGTTAGAGGAGCCATCACCTTTTTTTTAATTTGCCAGTAGAAACAGACCACAGGAGTTTGTTGACGAGAGACAAAGATAAAGCTTTAACCTGTGTTTGTACGTCCTCTCTTCAGATACTTTGTGTTTGCACGTATGTGCCTCAGCTTTATTTGAGGTTCTTTTATGGTGTTGGGCCTACTTTTTTTAACAGAGCAGTTAAATAGTCTTTTTGTGAGGGGAATTTCCATGAGAACAGAGGCTGAGTTGACACACAGTGGACAGAGACAGTCTGTGGCATAATATCCACTTTCTAGCTTAGAACTTATTTTCAGGAAACAAAATCAAGTCTAAGTGTAAATTAAAGCAAAGGCAGAGTATGAAACCAAAACAGTGGTAAACAACATCTTTAAACCCGGCGCTAATTGGTGAGTGGTTCGAGTCAGACGAAAATAGTTCTCTGTCTGGCCTGTGTTTGTGAAAACAGATGTAAGCACACATTAAAAAAATGATGGGCAGAGGGAAAGTGCAAATATGATAGAAGAAGATAATTATGGGTGGAGTGAATCCCATTGTACTCCTCCAGGGCAAGGGTGGGGGAGCGCAGAGGCACACATCATCCTCCACAACACTCACACACACATGCATGTTTCTAGGCATGAACATCTAGCTTCTCTGTCAATGCCAGTTTTTAACCTCAGCTCCAGAAACCCTCAAAATGTCCTTTTAATTTCAACAAATAAAAGAGCAGAGCTAAAAAGTCAGTCTGTTTTGAATTCTGAAAATATAAAGTTAATTTCTTGCTTTTAAAATTATTAATATTTTTATTTCAGCGGTTTGTTGCAGAGAGTAAAGTCAGTCGCACCTGTTATGGTCTTTAAATATTAATTTTAACTACAACCTATTGTAGCAACATAAAACAAGCAACTGCATTAATAAAACATAACAAGTGATCTCCTGCCTGTTCCAATCTAACTCTGTAAGATCAGTTACACTATAGACCCTGTACTGTACTGCATATCATTTGTATGTATTAATTTATAACCAGTATTGTTGGATCTGTCATCTATCCAGACAGAACAATCTGATTGGCCCTGCACTAGACCCGACGTCACAATATATATTCAATATAAATAATATACAATATATGTTGTTATGTAAATATTACTTAAAATAGTTTAAACACAAGCCTATTTTTTCAAATCTCAGTTTAATGTTTTAGTTTACTGCATTATTTGATCTCGTAAGAATCTTTGCACATTTTCACTTTGTGGATCTTGGAGTACTCCTTTAGTTTAACCGATCTCAATATCACCATATGCTAATGTGCAAATACAGTTTTACATTGTCCTGCAATCATCCTGAACCACTGCACTTTACTTTTTCTATCCAAACAATCTGTTTCTGACTTGTCTGCTGCTGTAACAAGGGAATTTCCCTGGTGTGAGTTTTATCTCATCTTAGTTTTGAATGATATCACAGTTCATTTAGCACTATAAAATATGTGGTAATTAAGTTTAAATTTCAAAGTTATCTTATAATATTTATTGAATACATTTTAAACAGATTAAGATAAAAGAAACATTAAATATGTTTTGTTTCTGTCTGCATTTGTGTGTTTGTCTGAGTCGGCAGGATAATGCAAAAAACTGGCGGTATGGGTTAGGAACCCAGTAATGGTTTTTTTTCAGTTTTGCGAGATCAGACAATTTTGAATAATTTCTCCGATATTAATCCTGGCATGTTTAGGGGACTGATATGTTGAGTGTGTGCAATTTGGTGCAGATCCCTACTGAATTTAAATGTGGTGTCGCAAAGGGACTGTTGGACCTTGACGTGGCATTCTAGTTTTGAATATTACTGTTCATTCAGCTCTATACAATATGTGGCAATTTAGGTTAAAAAGTTAAGATAATATTAATTTAGTTTATTTTAAACAATACAAATTAAGATTAAGATAAATTTGACATGTCAAATAGCTTTAATGAAACAAAGTGTGGGTTCCCCTGAGATGAGCCTCCCAGGTCCTGTGCCACACATCGACCGCTTGCCCGTTTGGTTGTTGACTAAAACCTTTGCTCTTGTGCAGAAAACAATCATTAACTCTGATGTGGCCTTTGCCAAATCAAGATTTTTGCAGGTAGGTGACGGCATTGTTTTTGTGTGGGCGGACAAATATCAAATAAATTAACTAACCAAATCAATCAGTAATCCAACAGGATTCCAAACCGTGTGCTATCAGTTGTTTTTCATCAGGAGGAAGAAGACTGTGGGGAAAATGTGTGGGAAAGACACTTTTCAATGCACCTTTCACACACAGGCTGCTATTTAAGTGGTGTTTGCCCTTCACTGTTTACCCTTCAGATTACATTTTTGACCAAATAGGGCAGTTAGTGAACCATATCTCTCACAAACGGATGCCAGGCAGGCCTGCGAGGTACTGCTGTTCTGTTGAGAGCTGTTGTAGTTGCAGCCATCAGTGTAATATATACAAAACTGAGGCCTGTGTTACATTAATGACAGTTGAGTTAATGGAGTCCTGCAGGAATCTCCCTGCACCACGAAGCTGATGTCAGAGGTTTTTAAACAAAGAGTCACTTTGCATGTGTTGATTGATAAACTTGTTCATGTGTGTGTCAGACGAGGAAGGTTAAAGTGTGTGACTCCCTTCATCACTAAAAACAAGTTCATTCTTGTGTTTTTATGTCTGTAACAGCTCCCACCATCCTGTCCACAGGAAGCATCAGTCTCCGCTCTGCTGTCCATAAGGGGATTTGAAGGGAAACATAGCCCCTCCTCCACCCGCTTTCATCACACACACACACATTGACATAATGCATTCTCTAGCTGCTTCTCCTAACCTCAACCATCACAACTAAATGCCTAACCCTAATCTTCACACTAACCTAAACCAAATTCTAACCCTAAAAACCAAGTCTTTACCCTCAAACATTTCTTTGAACTTGTGGGGACCAGCCAAAATGTCCTCTCAATGATGGTATTGAACCAAAATTGTCCCTCATAACTATAGAAAGACACCCGCACACACACACTGCTCATCATCTCTCACCCAGAGGGGATGGCGAGGCAGTGACACACACAGCCCACATCCACACTTTATCCCACTATCCTCACACTGATCTATTTTCTATCTGTATCTGGGTCAACTTCATGCCAACTGTCCCTCTTTTGCCATGTGAATGCGCACGCACACGAATATCCCTCTCAATCTCCCTATGACCCTCTTCTTTCATAGTTTTCTTCTGTCCAAGCACTAACTCTTCTCCTCTCCACTCATCTTCCTCTGTGGTTTTTCCACATATATGGAGATTTTGGCGACATCCTGGTTGCAGGGGCCACTGTAAACAACTCAGAGCGACCACTTGGGCCGCCATGTTTAGGGTCTCTGCTGCTCAGCCAGGGCAGCAGACTGAAGTTATGCTATTGTCCCTCTGTGACAATGGATCCATTCACAATGCACTCAGCGCCTGATCCACTCCACAGATGCTTGTTGGAAAATTCTCTCTCTCTCTCTCACACACACACACAAACACACAAAAAGAAATTTCCCCTGGAAGGAGTGTGAACAGTGGCAGACGAGTGTGTGCTTGCACATGCACACACAAATGATATCCATGGGGAGGCCAACTTGGAAATATTGTGCGTTCATTCATTGCCTGAAGTATGAATGGACCTTGACAGGGATGTCCAGGTTCATGTGCAAAGCATGTGTGCAGGACACACACACAGCCACCCCCACACACACACCTTTCACATGCACCTGACAGTTTGCCCTAAGTGACTCTCTGGAGTAGGAGGGAGCAGTCGGGGGCTGTGATGCTTCGCTGTGGCTGTAACTAATGCACATCAATCAGCTCTGAGCTGTTTATTAATGGATCGATGTGGCGCAGCACATGAGCCAATGTGCTGAGTCTGTTTTCCATGCTGTCCCTCAGTCTCTCTCTCTGTCTTTTCATTCAGTCTTCCTTTCAAAAACACGCTTCCCCGGGAAAAAAGGGGCGGGATTTTCCTCTGTGGAAAATCTGATTTGAGCCCGGTGAGCCAAAAACTATAACCGCTCCGACTGTCACCCTTTCAGCGCCACGCAGGGTCGTAAACCCACACGACTGCATAAACGAAAAAACCCAGACAGGAGGAGGAAAGAGGAAACTGTGATGAATCAAATAGTCACTGAAATAACACGTTGGAGCGAGGAGTCTGCGCTGCTGCACTTGCTCCGTGCGCCATTTACGCACAACTCGCGTCCCATCCGTACACCGCCGTTAAACGTGCACTTACCCAGAATATGAAGTTGAAGACGAACAAAAGGTATTTCACACATTTCATCCCTCCTTCCACTTTCCCCATGTCGGCAGAGATTTGTCTTTATCCGCGCGAAAGGCTCTGAATGTTGAGTATTGGCTCCACACGACGTGACAATAACGGAGCCCGGTCACAGCATCAAGAAGCAGTGTCACGACAGGCTCTCTCTCTCTCTCTTTCTCTCTCTCTCTTTCACACACACAGACACACGCGGGCGCTCGTGCACGCGCACAAAACACCACAGGATCCGCTTAGACTCTTTCCAGACCGCCCTGTTTCAATAATGCAGAGGGGGCCTGAAGGGGGGAGCGAGACCACACGATGAGAAGTACACAACTACATTTGTAACCTCGTGTCACACACACACACACACACACACACACACACACACACACACACACACACACACACACACACACACACACACTAATATACTGCGATATCATTTCACCGGTCTGTTCTTTAAATGTTCACGTGTCTGTATTTGTTGGTTATTAAGATAATTAAACCTCTTGAGACCCACCATCTTGTTTTCGAGGGGGTCCCAACATGTATCACAATCACTACATAACAAAGAGAAATCTAACTTATGTCAGCCATTACTACAACCTTTAAACAGAGTGTGAATGGATCACCAGATACAACCAGATTTATTACAGTGACAGCTTCATTAATAAGAAGAGACTGATTATTACAATATATTTGGCATGACTACCATACATTTTGTCATAGGCTGTGAACTAAAGGAAACCGTCCTATTTGAAAACTCTGAATATTTGGTCATTGAAGCATCTCACACTGCTCAGAGCCTCTGTGGAGAGATTAAATGTTCTGATGAAATACTTCTTTTGTTTTTTAATCGCTGTATTAGATAACAGCTATTTTCTCAATTTCCTTTTACACGACATCAAGATGCCAAGGTATTTCTTAACTGCACAATGCACTGGCACAACGTTTTACAAACCTTTCCTTTTCACTAAAAACCAGATATCAGTGCAGCAAAACGTTTCAAGAAAGACAGTTAAAAAAAATAACCAGAATATCTCATTTCTATTTGCTCCACATAGCACGATACATTTAGAATTATTGACCTCTTTTAGGAGCAAAACACATGAAAATCCCTTTGACCCAATCTGGGTTGTTGATATTATCTATTTATGCCTCTTTGCTGGTGGCCATTACGCCTTCTAGCTCTCATTAACATGATATCTCAAAAACAACTTGAGGGATTCATCCATGCATCCATTTATTCCCCCATCACTCCATCCATCCATTATTGATAGGCCTACTGCTTATGTCACGTGCCAGTCCCAGCTGGCATTTCTTCACATTTTGGACAAACATTCTCTTGATGTTGGATGTTATGAGCTTTCACTAAAACGTTTTTGGCCATAAGTAATAATAACAAACTCATATCAAGTGATGCCACAATTTAACACAAATCTTCAACATAATAAAATGATGACAACAACCATGAGGCAGCAACTGTACTTTCACACTTTTGCTGTATTGGTTGCATATTGAAACAAATGGGATCAATTTGAACCCAGTGATTAACTAACTTCTGTTTCCTTAAATTATTCCTTAGCAAAGCACCAGCTACTTTGAACCAGATACAAACCTAATCTACTGTTTATGAAATGGAAAGAATAAGCCCCTGCGCTGGATTCCCGCCCTCAGTTTCACCAGTGACTCGGAGCACGGCGCTCAGCAGCAACACCATGTTCAACATAAATATTTTCCCCACAACCATGGAGAGCGGCTGGAACAGCCAAATGTGCAGTTAATTTTATCACCGGGAAATTAGGCACTGTTGGTAATTGTCCTTATAGAGGAACAGAGTGGTCTGCCAAGCTCAGCACCAGAGGGAGGAGAAGTCAGACAGGAATGAATTGATGAAGAGAGAGGGAGAGAAGGGCCTTGAACTGATAATAATATGTGAAGAATCAATAACATGTAACTGTTTTCAACCATTTACACCTTTCTGTCTTTGAGCCGAAACAAAAACTCTCACAGGAGCAGGGTTCGTGCTGTGTGAGACTCAATAGAGGGGAAATGTGGAGCGCAGAGAGAAAACAGAGAGGTTTGTCGTTGGATGATAACCAGAACAATTCCAAAAGAGGAAACGCTGATAAGACTGGGACGAGACGGCCACGTCCCTGCTGGCTGCTTGTTGTTGGCTCAGTTGCTATGTGGCTCCAAACATGTGAACAAGAAAAATGTGTGCCAGTCATAACCTCCAACGAAAATAGATAACAAATAGCTGCAGCATCACTTTACAGCTCAACACGATATTCAATGGATCCATTCTTCTTTCTTTTGACAGATAGGTATTGTGTGTGTGAGCAATATTTAAAGAGAGTGTGTTGAGGGTTTCAGGTCGTCATTGCTGACCTTCCAACTGTGATGTTAAGAATTTGATCAGAGCTTTTCTTTTTCTCTCTTAAATGGGTGGGGTCAGTCATAGCTGTTGTTTCTATTTGGGTCAGCGCCTGGATCTTTGCCCCTCGGGCCTCTGAGGTCATTATCGATCAAAGTTTTTTCTCTCTGTGAGTTTAAGCCTTAATTTGGAAAGTAGACTGAAACTTAGTATGATTATTAGGTTATTTTAGATTTTAAAAATTAAATATGATCATAACAATTTCATTATTGCAGCAACATATTGAGCCTGACTTTAGCAGTGACAGAGACTTCTATCTGTGGCAGGATAACACCATCTACTGGTCAAGCTGCAGACATTGCCCTTGTGGTCATTTGTTATCAATTTCTCATAGTTCATACATTTGGATCTGAGCAGTACAGATGCATGATGACCACTGAGAAGTTGTTATTGGCTGATATTTGCTCACTTTATCTGATAATTAATTTTGAAAAGCGTACGTGATGAGAGAAATTACAAGAAAATCATGCACATTTCATTCCTTGTTTCGTCAAAAGACTGTTCAGAGTTTGCAGAAATCTTGTTCATCGTTCTCTCTCTCTATGTGTAGGTTTCCTCCAAGTACACCTTCACAGCTACTGCTGCAAAATGGAAAGAAAACAGGACGTGGTTAACACATCACACATCTGTGGGTTTGATCTGACAGACGAGCTGTGATGAGGTTTCCTGGCAACACATCCTGAGCTTTAAAAGCATCTGTGGCTTCAGTAAGGTGAGGAACAGTGCAGAACTCAACTTTCAGAGAGAAGACAAAGATGTGACAATGGAGGGTGGGGTCTGTGCTGAGGCAGTCCTCTTTGCTGGCTATAGTTTTCTACTTGACCACAAGAGGGCAGCAAATACTCAAAAGAGATTCTTACTGGAAAAGATGAAATATGACAAATTTACTATTGACTCAGTAACTCAACTGAAATGATAGTAGCTGTAAGGTGGGTCATGCATTATAAGCTGTGGACATTCAGAGGCCTGTACCAAAATATTTTTAGTTATATTTATTTTTTGTTTGCTTCTGTGTTTGTTTGTCCGTTAGTTAGCATCATTAGGGTTAGGAGGGAACCATTACCATTCCGAATCAGGGGGGCAGACCCAGATATTTTGTTTCACTTTGTATCTTTTTTTAGAGTGGGCATTTTTACCAATTGTCCAGGAAATAATTAATTAATCTAAATGAAAACGTTAGATATAATAAGGGAACGTATATCTAAGAGTGTGTCCAATTCGGTACTGCTTTTTAATATCAGGGGATGTCTAAGTTTCATTCAAGTATTTCTATTTACGGTGCATATCCAAAAAACTGTTTTTTATATTTGACCAAAGTATCCCAAAAAGGAATCAGGGAGAGCCACAGATCATTTTCTCTATCCTCTTCACAGTGTCATCACAAACCTTTTGCATTTTGACCGTTCAGCTTGATTACTCCAGCAGTAACTAGCATCACTGAGTTGAGAAACATAACAAATGCATTTGCTTCCATGGAGGGAAAACTGAGGTCACGATGGTTTTCACTGTGACCACATCTCAGCCCAACTGAACAACCACCAGCAGCACAACTCTAAATAAGGGAGTAATATCACTTTGAAGAATAGTGTTGAGGAGAGTTTCAGATCCAAATCGCAAGCAGCACTGAAGCTGCTCCAGTGGCTAGTGGTGGTTCAACACCTCACTGATACTGTTTTTTAACATTCTGCATGTGCACATTATCTCCTCACACAGACCCACACTCTGTTCACACAGCTGTTTTCCAAGGTGAGAGGAATTTCGCTGCACTGTTATTAACACCACAGCCTTTCCATCTTCCTCTGTGTGTATAAAACACAGAGCTGGACTCAGTGTGAACAACATTCCTTCAGAGCCTCGACCAACTGTGGACATAAAAGTATGAAAGGGATGTTCAGTCTGTCTCTGCTGCGTTCCTCTGAAGTCAATCCTGTTCGGCCCATGGCTGTTGTCCCGTACTGGAACCAGAATGTCACCAAGTAGAGTGCAAACCTCTGTCAAGGCGCAGCAGTCCCATTTGGAAAGCACATTAAAACCAGTTGAACCTGGATTTTCTCATTATTTCCTGGGAAATTGATGAAAATTACCAAAATCATCGATATCTAGGAATGTTGAAGAAAGACTCCTGGAACCATCCCTTAAACAGGATCCACCCAAATGGGTTCTTTCTTGGCCTAGATCCTACCCTTCCTCTAAGTTTCATAGTTAATTTTCCATTAACACATAAACTTATTCACCTGAAGTGTCTAAAGAAGAGGTATCGCAGTCGTTCCTTCCTGCAGCAGTTAAAACCATCCCTGCTAGAACTACACGCACCCACTATGCACTTTAACTCTGGTTTAACTCTCTTAACTGTGCAATATTCTTTCTGTCTGTGCAATACAATGGCTCATGTGCAATCCATTCACTGTGCATATTCTCACACTGCACATATTGTTTCTTGTTTTTCCACTGTATATACTATTTTTTATTCCATTCACATTTTTCTATATTTTTCAAATTTAAAAAAGTATTATTATCCTTACATTTAAATATTGCATGTTACTTTTTATTACTTACTGATGCTTTTTTTTTTTTTTTTACTCCTGCTGCTATAATGCAAATTTCCCCATCGTGGGACAAATAAAGGATTATCTTATTTTATCTTAATCACAAGCAAACAAATAAACCAGCAAATATACACCTATGGACAGCATGTAGTATAGAGCAGTCACTGAAGAATGTTGGTACTTCTTATAACAGGTAATCCTCCAAAAGAAAAGAAAAGATTACACAACAGTTCAAAAAAACAAAGTAATGTGTTGTGGAATTTTGTTTTTTTCATATCCAACAAAACATTTCAATACCTCCTGGATTCATTTTGTGATCCTTTTCTTATTGAAGCAGTGATACCGAACCACAACCGTAAAGCTGCAGGTCATTTAGCCAAAATAATAACTGAAAGATGCTAAAAAGTGAGCTAGAGTTGAGGGGAGCCACGCAATTTATGATAATTCTCTCCAGGTCCGTTACTATGTCTTAACTGTTTTCATATTTCACGTTATAAAAGATATTGGTTCAAGTTTTCAAAGCCAAACTGTGAAAGTCGACTCTTTCTAACAGTGACACAACAAACCAGGCAAGTACTGAGGTGTTTAATAAATAACAGCATGAACAACACAACAACAACAATAACAACAACATTAAAAGCTTGAATTCATTTTGTATATATATATGTATATATATATATACATACACATACCGTAAATATTTTCATATTTGACTGTATAAACCATAAATATGACATGCAGTCCTCATAACTTAAAACAACCAGGACGTCTCAGACTGAGGTAGGGTCAGGGACCAAGAGATTTGATGCGTGAAGCTGTTTGTGTGTGTGTGTGTGTGTGTGTGTGTGTGTTTGGAGGTGGGAAAGAGGATTACAGTATTGGCAATAAATCTGCAGTGGCTGTTAAGGAGAAGTGTGTGTGTTTGGTTCATAGTTCAGTGGTCAGGAGTCGTCCTCCCCAGTCAGTGCCCAAGGCGTCCCGCCCAAGACTTCCGACTGAGAACACACACACATGCAGCGTTGATGCGGATGAAACGCCAGGCTGTCCGTTCCTTGAAGGTGGTCAGGGCGCTTACGAATATGTGTGTGTTGGTGCAGTAGGAGTTCCAGTGGCGACTGTCGATGCCAAGACAGCCAGAGGTGCCCGATTTGGTGCCCTGCTTGCCACTCCGTCCCCCCGGCCTTCCCCCGTTTGCATTCCCGGAGCCTCTGTGCGTGGGGTATCGGCAGGTGGTCTCATAGAAGAACTGTTTCTTCACCACATTGTTGATTGTAACGTTGGGCAGCACTGTCACCTCGTTCCCAGCTATGTCTGTGGCTCGTGTCAGGTTGCCCACCCAGGTGTTTATGCTGTCACATACTGAGTACTCCCCTCGGTGCATGGTGTGCGACCCTGCTCTGCGCCTCACCCTAATCCCCCTCACCCCTTCAATGTCATAGCCCTCACTCTCCAGGGCGTCGTGGGATGGCGGCACCTCACTGAAGACCACGCGGGGCGAGGAGCGGTAGCGTCTCTTGGAGAAGAGCTTGGGGTCCACAACTGGGATGGAGGGGTCAGGAGGGGAATTCGACATAGATTGCATGACGACAGGGCTCCTGTCCTGGGTGCGAGAAGCGGCCCGATGGTGCTTCTTGGTCCTGTGGTGGCTGGTCCTATGATGCTCCTGTGAAGAGTGGTTTTCAGAAAGGTGGTCCCCCGCTGCGCTCTGTTGCTGTCCTGCTCTTTGATTGGCTGCCGTCTGCTGTCCTGCTTTGTGGTTGGCAGGCCCGGCACTCCGGGCCAATCCACCTCCCATGTTCAGTACAGCCTGGACGCCGATCAGGAGGAGCAGGACCAGTGGTGACGACCTCATGGGCACACGTCCTGAGGAGAATACAGGAAAAGGTCAGATATGTCATTCTAGTTTCTAAACAAGCTTATATCTCTAGTCAGTGGGAAAAAAAATATTGGAGATTTTGAGAATAAGGTCATAATATTACAAGAACTATGGGGAGAATATCAGGAGATCAGCAATCGCCTGCATTAAAAATGAGAAATGTGATTGTTCTGTGTCTATTGTGAAGAAAGAACTGGGCCTCTTGCCCATTTTGTTGTTTGCTGGTTATTTCCTAAAACTAGTTTGTTTCATATTTACTTGAAATATTACTTATTTTTTTAATTAAATTCTTTATTCAGATGATTTATTTTTCCTCATTAAATTTGACTTTATTCTTGCAATATCACATCTTATTTTCTTGATATTATTTCTTTCTTGATATTAAATTATGTGTTTATTCTCATAATTCTACAAGCTTATTCTACTTATCTTAAGTAGAAGTACCAAAGTTTTGATTGACCCATCACTGATGATCATAAGCATCAGCTGCTCGCTAAATGCTCTGCTGTGATTGGCTCGTTCAGGGCTGTGTCAACCCTAATAAGGCAGGTGTGCAGTGTGGAAAGTGTCACTGTTTCTCTGTCGACTGTGCTGATGTTGTTTTACAGCTCCCTCAACTCAACCCCCTCCTGAGTGGTGTTTTGTATTATTGATATGACATTAATGCATGAGATCATTAAGAGGCGAGTATCTATCTCAGCAGAATCTGTGTCAGCATGGATTTGTGGAGAACTCCCTCAAACAGCCCAGACTTTTCCACCAATTTAACTGTGTCTCCTCTTTCTACTAATGGTCAGTTCCTTACTTTGTGTCTCTGTTGGAATTTTTCTTAAGCTTATTGCCTGATATGAATGATTGTCTGATAATCAGATTTGGTTGCAGACCAAACATAAATGTATAAAAAAAATGTTTTTCCCATTTTCACCATCACAGGAGTATCTTTGGTCCTAGGTGATTCATTTATCTTATTACGTGTGTCGCGTTGTGCGTTGCTGTGGTGAGATGTTTAATGTCTACCTGTGGAATGTGTCCAGTTGAAGTGGGAGCCCCTGTGGACTCTAGAGCCAGACTCCAGTGCAGGCCGGGCCCCTCATGCCAGCCATCTGGACCCCCTGAACCACAGCTCTGTGACACACATACACACACACATTTTTCATATTTTATTGAAACCATTTACTGATTCAAATTACTCATACTTGAATAAATATGTATATATCATTACGTCTACACTTTACACACAGGACACATTAATATAAATACTAGAAAAACAAACGAAATTTTAATTTCTTGATTTGTTTTCTGTGCCATTCTCATGCATTTGTCCCATTACACATGGGATAACACAAGACAGTGCTTTATATCAAACATCCAAGACTCAAAAAGTTCAGTTTCAATAAAAGTATACGAAACAAAAAGGAAAACAAAAGGGGAAAGACTATAAATCCAACGTGTCCGGTCATTTATTACAACAATTATAACATGTTAAACTCTTAAGAGCTTAGGCTCACACACACTGGAATGCGTGGCATTTCACACCTCATTAGATGTTACATATATGCCCGACTAGAAGCACCCCAACATGCGTTCACGTCATGTGTTTTTAATGTAGGTGATGTGAACACATGCACATATGTGCACGCACAAACTGCCCCACATGCAAACAGAATCTTTCCACACATGCTGTACATGTGCGTGTAGGGAAGCATGTGAGGTTGTTTTTTATAAATAGTTTGCATGCTTGGATGCCATGATGTGTATGAATACACACACCCCCTCCAACACAAACACTAAGCAGGTCACAGGGTGAGTTGAAACTGGAGTGTCGGTATTTTTGACTTATCTGCAGCATTCTGTAAAATGGACTTCACTAGTGCGGTGCTGGAATATCGCAAAGTTTTGTTGTAAATATTTGCCTCAACATGTTTAATTTAGGTGCAACCTTCCAAGCTGGGTATAGAAATAGTTTAGAAAGCAAATAGTGATTCATGGTTATCTTTAAGAAAATGAAATATTACTTGTATCTCTTTTTGTTGGCACCCAGGTTGCCCAGATATTAGTTTGCTTTGAAATCCTCCCTGTGTTGCAAGTAATAACCTGAAGAGGTCAGCGTTGCCATCTCAGTCCGAAATTCAAGGCTGACAGCTGAGACGCTTCAAAACATCATTGGCCCCGATCCTTGCATGAGATAAGTTTAGCATCTTTAATCATTTTCAGTTATTTTCCCACAAGATAAGAATTTTTAAGCCCTTGAGATGTTGTTGTTCTTCCGACTATAAATGGTTGTTTAACAAACAGTAAAAATCTGCTTGAAGTACATGTTGGTATTTTAAAGTATCATTAATGATAATGATAATAATTTAATAATATAGTCTTCTTCCACTCTTCTGTTGTTGTCTACATAAAGACAATTTTTACTTTTTGCAGAAAAATATTGTGCAGTTTTACCTTACGTGAAATAATCATGCAATGAAATACTTTTACACCTTAGTATTGTTTTTGTTAAATACACTGCCACAGGGTCAGTTTGCATATAACAGATTGTACTCTTAGGTGATTGAGAGTGTTGTTTTTTTTACACTTTTTTTTTAGAAACTCACTTACCAGCGATATCTTTCGGCTTCAATAAACACCATCACACACACACACACTCACACACATATGGAGCTGGTCCAAACAGACAGTGAGCTGATTGATCCAGGCTGACGGGCAGCTCACTATTTACATGGCCCAGGGTGAGCCGGGAGGATCCTAATGTTAAAAATATGTGCCTTGTGTTTAATGCCAGTGGAGCCAGCGTAAACACTGCAGCGCTGGAGCACAGGGGTCAGGGTGGTTTAGAGAGCACCTCTGACTTATAGGATTACCTCAGCACTGGATCCCAATGTGTCTGACTATCACTCTGACCTCCCTCACACAGATACTGCCTCACATGCACCTCCATACATACAAAAGCTCGTAAGATTTAATGGGGTTTGGATGAGCTCCCGAAGCTGTTTGTTAGCTTTATGGATTTGTGGAAGCAAAACCACACTCTTATTGCAGAAACTGTGCACGAGCCGCACGTGAAAGTCTAGATATCAGCCACGATTTCTGTGTGTTGACGGCTACGGGAATAAAATGCTATAGCTGACATGCTCTGATGGATTTAACATACTAACATACCTCCTATATCAAACTGTGGGAGAAAGGCGATCCATATGGTACTGACAAAACAGGAAGTCTCCCCGCACTTTTACGTGTACAAGACAATGAGCTGCTTAGGCTGAGACATCAGAGAGCACGAGCACACATGGTGTTGTGCCCTGAAGAATAAGAGAGCGAGAATTAGACGGTGCTGCTCACATGTGGCTGCCAAACAATGACAAAGGGGTTCCAAATCCTTTTAGGCAAATACCACAAAAATAACAGACACTATATGGTTCACATTTCCAAACACTCAGCATGTAGTGATACAAGCTGGCAGAAACAAAGGTTTGCCGGATAGCTTTTCTTAAAATTCATGCACCAATCAGGTTGTTTATGGCTTTTAGGAGGTTCCCTTTCTCACAATAGTCTGATGACTCCCTAGTTTTGCCAAACGCTTGGCACAGTTAGAAACATTTACTTCTGAGTCATCAATCACTTGATGGTGCGGGTGTTCAAGGCACCACGCGGCACTACCAGGTTGAACGAGAATGCCAAAGTTGATGAAAGTGCGTGGAAGGAAGACATACGTTACACAGCTGCTAGGTTGTGACCTGGAAAACGAATCGTTAGTCGGCGTGAGAGGAAAACACTTTAGACAGTGAGTAATTGCTTAGCCCAAGGCGCTGGAGCCCCGCCACGCAGTTACTGGTGCTGGCTATGTCAAGTTAACACATTTTCATTTGGTCAGCCAGTGTAAGAGACGCACCCTAGGTCAGACAAAGTGGCACCTACAACATGTGGTAACTGTAAAGTGCTGCATGTTGAGTGTAACAACAAAGCAGCAGTGCTGAATCATGAGCAGATAGTGAGCACGGTCATTGATCCAAGGTTAGTCCACAGCGAGCCAGGGGTTTTCTTCCTATCTGTGTGATGCATTAGTCATCAGCTACAAGTCCTCGTTAAAAGATGTGCAGGAGAGGCGTGTCAGCGGCTCTCTCAAACAAACACACACCTCTCCCTCAGAGCGATGACAACAGCATCAGATTATGAGCGGGTGCGAAACGCGAGACTGACAGCTCCAGAGGAAGAGAGAAAAGAGACAGAGCGAGGGTGATGCGGAGAGAAAGCAGAAAAGGTAAACAGTTTTTTCCGTGTCTCTCATCAGCCCTGTGTAGTGCAGTTCCTCCTGCTGTCATCCACTGGAAATAATTATCAGGAGGGATGACGGCCAGGTCAACTTGCTCTCTTTTACTTTCACTCACATCCAAATGTTTGGAGACACGTTTTCTCTAAAGAAACACTATCTCATGCTCATTCATCAAAGTTGGAAAAATGCAAGGATTGGACTTTGTCGACCTCTGTGGAAGTCTTATTTGAAATAAAACTCACATGCTCGTCAGATGTCGTTTCCTCTTCTCTCATTTTGTCACCGCTTCATTGTGCAAACAATATGTTCAGTTTAACTACGCTTCCATGTGAAACTGATACAACTTCCGAAACACTGCCATGAATTGAGTTCTTGTCACGCAAAGTGATGTCATGTTAAAAGCACAATTAAGTTATGCTGGCTCGAGAGGCTGTCAGTGACATGGCTTTTCTTGGAAACACTTTAAAAGTCTTGTATACGGGATACACTGCACAGGTCAGAGAGTCGGAAACACTGTTAAAGTAGAGGTGGAGAATGTGTGTTTTTTTCAAAAGCCAGAAATTTGTTTAAAAAAACATTTTAAATATCGCAATGTTTATAATTGAGCTTAATTTGATGTTAGACAGATCCTTAATCCATTAACTCAGTAGGATTGCATTTGGCTTCTTGTAGCAAATTAAAATAAAAGCCAAAGCATTGGAGTAAAGTTGTCTCTCAGAGATCAAAGGCAATTTGTGGCACTGTTCTGAACCTTTGTTTCTCAACCTGCCATAGTTATAATTCCAGAAAACCTGAACATTGTCAGACTTTACACAGTTGACAGTTGTAATGAGAGAGATAAAGGATCAGCTGCTGCTCCGTCTATTACCATTTGTCTTCCTTTTAAAAAGACATTTCCTGTGAGAACCAAAGCACCTGTCGCACATCAGGGATACTTCAAACAGTGAAACTCAATTGTTGGTCAGGCCTCGGGACACAGGAGAGAGAGAAAGAGAGAGAGGCTGGCTACACGTGCAGCGTCACACTGACAGGCACACACACAACCTGTTAAAGCACTTGAGTCCTCAGTGCAACAACAAATTACATAAGATATGCACAACAAGAGAACATTTACATGACAAATTGTTGTATTATGTGCTCACGTACTGCTACAATATGAAGAGACGAACACATGCGCAGTTCTTGACATCAGCTTGAAGGGCTTCGATTGTTCAGCAATAAAATATGCTTGGTGAGTAGAACACAGATATATACTTGTTTTCAAATGTATTTCTTATAAAATAATTGGCAGGCCTTTTATTCAACTTAGCAGATGCATGTACTTCAGACGAGCACCAAATTTTTCCCAGTTGAGGATCGGCTGCCAACGTCTCTTAAATCAGTCTTTATTACCTGTAAAAAACTGTAAAATAAAACGGTACCATTCAGTGAGCAGGGAAACAATTTGTTGTACATGTTTTGTTTTGATTAGCAAGTGTGTATTATATGTAGCCTATAGTTGATATATATTGTGTATATATACTCTATTATCACCATTTTACACAGGTGTTTCTCTTCATCAGCTGTGGTAAAAGAAAAGCGTGTTTATCTAATACGAGGTATCTTGAGAATATCAGGGAAGCAGGGAGGCAAAGTGGGGAAACCAAGAGGAAGGGACATTGGCTTCGAGCCAGTGTCTTCATCCAGCTGTTTTGTGTCTTTCTCTGTCTCTGTCTATGTTTCTCTGTCCGTCTGCGAGTCTGTCTCTCATTTATCCAGGTTCTCTCTCCATTTCTGCTCCTGGAATCTGACTTGAAGCGCAGTTCTTTTTTTTTATATCTCAAGGTCAAAAGCCAGAGGTAAGTTTCTGGAGACGCAGCGGTATCTCTGTCTAACAGCGATAACAGACTTCAACACATGTGACGCACATGCAGAGCACTGCGGCTTGTGGGTCTGTTGGATTTACTTGTGTTTTGGGGGGAAACTACACAGCAATCCATTGATCTCTTTTTCACATTGGCTGTATCAAAACAAGACTACACAAACGTACGATTTTGTGCCGCAGGCTACAAATAATTGGCTACTGCTTCAGAAGCTGAAAATTGAATCCTCTAGTCCAAAGACACCAACTCACAGGATATACGATTTCAATTAGTATCCCCATTGGAAGGAATTTGTCCTGGAACTATGGATAATTAAAACAGTTGGTCTTGGCTCCACCAATGAAAACTTTCCAAGAAACGTAGATGTCAAAGAATTGCGTCAAGAGGAGAAACGTATGCCAATGCAATTTAACTGAAAGTAAATATATACAGATTCAACATATCCCATCTACGCATCAGACAATTCCAACGACATGCACTTATGAATTTTCTGTCAGCATGCAGAATCAATGCTTTCCGTCCTCATTGATGTAACAAATCTCAAAGCCACGTTAACACTAATATGGCTCCTATTCCCATCCAAGACACCGAACCACAGTTCCAGGAACAACAGGCCTTCAGCTTGACACTGTTTCTCTCCGGTCTGAGGGGAATTTTGAAATCTGCTTTTCAGCTGAGATTTCACACGTCTTCATGCTACATGTGGTAAAACTTATGTCTCTTCTTGGCACAGTATTTGGCCCAGGGTCGTTTTCTATTTACCAGGGCAACCCTGACAAAAAGCAGAGACATGGCTACAGTGTAACCTCACCCCGCTGTCTACTGTCTTACAGTAAGTCGAACAATGATTCATCACAATATAAAGTCTGAATCCTTGCGGTTTGTGTCAAAGGAATCCAACACAAACAACATTTTAGTTGACGTTCAGTTCAGCATTTGGATAAAGGGTATGAGAATCAAGAAGAATCTGTCGGGTGGAACAATGCCGCTCATTGTAAATCAAGGAAAATCTTCTTTCTCTCTTTTTTTTTGTATGTGGGTTTTAGCTGTTTCCCAGAATAAATTAAAGCGTTTCTGGGCTTGTTCTTCAACAGGTGGGTTATAATGTATATCATACTTGCCCTATAAAAGCATAATAATTTACTCATTAAAAAGGATCTTTCCTCTCACATTGGAAATTAAATTAGCTTTAAGTTCTTGGGATGACACCACAAACTGAGAACTACTGTGCATGAATGAAACCAAATCCTGGTTCCCACTACATAACTTTAGCCTGATTACCAGTTGCCGATGAGTTTTGGAAGTCAACGACGAAAGCCCCAGATCCAAGCCAAATCAGCAACAACTACAGGCAATCAGTGCAAGACTTACTGAAGGTGGTGAAGGTATATGTAGTAGTGAGGTGCCCCCTTATTTTTGAATATTGTTAGTTGTGTAGTATGATCTATGATTGTGAGGTAAACTGCAAATGCCTGTGCCAGAAGCTTGATTCCAGAGTTCAACAAATGTATTTCTACTGCAATTACTTTCATGCTTCAATTCTGCTTTCACTGCTTTGAATGAACCTCACACAATCTGACCTTGAGTCATTGAAACCCCAGCAGAATGCGAGGCATCAGGTTCCTTTGGTACTGAAGGGAAGCCGCAGTAGTGAAAGGCCTTCTCCCCATCTGTCTCCCTTCCTAACCGGGCCCATCCCCAGTCAACCCACCCTCTCCTTGCACTGGACCAGCAGATGTGGGAGGCCAGTCATCCAGGCCATGAAGGCAGGGTGAACACAATGAATAACATTTTTTCCAGACCCTGTTTTTTTATGACCTTGACATTCAACAATCTTCTCATGACAAGTGGTTAATCTTTTGGCATGGCTGTGGTCAAAAACTCCCCCATTCCTGGTGAGAACTTAAGATCACCCAGTGGAACAGTGAGCGGAGGAGGACCAGAGGCAAGAATGCCTGTATGGACACAAAGAGAGAGAGAGAGATGAAGACAGAGGAATGGAGAGGAAAATAATCAGTGATGTCAAGGGATGGGGAGAGGTAACAAGCAATGGAGGGTGGGGCAGAGATGGGCAATGAGAAGTTTTGGGTATTTGATAAATTAGGGAGTGTGTGGTGGGAAGAAGCAGAGCGAGGAAGGGCAAGGTTACAGGGGGTCAGAAATGTAGAGAAAGAAAAAAAAGGAAATGGAAGGAGGGAGGAATGAAAGGATTGTGATGAGTGAGGGAGAGAAGGAGTTTTTCCTCCCTGGAAATAATATTCATTGATGTTTGCTGAAGCAGAAAGAAAATTAACTTGTCTAAGAAATGTTGCAGCTCATGTTGCTGATTTGTCTCTCCAGTCATGCTCATTACATTCCATGTGCAGCGTTTGGCTACTATACATCAGCATGTACTGTATGTGATAGGTAGTATGATATCATGTTTCTGATAAAGATCATAACTAAAATGAATTTGGCTAATTCGGCTCGTCAATCTGTTATCTCCGTGCTTTGAATGCAGCTTGAGCCGTCTGTCAAATTGAGCATATTGACTGCGTGTTATTGTAACCAGGAAGTCTGCATTTAGAGGCGTAAACTGACAAATGAGCCCTCTCAGTCAATCAAATTTTCCATTACATCCTACTTTTGCTGCCCTTTCTGTCTGATGCCATGAGCATGGGTGTGGGCCAATACACGTGAACTAAGTATATGTCCCGTCAGGCATTTATGTATTTAGGCTATTGTATGCTGTCATTGCTCCCACTTGGATTCTGTAATTAAGTGCATGACACACTATACATAAAAATATTCCATTCGTCAGGCATGTAAACGAGAATAAGCTCATTTTCTGAAGGGACAGTATTAGGTTGATAGAGTACAGAGAAAGGGCTCATAATTGCAAGGTCGCGCTGAGCTATGCCTTTCACTTTCAACTGGCATTTCCTGGATTTGATTTGATGAACGTAATTTAATTTTCTTTAGGACCCATGCTTTGGGGCAAAGGGTCAACCAACTCTAGTGTGGCACCATTGAAGCATGAAGGGATTAAATATCTCGCTGCAGGATACTGAGGCAAAACACATCAAGACCTCACTCGAACGATGAGGTCCTGCTGCCATGTGGCCTTTAAGGGACGTCATGTTAAACTCACAGCCTCATTATGGTAACCTTGAATCCTATAATTTAGCAGCATGGATGGGAAGTAGATCCTAACTGAACAATCTCAGTATTCGGTGGATAGCCATTAAATTTTCTGCAGACATTCATGGTTCCCAGGGGAGGAATCCTACCAAGATTCAGAAAGTATGGAAAAGCAATAAGTGATGGACAGAAACAACAAAAACCAGAAAACAAGAATTGTCCGCACACCAGTTGACACTCACACTGAGATTTCGGATGTAACTTTGTACAGTCATATTTCCCAGAGGATGAATCCTAATTACTAATTACTAATTACTTTTCACCTTTACTTTGCATTTAATTTTCAATGTCTAAGTCAGGGGTGCAAAACATGTTCTTTATGTTTCATTTTAATTGTTACATATTATTATACGTTTAATCAAAACATGATACATGAGTCTAACGATTGTGCTTTGAGGATTGATTTTTGTTCTCGTACAAATCAAACTTTTACTGTTACTGTAGACGGCATTGCCAGGACTGCACCGAATCCTCAGAGAGCTTAAAAAATGTTCATGCTGTCGTCACTTCCAGCATTTGTTTGATTACTGTCTCACCCTGCTCACTAAAGACTTGACCTGACCATTTTCTGTTCTGTGTGGTCTACACATCGTTCTGTCATCCCCCCCCCGCCCCTCTCTCTCTCTCTCTTTCTCTCTGCTTCTGTCTCCCTATCTCCCTCCCTTTCTCCCTTGAGCTGATATCAACCACCTGTCTGCGTGGGACCTCCCAGGCCCATCCTCTGTCTGTTAGCAGCATGCCATGTCCAGTGCGTGAGTGGCGCTATGGTGAAAGAGATAAAGTGACTGCTTTCCACACGGCCGTCATTTGTGTATGTGACCTGCAGCGAGGGGTTTAGATAAACTAGTATTTACTGTGGCTCTTGATACCAGCAGAGAAAAATGACTTCCTAGTGTTTACCTCCCGAAAACTCTTTTTGACACAAACCTGTCTGACTAAAACAACTATAGCAGTAGAAGCTAGTGGAACGAAATGCGCAAGATTCCCAAAATAAGAAAGTAAAATGTTTTATCATGTTGTTGGATGTCGGAATAGGCAAGTAAAAAAAAAAAAAAAGATAAAGATTGTAAAGTTCCACTTAATGAATGAATGGGACATACAGTAATCTAACATATGCATACCAGGTTTTCCCTCATTTTGTACTTAATAACCAATTTAACCCGTCATGACAAACCATTGAAGTATTTGCTTTCATATGATTCGTCGACACCGGACACTGCTATAACTGTCACTTTCTGGCACCAGTTTGACCCCGCCCACAAAACTTGTCATCACTGTTTACAAACATAACAAAAAATTGGCTGATGAATTTCTGCTCCTTGTGTTGGACAGTAGTCTGCTAAGACCAGTAAGCGGGTTGTCCTAATAATGTGTATTCCCAAATCAGTATAATCCCAATAAGTGCATAATAAGTGGTTTCACTATCCTTGGGGCGAAGGTGTGTGTGTGTGTTTGATGCGTATCCAACACAAACACACATGTGTATCGACAAGTACACACATGCATGTTGCTCATAGACACTCGCTCAAATTCCTCCAGTGCTGGAGTGGTTTATGTTTCTATTTATTCTGTCTATTTTGAGGGAATGTGATTCATAGAAAATTAGTAGATTATTACTAACTTTTTATCTTTTAGGTATTAGCTTAAATTTCAATATTTGAATAGATCAGATATTCTTCTTCTGTTGTTGGCAACAAGTGAGAGCTTTGTGTCCGGGCAAGCCTTACTGTATAGGCAACCTAATCAGGATAAAGGAGAAGGAAAGCAAGAGCGAAACAGTGTCATCACACAGTCCAAATGTGCACACACACACAAACACACACACATACAAATGAAAGGGGAATGAAAAGGGGTTGGGTTGCGGTGAAACAATTGTAAAACACCAGACGTGCACTAAGTCAACAGATTAAGACCACAACAGTGTTATTCTAGCAGCCCTGGTATTTTGGTGATTTATTAGCTACTGTATGTTTGTACTGCGTGCACATGCATGAGAGGAAAGCCAGCAATAGCTGAAAGTCATAGAGGCATCTAATGTGGAATGAGCGGACATGTCTGCACATTAAGTTGTCATTTTTTGAAGTGTTATGCAGCGCACACTTGCGTTTGTGCAGACACAGTAACAGAAAGACACGCAGACAGGCAAACACAACCCCCTGATGGAACACCTGTCGAAATCAGATCTGCAACTGTCAAACACACAAAGACTGACTTGCATTAACAGCCATGGATTCGGTTTTCAATGTGTGGAAAAGTCCAAACACAGGAGTGCATTACTCTTGATTCTGTACAGCATATATAGGAGCTGAGAAACAGGTCCATATGGGAGGAAGGTGCTGGGACATAAGAATCCTGTTCATGTCTGACAAATATTCAGTTAGAATCCAGAAAGTCACAAATGTCAAACAATGTTAGCCGAGATTTCTTTGGGATAAATTCTCTCCCAAACATCGTGAGAAGTTGTTTGTAAAGGTAACGTCAACAGGAATGACCCCCAGATCAGGATTTTACTCCTCAAATACAGACGTAACCCCCAACACAAACTCTGACCTTTTACCTCTCCCACTGAGTCCAGACAGAACATTTAATCTGGTTCACTTTATGCCAGATGTTCTTACCCCATTCTGTGCTTTGACCTGTGCCAGACTGCAGCTCCAGCAACCCAGAATATAACCAAAGCAGGGTCTGCGTTTACATTTTTGCCCATGAATTATTATATCCTCATATTTCCTCGAGACTGGAGATATACTTGCTGACAAGCGACTACACCGTGAACGTAATGGTTCACATACTGGCACTCCAGGACATAGAGGATACCTCTAGAGTGCAGACCAGAGTGCTCAGACCGTTTAGATCTACTGGATTTGCATGATGTAAACAATAAACATGGCAACAGTGGAGGAGGTTTGTTAATTCTGAGATCACAAGGTGACAGCTACTGTAGGAAATGGAGCACATGATGACCATGGTATGTTTATTAGTTCTTTGTGAAAACGTCTGTCATTGTTGCCACTGCTGTTGTTGCCTACTTTGTCATATATTGCCCTTGCACTATACTGATCATGTGCATATTGCATCTTGCAGACACAGTGTTAATTTCTGACGATGTGCACAACCAATGCAACAAAAGCATTCACTCCAAAAGAATGCAGGATAAGGGAGGCTGCCACATGCACACATCTCTACCCGAAGAAACTTTGTTCCAGATGTTAAAACTTTATCTACTTCTCTCAGAAACACATGGGGATGTTATTTTTGCTCTATCATATGTTAATCATCATATGCCTTTTTAGTTCAATTTTATGGAATCTAAGTTTCAGAAACACATGCACTGAAAGAGAACAACAAAATAAAGATTAGTATTCGAGTTTTGTCCTCCTAAACATGTTAATTTTCACGCAGCTTTTCACACTATTTTATATTCTTGAGGGACAAAGACACAAATGACACAATATACAAATAACCTTCTCACTGGACTGGTTCTTCAAGTCAAGTATGTTCTCAACAGCAAGTCATTTTTCTTGGACCAGGGATTAAAAACAAATGAGATATTGTTTTGGTATCTACTGTCTACATAACAGTGTCACTACTGTTGCTAATGTCAGGACATCAAGAAGAGACAAGGCAAAGAGGAGTCACTCATCTCATTGTCAAAGGGAAAATCTAGAAAAGCAGTTTAAAGGAAGTAACAGGTATGTTGGCATAGTATATCCTTCACTAATGGAGCAAAAACCACCATGTCTGGCTGGCAGATTGAGACAGTTCATTGTTTGGCCTCAGGCTTTTGTGGTTCAATAAGAAATCTTGTATCTTGAACAGATCAGTCAGCATCATTCTGCATGAGGAAACCCTTGTCATTCTAAAATGATGCTCAGCATATGTTAGGATGCAAAGAAAGGACCAGTGCTTTACCCGGTATTAATGGTTACACAATAACTGGAATGGGAACTGATGGTCAAAACAATATAGCTTTTAAAAAGTAGACTTTTACATTTTAAACAATCCTGAATGAATGTGAGTCCTCCTCCCTTATTTTCCTTCATAGATAGACTGCTTGAGTATGGGTACCCGTCAGGTCAAGTTTGGACAGAATTTGGGGTTTGGGTCAGGTTCAATCACGTTGGCCGTGTCTTCGAGGAAAACATTGGGCTGAAGTCAGGTTTGAACACAAAAAAGCACAATGTCTCTTGAGTTTGGCTTAGGTTGCAGCCTGATAGATACAAATCTCAAACATGGATTATCAATAGCAAACCTGGTAAAAACAAGATTTATCATATAAGGACAGATCACAACATAAGACATAAGACAACACTGTCAGGGTTAGGCTAGAACCATTATTTCTGTAGAAAAGCTTTTATTGTAATATATTATAGGCTTCATTTTATTTTTCAATCCTAGTACGACTTTAAGAACCCCTGTCTCCTTGGAATGACTTAACAATAAATACATTTTAAAGTAAATGATATGATTTTTTGGGTGTGACAGTGGTAATATCCATAGTTGGTGATTCAGCTGTTAATAAAAAGAAAACTTAACGGCTCTTAACATGATCCAGCAAAGGATTAAACTGTTACCACAAGATATTTGGGAAAGCTGTTTAGTCGTATATGGACATAGGAGACAGGGTTGCTTTGTGCTTTGCTTTGCTTTAGTGTAGTTGGTATTAGGCCCTCGGGTTAAAGAGCCACAGTCAAATTGTCAGTCCAGGTGTGCTGTGGCGGCCTGTCCCTGCCCAGGTGTCCTATACAACCCTTTGCAGTCTAGACAGGTCATATCATTCCATCCTTTATTCTTTTGAGGGGTGGAACTTCTTCCTGTCATAATCTGAATGAGTACATTTTCACAAATATTCATTCCTATTGAGATGGCGGCATTATGTCAAGTCCTCACACAAGGGAGCAGCGAACAAAATGGCAGTTGAATCTAGAATAGATCTTAAATCCGACATATGAGTCTAATGTGTTGATTAATAAGCTGCTTTTGAACAAGCACAACTTCAGTTTATTACATGTTTGCAACTATATGGCAAATACAACTTACAACGCTTGGGTAGGATTATAGTTATTGATTAATAAATGCACCTTTTCACCTATGTAAATGCATAAGTGCACTCTTGAGACATAATGCTAAGATAACAAAGATCCAGGTAGGAAACAAATCTATCAACCACTTTCTAGTTAACTATCAAGCATCCAGCCAGGATGTTTGGTTTAATAATAATGATATTATAGCGATAAAACTTATGACGCGTCTCTATAAACAGATTCTATCTGGCTTTATAAAGAAGTTGAGTATTTCCTGTCAAACCTCAATAAAGGACATCATAACGATTAAATTGAGTATCCACTTTAATTTAAGCCAGTACTAAAAGGTTGTCTTGACCCTATGGTACTTTTAGTTTCTATGTTACTTCTGGGAAATACACATATATGGTCCAAAACAAGCTCAGGTTTTCCTTAATGTGGTCAAAAACTAAGTTTTACAAGCTGATGTGTTCGACCTTTAAACTGCAAATGATAGTTACACATAAATTGGAAAACAAGGTAAAAATATGAATTCCATATTTTTGTAAAAATGATTACAAAAGACCTAGTTTGATGATGTGGATGGAAAAAATAGCCAATTGGCTAATGGACTGAGTGGCTAGCAGTGTGTTTTTTACTATGTCACATTGCCCTGGAAGTCATAGCAGAGACGGTCAAACCAAGGGTAAAGAGGACATGACGCTAACCTTAACGCTAATGTTTTCTTTATCTGACATTCAGTTATTATAATGTTTGGTACATAGTAATTACTCTAGACTGTATCTATTTATTTCCCTTATTGTAAAATGTTATATCTCCCTTCTCTTTCCTTTTCTCTCTCTCTCTCTCACACACACACACACACACACACAAATACACTGGTGCTAACATAGGGAAAGCTGTAATTCAGCTTCAAAGGGAAACCTGAGAGGGTCATGAATAATCACAGACATCTTTGTCTGCAAGAGAAAACAGCACTGTCCATCTGCCCTCTACACACATACACACTGTAGTTCATATGACAGGCTGTTTTTAGCAATGCCAGTGCACAGGTTATGAGTGTGACCATTTCAACTTTAAACCCCCAACAAAAACAAAATATCACTAATTTCTTCATTTGAAAAAACATGTAGAAATAAATTGATTATATATAAAATTGGACAAAACAACCCCTTTAGTGTAGAGTTTTCTTGACATATGAGGTAATTTCACAATGGAGCTGAGATGCATCATGATTAGACAGATAAATGTTAGCAGTGGTAGTTGCTTAAAAACAAGCATACTGCAAAGTATCTACATCAAAAACATCATATTAATAAAATGTTTAAAGCTGACTATTTGTCTTTCACTGATTTCATTAAAACCAACTGATAGAAGAGTCTAACTTTTTATGTTAACAGGACAGCTGCCATCCAATGCAGCTGATATATATACAACGCAACAAAATGTATTTATCAGTTTAACTCAAACCTGCTAAACAGTATTGCAAGACTGCTGCAGCTCCTTGTGTTCACTTCCTCTGCGGACCAAAGGGAAGTGATGAAAATGCAGTCAGCTCCCCTCCGGCACACACTGGCAACAAAATTGATGCTCGTAAACAATTTTCAAAAAAATATTTTTGCACAGGCCAGAACACCTATCTCTGGAGAGAGCTTTGCTCAGCTGGCCTACACTCAGAGTTTAGATAAGGTTTCTTATTCAACACAGATGTGCATGCAAGCAGCAAAAGAAGCTGTAGAAGCTGATGATGCACAGATAAGGAACTTTATAAACCCAAACTCAACAATGCCCACATTCTTTTCTTTTATACATCTGCTGCAGATTTAGATGAGACCACAGCTACGACCAGTTTTATGAAATAAGTGCACACACACAGGACACTGTTGAAGCCTTCAGTGTGTGATGTTTGTCTGTGAGCGTAAATGTTCGTCCATGGTGACATTCCTCCCCTGTCAAAGCCTGAAAGGAATTCCCTGGTAGGAGTGGCAGGCATGAGGTCTGTGTTTAGCACACGCTTGTATACACGTAAACTCACAGACAGATATACATTTCAGAATATAAAAAATTATAAGCTGTACAGCCGTACAAGCTCTAGACCCCACCCAGACATCAGGATAACCTCAGCAACATACCTCATTGGAGCTCATCAGAATCTACAAGTCCTTTGAGGGTTGTGTAACATGATCGGAGAGAAAGACAGATAGAAAAAGAGAGAGAGAGAGAGAGGGATAGAAAAAAAGGGGGAGAGAGTGAAAGAAGGTAACCTGATGACCCAGGAGCTTTCTGAACACTGAACTGGTTCCCATTGAAGTTGGGAGAACCCCCGCTATTTTTTCTTTCTGATCCTCACCTCTATTCTCTCTTGCTCTCTACACCCTGTCCTCTTCCATTCCCTCTCTCCATCTGCATGTACCTGAAAAAACCTGCTGTGTGTGACTGGAGACGTTGACAGGACAGAGTAACACAAACTCTACATTCACCACTCAACAAAACCTTTCGTGGTAACCTCCTGTCTGTTGTGGTCAGCTAGAATTTTCTCCCCCCCATTGGAGGACTGAAACTGAAGTGAAATTCAGAGGTTCCACTTTCATGCAATGACAGGTATGAAGAAAACTTTAGATTTCCTTTAAATGAACTCACCTTAACCACACACACTCCATACATTGATATCATTTTCTAATTAAGAGTTTTTTTTAGACTCACCAGCCTATTAAAGCTCCTTCTCTCCCCTCCCTACAGTGAGTGAAAACCTCCAGACAAACTCAGCTATATTCCACCTCAGCCAGGTTCGCAGACTTATCCCAATCTCCAAATCCCGCTCCTGCTTTTAAAGCTGTGAATCTGTGGTCTCGGGCCATCCACCTCTGTCTGTCTCCCTCCCACGCTCTTTGGGAAACGGATTGTTCTAAAACTTTAGTAAGAGGAGTTCCAAAGCTGCTCCCTCCCTCCTATATATGGCACACGTCAGGTCCTAGTGCCGACCCCTTCCACGTGCTTCCATTTACAAAGAGAAGCACAGTTGGAGATAATTTACACCTAGCTGCTGTTATTCATTCTCTCCTTCCATTCACCTTTTCATTCATGGTCGACAATGGCCCACTGGAAAACCACTGGAAAAGAAAGAAGAAAAAAAAGAAGTATTTTCATGACATATCCGTAAGTACAGTGAAAGCTTACTGAGTCATTGTTCCGCTCCTGAGTCACTGCTAGGTTGGTGAACATACTCTTGGATGTGGATGCAGTAGTGCAACGTGTCTCAGTCATGTGTGTGGTCGAACCGCCGCCGTCCTTGGCATACAGAACGGTTGTGTGGGGGGGCCCTAGCCCTAACTAAGCAACTCGTGCAAGGAGTGCAGTGCCGTTTCCAATAAGATGATAAGATGATATTGTGTAGATGCACATTCGTTTGCAGTTCCAACATCGAGGAAATGTTGACACTCCAGCAAGATTCATGGATTTAAACATAATAGAAGTTTGATGGTCTGTTGCAACCAGGAATCCATTCCTGTGACTCGTCAATGATAAATGAAGATAAAAAATGGAGCAACAAGAAGCAGCTATGATATACCCTCACCCCGGAAGCGATCAACCGCACCCTGCTTTCAGGGCCTCCAGGCTCCAATGTCACAACAGTACCTTTCTGACATTTCTCTCCCTCTCTTGTTTGTGCATCTTCACTTTCCCATCTCTCCGTCTTGTCTTCTCACCCTCTCTCGGCTTCTATTCGTTTCTCCCTTTCATGGCTTCTCCCTGACCTGAGCCGTATAGTTGTCAGTGCCCCTGGCACTGAGCGGGACAGACACCCCACGCCTCTGCTCTGACAGACTGAGAGAGGAAAGAAAAAAGAGCAGAGGAAAATGAGAGAAAAGAGAGGATTGTGTGTCACTGTCATGGAATTCCTTCTCTTTTAGTTGAAGCGCATGATTCTGTTTGGATGTTAATGAGAAAACTTTATTGGGTGCAAATGGGGCATGGAAAGAATAACATAGGTGAAAATTTGAGAGGGGTCTCTCTTGTCTCAAGAATTTTGACCCCAACTAACGGGTTCAAACCCAACTGGGCATTTCCCTAAAGCTGGTGTGGTGCTTGTGTCACTGTCAAAACTGCCTTGGCCCTTGTTATCGAGATGGAGTTTGAAAGGGGAAACCCCAGACGGTGAACTTTGACTCTGCACCCCACGGGGTTGGTTAAGGGTGAGAAAGGCTGAGGAGGGGTGAGCACTCACTTTGGAGGGGGGGTTGAGAGTGCATTGATACCCTCATATTTAAGGCGTTTTGAAAATTTGGTAAATATGAAAAGAGGCTATTTGTGATTGCGACAGGGTTTTGGTGCAATGTGCTGTTAATCATTGTTACAGTGCACATGCGTGTGTCTCTGTGTGTTAAAATAACCGGGAAGAGCAACCAGCCATAATGTGTGGTCCTCAATTTACAGCTCTATAAATTCCAGTAAATGCCTGCAACATGAACTCTGACAGAGCATAATCATTGCAATGCATTCTGCATAATACAGAATCATTCTTATTATTTTCATGGTGCCAAACAGCATGTAAGTTAATTTCTTGAAGACATGTAGCCGCAGGGCACCAGTGCATGAAATCCACATCCAAATACCCCTGCTGTTTTATTCTAGGTACTTAACATATTATCATGTTAATCCCTGCCATGCTCAATGTGTATCTCAATGACATCTGAGGGAAGCGGTTGGACAGGTTTCTCCCACAGGGACACACACAGGCCTGCCGGAACAGACACACTCTCAACTCGTGTTGAAGCACATGTCCCCATTCATCTCGATCATTCCAAGAATGATGTCATACTTCTGTGAACTTGAGTGTCATGTGCTTATTTTGATGCTCTGTTATCCAGGTGAGTCAAAGAAAACTTGGTCAGTTCAACATACTTCCCATTAAGAAAAAAAATCCTTGGTCTACACCTGACAAACAAACAAAACTCATTAAAAACATTCTCCATAACATTACTGTCAACACCACAAGTCACCATGACAGTTTGTAAACAAGTGTTAAATCAGGTTCTTTCTTGGCCCATGTTACATCCTACAAACCTACAAGTTCTGTGGAAATCCGTTCAGGAGTTTTTCTGTATTTCTGCAGAAAAACAAACCAACAGTGGTGAAAACACCAAATCATCAAAATACCATGATGTAGTTTTGTATTTTTACCTTCATA
This sequence comes from Paralichthys olivaceus, assembly GCF_024713975.1. NCBI lineage: Eukaryota > Metazoa > Chordata > Actinopteri > Pleuronectiformes > Paralichthyidae > Paralichthys > Paralichthys olivaceus. The sequence continues at coordinate 16,759,552 of NC_091098.1, read as the reverse complement.
TTAAAGGTCCAGTGTGTAAGATTTAGGTGAAAGGGATCTATTGGCAGAAATTTAATGTAGAATAATCCTCATGATGTTTTCACTAGTTGGTTTCATCTAAATTGTATGAATTGTAGTTTTCTTTACCCCAGAAAAGGCCCTTTATATTGAAATACTCTATATTTACATCAGGGGGACTCTATCTACGCAGGCCACCATGTTTTTTACATTAGTCCAGACTGGACAAACTAAACACCTTTTGAGTTTTTATGAGAATTTAAGGCTACCACAGTTTCCTTTTCATTTTTGGAAGGAGAGGGTGAGGTGAGGGGTGTTCAGCTGCGAAGTGCAATTCCAACACTAGATATCACAAAATTCTACACACTGTAACTTTAAAAGGTTTTGAGATGTCTTTCATTGCGAATTAAGGTTAGGGTAGTTGCCTCTGAAACTTTACATTTAAAAAAATGTGACAGCAATTAAGTAAAGTTGATGTTTTGGGGCAAAAACACACATTTTTGGATCACATCCATCCAGAACAGTCATCACGGAACCTTGCCCGACGGCTTTTAAATTTCTTTGAATATTCACTACTACCTCTTATGTAATGAGAATCATCACTTTCATTTCTTTGGTCTTTGAAATTACGAAATGATTTGAAGGCAAAAATATTATTTCCTTTCCAGCAATCTCATAGAGATTGATCAAGTGTCTTCTAAATTATTACAGAAATTACAGAAATCTTACCTGAGTCAACGTTCATCTACACATTATGAGTCTGATGTGACTTCGTATCCCTGCTTTTTTAACCTCAATGGACATTATGAGATCATGCATTAAGCCGTCTGTATTATGAGCCTTTTCTCTTGAGCAGTGTTCAAACTCTCCTCCGTAGCTGATGACACATCTCCTGTTTTACATTTCCCGTAGTATTCATTCACTCTTTCTTTTCCTAGTGAAACCTACGCCAAAAACATCAGTCATTGACTCAGGCGTTCTGGCTCAGTTATCTATGTCATGGGGATGATGGTTGAATGGCTGATTTCCCCTGCACCTGTTGTTGACTGTGTGTACCTATGCTTGTATGAATGTGTGTGTGTGTGTGTGTGTGTGATGTGACTGAATGGCTGTTCCCTCAGCACATTGTTGAATTGGAGAGCTCATCCTCCTACACTCTCATCATGGCCTCGTGTTGACGCATCCCAGAAGCCTCTTCACTCATTGACTCCTCTGTCCCCTTCCTCCCACGGCCGTGCGAGGCAGAATCCTACTATTGTCCCGCCAAGGACAGACAGTGGTGTACACATGCTAGCAAACAGACAGGCTCTCACACTCATGCACATCATGCACCATCGCAACATGTATGGGTTCAGAGCAACAGCAGGGCTTACCTGGATCTGTAGAAAAAACATACAGTGCAACATTTGCAGCATGATATGATCATGATGTTTTATTTCCCACAATTTGCTCTTAAACTATAATCTTCTCTCAGGGGAAACCGAGCACTTCATTAAACCCTAAAGTCACTGTGAGTGTGTGTGTGCACGCCTATGTCTGTTACCGTGGTTCTGTGTTGGATAAATAAGTGTATTAACCTTTCGCCTCTCTCACCATTGTTTCTGGGACATGCCCCACTGCTACTGAAACCCGTTCCCAGAGATTCAGGCAAGACGTTGAATCTGCGGACATCTTGTGTTAATTTCACATCTGGGTCTGAGCCAAAGTCGAGGGATAAGAGCCGGTCTTAACATCTTATGACTCTGTGTATCCAACTGCGGAGATGGACACTGATAAAGAGTGCTCTTCAATATTGTCATATGACTCAAACGGTCAATAACACACAAATCTTCTCATCTTTGAAGTTCTATCAAAGATTTGAAAAATGAGACTCTTGTAGTGTCTGAAATTAAATTCCGAGTCGTAATGTCAGCATTATCGTCATTCTGTGACGATAGTTTCATAGTTACCAATGTCCGAATAACGCAACTTCACAGCAAAGTTCTTGATTGGCCGGTTGTCTCTCACACACATGGGGCATTGTGTCCTGTAATGAAGCTGTGGCCTCAGGGTCTGTTGCTCCACAGCTCACAAGCCATAGACATGTAGGCTTAGACCTCAGCCCTGAAACACATTGCTGCAGTTTGAAATCTTTCTAATATGCGTAGTGTATATTTCCCATACATACAGCCGTATACAAACTATCTGAGACAGGCACCAATCATGGAAGGATGAAAAATAACAAAAAGTAAAAGAAAAATGTTGCTCCGGATGCATGGAGCTGCAAGAAAATATTGAAACCAGCTATGAACAGGAAATCCCTTGGCTTGCATCCTCACCCACATTTTGAAACGTATTTTGTGGTCAATTTTCCAGCAGAAGTCTCATGTTCGTGCCCAGGATGGTGCAAGAACGTTCAAAATTGCTTCTATTTTCAGACAAAATCCAATTTCCATGTGGTTTTCCCACTAACGTCTTTTTTACACAAATTCCATCGATGAGTCTCAAAAACCACAAACTTTCGCCTAAATGTGAAACTTCAGTGACTCACATCCTACCTCAGCACACGTCAGAACCCGTCATCTGATGTCTGCATATTCCGTGTGCAACGGCACTAATTATTTCCTTTGATCAAGGAATCTTTCCCATTCTCTTTCATTTCATTTCTGTGGTCATTAGCGGAGCATATTTTATGACTGAGCGAGTACAAGCAGGTACATGTCTCCTTGTGTTGTTGCCAGTAGACACTCAGTTTCATTCAAAATACAAACAGCATGTGACAACCACTGAAACCATTCTTAAAATGACACAGCGCAGACATTCTTTTTTCGTGCCAAAAAGTATTCCCTTGTATTTTTCCACACTGATCCAACTTACTGAAACGTCATAAGGGACTATGACTACTGCTGGGACTGTTGTATCATATGAATGGAAGTTTGAAAAGCAGATTCCTAGTCTCTCTTTCATGTTTTAGCCTTTGTCAGCTCATTGCTTTGGATTAATCTGCTTTTTTTTTTTTTTCATGTTCAGCTAATTACCAGGTTCAAAAAAGAGATAAAAACTTGTATAATAACACGAATAATTGATCTGCATGGAAATATATTAATATTTAGCAAAAATATTCTAATAGGCTAAAAAAAGCAAATAGGTATCAAATTAAATCTAGCACTAACAGCCACTAATAGCCATGAAAAAAACAAAACTGCTCTTCCTTCATGTCATCAAACCTTTCAAGTCTATCTATCTAAGCTTATCAACTAGCTAGCTGATTACAGCTGTTTACACATATTAGACTTTCTCTTTGTCAGTTTCTGTTGGCTGGTAAGTAAGGCAACACTAAATTGAAATGAGTGTGCATAGAGTTGGCAGGTTGGCATAGCCGAGAAATGAAATGTGTTGCAAACGTATAATAACGTGTTATTATATTGTCAACAGTATAATAACAATGTCAGTTTTTCAGTAATTATTAACAAAAGAACCACTGACAGCTTCATTTGAAACTTGGAATAATGTTTTAGGGTTAAGTTTTATCAAATAGTTCTGTGCCAACCTAATGCTGGCCACTTATTCAGAAGGTGAAAGGGTGTTGTCACCATTGTTCTATTATTATATGATATGTATATCTTTATATGATGCGGCCCCGCAGGAAGGTGAGCGATGTAGGTGAGTTGCAGAGCTTGAAGGATAGATGCAAGGGGGGCTGGGTGAGGAGGTAACAAGAGAGGAGCGAGGAGGGAGAGATGTGAGGGGTGAGTTTAAAGAGACACCTGGAGAGAGAAAGAAAGCTGCAGCTGGCTTGGCTTTATTCCTCAGAAACCTTGTGGAAGGTATTTAAAAGGGGTAAACCAGGTCAACATGACACTCACATTTTGAAACACAAAAGAATTCAAACACACACATTGACTGATCCAAACCTCACCTGCATGGTGAGATGTGTTTTCTGATGTAGGACTCAGCTAAATTCTGTTTTCCACCATGTTGACATTGTGCTTGTCTTCATAGACTGCCTTTGTCATATGGATCTACAGCATCTGACATGACAACCAGAGAGACTATTATGGCTGCAGTAATTGGTCATAATGATGGGATTATGATCCAACATGTCAAAGTTGTTGCCAAAGACGGGCCAACCCTACAGATCATGATCATCTACGAAACTATGTTTGTATTTCATGTTATATTACAACACTATGGAGATCGGATTGTTTTATCAGGTCTGACTAATGTGAATTTTTCCACAATTTTTTACAAAGTGAAAGTTTGTGTTCCAGCCCTGAGGGTGATTACTGTACATAACTGGAATGCATAGGAGAGAAAATAACAGTGGTATACTTGTTAGCGATCACTCTCTTGAGGAAAACTCCATTACCACCCCCACAAAGCTCCAGGCATGACCTCCCACACCTCCAACCAACAGTCAAAACACTCCCAGTCTGTGAAGACGTGATGAGACACACCCTCTACAATCTCACTGGAACCACATCCAACATGCTCCACCTTTCGAGGAGCACAACGTGTTTAGCAGCTCTCACCCATGTTTATAAACAATGCACTACCATAGAGTGGCACTCAGTAGAGTGGATACCATAACCAAGGCCTTAACATTCCCCTTCCATTCAATCAAGCCACACCAAATTGAACACACTCATAGATCCATGATTTCTTCACTGAGAAATCAATAAAAATGCAACGATGCAATGTTAAAGAAAGTGTCTGGCTCCGCCCCAGATCTGGATCTGCATCAAAATGTAATGGGTTCTTTTCTGGTCCATAACACATACATCCACCAGACAGGGGTACAAACATAGCCTACTTGGCAGAAATAAGCAGTTTCCTGTTTAAAATCTGATTGGTGGATACAGAATGTCCTGGAAGGACTTACCCTCTTCATCCAGCTAATATATAGGTTTCTAAAAAAGTGTATCATAACAATCTGGCTTAAAAGTAGATAAAAAGTCAATATATGACAACCTCTGGCACCATCTGGCACCATTGATTAACAACCAGATGCACTGTCACATGAATTAAAATGTCTCTAGGTTTGAACACTGTTGGAAACATCTAGGTTGTATGCATGTATGTAGCCTACACAAGTCAACAAAATATACAGTATAACACCGGCCATTTTTTTTCTTCTTTTCTTCTTTCTTTCTTCAGTATCCTTAGACAATAAGAGATCAGTGTCAGACTGCAAAGGGACATACCACCATAACACCCAGCATGCACTTCACCTGCTCTTTGTGGAGCCACCAAGGGACTGGAATGAATTGTGAGTAAAGACAAATAATTGGCATACACACCAGCACAGAGGGGACAAACACCGGATCTACTGTGCCCTGCAGGCTTGAATAAGTCTTTGAGACTACTTTTTATCATTTGTTTACAGCACTTGGTTCCCTGGAAAGGCCCTGGACATTGTGAATTAATGATATAAACAGTAGCTTCAGTAATATTAGGGATTCCTCCGAACTTCTTGGTTAGATGCACTCGTTTTAGAAACACTTAAGACAAATCTTGAATGTTTCCAAAACAAACAGGAGAATACATTTTGGGAACACAGCACAAGCCTTCTACTGAAATCATTAAAATGCAAATGTTGTCTTCCTCTATCATCCATCCTGTAGAAGTATGTGAGAATTAAGAATAACTGCCTTTTGTTGGTGTCATTTTCATGTTTGATAAATTGTCTGAATGGTTCAGATGTCCTGTCTACATCAGAATTACTCTGATGAGACTCAAACATCATGTTCATGATGTCCAATTCATGAGAACAAAACCACCTGTTGGTGACTGCGGCTGGCATCTTGTTAATCCAGTGATGTGACAAAGTGTATCAACTTTCTCTTTTCTACTGTCTCTCTCTGCTTGCCTCAATATTTCCTCCTCAGTATGAGTGATAAAATCCAAGTTACATGCAATCATTTTTCTTGTTTTCTACTTTGCAGCACTAGTACCTACTTAACAAACGAAGGAGTTGAATATACTGTAGAGGAATTGTGCAATTATTTACTATTGTATCACTAGAACTGTCCTGCACTTTTAAATCAGCAAAATATATTTTTTTCAATTCTATGAGGCAGCTAAATGCTTAAACTCCAAATGCTAAAGGCTGGAGATAAAGACTGTGTCTAATAGAAGAAGGCTAAATAGTGCTGCACTTAAGTCAATGCAGCACCAGGAAGGATTTACAGAACACATTGGAATTTAACACTATATGAAATTTGTTGGATGTAGGTTCCATTATGATACATTAGCTATGGTGAGCACATGCCAGGTCTCTGCTAGAGGATTTTATGAAATGGGTGAAATTGTTGACATGGGCTGAAACTAATGAGTCACTGGAGGTAAGTAAAAATGCATACAACAATTACAGCTCCAATTGCATGAATTGGGAAATGAGAGCCAATTTAACATAAGTTGAAAGTGTGTAGGATTTATCTGGCCGACTGTGTAAAACCCCTGGTATGGTCCTTTAAGCTACTCAGTTCCTCTGTGTGTGGCGGCGTGCAGTCGATATCTGACGGACAGCAGGGCTGGTACCGGCATAGAGGGCTTAGTTACAGCCATAAACAAAAATCCAGAACACAGGACACATCTGGTGCCACACAGTAGCCACTATCTGCTACTTCAGAACGGCATCTGGCAAAGCCATTACAGCTCCATAGTGAAAGATGGACAGAAAGAGAGGAGGCGAAAAGGGAGGAGAAAGAAGTAGGGAGTGAGAAAGCAATATGAAAGAAAAACCTGAGTGGCCTTTCAATAAAAGGACAAAGGAATTCACATAACATAAAATTGGAATGGAGGAAACGCAGAGTGTATTAGAAGGGAGTTTAGAATGGATGCCAAAGTTGGTCTGTCTGTCGCCGGCCCAGCACTTTGGCATGACTGCAAATATCTCAACAGCTATCAATTGTATTGCAATTACATTTTAGATTGTTTCCTTGAGGATGAAGCCTGATGACTTTGGTGATCCTTAAATGGTCTTACTTTACCCTCCATGGCTTAGATGTTTGTGGTGTTTAGTGATAGCCTTGTCTGTGCTGTGTTTAGTGCTGAGTAGCAGCAGTTAACATGCTAGCACGCTATGTGATGATAAACGTGGTAAAAATGTGCATTTAGCTCCAAGCACTGTTGTGCCTAATCCTCAAAGAGCTGCTGACGAAATACAATCTTTCCTTTCCGTTTTTTATTTCTTCCAGACATTACCTCAGTCATGATCCATTAGTTTGCCATGTACTTAGTCATATTTTGATTGGGTCTTTACAATATAAAATACATGACGTTTGGAAGTGCCGGAGCCACTCACCCATACTTTGATCCCATTTCTAAATCGATATTACCAGATGTTTGCAGCGTAATGCAACTCTTATCTGACCTGATTAACTTGATCATGATGCCTTGGGTAATAACATTGTGTCGAGGTGGTTCATTGCAGAATTCTGGGAATTCAGGAAAAAATGTGACAGAGCAACAACACTGCTCAGTAAATCAGGTCAAGGAAACTTATTTAAAGAAAAACAAAGGCAGAGGATAAAAACATTACCCACAATGACAATGTAAACATCCATCACAGTTTAAAGACTGACTTATGGTTCAGCTTTGACCTGACTTACTTGCTCAGAGGTACATGCACACACTTCTCCTATGTAACAAAAAACCTCAACAAACCAAACTCAAATGAAGAGGTTCAGATAATCTAGTGTTACCATTGTTATGGTTTCAAAATGTACAATTGTCTGACCATTCTGTTTTTTTGATCAGTCAGACTATTTTGTAATAGTGTCACTGCTTTCCCAGATCTCATCAGTTATTCTGTCGGTTAACTTGGTCAACAGAAATGTTGGCCTAAACTGTTAAAATAAGAGCCAAGCTGCAATAACTGGGGATCACGCTTTAAAAAGCCAGCTGTACTAAGGTGGGATGGAGCAATGGGATGTTTTCTGTTATAGCATAATTTCTTAATGCTAACCTTTGAATAATATGTTGAAACACGGTCCCTGGAGGCGCCATCCGCCTTTAAATCAAAAGTATTGTTCAAAGAGGTCTGAATTCTTAGTTTCTTACTTTTCCAAAAATCTCCGACCCTCTGGCCTTTAGATGGCTGGAGACCCTGTTTGCACACTCAGCCAAAAATACTTATGCAGCATCCAAAGCTACTCCTGCTGTCAGTTAGCTGGAGCCAAAATACAGGAAACTCGGTCTTTTGAGAGGAAATCAGTGTCTAATTGTCAACCGAGAGATCTCCTCAGACACATGAAGCCAAGTGATAACATAAAAAGGATTTTTTTTCTTTTTTCAGTCCTCTGAGAAAAAAATAATCTTTGAGTTTCATTGTACTTGGCACCTTATTTGACACGGGGATAGCTCTGGACAGATGTTCTCGTCAAACAAACATCTGTCTTGTTTTCTTCTGAGATATTTGACGTGCTTGTCTCATTGTGGGAGAGGCAGGGTCAAACACCCATGAGGTTTCTATATGCTGAAGACAGCGAAGGGCGAGGCGGCAGAAAAGCAATGATGAAACAAAGAATTAAAAAAGAATTGTGAAAGATGCGGGACGATGAGTGAATACCTGTCTGCAATTATCCTGGTTTTGGGGTTTTGGGATTGACCAATGTGAATATATCCTTGATAAAGTTGTCCTCTCTCTTAGGGTGAGTTGTGTCCCACTCAGTAGGTAAATACAGCAGTCTGCTTTGTGCTGCAGAAAATACAGATCATTTCACAAAATGTCTCCTACTTTGTGAAATCCCACATAGCAAGGAAACATCAGCAGAATGGAATAAAGCAGCTAATTGATCCTAAATGACTGGAAATCATGTGGAACCCTGGACTCCTCCTTTCTGCGGTTTCTATTTTAGGTATGAGTTCCCAAAATTACAGGAGCAGTTATATTTTCAGGAAATTCGCAAAGAAACAAAAAAAGAGTAAGTTTTCATTTCATTTAAGTGTGTGTGTGCATAAGTGTGTGTGTGTAAAACACAACTTGGGTGGTTAGAGCCTGGCAGACACATCCTGCCTCCGTGCCAGAACTTGTATAATCAACGCAGGTCACTTGAGTTAGATGGTTGCGCTCTAAGCCTCTTTAACTGGGAAAAGATGTCGCAGCTTCACATGTCTCCGTTCGGCACAGAGCTCCATCACTTCATCACTTCACCCAAAGATGGGAACTGTTTCCTAATCATTCTGTTATGAACCCCAAAGAGATTTCAATATCCTGTGTCCACATGATGAAGGTGGAGCTGCTTACTGTGTTACACTCAACGTTGCAGTATAAGCATTTCCAGCCTGTGTTTATGGCCAAGTTTAACTTTCACAGTAATTGCAGCTGTGTTTTTCCACTCACTCTTCTCCATAAAAAACAATCTTAATAGATGAAAACCAATTCCTCTACTCTATCCTCAATGATGTGAAGTATCACATTTGTTTTATCACATGAAACCTCTGGAGTTCATAGAAAGGGACTGGAAACATTTCAGAGATGGCTGCCCTTTCAAAGTGTATTCTGTGCAAAGGTTTGTGGTGCTGCAGATGGAAATCCTCTCTTCACGGAGGAGGCCACATGAACAACTGCACGCAGACACACATTTAAATGCACACACGTCACGTTTGGGGCACCCTGCGGTCTGCAGAGCTGAGTTTTCCTGGTGTTTAGTGTTGTCTAGTGGTGAGCGAGGGCCTCAGAGCCATAAAGATGTCTCTTCCACTCCACTCTTAAACCTCTGACTAACTCACTCTTAACCCAGTGGGACCACACAAGGCCGGGTCTTAATCACCCTGTGTCCAAACTGTGCCAAAACGTACTTCCTCTCACCAATCCTCCACGTGTGAAGTTGTTTCTTTTTCAATCTTAAAGCCAGGATTAGTAATCCTGGAAAGCTAGCAAGAGCAAACTACACACACACGACGGCAAACCAAATTTAATTATTTGTCACTTTTTTCTGACAAATGTATTCACTGATCGGGACATGAGGAGGATTTCAACAAATAACATAAAAAGTGTTTCAGCAATACATTTGACACCTTTAACAGCTTTCCCAACTTCTGTAAAATGTGATTAGAAACTAGGACCAAAATTGTAAGTAGTATTTTGTTATGCTTTGACATCAATCCTTAATTTTTTGGTTTATCTTGGTAGGAGTTGTGGCAATTCTTCAGATGACAGTAGACCAACTCAACTTTCCAGTCAGAATTCACCGAGCGTTTGAGTGTCATGTCTGTAGACAGCTCCAGTATGAGAATTTATTGTCATTCATGTAATTCCACAGCCAGACCTTTTCTGCCTGTGGACAATATGTTAAAGCTTCTCACAAACTTCCTGCACTTTCATCTCCACAATCTGAACAAGCACGCACGACTGAATTCTAGTAAAATGACATCACCATAAACCAAACCACATATAAGTCATTCCACTGTGTGCATGCATATAAGCGCATGTGTGCATCAAGTGTGTGAGTGTCTGTGTGAAAGGAAAGGGTGGAAATAGAAATTGCAATGATCAGTTATGATGGGTGACTCAAGTATATAAGTTTATATATATGACATTATCAACACCAGGAGCCTGGTGCACAATGGAGGCGTGGACAAACAAGAATTTTTTCTTGACCTACTCTATTAGATAAGTAGCCCCTTTCTTGTTTTGGCCTGTGATTTTATATTTCTGATTTTATACATCTGTAGGTCTACAAGGACAACTAATGTGAATATGAAAACATGTCTGACAAACTCATTCCACTTGAGGCATCATGTAGAATAGAATAAAACATGTTTAATGTTATTGTACAAAAGATAGCAGTACAACAGAATACATGTGCTACTCCTGAAAAACAGCATAAATGTATAAAAAATTAAATGTTGAAAGTTGAAAATCCGATAAATGACACAACCAATAAATGTAATGAAGCTAGCTGGAAAATATGGACAAAATTTCTGACCAGCATGCAATGTGGTAAGTCCAGCATAAGGTCAGCGCAGACACTATGATTTGTTGCATTGTGGGCAACATAGGCACCATGATTTGATTAGAAAGAAGAATTCGTTGAACAAACACTTTTATCCATAGATATGCATTCTGAGAGAGTCTGAGAGTTTAATAAGACTATAATGTTATATCTGTGCATGTATAATACCTCGATGGATGTTCACTTTTTAAAATCCTGAGCTCAGGTCACAGGCTCAGTTCTTCAGCCACACCCCGGACACTAGTTAATCACTGAATATTGCTCAAACACACTTGTGTTTGCCAGAACTGGGAGTCAAGTCCAGAATCTCCTGGAGGGATGAGATGAAATGAGTTGTCTGTGTGCTCCCAAGACATGGTCAAGATAAAAGATCAACTCTGTGATGTCCTTGGGTAAAATCTTGTTGCAGCCAATGTTGAGTGTAAATCGACTCATAAATCAGCACAAGGACAAGGGTCTATAAATAATTGCGTTTAAAATAAGCATGAAAATAGACAGTAAAAGCACAAGGAGAAGAAAAGTCCGTCAGTTTGGTCCAATTCACATGTGGGCCTCTGAATAAATGGGGATGAACAGTCTTTTACTGCTGAGTACGCTCGCCCTTATACAAATGTAAACATCTTAGCTTAATGAAAATCTAGGGGCCATATTTTAGGGAAGTCATTTAGTAGCCCCCCAAAGACAAAAAACCCCAATGAAGCTGAGTCCAAATCAACCTGACAAAACATTGTCTGAATGAAATATGTCCTGTTTGCATTTTGTCCTGCAACCGACTGATGATGTCATGTGTTCCTGCAGCCACGTGAAGGGTCTGTGGAGTGTCGGCCACATGTTGGAGGGTGGTCGGTGGGGGAGACAACTCATTTTACCGAGGACTATAAAAAAAACGTTTCTTTTCGCACTTTTTATTTCTTTGTTTGTTAAGATATGCTTATTGTAGCAACAGCCTCCCACTTGTCTGGTTGCCATTTGGTGAGGCTCTGTTTTACATCTTGACTGAAAAAGGAGCTGGAGGAGAAATGAAGAAATTAAAACACAAAGAGAGAGAGAGACAGACAGAGAGAGAGAGAGAGAGAGAGAGAGAGAGAGAGAGTGTGTGTGGTGACAGACAAAAGGAGACAAACACTTTAGGAAAGAATGAAATGGCACAGGGACAAAGCGACCATTAAAACCAGCTGACAGTTCCACTGATTCCACCACGTCAGAGATGGCCCAGAGTCTGCATCTGGCAGAGAGGAGCGTGGAAGTGCAGGATAAAACGCAGGGCCAACGACTTTCGGCTACTTCTGAAACTCTACCTAGTGCTGAGGGGAAGTGGCCAAACAAAAACAGATTGATGGGTCGACATTGTCAGGCTGTTTAAAAAGCACAGTTACAGTTAAGTATCTTCAGATACACACTCTCAGACAATCAGGGTCCACACTTCACAGCTAATCAGCATCGCTTCAGTATGGAGAGAGAGAGGAGAATGGTGAGTGGCAGGCGTTGTCAAAAATGAATAAACATACTCGGCTGTGTAGGAAACGGTACTCCACTGTCACGGTATCTTCTCACACAAAACAGTGTAAAGACAACACGTTAGTCCAGAATTCCCTTGTTTTCTTTGTATTTGTATTCTTTTATCTGACGATTGACAAGTTGTGGCTAAGGAGGGTGGATGAGCTGCAGCAATGGACCAGAGGGTGACAGGATATTGCTGGTGTAGTCTGGATTATCTTCATGGTTCCCATCTTTTGTTCCACTGCTTATGTGAGATTTAATTGGCTGACTCGCTCTTAAAAGTGTTGATTTGGGAAAAATGACTAGAACTAGAGCTCATACCTTCGCCAAGGCCCAAATTATACTCACAGTCATAGGTATCAGTCCTCTAAATATGCCTGATTCGTGATTTTATTCCCTGAGGACACAGTGAAAATTTCAAAAAACTTAAATCTTGACCCGTGATCAGGATCGGGACCAAAATTCAATGTTTCTGTCTGTTTGTGGACATCTGTGGATTTTAAGAGTAAATAAAAGACAGATTGGTGCACAGTTAACCTTTGCCTTCATCTCATAGAAAACAGTAATTCCCTTGAATTTTATGTGCCATCTATCATATTCTGTAACATACAATAATTCCCTGATCGCAGCGATTTTCTTTGTCGGAGCACAAGTGAAAGTGGGTCTGTGCCTTCAGTGTGAGGTTTTACGGTAGAAATTCTCTGTATTTAAGCCAGCATGACCCAGTAACAACATCCGTCATGGCAGACATGACGAGTCTCAGAGGTGGATTGGACAGACAGATGAATGCGTTTTAAAGGTGTTCAGTCTCGGTAAGTGTGGTTGCATCACACTTATTGTCAAGTCCAACACAATCGTCCTTCCTTCCGTGCCAGTCCCTCCATGAGCTTTTTCCACTACACTAAAGACACAATGATTTTAACCCCTGACCCTGACTGATTATGACCAGGTGGTCTCAATCGTCCGTCTGCAGCAGAGTCTGTGTGTGTGTGTGTGTGTGTGTGTGTGTGTGTGTGTGTGTTTGAGCATGCACACATATGGAGATGACTCATAAAGAATAATCCACAAAGAATAATCACACGAAAAAAACTTTCACAATTTAGAACCACTGACAGTCACAGATGTGACTTAGGCAGCTTGGAGGAGAATGCACGTGTGTGTTTGTGTGTGTGTGTGTGTGTGTGTGTGTGTGTGTGTGTGAGTGAGAAAGGCAGGGAGAGGCCCTACGGTGAAGTATTCGCAGGTGTCCGTGGCCATTACCATGTGTTTATAGCTCTGTCTCACACTCACAAAAGCCTACTCCTGATGTCAGTGGTCGGGTTGACAGCCATGGAAAATTACCACCACGTTGTTCTCAGAGCTGATCGATTAAACAAAGCCGAATAAACGCTGTCATACTTCTTGAGTAGGTTGCAATACTGTAATCAAGACTGTTAGCATATAATCAGACATTTGCGATTAATATGTCAATTCCTGCATAGATTTAGCAAAAATGTTCCCATGCTGACTTTACGTAAAGAGCCAGAGGTGTTTATCCATGCGCTGGAAGTAAACGAGAGAAAGAGACATACGTGCGTTTCCTTTCTTGTGATTTATAATTTGTCTACTTCAAAGATGAAACTGGAGCCTGGTTACGATATCGCTAAAGTAATGACTGTATCTGTGTCAGAATCCCGCGCATGCTTGAGTCTTGAAAACTAATTCACCATGTACAGTATTCACGACTCCAGTAAAAGCTCTCTGGCCTTATCGTAAATGAGGAATTTATCCTTTGACACACGATCTCTGGACAATTTAGACATGTGGCTATTTTTGATTATGAACCATCGTCACAAATCTTCCCAGTGTAAATTCCATCGTATTTCCCATTGAATCAAACACTTTTCGGTGGAAATAACCTTTTGAAAGTGTTTACATGTGAAAGGTAGGAGGAGCGTAAACAGAACTCTTAGAGCGCCATGCATTCAAGGCTTTCTTGCATCAATTGCATAATCTGGCTATAAAAACATTGAGTGTGCTGGAAGAGGGACGTTTAAAAGATAAAAGTTGGACTTAAGTGAACTGAAGTGAGGGGGGTTTTCTCGAAAAGCATGAGTGCATGGGTGAAAAGCAAAATGGTGACAGGAGAGTCCGAGCTGAAAATCACTGACACCTAGCACACCCACAGAGGTATATATCCAGAGACAAACATCCATCAGAGTCAGTTTTGAAGTGGACGGTGTAATAAACAGAGCTCTGAGCTAATGTAACCCAGAGATTCATTGCTGAGTAGCGTCTTGGCCAGGCAGTGTAGTTTTCAGACCAATTGACTTCCTCCCTCCTCTCAAGTCGGCTCACTGGAGGGCTCCTGCTCTGATTATGCTGGTCAACATGTTGGTGAAGAATGTGCTTGTAAAACACATTTATTGCTGGTTACATCTTGAATTGGTTTTGTTTATAATTTCACAAGAAGGGAGACATTTAAAAGCTTTCAGGTGAGCGGCAAAAAATCCATATTTTACTCAGTTGTCCTGACATATTCAGATCCTTAAGATTAACAATTGAATGGAGCTATGCCCATTCTAAACACGTCTGATTGGAAAGTGCTGTCTTCTTGGCCTGTGTTGATGCTCCGGAGCTACTCCAGGATTATTCCTTGTCCTCCTCAAACACTTGTGCAGAGTTTTTTATAAACCGCCTATGGTGCAAAGTTACATTCATCCTACCTGGTTTATCTGTAATGATTTAAGAAAAGATTTGATAGTCAATCTTTTTTATAAAATTAAACTGAATTTGCTTTATTACCGTTAACATGAGCTATTGACAGAATCTTCAGGCTTTATTTAACAACCTTTCAAAATAAAAGATCTGTAAATTCAGCTCAATACAATTACAGCAATTAAATGAACCAAACAGGAAGTGACTATGGGAATATGTTGCCATGATGGAGATCAGCACCCATTACATATCAGTCTGTTTGTGTCAGTCCAATATTGTGAGAGAAAAAAGACAAGAGGACATGTTCAACTCGGCCCATAGACAGACAGTGATCACACTCCCGCCCCCATGACTGCTGCAGAGTGCTGGTCACCTGTTTATTCAATTTTTATTGATGTTGAACGTATCATGTGTCCAAATGGAATGATTCGGGAGATATACGTTCCACATACAGACAGACAGAAAAAAAGACATTTGTGGAATTAAAAGGTAGATATTAAAATATATATATTTAAATATAATCAGTCCTTACAGAAGATGTTCTGAAGATCTGAATACTGGCTGAGCAGGACAAGACTCTAATAGGTGGTAATTGTCATGTCCCCCCTTTATATTTAATGATGTCAGGGTTATTACAAGAGAGTCATCCAAGCCAAGGGTTTTAGGTTGCATCCGTGTGTCTTCTTGCTCAGATGAGTGTGACCAGGCAGTGACATCTGCTGAATAAAATATCATCCACATATGAATAAACAGACAAGATACGCACACGCAAAAAGCAAATGTGGATGATGCGGGTTTGGGTGGCAGTAGTATACCAAAGTTCATCAATCACGTTGGTAGTAGACTGTTAATTAGTGTTCCCTCATGTCGCTTTAAACAGAGGATACATGCCCTCATGACAGACAAATGCAGACAACACTCAGACACACAGACATACACACACAGACACAGACACACACACACACACACACACACACACACACTTTGACACATGCTAAATAAAACATTGGACCCCAGTAAACCAATCCTGCCTACATACGCTGAGCACAGCATTGGCAGCACGCTGTATTGTACTGTTATATGACATTCTGTGCAGCTTAAGTTTCAATTTGGAAACCATAATACAGGTCACAGCGAAGAGGGTGGGGTGGTTGGCCAGTTTACCCAGCTAATCTAAATCACATGGCACTTTGTCATTGCTGATTTTTCTACCAGCGACACTGAGGGGCCCCCTTTTGACTCAACAGCATGATAACATGAGGGAAAGATCTTCTTCTGATATGAAGACCAGGTGATGATCTGAAGTTGCACAAAAACTTGGAGTGGAGGCTTAAACACACCCCGTCCCATCTGGAGGACTGAGATGAGGAGAGACGGTGAAGGCCCTCAAAGCTAAACTAAATATAAACATTGTCCAATATGACAAATTATGAAGTTATAGAGTTTCAGAAGAGAGACCCCCACCTTGTTTTTTGTTTAGCGTGGCTCATAAACTCCAATTTGATATATTAACTGTTTACAAGGTGAGATTATGGAGCACCATAAACCCCAAAGAGACGCAAATCTTTTTGTTCTTATAGCTGGTCGAACTTTTATTAACCCTCACCCGGGTCCAAATGGTTTTAAAACTGCTGTAAAGAACGTGCAGCCAGTCACGGAGCTTTCTGCTCTCTGCCCTCACTAGTGGTGATACAGTAAAGTACAACATTAATGACACGGGATCTCGTAAAAGCTATGTTAGGCTAGTAAGAATGAGAACCCTCATTTTGCCAAACAAGCAGAACTGCATAAAACCGCACTGCTTTGTGGGTATTACAGATGGAAATTCTGCAGCGTGGACCAACTGGAGCACCTGAGCATGATGTTAAAGAGTGTGATGTCATGTTGTCATTACTTGGATGCTTAGTGGGAAATCACGTTTGTGAATGTAACATTATATTTCCACTGTGTGGACATTCTCACTGCTTAATAACAGACAATTACTCTGCCTTTCAGGAAACTAGTTGCAAATCTGCATGTGTGTATGTTCAAATGTGATTATGAGCACATGCATCATACTGCACAAATGAAAAACCTAAACAGAAAAAGTCTCATATAATGAGCTGCTGTGTGTTTTATTAATTCACCTCATAAAGAGAAAGAAACAGACCTCTGTGGATCTCATGCTGAGAGTGTGCTGCTCGCTTAACCATAAAGTTGCTTTTTTAATCAAATGATTAGAACTGACTTCTGCACACTTAAATAATGAGGAAATTAAACTCTAGATGAAAGTACATATCTGTTTTGTTCTCTGTGTGTTCAAGTCCTCTTTACCAAGTAAAGCCCCTTTCTGATTTGATGGCTGTGTGCAGATTACAGGCACAGCTCCAGACACAGGTGCATATCTGGCGTCTCTGACACTGTGACATAGTGGTGCAACCTGCCCCTGACACTCCTCTGGGTCTGATCCTGCATGATTTACTGATTTACATTCTACACACACACACGCATACAAGCACACAGGACCTTGCATCAGAGGTTTCCACTTCATTGCCAGAACGTTTAAGGATGCATGGGTTATTTGATTTGCGTCCAGGCTTCTCCATTGCTTTATAATTTAGGGAACAGCAAGTTTAGCCTTACCCATGATTTGTGGGATGGGTGTAGATATTGATGAATGAAGATATTCTGAGATAAACAATTTGTGTTACCTTTTTAATAAGAGATAGACCATTTGGACATAGTTTTAATGTTGCCATTCTGTTTCACATGGGGGGCACAAATGAATGACATGTCCTTCCTCTGATTGGTGCAGCAAAAAATATGTATGAGCATGACTGCCCACCATTTGTGTTTATGTCTGTATGTAGCCAGCACTTAAGATTATGGCCTTGTGT
Source organism: Paralichthys olivaceus (assembly GCF_024713975.1). Lineage (NCBI taxonomy): Eukaryota > Metazoa > Chordata > Actinopteri > Pleuronectiformes > Paralichthyidae > Paralichthys > Paralichthys olivaceus. The sequence continues at coordinate 16,741,542 of NC_091098.1, read as the reverse complement.
CAACATCAGCCAAGGTAGTCCTTTTACATTCATAAAGCCACGAGTGCAAAACAGCCGCATCCGCTGGCGAGAATTCCTTCTGCTTGGAAGGCGAATGGGCCTGTGTTTAAACTGTAAAAATTCCTGCCATTGCTTCACAACACATTTGGCCCCAGGGGTCCACGTTCATAACACATTCGACTTGACCTCACTCTGACTCAAGAATTTCATCAAACACTTCACACACGCGACAAAGAGAGAGAATGTGATAATGATCGAAATAAGGGAAAAGCTAGAAAACAAATCATTTTTACCATGGAGGGAGAGGAGATCTTAGAATGAATGCCTGTCCACCTCATTTATCAAACTATGCTGAGAGCAATTTCAAAATCAATGCATAGGAGGCAGTTAGTGTGTAGCATGCAGCATTGATTACTCACACCTATGTTTTGTTTTCATCAAATAAGCCGTGTGCTCCTAAAATGACAGGGTCGAGAACATTCTAGTGAAAAGCTCTGAAGACACATTGTCTTCCCCATTGAGTTAATTTATTCATACATAAGTTTATCTCACATTTAAGTTACTAAAAATCAAAGACTGGCATTTAAATGCTTAATCTTAAAGTTCAGAAACAAAAAGAACATGCTTTGGTTTTAATAATTAAAGGTGCTATATTCTTCTCGGATGTGGGTGGTGGTTGTGGTGGTTTAAGAGCATCAGCCACTGTTATTTTAACAAGACAAGATTTTATAATGCGCCATCGGAGCAGCGTATTCTCAAGGGCCGACATCTGGACTCACATTTAGAAAGTGATGGGACACATCTGCTAGGCCAGGGCTAGCTGATTAGCATGTGTAGTAGCAAAGTGGTAGAAATTGAAGCAAAACAAGAGTTAACGTCGCAACGTTGCTTGCAGCTCTCTGATGAACAAGCACCACATTCTGCATGAGTGGTAAGAAGCAGCTGCTAATACTAATGTTGGCTGTGCAGCGATAGCATCGGTCTATAGCCTGATGTGATTGACGGTCTTGGCTGTAAAAGGAAACAACCTCACAAGTGAAGTGAGATTAGGATTGACATTGCTTGAATTCTGATCGGTGCACAGACATGCATGAGAAGAGTCCAACAGAAAAGAGCTAAACAAAAAGAAAAACAGACAGAAATCTGCCATGTGTTTAAAACCACAACTGTTGAAAGTGTGTGTTTGTGCTTCACTCAAAAGTGTTTGTTTTCGGGGCTTTCAATGAGGTGGCAAATTGCAGTTCACTGGAGAGAACTGAAGACTTGTTTTCAAAACCATGTTTGAATAGAACTTGACACACGTTTGTGGATTTCTGTCAAGGAATTGGTAATCATGTATTACCTGTGTCGACCATAAAGTATTTGTTCGTACAAGGCAGTATTTACTCCTTGTCCAAATTCCTCTCTCTTAACCCTACCCCTTGATATAAAGTGCCCCTCGCTGGGTAGTGTCCCTCACCAAATGAAGCCACAAACATTGCTTGTTTGGACAGCGTTAAAAGCGGTTTTCCTGAAACTCTTGTCACAGTGATTCAATTACATTTTCATTTGCTGCTGGATTCAAATAGTCAGTTCGTAAAGCAATTGGGAATTTTTGTCTACCCCTTCATTTTTAGGGGGGGTCCTGAATACCCCTACATCACATAGAGAAATTGGAAAACACTACCCCCTACCCACACAAGAAATGTGGAGGTAGGGCCAAGTGGTAGGGTTAAGGGGTGAAAAGCGATCAATAAAGATTAAATTTTGAACTGGGTGTACAAAAAACTATGTACTGTATATGCTTGGTTGATGGATGAAGCCCCTAATGTTGAGGAATTCACACATGAGAGGATCACCAGCTTCACCCTATCCCACCTGCCTGCCTCTCCATCTTTACCTGTCTGCATGTGGAAACAGGATCCTTTGCAGAGAGAGAGAGAGAGAGAGTAAAAAACAGAGGGATCCTGCCTATTCCCATCTATTACAAACATCCCTACCCGCTGTCCTTCCCCTTGCCTGCCCCCTTGTACCTCACCCACCTCACCCAGGGCGGGGATCAGGTGTTCCTCTTTGAAATGTAGGATGGGATCAAACAGGACGCAGGCATTTGATAGGCCGGCCCCACTGCCATCAGGACCCTAAATGGAGGACTATTACGTCTGGGACATGGGCCAAACAGTGTTATGTGTGTGAAGAGAAGAATGAGGGGGAAAGATGGAATTTACAAGTGGGAGCTGTAGCGTGGGGCTGCTGTTTTGAACGTTGGACGTATATTTAAAGCTAATAGGCTGACAGGAAAGCTGCCACAGCTAACACTTTGGCAAAGCTCAACTTGCACACACATATCTGAAGCGTATTCAAAAGAATAATTCTAGGAATGCATACAAAATGACAATATGCAGACACAGGCAGTTCATCATAAATGAATTCACAAACCTGAAATGTTTTCGTCCAGCCAAATCAGTCCTGCTTTGCTTCAAGTTGTGTAAATGCAAGCCACCAGCAGAGTATGGGTGGTATGGACAGAGGCCAAAAAGCTTAATAACCATATTGAAATGCATGTTTTCTGTTCACGTCTCTGTTTTCCCAGTAATTGTTTTCAGACTGGTGTTTTGGGCCTTTTCAAATATTTCTGCTGAACTGATGCTTCTGCTTGTCTACATTGTAGTTTCGTAATAGTTCTGTGGTCAATCACAGTGGTGTGGCTGATTTGAAATTCTAGCTGTAGAAAGTTGAAGAGAAACACAACAATCATATTTTTTGTGTTTCATGTTGAGGGATATTGTTGTTTCATGAGAGTGTTTCTCAGTGGAAAATTAGTACGTCCCTGGACATTATTTTACCACACAAACAGACATATGTTTATTTTTATTCAATAATGAATGTTTCACCTTGTGGTAAATGATTTGGGATGAGAGGTAAGCCCTCACATGTTGACATGTGTTTATTGATTTGTTTGCATGTTGTCAGGGCCTTTTTTGACACATGCATTCTGGGACTATCCTTAATCATTACATGTTTAAATTTAATTTGAAACTACTTCTCACTCTAACCTGAAGACCAAGTCTAAACAACCAACCAAGTCAGAACTGGCCACAAAGGCCCCATACACACCTGGTATTGTGGTTTTTGTGATCTGATCTCAGTTGGACAGCTCTGTTTAGGTGTGAATGCACTCAGGTCAGATCACACCAGACCACATTTGGAGGTGGTCTGGGCCACGTGTCCACATTGTTCCACATCCTGGACCATATGAAGGAACTCCTACTGACGTCTTCTGGCCATCTACAGTTTCACTATAACCTGAACCTATTTTTACTCTTATCTGTGCCCAAGTGCTGATTTGTTTGTGGTCATCGTCAAAATTTCAACACCGACCACGACATCATGACTGATGCTTTTCTTGTGCTGGTGAAATCTTTCTTCGCTGCAGCTGCACAAGATTCATTTTGCGCCTCTTGACTCCTCTCTCACTCATTCCGACACAGACCTATCAAACACATCTGTAAACTCATCTTAACTAACATGAATGACGTGTTGACTTGCATGTAGAGCGGGGAAGTGAGATCCGATCACAAGTGGTCACAGGAGACACATTAAGGACGCAGTTTAATGCCAGGTGTGAGCACACTTAGCGCTGGCTTGTGATCGGATCTCACAGGACGGATGTTAATACCAGGTGTGTGCGAGGTCAAAGTCACGGAACAGGACAAAGTCCAAGATCTGTGAGGTGATACTCAATTAAGGCCAATGCCAGCATGTTAGTATGCTCAAAGTGACACTGTGAACATGTTGATACTGTTGAAACATAAGATTAGATTTCTTGTGAAACGTCTAAAACAATCAGGACAGACACAACAGCAGACAACTATTAGCTTGTTAGGTTATGATTTTACTATTGCCACAATGCCACGTGCCTTATGCCACAAGTTACTGTGCAATTTCTTATTGTTTGTTATTTATAATGACAAACATGTAATAATCCAAAAGTGGGCCACCGCAAAGTTTCAGTACCTTGGTCTAGAACTGGGCTAACTGGCCTCTCACAACCAAGACTACCCCCCCTCTCTCTCACACACACATGCAACCTCATACCATAATGGTGCTTTAGACTGCACACAGAGTGCGAGTCACAGACAAGTTCTCACATTTCCCAAATGCTTACATTCCACTTGTTAGCTTGTCCTGCCTCAGTCCAGAGTTTACACAGTCAGACCAAACCAAACCAGGGGCTGACAGGGTGACATCCAAGGCTTTACAGCTTTGATGGACACACACACACACACACACACACACACACGCACACACACACACACACACACACACACAGATGAATCAGGTGGTATTTCTGTCTCTGGACAAACACTTGTAAAGCTGGGATGGTAAAGCTTTCTAAGACACACCTTGAGGCAACAGAGAGGAGGAAGACTTTAAATTCATCAAAGAGTCACTACAGAACCCATGTGGTTTGACTGATTCCTCTAAAGGTCAGATTATCCTCTTGAAGTGAAGGGTTTAGTCGTGAATCTTTTATTATTTCCCAGCAAGCAGGGCTGACTGCCTACAGACTTGTTTCATAAAGATGACAGCTCTCTGACTGACTATGTATACAATGTGTATTATACAGTAAATCCCTCCTTACCTGGATATCAATGTCTTTTTTTTGCAACTGTGGCCTCGTCAGCTTTCAGATTAGGCAAAATATACTCTATTATGGGGGTTGTTTAGATAATAAAGTAGTCAGTTCATCCGTCAGAATTCTCATTTCTCTGATTTGACTTTTTGTGTTCCCTATATCGTCCTCAGCACAATTAGCATGATGGTGGCTCACTTATGAAATAAAGAACATAGCCTATCAGACAATTCTTAGTTATTCTTAGGATGAAATTTAGATTTAGGTACAAGAAATGACTGCACCTTCAGTCACTTGATACTTTGTAGATTACAGTTTTCACACACACAAAAAAAGATGAACCTGTAAAGAAAAAACCGAACATCTCAAACACCTAAAATATATAATACTATTATTCTCACACACCACTTAGAGTGAATTTAATTAATAATGATGTTATAAATACACATTCTTGATAAAAGTGATTAATCCACCATTGTTGTTGGCACTGGTTAGGGTTAGGCATGAAAGAGTTAGGGTGCTGGTAAAAAATAAATAAATATAAATATATATAAAAATATATATATATGCGTGTATGTCAGTAAGAGTCATTGCAAGTATACAAGTGCTCTCATGTATGTGTGTATTCTTATGTGTCTGGTGGCTCATCAATAGATAGTTCTGTGTTACAGTTACAGGTTGGGAGGAAACATCGGCTCATCAGTGTATTTTGCTGCCCTCAGGTGGTCAATAATAATCTTACAGTGGCAAATCAGATGTAAAAAAGACAATTTGCCCAAAATGTCAACATCCTTTACAGAAAATATTTATCCTCTGACTTCACATTGATGTAATGTACTTAACATGAAATACTCAACATATCAAACCATGAGCAATTATTATCTGAATATTATTGAAATCCACACGGTCACTTCTGCTCCCTGTGTGGCAGTTTGAGACTGACGGCTGTTAGCTGCTATCAAGATCAAGCTCCCCTATCTCCATTGATACCAAACTCCCCTCCTCCCCTCTCCCAGTCCCCTGGCTCTCCACAGCCTGGCCATGGTGCACGTTTAATGGGCAGCTCTGGAAACCCAAACCCTCATTACCTCCCTCATTACTCCTCGCTGTACAATGGGAACCTGTTTCTTGGATTTCACTCGTTCGCCAGAAAAAACACAAGCACTCACACACACACACACGCCTAAATGCACCTCATGCCCTCGTCCGTCTCTTTTTATTCCTGCGGGCTCTCCCTCTCTCCCTCTGGTCCAAGACCCTGGTGATCAGGTATCTGCAGTTCTTTTGTCTGTGCTTTTGTTCTGGAGGACAAAGACAGGCTGTCTCCCCCTGCATCTCTTTTCTTTCTTCCTCTTTTTAATCCACTCCCTTTTCTCACCATAATGCTCCTAACTATTTCTTCTCCCTCTATAGTGTGCAACACTTTTTTAACATGCTGATGCTGCTTTAGGTAAAGTCTACACTGTTCTGTTTCCTTTTCGTTCCACTGGAGAGCAGCAGTGGTCCCCATGTGGCTGGAACAACATTTGGGGAACAGTTCATGTGAGTTGCAGCCTGATCCCTTGTGGTTTATGAAGCCCCAGATCAACTTCTTTAACCACAAGCATCATAGTTTAGTTGCTGAGCCTGACAGTTTTAGTGCCATGCTGTATTTGGCCAACAGGTTCTGAACAATGTTAGTGTCACTTGCCTGTTGTAGCTGCTGTAGCTGAGCTGCTCAACGTGGGAAAAAACATCTCTCCGGAGTGTCTTTAAGATTATGGTACTTATCGTTCAGTGATGCGAGAGGGTTCCAGTTACATCTGTGCAGTAAATGAACACAGAGCCACATTCATGTGGTTTCTCAGGATGTGTGTAACTTTGTGCCTGAGTCTGTCTCTCTCCATGGGGGGGCGGGGGGGCACTCAGACACTCAATGTGAAACTGGAGCTTGTCCACATTAATGCATCAAGTCCTGCAGGCTCATCTACAGTATACGTTCAGCTGTTTTTACCATGTTGTCATAACACAGCTTTCACTAATGGAGCTGCATTTCATTTCACTGGTGCCAACATTATAACAGAACATGGCCAAGCCTGGAGAGTCTGTTAAAGGTGGAGGAACAACTGTGACCCTGAGATCAGTGTTGAGAAGAAACTTAACCAAAACGTGTTCTCTCTGTTATGTATATATTCTCATAAATAGATAAGACTGTGTTTTGGATCATGCACATGTGAGTGCTTGGTAAAGAAAAGAAAAGAACTTCCTTGAATTAAATCAATCATTACCTTAAATAAGATATGATAAAATATTTTTATTAAATTTGCTCAATTCACCTCAATCAAAGCTAATAAACTTAATTTAGCAAATGCAAGTACAGCCTTAATGATTAATGATTTCAATTTGGAAGCTGAACACGTGGTTAAGTTTGTAGTTTTTGTCATTTGTTTCTTCAAGCCTCAGATTTATTGATCTGTTCAGATCTGGTTCCTTGACTAACAGATCAATGACTAAAGGTGCATCATAACTCATGGTTCAGAAGATAGTGGGCCCTGCTTGTTTCAATATTACATCAAGGCAAAGTGCATTTTTATACGTATCAGATGTGCAAAGCAACATTTCTCTCTCAGACCCATCCAACGACCTATATACTGCCCTTGCACTTACTTAATGTGTGTGTGCTCTATAAGCTGTACAAGGTTTTTAAACATTTTAATTTCATCTTCCTGTGTCTAACATATGACAAGATAATAAGTGAACATGCTGATTGTTAAATGGGAAATGAGAATGACCTCTGAAAACAGAAAAAAAGCTGTTAGCTATTGGACATTGGCTTCATCAGTGTGTAAATGGATGTTTTATGCTTCATAACATCAGCACTATGCTGTCCAAATATTTTAATAACCCTTATTTTTACAAGTTTGACTTTGATTGTGTCACACAAAGACTCATCTGGTTGCCTGAGGTTTTATTCCACCATGAATAATCCTGAACAAAAACAAAGCTCAGCAACCCTCAGAATATCCATATGCAAACACACACACACACACACACACACACACACACACACACTATCCCACACAATCTAACTGTCACTGACAAAGGATGTTTCATCCATCAGAGCTCCCTCACGCAAAGCTGCCGTCAGTCCTGGAAAAACAGTAAACTGGGTCATGAAGGAAATATTGGTGAGTTGGTTTACAACTGCAGCACATGTGGGCTGGTGTTTTTTCACACACACACACACGCAGACACACACACAAACACTGAGTTAGATGTCCAGTACAGAGCTAACCAGACCAAACCAATTTTACAGTAAAAGTTAATGAACGTGGACAGAAATTACTGCTGTGCTACATTAATACATAACTTGCACAAATTTGGATTTATTGTAATCAAATAGATAATGCTACCAGCAAATCACATGGTGTCTGTAAATTCTATTTACAGACACCATGTGGAAATACAGTTGCAATTGTTGCCCCAAATCTTTTGTCTGTTACTTGTTTTGACTGTAAATCCATAACTTCTGACATTTTCTTTAATTTTATCATTAAAAATTAACCTTAATGAATTCCAATATATTCATTATAACAAGTAAATGTATTCATCTGCACAACTTGGTGAACTCTTACCTCAGCTCTGTCTGTCTATGGAAAAAAACATGTCTGTGTGTGTGTGTGAGTGTGTGTGTGTGTGCACCTGCACATCTGTCTTGTGTGCATACACATGTTAATGATTATGTGGCACATTTCCTTTCATGCCACAGGGTTCTAATTACCAGCTTCTTTCCATCCCTGCATTGCTTTTTGTTAGTATGAAGGAATCATATAAAGGCAACATTTATACATGAGCTCAATGTGTTTAAGGCTCTAATTACATGTGACTAGTGACTAAAGCTTTGCCAGGAAGTGATGTGTTTCAGGCTTTTTTAAACTGAGAGGGCAGGAACTGGGAACAAGGGAGACAGACAGAGGTGAAGAAAATCTCAATCTGTGAGCAAATCAATATCCAACAACATCTGGCTTTTCTCTCCAATGGGAATGGATACAGCCGGCATTCACTCCCAGGTCACTGACTCTGCAGCAGAGTTCTTATAAGCTCCATCTCCGCTCTGCAGTGATGGTTTGATTTTAGGTCATAGTACAAGATGGAGATTATCCCTGTATGTTTCAAGGTGTACCGCAGTAATGAAGATACCAACCACCAGCTGATGTTAGTGGATGTTAGCCTGTGGGGGCACTGGCCAGTACTTTGGCGCTTCCATTGCTGACAGCGAATATCCAAAACTTGTCTTCCAGCTGTACACTGTTTACTGTCTGAATAGTTTCACTCAAGTTGAATGTTTTTCTACACAAAATCCAAACAGTGATATTTTATGTAGGTGGTCCAGACGACATGTTGACTAATCTCTATCAACAGCTATGAATTATATGAATGCAGTAAAATCTAAAAGCAGCTAGACGATGTGTTCATTGTGTTGTTGATTGAAACTGAACCAGAAGGCTCCCAGCCCTAAAATCTTGTCCCCCGCCAACAGAGTCTATACATGTTCTCATGCAAACTCTGTCCAATGAGATTAATGTTGTAAAAGCGGTATATCACACACAAAGGCGACTGCCCCTTGCTTCTAAAACAAATAGCTATGTTATGTGTCACCGTCTTTTATTGTCTTAGCAGCTGTTCATCACAGATCTGCATTCCTCAGAATTTAGAGACTTGTGCTACCTTTGAACGTGTGACTGTGCATTTCCACCTCTGAATTACCAGCTGCTGCTTCACAGCTCTCAGAGCGTGCAGAGGGAAAGTTGAGAAGGAAAACTGTGGCGTGGAGGACAGAAAAAGGTCAAAGAGGCTGCCGGATTTAAATCTGCATTTTGGACCAGGGTGGCATGTAGCGCAAAACAACAGTTTGTTTATAGAGAGACATGAAAGGCCAGTGCACTCTGCAGCACCATTGGGTTTCCACCCTCTTTTCCAAAAACACAGTTATTTTGCTCTGTGCTGTTTGAAATGAACCACGACCCTCCGCTCTCCTCTTTCAACAGCAGAGTTACGTAACAAGCGAATACCTGTCTTTATTCCCCCTCTCTTTTTTTGTCCCTCTCTTCTCTGTTGCCCCTTCTAGTCACATCACTCTCCTTTGTCATGTTCTCCACACCTTTGTCAGCCTCTTTCTCTCACTCTCTCTGCCTGTTCTAATCAGTGCCTGTGGTAAATAATTCACTCAGTCCAGTGTGGACTGAAACTCTTTGATTGGCAGCTTTATTCTCTTGTCTCTTACATTATTAACGTACCTCTATCAGGCATTGTTGCTATGGTAAAGGCCATTACACACCAGAGAGGAGTCAGCTGTTTCATGCAATAATCACCAAAATACACGTCCTTAATCTGTTCCTACTTCCATCCCTGATTCCACACGTCTTTTCTCTTTGGTTTGGTTTGTCCTCTTGAATGTCACTGCTCGACAGAAGCACACAGAGCTGAACTAATGAGTGTCAGGTGGCCTTTCAATGTGGGCTTAGTTAGTCTGGAGGCTACGCTAATAGACATGGAAGTCAAGTGTATTTGTGGTGCCTTTGTTGGACCGTCAGCGCACACAATTTTACATAAAAACAAATGTGGAATTTTTCATATTTTATGCAGATATAAACAAAGAAGCCCGATAAGGTCCTGATAAGGATCTACAAGTTGTCAGACCCAAATTTATGTTATGAAAAGAAAGGATAATTCACTTGCTGGATTTATTTTTCTATTTTATTGATCATTTTCATTGATGTATATTATTTTATGAATTTAAATGAGGTCAAGCACAACTGCACAAGAAAACACAAGAACAGTCACGGCTCCTGATTGCTTTTTTTATTCCTTTTTTTATAATATTTTAAAATATTTCAGTCATGATATGCACTGATGCAAGCACAGGCACACCCATGACAAGCCTGGAATGGGAGGAGTGTGGAGAAGCGGTGAGCAAATTGAAAAATGAGACAAGGGGTGAGAAATGGGGGGAGCGTGGGGGGGGGGGACAGTAGAGGACAAAATGAATCCAGATCTTATAGAGATTGAGGGCACCACAGCTGCAATGTAATTGAGCTTTAACTGTGCCAATGTCATTTACTGTGTATGGGCTGTGTGGGTTTAGTGTGTGTTTTTGTGCGTCAGTGTGTGCGCATGTTTTCCTTTTCTTTTTTTCCTTTTTTTTGTGGAAATCAATTTACACTGTCTCACATCCCCTGGATGCCCGAGGATGTTATGTGTCAAAGTTGGAAGCTGGGGGAGGTCTTTAGTGGGTGGGTGCATCTCTGCAGCACGTCGATGTGTGTTGGTCTTTTGTGCGGCAGTTTTTATTTGTTCTGATTCCTCCAGTTGCTCAGGCCTTCCATGGTCTCAGTGCTATTAGCCTTTACCCTATTCTGAATGGAGAGACAGAACTTAACACCCAATGTACTTATACTATAACTTCAAACTGATAACAGCCGCTTCGCTCTTCTCTTCTCTTCCCTTCTCTTCTCTTCTCTTCTGAATAGAAATAGCACAGGGTCCCAGGACAGCAGCCCGGAGTCCAGCAGAGGTGAGTGAAGAGCACAGATGTACTGACTTTGTAATCTGTGAATGATGCTGCTCACTCAAATAGGATGCTGGACTCATTTGTTTTGTATAGACGTTTCTGAGCCGCTCAAAGAAACTGTCATTGGTGCAGCCTGTTTGGGTCCATCAGGTGCCACTGCCTCTGTGTGTGTGTGTGTGTGTGTGTGCGCTTGAGACAATCAAATCAGCAGCCTTTTATGGGAAGCTGTGAGAAATTGGGTTAGCTCTTTCAACACATTGTCCTCTCTCGCAAGAGGGAACAGAAAGCTTGTGCGTCTAATTAACAAGCACAGAATCACGGGCACACAATGTGCCAAATGACAATACGTTTTAGAAAAGAGCAGTCACAAGAGAATCACAAAATGTCTTTTTAATTTGTATTTTTTTAAAACCAGAAATCTGTAGCAGAACTAATGAAGCAGCGACAGCGAATGGTTTCTGCAGCCATCAGACTTCCAGGTGGTGAACACCAGTAAAAACAGATTAAAATGGATCTTATGAATTCGTTGGAGAGTTATCCACGGAACAAGTGATGAGTTTATCCTCCAGCAACACTCAAGTTGCATGACAACTGCGTGACGTGGAAATTAACAGACAAAATGTCCCCCTTTTAAAGAATGCAGTTGGAAATACAATTTCCTCCAATATTCCCCTTTTACTGTAATTAAAGCCAGGCCTTCCTCCCTCTTAATTTCCACTGTGGAATCACTTAAGAGCATGGCTCAGATTCGCCTGTCAGAACGAGAGCCTCTCTCCTTACTGTGTTGACTAGAAACCTTCTTTTTCTTCAGAGGAAAGACTCTCTGTTCCTTTCTGATACTATAATTTATGTAATTTTGGCAAGAAAACGTCAATGTTCAATGCCGTTCATTGATTTTTCCTGTTTCAGTGATGTCCATCATTGGGTTTTGTGCTATCATATTGTTTCCTGTGTGATTGACATCATAAAATCAATGCTTCTGGTTGCAATGACAATTATAAGAATCCATGATTATATAACTTTTTCACAATGATAATGTTTGTCACAGGTTGTTATGTTTGTCACAGCAGTAAATTAATCCGCTGTATGTTTTATGCTGATGTTGTCATTATCATTGGTCTGAATTAAACATTGACATCTTTCCTGTCTACAGCATGGTGTGATTTTAAATACAGTTTAGAAAACACACACACTTTGATGCCAGGATTAATATGACACACGTACATTTAAATTTGTGTTCTCTGATCACCAGGGCAGAGATTTCTAAATGCCAGAACTGAATAATTTATCAAGGCAACACCTTTCAGAGAGGTCAGTGATGGGGGTGAAGATGAGGAAGGATAGCAGATGAGTGTGATGAATGAATGGTTGGTGAACAAGAGGAGAAACAAAATGGTGGTGGAGAAAACGATAATGGACACACACACACGTACACACACACACGTACACACGTACACACACACACGTGCACACATCACAGTAACTAGACTTTTATTCATAAACTTGACAGAGTTGTAAATAATTTATATATAAGTGTAAAAGTACTCAAAATTATCAGTTAAATGAATATAAAAATCCCCCAAGTCATAACACAAAAAATTATATTCTTCAGTGAAAACGAAACCACACGATGATCAGCACAAATGTTGGAAGACGTGCAGATAAGTGATACCTGAAGTGAGTCAACACGATTTCTTCAATTAGCACAGAGAGTCTTTCGAGGCATAGGGCTGCTGTGTGCCTGTTATCACACCAACTTACAAATTATAGCAAATGTCTTAGTAAAATTTTTTATAGTATTATCACATTTAAATTGTTATCAAAATATGCAGAGCCAGATTAACAGATTGAGATTATTTTTACATCTCTTGAACCTCATCATCAATACACTGGGCCTGTTTAACTGTCTACATGAGCCAGAGAGCTACAAACAAGGTCTGCACACACTAAAAGTAGCAGAGTCAGCAGCCTTTTTTTTTTTTTGCAGCCCTGAAAAGACTCAAAATCTTTGTTGAGGTATAACAGATTATCACATGAAATCACTGTAAGTAATAACAACAATCTTTTAATTACCAATACCATTATCCCCTTCTCAGAGTAGGCAAAAGTGTATGCAAATGAACTGATGTAGTTTGCTTGCGTTGACACTTTCCTTATTGAAACCCTTGTCTTTCAAAATAACCTTGACTGTATCAATGGTTAAAGGAAATGAAGTCAAACGACATCCACCTTTTTAATTACACCCTCATTTGCATAAACAGTAATTACCGGGGTTTTTATAAAGAACTTTGTCAAGCTGTTTAGATGACAACAAGTTTCGGGTGACAAACTCTGCACGTGTGTTTTATTACGTTAAAGAAAGAAAAGAGTCATTAAAACAGGGCTGCTGAATCTGCACGATAGTCATGTTGACTGTGTGACCTTGTACTCAAGGGGATTTACAATTGCTTCTGCACACTCGCATACCTGCACATTTGTTAAATGTACAAGGTGTACTGCAGAGGTATGATTATTCAGGACTTGATCTCAGTGTGACACAAAACATCTTTGGAGGTTAAGAGTGTGATCGGAGTAGAATAAGAATAAACTCAAGGAGAAAAGTGAACGTTCGCTCACTTGCTGTTGGCAAAGACAAGCTGACCCACTTACCGTGGCTGTGTGGCCTGAGAGCGAGCGCACGTGGAGGCCAGAGAGGCCACCAAGGAGCTCCAGCCACAAAGTGTGTGTGTGCATGTGTGAAGGTGTGGGTATATGTCATCTTAGTTCCTCTAATAACTTATTGCCTCTGCCTCTGTGGGGTCCATGCAGGCTTTGAAAAGGTGTTGGACCTCCCACGGTACCATCACTCAAGCACACACACACACACACACACACACACACACACACACACACACACACAACACCTTCCTCTCCCCCTTTCATCTATCTGTAAAACACAGCAGGAGAAATCTGCAGAAGGGAAATATGGAAATATGGAACATCAAGAGTTCATACTGCAGCTGGCTTCTGTCCATTCCAAACATTTCTGCATAACTAGACCTTTTTACATACTGATGTCATTACTGCACAAAAAAGGCTAAAGATAAAACTGACATAAAAGCAGTTGGAGCAGATGGGATTTTGTCTCCATGCTTGTTCAATCGAGGATCAGTCTGGCTGTGGGTGTGTTGGTTGAGAGTGAAACATCTCATCAAGTACTGAATGTGTTCCTCTTGGTCTCCAGAGGATAAATCTTAACCAAAGTTTCTATTTTATGTGAAATATATCAATATCTTCTCAGCGGATTTGAACAATATTTGCTACAGATATTCATGGTCCCTAGCGGATGAAGCCTAATGACTATATGGTGGTTTCTTTTGTGCCCCTATGAGGTTGACATTTACATTTCTGTCTCAACAACTTTAGGACAGATTGTTATTAACTTTAATGTAAACATTCATGTCCCCCTTGGGGTGAACTGTCATTACTTATTCAATGCCTTGAATTTTTATTAAGAACAATCAGGTAAGAATTTAAATATTGCCAACACTTTTGTTTATGACCAAACATCTGCAGATCTGTTGAGAATTCCCAGCAGTCTCAGCTCTTCAATGCAAATTAGCCAGCATTAACATCCTAACATACTAAATCACCATCATGGACACCGTGAACCTCACCTGACAACATTAGCATGTTAGGATTGTCATTGTGAGCACGTTTACCTTGAAGGTCTGGCAAGTACAACCTCACAGTGCTGCTGTTGAGGATCTGAAGAGGCACTATTTTGTCAAGTGTCAGAATTTGATGGCTCCATTTTGCATTTCCTGAAATCATTATCTAAAGGTCATGTGGCTTCATTGAAACTCTTGACCTTCTGTAAATGTTTTGCAGTGGAAAGCCGATCTCTCTCCCAGTGGTGCTCTGACCCTCTAATATTTAGGAAATGGTTTCGTGTTTCATGCTGCCGCAGCTCTACACGTTATTGATCTGGAAAACCAGGGTGAACAGTCGGCATCTCAATTATTGGAGATAGGTGAATGTTTTTTGTTTGACCGCCATCGGTTATTTAGTCTGAGTAAGATTTTGTAAATATACATACTGCACATTAACCTGGTAAATCCTTCTGCTTGTAGGAAGACAAAACCAACAATTAATAAAAAAGGAGTCTTCTTATTTATCTGTGTCTGAAATTGTTTCACATGGTAGCTGAGAGGGGAAATCTACCCTGCGATATGGAGGTTGGTAGAGTGTCTGGATGCACTGGAGCATATTTCATGGCATGTACCAACAACCATCTGGACCAACTGGGGACACGGTGGCTTTCCTGAGCGAACCCATGGAAAGACAAAGTCAGAGCAAAGATGAACTGTAAACACAGATGGGCACAAATATGTTCAGTTTATAAACACATTTCACCAACAGATGCATTCAAATACATAAAACTACCGCTTGCAAAAGCCAAATCCAATTCAGCTAAAATGAATCACCAAGCTTTGATTTGGCAACATCAAAATATATAATGAATTGTTAAAATAAAATCTATATCCTTTAAACAGCATTTTTTCTACCTTTAAGACGGTAAGAGCTTCAAGCTCAGTACGAATTGCACATACTTTTTCAAATGAGTAACAAAAAGATGGCAGTAAGTGATTCCAGTAATAATACTGATATATAACGGAAATAATGTGAACTTCTATCTACCGTCCTCTCCATGGCAGCACGAAGAAAAATAAAGCAATGCAGACTTGCTGCGGGCAGAAAGAAAAAGAGATTAAAGATTTTGCCCCAAAGGAGAGGGCTGAAATATTAAAAGTTGGGCAGATGAGGAGAGAAAAGATTAAGAGGTGTGGAAAGTGATGAGCGGAGGTGAGAGATGATGTGAGAATGGAAAATGAAGAGGAGGAGGATGGGGGATGGAGGACGGAGGTGGGGCTCTCAAATGGCTGCTTGTTTTACTCCTTCGAGTCCCGATGACATAGCTTCCCCACATCTTTAAACCCAGAGCTGCCACGAGAGACAGAATACGCACCCTCGTTTGTTTTTAATGGACATGTGAAGTAACATGTGATGCAATTATTTAGCAGCTGCTCTGTTGTGAAAAATATTTAGTTTCTAACTAGGACAGAGCACAGAGACAAACACTAATTAATAGATCATTACAAGGCTTTATAATTCATCAAAGTCCTGCACGGTCTCCGGAGCTCCGACATGTATAACACAGTCCTCCACCTCAATCATCTTCAGCCTCGCAGTGTTTTCTTCTGCAAAAATGAAATTGTTGTTTTGTCAGTTGCTGTCCTCATTCTGTTTCTAATTTGAACTGATGGTTGGTGTGCGAAGCAGGGAAACCCCCTCTCTCTCGCTGCTGCAGCTGATATGCTGTGTTGGGACCGTATCTATTATGCATACATATCGCCTGCCTCCACATATTCATATTTATGACATTTCTGCAACTTACTGATTGGATGCAATTCTACCTGAAAAGCAAATGTTTCATTTTTTATGGTGTTGGGAAAATAAGATGAAGCAAAGGTCAAATTGTCATGTCTGAAAATGTGTCTTTTTTTCCCTTTTACACCACATGTGGTGGTGCACATGCATGAGTTGCCTGTATCCCTGCTGTGTGTCTACTTCTCTGTCTTCATCCAGGGTGCAGACAAGATCATCAGGCTCAAACAACGGTGACACAGACTGAGTGTCACACGTGTTCCTTCCTCTCCCTCGTCCTTTTTCCACATCCATCCTCTTTCTGTTGCCGGGGTTACAGCGGGACCTGATGCGGCTCCTGGCCAGTTAGGCTTTGTTGTACAGATGGCCCCATCCTCTCTCTCTCCATCTCTGCCTCCTCTGTGCCTCTGTCATGTGCAGCTGCACCCTAGCCCTGATATTCATATTATGCTAATATGAGCAGTTGATTAATTAGAACACACACACACACACATTGTCTGCATGGGCCTCTTCTAAATTTGTCATTAGTAGATTCAGCACCCCTGTGTGTTTTATTGTTCATGTGTGAGTGGATAGAAAAGGGGATGTTGGATGTGTGATGCTATAGAAGACCCTGCTTGTAAAAGTGGAAGACTATGGTTGCCATTGTAACTTTGAATGACAGATCATTGCATTAGCTGACAGTGAAATCTTCACAACAAGAATGTTTTCAGTTCGACTCTCAGGTCTTGCCTCTGTTTGCGTGTTCTCGGGTCATCGTGGGTTTTCTCTGGGTACACCAGCTTCCTTTGACATGCTGACAGGGTAACCAGTGTTTTGATGGGATTCTCAGGATTTACTTCCTCTCAAGTATACTTGACTTAACTTTAAAATTATGTTGTAACAACATGAGATATAAGAAAAAAAATTATGTTACAGCTGTATTGGAAAGTGTGGTTGTTCTTCAGATGTTAGTATCCCCTGAGAAGATGGTCCAAACAGTGCATTTTTTGAGAGAAACTAATGCTCACGTAATCTACTTGTGAGGTCACAGTGTGCAACCACAACAAAGGCTGACCTTTAGGCGCTGGGACAGGTTGCCTGATACATCATCCCAATTCTAAGTTTTCGCTTAAAGATATTCACGTCACCCTTTTTCCAGGAACTGTGTGAATGGAGGCCGCTGTGCATCCCTCGCACAAAGATCCAAACCAGCCTATTTTCTCAAGTACAACCAGATGTCCATGACCTCAGCCAGCTGAGCTGTTCATCCTGCAAAATGACCCATTTCCCCCTCACTCTCTGGACAGGTTTCAATGCCTCTCAGTCAGCTACATTCCAGTTTGAGGCATTCAAGTGCACTGCACAAGGTAGCCTAATTCTGTAGGTTAATAAGGGAGTTGGGGTGGTCCTATATTTAACATGGAGAGTGGAAACCACATTAGAAGGCCCTTTGGCTGTCCCCAAGCTACTTCCCACAGGACTGGCTGGCCCTTTTATTACAAGACAGCTTCGGTGTGGCCTCAATAGAAAAACAGGCTGAACATTGTCATGAGTCACAGACATACTCAGATATTATATGAATAACAAAACGTATACCAATGACAAGGGTGTAATTGTAAATACTGCCTTTCCCTATTGAACCTCAATTCACTTTCCTGTCTGTGTTGCCTCTGTTAAAGGACAATATGTATTTTAATTCAAAGATTAACAAAGATAATGAACAGAAAGTGAAGGAAAAACTGTTTTGACTTCTCTGTATTGTGTAGAAGTTAGCATGCTAGCCAACATCTTGTAATAGTATTTTAATAAGTCACTGTTGCATTCAGTCTTCGCTCAGCATCATTCCTCCTCCTCTTTCCTGAAGCTACTGATGCTGCTGCTCCATCTGCTCTCCCTCTAGTATCTTGACCTCCTGTAGCTTAACCCCTTCTCCTGCCATCGCTTCAATTCCCTGTTTCTTACTGGGTAGACTAAAGCTGTTTTCAGACATAACCTGCGGGTAAAATCCGAAGAATTTGTTTAGGAGTGTAGCAGACAGAGGCAGGAAGTGACGTATTAACTCTGCTGCGGAGATCACGTGATTTTCACACAACCACCACTTTTAGCTACTTATTAACACATACACTCCAGACATCTATGTCCATGTCTTTCATGTGTGTGTCACTGATTTTTCACTGCTCGTCGTGGTTCTACACATTAACTTCTCTTGGAATTTTACGGATGTTATACTCAGGTGGTCAGGTGGATGAAGTCTGCCGAAACTGCGGAGCATCTCACATGGACATTTGCATTCACACATGCACCTGTATATGGAGGAACTGCGAAGTTCAGAACATTTGTGAAATCATTGTCGTCAGTCTGAAGAAAACAGCCTATACCATTCAAATAATCAGGTTGCAAGATAAATATGTGGGGACAACAGTTTTCCCCAACTCACGCAGGTTTGACAACATGGCAACAAATGCCCTATTGTGAGGTTAGATTCATTGAAGCTAACGTTAGCTCATTGTGAAAGTCACGGTTGACACTCTCAGTGGCCAGTGAAGCCAGTTCTGAAACATGCATGTATCACACTTTCATGTGCACCCTGAATGGCAGGAAAGCTACAATAGGTAAACTACAATAATTGAAACAGTGCGTAACCCCCCATCAAAAATTATCTTAGAATAACTATTGGTGCCCTCCAGTTGTAATATTCAAAAAATCCTCTGAGACGAAGATTAGCATTTCACTTTAGGCTTAGTGCATCAGACATGCTGCATTTATGATTAAAGTTAAGGCCTGAAGGATGTCGATCTAATATCCTCACAATACGTAAACTGCATCAACAATAATCCTGCCTAAGTGTGTGAGGGTGGCGCTCCATGTGTCAGGTTTGGTGTTGCCACACATTTCCCATGATGATGGGAGACCTCTCAGATGAGTCCAGTCATCCGAGGCTCATGTAATTTAATCTGGAGGAAGCAGATGTTCATGTACGGCAAACACAGTCATCCCTCACAATTAGCCCACGGCCTCTTTCCTCCCTTTTAAGATTTGTTCCTTCCACTTGTTGATATGTTGTCTGAGACTGTGTGTGCACGTCTGACTGTGATGTAAAGCACGTGAAGGTAAAAGTAAAGAGTGGTAACGTCTGTTAAAGACATCAGAGGAGGGAATGACTGAAAGAGAGTTGCTGAACATTTTTTAAGACACTCTCTTTATTTGTTCTTTTCTTCGTTGAGCAGTTGAGATAGTTTTAGTCAACTATCATGATTTCTTTCTCTCATTTTATTCTCCGTGCATGTATCCTACACCCCCACACACACACAAATTGAGAAAGAGAGAGAGAGAGAGATTGGCAGTATACTTAGGACATTCCATTACATTTCTCCCCAAACCCAGAACATCTCTTTTTAGAAGTGAGGTCAAGTACACATGTCCGAACCTCAGGGTATTGTCCTTGTTTCTTCTGACTTTGTAAGGAAGTTTCAACTTAATACAGATTGTATTGTATTACTTCAAACCCTTACATTTCCCTGTAAGCCTAACACTGTTGTGCAGGTTGAACCAGGCTGCCAACCAGGTGATCAAATCCATTTTTGGCTTACTAAAGGAGTAGACTGAATAAAAGTATAATGTTTTTTTGGAATGATGTCAATCTCCTCAGCGGAGACAGAGACAAAAAGATCTCAGAGGCTCTGAGGCCAGAAAAAGTCCAATAGTTTTTATCTAATCTATATTATGAGATACCATTGGAAGGAAAATGTTTCTATTATTTAAACAAAAATACTGCCTCACACATGTGGGAGCTGGTTTGAACAGATATTGTAGATTTTATAAAGGCCTGGTTCAGGGAAGCACAGGGGACATTAAGTGTATGTGGTATTCGCCAAGAGCAGTTTCACTGGTGCTGCCCTTTCAGACCACTGTCACTCCAGCTGTGTCAAGTCATTATAGGTTAAAGGTCACAAGTTAGCATATTGGAGTTTTTTAACAAGGCTTAGTGACAGGGCTGCTCCCTATAGGTCCATTAAGATTGATTAGTAAATACATCATTTTGAAGGAAGATTGAGACATTGAGGCGTTTATTATTGGCAGTTTGAAATGCAACAAGGTTTCTTTGCTCTGTGATCACTATAAGATTGTTCATGCCTTGACAATAAGGGCACCCACAAATTAAGTACCTAAGTCAACTAAACCTTGATGAGTGAAGCCAATAGGACATCGTTTTTCTGTCAGCTTGGCAGCTTTAATGGAGGAGCTTACAAGTGGCAGCAAGTAAACTACACTTCCCTGACCTCCAGTCCTTTTCACAAAGCTGTAGTGCAGTTTTTGTCCTGCTTTGTTTAAGCTTGTTCCTTAATTAGTGAGATTGTTTCAAGGTCCGCATCAGAAATTTCTTATTTTGGCCTCTGGTAACTTTCACTTTTTTCATTTCAGCACCTCGGACAGCAGCCTCCAGGAGCTCAGCTCAGAAATCCCTGCAGCTCATAATAAAAATCATAAATACAGAATGTAACCAAAGATGTCTGAAACCATCACAGCACCTAGAGTACGCTTTGCAAATAACACATTTATGGTACCTAAGGGCCCCAGGGAAATAAAATTGAATTGAAGAACCTAAATAAAGTTCCTACAATGCGTCATGTTTGTTTGTATCTATCTATCTATCTATCTGTCTGTCTGTCTATCTATCTATCTATCTATCTATCTTTCTATCTATCGATCGATATATTTATCTGTCTGTCTGTCAGTCTGTCTATTTATCTATCATCTATCTATCTGTCTGTCTTTCTGTCTGTCTGTCTATCTATCTTTCTTTCTATCTATCTATCTATCTATTTATTTATCTGTCTGTCTGTCTGTCTATCTGTCAGTCAGTCTTTCTGTCTATCTATCTATCCATCTATCTATCTATCTATCTATCTATCTATCTATCTATCTATCTATCTATCTATCTGTCTGTCAGTCTGTCATCTACAGTTGCCCTTTTGACATTCACCATATTAACCTTTAAATATTACATGGGACTGGTATGTGTGTGTGTGTGTGTGTTCCACCTCCATCCTCTCCTCCTTCCCCTCCCTCCCTGTTTGCTCCTCTTCACTTTAACACGTACCATCGCCACTTTGGGACGCGGACATCACTTAGGATCTCAGCCACAATGCAAATCGTGTCTATCATAGTTTCTCACTGCATGTCAGTCATAACAGAATTATGTTTAGTGTTCAACTGCCAAATGCATTCAATTTTACAATGACACACCCATGTGCGTCCTCCAGATGAACAAAAGCTGTGACAAAGGGTGACACGTAATGTTTTTGGATCCTGCAAGAGTGAGAGTGAAAAGTGAAGCTCTGATGCCTTTTATATTTATAAGTAGCCTATTTATATAAAATGCCCATATTTCTGTGCGATGACCTTGTTTCAAAAGGACATTGTTGGGACTGGTGTGTGTGTGTGTGTGTGTGTGTGTGTGTGTGTGTGTGTGCGTGTGCGTGTCTACCAGACTTGAGGGGGGGGGGGGGGGCAGAAGGAGGTGGGCACGCCCAAACCCTGGTGTTGAATGACACCCGTCTGTTGCTTCTTGTGTACATCGGTGCGTCCTGCCATTGGCTGAGGACAGGGAAAGGTACCCAGCGCCGGAGCGCCGTGGGCGGGTGTAAGGCCTGTTTATAAACCCAGATCTCTTCTCGTGGGCGGGAACAGCAACAGTAGGGAGAGTGATAGTGAAGCACAGGGAGAGAGTGAGAGGGGGGGAGAGAGAGAGACGGTGGAGGAGACGAGCCTGTGGCGGCGGCTGAGGTTGACCGGGGTTCGCCGAGGGGGCGAGGCGGCGGCCCCTGTATGCGTCTTCAGCCGCGCATGGACGACCACCTCAGCCTCCTGCAATCACCCCCGCCGAGCGTGACCAAAACTCGGGGTGACAACCTCGTGAATCACGGGTACACAGAGACAGAGGCCGACGTGATGACTGTTGTGGCGTGTGACAACATGCTGGAAGAGTCGGCGGCTCTTCCGGGCCACCACTCTCTGGACAGATACGAGCCGGATCACGAATGCTGCGAGAGGGTGGTCATCAACATCTCAGGGCTGCGCTTCGAGACGCAGCTCAAGACTCTGTCCCAGTTTCCAGAGACGCTGCTGGGGGACCCCAAGAAGAGGATGAGGTACTTTGACCCTCTCAGGAACGAGTACTTCTTCGATCGGAACCGACCCAGCTTTGATGCCATCCTCTACTACTACCAGTCTGGCGGACGCATCAGAAGACCCGTGAATGTGCCCATTGACATTTTCTCTGAGGAGATACGCTTCTACGAGCTGGGCGAGGAGGCTATGGAGAAGTTCAGGGAGGATGAGGGCTTCATAAAGGAGGAGGAGCGGCCGCTGCCAGAGAATGAATTTCAAAGACAGGTGTGGCTGCTGTTTGAATACCCGGAGAGCTCGGGTCCCGCCCGGGGGATCGCGATAGTGTCTGTTCTGGTCATCCTCATCTCCATTGTCATCTTCTGCTTGGAGACTTTGCCGGAGTTCAGGGACGAGAACAGGGATCCGATCACCATTGCGCCCTCGTTAAATGGCACACTCTCATATTTCATCAGCCCCTTCTCTGACCCCTTCTTTGTGGTGGAGACGCTTTGCATCATCTGGTTCTCCTTCGAGCTGCTGGTGCGCTTCTTCGCTTGCCCGAGCAAAGCCACGTTCTCCAAAAATATCATGAACATCATAGACATTGTGGCCATCATCCCCTATTTCATTACCCTGGGCACGGAGCTGGCGGAGAGACAGGGGAACGGACAGCAGGCCATGTCATTAGCGATTCTGCGCGTAATTAGGCTGGTTCGAGTATTTCGCATCTTTAAACTCTCGCGTCACTCCAAGGGGCTTCAGATTTTAGGACAGACTCTAAAGGCCAGTATGCGTGAATTGGGCTTGCTAATATTCTTTTTGTTCATTGGTGTCATCCTCTTCTCCAGTGCTGTTTATTTTGCCGAGGCAGACGACCCAGAATCGGGGTTCAACAGCATCCCAGACGCGTTCTGGTGGGCTGTTGTCACCATGACAACTGTGGGTTATGGGGACATGCACCCCGTGACAATCGGGGGAAAGATAGTTGGATCTCTGTGCGCAATAGCCGGCGTGCTTACCATTGCCCTGCCCGTGCCCGTCATCGTCTCCAATTTCAACTACTTCTATCACAGAGAGACGGAGGGCGAGGAGCAGGCACAATACCTCCACGTGGGCAGCTGCCAGCCCCTGGCGGACACGGAGGATCTGAGGAAGACTCGCTCCTCGTCCTCGCTCAGCAAGAGCGAATATATGGTGATAGAGGAGCATGGGATCAACAGCGCGTTCAAACAACAGCCCAACTTCCCCACTACCACTCAGAACAACTCACAGAATTGTGTGAACATAAAAAAAAAGATTTTCACCGACGTGTAGCCAGTTTTTAAGAGTCTTGGCACCTGTATGGACACAGACGGGGGGGCGGGGTGATGTGTCAACACACAGCCGGTTCTGTTGTTGCGCACCAGCGTGTGGAGTCCCCGGTTTATCAGACGAAGAAAGAAAGGAACAAAGAGAAAGAGCCAACCCTGTCTGTTCAGATCCGCTGCCTCGTGCTCCATTTAATCCAGAGATCATTTAATATCAGTTATCTGAATTCATAAATCGTTATGGTTCCATGCGCTATTGGAGAGAAATAGCTCCTTAAAGTATTAGACCTATACTATTCCTTTCTGGGGGGGGGGGGGGGGGGGGGCTGTTGTGCAAAAGCCAATATATGATCACAACAGAAATAGAAGCTTTGTAACTGTGAACGATGAGCGCAAATGTATGCTGCTCGGAGGACACTCATATTGTATTAACATGCGTTATGAGTCGTGATTCTTCAGTCATAGCTGTGTATAATATTTGGAATCATTTAAATGTGTGTAATGTCTGAAAACACAGTTCAGAATATATAATCTCAATTAGACCGTTCTGTGCTATTTGCCTTTATCGTGCGTTAAAGTCTAGTCCGGATGCTACTGTCTTTAAAAGAATAACCATCTTTGTTTCCTGAACGCGAACTTTGATCATGATAGGCTCTTTAATGCGTAAACGGCACCATGTAAACACAGGGTCCATGTAGCCAGGTGTCAGTGTCTCGTCATCGGCGCAAGACACACGTGAGAGAGGAAAAACACACACAACACAATCAGCGATCAGAGATGGAGCATGCTTGTCTTTGGATGCCTCAAATATAGCCCGCTGTGATGTAGTCTCCATGGCGACGTTCGTTTCCGAGGTAACCCCTAGTCCCCCGTTGCCATGGCGCCCTTGTTTCCACAGTAACCTCCGAGATGGCTTGGGAGCTTATGGAAGATTCACATCTAAATGGCTCGTCTCCGGTCTGTAATAAGATTGTTTCGTCATCGTGCGCTTAGTGCGTAAAATACGAGCCCCTCAGACGCGCCTGGCGCCGCTGTCACTGATCGGTGAGCTCACTGCATTGACACGAACAAAAACGAATTGGAGTAAGGAGGTCTGTTTACAAGTTGAAACCACGAACTGTCCCCTAAACACCAGAGCTGGGAAAAGGCGCAACTCAGAGAGGCGCTACGGCCGGGAGACAGCGTGTGAGGAATTATGAATGGGACTGGGTGCGCTACTGTGGGTTCTCACCAGAGGCCGCTGTTGTCTGACGGATTAAAATGGTAAGTAGTGGTCACAGTCATGCTCCTTTTTCTTTGTGAATTATTTATTTGCCTTTGTGTACTGTTTCAGGATTTACACAAGTGTTTCATACACTAATCACCTCAGAAAATTCTGAACGACTCTTTTTAAGAATTGCACTTATTGGAAATGACATGATCTCTGCAAAGATGTTAAGGTTAAAAATACTTCCTCAGAGTTCTTACATTCATTTTTTTCAGCCAACATCTAAACGTTATGGAAGTAACAAGTCTTTTGTGTATTGTGTGCTTTGAGGCACAAATGTGTTGTTCTCCATCATCCTTTAGCGTGTATTTAGTCTGACCTCCTTTGTGCACCGGGTGTGATGCTCCTGCTGTGTGCCCAGGTCGACTTTCACCTTCATATGACTTTGTCTGTCACATGAATAAGGGCACCAACAGCATGCCCATCCAGCTTGCCTCACTGCTGCCCCCTAGTGGCCAATAAAACAGATGGCGCAGGCCTACTTTGTGACCTCTGCCCTCCTTTGCCATCGACCTCCCACAAACCCATTGTTTCAAATAACAGAGGAATACCAGGCAGTTAGAGTAAACATGGATCTGCTGGATTGACACTGCCATGTTCTGTTTCTTATACAGATGATTATTCTGTTTTTTTATCTAGTAAAAACTGTGAATTATCATTTGTTCACTTATATTTTTTTATATTATAAACATCGGATTGAAAATGTTCTTGCAGGCCACAGTGTAACCCTCTGCCTTTTTCCTGTCCTGGATTCCTGCCTGCTTCTCGGCTATCCTCACAGA
The DNA here is from genome assembly GCF_024713975.1 of Paralichthys olivaceus. Lineage (NCBI taxonomy): Eukaryota > Metazoa > Chordata > Actinopteri > Pleuronectiformes > Paralichthyidae > Paralichthys > Paralichthys olivaceus. The sequence continues at coordinate 16,715,501 of NC_091098.1, read as the reverse complement.
TTTATGTGGAGATTTATGTTCAGTGTCTTCCCTCACTGTGATTACTCCAAACAGAGCTCAAACACAGGCGATGGTTCGAAGGAAACAAGATTTTTTTTAAACAAGGGAGGAGGGGGTCTCTCAAGCAGTCGTGCTGTGAATCTTTTTAATGAAAAAAAAGATTCTTGCAAACTTGCATGTGTGCTTTTGAGCAGGTGTGTGGTCGTAGACTGATAACATGTATACCTCTGCTGTTACGGTTTAGTGATCAGTAAAGGGCAGTCTCATTAGCCATGGTGCCCTTAAGGCAAAGTGGGAGGTCCCAGTGAACGACTTCTTTATTGATTATTCCTTCCCATGTTGACCCCTGACCTTGACTTCATACTTTTTCAGGGAAAATCTCCATATTTGTCATGAGTGAAATGCTCCAGCTCATTTCTCAGGTTGCGTAAAAGTCGCAGTGACGGGAAACATAGGTCTATTGATCAGTAAGCGAGATACATAGTGGAGGATATAGGAGCCGCACGTTCATCTTCTAATAAGATTGGTCAGTCTGGGAGCTGCTCTCGTGGGCCCTGGGAGGATGGATTGTTAGAGACAAAAGCATGGACGTAATGTAGGATCATGCAGAGTCATCTTTTCAATTCCTACTCTGTCCTCCTCTGTCTTCATCTGCGAATCCCGGCAGCTCATTTGAATATTACATTTGTTTCTGTCGGATTATAATCGCATCTCTTTGCCTCTGGTCCTCTACGTTTAAGTTTGCCACAGTGTTGTTGCAAGCATATGTGTAACTCTGAAGTCCGTGACCTGACCAAAACTCAGCTGCCAGGGTTGTCACCCATTCCAAGCCCTGACTCTCATCCATTTTCACTGGCTCCCAGTTAAATCCTGGATCACCTACAAACTCCTCCTTCCTGCTCACTACTTCGACCCTACAGCCCGTCCAGGAATCTACTATCCTTTGATCGGAGTCTTCTCACCATCCCCAACACCAGACTGCAGATTTTTGGGGACAGAGCTTTCAGCGTGGTAGCCCCCACCCTCTGGAATGCACTGGCAATGGAGTTTCCCAATGCCACTCCCGTCTGGACATTCAAAAAACTTCTCAAAACTAAATTAAAAAAAAGAAGCATGATTTGATACCATCTCTCTTTGTCTTTGTCTCTGTTGACTTAAATATGTCCTTAAACATGTAAAGCGTCCTTTGGTCACTTGAGAGGCGCTCTAAAAATTAAGACGGTAAAAAGTTATTATTATTAAAGAAAAAAATGACCTTGTTGCAGGGCAGCCCCTGTCCTCTCCTCTCCTCTCCTCTCCTCTCCTCTCCTCTCCTCTCCTCTCCTCTCCTCTCCTCTCCTCTTGAACTGACAGTGTTTACAGTTTGACTTTTGCATGAGCAGTAATGAGACAGCAGGGAGAAGAGGAGCAGCCTTGCATTGTTAATAAGACCAAAGAGCTGTGTGATGGGGCTGTCTACGCTGTCTGGCTCTAACACTTTTTTTAACCCTCCCCCCAATCTCTCTCTCTCTGTGTCTCAGGTAAAGTTGGTTCCCTCATTCTGCTCAGACCTCCTGGAACCCCTGACGACCCCAATTAGACTACATCCCTTCAGGTAAATAGACCATATTTGATAAGGAGGTTGAATTCATGTGAACTTCAACTAACAATAATTACTCCAAGAGGTTTTCTCATTTTAAAGCTGTATCCATTAACCTGCAGTGACCTGTTTTCTCTGTAGGGGTGCATTGAGTCTTCCTGTTGGGCCAGATTGGCCAAAATTAAGAGCTGAGACCGAACTAGCACTGGATCTGATTTTCTTCCCCCAGTCTTTGTCCTCCTGACTCGTCAAACCTGGCCTTCTAACAAGTGGTGCCTCACATTTCTCCTCCTCCAGTGGACCACCATTCAATCCAAAATGGAAAAAGAAAATGCACACCAATAAAAAAAAAACAGATGCTCAACATATTCCACATACAGCTTTGTAGCTGCAGCTTTATGACTGTTTCTGTTGTTGAGTTAACACAGCGTGAGTGTAACCATCACAGGATCAGAAGTGATTGAGACAGTGACAGAATTCAGAGGGAACTGTTATGGACTCTGACGTTTCTCCAAACTGCTTCTGTGTTACAAATCAAAAAGGACAGCTTCAGGAAAACAGCCAGCAGTTTTGCAAAGCACATTTGCATTTCTGGACTTTCTACTTTCTGTATCCATGTTTCTGGCACATGATGTTCATTATGGACGAAAACTGTCAAACAGCTTTTGCTTCAAGTCAAAAAGTGGCAAAAAATGAAGCCAAACCGTGATTTGCTGATATGAAACTGTGATACAAATCAAGACTGTTAGCCATATGCCTTTGTTAGCTCTGTGTTCTCCGTATTGCTAACATGTGTGACACACACATACTGTATGTGTGCTGGTTGCTGCTACTCCCCTGACCTACACATGAAGAACAAGACTAAGGAGTGCACATACACATGCACACAAACACGCACACATGCACACATGGATACACATGCTTGTGGATGGCTGTTACTTCAATCCCAGAGTGCACTGGTGTTTTTTTGGGATGGGGCAGAATGCCAGTATTTGTTCTGTGTTATTCTGTGCTGTCTTAAACATGACCCCTATAAAGAGAACATGAATTGTCCTGTCCTTATTTAAGAGGAGCTTTGGTCAGCTTCACCCAATAACTGGGAGATTCATTTATTTCTTGGAGAATTTGTTGGTCCAATCGAGACCGACAGTATGTTTTAAGTATAAATGTTGTGAATGTTGCGGCAAGTAAAACATTTCTTATATTCACTCTCTGTCAATTTTTTAGGAAAAGCATTTATTATTTTACAGGGTAAAGGTGAAATAAAGGCAGAGCAACAACACATTGAATAGTTCAGGGCATTAGAAGTAATTAAGTAATATTTCAACTTTATAATATGTGATTCTGTTGGAATTAACACACCGGAAATGTCACTGTGCAGTTAGTGTTTCCCATGCAGAGCCTTGCACAATGGCAGCTTTTCAGAAGTGAATATCAACGTCTGGCTCACAGCCCTCTTGACAGGCGCTTACAGAGAAACATGGTCATACAACACAAGTCATTGTAGTGTGGTTGTGCATGAACAGACAGAACATTCTCACCATAACAGGGTGACCAGGGTCAGTCCTTTATGAGAGAATACTTCATCTACATGTAAACATCAACGAAAAAAATATCAAACCACAAAATTGCTACACGTTTGGCTGCTCCCTGAAACGGCACGTCTGGGCCTCAGAGGCATCTGAGCAACGAACGAGTCCAGTGGAAAACTTCTGAATATCCCTGGGCAGAGGAGGTAAATATTAACATTCTAACAGGGGTTTACAGCCATCACGGTGTCACGCTGTGTATGAGCAAGTGTGCTTTATTGTTCCAGTAAGCCCACCAGCTCGCTAATAGCTCTGCCATCATTGTGTAACTATCAAACAGCCTTTCTAATGACATACTGATAATGTGATGAAAGACCTGTAGACTAAATATTACATTTTTGTTGTGTGTCTAGATTTACTACTTAAGATGTAAATGAAGATGCACTACTGCCTTTGGGATCCCTTAAAATACCTATGATGTCATCAAACCTCGCAATCAGCCATGGTGCGACAGCAGGAAATCTCCATAGCAACAAGGGAGGGTTGTTGGTAAGATAAAGAGCCACAAAGAACAGATCCAGCTCTCCGCAGGTGCATTGGAGAGATCACCACTTGAGCTGCCTGTATCGCCTGCTGCAGCATTAATGTGCACACGGCAACATTGGCGGTGTATGAGTTCGCCGGTGCCAGTGTGTTTATGGGTTTTGTTTATGTGTGTTTTAGTGTCTCTGGCAAAGGATCAGTGTAGCGCCCCACAGGCAGATGGAGTCTCAGGGACTCCATTTGGACGGCAGGTCTAAGTGGAGTAACGACAACAGCCTTTCATGGGCCAGAAAACCAGATTATAAGAACACAAAAAATAACACACAGGTATGATGCAGCTAAATCCAACAGCAGCAATAGAGTAAAGGGAATCCCAGCATCTCTGGGCAGATGGAATGATTGAAATCTGCAAGAATGGATTTTTCTGTGCCACTTGAGGGCAGCAGAAATAAGTTTGAACACTGTTTGAGCTACATCTCTGGTCATCCTGCAACTTTTAGCCCATTATTTATCACCTTCAGCTCAGTTTTTGGTTTCTGCCATCTCCTGAGGCAAACATGATTCTTTAGCTTCTTCTATATGTGTCTATGTTTGTCATGAAGCAGGCAGACTAAACCGAGAAAGAATCTCAAGCCAGGATCAAGGCCCATTCTGTGAGATCAGGATTGGAGGAGGGACTCACCTGCATGTGCAAGGGGAGGAGTTTTGAAGGGGAAGTTATTTAAGATCTGAGTGTATCCAGCCAAATCCCTTTGTTTGAGACCATGTGGCCATGCACCAGTCAGTTTAAGTTTCTATCCTTTGTATTACGACAATCTATCATACGTATCATCTCATTTTATGTTTTTTTCATATTCATTTGTTTGTAATGGTCCCTAAAAGAGTGATATATGTGAGAAAAACGTGTTCCTGACCAAGACCTCAGATGCTTTGTTGACTGATTGACTTGCATAACTTATGTAAGTAACTTGATGTGTGTTTCATTTATTTTATTATTTCTTTTCGAACTGGTGCTTATGGAAATGAGGTAATTTATGTTGTTTATTATCCAGAAAAAAAATCAATTCATCCTCCATTTATTCATCCATTCCTCTATCAACCTATTGTGACCTCAATAAATGGTTAAATGGCTAAATGGCTCTTGGACACTCGCGTTCAGTGGGAGATAACAGTAGCAGTAAAATTAAAAATAACATGGAACTTTGAAGCTCTCCAAGAGAAGCTGCAGATAATTCCTTGTTGGTCACATTGTTTTCAGTTTTTCGGCTCATGGTGCTTGTATTATTTATCTTCTTCTTATTTTTCTGATTTAATGATATATTCAATTGACTTTAGCTGAATTTATCAAAGGCTTTTAATCTTGAAATATCCTTACACATTTCCTGTGACACATTTCCATGACATAAAGACTGATAAATGATTTATCCTTCACACCTGCCACCTACAGTAGATCACCTTTTCTTTGTCACTTTCAGTTATGTGATATTTCCATGTTCACCAGCAGTCACATCACTGGCAGTGCAGGAAAGGGTGGTTGCTAAGGTGGATGATGCTGTTGCTAGTGCTTCAGCAAAAATCTGATTATTTCTTGATGCTGATTGGCTGACCAGTTCCAGTTTCTAGGGACAGGCGCAGCAGACAAGGTGGGGACTCCCAATTCACATGCACAGTTTGCCTCACATGCACAAATAGAAAACAAGGACACACACTCACATGTACTCTGATGCATGCTAACTCACACAGGCACATAAAAGCCACATTATAAATTATGTGTGTACTTTACTCAGACACAGATCTTAAGGAAATGTTGTTTCCATCTGTTGGAAGAGGTGATCTGCTGCCTGTCGTCTCAGGTTTTGCTGCAAAACAAAGAGACACATGGTGGAGAGGGTGATGGGGTTAAAACGTGGAAATGAAGAGAGCGAGCGATGCTGCTGTGCTCTATCAGATGACTCATCACTCTGTCGTTGTGACCTTTCTCCTCTACATTCTCTACCTCTATTGTTTTTCATTTTCTGACGACCTCTCTCTATTAGCATTTCTTGCTGATCTTACTCCCTCCTCTACTCTCCCTCTTCTCTCTGCCGCATATCTGTTCTTCCTGAAAGAATTTCAACCTGTTCCTCCCTGTTTTTAACCTTTCCTCACGCCTGATCCCATCACCATCAATATGTGCTGGCTCTGACACAGCGATGCTACATGTGGGCTGTCACACAAGACACAAACTACGGACAACGAGATAGCAGATGCCTGTGGCGGCCAGACTGTGGTTGTATACATTAACTGCTGATTTGATTGAACTGACTAGACAGGGAGCACTTAACTGTTGCCGGCATTGTGGGAAGAAAACATTTGCAGGTAGAGATTTCCTTTGTGTCAGTGCACATTCAGAGGATATTGCAAAGTCAGGCCAAGCCTAACATATACCATATGTGTTCAGTCTTGCATATCTAGTCTAGATATCATTAATATCAACCCCAGGTTTCCTCTCTTAGCTGCACCACACCCCCAAATCAGTTAAGCCATTGATTTTTCCTTGTTTTCTAAGCCTGAGAAAACAACAGAAAGTGAAACCACATCCAGAATCGATACGAACAGTACTCTACTCTGAAGGTGAGGACATATCTCATCATGAAAGCAGGGATCATCATCTGCCTGGCAGCTTTCAACAGGCAAGTAGAGATCTTCCAAGGTCAATCTCTAAATATCGGAGGAACCCAGAGGGCAGGGGGAGAGCGTAGAACATGTTGGGGAACAATGGGACAAAGGGACAAAAGCAAGCTGGTGATGTTCCTTGGCTTGTTGTAGTTGAGGATGTCTGCTGTGGGGAGTTATTATGATGCCTAGTTGACATGATTAATGAGGAATAGATGCATTTTGTTCTGGTCACGGGGAAAGAAAAGGTTATGCTGTCATTCAGGAACTTAAGGACGTTAGTGGAAGAGACTAAGAAGCTAAAACAATTTTCACTGTTTTAATGTTGGTGACAATGTTGAACATTGACATTAAGTGTGTGAACAATGTATTTCTGTGTGTTTGTGTGTGTGTGTGTGGGAGTGAGATCATTATGTTTCATAGGAGAGTGATCACCTGCAGCAGCAGCACCAGCAGAGGTCATCCAGGTCACCTCTCCTTCCCTGCCCTGCAGTCTGCTGTCAAAAGTTGCATCAACACCCCCCTCTCTCGTCCTCGCTCTCCTCCTCCCTCTCTCCCTGCTCCACATGGCCTGCTGCATAGAAAAGGGTGGGGATCTGAGGTGTGCAGGTCTGCTGACTCACACACAGATGCACAAATATGCCGTCATATTTCTCAATCATCTTAATTGTACTATGTGTGTTGGACTGCAATGAAATGGCTGAACATGAGGATTAAAAGCTAATTTATACAATAAGAATACGTTAACTGAGCATGTTTATATCAAGAGAGGGTTTCACACAGAGAACAGAGGTTTCTGTGTGAAACCGGAGGGGCCCTAATTAGAGGCCACAATGGTGCACCAATTTGTCACATTTAAAAAAGGTCTAAGATGTTTCATACAATGAACAATGCACTGACATGGTTAACACACAGTCAGGTCTTTCCATCAGTTTGAAAGCATTCTTGTGTTTCTCTGTGGCTCCATTTGGTCTGCATGCCTGAACACAAAACAGAATCAATGGTCCCATTCTGCAAAGACTTGACACAGCCATGAAAGGTGATGGGAACTGGAGACAGAACTAAAGATCTTAAATAGTTGGAGAGCTGGTTGCCCTGAGAACTGGGAATCAATTGTTATCCAGTAATTTAAAACTCGTCATCAATTATCCAGAGTTGTCAAAGTCTTACACCGTGCCCCCTAATTCAAGTTTGTGAGCCTTGTTTCCTCTATGATTTACCAATAGCTCTATTCACAATTGATTGTGATACACAATCGTGTCATTGTAAAGTATCACTGTGAATAAGTCATATAGACCGGCACTCATAAGATTGCAGACCTCTGGCAAGGCCCCCCTCAAATTCAATCAAGCTGCACCAAATAGACACATGCATAGATGTCAGTTCCTCTAATTTGTATTATTTGTATTATTCCTCTTTTTGCATCCGCCCCACGATCATGACTCAAAATTCAATGGGTTCTTTCCTGACCCATATTGCATCATTCCACCAAGTATTGTTGTCATGCACTCTGTTATTTTTGTGTAATCTTGCTTACAAAGACAACAACCTTCTTGGCGGAGGAAAAATGTGTGAATGTCTGGATTACACTAACAGAATAACATTAAAGGCATTTGTTCTATCTATTCTATCATGGCGTGATGATGTTAAATGGCTCTTTATTTGGGCTCCAGTAAGGTTTGTGTTAGTCACCTAGTGCAAGTAAGATGAGGTTAAGAAAACAATTGAAGTCATTCTCAAAAATACTGAACTTTAACATTAAATAGTTTGTGCATGCTGAATTTAATAAAACATTAGTCAATAAAGGAAATGACTCCCACACCCTCCCCCAATTCCTACCAACTCAATCTCATATCCCATCATCTAAGTGCCCTCTTCCCCATACTACTAGAAAAACTGTTAAGGATAATTGCTGTGAATGTGGTGGTGGATGATGAATTGTTACACTGCTGACACCGAGCACTGGATATTGGTGGTTGCATGTGCTCTCAGCTGCCCTGCATTTAGAAATCAGGCTTCCTCATTTACATTCATAGTCGGCGGAGATTTAAGGGTTCCTGGCCATCAATCAGGCTGCTTATGCACAAGTGCCCAGTGCTCCTCACACAAACATTCAGCCGGAGAGGAAAACAGTTGCACTCTCTGCTGAGAGTGAGCCACTGTTTGCACACACTTTATGCAGAGTTATTTGCTGTAATCCCTGTGGTCCGATGTCGTCATCTCTATTTGTGCTTTGCACTTTGATTGGAGGAAGATTGCATAGAGTGTTGAACCAGTCCTTGGACTGTGGTAGAGCAAGGAGAATGCCTGAATTCCTCATGTATTCTCAGAGAGTCATTCACTCTCTTTTTCATTCATGTGTAAATTTTGCTTTCTGCCTGAAGACATATCTGGGTTTTCACATGGCCCCCTTTCAGTCAGCGGAGGAAAGGAGGCCATGGGGAAAGACCGGCTGAAAGAGAATTTCACTGCATCACTTAATTTCACCGCATATAATCACCAGATTCGGCATGAAATTCAACTTGGCTGCAATTGTATTAAGAGCATCAGTCCAGCCTTGAGTGTGAGTGTAATAGGTGTGGTCAGTAATTAATAGATGTGATATAGTCTGTAATTCTGTATCACGTCTGTAATTCTGTATCAGAATAAACCAAAGGAATGATATTTGTGTCCGTCTCTGTATTCGAAGATGTAGGACCTTACAGGTGGCAGACACATTTCAAACGTACTATCATAATGTTTGAGCACAAACTGTACTGTTGTATTTTAACAGATAAAACATAAAGTAGACACATAGAAGCACACAAACATATTATTCTGATGTAGGCACAGGGGTTTTGTAACCTGCACTCAAGTCATAAAATACGAGAGAATTACGAGAAGAATGTTTTATACTGGATAAAACTGCTAAATATTTAATAGTAGTATTTTTATTTCGTTTCTTATCAACAATGGTAGATTGGAGATATCAGGCATGATAATGTTAAATGGCTCTTTATTTGGGCTCCAGTAAGGTTAGGGCACAAAAAAGAACAGAGGTTTCTGTCTTTCTGACAATTTCGGAGGGGCCCAAATTGTGGGGCAAGGCCACGATGGTGCACCAATTTATCACTTTAAAATAGGTCTTAGATGTTTCATACAATGAACAATGCACTGACATGGTTAACACAGTCAAGTCATCAGTTAAGGGGGGGGGGGGGGGTGCGCGCGCACGGACGGGGCGAGGCGTGCAAAAGGAGCTGTTAGTATGCGCCGCGATGTCCAACTGCAGCCCACGCACCTCAACTCTGCAGAATCATGGCGAAATATAAAAGACGTGAGAAGAGCCGGCAGCTCACAGACGGTCGGTGGTGATGAGATGACACAGCCGCTGGACACATCAGTCACACCGGGGGAAGAGGGACAGAAATGAGGGAATGGACTCAAGACCTCAAGGCACCTTTTAGGAAGAGACCGGGAGAAACGTGGTGAATGCCTGCATGTCATTTATCTGAAATTGTGCGTTATGGTCCGACGGATGATGCTCTGCTGCTTTTGTTTAGTTTAGTGCATGGAGACTAACGCGGATGTCCACGATCCACCAGCATGTCTGGCACCTGTCACTCCAAACTAACGCGCAACTATACGGCACTGCCATTTAACATGTGAATAACCCAGTGCATGGAACTTGGCTGCTTTGTCTCAAAATGTATGAGAAAAAAAAAAAAGGTCCTCCCTTTATTATCAGCAACCACCAAAGGGCTGCGTTATTATTCATCCATGGAATCGGTCGTGAAGATAACAGCCTCTGTGCATCATTGGTGTGTTAACATGGATGGGGATTTACGCAGAGATAAATTAGAAAATAAGATACAAAAAAAAAGAAAATCATACGGAACTGTGTGGATCTAACAGGTGATTTCGCCTCATAGATCAGCTGACACTTCGCCTCCCACAAAAAAACAACTCCTTCCCCAGTGATACCTCTGCAGATATCAGGCTAAAGCTGGGTTGTCAATTTTGTTTTGTACATGCCAGCATTTTTAACAGAATATGCCCCCATCAACACCACCATAACTTCATCATCACAACATGCATCTGCTGGTCACTGAGGGTAGGGATGTAACCCCTGCGTCCTCACGCCTTGTCCCCCTCTTCCACTCCCCACTGCTGCGTTGCTGCAGAGCCGGAGCCTCGCCTGGTGATGTATGGTGGGCACAGGGGAGCTGCTTTGACCGTGGAGACTGACTTTGGATCAGGGAACTTTCAGCTCCATGGGCCCCTGCAGTCACACATAGAGGACCGAGCGTAAACAAGCATCACAAGTGCCAGTGAGAATAGGTAGGACCTCTCCATATTGCTGCTCCTATTAGCAAATTCCTCTGTGTTTGTTTCTTAGGTCAAATTAATATTCTTTTTATAGCTTTTATGCAATAACCTGTGAAGTGTAAAGGTTACAGCTCTGCAGTATTACAGACATTTGAAAATATGCGAATGTGACAAATATCCCTGAATATAATCAGCTGAGAAACTATTAATATCTATGACTTGATGACATGTTGCTTCTTTTTGGGACCCCCATAAGAAAAGAGGAAATTTATCACAGAGATTGTATGGAGCACTCAGCATATAATCAGATTTGTCTGTTGTAATTACACCCTGCGAGAGCTGATACAGTATTACTGCCGAGCATATTGATCCTGCAGTGAGCTGAAATGAGAGGGAACTCATAACCTAATACACATAGACACAATGGAGCCAATGCGCTGAAATGGTTCTGCCACTCCTGGCTGTTATTTTCAACTGCCCTGCTCACGCTTGTTTGTAAGAAGCTCGTAAAACAACACAGCGTTTCTGGGAATCACTGACAATTTAGAACTGTGAACTGCATTTGGAGGAAGAAATCGATAAGACATACCTGCCAAAGAATCCAAGTTGTTGGAAGTATGAGTTTTCTTGCTTGTTGCATATTAAAGAGCACATAACATATGTTGATGATATTAATATTGCAGTCTTCCCTTGCTTTCTCTAATGTTCCTGCAGCTCCTCACTGGCTAATATCCCTGAACCCACAAGTGTTGGACATCTTTGTCTCCTTCTGCCCTGAAGTGGCCCCACCCTGTCTGAAAGCTGCAGGTCCCATCTCCCTCCAGCATGACGGTTGCGACCAGCGACCCTGCGGATGAAGCAGCAGCTCACCCGGGCCAGCCTCATGACCACTATGACCCAGAGCCAGACCAGGAGTGCTGCGAGAGAGTCGTAATCAACATCTCTGGATTGCGCTTCGAGACGCAGCTCAAGACTCTCTCACAGTTTCCAGAGACGCTACTGGGTGATCCCAAAAAGCGGATGAGGTATTTTGATCCTCTCCGGAATGAATACTTTTTTGACCGCAATCGACCAAGTTTTGACGCCATTCTGTATTATTACCAATCAGGAGGGAGGCTGCGCCGGCCTGTTAATGTCACCTTGGACATTTTTTCTGAGGAGATCCGGTTTTATGAGTTAGGCGAGGAGGCGATGGAAATCTTCAGAGAGGATGAAGGTTTCATAAAGGAAGAGGAGCGACCTCTGCCAGAGAATGAGTTTCAGAGACAAGTGTGGCTGCTGTTTGAATATCCAGAGAGCTCAGGTCCTGCTCGCATCATTGCTATAATCTCTGTCATGGTGATTCTGATCTCCATTGTCAGTTTCTGCTTAGAGACACTGCCAGTTTTCCGAAATGACGATGACATGTACAAATATTCATCGCAGTCCATGAGCAATACCACCTCTACCTATGACGGCTCTACATATTTCACAGATCCCTTCTTCATTGTGGAGACCCTCTGCATCATCTGGTTCTCTTTTGAGTTCCTTGTCAGATTCTTCGCCTGTCCCAGTAAAGCTGGTTTTTTTGGCAACATCATGAACATCATTGACATTGTGGCAATCATCCCATACTTCATCACACTTGGCACAGAGCTAGCAGAGAGGCCAGAGGACAGCCAGGCAGGCCAGCAGGCCATGTCTCTGGCTATTCTCCGTGTCATCCGTCTAGTAAGGGTGTTTCGTATCTTCAAACTCTCACGTCACTCCAAGGGGCTCCAGATCTTGGGACAGACTCTGAAGGCCAGTATGCGTGAGCTTGGCCTCCTCATCTTCTTCCTGTTTATCGGTGTGATCCTCTTCTCCAGTGCCGTCTACTTCGCAGAGGCAGACGAGCCAGACTCCCAGTTCAGCAGCATCCCTGAGGCCTTTTGGTGGGCCGTGGTCTCAATGACCACTGTAGGCTATGGAGACATGGTGCCAACAACCATTGGAGGAAAAATCGTAGGATCACTATGCGCAATCGCCGGTGTGCTAACTATTGCCCTGCCTGTACCTGTCATTGTGTCAAACTTCAACTACTTCTACCACAGAGAGACGGAGGGCGAGGAGCAGGCACAGTATTTGAATATGCCGAGCGTGCCTAAAGCCAGCTCAGCTGACGATCTGAAGAAGAGTGGTCGGAGCGGCAGTGGGTCCACTAACAGCAAATCTGACTACGTGGAGATCCAGGAGGCTGTGAACCACAGCACTGAGGACTTCAGACTAGAAGGCATGAAAACAGGAAATTGCACACTGGCCAACACTAACTATGTAAACATCACTAAGATGCGTACAGATGTATAATGTGAGCTACTGAGGATGGTTAACTTCTGCCAGGGTCTACAGGTGTTGTGACAGTAATGTCAGTCCCTGTGTTGACCAATGTATGGCTCCCCGGAATGGGAGTCCAGAGCAGATGAGTGAGATTATCTTGGAGAAAGGTCAGTAGAAAGACCTCATATTCTCCCATTATCCTATATGGACCTATCATTGCATATCATAGAACTGCTCCCTGTCGCATTTAGGACATTGTCAGTGTGTGCATGGAGTTAGTCGTACCTATATGACGTAGTCGTTGTGCTCGCAACAGTAGCCAAATAGTAGCCTAACCAGTAATAATCAATATTAACAGTGTAAAGGGACCAGAAGTTTTTACCCTCTCGCTCAAGCTGCCGCCTGGACAAGATGCAAGATGACAGCAATTCCAATCAGCTTAACGTTTGTTTTAAAATGTAATTTACTAACTTGTGATTATAAGAAAAAAAAAAAAAAAGGCCATACTATCGGCATACATAAGCAACTTTAATCGGCTTCTCAAACTGCCAAGGTCCTGACTCAGAGAAATCCAAATCCCTGAGATCACAGCTGTTCTGTCAGGGAAAAACAGAGAGACAGAGAGAGAGAGCATTTGTTGCTTTCTCTGTGGGAGAAACAGCCTGAGTGCACTAGCTTTACTCCTTCACCCCTCACCAGATATTCTATAGTCTATTCTATAGTACAAGCTAGGGGCCTCTGTGGAGATATATTATGATGCTGTTGTGTAATTCAGGACCACAAGAGCACACCACCCAATTTTTCCTGCCAGTTTTTCCCTCTTTGATGAAGCTCAAGTAGATTTATCATACATATGTACTCTCTCACCAAGACTCTGCCTTGTTTTTCCAGTAAATGCAGGCTAGCATGTGGACACAAGAAATCTCCCTCTGAACAGAGTGAATGTCCGATGTATCGTTGTATGTTAATTTAATGTGTGCTTTTTTCTAATTAACATGATGAATGTGTGCTTCTTATCATCTTTTTTTATGGTTAAAACGCCCAATGTAGAAGGGCAGACCCTGAATATATAATGTTCGGAGTGAGTGCCTGTTTCTCCATCCTCTTGACTTTACCATCAAGTTGTCTCTTTGGCTGCCACCTGCTCCACTGTAACAGTGAGCACTAGTTTAGTTTGACACCACTGCCCAGCATTAACGTGGCTCTCCTTGACTTCACAGCATTCCATGTTTGTACAAACAGATCAGACGAGATTAAGGAGCAAATCTGGATGAGCGTTTCCTTTGTTGATTTTGTCAGTATATAATTTCAGCACAGTTTGAAGCTAAATGAACCAGTTTGCTGTACAATCCGTTGAGACTTTTATTTAACCAAGATCAAACGTTAGCAATTTAAGGAGGAGCTCAGTGATCAACTCAAATGAAAACGTCCAACTGTTTTAAACCAGTGATGTCGGCCACTGCAAGCCTGCTTATGATATCCAGAGTCTCACTAGCAATACTCAAAATTATTGATCTTACCCAATCAAACTGATTCATCACTCATTTTAGCATGTCATGTGATTACTCCTATAGCAGCACACCTTTATTCATTTATTGTGGGCTACTGGTAGATTTTACAGTGTTCAAGTGTTGCTATAGGCTATAGCTCAACTATCAAGTCACCAAAGACAAATGTGCTGTCACTTGGATTCTCAATTTTGTCTTAGAACTTTTCTAATATAGTTTGAACTACGGTGGCCCTGAGAGCTCAATGCACTACATTTTAAGAAAACACATGCAAATAGACACAAAACATACAAACTGAGAAACATCTCCACAATTTGACAACACATGCACAGCAAATGGTAAACATACTGCTACTCTGCCAATTCAGGGAATCTGACAAAATACACTAGAAACATGCTAACGCCATGTTAGTTAGCTATGTAACGTGCTACCTTTTTTTTTCAGATCAACTTGTCTTTACCGTGGCTTTGTTGATCTGGTTTTGGTTGAGAGTATTTGGTTGTGTTGTGAGTATACGGTTGTGTTGAGAGTATTTGGTTGTGTTGTGAGTATTTGGTTGTGTTGAGAATATATGGCTGTGTTGTGAGTATATTGTTGCATTGAGAGCATATGGTTGTGTTGAGAGTGATGCAGCGCATATTCCATTTGCGGCACGTGTGTTTTCAAATTGTTGACAATGTTTCTCCATCAACATGTAACATGTCGATTTGCATATGTGTTTTTTAAGTTGCTGTACTTTGAGCTCTTGGCCTTCGTATTGAAAAGTCATTCCATTTGTGCATTTTGCACACATAATGCAGGACCTAGCGCAAGTGTCCTCTATTAGCTTTTTTTTATCAAATGCTAAAATGCTATTCTGCTATTGTAGTGCTGCATGTCCTGAGTGTTCATCATAGCATGCATTAGTATGAATAGTATGAAAAGGGCATATTTACTTAAAGGTCCAGTGTGCAAGATTTAGGTGAAAGAGATCTATTGGCAGAAATTTAATGTTGAATAATCCTCATTATGTTTCATCTAAATTGTATGAATTGTAGTTTTCTTTACCCCAGAAAAGGCCCTTTATATTTACATGCTTTATATTAACCTCGAGGGGACCCTCTCTACGGTGGCCGCTATTGTTTTTATAGTAGCCAGACAGGACAAACTAAACACCTTTTGATTTTTTTGACAACTGAAGGCTGCCACAGGTTCTGTTTCATGTTTGGAAGGGGAGGATGAGGTGAGGGGTGTTCAGCTGCAACATGCAACTTCAACACTAGATATCACAAAATTCTACACACTGCCCCTGTAAATACATTCTTGTATTTATCAATACTGGCGCTTTATGCAATGTATGGGAGACAGGTGTTTAAGAAGTCTGAGTGATATTTCAGATATATGCATCTTTCTGCCATTGCAATTTGAAATGTTGTTGCATCCATGTGAAGTATGTACCCAATGAGGCTTGTGTTTCCATTAGAAGAATTAACTATCTCTAATCTGAGGAAATGAAACAGGTTACACATACGGAAAAAAGGAAGATATGATAGATTCAGAAAAGGCAGGAGGATTGCCGAACTGACGGTTTGATTCATAGCCCAGATGTTAACTAATGTCCCGCTCTAGCTTTATAGTCTTTACCATCTGTTGCAGTCACAACCCTAACCGTAACTGTGTGTCATAGTGAAAGCACAACAACAGCTACTACTGTGTATGAGCTGCCAAACCCAGTGGATGCGCACAGACTCAAGCAGTTGGTCAGTGAGACTTTTTGCTCAGCCAAGTGTATCATAATGCTCCGAGGGACTGTCTCTGACATGGAGGTCCATCATGCTAAGTGTGTTGTGTTGTCTTTGTGAGTGTGTTTGTGTGTGTGAGAGAGAGAGTGTGTGCATGTAAGACAGAGAGAAAGAGACAAAGAGATTGTGAGAAAGAGCTTTTAGATGCAAGCTGCTGGTCTAGCTTTTATAGACAATGTGGCAGCAGTTATCTAAAACACTGCTCTCCTTGACTCCAGGCCTGAGCGACTGTGGTGCTCTGTATGTTCGATACCATCTCAGCACAGTGTTTACAGAGCGTGTGCAAACTTAACGCATGCATGTAGTGCATTAAACGAGGAAAACTAAATGTCCCGCTACACTCGCTAGAGGTGAGATCTACGAGCATGTGTTTACGAGATAAGCTGTGGTATCAGTTAATGGGACTTGAAGAGAGAAAATAGAGGAAAACTGAGGAATGATTGGGAACGAAAACATGACAATGAAAGTAAATCAAGCACTGCCCACACCCTCCTCTTTACTCTGGTGTATTCTTGTATTTCTCCACACTGTATTGGAACACCTATGTGACTTTATGTGAATCTTCTGGACCGCCGTCTTTTCCTCTTTTGTTACCAAGCACACGGTTGAAGTGATGCGCTCTTTCGAGACAAGTTCTCTCAGAGAAACCAACATGATGGCACATCAGGATTTGAACCAAGGAAAATACATCTCTGCTGTACTTTATTACATACAGCTATTGTACACGTGTGTACACACACTGCCTGTGAACTCACACCTGTGTGGTGACTTCTGCTGTCAGGAAAGACATGTTCCTGTTGTTTTATCAAACTTCAACACACAAACTGAATGGACTTAAACGCCACTGCTGGTGGTGAACACACATAGCCATGTAAACAATGTATTTAACAGTAATTTAAAACGGCTGCTTTCAGTAATGTCTTAAAATGCCTAAAGCTTCTGCTTTAAAATGAGCTCCTGCCATTTACAGATTCCTATGTAGCAGGGAATCAAAGTGTATGCCTGCTGAACTTACCCAAGAAGCTTCATAGATGATGAACTAGCTCTTAGGTTTTTATGCTCCAAGGACAAAGGATGGAATGTATATTATGAATTCATAAAGGGAATATAATTTCTATTAGAACTTTAATTTAGTGTTTTCAGATGTCTAACTTATCTTTTGTTTGTTTCCTCCATGGTTTTGTATTGAATGTCATTATAAGCTTTCCTTTGAGCCTCACATGTTGCATGGGCGAAGGATTAACTGAAATACATATGCAGGATTGATTCTGTCTGTACTGTCTCGACACATATTTACCTCAAGACTACTACTGATCTCAATTACTCTAATTCATCTGCCTTCAGTCAGAAATTATTTTGAATGTGCTTTACACAGTCCACAGTATTCACTGTATTATCATTCTTAACGTGGATTCTGCTCAGCTCCATGTATTTGTTTACAACCTGTGTTTTTTTTTTCTACCATTGTAAAGAAAGAGACCAAGATGCAAACTGTCTGATGTTACATGCAAAGGAGGAAGGTCACAAGGACTTACAGTGAATATAAACTGAAAGAGGCACTTTTGTCATTCAAAACCATTGTAAATGACTAACTATTATGAATAATAATACTGCTAATGGTTTGATGATACTAATGATCTAATGATTATATCAATAATAATATCTTTACAATAAGCTTCTGTTTTTCTCCTGACTTCTTCTTGTGGCTGATGAAATTGGAGTGGGCTTGGATCATCATCATCCATCCATCCATCCATTATCTACACCTATATGCTCTTATTGCAGGGTTATTTAAATGTGAGTCCAAATCTGTTCTTTGAATTAATGATTTTGAACTACAATGTTTTTTATCTTAACAATATACTTGATGTTCGGGATTCTCAAAAATGATTTCTTAATATCTCAGTCAGAGAGTTTACAGTGTGCCACAGATTACTTTCCTCTTTCGTGATCTTAAAGCAAAGAAAATAGTCATCATGAGAGAGAAAAACTAAAATTGTCATATATCATACAATATAAATTGATGAAAAGTGGCCGCTCTCTTGTCCATTACAGAAGATACATTTGAATCGACTATCGACCTTAACCTCCTGAATTTGTCCTGCTTTACCTCCTGAGTTAATCTTATGTACATTGTGGTTTACTGAGAAAGCAAAGTGGTCTATTTATAAAACCAGCGAGGGGCAGTGGCAAAGAGAACGAGGAAGACAGAGGAGAGCAAACCGCTCTTGATTCACGGTTCGACATAGAGTGGGACAAGCACAAACACTCTCACCATCTCTTAGTCGAACACCTCTCCCCAGTTGCTGGAAATGTTTGCTTCTCCTCTTGTTCCCTCCATCACTGCTGCTTGAGTTTGTTCTCACTTTCCCTCTCTGTCATTCGCCCTTCTCACATTTCATTCCCCACACATTTCCCCTTATATTCATCTCTCTCCCCCTCCAGCAGCAGAGTGATGCACACTGAGTGATCTGAGTCTCCCCTCAGATGTACATTAGCAGGAGTATAATGCTCTCTATGACCATCTCAGCTGACCAGCATGGTTCTGGTATTTCACCTAAGCTCAGAATCTAGACAGCCCAACACATAACTGATTGTCATTAATTCACATATTGCTGTTTGTTATGTATTAAACATGAGCATCAAGCTTTCCATGTAGGTCAGCCAGACTTTCAATATTTATTTATTAGATTACCTGAAGTGGCCATGAGAAAATAATGAAATTCATATGTTACCAGTGCATTTCCTGACCCAGTTCCTGCCATAAATCCTGTCATTTTGATGGACACATAATATGAGGCAATGCCCAATGGGCCAAGTGCATAGCTCACATGCTGTGAACATTTGCCCATTTTAGTATGAACTGATTTATAACCTAATATACAGCCCAGTTAATGGCCTGTCATTCTAAACTTTCTTTATAGCGTGCCATGTTCCACAAGGAAAACCTGTTTTCATATTGTGTGCACATCTGAACATTTTTTTTATGAATGTCTGTGGAGGAGGGGGAGCCCTTTCTTTATCACTCCTGTTCACCCATGGGAGGCTCCTTACCTCCTCTATTAATAGCAATAGGTTTCCTCTCTGGTTGAAGGGAATGCCTGCTTCTTGCTGTAAATACTCAAACAGCCAGTGGATTGTGTATATTCCATGGTTGATTGTTTTTATAAGAGTGGGGAATAAATATATATAATATTTTCATTGGATTTGTAGTAAATGTTCGACACAAATGAAAAAGACGGTTATTTTTAAAGAATGCAAATATAAAAACAATATATTAGATGCAGGGATGATGTGAATGAAAGAGGAGGTGGATCAGGAGCTGGGTTGGATTTTAAATAGATGGGAATGTGGACGTATCAGTGAAAAGAGCCACTGGAGAGCTCCGGCCTGTCAATGAGTTTAATGAGCTGAATTGATTTATGTGTTTGGCCCACATTCTGTCGGCTGCTGTCCATCATATACCTTTATTTACAGCAGAACACAGCACTGCAACAGTCTTCAATATTGTCTTAAAATATATCTATTGTAAAATAAATTGTTTTTAAATCATAGTATTTAATGGCCGCATTAACATAACATATATATATGTATGGGTATGAATATGGTTATGCATAGAGAAGTTTGCAATTAGCTAAATTCTTTATTTCATCTGATCGCTGCAGTTGACAGTTGAACACCCATTCATAAACAATAAGAGATGGAGAAAGGAGGCATTCCCCATAAATATAACAGACACCTATAGCTGTTAATCCTGTTAAGCCGTTTAGTTTCTTGCCTTTATGTATAAGTAGGATCTTGAGAGGCATGAAAAGGTGATTTACATACAGTAGTTTACTGTGAGTGAGAGAGGAAAAAAACTGTGTCAAAGATTATGTACGATCACAGAAAAGGAATGTGTCTTGTCTTTTCAGCATGTGTGATAATGTGGGACAGAATCAAACGGCCCCTTTCTCCGCTAAAGGGTATTAATAAAGAAAAGAGCAATGATGATATGTTTGAAAATAATAATAAAGCTTTAGCAAGTCAGCCTGGACTGACACATGCTTTCTTTAAGGGCCTGCAGAGATTAAACTGAACCACGTGCAAGTACGTTGCATCACAGTAAAGACAGACATGAGGGTTTCTTTACTTTCTAAACAGTTTATAGAACCATCTGAACTGAGGTAAACCTGCAGTCCTCTCCATACATCAGCTGCACAAGGATTTCTAGTGGAAGGGTGAGCAGATGGAGGGCCTCCTTAAAAGTTTCCACTTCACTGTCTGTCTTTATGGAACTTTCTGCTCTGACAAGTCAACCTTGCAGGAGCCATATATTTGATTTGTACTTCCCAATGCTTATTCCTCCTGAGCTGGAGGTGTGTGTGTTGAAGGCTAGAAGACGTTTAAGATCATGATGGTTATCAGAGACACACGGCTGATGTAGAGCAGCAACAATTGTTGACCATGGTCGTACCTTTACATTTGTTCCATTCAATTCAATTTTATCTAATTTTATTATCTCAAGGCACTTTACATAGTAAGGTCAACACCTTAGAATTATTAAGTATTTGCTGGGGCATTAATTGCTTGAAAGTCTCTGCGGAAAAACATATTGGGTGTGACGAGTAATGAGGACACTAAAGAAATGAAAAGAAGTATTTTATAAATCAACAAAATTTACCGGGTTCTTATGTTTCAGCTCAGCACAGACACCAAACAGCCCCACAGATAACTGATCCCTATTGATTCACACTTTGCAGCAAAGTTTGGATTTCACTTTATTATAAGTACAAGGTCTGTATTTATATCTCACTTTTCTCTTCTTGATGACCACTCAAAGCACTTCACAGTACAGTTTTGCCATTCACCCATTCACACACATATTCATCTTTGTCCAGCAACCCGGATCAACCCGCTCTACATCCTGATCCACAGCAGCCTTAAAAATGAGTTCAATCAGCAACCAGTGGCCAATGAATCCACTTGCTGTTAGCCTCTCTGCCACCTAGTGTCCATGAAGAGACATGATTATATTTACAGATGCTGAACTGGAATAAGTTACTCACCTTCTTCATGTGATGCTGCTGAACCTTGATTCTGTGAAAAGAAATGAACCAAATTCATAAGCATTAAGAGCCAACCTGTGACTTCTGCATTATTTTTGTAGAAAGACAATAGTTTCAGTTTTCATGCAGTTAAAAGGAGCCCAGAGACCAAACATAGGATGCATCACTACCAAAAAGATCTTGTTTCCCATAATGCATTTACAAGCAGGTGGTCCTCTGATGGTAGAATGTGCTGATGAATACTAGGGATTCTTATACTGTTCACTGAATGAGATCATGTGGAGAGGCAGCGTTGTGTGTGTGTGTGTGTGTGTGTGTGTGTGTGTGTGTGTGTGTGTGTGTGTGCATGCAGCTCAGTACGATAAAAGTCACCTCTGTGAGGACTCAAGGAGGCAAATGATATCCACTTTCTCTGCTCCTCTCCTCCACTCATTCATTTCTCACAGACATGAAATTGGGGGCTTAAAATATCTCACCCGTATAAATAATTCATAAACTAAAAAAAATAAAAAATCCTACAATCCCTTTTAGTTTTCAGTTCTCTTTTCCATCTCTCCCCTGCTGCATATCTGTCTTTCTGCAGGTGGGTCTTTACTCCTCTGTTTTGCAGCTTCATGTTTGCTTTGTTGAGTGAATGATTTTCTACCTGACTCTAGCTTACTAATGTTAAAAACACAGATTTTCAGATGTGCTCACACAGTCCCACTGGACACACACACTTTCTCTCCCCTGCAGATTTGCCCTTTGCTTTTATTCCTCTTACCTCTTAGCGTATTGATCAAGAATGCAACAGAAGTGGATTCATGGGTGGTGATTGGAGAGCATTAGCAGTCAATGGTTACTTAGCTGAAGGGAGCATTTACTTTCCCTCCATCTGCCTGGTTCAAACCCAACCAAGGAAGAATATAACTTTTTTCCAAATATAATTTTAGTGGTATGGCATCATTTTAATTTTCACAAATTCTGTCATACATATACAGAATGTAATATTGAATTTCCCATATAATCTTATACTTTTGGATTCCCCCGAGAGTAGAGTTCACATAAAGTTCACATAGAGCAACAAACGAAAACTTAATTTAACAGACTAACAGACAATCTTCCAGATATTCTCTTTATTCTCGTCTCCCTCGTCGTCTCTGCAGCTTTGTCTTTGAAGTTGCCAAGCCGCCTTTCTCTCTTTGGCATGTTTTTGTGACTCTAATGGGAAAGCAGAGTAGACACAGAGTGTTGGCAGTATAACAGCTTTGTGAGGAATAGGAAAAACAGAGAAAATGAGAAAAGAGTGGGAGATCAGGCCTGCCGAGACGCGTAGTTGAGGATTCCTGGAAGGAGACTCATGAATATGGATGGAGGTGGAAACACAATCAGAAAACACAGTCAGAAATATCCAGATTTGTGTGGCTGCGTACACTGGGAAATAGCATGCAGGGGAACAGATGTGCTTAATCTGGAGGTTAATGACTCTAAAGTTGAGAGTTCATGTCAAACTAGAACTACAGTCACCTCCACCAAGGCCCAACAGTGGCCTCATGAAACCATATTTAAATCTTCTAGATCTTGATTCTTGTTTGCATCTATACAAAATTGCTCGCAGACGTCTGTATCAGTCCCCCAAGTATGTCTGATCATTTTCATAAATATTCATGCATTATTATATTTTCTTAGGAAATCTGTGAAAATGTCCCACACAAAAAGCATCTTATTTTGCATGTTAAGGAAAGGGATAAAAAACAATCTTGGATCTGTTCCTTTGTCCAGATCTGTGTCAATACTGAGAGGAATCTTTACCAAATTTCGTGGAAATCTGTTGTGTAGTTTTTGCAAAACGTCCGTATGTGCAGTCCATTAACTTTATTTGTGGCTACAGAAAAGAGGGCATTGAATGGTGTCAACAATTGATAAAGAAATTTGGATCTTGAGTTCTTATTTCAGATTTTAACCACATTGATAAAAACTGCAATAAAGAAATAATCTGTAGCAGTGCAACTTCAGTCTGCATCTGTTTGAGGCACATGGAGCCCAATCATTCAAGCAACCAGCCTCAGTGGAAATATCTTTGAACAAAATGAAAGGGGAATTATCACAATCAGCCAGAGTTTCATGAGATTAACTTGTTCTTTATTTTACCAGGCAGACTGTCCAAAAAAGATTTAACACCAAACACAACTGAAATAAGTCAGACAAACAAACAACAACATAAAAAACAGCAGTACCTCCATTAGCCTGCAGAGGGAAGCCTATCCATATCCTACACAGTCATCCCCATGTGGCTTTGTCATGATCCAGGTTCAGGGGCAACCCCCCCCCCCAGAAGCTGGCTGCAGGTCCAGGGGTCGGTGTGGAAACCTTGAAGCCATTTAAACAGCGATGATGGGAGATTAATACACAAGCAATGCATCCGATCGATCTTCTTCGACCACAGGGAGTTTGACCCGCACATACTTAATGATACACGATAGATGATGAAGTGGTGCAGGTGGAACTGTCAGAAGAGGAAGGGCAGCAGGAATGCAGAGAAGCTAGTATTGAAGCAGAGTTTCAACCTTTTCGAATACATCTGAAAAACCACACTTCTGCATACTGTGAGACTTTCTGGTTACTTTTATTACCCCTGGCCCTGAAGTAATGTGATGGGGAGGGGCAAAATCCACAATTCTGTACGGTTCAGCATTCAAGCAAATCTAGTGGTCATCATCATCCAAAGGGTCTCTTGAGCACGAACATTATTGATCTAATAATCAAACTGTGTTCACAGGTCTCGGGGAGTACTGCTTTCACGACAGTGGAGTTTTAAGCGTTCCTGGGCAGGTTCAGGCCATGGGACGTTAAAGTGACCAATAACAGTATCAATATCCCTATGGGGAATATCGTTAAAGGGATAGTTTACCTAAAAATGAAAATGATCGCATTATCTACTCTACTATGCCACTATGCCGATGGAGGAGTTGATGAAGTGTTTGAGTCCACACAACACTTTTGGAGTTTCAGGGGTAATCAGCCACTGATATCCCATGAGCCGCGTTTGCATCTGGATCACAGCGGACATTTCGGCTAAAAACATATTGTATATAAACTCTTTTTTGAGTCGAATTTGAATGCGGGGTCATACGCACACTTGGATGACACCACAGGAGCAGTATGGAGGCATTTTATGTTTATTTCTGTGTTTTGTTTTTTATGTTTGCAGAATCTGTCACCATTTACTTACGTTTTATTAAATTTGGCTGCAACACTGTTTTCCCCTGAAACTCCTAAAGGAGTGGACTAAAACACTTCACCCACCTCCTCCATCGGCATTGTGGTGACTAGATAATGAGTGAATATTCATTTTTTGGGTGAACTATCCCTCTAATGTCCATATTGTTGTTAGATAGAAATTTTAAATGTGTCGTTTGAGTATTTATGATTACAAATGCGAAAGTTATCATGAAAGATTGTGATCAAGAAAGCATCTCTCTCTCTCTCTCTCCCTCCCTCCCTCCCTTCCTCCCTCCCTTCCTCCCCTCCCTGGAGATAAACAGATCCACAGGCTGCAGCTTTGGTTGGAGGACGAAGAAGAAAAAATAAATAAACAGGTTTTTTTGCCAGCGGGGAATTAGCCACATTTAACCATGCAGTTGTTATATCATTGTCACATCTGGCCGGTGCACCTCCACCGCGCCTGCTGTCGGTGCGGTCAACCCGGGGGCGACAGGAAGTACGTGGGGATCAGTGGATCCGGTGCTCATTAACCATGCCTCCGGCACGGCCCGGAGCGAACAAACTTTCGCCAGCACAGCCCGGGCATGTGCGGGGATCGTGACGGGACTGAAGGTAGGTTCCGCTTCCACTTCTCCTCCGTGCGTCCGTCACTGGCTCCTCATGATCCGTCACCTCCCTGCGCGTTTTCTTTCATTCAACCAGCTGTTGCACGTTCGCGCTACTTAAGTGTGAGTCTGGAGCTACAGAGAAATCACATCCACCTTCTTTTACTCGTGAATAAAAGAAGGACAATTCACCCAAATGGAAACAAATCAGAGGAAAGAAGGGATACATTCTTTTCAATTAAGGTCAATTCTTCCATGAGTCTGCACAACTCTTCTATTTTCCCTCCCTGGTTTAAGTAGGTGCTGAAAAAAATCAAGACTAAATCATAGATTTTTAATTGGTGACCTGAGCAGCTCTCTGGACAATGATTTGAAATGTTCCTAAACTATAATTCAATTTAAGAAAATGATGAATGAAACAGTATGAGCTTATTGAGTATCATTTATGTTGGCTATTGATTAGTGGATAGTTGATTTGTTATATGTGATTTTTGAAAGGAAAGGAAATTTAAAAAGTATTTAGATTGCACTCAAAACAATGTATGCTCATAATGTTGACTTTATCTATGTCAATTACATGTTTAAAATACCATGTAACTTTATTACATTAGTTTAATGTAAAGGGCCATAAGTTTACTATCATGTTGAGTAAATTTGATTCAGTCAAATAACTTGAGAAATTATAAACAAAACATATGTACATTTTTTGTTGATGTCTAAGTGTAATGTTTTATTATGTAAAATGTATTTGGATAACACTGAAATGGACAATATGAAATAAAATGCTAGTAGGCTGCAGGACTGGCATATTGAGCATCGATCCTGTCCTGTGATACTGAATTTGTTTTCGCGTCTTTTTCATCTTAGTTGTTTTAAAAATGTTCAGGATTTGAGTAAATCCAGCACCTCGGCTTGATTTCCTTCACAGAAACAGACTTGCTTAAAAAGTAAAATACTGCTGTTACAAAAACAGGTAAGAATTGGTTAAGTTTTTTGGCTCTGTGATGGAAACTGACAGTTGAAGAGCTCCTCTCGTACTTCCCTGACCAGGGGAGATGACATGGCTCTGTAGACCGTGCAATTGGTCAACGTGTGCTTGTCGGAAATTAATGGAAATGACAGTAGATATCCCATAATGTTAACCAACATTGTATTTATATATATATAAAAAATATATGATTCCTTTCATGATTATTTCTTCCTGTGTGAAGATCACCAATCAATAGCCATAATCTAGCGTGTTGTGTTATTTGTGTTATTGTGTATGCACATATAAGTAGACTTGTAGCCATGAGTCTGTTTATGTCAGTAAGCTGATACTGTGACGGAGAAAATTTGTCTTGAGGGTTCAAAAGTGTACAGCGTGTGTCATTTATAAGCAGATGTGGCTTCACTCAGTGTGCACGGTGCATTTTGGCATCTCTGTGTGTGTGTGTGTGTGTGTGTGTGTGTGTGTGTGTGTGTGCGTGCGTACATCACTTGTTAGTACGCTACCTGGGATTAGTGACATGTGGAGAGTCAGACCAGATGGCCATATTTTCTGTCTGGATCTGGCACAAAAAAAAGCTTCTAAAAAAACATAACGTCATATTTTTGAAAATGAGACCGGCTTAAAGAGGAATGCCTGTCTGTGTATGTGTGTGTGGAAGGGATAACACTGAGTGAGTGTCTGTACTTTGAGGTAAAATCAAATGCTCATTTAATTTCATTCAACCTGCTACAAAACACCTAGTGATTGTCAAATCCCCTCTGATGGGCCTACGACCTGATGTGCTATGAATTTCATTGTTCATTTATCTTGAAGCCTTTATGTTTCATTGATAACTTTGCTCTGATGGTTGCCGGCCACCATGTGTGTAACACTTTCATCCAGACAGACTCACACTGGCACCTCTGCCAGTAATTCAGGGCGTCTTGACACATTAACCAGCAGTGTTCAGTCTTTGTCCATGGACCGTGGACCGTCTGTCTGATTCCATCAAACTGCGTTTTTATTTGTCCCTCTGCCTGAGTACATTACACGAGTCTCACCTTCAGTGTCATCGCCTCCAGTTGTGTCTCTGTGATGTATTTAGCTGCTCCACTGGAAGTTTTTAATTTATCGGGAGTTGATTTTTGGCTGTACTTCGCTCATGCTGTTGTTGCCTTCATTGTGTGTGTGTGTGTGTGTGTGTGTGTGTGTGTGTGTGTGTGTGTGTGTGTGTGTGTGTGTGTGTGTGTGTGTGTGTGTGTGTGTGTGTGTGTGTGTGTGTGTGTGTGTTGTCGAAAAGCCAGGGGAGGATTTCGGTCCCAGCTGCTGTGCACTGGGACTTGGCCTGGAGCCTGCAGACACCCATGTCAGCTATGAGTGCCCCACAGAGACTGCACATAGACAACAAATCTGCTCCAGACAGACATATGGAGTGGGCATGCATTGGTGACATGAGCAAACTCATATTAAGATGTTTGTTTTTTTTACATTTTTAGGCATAATATTGCATATCAGCCATGTTTAATTCAGTTTCACCTTATATACATTTAGTAGATCTGGATTTTTATTTGGATTTGCACCAAACTGCACACACTCATTGTTATCAGTCTCCATCTAGATTCATGAATAATTATTTGAGAAATCAACACAATTTTTTTAAAACTACAGAAGTGTATTGCCATCTTGTTAATTCATTAAAACAGCCTATTTTATCTTTTTAGCATAACCACATAACCACACAGCACTGTTAGAGGATTGCTTATCAGGGTTCAGCTGATATGCAGCAACAGCTGTATCTCTGTGCTCTGTTTTTCTGAATTAATGAGATAATGAAGTTGTTAATTCAGATTTAAAAAAGAGCAGATTTATTTTGCACCAAAATGTTATGGTTTATTTTATGGTTTAAGTTGGATATCTGTCAAGTAGTTTTTGTGTGAGCCTGATAAATAACAGACAAACTAACAAACCAAAACAAAAGTCAGACACATTCATTTATTTAATAAAAACATACAGTATAATGTCACCTTCTTGCTGCCACACTCTGAAGTACTGGAGGGTCCATTTTGCATCTATTTTTAGCTCCATTACTGAGAAGCCTTGTTGGCTCTGGTTGTTAAAACTGAATTACCAAATGGACATTTGTAATTCATATTTCAGTAAGTGATGTGAAAGCTCAAGAGAGAGGGGTAAGGTTACGATATTCATAAACATCTGTTATTCGGATAATAGTTGTTTGATAATTAAAAAAATATTCTCAATTACCATCTGTGATACTGTCTGAACATGTGAATAGAAAAGAGGTGTGTTTGTACTGGATAGAAATGACTGGCTTTGTGATGAGTAGTATTTTGCTGGTGTGTGTTGTGTATTTATGCTATGTACACTTTTGACTTATAGAGTATATGTGTGCTTGTAAACGGATCACTTTCAGTCATGATGGTAATGAAGAAAGACATTTGTATCATGAATCATGTAAATAAACAATATCTGCATTTTTGTACCCAAAAGAAAAGGTTGTTTATATATTGCAGTACTAAGTCTGGGTTTTTAACTAACAATGATTTTTTTAACAGCCTGACACACGACACTTAGAAAAACAAACAGTGTCATCGGACACGTGTAAAGTCAGACTGGGTAGAAACAAGAGAATCTGTAAATTTAGACAATGTATGGAGAGGAGGAGTCCTCTAAATCCCTCTCACAGCTGAAGCCAGTCACTAGGGTGCGACTAGGTTTCCATCTTAACATTCAGTCTATGGTCTGACTTATTTGTCTATATCCCAAAGTTACATGGCTCCAGTCAACATAGATTACAAAAATAAAATGTAAAATATGAAATATTAGCTACAAAAGCTTTCCACTGTGAAACATCCTGCTCCAGTCTTGTTTGCGAAGGTGGTTCAGATGACAACTGACAAATGCAAACAACAGTATATAGCAAGTAAACCTGAAAATGGCCCAAATATGGGCAATTTGAAATGTCAGAAAATAGCTTTTTTTTATCTGAAGAACAATCCAAAAGAAAAAATGAAACATTCTGTAAGCAGGGGACCCTATTTCCCACTATGTCTTATCTCCACCACCTCATTCTTGTCTCAGCCAATCACAACCTGACACTTTGCCTTGAGCCAATCACTTGTTAGCTGTCAACCTTCAAGTGTTCCATCTGTCATTTCAGCACCATGAGTTTTGTGATTCACCTCTTCACCTTGACTGTGGATGCCTGAACTTCTTCCCTCCGATCAGACGTTACCTCTCTTGAAGTCCACAGCCACCAGTGTCTGTCCTCAGAGGAAGTTTTCTACATATTGAAACCATCTATTTCATAGCACTTTTTGACCTGGTCATTCCTTTATCAGTCTCTGCTGATTGAAATATATTTACTTCATGCTCATATGTTACAAAGGAAAGAGTTAAATATGCACATTGAGAAACCGGACCCAGAGAATTATTAGCATTTAAATTGAAAAAAAACCCCATTAATCAACTACTCATCACAGCTGATGTAAACGCTGAACCTTAACCAAGCTTTAATATAGTTCAGTTTCTACACATGGATTCTGAAGTTAACAATGAACATTTGGTTGTAGATTTGCACATTTGTGTGTAAGTGTGCTGCTTTTTTTGTGTTTGTGTGGCTCACTATCATATCTGTGTTGATCTGACGGAAGAGATCCCTCGGCTTATGGCACTGAGCTGCCCAGCCTGCATTAATCTGTTTAATAGGGTCAAAACTCCGGTCCAAAAATATCAGCTCTACCAACCCATGCCCTCACACACACACACCACCACTACCGCATCCACCAGCAGTAGCAGCAGCACATCACAGGTTGATAACAAACGCTTCAGCACACAAGGTCAAACGTACTGTATTTACTGTGCCTTAAAGTGAGAGTATGTCCCGTGATAGTCCTATATAGTCACCCCCCCCCCACACACACACACACACACACACAAACACACACACACACTTGTGTGAGCGCACTTAACAGATACACCAACTGTGCTCAGCTGCAAACATCTGGCACACTGCAGATTTATTCTTGTGATAATGAATATTAGTCAGTAAAGTGTGTTGGAATGTCAGTGTGTGCTGAGGGGATTGAACTATTATTTAAAGGCAGATCATTTTCGGTGAGTTGAAACAACTGCAGCAGTATATCTTAAAAGTAAAGTATATTTGCATCTCAATATGGCCCTTTGTTAAACAGTGTGTAGTTTAGCAGTATTTGTGCAGAGCCACATGAAGTACTTAGATGAAGTACTTAGAGATAAAAGAACAAAGGCTGACCTGACGACCAATCCAATTAAAAATTTGAAATATGCACCAGGATCAGCTGCAAGCAAAAGATCACTTGAAACTTTAATGAAGCCTCAACCCTGAGTGGAATTACTCAGGGATCTCACACACACACACACACACAAACACATGAAGAAAAAAAAAAAGTACCAGCTAACGTCAGACAGACATAATGGCCGTAATACACTAAGCTTGATCTCTTTGAAAACCTTTCATGGCTTTAAAAGATCTGAAGTCAGCAGTTTTGATCCGCACCAAAAGTGAGTGTGTTGCTGTCCGTATCTTTTTTCAGTGGTGTGTGTTGATTTGCAAAAACGTGTCTTCACATTAAACACATTATTGGAAAGTCATCTAAGTTGGTGCTGCACTTGTCTGAAGTAGTTCATGTATGTCTGACACATGTAGTGACAGTGATGGTCGCCTTGCATCAGTTAATGAAGCAAATCTTCTGCTGAATAGAAAAGGTTAATTATTACTCAGTGTAACTCACTGTCATCAGACGTTATGTCTGATGATGGTATTTCTTGCAGACCAGCTAGCAAAGCCTTAGCTTGCTGTTAATCTAGATCTTCCTGAACATCTGCTCATGTTTACGCACATGTGGTAGTGTCACAAGGGCAAGCTCACTAAACTGTACAGTTGCTCAGCACTGCGTGTAAGAGTATATTTCTGATGGAGATTCCCATGTTGGCCCACACATGCAGTCTTTTGCCCCTCCCACTCTGTGTGTGCAGGGCTTTCCTGTGTTAGTTTGCGTCAGAGCTTCATATGTAGAACGACTTTTCATTGGTTTTTTGACTTCCCGTGTATTAATAGAGTGGTAAGAATAGTCATGCGTTGGCGTGGGCCCCATATGACACCTCTTTTTCACTGTCCTACCACGAGTCAAGGTCATGTTACCTCTTCGGAAGCATTTTGTCCTCACTGCTGCAAAGCGCAGCTGCTACCGTCTGGCAAAGGCATGTTACATGAATATATTAATGTATTACAGAATACGATATGTGTATATGTAGAATCATGTACAAATGTATCCTGTCATCATTTATTTATTCTTTTCTTTGAGCTTAAAGGGATAGTTCACCCAAAAATGGAAATTCACTGACCACTATGATGATGGAGTGGTGGGTGAAGTGTTAGAGTCCACAAAATTCTTTTGGAGTTTCAGGGGTAAACAGAAGTGTTTTGTGGACAAATACTCCATCAGCATATTGGTGAGTAGATAAGCAGTGAATTTTCATTTTGGGTGAACTTTAAAGCCCATAAGTCAAGTCCTTGCCCACTAATGTAACTGTCTGCACTGCATTTTAGCTTTTTAAATGTTTGTGATGAAAATAAGTCAAAAGAGAAACCTCCAACTCCAGGGTGTGGACAAAAGTAGATTTGATTATTTATACTTTAATGTTAAACTACTACTTGCTTTTTCATCTCAGTAAAGTCAGAGTTTCTGGTTTGGTGTTAAATGCAGCCATTTTTCCTACTAAACTTCCAGATTAAAGTAAAAAGTATTTTTGCCAATATGTTTTTCTGGAATCTATAAAACGTTTCAATTTACTGCTTCATGGTCCATTTAGTTTAGTTAGTTTTTTTCTTTTACAATTACAACTCAGTAGAGCATTGTAATTAGCAAGTTCAAATTTTTTTTACACTTATAGATATCAGTTCCCTTAAAATGCCAGATTTTCTCATCAAGATCTATGAATTATAACGCATGTTACTGGATCTGCCCTATTTCCATGTCCTATCCTTGCATCACATTCTGTGGAAATCTGTGGAGTATTTTTTGCAAAATCATGTTGAGAAACAAAGAAACAGATGGGGTGAAAACATGATAATAATTAATCATTTTAAATAGCAAGTCATATTGAGTATTTAATGGTTTAAATCAGGATTAAATCTCACATCAATAAATACTGATATGATATTGAATGAGCCATACTTTAACAGTGTTGACATGACTCTCCACAGTTGTGTTCACACATACTCATGGAGTGGAGTGACAGCTTCCCTGCATGCCTGTGTGCACAAATACATTTTACAGCGTGAAGACAGGGAGGTATGTCAGGAAGGCAGCTCTCTGACTCGTCACTCTCTCGTCGTTCTTTCCCTCTCAGCCATGTCAGACATGTAAATGGATTTGTTAAGCATCAATTATTAATTGGGATACTGTTAATAAATCAGATATGGATATGGCCTCAATGTGTTTGTGTGTAAACATGTAGAAATCTGAGGATCTTATCGCACCGCTCCACTCCATTGGGCCTTGAGCACATCACCCAGATCATGATGTGAGACAGTTTATAGGACACCTGGCCCACAGCACTCACACACAAACACATCCACAAGATGAACAGTGTTTAGCATCAGGTCCTTTTACACTGTCTGTCTTTCCTTTGTTCTTCTGTGTGCAGGCCTGTTTGAATTCATTCGTGAGTGTGCATGTGTGCACATGTGGCCTTTGCTACAGCTCTAGTTTCTACTTCAGCATAAGGTTACCCAATGCTGTCTGTGATAGATTAGTCATTCTGATCCTGACTGTGGTGTTAGCAGAGAGCAGCCGCAGTGTCAGAACCTGTGGAGGAGCCTTTTGTCCCACTTCTTTTTGACCTTTTTACAGAATATTGCACACACATGGCTCGTAGGCTTCTTCATAAGTCAGGTAAGGTGTGTGCTGCTGTTTGTAGCTCTGTCTCATAGCATGGGCTGTTTGTTTCTTTATGCAACAGAAAGAGTCTAGAGAGCAGGTTTTGCATGGCAGTTTATGAAAGTAAATTCCTAATCCAGAGACTCTCAATAGATCTTGGTAGAGACCGATGGTTAGCTGATAATACTGGTCAATATCACTGACATATCAGTGTTTATGTTTTGATTTATTGTTTTGTTCAAGTTCTATATATTTGTTGTGTTTATGTTTTATTTTTATTTACTCCCTAATATCAGTATCGACATTCCCCCCCAAAGAAATCCACATTGATCAGTTCTTCTTGGCCACGTCTCTAAAACGGCTGAATCAGTGCAACCATCTTGATTCGTTTTAGAAACAATTTGTCTTTTCAGAGAGTCAGAGCACTCACATGGGGTTCTATTACTTTCAGAGGCAGACATTTAAGCATTTTTTAGGTCTTTCGGTTGCATTTAGCAAAATTAAACAATAATGGCCTATCTACATTAGGAATCAGAGCAATATCATTGGTTAATTTCCATGTTCTGATCTTTGTATGTTTTGTTAGTGGAGCTTCTATTTTAAGACAATGAGACAGTTCTGGTTGTTCAAAGGGTCAGATCATGTCATTCCAGTCATGTGGTGGAAGATGGGAGGAGAGAGGGGTTGGGTTGGAATGATCATTTTAGCTCTGAGTGGTGATCCGTCATTAAAGCTGTAGGTGTTTTTTTTTTCCTATTAGATACATCTGTCAGTTCGCATAATCCCTTGTTTCTCTTACCCCCTCATCGTCATCTGTTTCTTCTCTCCGTGAGAAACCCTCTGTCCTTGTCTCTCATCATCCTGTCTCTCCATCCACCCACCTTTCAACTCCCATTCTCTCTCACTGTCACTTTCCTTCCTCATCTCATCCCGCCCACATCCGTCTTCCCAACAATTTTCATGTCGTCCTCATTCACTCAGCGGGCCTCTCCCTCCCCTCAGCCGGGTTGGTATCACTGGCGTTTCAGGTGGTGACTCATCTCTGGAGTCTTTAATTAAACATCTGCAGGCGTCAGCACTCGATCACACACATGCTCACGTGTACAGTGTAAGCACAATGCACACACAGATCCAAACAAATGTCAAATGCATGCACCTCACAAGTCAGCCTACAAATGATTTATTTCTTTATGTGAATGAAAGATAAATTTAACAAAGACGTAAAACAAACAGCAGAATAGAAACAGTCAGACTAATGTATTCTCAAGGCGAGAGGAAATTAAGGGGAACAGTCCGGCTTATAAATGAGCCCTGGTGTCTGGAGGAAGTGAAGCCCATGCTATCGCAGCACAGGCATTTAATTATGCACTAATGAATGCACAGCCCCAGTTGTCCTGTCCTACCCTCTCCTCCTACAGCCTGATTTTAGGTCACTTTTACAAATAAGCCCTCCATTAGCTACACTTACATCCAATTATTTGGTTACTGTTTTGTTTAATCATTTGCTTTTTTTCCCTTTTCACAGTTACATGACTCATCACAGTGCCTCCACAATAACAGACTGTGGAAAGAACTTTCAAAGACTTCACTACTACGTCTGTCTTTCCAAACTGGTCAAATCTCCTCACCCCAGTGTTACTGCTAATCTCTCCTTTCTTTCTACCAATCCTCCAGCAGCCTCAACCTCTTCTTCCTCTTTCTACCGTCATTTCCGTAGCTCCAACTTTCAGTCATCTTTCTGGTGCTGGTGGTTTCCAGAGAGAAGGAAACTAAGAGTCATGATAGGACATGTACTTTCAGACATGATATTCTTGTAAGCTGATGACAATTTCACAAAACAAACCCTTCACCATTGACAGGAAGACACTAATTTTTTTCTCTCTGTCTCTCACTCTGCAGGTGTTAGAGGGAGGGAAGAATAGAGAAGACAAACAATTTGTCCTGTTTGTGTAAGTTTTGCTGACGACAGGATTCTCTGGTTCTTCACTGCTGAATCGTGTGATTGAGCCACCAATCAGTCCATCTGTGTGTGATTGTCTTACCCTGGGGTGTCAAGGCTTTGCACTGGCTGAACTGCAGCCATGGAGGTGGCCCTGGTAGACTTTGAGAGCCTGGATGAACTTGAGGGCAGCCTTGAGGATGAGGTGGACACATATGCTGATGAGACCACAGCTCTCACTGTGGACCTGCCCCCAGAGGACCACAACCCAGGCGGCAACTACCTTCTGCGAGGTTCTCAACTTTCCTCTACACCCTCCCACCACAGTACTGTGCCCTCCTGCTTTTGGGAATCCACCTCATCTTCACCCATTCCACTGGCACAGACCCTGGTGGTGCCCCAGTCCCCTACGATGGCAACCCCAAGCAGGCGGGGGCGCACTAGCTGTGCCAGCATGATCTCCAACTGGAAATTGCTGCTAAGTAGTGAGGGCACTAAGGAGAGTGAGACAATCTTCAGTCGGCTCACCAAGGAGTGCTGCGAAGATTTATTTGCCGATAAACGTGGGCTCGAGGATGGAGATCAGAAAGTCATCATCAACATTGCTGGTCTCCGTTTTGAGACGCAGCTCAAAACATTGGACCAGTTTCCTGAAACTCTGCTTGGAGACCCTTTGAAGAGAATGGAGTACTTCGATCCAATGAGGAATGAGTATTTCTTCGATCGGAACAGACCCAGTTTTGACGGGATCTTGTATTACTACCAGTCAGGGGGTAAGATCAGACGACCAGCTAATGTTCCCCTTGATGTGTTTGCAGATGAAATTGTGTTCTATGAGCTTGGAAGTGAGGCCTTGGAGCAGTTCAGAGAGGATGAAGGATTTATAAAGGATGTTGACATACCTCTACCCAATAATGACATGTACAGGCAATTCTGGTTGCTGTTTGAGTACCCAGAGAGCTCCAATGCTGCCCGGGGTGTAGCACTTGTATCTGTTTTTGTTATTGTCATATCCATCATTATTTTCTGCATGGAAACTCTTCCAGAATTTAGAGATGACTCTGACCCAGTTGTACCCACAGTTCCACAACCTTTCAACCAAACCAGTGGTTACACGGCTCCACCTGGTGCAAAGCCCACAACTTTCTCGGATCCCTTCTTCATCATTGAGACCGCCTGCATCGCCTGGTTCTTCTTTGAGCTGTGTGTGCGGTTTTTGGTCTGTCCCAGCAAAAAGGAATTTTTCCACAACCTCATGAACATCATTGACATTATATCCATAATCCCCTATTTTGTCACTGTGGTTACAGAAATGGTCACAACGCCAGAGGAGAGCTCAGGGCAGAACATGTCTTTGGCAATTCTTCGTATCATCCGCCTTGTCAGGGTGTTTCGCATATTTAAACTCTCTCGTCACTCCAAGGGACTGCAGATCCTGGGACAGACTCTGAAGGCCAGTATGCGTGAGCTTGGCTTGCTCATCTTC
Source organism: Paralichthys olivaceus (assembly GCF_024713975.1). Taxonomy (NCBI): domain Eukaryota; kingdom Metazoa; phylum Chordata; class Actinopteri; order Pleuronectiformes; family Paralichthyidae; genus Paralichthys; species Paralichthys olivaceus. The sequence continues at coordinate 16,679,110 of NC_091098.1, read as the reverse complement.
TTCCTCTTCATTGGAGTCATCCTTTTCTCCAGTGCTATCTACTTTGCTGAGGTAGATGAGCCTAACACACAGTTTGTCAGCATACCTGATGGATTCTGGTGGGCTGTGGTTACCATGACCACTGTGGGCTATGGGGACATGTGTCCCATCACCATGGGGGGCAAGATGGTGGGCACCCTGTGTGCCATTGCAGGTGTGCTGACCATCGCTTTGCCTGTTCCTGTTATTGTCTCTAACTTCAACTACTTCTACCATAGAGAGACAGAGGCAGAGGAGAAGTTGCCGTTGACAGATGCTAATGAGCAAGCAATGAAGGCTGAGACAGATACCAAGCAGGGCAGCAACACCTCGCTCACTATATCCAATGGCATCTGGCAGAGGGACAAAGGGAAATAACTGAAGGAGAGACTGCCACAAAGCAGTGGAGGAATATTAAAGATAAAGATAATATAGAGGTATTTAACTTTCATGATTTCTCCCGAAGAACGGGAAGTGAGGTATCTTGTTTGTGTACTGAAAAATATGTTTTATAATGAAATACAGGGCATACCCTAATTACCTCTTTAATGTCTAATATGAAAATGATGAATAACAGACAAGTCATGTTCAAGATGTCAACATATTACAAGTTTTAGCATAAGGACACTTTTTTTAGTTAAGCAGAAAAAAACCTTCATTGTCATATTTCAGCAGTATATATGTTTAAAGTTGTTTTGATAATTTTGGTCTTGTTTGTATTATCTTGGCCATTAATCCTATTGCTTAGAACATTTTGTGCACCAGCAAACCACCCTTGAAATACAACTTTAAAAATAGTGGAAATTTGAAGTTTCTTCAAGGGCCATGAAAGTATAAGAGTTATACAGGTTTAAACCAGACAAATTAAATGAAAATAAAAGAGAGGAGTTAAATGCCACCAGCCTGTGTGTTATATGGAGCCACTTCTTGGCTCTGTTTATAGGAATGGCCTTTCTGCTGCTGCTGCAGGAGCTAACAAATGATGTTTATGATGACTTGTAGGTTGTGGAAAGGTGACCAACTCTCATGCTTACTAACACGATACTGAAAGTGCAAAATCATCAAGTGATGGGAATGATGGCCAATCCTACTCAAACAGGACCAAGGTTGTTTAAGAAAACATTACTCAACACAAATATCTCAAACACAATTTTTCCGTAAGAATGTGTATCTTGTGTATAGTTTCTAGGATATAGCCCTGCTGTATTTATCTACAAATGTCTCACAATTTCATTGTATTTATTTTTCTCTCTGATATGTATCGTGGGTGACAATACTCCACAATTATAGTCATCAGACTTCACACTATGTATATAATGGAGTGCCTTAAATGTATTATTTAGGATGCTGTTGAACTCGCCATACATAATCTTACTGTAACTCCCATGTTCATCATGCATATATGCTTCATATTTTTCATTTCATCTTGGTTGAAAATGTAGACTTTATTCTCCATTCTGGCATTTGATTGGGAGAGTTACTTTCCCAAATGCTGTCTGATACAGAAATGCATTCTGACCTGAAATACAGTCTAACGTAGCCAAAGTACAGCATAGATTGAATCTGTTTGTGAAACGCATACTTTCTGGATCTCATGCTATGAGCATCATCACCATCCATTAGTGGACATCATATTGACAGAGTGAAAGTTTCAGTTACAACGTGATCAGAAAAAAACTGAAAGTAGAGAGAAGCCAAAGATAACTGCTGAATACAGGGTATAAAGGGAACTGTTACAGGGCTGTTGCAGGACTAATTGTAAATTATGCTGTGTTAATGCAATGTCAAAATGGTACTTTTTTATATCTTGTATTTACTAATTATAATAGAAATGTTTGAAAGAAAGTGGCATGTAATTCTAGCTCCAGGATGTTATTATCTCAAAATGGCTTTAGTAGTCAAATTAATATTCATACAAAAAAGTAAATTTCATTGCAAACACACAAATGAATTAAGTTCTTTCAGATTAAAGTTAGCTGTTGTGTAACTCGTTAACCTTAATTTGAAGTTAAACAACTTAATTCATTTGTGTTAACAAATAAAATAATATTTTAAGTTTTAATATGCGTCTTGATGATACTTCAGCTTTAAGGATATAATGAAGAATACAGTGGTTATACAGTACGTCCATTATAATGATATGAATGTCAGTCCCTTGTCTGTAAAGTCACAGTTGTGCTACTCAGAGGTAGACTGGCCTGAAGTGATTACCTTGTGTTGTCATGACTACCACAGGTGAGGGTTTATCACACCACCAAGACCATTACACTGTATTTGTACATATCAGTATATGATTTACTGTTATGTTGATGCAATATATTCTGGAATTTTAAGTAATGTCTCATGTTTTATGTGGTCTGATGTTTTTTAGAAAGGTGTGCACGTGTGTGTGCATGTGCGTGCACGCATGTGTCCGTGCCAGTGAGAGACAGACAGAAGAAGAAAGTGAGTCAGCATTCTTGTAATTTATCCTTATATCTGTCAGTGTTCACCTTCAGGGAAGAAAATGCCTCATGTTATATTAGATTTTGTCATTACTTGCAGTAATCTGTCTCTGCTTTCACTGTTAGTGCCACACACACACACACACACACACACACACACACACGAAAAGGTAGAGGTCACATTAAGGCAAGTAAATCAACCGTATCACTGGAAATCTTCCAGACAACAACAGGATGCCAGTCTCTGGATGACTAGGAGTAGTCTGAGCTATTAATGGTGGCCAGCTTCACCTGATACCCTTCTTTCAGGACTAACCTCAGAACTTTGTCTCAGGCTGAGGAGGCTCCTAAGACCTAAGGGTATAGATTCACTTTATACATAAAGCAATACATTGTGGAATAACTCCACACACAGTAAAACTGCTTCACAGTCACCATCAAGACTCTAAAATAAGCTTTTTTCTTTCTTCAAGCTTGATGCCGTGTGAAGAGCAATAGACCCCAGAGGTAACATGTGAATCTAATTTCTTCAGCTGATTTTATTCTGTGTAACATCACAACTGTTGTGTCATTATGTGGAGTTGGGAACATTAACACAAACATTTTCTGGCTCTCCAAATGCTCTTGATTCCAATATTGTTTTCAAACTGCTGCAGTGAAACAGGTTGTGTTTCCTCTAACCTGATAACAGGAACCCTAAACTATGAATGGATGTATGTCTCAGATTATGACCATAGGACATGTGGGACATCCAAGGACAAAGAGTGAAAACGGAGCCACTGATGAAAAGAGAGAAAGGAGGGATGAATGACACTTGGGAGGAGACGGGATCTTTGAGTTCACATAAGACCTGTTGTCTGGTAATGGACTGTCAGACACACAGATAGGTTACAAGTGTGTGTGGAAATAGCCTCCAAGTGAAATTGATCCCACATAAATCTGTATGTTCACACGACACATGCTCTTACACACAGAACAACTGATCCTGTAATTTGTCATTTGTGTAATTGAAGTGCAGGAGGAAAAGGTGCCCAGGTGCTTCCCCGACTGTGTGAACTTAAGCTGCCTTCAGACATGCATGTGCTGAAATGTTCCGGAAGGGCTGGATGTGAGAATTCAAACGTCTGAGTCGGAATGTCTGGACATTTTTCCTGCCAGCCCCCTATGGTAAAATGTCCAGAAAATGTCTGACTAAGTCCATGTAACGGGATAAAAAAGGCTAAAAAAAGAGGTACCATTTTAGAAGATAGCGTCTAAAGACAGAGATTCGAGAATAGATGCCTTTTGCAAGCTCTAGCCAGGCCCCACCCTTTGCATGAATATTCCGGACAGAAAATATTTTCTTCTTGTTGTGTCTGAACTGAAAAAGCTCTAGATGCCATATATGAAACACAAAATCCAGAAATGTCAGAAAATGCAAAAGCATTATCCCTGGAGGAAATGATTTAACGTATAAACCAATAAGAGGCGTAACTTAAAAAAGTATTTTGACTGGGGGGAAAAAATTCTTTGCTTGACAAACAATTTAAAGGGCATATCTTGTTTTCAAGTTTTCTGTCAGTGGGAGTTACTTTTGTCTGTTGTGTATAAACCCACTTTAAGCCTCGCTTTGTTACTAGTTCCTCCAATATTGTTACATTTCTGCATTGAATTTGTATTTGACTGAAATACATGTGTTCATCTACACAAGATGTGATCCTTCATCTCCACCAACACATTTAAACTGATGCAGTTGTAAAAGAAGAACAGTTTTGTATAACATGCTACAATATCAGGGGGATTTTTGGCTAACTTTCTTTTATAATATTCAGAGACGTGCAGCATACAAAGTCATTCTTGGAAGCAATTATTAGAATTTTCTGATGGTTTCTAGGGATTCAATCTCGAATTTGAAAAGGACAAAGCCAACATCCTAAATTTTAAATCCAGATATCATCCATCATATCAGCGAGGACTAAAGCAGCTTTTGATATTAATCCCAGTGTCTGTTTTTTTCATGCGTGTGTGTCTGTGTGTGTTTGAGTGTCCCACATTCTAACTGTGAGGTTTTAACTACAGCCAGTCAATCTGACTGGATCCTTGACAAGGGAGGGTCACAAAAGGTCACTAAAATTGTATTCCATTACAGTCACAAGATACCTCATCAAAATTGTAATCGGTAATGTAATCCAAGGGATTACCCAAACTCTGTAATAGAGACTACCAGATTACTTTCGGTATTTCTTATATAATGTTTGAATAAATAAGGTATAATGTATGCATCACTTTTAAATTATACAAATTCATTAAAAAAATTATGAATCCCTGGAGTAATAATTTTATAATATATATTGCTAATGATTTTTATTTAATCTATAACCTTTGTTTTTGAGATGCAAATTAAACTACAATGTTCTTGATTTTGTCATTGTCTGTATACTGCAACAAGCAATGTATACGACTCTTGAGGTATGTGTATAATGCAATTAATTAAATGTATGTTATTTTATATCATTTATTTAATTTCTTTAGTTTAATGTACTTTATCTTATTTATTTCACGAATCAAAATTAAATATAAATGATTAAATTTAATCATAGAATTTCTTCATATTATGGAATTTTATCATTTTTTAAATGTAATTCCTTTATTAAATCTCATTAAATGTACTTAATTTAATTCAATTTATTTACCAGTCAGCACAGCCAGAGACCTGTGATCTGTGATATTGTTGCTTCTTGTCATCCTGTTCAATTTTCGAGAGTAGAATCCATGTAGAATCCACCTCCACGTGCATGATCCATACCCACTACAGAACAGCCTGCCCCAGCCGGCAGAACCAACGTGTGTGAATTTGTGTGTTCAAAGGACTGAACTGCACAGTGGAAGATACCTGTCAAGTGCTTAAAGATGCATGAGAGTGCTCCATCATTAACGAGATGCTTTGATGGAAAGTTCCACACCGGAGTAGAAGATATGGACAGCGAGTGAGAAGACAGACAGAGGAGTCCACAGTAGGCGTAGTACGAAGAGAGAGAGGAAAGAACTGGCACAAAGTTTATTTCTGTTCATTCTGGAGCCTAAAGCTGTTTTCACAGTCACATTTTGGAAATTAGGTTTCACTGTGGGACAAAGAGAAATGTGTATCTTTGAATTTTAAGGTGAAGACGTGCTTGAAGGTTAGGGAACGGTTGAGGTTAGGGATGGACAAGTAATAATTATGGTTAAGGTAATGTTACAGGAAATTAATCTATGTCAATGTCATGTCCTGAGGTCCAACCTGATCCTTTCTTATTAATGTGAAAAGCATAAATACCAAGGATGCACATTTTATAACTTCATCAAACAAACAACAACTTGTCAGTGTTACCATGACAACAACTTGGCCTTTCTTACAGTGTTATAATTGTGATAACTTTCACAGATTTGGTCAATGTGACTTAGCAACTGTTATAATTAAAAACAAGAGACCGTTATCAAAACTTTTAAAGGCCAGGCCTCATGACTGAGCAGCAGGAAACATCTGTGTGGAGGAGCAATTGCAGCAAACACCATCCAGTCCATCACTACCCATCCTTTATGCATCCTGTATCCTTTACCAAGGCCCTTCACTCAACATTATGTGTCTATTTTTACATTAAAATAACGACTTGTAGTAAGGAAAAGGAAAAAGTTGTGGAAACATTTTCTTTTTTTTCCTTTTTCATTTATTCATTTCTTTTTATTTGTTTTTGTATGTAAATAAAAAAAGACATTATACAAACAAGTGAAAAAAAAATTACTGAAAAAAGGAATATTTACAACCATTAATCAAACACTTAATGATTTATTCTACATCTTCTAATTGATTTAATCACCCCTCCTCCATAAGTCATTAATTAATAATTATCTTAGACTTAACCAACTTCCTATACATCCATATATGTTGTTTACATGTGCTTTATATTGTATATAATGTACAGAAAGTATATGTAATAATAAATACAACATAAATATACATTTTCAAATGATATTCGGGTTTGGGTTGGGTTCAGCCATGTTGGCTGAGCTATCTACTTGATTTTTATTCACGCTGCACATGCCTCTTATTAGAAGAGACATCCAGCTCTGGTTCGGTTCGGAGGCAAAATATAGAATCATTGTTGGATTTGGGTCACATTTAGCTAATTTTCTCTCTCTAAATTGTACTTTTTCATTCCCACTCTGTGCTGCTTACACTTGTTCTTGCACCATATCTTGAGCATTAGCTCGGACAAGACATGTAATTCTTTACAGCACTAGGCAGAGGTGGAGAGACTATAGCTCCTGTAGTGTCCACTCATTAGTGCAGGATTGCTGTGGGTTCACATGATTTCAGTCAATCTAAAGAATTGATTGCTATCTTGCAATGAGTGGACAGCTCATGTTCTGGTTTGGACTGAGATGATGATGCTGTGTTTGTTGCATGAGTGTTTGAGTTTGATTGCTGAAGCTCAACAGCATCCTGTAATTACCACTTGTGGCTGCAGAGGCCACTGTTGCCAGTGTTTAGCAGCATCTACCATTTCTTGCTTTAACTTTGAAATACTCCCCACAGGAGCATCTGAGGGAAATGAATACCCGTGGCTGTGGTTGTAATGGCTATGAATGTTTTTAACTGTGTAAGTGGAACAGGGACAGCTAAAATTAACGCAGGGTGGCGATTCATATTTACAGCTAAACTCAGAACAAAACTGGGATTCATTGCAGGCAGTCATGGGATTCAATACAGTGGTCACCTCCGATTCCTGTTATATATATTCCAAACATAATTGTGTAACAGGCTGATAGTGAGTCCTTCAAGTTTTCCTCGTGTTGTTGTCGTCTTTGAAATAGCAAACACGGAAAAAGAAATTCTCCTGATATACAAAAATAGTTTTACAAAGTTGTAATTGTTTATACTTTTCTTTTTTGTCAACTGCCACATTGTTCAGTGTCAAATAATAATCGAATCAATTAAAACATGATAATTAAAAGGTTGAAGTACTCACACTTATGTGTTGCGTTAACACGTTACGTTGGGCGTGCTCAATATTTAGTGCCAGCGTGATCATCGTCATGACATTGATCACATACACAATGGCCAGCTTTCCTGCTAACGTGCTATGCTAGCTATCAATACAATGATAAAGAGAAGTGCACAGGAAATAAAATCTGCAAATAAAATGTGACAGAACTACAATGCAGCTCTGCAACGCATCAGGTCACCCCATTCAAAGTAAATGAGCAGTGTCTCGGTTGTAGCCTCCAAAGTCCTGCTTTAATCCTGAACCAACGGGCATTACACTGCTGCACATAACCCACAACGAAAATACCTTCTAAACTGAAAGGATAATATGATGAGATGAAGAGGTAAAGAAAGAAAGTGTTAGTGTGTTTCACTTTCCTTAGTGGTACACATCTTCATCTTCATCTTCATCATCGTGAGAACGTTTCTTCATCTAATCAAGTCGGTTCTAAATTTGGAAGACGACGGAGGAGGAGAAGGAAAAGATTAGAAACAGAGACCTGTCAATCTGTTGCTGTTTACTCGTCACTTGTGTCACCAGGTCTGTCTGAGTTTGTCTGAGACAGCTCTCACACACACACGGTGAGAGAGAGGCTCATTCATTAAAACATGTTAAGTTGTTATGCCTAGTGAACCCTGCCAACATCTGTTCAGGTCTGTTGATTGAGTGGACAGAATTAATCATCCCCTCCAGATCCCACAGATTACACATCTTCAAGACAGACAATTTGGTCACATAAGGCGTCTGGTTGAGACGATGTATTATCTCGAACTTATTTTGACATTGTCTTATCTTACATCCAATGCAAAGCTGCAAAAGGTGCCAACACAAATATGGTTTTCTTTCCCATCCTGTGCCAATTGGTTAAGAGACTAAGCACAACCATTTTGAAACCTGCATCTGGCATAGTCACCTTTCACAGCAGACACACAAAAGTGGATTCCATTTGCACTAAACACTTAAGTTTATGTGCTATTGATTTTCTTGATTCAGAGTGTTAGCACAGTCATTCCAGATTCACGGCTAAAATTGTTGCAAAGGCAGAGACTCAACACGTCAACAACTCCCAATTAACCCTGTGGCGTAGTCTCATGGTCAGAAGCATCAGAGATTTCATAATCAGGATGAAGAATTTCCTCATATTCTCTGCTCTGTTTCTCAAACAACATCTCTGTGACTATTTTAAAGCTGTAGCCTGGAACCACTACATTTTGACCCATTTGTGTAAAGTTGTAGTTAAACTACTTTATTTAAAGGTCCAGTGTGTAAGATTTTGGTGAAAGGGATCTATTGGCAGAAATTTAATGTTGAATAATCCTCATGAAGTTTTCACTAGTTTGTTTCATCTAAATTGTATGAATTGTAGTTTTCTTTACCCCAGAAAAGTCCCTTCATATTCAAATACTTTATATTTACATCAAGGGGGTCCTCTCTACGGAGGCTGCCATGTTTTTTACATTAGTCCAGACTGGACAAACTAAACACCTTTTGAGTTTTTATGACAACTGAAGGCTACCACGGGTTATTTTTCATGTTGGGAAGGGCAGGGTGAGATGAGGGGTATTCAACTGCAGCATGTAACTTCACCACTAGATATCACTAAATTCTACACACTGAAATTTTAATGATAAATATAATGTCAAATGTCATCCTCTCTTTGTTTTAGTTTTTTTATCTCCATTGATCAGGAGCATTGACTCTGTAATCAACATAAAACCAGTCACACCCCTGTGTGTCTCTCCTCTCACAAAGAGCAGTCCGCACTTTTTTTCTGAAAATCGAAAAACATTTCACGAAAAACACCCAACAAATGTCAAGCTGCTCACGTAAATACTCTCTGTTCACCCGGTTGTTAGGTGGATTAGTGAAAAGGTCATGTGCCTCTAGAGGTATCATCATCACCAAAATGACGACAGCAGACAGTGCTGTAATATCAACCATTTTCTAGAGTAGAGACACTCAAACTGCCTTGTGATATTTTCTTGATCAACACAATCTGACACATCATATCCTGAATGTATGAATCCTACATGGCTCAGTTTTTTGGGTGTTTCCGCTCTGTCTCAACAAAGACAGCTGGTTGCCAGCTGACTGGCTGGATCAGTGGCTGGTGTGGGACAGCAGCAGATGTGTGTGTTATCCGTGTGATGCATCCACACCCGTTACATAAGAGGATCTCCCCACAGGTAACAGACCATCTGTATAAAAAGGACATGGATATCAAATGATCTGTCCCTGATCTGTGCCAACACATCTTACCATCCAGAAGTATTTCTACTCTCTGTGATAAATACGTGTGTCTATTATATTTTAAAGTGTGCCTGCAGTTATATTGTGGTCACCTATTCTCTTGGCAAACAACTGATGCAGCACAAATGCAGCATGATATTTATTTTAATGCTTGAAAATCTCAGTATTTCGCATCCCAATATGAACTGCACTTTAACTCTGGTTTAACTTTGCAATATTCATTTTGTTTGTGCAATACAATGGTTCATGTTCAATCCATTCACTGTGCATATTCACACTTTGCACATATTTTTCTTGGATTTACACTAGTTATTAGTTTTTATTCCATACACATTTTCTGTATTTTTTATATTTCTTTACACCTAGAAATTATTATCCTTACACTTGAGTATTGCATATTACTTTTTATTACTTACTGATGTTTATGTTTGACTCGGGCTGCTGTAATATTGCAGACTTTCCCATTGTGGGACTAATAAACGATTATCTAATCTTAGAGATTTGAAAGTTGGTACATGCACAAAGTTGAATACAAATCTGTGAGATCACATTTTGAGTTTACATCAGAACTGTTTTCAAGTTTGTTTGATGTGTGTTCTACAGAGGGAGAGCGATCTGGCAGACATGTTTAATTTTCAGCTGCACTGCGCTCCATGCTGCTCAAAGCGTCATCTTGTGGGGATATTAACAGCATAAGGGTCCTATAGAGGTCACATTGGGCGAGCCACAGGGAACACTCCTGACATGAGGCCAGTCTATCACAGCACTGACATGTGGGAACAACTGAATATGCATGAATATGCCCGCATTCACACCTCCAGGCAAATTAAAGCCTCAGCCTTTGAACCGTGGGAGGAAGCCAAAGGACCCACAGAAAGTGCTTGCAGGCACAGGGCAAAATTGCTTCACATAGTAAGGCCCTGAACAAAGAGGGGTTTGAGCCCAGAACCTTCTTGCAGTGATAACCACTGTAGAAAGTATCCACAAGCATGCACATCCGAATTCTATTATACTCTAGTGTCCTAGTGTATCTGCTTTGTACTTTGTCTGAAAACGGGCCTTAGCAGGGAGAATAAAAGTGTGTTGGAATCTCAAATTGTGTGTGGACCTTTATGTTTTCTAGTGATAAGCATTACACCACTGTTTCACTCCTCAGTCTAAACAGTTATTGGCAAATTTGTTTGTTTCCACTCTGAAATCAGTTCATCCATCCATACGGTGAGTAGTAAGAAACAAGAACAAGAGAAGTCTCCTTTGAATTAATGACCTATTCATTTCCAAATGTTAAAAGTAAATATGAATTAGAGAAAATCTGCAAGAACTAAACATGGCTGCATCATAATAGAGATGTGATACCTGACCTGTGATTCATAATGACAGATCAAAGCAGCAATCATGAATAAATAAACGGTGTAACGATGTGGTTTCATGTTTATACCTCGAAGAAATTTGCAGCACTCTGTCAGGATCCCACTTTAGGTTTCTCAAGATCCGCATCCTCAAGAGCATATTTGCAGAGAGAGGTGTCAGTCTCAGAATGAAATGTATAGATTATATTTTTATTATTCTGCTTACAGTTTATCACTGAATGGTAATGCATTGTGCCTGATCCGTCTGGACTCACTATGGGCCTTCCTCGACCTCACCTGGTTTTGACCTCATGGACTGTGTTTCTGGCCCTCAACTCACTTCTGGACTTTTTGGACAGTACAGACTGACATCCAAGATTGTCTTTTGTATTTCTTGTGACCTGGCAGCTTGTTTGTTTTGTTTTTAATTCATCCTGTTTATTTTTCCTTTCATTTTTGTATTGTGGTGTACAATTTAGTAAAAAATAAAAAAAGACATTGTACAAGTTAAGCAAGCATCATTTATTAAACATTTATCGCAAACAGGATTCCAAGAGTGATTTTATCTTGAGTACAGGAGCCAAATGAAGTCAATGATTTTTGAGTCACAGCACACAGTTACAATTTCCAACCATTTAGGAAATTAGCTCATGCAAGAAGCTTAACAGTGGATCTGTGTGAGTGGAAAGTGAATGCTTATGAAAAATGAGTGAAAAGCGAATGCTAACCACTCAACAGGACGCAGAATGAAAGGGTGCAGTGTTCAAATAGCAAGTCACAAGACAGTGTTATCTCTCATGTGCGAATTAAATTAGGAACAGTAAAAATGTTCCCTGCAGTGACACTTAAGCTAACTTGACTGAAAAATTGGTTTTTGGGATGTTCCACTATAGCATACATAACAAATAAAACTTTTTCATCAATCATCAGCTGATTAAGAGACATCCGCACATCATTGCTTTTTAAAACAAACATCACTGCAGGCTGTAAAACATTTGATTTGTAGATATCATTCATTAGGCCTAACATGGAAGACTGGTCATCAGAAACATTGATTTCGGAGAAAACGTCATCCACTGTCTCCTCAGGCCAATCATCACAACATTGGCCACACAATATGAGTCTGGTTAGCCCTTCACTTTCAGACTAAACACTGGTTTACTGGTATGAGTCTTGTGTTGCTTGTTAATTTGAACTGTTTGGTTAGATTCATGTGCTGTAATAATATTACCAGTACAGTGTTGACTGGAAAATAAAAGAAATCAAGGGCTTAGGAGGCCAGCACCCCACTGATACTATAACAAAGTGAAACATCACAAGCATTTTCACCAACTTAGACAAAACAAAGACATTTTTGAGTTAAAACCAAACTCAGCCTTGAGTCTTTTTTGAGTCCATGTGATCGATTGATACGTTTTTTATTTTGTTTTCTTGTAATCCTGTGATGGAGTGACGAGCCGCGTACGTGAATACCCACGCTTGATATTATCTGATTGGTCAGAAGAGTTATTGCCAGTCGATGAGTGCACCTTTCCCCGTACAGCCTCATACAGGGACTGCATTTTCAGCCACTTCAACAACATGATGATGGGCAAGACCCTAAAACAAAGAAACAAATCAAGTCCAGTCAACCTGGGTCCAACTGAGTCAGATTGACAAACAGCAAAAATGTGTTAAATTGTTTTACCTGTCCTTCATGTTCTTCTTGAGGCTACCGACAACCATGTTGAAAAAGAAGAACAAAAAATGTCTCAGGCAATGCCAGGCCCAGAAAAAAAACTCTGGAGTGAAGCTTTGCAGCGTCTGAAATCTGCATGGAGACAGAAAAGACATACTGAAAACATAGTCAAAAGCTATGAATGATTCCATGGGAAACAGTGATAATGTTAAAGAAACTGAAAACCAATTCCTGGATCTGCCCCCTGATTCGGATCCACAACCAAAATTGAATTTGTTCTTCCCTGACCCAAACCGCATCCTTCCAATAAGTTTTGTGGAAATCTGTTCAATTGTTTTTGGTCATCTTGCTTACCCAAACATACAACAAACCCTTCACATGTTTTTAAATGAAGTCAGCACTGTTACCTTTAAAAATGCGCATTGAATTTAAAATATATTTTTTGATTTAGATACATTTTGTTCAACCACTTGACATAATAAAATGTAGTAAACTCAACATACATATGTGTATTACATATATCTTGACGCAAAGACACAAACATGTATGTGAGTGGTTTTCCCCATCCCCCCAAATACTGTTCCGTTCAATGAAAGATAAAAAGTGAATAATCCCCCCCCCCCTGCCTCCCTATGAAAAGTTTCAGAGCAGACAGTTGTGTACAGTATATTTCAGTGAATGTATTACCTCTGCTTACCTCTGGATTTTGACATTGCCCGTCTGTATATGTCTGTTGTCTGTAAAAGATGTCAGTGTGGCTTTATCCTGCTCCACCTCTTCCTCTATGGTGGTCTCCAGATGCCTCCCCACTTTAGTTTGGTTGCAGATATTGGATATTGATATTGTTTTAATCATTGAACAGGGGGCAAGATCTGCACATGGGGAGAAAAAAACATTTCATTGAAAGAAATTAGGTTAAGGTTGAGCGCCTGTATTACAAATGTTGTGTCTTCGGGTTTACAATTTTCCACAGTATTTGAACCAACCATTGCGCTGAAGAAAATCAATGGTGTCTTTGTAGCCGCTGTAGAATGCTTGATCCAGCGTCTGCAGAGACAGAGACATACAAATATAGCTAAATGTCTTTTTCTCAGTGTTGTTGTTGCCTTGATCCACAATGATCATCAGCATTACCCATTGAGAGTGTAGCATCCAGTGAGATACACCATGAGACTTACCTCTAAAGCCATGGGGTAAAGAGCATTGATGACCCTGAAGCTGTTGGCCATGTTGCCCTTCAGCGTGGATCCGCTCACCACCATGTCCCAAATGCATGGCGTGTCCGAGGGGCAGATGTCGGTCTCTCCGGAGAACGGGGACACTGTCAACGTGTTGCTGCAGGACACAGGCAGTACAGGCTGCATGCCACTGAAACCTCCATCTACATAATACTGCAAGACATGATCACATATACAGTATGACGACACAGACCAAAAACCGGGCTGCAAGTGAGTCTGTGAGAAAAGCATCAAATATACTCACTTCTCCTTTGAAGGATGGAGGCAGAATACCACAGTACCAAGGCACAAAGCAGCTACAAAGCAGGGCCTAAAGACAACATGCAAGAATTACACATGTCCATGTGTTTGTTTCCTATACTCAGGGACCTGTAGTGCAAACTCACCTGTACTACATCCTCTTTGGACTGAAACTCAGTCATCACTATGTGCTTGCCATCACTCAGGCGGGTCATAGCCACAGCGAGACGACCGCTGGCCAAGTTGTGTGCATCAGGGGAAAGATACTTGTTTAAAACACTCTCCAACCAGTGGAACACATTGATTGAGGGGTTGAATGGCCCGAGTGTAAAAGCCTTCATCTGTTTGGCGAAGTGTATTATCTCATCCCGAATGGTGACTATAATACACAGAGAGCTGTGAGTCAGAAGAAAAGATAATCATCGTGAAACAGTTTTGAAGAATTAATCAAGTCACTTACTTGGGCTCATTTCACAGACCACAGCAGCTGCCACCAGAGATCCAGCAGACGCACCGAGAACATACGGAGCTGTGCTCAGAATCCAGGGAACATAGTTGAGGAAACACTGGGCGACCCCTAACTGGTAGGTGGCCATGAATCCAGATCCAGAGAAGGAGATGGACTGAGGAGCAACTCCTGAAGCCATTTTCTGAAGCTTTTCAATGATGAATGTTTGAAGTTCTGTTTTAATTGTAGATGGTAAAAAACATTTGTGCTGTGGCACAAGTTCTGCTATAAAGAGGAGCCAGTTCAAGTAGACTGAGATGAGTTGTTCAGTGGAAAATGGCTGATAGTGTTAATAAGCACATCTCAATTAGACATACCATATTGGTCATACCCACGTGGTACCAGTACCAGTAATGTGCCATACAATTAGTACTTCTGAGCTTTGTTCTCATGAGTACTGTTACTTCTTATTGTTTACCGCCACCTCCTGGGGAGTCTTGGCATGCACATGTACACATGAGTACTCACTGTGTCCTGCCAAGATATTTATCCTTGACAACCGTTACTGCCCTTCCATTAGATCAATATATTATACCTTTTTGTAATACTTAAGATATTTCCTAACCATACCAGAAGAAAGAATGGAGATATCATACTCAGAGGAGACACGGCACAGCTTTTAGTGTTCTTTGTACCAAAAAACAAATTATGTCTGAAAAATGTGATAATCTGGGACAAATCCCTTGGTAATCTGGGACACTTGTATTAGGACTAAAACAGATATCATTTTTTCAGAAGGTTTTATATTCGTGTTAAATTTCATTAGAATAATGTATGTGCAATGAAATGCATAAAAAATACATTTGAAGAGGTATATATTACCAAAATATGCATATAAATGTACCCAAGATACATGCGATGATCATATTGTGAACTGTTGGATTATCGGGTACTGGCACCTTTTTTGGTCCAATTCAGGAACTGCTTGTCCGGCATGCAACACTGTCAATCACTTTTTTCTCTTTCTACTCCTAAAAGCTGATTTTGGTTTGCTTATCTCAAACTGACTTTGTCACAACGATCTACCAATGCCTTGTTTCTAATCATCTCTCTCTGTCATTTTAGATCCAGTCACCCTCTCAAGCAAAATCCTAAACACACATTCACAAGCTCCCCATTCCCTCATTAGTTCATCTTTGTATTTTTACCGCTCATTTTCATTCCTAGCTATCCAATGTTTATATTCTGAGTTCGTGCCTGCCTGTTCCTGACCTGATTAAGACCCCCGTTTGGGTTTTGGATTCCCATCTACTGCCCCTTCGGATTTGTTTGCTAAACGGACTGTTATCCTGGTTTTGACCCCTGCCTGTCTTTTTTTTCTGCTCTCTTTGTAGATAAACCACATTGACTGCACTAAGCCTGTCTGTTGTCATGCACCTGGGTTCAGTTCTGTGTGTAGTCATTACAGACTTCCATGTGATGCCTGTAAACAAAACTCTCCAGATGTTTGGAAATCCTGAACGAATGAACAAAAATTCAAATCAACAACAAAATCAGACTTAAACAAACCGCCCACTTCAGTACATTTAGTACAGATTTGCAGAAAGACATTTTCTAGGATTTCAAAGTTTTCAAAAGGATAGCTAAAGCATTTTAGTCAAAAATTGAGTTACACTGAAAATACACGAGTATTGAGTGTTCAATGTAATTTGAAGTTATTGAAATCTTTCTTTTTTATTTGTTTGTCTATTACTTAATCAAGGAAACAAACATGAAAGTAGTCATTGGTTTCATGCAATCAAATAATTGTAATAAACAAATAATTGTAATAAAAATGAATCCCTGCTCTTTAGGTGGTGAAGTACTCTCATCATCTCAGCTGCTGTTTACTAAGCTACCACAGCACCCTCTGCAGGTACAAGTGCCATCTTTGACTTGGGGAGTAAGTAAGAAGTAGGCTACTGTGATTGAGTGGGTTTAGCTCAGAGGTTTCCTGTATTACATGAGGTTGTGTTTGCTCTTAAGTGAAACAGCTAATGAAAATGTAAATGGACCACCTTGTTTTGATCTGTCTCTTTTGTCTTTGTGCTTCACTGTGCTCAAAGATCCAATCCGCAACATCTCCGCAACATCAAGCTGCCAAAGTATCATGTACTGTGCATTGAAATATTAAATGGATGACATAAATGTATTATTATTACATAAAATAGTTAGAAAGAATGTGCAATTATCCACAATCCATTTTAATGAAATACAAAATATTACATTTACAATGCAGGACACATGTTAGCACTTAGCAAATATTAACTTTACAACACAAACAAACTCCATCTGCAGGTTGAGTCATCACAAACTATAGTAAAATAACAATTTTCATGTTAAACCTGGCTTTTGTACTGAACAGTTTTTTTGTGTGAACATGAATAATCTCTGCTTTTTCATCCAATCTGAGAAAGCTGAAAATAAATCATCCATTCAAACCCATTACCTACAGGACTTGCAGTATTTAGTGCATGAAAATAAGTCTATTTACTGTAATGCCATTATTTTGAGTGAGCCTGAGAAATTTAAATTCTGGGCATTATTGTTTTAATTTCTCTCACAGTTTTCCTTATCCCTTAGTGTTCATTCTGATCGCAGAAAAAAAACAGCAAAATAAAAAGCTCTCACAGTGCAATTTCTGACAATCCATCTAACAATGCATTTTGTTTAACCGTTAATGCCTGGGTTATTTTTTTCTAAAGCTAAAACTGAAAGATAAAGACACCAGTCTCCTCTCTGATGGGCACTTCAGTTTGTTGTTATACTTAGTTACATTTAAAGACTTTTCTCTATCTTACAGGAGCATCAGTTAGAGGAGGCTGTGGAGACATACGATCAGGGGAAATCTCAAAATGGTCTTCATTGATCTCGTACACGGGACTGCTGTCTGAAAAGTTCCCGTCCGGAGGTGATGTGTGTTCTGGGGACTCGGCGGGGTCGGCCTGCTGTTTCCTGATGTCCTGTGGGAGTTTCAAAAACCTGAGGGGAGATAGACAGGAAGCAATAACTACTACTTGCCAGTGCTGTCATTGGGGAAAATACCGACAGTGACTGAGAAAGAGAAAAAGACAGAGACCTGAAGAGAAGTTTTTGACCTCGCTCCTTTTTGATGATGTTGAGCTTGTAGTAGTGCCGCAGAGCACGGGACATTTTCTCATAGGTCATATTGTCTCGGTTCTGTAAAAACAGATTGCACGTTATAAAGAGGGCTGCGTAACGCCTCTTACAACAATGTCCCCTGTCAGATGAACCACACAGAACTAAGTGCTCACCTTGTGGTTTCCCCAGAGACACGCCAGTCCATTTGGGTCGACCACCCTGAACACCAGGCTGTCCCTGTCTTCCCATCGAATGTATTGTTGGTAACGTTCGTCACACAGTAGCTGATACACATAGTCCCATAGCAGTCTGCACTCTGGCAGTGATTAAATCATGAAAACAACAGCAAGACAGACGTTTAAATCTCAATAAGGGATCTAATATGCAGTGGATTAGGGTTGGGCAATACAGTTATTTCAATAATTATTGCAATATACTTTTGATCAATGGCAATATAACAAAGGTTCAGTATATATTGATATAATGCTCATTCACAGTACAAGCACAATGTAGAGATATGTAAGATATACTTAATCCACATCAGATTTGTTAATGCTTCATCATTATGTGCCCATTAAGAAGAGTTTGACACCACAACCTTCACTCAGGAGCAAAAATCAGTCTTTAAATCTAAACATTTATCAATATAAACTGATATGAAAATTTTTTTGGCCATATCGTCCAACCCCACAGGGAATACACACTTTTTTCTTTTTAAATACAACACAAACTCGAAGACTTGGTCATACCCAAGCATGTGTGCTGTAAACATGTCAATCTTCCAAAGATCATTTAAAGACTATTTTCGTAAAAGTTAAAAGTGCATAAATGTACTAATTTCAACTTAACACCCAGTCTTGTGTATTTCTGTGTTCTTAAAGCCAATTTCATTCAATATTTAAAGTTTTCCAGTTAGTAGTGCTGTTTACTCTGCCCAAAAATCCTATCAAGATCTAAATATTCATATCAGTCGATATCGATAATTATCACAATAAATGTCTTGCTATTATTTCAATTATAGTTTCAAGATTTTTGCCCCTGAGTGATGGTTATGGTTTTAACCTCTTCTTTATGAGCAGATGATGAAAAATCTGAAGTAGCTCATTTATGTGTTAAACCTTCCAAGAGAACACTGTTGTAGAACTATTTATAAAATAACGTAGCAGTACCTGGGATGCGACCATTGACTTTGTGCACTGGGCTCCTCTCTCGACTCGACAGGTTGAGGGGCTCCTGGCTGATGCTCTTTGTTGGAGGACACTGAGCTTTGCTGTGGGGAGATGTGGGGACAGCTGCTGATCCAAGAGAGAGAGGAGGGAATTACAGCAGATCAGACATTACAGTAAATCATTTCAACTGTGCTATAACAGTTTGATATACCCACTAATATGTATGAGTGGAACAACATGAGCGTGAAAGGTCGACGGACGATCTCTGAGAGGTGACGTGGGCTCTGATTGGCTCACAGTGCTCACCACAGCTGTTGACACTGCGCTGGTGAAAGCGAGGGAAGCTGTGTGAGAGAGAAACATGAGGAACTGTGACAAAGAGCTAAAGTGAAAGCAAAAGTGATTTTTACAGCTACTTTGTCATTTCACATCAATGTGTGTGGTGAAGGCTATAGTGCAAAGTTTGACCTGAGGAAGTCATTTTATTACTTAGATACAGAGCACAGAACTGTAAAATCCTTGTTCTGAACTGTGGAGTTAATAAAACACTGGTTTTACAGGTAAACCCGACACACCCACTGTCACACACTGTACTTCCTCTATGGAAAGTACCTTGCAACTTGCGATGGTAGGGAACGTGTGTGTTTGTATGTGTGTGGTAAAATATTCTCACCAGTGGAGAGTAACAAAGTGCAAAGTCTGCACCGATTTGAGTGACCAGCACTTAATTCATTCATTTATTGCTTTATAGGGAAAATGTTGCAGTTTTTGTTCCTCTACTTTTCACATATAAAACATAACATTAAAACTATGATGCACTCTGATCCTGTAAACTACCCAGCAGGCCCCTGGTCCAGTGGTGGATCTGCAAAAGGGGTCACAATTAGCAAAGGGGTCACAAAGACCAGTTATAACATTTTGATTCAGTAAGATGCACATTTAAGTCTTTCCCTTTTTTTAATGTTAGTGCTATAGCTTTGAACAAAATTCACAAAAATCATTGAATATATTTTGCAAATTGTTTCTTGTTCAAAAATGTGTATTTCAAAAAAGCTTAGATGTAAAAATTCTTAACCATTTTTCAAGTTTTCTTTCCAAAGAATACTGACAGGACAGGTTCAGGGGCCATTTAAATCACTGCAAAAGTGAGTTTGGGGATAAGAAGTCAGTGGGTGTCCTCACAAGTAGAGTAAAAGCAATGCAGGAAAGAGCAGCATGATGTGTTTGCACATGTTCATGTGGTTGATCAGGAAGTATTTACAACAACAATCTAACAAGTTTGATTTGACAAGACACACATTTGTTTGTGTATTTATGTTTGTGTGCTCTTCACTGCCTCACACTCTGCATAGCCTGTACATGTGGACAATCTGACATTTACAGTTTATAGTTTGTTGTATTTGATTCCTATATGATTTGTTTATGCTACATTTGTTCAGATTGATATCTTTGTATATGTGTTTGTCTGTATGTCATGAAATGAGAGTGATTCTGAATATGTTCAGGAATACACTTCTTGACCTTCTGACCTTGGGTGTCATTGACTGTGGGAGGCTGAGGTTCTTGGACACTGACGGCTGGGACCTGGCAGATGACTGGGCCCTGGCTGTGTATGTTTCCCAGGGTCAGGGCGGGAGGCTTATTTTGCGGATCGCAGACAGCACCCCTCCTCTGTTGTTTCACACACTGAAGGATCTCGTACAGAACATCACCTGGAGAGAACCACACAAGTGCACATGAAAACACAGGAACAAAATCAGGGGGGAGTCAGCAGGCTCTTGTTTTTGCACACTCATACTCATTTCAACCTGAGCTGGGGCAGCGGCGTCTGAAGTCCTCCTTTGTGAGCAGGCACAGGGCTCGACCGTTCATCTCGAATGGTCCCTTCTCTGATCGCCGCAGTGAGTACTCCCTCTGAGCCCAGTGGAGCCAGTGGGCGACGTCCTCTTTATCCCACAGAGATGGGTTGATTCCTGGAAAATAGATTCAAACAAACCACACAGTGACTGGTTGAGTTTGTGCTGGTTGATGCTGCTGCAGTCGTTGCACATTATTCAGAGCTGTCAAACAGAGAGGAGAGTTATTGACTCACGTAGACGTCCAGGTAGATGCCACAGGTCCTCCTGAGGATGGTGGGCAGGGGAGTGATGCACACTGGGACATTTGTTGGCCTGCTCTCCATTCATTGATGATGACAAAGTGTTGGCTGTGTTTTCCTGCTACGAAACATGCACACACATGCCCTTCAGTCTTCAGTGCGCATTCATTTACTTATTAAGAGCAGTAGAAAAGCAGAGCGTTAGGCTTTTAAACCGTTTTGAACATTATTAAAATAATCTAAAATATTTACATAATAATACTACTGTTATTATTCATATTATTGTTGTTGTTGTTGTAAAAATTTAATTTTTAAATACAACACATTATTAAACAGCTTGTTCCTGAGACCTTCACTTACCTTGTCCAAAGGTGACAGGGAAAAGTTCTCCACTTGAAAAAAAACCTTTGAAGGAAATAGGATTATTTTCTTGTAATCAGACATAAAACTCGTCCAAACACGAACTAAAACTTCTGGTTAATTCTCTCAGAACTTCATTACAAACGAGGAATAAAAAAAATAACTCTCGATGAAATAAAACTCTCCTATTTTCACATTCGACCCTTCCGGGAAATGAAAACGAAAGAGAACCAGATCCCTGCTGAGGGGCGTGCGCCAGACAGGCGGATTGGAGGAAGCGAGGACAGATCATCTCCAAATATAAGTTTATCATGGTGGGGAAGTTTTAGTATATAAACAACCAGGTCAAGCCACAGTGATAATAAACACAAGACAGACAAATACAAGAATGAAATGACTGAAACATGAAACTGCAGGAAAGTGAGTGGTTAGAAATGACAGGGAGTAATAGGCGACTGCAGCGTTCAGAAGCATGCGCACTAAAAACAGAAATAGCCTTCGAGGCTTTTGGGCACTTCAGGCTTTCCGTACTTCTCCTCTGAGCTCCAGCAAAACAAACACATCCGCGTCAGGAGCGCGTGAAGCGAAAACACGCACAAGGACCAAGGTGAGATGCTCGTGCGTGTTAACGCGTGAAAGAAGCGTCTGTGAGAAACTTAATTATAAAATGATTTAGTTTGCGCTTTCTAACCAACTATCGTATCCACTATACAGTTGTACGCCAGATAACTTACGCAAATGCCTTATACGTGTATAAGTGACTCGTTTACTATCTTGCAGAATCATGTCAAACAAGTGTTAAAGAAATAAATATTATGTACGTGATCATAGCAGTTTGGCTGTAATGGTAATAGTTATGCTGATGTACAGCAGATTTAACACAGCTCGGGAAGTTTAAGGTCTTGAACTGAGCAAAGTCTAAAGCCGAGTAAAGTTTAACCAACCCACTTCAACAAACATGTATAATATTATAGCATAATGCCGCATCCCTTAAGGTTAAGTCCATAAAAGGAAGGTTGGACTTTGGTTTGGAAAACCTGCGATTAGATAAATGTGCTGTATATTTGGATTTCTTATTTGTTGTACAGTCATCAACCAAAATGCATTTTGTCCAAAACATTCAAATATAAATGTAGAGTAATGTCATTTTTATTTGTTGTAAAATATGGGGTTGCTGGCTGTGCCAATTAGAACCACACCAGTTTAGTTTACAGAATAACAAATCCAGTAAAGACTTGCGTTTATGTTTAGAGTTTACATTAAAAAAGTTATTCATAGTAAAGTTTATATTTAAACTGTAAAATATTGAGCCCCATTTATTTATTTGTCATAAGGGCTCACACATCTTTGGAATAAATAAAAAAGTGAGCTGATATGTCGGCATCAAACTTTTTTTGACTCCCTGATATTGGTATCAACATCGCCATCGGTCCCCAAAAATCCATATTGGTCAAGCTGTAATGCTAAAAACATTGTTTGTGCAGTTTGTTTGATATAAATCTCTGAAGTTGTTCAGTTGTACAACCAACTTGTATTTTCTGTTTCTCAAGTGATGTGGCCTGAAAAAGTGGGGCAACAGCTGCGTCGCCCAACACGTTCAGTAGCAGGGTGGCTGGCCAGTAAGTTCTTTAAAGTGTACAACCATTTCCTTGAGAAGAACGCCGTGAAGCTGTGCGGGATCCAACCTGGCGACACTGTGCTGGAAGTGGGCCATGGCCCGGGTCTGGGTCTAGAAGCAGCAGCAGAACTGCTAACAGAGCCCACAGGCCGTCTTATCGGGGTGGATTACTCTGAGTACATGCATAAGGTGATGTATAAATTCTCACAGCCCATTTTAATCTTTAAAAACAATTAAAAAGAGAATTTTAAAATCTATCATCAGCTTTACCAGCAGTGAAGTGATATGTTTTCTTTTCCTGGTTTTGGTTCAGATTCTAGCTGTAGAATTTTGAACAAGCTGCTGTCTGTACAAGGTTTCTGCTGGGAAAGAGATCTTAATATCAATTTATTATGGTACTTAAAAGTCTTGATTTCAACTTTTTGAAAGCCGAAGGAGCCCTGGTTATAATAACAATATTTTACATAAAGGAACAATATTAATATATTTCTTTTGCTCTTCACTCACAGATGGCAAGTGAGAGAGTGAAGGAACTTGTGGCGAGTGGGAAAGTGACACTGCATCACTGTAATGTAGAAGCAATGCCTCTTGCAGACAGCACAGTGGATAAAGTGTTTCACTGTAACTGCTATTACTTTTGGCCTGACCTCAGGAAGGGAGCCACTGAGATACACCGGGTAATGAAAGCAGGTAGGATATGACACTGTAACGGTGAGACAGACCAATCTGACCAATCACTGCCTCTAAGTGATGCCTCTGAGCATATATGAAACCAGGTTTCTCTCTCTTGAATCCACCCAGGAGGCCTGATGGTTACCACGCTGAGGCTGTCCGCTGTGACGGTGGTAGCAGGAAAGAATATGATTCCCGATAAGAACTGGCACCCAGACACTTACATGGTGGCTCTGAGAGACTCTGGCTTTACTGATGTCAGGATGGAAGACAAAATGTACAAAAACATCACTTTTCAGGCTATCTTCGCCACGGCCCTGAAGTGAGATGTCTACAGATAGAGATTATACATTCCTCTTTTTGGTCTGCATTTTTGTTTTCATATTCTGAATTTTCAAAACAGTAAAACTGATTCATCATAATGAAACAGATTTATAATAAGAACTGTATCATCTATCTACTTTGTTAATTACACTCAGAAATACACTATGCATGCACACATGATATCTTTGAAAGATAACTATGTTGTTAAGAATGTTTATATAAACCCTATTGAAGCAAATTTATGCAAAGCCAATAATTAAAACAATGTTAAATGTAATGATGACTGTGCTTCTGTTGTGTCCATTACACAAAACCAAACTGCATATGTGTAAAACAATGTAGATAAACATACACAGTTGTGAATGTGAGGTAATCTGGTGCAAAGATGCAAATTGCAAACACAAGAATAAACAGGGAAAAAAAGTCAAAATAAAATATGCAGGTGAACTGAGTCTGAAGGTGATCGTACTGAATGTGGAAAACTGGATTAAAAACATGGCTAGCAATCACAATCATTCAATCAAATTTTCTTTGCATAGTCCATTTGCACAAATCACAATTTGTGCAAATGGACTAGTATTCACAGTATTAACAACATGGAACAACATGGAAGAGAAACATCAGATTAGTTTTCCCAAGTGATAACTGTGAATAACAATAGAATGTTATCAGGTGGATAAAGTGGAAACGGGTTCATTTAGTAACTGATCATTGATATTGATTCAGTTTAATCCCAGTTCTTGTAATTGGACCTGGTTGCTACACATGTACTCAGCGGTAGGGGGCGACAATGCGCCGCCGTATAACAGAAGAAGAAGAAGCGGAAGAGGAAGCGGAGCGCGGAAGTGACGAAGAGAAGACAGAGCGAGGCAAATCTGAAAACACAAGTCAGGTCGTTAGAAAGGTGAAGACAGAAGCTGAAGAAGTGGACAGCAGACTCTGAGGACGGTGTGAAAGTAAGCGAGTGGGATTTAATATGAAATATTCACGTTTCATAGAAACCCCGGTGAGGTCGTTAGACTCCAGGAGGCGCTGTCAGGAGGCTCGTGGCGACAGGAAGCAGCTGGTTAACATTAGAGCAGGTTCACTAACTGGTCATTTTAAAACAAGTCAGCTTGTTGGACCGGCCACAGAGAATGAGTTCAAATGAACCTATCAGAATAATTAGACTTTAATTATCGTTAAAGTCCAGGTATGACCTGTCACATGTTGAGTTCATGTCAGGACATGTCCACATGTCCAACAGAGACTTCTGTATAAACGGAAGCTCCTGTCAGCATTGTGTTGTTCCTTTGTTTTGAAGACTGGACTCAGACACAGACACTTACATTGTTGTTATGATTCTAATTGTTATTATAAAGGACACGTTCCATGTTCATAATGCAAATTGTCTGCTAGGAAACTGACTTGTTGCATTCACAGTACAATTCAATTTGTCATTCTACAAAACTAAAAGAAATATCCCAAAATATGTAAATGATATATGTTTTATTTTACTTGTATATATTCATTTCTGACACATTTTTGTACCTCGATGTTGTTATAATCTATTGTGAGCAATAAAGTTAAAAGAATTCCAGAAAGGAGTCAGAATCCCCCCTTTTGTCCTCATTGTCTTCTCTTTGTTATGCATGAAAGCAGATTCATAGATTCTTTATTTTGCAGAATGCAGAGGACGTCCCGTTTGAAGCGTGAACTTCAGATGCTGAGCACTGAGCCACCTCCCGGAATAACATGCTGGCAGGCGGAGGACCGGATGGATGACCTCCGGGCACGTATGTATATACTCTCTGTCTCTGGATGTAAAATGACTTAAGTATGATAAATATTTCCTGCCAATTAAATGATGTTAAATAATGTGATACCTGATATATAGTACACTCAGTGACCTGTACATTTATATCATACACTCAACCAGTTTATTGGCTACACCTAGCTAAAACTTATGCAGTCTAATTCATGATGTTCAGTTTGTCTTGCAACTGTTTTACATGGATATTAATTGGTCATTTTAAGCGTTATATAATATTTACTATCTTCTAAATGTATTTTTTTCAAGATCATACCATGTATATGTCAAGCTTAATATCTGTCTCTCATTTGCAGAGATAGTTGGTGGAACAGAAACTCCTTATGAAGGTGGACTCTTCTCTTTGGAGATCAAGGTCCCAGAGAGGTACATTTTCACAGAGGTTTAACATAAATGGAGTTCTCTGTTGCGATACCAGTAACATTATTAACTTGTTGTTTTCCTCTCTTAGGTACCCATTTGAGCCCCCCAAAATACGATTCCTGACCCCCATCTACCATCCAAATATTGATAATTCGGGACGTATTTGCCACGATGCTCTCAAACTCCCGCCAAAGGTAGTTAAAGATTTCAAGCGCTAAATAATCATTTTCACATTATCTGTTTGTTTATATGCTGTTAGATGAATGACCGTGTCACCTGCATATGTATAGATTTAATGTATCCTTTTGTTTTTACCCAGGGTGCCTGGAAGCCGTCCTTAAACATCTCCACAGTTCTCTCCTCCATTCAGCTGCTCATGGCTGAGCCCAATCCAGATGACCCGCTCATGGCCGATATAGTGAGTCACATTTAATCTTGTATCAACATCTATCTTAGTGTCTCTTCGAGGAGAATAACTGATACATGATCACACTGTGAGGTTTGTTTGCTTTTTTGAATAGTGTGATCATTATAGATATGTGACATAAGAGCTTTCTCAAAAATATTTTCTGGACATTACAATATCTACAATGAGAACTAAACTATACTGTACTTAAAATGTATACTTTGAAAAATGATTGAACACTGAAATAAATGAATACTCGTTTAGTATTCCAGCCAGTGGTTTTCTAAATGATAGACTAACTAATTAGTCTACAACTAAATAAAATACACCGGCCAATTTCAAAATTGCAGTACAATGCATTTCAGTAATACATATAGAATGTGTTACCTCTAAAAAGACACTTACATTTTGTGAATGCAGTCATCAGAGTTCAAATACAACAAACAGCTGTTCATGGAGACGGCCAGGAAGTGGACACAGGAACATGCCGTTCAGAAAAACACGGTAAGTGAATTTAAATGTGTTTCAAAAAAAACTGTTGGGCCTTGAAAGAGTTATGGACTCTACTGTGAGTCATTCTAGTTGAATTTGTACTGAACTCAGGTAGACTGCATTTTTTAAGTGGGTTTCATAATTTATTATCCTCATTTCAAAGAAATGTTCAGTTATTGTATGTGCTGTTTGTAGTGGCTTATTTTACCCAGAAGGTGGTGCTGTGCTCTAGATAAAGCGCTGTCTACTGGCTTAAATTCACCTGCAACAAACTGATGCAGCTTGATATGCAGCTTTATATTCAGTTCTTAAGTTAATATTTTATACTTCTCAGTTTTGCTGTGGGGATGATTGAGCTGTTTTTATTTGAAGTAGCTTGCTTCTTTCTTTTTTCAGGAAGTTGTGGAGGGAAACAAAGAAAATACTCCAGATCAGAAAGCTTCATCCCGCAAGAGACATCCGCTCGGTGCACAACAGGAGGGAGAGGAGTCAGCAAAGAAAACCTGCGTGTAGGTAGTTTCCACCTCGCTTGTTGGAGCCACAGTTCCAGAGCCACCATGCATTTTAATCCTGCCTGCACTTAAAAAGTTAATTACTACTTCCACCTATTATCTGTGTATTCCTCTTTTTAAATCAGAAATATGTTTATTTTTTATGTTTTGTTGTGTTATTAAAGTTTATTCAAAATGAACTGAATAGATTGAACTTCTTGAATATATTAGACACCACCATGTCTCCTATTGTGAAGGTGCTTCATGCATAAGCAGAGTGGTTCAGTAAGAAGTATATACAGTATGAAGATAATAATTTTATTCAAACATATGATTACCAATTGTATACAAAGTATGTACATCCTAAATAGCAAGACATTTTTCTTTACAAACTAAGGATTTATTTCTTAACATATGAAATCATATATTTGCTGTTTATCGTATAAAAAGAAAGACAAACATCATAAGGCTGTATTGAGTCAATAGCATGCTAGTTCAGAGGTAGTTACATTGTATGTACATATTGCTAGCCTGCTCTAATGTCTGTAGAAAGATAGCTACATCCCATTCAGTCTGTATGACTGCCTGCCTCCTGTTGGGCAGAGTTGCATATTTGAGATAAAATCCTGTAAACCATGTAAAACTGTATAAGCGATCCGTCTCCTGTTGCATTTTTATAACCGATACTACACAGTTGGTTAGAAATATATATCCGACAGTAACATCTCTGTGAGCAAAAAAATGTTAGCTTACTCTGGTAAAATGTCCCGGTGCATTGATGATGAATCCCTTTTATTTGAAACAGACCTTAGCAATAGTAAAGAACTTATATTTTAACAAAGACAAATAAGATAAGTCCACTTAAAATATAACCGAACAGTCTGTAACCTCTAAGTTGCATGTCTCACGATCACATTTCAATATAAACATTTACACATAAAATTCTACTGGATCTACCTAAATCCCCTTCCAACCACTAAAACATTGATTTGTCTGGCGGTGAGATTTTCCATGTGGTTAACAGCTTCTATTTCTCAGTCGTCTGAGTACATGACTGTCACAGTCCACTGAGCAGTGTCTGAAATAGTCCTTTATTTTGACACTCACCCTGTATTGTGGTGTTTCATTTTAATAGTCTTTATTCTGAAGGGAACTTTAAGTTGTACTCTCTTATTTCAGAGGCACTTTGTTGTGTTCTCATAGACGTCTATAAAGTACTATTGTCTCTCTGTGGACTCACTCTTAGGTGCTTGAGGATTAATAACCCAGAGCTGATATTAATGCTGCTGTTCGATCATGGTCCTTGTGTGTCCATAGCGTCCCAGCTATTCAAACAGCTAGCTTGGAGGCTCATGGATGAGAGCTGAGAGAGGGGGTCATGGCGGAGTAATACAGAGGGTGAGCGTTATGAATCCCATCTTGATCCAAACTCCTCACACATCCATCCTCGCTCAGGCCTCCCCATTCTGTCGCTCTGTCTCTATCTCTGGCAGCAGGAGTGGGAATCTGGCAAGGGATGAGGGGGACAGAGGAAGTAGAGGAGCAGTGGGAAAAACGTATTGGATCTAGTCGGGGCTGGAGAGGGGACCCCTCACTATACAGAGCATCAGAATCGGCGAGTGACGTCTGTGTCGATGAGTCGGAGCAGGAGCTCTTCTCTGTCTCCACAGAAACCAGTGAATCCAGGGTGTGGTCCCTGCGTAGCTGCGGACGGGCTTTGGGGCGAGACCAGAAGAAGATCTGCGAGTGGTCCCGTGTGAAGAGTAGGAAGAGGAGGGGGTTGAGGCAGGCAGGCAGGGGCTGGAGAAGCAGGAGGGTTGATTTTAGCACCTCCTCCCCAAGAGAGAGAAGACCCAAGAGGGAGCAGAGGGAGAGGAAAGCTACCGGTACATAGAGGAGGCCATTGGTGAATATCAGCCAGGCAACATGTTTGATCATGGCGCAGTCCCACAAGCCCTCACACTCTCCCCTAAGTAACTCCCAGTAAAGGCGGATGTACGAACCTGTGACTATTAGCAAGCACAGGGTGTTCATCATAATGAGGGCCAAGGGGAACCCCAGGGAGGAGGGCAGCCGAGAGGATGGGGGTGGTAGAGGTGAGGGAAGGCAAAAAGGTGAGGACCCATATTCCCCAACTCCTACAAGTGGGAGAGAGGCCAGGGTGAGGGAAAGAGTAAGGCAGAACAGTGCACATGTGCGTACACTTCCAAGAGATGGCGACTTCCCATAGGCCCGGGCGCATGTCACACTCACGCCACACTGCACAGCTGCAAGAGTCAGCAGCAGTACGCTCGCCTCAGATGCAAACACCCAGACCCATCCTGTTGCCTGACAGCCGGGACCCCCCTCCCAGCGGGCACCGTGGTGACCAAACTCTCCCAGGGTAAGAGCATCCACAAGGGTCAGGGTGCACGTACACACACCCGTCAGAAGATTGGAGGCGCCCATGCAGGCTACAGTGAAGCGGAGTGGCGACAGGTAGCCAGGTGAGCCAAAGAGGGACAGGAGCAGGATGGAGTTCCCCAGCAAAGACACCAGGGAGATGGACCACAAGCCCACACGGACCAGCCAGCTGCCCAACAGAGAGTCACAAGGACGGAAAGGACCTGCAAACAAACAAATCACTGAAGTGTTCCTTTTACAAAACAGTCTGCAAGCTAATTGATCACTGAAGGTGTAAAATGTAGGTACCTGGCGTGGGTGTGCATTGGACGCTGGTCTGTAGTTTTGATTCTTCTATTTCCAGTTGGAACTCCTCCAGGTCAGGGTCATCTGGAAGAAAGTATTGTAAAAATGAAAATCTGCACGTACACAGCATATGTATGTATATGTATATGAGTTGTGTGTGGCACTGGCTGTTGGTGGTTGTTATATGGGGGGATGTTCAACATTCTTTTGCGCTGACCAAAAGAAAACATCTCAAAGATAATTAGCACTTGCATGAAATTTGATTATCGTGTCTGTTTTTCTAACAATTAAAGGTGAATAAATTTAAATCAGTGGCATGCTATGGTTTAATCATCTTTTGTTATTGTTACTTTTTGGTTCACCAAGAAATAGTTTATTTTCAGCTTTTAATGGTGTAGGGTTTAATAGTTTTAATTTCAACTTAATTTCGGTTTATTAGTGTTTATATTTTACGGCTGCCACAGGAACGCGTTTGAAGGGTCAACACTCGAGTGTAAGAGTGTGTCGGCTGCCAGGTAGCTGTGGTTTCTGCAGGGCTCTGACATGTTTCAAGACGGCTTGTGTCAATAATTCGGCGGCACGCCCAGACATATGGGGCTCAGATTTCCATGTACGACTTTACCCCTCGGTGTGCTCCATGTGTGTTTTATTCTGTATATGCGTCCACGGAGATGTTGTAAGGATGTGCTTTCTTACAGTGTGTGTCAGCGTGGATAGGGTACATGGCCACAGTCCTCTTGTGTAGGTCCTCATCTGTGCTGCTTTGCTCTGTGTCCCACTGACTGACTGGCTTGTAGGTGTCACAGGAACCATATAAACAGCACTGGTAGGCGTAAGGCATCTCTATCACCCTGGAACAAACAGGTGAACACAGTATTTAGACCAGATGTATGAAACACACTTTTTATTCCTATTATTGTGAGCTTGTGCAGGTTTTAGACCCAGTTAATAAATCTGTTTCTGTAGCACTAAAACAGACTGGAGCTAAAACAGTTGGTGCCAATATTGAAACAGCTTTTCCCTCCTGTAATCATTCCTCTTGTTCATGCCGTTCATTAATATATATAATATCTCAACACGAAAGTGATAGTGGACAAACTCCACAGCCCCTGTTCTGTGTGTAATGAGGGGACTTTGTACTTTACAATGGTAAACTACCCTCTTGATTTGATTACAACATATTGCTGAAACCTCAATAGCCTCAGATAAACTGTACAGAGTAAACACTGATTTAACCCCCCCATCCCTTGCATTGGAAACACATTAGAAATAGATTTATTTCCAATGGACCTTGCAAACAGAAGTTATCATTACAGCAAGACATATACTCATGTGCCTGGGAATATTGTTTTAAGACGGACTCAGAAAATGTGGACGTCTTTTTGAGTACATATCGCAAATCAAACTAAATTACCCATCATTTGTTGGAAAAACATCTATTTTTCTGAGGTCTGGCTCGACTGTCTTTGGTGTGGATGCTTGTACACAAACGTTTGCTGTGCATGTGCAGTTTTTTTTCGAATAGCTCTCTGCCAGGAGTTCTGTTTTGGACCATGTTGAACAGTAATGCTGACATTGCCACTTGATCACCTGCCATCTTCTTTGAAACTCAATCTCCCGTTTCACTTCACTGCACCTCTCCAGGCCTTCAGGGATCATTGTAACAAGAATTAACTTGCGACCCATGCACACTTCCTCATTGTAAAAGTTCACACCAGCAATGGCTTGCAGGGAAACATTGTGATTATTTAATTGTTGAATTTTTTAGATATTAATAGAAACGTGTGAGGGGAAACATAATTGAGGTGATGGGACAGGACGCATTTTTCCTTACAGCCACAGGATACACACCTGGGCAGGTTAATAAACTTTCTGTACAACATTTCAAGTTCATGTCGAGTAATACACCCAGTAAGAAAGAATAAGGCATGCATGATGGCGTGTGTTTGTGTTACCTCATACGGGGAAAATGATCAGGGCTGAAAGCGTCATATAAATCTGGGTTGCCCCTCAGCTTGAGATGGGTGAGCCCCGCCAATCCTGCAACGGGGACTGAACTCAGACGGTTCTCAGTCAAGTCCCTGAGATAAATATAGAAAGAAATTGAGAAAGAAACAGAAGCGTCAGATCAGGCTGAAAGGTGGTGTTTACGATCCTGTTTTAGTTTCAGCTATAGCAAGGGTCATCCTGGGTAACAAAGAAGCAATAAAAAAACAGACAAGGCTTCATCAGTTTCCCTTCAAATAACACTTCCTGTCAGATGTAGTATATGTGTTTGTTTAGCAAGACATACTTCAATCAGTCCTCACATAGTAAAGCAGTTTTTTTTGGCATGACCCGGGATGCGTCTCCTGGCCACGCTGAGCAGTTTTCCAAACAATAAATTCACATGAGTGTTCTCTGTAGACTGAGCCAAAGACAACTGTTTTTATTTTTTTGTGGTACACAGAATATGGAGTGTTTATGTAAGATCGAGGTTCTGACACATTTTCTATCTTTAATTAAAAATACAATAAATCTGGAAGTGTCTCCGCTGAAAGACCAGAAGTGACTTTGATGTGTCTGTGTTTACTCACAGTTTGATCAAAGAGTGAAGAGAGGCAAAGGCATCTGGGTGAATCCACTCAATCATGTTCCAGCTCAGATCACTGACAAAACAAATCATAAAGTGAACTGAAAGGAGGTGAAATTACACTTAAAATGTTGTTTCTGGATTATTACCAGATGACAGTTAAAGCAATCAACATCTACTTGAGACCCCTGATCACACAATAATGACTGAAAGAGGTAATTGTAGCATTTCATACGAATACGCAAAAATCGTCTGACCCTCTCACTTGAGGTTTTGACCCCCATGTTGGGAACCACTGGTATGGACGATGCATTTTCGTGAAAATGATTCATGCCATGTTGAAAAGTTGACTTACAGTGCTCTGAGAGAGGTGAGCTGCTGGAAGGTGTTCGACTCAATCCTCCTGATGAGGTTATATTGTAGCCCTCTGTTGAAATGTACAGACAAACATGAATGAAATATAAAATGTGAGGGGGAGACACACACCAACATTGATAGTGATGCATATGTGTACGTATTGGAGTTGAATTGCTCACATCTCTTGCAGGGCAGAGCAGTGGTAAAAACTGGGCAGATCCTCTATCTGGTTGTAAGACAGCTCCCTACAACAACACACAAAGCACACACACACACACACACACATAAACACAGTGACCAGCTGTGGATTTATAGCGTGGGAAATTATGGGGGTGACAGGATTATTTGGGTGAACACTCGGCCCTACGAGCAAGGCGATATAGCAGGACAATGATTTTGTGGGGGGTGGTGATTGGATTTCATAGTGAAGTGACTGTACGAGTGATTGCTTGGGGGCACGGCCCTCCACAGTGGGGTTTTGTGTATCAGTTTTGCACCTCTCACCCTCTCCCACACTCCCCCCCTCCTGATTGTGTGCATATGTACTCACAGCACTCTGAGGCGAGGCAGCTGCTCACATAGATCCAGAGGGAGAGCTGAGAGACCAGCCCGGGTCAGCGTCCTATAGAGAAAGAGAGAATCCTCTGATCATTGTTGAAGTGCAAGCAAGCGAAAGGATTCCCCAGTTCTGTGAGTCTAACTTGGTCAGACAGGGAGCTGTAAAGGTTCGCCAAACCTGTCACTGGCTGGCATAACTAGCCTGCCCCTCCCTATCTCTTCTCTGAGACTTCTGCTATTTCCCTGTTTCCCAGGATTCTAAAACACTGTAATTTTCTTTTTTTCCCCATCTTCTTATCTCTCTCCAGGCGTTTTCTCTCATATATGTAGACACTGGGGATTGCATCCCTGCCCTCAACCCTCGACCTCTGTGTCATCTCACATTCTTTGTTGTTGCATGCGGAGAAGGTTCAGTCGATGAAATAATACCATGCATGTGTGTTGTTGCTGGGTGGTGTGTGCAGGGGGATAAAGGAGAAACTCACAAAATTTCCAGGCTGGTGGTTCCTTTCAGATCGGGAAACTCACGAATCTGCGTTGCTCCGTTAAGTGAACTGCAGTCAAACAAGGAGAAAACCTGTCAGAGAAACACTTTTTCTTTCCTTTCTCTCTCTCTCCCTCACTCAATCACCCACGCAGACACATACTCGTGCACACAGACCTTGTCTAACAGCTCATTTTAGCCATCTGACTTTTGCTCCAATATCAACACAGGCTGTTTTGGCTGTCTCACCAGACATCATAAGTCACACCATTCAACATGTCCTTACAACACACTCTCTCTTACCACATCAGCACTGAGCACAGCGATACGCTAACACAACATCATTCAGTAGGGCATTACACATGTCCACTCAACTCTCTCTGCAAGGGACAGAGGATGATTTAAACAGTGTCTGGGCTAACTCGCTGCAATGGTTCCTACTGACCGCATACTCACAGTGTGTGCAGCTTGGGTAAGAACTGGAAAGCGGATTTTCCTACAAACTGGATGGGGTTTTCGTAGAAGTGACTGCAAGAAAAGGACATTCCTTAGATTAATTTGCTTTTGTGAATGAGACATGTTGTGAATAATGTCACTGAATGTCAAATTTGAGTTTATCTAGCATGTGCACACTGTAGCATTGAGAATAAGCATTGAGCTCACATGGTTTGGAGCTGAGGGTTTCCCACGAAGGCCCTCTCAGGGATGGCTTTGATATTGTTGTTATGGAAGCCCCTGCAAACATAAGAACATATCATTCGTCAGACAGTCTATCAATATGTTTCTGATAACATGTGTGTGTTTTTGTGTTGGTTGCAGCAACAGTGTGTTTGTGAGCGAGAGGCATAGTCATATCTCCTCGTGTTGCACCTGCCATTGCACAGCTGAAAAACATTTTTGGACATATGAGATGTAAACACGCACACATACGCCTGTATCTGTGACACATATGCACACTGCTGAACATCTGCTGAAGCCGAGGGAAAACATGGTTCGTGTGTGTGTGCGTGCGTGTGCGTCTGTGTGTATGTGCAGGCCAGCCGGAGCGTGGGTGTGTAGCCAGCACCTGCTCAGGGCGAGAGAGATTGTATCCGAGTGCCACATTAAAATCACTTAACGGGATTACTTGGGATAACGCAAACCATGATAGTCATGCCGGGCAGGTGTGTTTTTGTGAATGTGTGCGTGCGCGTGTGTGTACACTCACAGTTCCTGAAGCTTACTGAGTGTCCTGATGGCCACAGGGAACTCCTGCAGATCGTTGTAGTTTAAATCTCTGAGAAAGAAACAGAGATAAACAAACCATGATGATCATCCAAAGCATGATGAAGGATTGCTATCACTGCAGCACCAATCATAACGCATCAATATGTGATAGTCAGTGTGTGAGAAAGTGTGTGTGATTGCACATGTATGCCATTTCCTCTGCACTGTGAGAGGCAGCTGTAGAGTGTGAAGTTTGGATGTGACCCTTGACCTCTGCTGCTCTGACCCGATTATTTAGGTCTGTCTCTGATTAGTCGCTCAGGAAACACTGTATCAAAACAACCATTGCTATAAACTGACTGCTCGTGTTCAGGTGGCAGAATGAATGACTTTCTTTACTGTTTTTCTTGCCTGTATTTAACTGTTAATCTGCTCGTGTGCACATTTGTGCTTAATTACCTTTTAGTTGTATTTAAGTTTTTGAAACATATGCCCAGCAGGCATGTGTGCTGTCTTTTAAGATCCTCAGCCATCCAGAACAAAGGATACCTAAACGGACAAAGTTATACTCAACTGGATTTGTTTTTATTCTTTTAAAAGAGCAAAAATTCCTTTGACAATAGGTTCATGTGTTTTTCTGTGGATGTTGTGAAATGTTAGTCTGTCTGGTTCTGCTTCTCCGTCCTGTTTGCGTATGCTGCTGCGTTTTCCAGCAGTCCTCTGGATGGCTTTTCGTAGTAATGATTTTATAATACACACTAGGGGTTGGGGGAGAGTGCTGGTGATGCAGATGGTCTCTCGTATTTCTCATAAGCGAGGCCGCTGTGAGAGATTAACCCCTCATACCAGCACAATCCCCACGTCAATGACACCTGTCATCTTATCCCGCTGAATCATCTGTCTCTCCCCACCGCTGACGACCCAAACACTTTAACACACACTATTTTGGTCTCCATCCCTCTTTTTCTCATTCTCCAGTTTCCCTTCATCCCTTTACCATGGCTCCCTCTGACTTACACCCCAGTCCCTCACAGTGCCCTGCAAGAATAATTGCTTAAAGTTAAGTGTTAATCTGGCCATATGCTTCTGAGCGCACAGGCAGAAGTACTTTCTTACTTTCTTATCTGCACACACAGGCATGTGCCCACACTAATGCTTATGAAAAGGAACACAGTTTTTCTTGCACTTCAACAGGTTGTTAAGCGGCATGCCAGTTACGGTGTTTCCATCGGACCACCACGAAGACACAGTTGCACTGCCTGAATTTCTCTGGCTTTCTTTTCGCCACCTCCTTCATAAAGCCGTGTCGGTTTTCTGTGGTTTCCACTTCGGTGTGTGGTTAGGATCTAGTTATCGAAGCTGCGGCACATACGCTCAAACAACTCTCTCGTAGCCACACTGAGCCATGTTTGACCTCAGAGCCACTTAAAAATTATTTTTCGCAGAAACACAGAGGAATCTATTTATCTTTGTTCGAGGTAATCTAAGAGGAACTTTTCATTTTCACATTCCTGTTGATTTGATGGCTGTGTTTTGGAGAAACATTCAAGCACCTGCTGAAATTAGCACTACACTTCATTATTCATTACACTCACACAACAAACACTTTAACACACACTAAGAATCAGGGTGACTTGGTTATCTTTGTGAGCCTTTATTCAGGGAGTTCTTTATATCCATGGGGTTAGACTGAGGTTATGTGATTATTGCAAACACTACTGAACATAATGAATGTTGATACTTTGTCATTTCAAAGCCTGCGTTGCTGTTTTGGGGAAACAGTGGTACTCATTTAGGCTTATGAAATGAAATTTCGAGGTGCATGCATATAGGTGTATGTGTGTGTTTGTTGGATTGTGTGTTTCTATGTGTAATAGGAACCACAGTTTCTAAAAGCACACATTTGTGTATCATGTGTATCTTGTGTGTCTTTGTGTGTGAGATACTCACAGTGTCTCTAGACTGTGTAGACCTTCAAAACACCTTGCGCCCATGCTCTGGATCTGGTTGTTATGGAGATGCCTAGAAAACGCATACAATTTTATTTATTTTTATGAAATCACAGTACATTCCCACACTGCAATCATCACCGCCCCGTTTTTCAAAGTCCACAAAACAAATAATTTATCTGGTAAGCTGAGAAACCAACGCTCAGGAGAGTTTCATGTAAACAACTCAAGATGCCACTTACAGCACAACAAGGGCAGAGAGATTGGTGAATGCATAATCTGGGATATGTGTGATCTGGTTGAGGGCCAGCGTCATGGCCTGCAGGGCGGGCAGGGAGTCCAGGGCCGTGACGGGGATCTCTGTGAGGGAGTTGTCGTCTAACCACAGATGTCTCAGGGAGCGAACCCCTCGAAAGGTCCCGGCCGGAACCTCAGACAACAGGTTAGCATCGAGACGCCTGCGGGGCGAGAGGAACTGAGATTAGCGAGGTAATAACCAAGCCTAAGTACAGTATGTTTGCTTATGTGTGTGTGTATCTGTGCTTGTGCGTGCGTTAGTGGTTGTGTGTTGTGGCATTGAAACACTTTGGCTTACAGGAAGGTTATTATGAGAATTACACATCCTTTATACTCCTGCTTTCATCCCCGCTGCAGCTTCTTAGAAGCATCTCATTATGATTTATTCCCATGCTAATTAAGCCATGTCTAGCGTCACTAGCACAGACATGTATGAAATGTAAGATGAGAAAAACACAGACACAAACGTGTAGAAACATTTGGGTTGGGCTGTTTTATTCTGCTTTGCCTTATTTATCTTGTGCAAAG
The DNA here is from genome assembly GCF_024713975.1 of Paralichthys olivaceus. Taxonomy (NCBI): domain Eukaryota; kingdom Metazoa; phylum Chordata; class Actinopteri; order Pleuronectiformes; family Paralichthyidae; genus Paralichthys; species Paralichthys olivaceus. The sequence goes on along the minus strand of NC_091098.1, from coordinate 16,640,856 downwards.
CCGTCTTCCCTCAGCGTCTGGGAAAAAGAGAAGACAGAAGAAGGGAGGAACAGTTAAAGATGCGTCTTCAGCTGTTCCTCCCTCTTTTGCTCTTTCTTTCACTGTCGCTGTCAGTCCCTGATGTCTCCATGTCTCACACAGAGACACATAGCTGATGACACACATGCACTTTTATCTCTTCAACCATAGAAAACCTAACAAACCTTTGTCCCCCCCCCCCCCCCCCCCCCCCCGTCTCACTGTGTCTTCACCCCACAGGCAATGCGTGTGTGTGACACACACACCACACGTAAATGCACACATGCAAACACATGGTCCAAAGTGATGAATGATCCCCTCAGGGCAGAGTTGACAAGCTGAGACCACTTCCTCCTGCTATTCTTCTTTCTTTGGCCCTTCACACTTATTCATTAATCTCCCTTTCCTCCCTCCGGCCCCCTCTCACACTCACATTTTGTTTCTTACATCTTCATTGATGCACTCCCTGGCGCTACAAACCCCTCTGCGTCTCACTCCTTAACTCTTGTTCGTTTTTCAAACACCCCCCCCCTTATCAATCTTCCCTTGTGGTTCTTTGATTCCCGCACTACAGCGTACAGCTCCTCCTCAGCCTCCTCACCCCTCGGAGGCTTCGCCAAACAAACAGCATCATCAAAGTGAAATCTGAACTTGAACTCTGAACTCTGGGCTTTTCTCCCCAGGGAAATTTTCCATCAGAGGAGGCAACTGTATACACTGGCAGATGCTCACACACAAGCACACAGAGAAACACCCTCCCGCATACGTATAGATTCACATGAGCGTTTGTATGCGCACGCACAAATAGCTTCAAGAAATTTTCATTTTCTCCACTTCCTGAGCACAGATTTCATCCTTGTGCATCCTGTGCGCTGCAACTGTGGACATTGTTTGTCCCTGACCCAAATCACAGGATGAAAGCTACGGAAGACCCTTCAACTTTCTGGTTTGTTCTCCAGGGCAAAATAATAATTGCTCCTTTGGGTGGACCTGCCAGGTCTGTAGAAGGTCCAGACAGAACAAGGAATGTTCCACAGAAGCCAATAAAGCAGCAACTATTTCCTGTCCATCACATCAAAGTCTGAGGTACAATTACAGGAGAGAGAAATAGAGGCTGAAAGAGAAAGTTCTCTTGAACGATCCAGGAGATCTGTGGACCCGCTTCCACTGATTTAATTCTCCAGATGGCTAAAGTTTTACACAACGGGGGGAACTTGGAGAAGTGTTTCACAACATTGATTCAAATCTATAAAAAACACCGGGTTATGTTGATTTAATGTGGCTTGTGGAACTCATCAGTCGTTATTATACTACTTAACTTGTGGGTTGGGACCCAAAACACATCTGTCTGCTTATGATGGCACAGAACTAAACAACAGTACTCGCTCTGCATCGTTGTTGTAATTAGCCTGTTCCAAATATGAGACAAATGTCTTGACTCGGTTTCAGTTCTCTGCCGACAGAAAGATTCTTGTCCAAGATTAAGTCATTATTTATTAGGGATGAAAGCCTTCTTTATACATTTATACCAATCTAAAACCCCTGTGCTGACTCAGATGCTGTCTCTCCTTCTTTTTACCTGGTGTGTTTTATGTCACTGAGAGGCGCCGACAAGCTTCACTCTCCAAAGCCTTTCCAGTAATCTTTCTGTGCTGGGCTTATCATTACTGTAATGACAAGGTGCGTCTCTGTTCACAGGCTGTGTGTGTGTGTGTTTGTGTGTTTCATTACTTGAGAGCATCTCTAGCTGAAGAAATTAAGACAAGACCACACACATGATGGCGCACATACACATACACACAGCCTAAAGACAGACAGACACATAATCATAACAGAATTTTTTTAATTCAGACACACAGATAAGTACAGCTGGAAATACAATGCCTGTGTGTGTGTGTGTGTGTGTGTGTGTGTGTGTGTGTGTGTGTGTGTGTGTGTGTGTGTGTGTTGAGGGAGAGCCGGCCTGCTTAATACCAGACAAAGAAACGTTGTAGGTGGTAGTGAAGTTACATGCGCACACTTCATGTTGCACCGCCGACAATTTGAGTGTGTCTGTGTGATTAAGGAAATGGCTTGATGGACATTTACAGACAATTATTAATTTGGAAAGTGGGGATTTGGAGTACGTGTGCGGTACATAGTTGTGAAGAGACGGGTGGGGGGGTGAGGATTTACAGATGAGGTAGTCCACATGCACACTGACACACACACACACAAATGTACACTGACCCCGCAGATGAAACAATTAAGCCACCAAACATTCTCATTAGCCAGGGGGATAGCAGTGTGGGTGGTGGGAGAAGAACGGAGGAGAGGAGCGGAGGAGGAAGAGAGGGGGAATTGATGGAAAATGGGGTTGTTTCACAGCTCATTGGAGATGCTCTCCCCGGCCTGTAGTGTCTGCTGTTTCCCTCATGGCTTCCAGATGCTACCATGAACTGTGCTGACACACTCAGGCTGTGACTCCCACTGCCAGGCAGCACTGCGCTGAATGCAGAGCTGTTGCAGCCAGCGTCGGGAAACGTTCTGTAATATGTCAGTGGTACTCTATACCTGCACTGCGGTTAGAACTCAGATGTGTGTGGGTGGGTGGCCAGGGGATATTTCCTTCCCTGCTGGATGCGGTAGAGTAGCATGATTATAGTGTGTATGTGTGTGTATTTGTGTGTGAGAGAGAGAAAGAGACTTACAAGGACAGTAGGTTGGGCAGGTCCCATGGAGCATCATCTGGAAGTCTCTCCAGCTGGTTGTTTTGCAGCATTCTGAAAGGCACATGCAGATAATTGAGTTGCAGGTAAAACTGCATGTCTGTAGGCGATAGAGTGTACATGTGTGCACGAGGGCTCGTCAGGCAGAGCAAATAATTCCATAGTGAGGGTAATCTGACACAAGAAGGAAAGGGCCAGTGATAGCTTGAAGAGAAGCAGAGAATGAAGGATAGAGGAAAAGAAAGAGAGACGCTCCTTGGGTGGGCTGCTGATGTCATTCTTAGAAGAATGGAGCAAAAAGCAAGGAGGAAGTGGGGTGCAAACAATAGCCCTCTCTTTCCCCTCCCTCCCTCTCTTTCTCTGTCTTTCTCTTTCTTTTCTTTTATGTATTTATGGCAACCAGTCATCTGACATAAGCGCGTATAGTGTTCCAGTGTGTCACTGTCAGCGGCGCCCAGATCATCTTTATTGTGGCATCGTGATGTCACAGTCAGTCTTACATTGTAAAACCTTTTGTCACAGCAACAGTTAAACAGCTGTGATTACAATATAAACAAAAAGAGCTCTGCATCTTTTTTCTTTGTGACACAATCTTGAGCCCTCCTCTGCCATGAACAAGTCAGATTTTTAATTTCTACGATTTCTATTATGCGTTTATTTATTTGGCAAGAAGAGATGGTTGAAAAGTTGGCAATACAGTGCAGTCTGGATGTCTCGAGGTATAAAGACCATATCTTTTTAATATTTATTCACATAACTCACTGTGTCACATAGTGTGTTTCACAACAGCCCTCTGCGTAAGATACGATGATTGCTTCAGTGTAGAAAAAAAATGCTGCTCAGGTTCGAGAGGATCAGGGGAATGTTTCCAGTGGGATCATGATGCCATGATAAATACACCAAATTGAGGCTTTTCCTGTTCTAAAGAAATTGCCCATGGGGAGCTTCGCTGTAATGCACTCTGGGTTCATAACCTTTTACTCTGTGCGTTTGTGTGTGTGTGTGTGTGTATGGGCGGGGACCTTGCGGTTACCCTACACAAGGTCAGCAGTCCATTTGTTCTGACTTTAGAAATATATTGAGAAAGGAAACCAATAGCTCAGCTGCTCTAAAGACAAATGGACTGTCCAAAGCTTTCCTGGGTGTTTCTGTGTGAAGCACGAATGACCGCAGACATGTATTATGATTTCAGGAATATGTGTGTCCATCCGCAATAATGACTTAATAGCCCTGGATTCACGGCTGCTTCGCTCATTCTGCTGCGGTGAGTTTCACAACACGAGGTGAAAGAGGATCGACTTGTGTGCCTGGTAATCCCCGCTGATTCCCTCAAATTACAAACCGCAGTTCTCTAACTGGGCTTATATTCTGCGGCAGGGCTCCTCAAACTGTTCTCAGCCATGCTCCAAAAGGGATTGACGTGAACTGCCAAGGCTCGTGAAAACCTCCTTAATGCTCTTGTCGTGCACCAACTGGAAGTACGGCCACAAGTCATTAGATGCTGCACTCACAGGTCAGAAGGTGCGACGGTTTTTATGGTTGCCTCGCATTTCTTTGTGATTTAATACTTCACAGCGGCGCTAACAGCTGGTGGTTGTGGATTATAAGGCCATGAACACAATATGAGAAATGGGGTGTTAAGCGAACAGGCTTGTGTGGCTTCTTTTTTTTTTGGTTAATTTCTGTGTCACTTACTGTAATCTCAGTGGGTGGTGTGACTGGGGGGTCCCTGCATTACACCTGTGAGTGTGTATAATTGCAACTGAAACAGGGCTTGTTTGGGAATGAAGGAGCTGCAAGCAGGGCAGGTCTCTCCCAGCCCATAAACTTTAACTGCAGTTAATGATGCGTGGCCTGTGTGTTTTATTCAAGGCAGGAGCACAGCTTTACCCCCCTCTCCTCCCCTAAAATGCTGGAGTGGAACAACCCACCTGGGATGATGAGGATTGAACCACCAGAGTGGGAGAGGGAGAGAGAGAGAGGAGGAAGAGGTTACTTACAGAACTTTGAGGTTGTGGAGACCCTGGAGAGCGTGGCCTGAGATATACCTCAGCTGGTTCCCTGAGATACGCCTAGGAGAGAAACACGTAGATCAAAATGAGAGAGAGCGAAATATAAAAGTGAAAAATGAAATATAAGCACATGCACACAGAAAAAATTTACAAGTCTCACAAGAGAACTTTTGCCTTTTGCTTTATTCTGTTTTTGGATTGAGCTGTGATATGACTTCATCCTTCAGTTCTTGCTGCGGGGTTACTGTAGGGGCAGTATGCAAATAACAATATTCTATTCCATTCAGTGTGGTTGCTATTGGCCCAGAGCACACCCTGAAACATTAACCAATGCTGGGAGCTCTGATGAGTGAGTAAAGACTCAATTGAATGAGACCGAGACTGGGTCAACAAGTGCAGCAATGAAAGTATGTTTGCTTGTGCGTACGTGACCGTGTTTATGTGTGCGTGTGGAGTAAGGTGTTCGCTGTGTATGTGCGCACGGGCTCATGTGTGCGCAGTTGCAAAACGCGTGTGCTATTTTCCATGTCCTTGAGGTAAATTGGGCTCGTTCTGAAGGGGCCTTGAGGACAGCGAGGGAGAAAAACCACACACGTTCACACAAGCAATCCAATCAGTCTGTTTATCAAACACAGCACCTAATGGTCATTTGTGAGTGTGTATAAGATGTCCAAATAAATAACATGCAGTCCAGTGGAGTAACTCTCAAGGTCACGAGCTGGAAGTGCAGTTTAAACACAGATTTGGTCTTCACAGCTCGAGACCACCCACTTTTATTAAACACACACACACACACACACACACACACACACACACACACACACACACACACACACACACACACAGTTAATTGTGCTCACTGGAATCCTCCTCCTTGCGCCGTTGCTGTACAGGTGACATTTGCCTGACATTTCAGCCTTATGCTAAGCAGCCTGCCTCCGGCTGAGTTTTTCCATTAGAGCCAGGATACTGAAATATTGATTGAGAGCGCGGTCTGCCTTTTCCAAACCACTATCATCCAGATGGTAATAGACGAGGGCTCCCAGCAAACTCCCTCTGACATGTGATACTCATGTCAACATGTCTCAGCCTTATTACTGTGCAGTGGCAGACCACATAACCCCACCTGCGCCTGCCAAATCTCACACTCAGCCCAGTTTAGAACTCTTATAGAGCTCATAACACAAAACATAAAAACACACACACATACACATGGATGTAGACCCACATCGGCATGCTAGAATACAAATGGACTGATTGTTATCCAAGCTATTATAGTGGCTTTTAGTTATGCTGCTTGAACCACAGTCAAACAGACTTCGACTGCTCCACATGATGTCTCAATATATCCTTGGAAATAAAAGATGCAGTTGACAGAGAGTTGATTTGTCATTACTGCAGCACGTTGACCTCACAAATTCTAATAGTCATTCATGGTTCAATATAAAGCAGTTCATTTTGCTCTTAGATCAGACTTTTTACTCGTAAAGAAACCTGTATATTTTCCATCCGTTGTCCCACTGAGAACAATAGGTCTGCTACTTCAATACCATTTCTGTTTCCGCTATTGCACAAGGATCCCAGGGAGCATTTCAATAGCTACTTTTCCAGAGGTAACAGTTTCAAAAGGTCTTGCTGAGGTCCTGACACCAGTAAAATGTATCTAAGCCTCTTTCTGCAGAGACCATAAGTGCCTTCTTTTGGTCCCTGCTCAAATGCAGTGATTGCTTTCAGACACACGGAAAAAAGATATAGGTAGCACCAAAGAAAAATAAATGTCTTTTTCTATGGGGGGACAAGGAGCGCCAGTAATTTAGAGTTTTAGAAAACAAACATTGTAGTTAAGGCCATGGTTTGATGTGCACGTCGTACTGCCAGCCCAGCCTTTCTCTATTAGCTGCACCATTGGAGCCAAAAGAGCATTAGAGTGGAATCATGCTCCTTTTGCAGACTTCATTTGTCAAATGGATAATTATGTCGAAAGTGAAGATGGATATTGAAAAAGGAAAGAAATGTTCAGACGTTCTTGATAGACATCAACAGAACACCGGCAGTTGCCATTGACTAAGTGTTTCCATGATATCAGTGTGTGTATTTATGTGTGTACTTGTGTGTAAATGATCGTATGTATGAGTGAATGTTCCACACTTAGCCTCCTAGTTGTTCCACATCAATCTCATTCTAATGAAAGGCGCCTTGCTCTTGTCAAACCGTGGCTCCGACTGGTTTTTCTTTTGAATTGATTTGGAGATGGATAGAATTTATCTTGGCCCCTGGACTTCGCAGATAAAAATTCCTCCTCAGCAATATTCAGCTTTATTGAAGTGATTCACAGATAAAATAATAGAAGCCAGTGCAATTCAAACGTATATGGCAGAACAGTGGGACGGGTGCCGCTGGTAATGAAGGTGCAGACCACCCTGCTATCCAGAGCTGATCAGTCAGGGTTTTACTGAAGCATACCGACTGTTGATTATCTTATGTATCGCCATGTCCTATTGCCTCAAAATAATAAACATGCTTGTCATGCTATCTCAGGTAGTGATAGGACATCATAGTGGCAGCAGGACCAGGATGGTTGATAGCAGTTGATGATGAATCAAAGAAGATGAAGAGAATAAACAGGTTTTATCAGAGCGGTGGCAGTTCATGCGTCGGTGCATCTATAAGTACATATGCGTGTTTGACCTTTGCACCCTCAGTCCATCAATAGAAATTGTATCCCTCCTTCTGTTCTGAGGTCCAGCCAGCAGGTCAACCACTTAACCTGGCGTTAACCTCCGAAATTACTGGAGTAAAATATAGACTTGTTGAAACAGCACGTGTGTGTGTGTGTGTGGGTGGGTGTGGGTGCATGTTTGTGGGAGAGTAAGAGACAAGCAGACAAAACCCAATGTTGGCAACACTAAAAGGGAAAGTTTTAATTGGCCTAGATAGTCCCAGATGTGTTGTGCACCTGGAGTATCAAAACAGCCAATATTGTAAGCCCTTAACCCTCACCTACGTCATTCTCCTGGCCTATCAGCAGACAATCTTATCACCAAGGGGAAGGCAAGCAGGGCAGCACTGGCCTCCACTCACCACTTCTCTCCTCTTACATTTGGATTTCATTTGTGTGATAGTTGGATAGCACCTAAGTGCACTCGCACATGGCTGGAAAAGGCCAGGCAGTATGATTATTCCAGAGGTGGCGAACGAGAAGGATTTATCACAATTTCAGACTTGAACTGATAAAAGGAGCTAGCACCGTATTCTGCACACACTAGGGATTATTTTCCTGTGAGGCCACTTTGAATGGTCCGAATTGAGGATGTGAGTAGTGGCTGCAGATAATGATAAGTTGCACATGACAGATTCATCCTATACGTTTGATTATGAGGAGAGTTAGAGGGAAAAGGCAGAGTGAAATGTGACCTCCAGAGGTTCAAACAGCACAGACTTTGATACTGATGATGGGCGGAAAACAGTCAACTTCTTAAGTATTTATCAGGAAGGACTTCTGGGTGGGCGGGCTTGGTCGCTCCAAAATACAATCAGATCAGAAATAGATAGCACATCTTTGATATTAGAGCTGAACATTTGACGAGAGCGTTGCCTTTGATACATCAGGTAGATGAGTAACCAGTCTCTGCGCCTGCTGCCTTCTCATTAATCCATGGGCACGCAGTCAGTCTGTGCTCCGCTTGACTGAAACTTGCGTGCTGCTTTGTGTATTTGAATTAAGAGCCGATTCACTAATCAAAGTGCTGAGTGAAGGCTTAATGAGAAGGATCTGATATCAATAGAATAAGATTTACTCAGAGTTAGAAAGGGCTTGAGGGTGGGACGATTAAACTTGCATCAAATTTATCAATATTAATGCCGCAGTGAATCAAAGGGAGGTTTAGCCCGGCGAGATTTGCGAACAGCTTTGTGAATAAATTTAATCACCTCATTTGAGTTTCAAAAGGATTATTGTGTTTGCACTTTGATACTAAAGAGGTGAGAACGGAGTGAAGATATGAGAGACATATGCTACAATTTACATCGCGCTCCAGAAATGTGCTCATGTATGTTGCTCGTAAGATTTTATTTCGTCTCATATTTTGTAAAACTGGATAAAAGCTGGACGTCTTGCCATAAGCACATTTCTTTTGGTTTGTAAAAAAGCGGAGATTATCTAAAAAAGGGCAAAAAAAAGTTGAAAACTTTCAAAGGCAGCGACTGAAGCCTGGAATAGCCTGCAGTAAAATGGAGATGGTGGGATATAGAAATGAATTTGAAAGGAGAGAGATAGTGTGAGGGAGGGCAGGCAGGGAGGTAGATCCCAACATCAAACAATTTATCACTCAACCAGTCACAACATGCTCAGCCCTTTGCCTCTCTGTGCTACCAACAAGTGCTGCAGACCCACATCAAACGCTCCATCTCAAACCAACTGTGTTTGCGTTGAGAGCCCATTTTTTTAAAAGCCATAAGTTGCTGTAATTATATTTTGTTTATCATAACTCGCCATGCATGATCTTTCTCAACATTCTAGACAGGGGTGAACGTCAAGAAATGTGCTTCTCCCTGTTCTTGGAACATCATCATCGCCATCCCAGCATGTCTCCAGAAATGGTCAGCAGGGCTATAAAAATTGGCTGTGGGGCAGGAACATCCTCCTTGGAAGAGGTACAAAGCAACAGAGCATATCCATAAAATATCCGAACATGAGAGAGATGCAGAGGAAGCGAGATTGACAGGGTTGTAAAACCCTGAGAGTTTTTGTGTCCGGTCAAACACTGCAGGTGAAGCTGCATCCAAGACGGCCAATTCCCTTTTCCCCAAACGAATGCAAATATCAACCTTGATGTTTGGCATCGCTCTGCACAGTGGATTTGATAAATATGCCATCAACTTTATTTAATATTTACCGTTTCAGATCAGCAATTCAATTGGTGATAATGATCAATATTTCTGTAACTTCGATGAGTCACAAAACTTCATTCAGCTTTGCTCTACTAGATCCAGTTTTTTACTGGGATTCAGAGACAGCTGAATGGTTAAACAGCAAACCTTTTACATTCATCATCAGCTCATGCCTCACAGGCTGCAGCTGCGAGAATTAGCAGAGAAAACTGGACTGTTCAAACACCCCATGCAGACTCTCTCACACACACTGCAGGGCTCAGACTTAAAAGAATCAGGTGAAGGCTGACACACACAATCTGTAAGCCCCCGTGAATTTCCACACACTTACACACACATTCACACCCTTAGGGTAAATCTGTGGGCAGCCTTTGTCAAACCGAGACTTAGCCGAATTCTGCTGAGTGGTCGGATCAGATATCGGTGAGGTTGACCAAAAAACGTGTACTAAAACTTTTTTTGTTATTTTTCTACCTCGTGTTTTCTTTCATCAGAGCTACGAGCATGAAACCAATACCTCGTGCTTGGTCAAGTGCTGACCAAACTGCGTTCTGTAGCACAGAGAATATGTCAAGAGATTTGGCACATGTGGCAGAATCAAAATGTCTTGTTTGCTTATTTTGAGATCAAATATGTTCGAATTCATATCATATTTTTACAGTCTTCTGGCAACATATTGATTATTTTGTTTAATTAAAAGAAAAGAATTGTGACTGTTTTAGCATTTAGTGTCTTGGCCTTTGAATCAAAACATTAATAATGATCACATATATGGGCTATATATGTGATTTGTGTTAATGTTATAAGCAAGGAAAACATATATCTTTGCTTTTTTCATTTTCCCCAACCTTGTCCTGAAGTTCTCCTATAGTGTGTTTGTCTTGGCAAGCACTTGTGTCTACGTGTGTATATTGCTCCCGCGGAGCTGTCCAGCAGAAACAAGTCGAGGAGGGCAAGAAATCAGCAGCTTGGATGCTTTGCACAGATTCCGCTCTCTAAAAACTTTAAGGACCATATATATTTACTCTCTGGGAGAATATCAGGTTCCCTTTGCCTCCCTCTTGTATGCAGACATCCCAAGATATACTATCACATTGCTGCAGGCAGCTTCTTGTTAGGAGAGATCAGAACCAGGCCGGCGCCTCAATTCCATCACTGACGTCTGCACATGTCAGCGGCTCCGGGAACCACTTTTTCTTGTCATTAGTGAGTTGTAGTGATGGAGGTTTATTTACCGAATGCAAGCAGATTGATTTTGTACTTACAGTTCTGATAACAGGTGCAGTCGGTGGAAGGCTCTGGGCTGGATCTCGCTGATGTTATTCATGCTCAGATCCCTGGAGAGAGAAATCAGGGAGCATCAGTGTCAACGTATCAATCAGTGTGTTACTTATCAATGTTCCTTTAGGGTGCTCCGAACATGTAAAATTGCAGATGTTTAAATGCTTTTCACGTGGCGATCAATCATCGAGAGTGGGAGTAGTACACAGAGAGAGGTTAGAGGGTTAGGTAGAGAGGTTGGAGTACGAAAAGGGAGGAGAAGGAGATGTAGAGGAGAATTTTCCCCAATGAATCATTGTTGGGCAGCTGTAATTTCCTCCTCATCCCAGTGACTCTTTCTCTTTTCCAGATGTCTCATTCTACCTACTCTTAGATCTGACCCCTCAGTCTCCCTCCATATCTCTCTCCCTCTCCGTGTCTCTCTCTCCTTCGTTTTTTTCTCCCCCAGGTTCCTCAGGAGACCACCTCCTTTCCCCTTTGTTCCGAGCTGTAACGTAGACACACTCCATTTCTCTCCATTTCTCTGACACACACTCTTGACGTGAGAGGGTGTGTTGGGGGTGAGTGTTGACGCAGCTGTGTTGCGGTCAAAGAGGGTGAGGTGCAGGATGCTCGCATACATGCGTGCATGCACACGCACGCACACATGCACACATGCACACATTCAACACACGCATAAACTACAAGGACATCTTATGTGTCAGCCTCTGGTAGAAAACATATATAACCTTATGGCCCCAGTCATGTAAGGTCATTGCTTTGATAAACACAATGAAAGCAAGGAGGTGTTACGTCACCCCTTCTTTGCTTTCACGGCCCTTGGGGTCTCGCAGGAGTTTTCAGGAGTGAGGCTTGTATGTGCATGAGTGTCTGCGTGTGTGTGTGTGTGTGTGTGTGTGTGTGTGCGTGTGTGTGTGTATGACACTAACCATTGCTCATAAAGCCAGACCACCGGGCTAGCAAGTGTAAACTGTGCTCTCAGAAGCCCTTCTCAGTTGGGAGTTTTGACACACTGGCTGTTTGTTTGTCAAGGCAGCCAAACTGACGGGGGGCTGGATGGATCTATCTTCAGGCGTGATCTATATTCAGCTTCAGGGGAGGATGTGGAAAAAACCGCAGCAACACTCTGTTCAGAAATGTTCGTAATTGAGTTTAGCAATTGTGACAAAACTGGTGCAGCAACACTGTGCTGCCTTGTCAGAGGTGACGTTTGACATCAGGCTCAGGGATGTGGTGAGAGGAGGTGTGTTCTCCACATGTGATGAGCCTGCAGTCTTCACCGTGCCCTTTTCCCATGAGGTTTTAGATAATGATGCAGTCTTTTTACAGCCTCTGCTGACTTTGAATATTTTCCTTATGAAAGCATAATAATGGCATGTTAGTTTCCTTGCATGGGAATTTCCTGTTATGGATGCCCCCCTCCTGGGAGGTCTGACTTCGGAGGAAGTGGTTCAAGGTGTTACTCAAGGACACATATATACGTGGAGGGCGGATGTTTCAATCAGTTATGAAGCAAAATTATTTAACAGAGCAAGAGAGGGGAATTAATCTTCAAATTCCATTACTCCAATCACCATTACTGACCTAAACTTTGACTGACTGGTCCCTGTACTGTTTGTTCTGCTGGGGCACCATGGGCACAGGGCCGACATTACACACACTCAAAGTAAACAATCGCGGTGGTAGATGGTCGTTCTTAAGTATAAACTTTTTCTCATTGAGTTATATAACCAATGTCTTGTTTTTCTTAAAAACTACTACAGAATAAAATATTACAGAAAATTTAAGCAAATCAACAAATAACATAGAATGTATTACTTTCCTTTTGAGACGAACCCAAACACTTTTGCTGATGTAGGATGCTATCATGGGACCTCATGTCAAGCTCTCCACTAAAGCACTGTGGTGATGTCATGTAAATTATACGCTTCATGTCTGTCCCAATTTTGGCACAGTCTGCTCAGGCTCCAGGCCGTGATTTGGGAATAAATACAAGTGTAATGCACTACTGCTTGATTAAAGTCAGAGGTAAATATAAGTGATATCAGAGTTGCCATGGAAATGACATCGCGAGCAGTAACAGCAAACAAGTTGACATAATCAAGACTGGGTGACATCACGTATGGCACAGGAAATACACGACCATTTCCTGGGTCCTTGTGAACAATACACATGCAAACCTTAATCCTGCTCATTGTGCGAGTTTGCTACTGAGAAAAACATTTATTGGAACATTCAAGACTGGATCATTAAAGCATAGTAACGCACGCACGCACTCCCACACACGCGCGGGAACACACACACACACACACACACACACACAAACCCAAATCTTGTCGGGATGCGCCCATGGATGGAGACAACACTCCATTATCTGGTCCTGATTAAAGAAGCCATAAACAAACGTTGTGTGAAGTCCATAACAGCGGCCTCACTCAGACAGAATAAACACGCAGCAATGGAGAGAGAAAATGTTTAAAAATAAAGACACACAGTGGTGAGTCATGGGGAAAGGTTGAATGCAGCTCAGCTCGGCTGTGCTCTCCAACCAGCTCGTTGGGAAGCCGAGGAGAGTGAGAGACGTATCTGCTGTGCAGGCCAAGGCCTCCGCTGACAACTTGACGTATCGTTGGAAGGCGCTGCACTATGGCTTGTTTTTAAAATCAAATAACAGCTGTGGCTTTTTTAAACCATGATAATTATGATTGATGACTACCACATGTGCATTGTGTCGGCTGGCGCTGTGACGTGCAGATATTTTCAACGCAAATAAACGGCCACAAAAGAAATGAGAAAGGGAGCGTTTAAAGGTTTTGCAGGCTGCTCGGCGCATGGGAGTTTCACAATCACCCGTTTTATGGGCATCTCTAATGTCTGAGTGTGTGTCCTGTGAGCGAGAGGGAGACTGAGTGCAAGTGTGTGTGTGTGTGTGTCAGTATCTGTGTTCGTGTGTGCAGTGCAATATTTCTTTCCATTTATAGGTTACTGCGGTGTGTGTGGTAAGATGTCTGTCGCTCATTTTCACACTCCTATTGTTTTCCAGTGAGCCTGCAGATGTGGTGGGCACAGTCCCTGGTTGCGCTTTCACCACATCACACACAGACGCTGCCGGGTGCATGGAAACCGATTGCTCTGTGGTTCTGTGTGTGCCAGTGTGCGTGCACGTGTGTGTGAGGGACAGAAGCAAAGGTCACGTGGTTTCTTCTCTTTATTTTTCATGAGAGTATTCGGAGGGGAACTGTCCTGCCCTATCTTGGCTATTGTGGCATCAAGAAAGGAGCCTGATATTGTTCGCAGAACAACACGTCTCTCAACCGACAGAGGCACACAGGCCTTCTCCTCCCCTCAGATCTCCATCTCCTGTTGAATGACGAACTAAAGACTCCTGAGCTGCAATAGGAGCATGAGATGCAGACACGGAGACCCATGTTCATCCCTCAACAAACACACTCACAAATGTGCCTCTCAACTGATCTTTTTATCCCCCTTTGCTCTGACTCTGCACAATGACTGTCAAAGCCCCCAGTGATCTCTCTCTGTTTCCCTGGAGAGGAATTAGATTTTCATGTGCTTGCATGCAATTTGTGCATTTGAGCACAGAAGCTTGGGTGAAATTGATGCCAATATTTATGCAAACGCAGGAGGAAAAAAAGAGTAGGAGACATTTTTCCATTTCTGTTGCAGATACACAACGTGGTCTGATAGATCTTCGTCCTTCCTCCCCAAAGTGTGTGCACGCTTGTGTGCGTTTGAATGTAAGAGAGGAGGGTTTGGCATGGGAAGAAAGGTAACACACTGGATATTTGACTGCTTTATGCCGTAGTGAATAGAGTAAGTATGGAAAGGAGTTGTCTTAAGGGGGGAACAGAAGCATGAAGAAGCAGAGGTACAAGTCCATTCATCAGCCGTGGCCCTTTCCTCTCCCTCTCGCTTATGCCACTCTATCGCCGACACTCACGCGTTCTCTCCATCTGTGTTTCAAATTTCAACTGGAGCGTGCGGTTACACAGTTCGGTAGTTACAATAATGTGATTCATCATATTTCCTCTTCACCTTGTACAGAACTACTGAAGTATGTTATCGCTCCTGTGATCAAAGCCAGTGTGCGTGGGTGGGTGTGAATGTGCCCTCAGCTCCATTGTAGCCGATTTCAAACTGGAAGCGTTTCTGACAAGAGCTGGTGATTTAGCGCAGCAAAACAAATGGCCACATCATATGAAAAACACCCCTGTTTATTTTCGCAGACACACACACCTACGCAACATCCACCGGCACCCATACACGCTCCAGGCCTCCGGGTGGCTTTTGTGAGGTGGATGATATAGACCACCCTGGTGAGTGAATATGCCCTCAGACCGATGTGATGATCAGTCAGGTGTGTTTCTAACATCGGCACGGAAATGTGTCAGCGAGACAAAGCTGAGACAGGAGCAGCAGGAGAAGAGATGGTTTGATACATTTCACTTTGGAGTATTCTGCTGTCTTGAAGTTAAAAAAAAAAAAAAAGTATGGAAAAGTTTCTGGCATGTTGTTCAAGCATGAAATTGCATGCAGGTACCGTACATAACAATGCAGGTGAAAGCATGTAAACAAACAGGCTTACATTGTTGCCTTTGAGAGCAATGTTTTTCATAACTGTCTCTCTTACATATACAGTACACACACACAAAAACACACACACACACACACAAAATCACTGCACAAGAGCCATGTACCCCGAGGCCTTCCCTTTCACTTCCTCCTCTGCTCTCTCTCTTTCTTCTGCTCCCTCCTGCCAATTCCTTTCTCCCTCACTCAGGTGGAGTCTCTTACCAAACAAACAGCCAATAATGGCAGTAAGCTCTGAGCCTTTGAAGACAGCTTATCTGTAAGGAACATTAGAGTAATAGATCTTTAGTGGAAATCAACAACTCGAGTCTTGCCCAGAGGGCAGGAGTTCTGCATTAGCAGCGGCTGAGCCACACCTTGGCTGTCTTTTACAGTAACTA
This sequence comes from Paralichthys olivaceus, assembly GCF_024713975.1. NCBI lineage: Eukaryota > Metazoa > Chordata > Actinopteri > Pleuronectiformes > Paralichthyidae > Paralichthys > Paralichthys olivaceus. Next base: position 16,624,959 of record NC_091098.1, on the reverse strand, counting down.
TGACAGTAATGTCTTCAGTTGGATCCAGATAGATCCTCTCCGCTTAGCTCTTTGAAACAGTTAAGGCCACGATGAAAGGGGATCTTTTATGCCGCACAATGCAACTGGTAGTCAATGCTCGGGCGCCGCCTTAAAGAGGGCCTAAATGGTTGTGTGTGTTTGTGTGTGTCAGAGCGACAGAGAGAGAAAAAGCGTGTGTGTACAGTGAGTGAGGGTGAAGACTAAGTGTGTTTGCTTTTTTTCAATCTGAATAGACTGACTTCAGTTTCTCTCGCAGTCACACATGAGCTTGCACATACACACAGACACGCACACATACACATACACACACACAGACACGCACACATACACATACACACACAAAGAGTCAGGAAGGAGGGTACAATGCTGTCCTGCCCTCCTCCTTCCTCTAAAGATGTGGGGCTTTTTTTTCCTCCCTCTCTCTCAGACTTCCTGGGAGGGGTACACTGCCCTTTGTGTCCGAAGGCACTCTCTCTTTATCTTTGCCTCTCTTATTCTCCCTTTTTTTTCTCATTCACGGGGCACAAAGAGCGAGGGAGAGGGTGAGGAGAAGTCTTTCACCTGGACAAGGAGGGCCACGGAGAGCACCGGGCCACAAAAGAGCAGGGCCACAGAGAGGGAGGGAGGGAGGGAGGAAGAGAAAAGAAGAGATAACAAGGCAGAAAAAGGGAGATGCGTTTATGTTTTTGTGTTCCCATGTTTTGTGTCCTTTCCCGCTCGTTGTGGTTTTCGCCCGAGAATGACAGGCGGATGTCTGGGTAGAGAAGGCGGCTGTTTAGTCTGAGGCCATGTCATGGGAAACATATTCATGCCCCCTGGGACTTATTCATACGCTGGTATACTGCACACACACAACCACACATACATGGACGCACTCTGTCCGTTCCTTGTCCTCCCACACACACACACACCCTGTCATGAGATGGGGGGGGGGGGGGGGGTGAAAGGTCAAGCACTTAAGTAATGGAACAGGAAGTGTTCGAACAGTCGGCCCTACACAACATACAACTAACTCCAACATGTGGACAGGACTGACAGGCAGCTGTTGAGGGTAGTGCATAGCTTTGGAAGGCAGCGAGGCATTCCTAGCCCTGCCCATTGTCACCAATCTGTTGCCTGGTATGTATGTTTTATCTGACTTTCATATGTTTTTGTCACATGACACACACCGAAGAACATTGTTTTTGCTTCTTTCTAAATCAAAGTAAACCTCGAGAACACAGGACAAACACATGCCACTGATGTGCATAACAGGGTTACAAATTTCACTTTTCCAAAAATGCTGAAAAGGTATCTCTTACAGAGGTGTTTTTTTTTCCCTGCACACTGATTCAAGGCAGATTCTCAGCATTGGATACAACAGTAAATGAAACCCGATGAGTATTAGTGTCAGGCTCTATTATGACTTCATTTGGTTGAATGGCAGAAACAGGAGGACACTGGATCTAGTTAGAAAACTGCTCAAATCCGCTCCTGGCTCTCGCTCTCTCCTTAACTGCTGCACTCACAGATCTATGATCAGCTCATCTGCTCCATATATTTAACAGCATCCGCGGATAACATCTAGAACTGAACTTAGATCAGCACTCGATGAAATCTTACACCATACCAATGAGGACATGTGGCTGCTGTTGGTTTAAAGAGATTTAGCTTGGCCCCTTGCCATGCATGTAAAAAGTCCAGATTTCCTCTTTTGCTCCTTCTCAGACATGTTATAGAGACGTGAGTGAGCCTGGTTTCATTTGCAGAAGTGCTGCAGTGGCAGAGCTGCCTCCAGCCTCCCTTTAAAACAGATGGAAAATACACCTGTGTCCAGTCGTAGCAACAAGTAATATTATTGCCTTATATCATCACAGTGACCTGACTGCTGTTTCTGCATTCAGGTCAGTTAACCTAAAACTCCATAATTAAGACCTCTGAAAAAATCATTACTTTTCCCTCCTCGTTCACCTCTTCACCTTCTGTTTTCTGCATCCCGTCTTCCACTCTCTGGACATTCCTGAGCAGTTATACCCACGTTTGGCGATGTGCTGTGTGCGTGTCCCCTGAGGTGTGTGTGACATTTAAGTGTGTCTGCAATAGCTTATTTGTTCCCCTTAGCTAACACCCGGACCAGTGGTCCATTCTCCCAACCTAATCCCTGCTTCACTGTATCAGCCCTGCTCCATGGGATGCATTGATGCTACACAGGGATTGGAAAGGCCATTACCCATCATTACGTTAGCATGTGCATGTGTGTGTGTGGAAGAACGGATATGTGTTCATAATTCAATGCTTGTGCAGGTCTTGCAGTGCGTGTGTGTGTGTGTGCACTGCTGGAAACAGCATTAAGTATCATTAGCTCTTGCTAGTCATCACCTGCACACTGCCAACCCCACATGAGCCACTTTAGTCGGCAGGCCTGGCCAGCGATCACACAGATAGGCAGAGACAGACTCATGTTGAGGTACAGAGGGAACTTGCTATGTCTTACACACACTGCTATCAACACTCATGTACATGCATTCTCATGTATTCCTGTGGCACATTACTTTTGCTTTGTAATAAGTCTGACAAGTAAAAACTGTTTTGTTAATTTGAATCATAAAAATATGTTTAAAATAAAAAATAAGGATGTAATCAGTAGCTGAGATGTTGTTGACTTGCTTTACACGAGGGAGAGAAGAGAAGAAGAAATCAAAGAGACTGACAAGGTAACTTTTTAATGTGGGGACATAAAATTATAAATTTGGTTTAAATCAATCTTCTACTATTAAGACAATGGGGTAGTATGTGGAAAATCAATAGAAACACGAAACAGCTCATCTAACCCATGTGTTATCCCAGCATACGGAAACAAATGACAGCTTGAACGGGTCATGGGTGCGCATGCGTATAGATGCACACATATGCATGTATATGCACCAGGACAGTTAGGGACATTTGTCATGGCCTGGTCCAGGATAGGACAATGCCTTCTCTGTAGTGGAAAATAGAGGGCTAGTGCAAATCATGCACACACACACACACACACACACACACACACACACTCACATTCCCATTCCCATGGATTTCCAGGGTTGGAAAGGGGCTGAGTAGGAATCTGGGCCATGCAGGCGTTCTGAATCCTCTCAGTCAGAACAGCCCTTCACCCTTCAAACACACGTCAGAGGGAGCACATTCCAAAGCCCCTGTGTCGTCATGCTGCGATCACACGAAACATACAGATTCAAACATTCAGTCAACGAGGACGGCTCTGACCCCAACAAATACCAACCACTGATCTGTGGAGTCCACGTCGGCTCCATGCAGGCTCATGTGCACACACACACACACACACACACACACACACACACACAGTCCAAAGACATACTCCACTTCACTTCCCTGATCCCTGCCTCCTCCACCCTGGTTCCCTTCGAGATCTCATGTCTTGATTGCTTTCTACGTTTTTCTAAAGGACAGGATATGGAGCGGTGGAGCACACTATGGCCTCTGCCTGCCGCTCCTAAGGGAATGTCATTGTTTCCATTGTTGTCGCCTACCTGCCTACCTGCCGTCTGTCCCTGAGCGACATTTAAAGCCTCCCAGGTTGGTCTCGGGAAACCACAAACCACTGCACTATCCGACGCTAACTGCCTATCCCTTCTCCCAAACACCCTTCTGGCATAAATATCACTTTTGTTGCAGGTGGAAGTGGCTTTTTCTTCTGTTGTTCACAGCGAAGCCTCCAGGGAGTTTAGGAGAGACACGTTGAGGCAAACACTTCAACCATGCAGGGAGGAAGTAGGAAACAAAAGAGTGAATGAAGGGCTGAAAAGAAATGATTGAAGGAAATGAGAAAGGAAAACATTTGTGCATCTTTATCTTTAGCCATATGCACATTGCACATCAATGATCATACATTTGCACTTGGTGCTGAGCAGCCTCAATACCTGCTCTGAAGAAATACACACACACACTCACACACACACACACACACACACACACACACACACACACACACACACACACACAAGCACTTAATGTATGGATTCTTCTTCTAACTAAGAGGGGGGCAGAGAAAACAGGTGAAGAAAGCAGAATAGGTGGGGGAGACGGATAGACAGAGAGAGGGAGAGAGGGAAGTGTAGTTGAGGTGGGGGGCTACCATAGACGCCTGGAGCCAGGACACTGATGCTGGAGCTGATAGCTGCTGTACAGAGGACCCTCTGCTGACCACACACACACACAAACACACACACACACACACACACACACAGAGTTCTATTTTCTTCTGCCATTCTCTTATTTTTGTTCAGTCTGTACCTTCAACTCTTCCTCCCCTCTCCATCCCTCACAACGTCTTCCTCTTTTCGTGTGTGTGTGTGTGTGTGTGTGTGTGTGTGTCTGTCTCACTCTCTCAGACATGTTGTTTACAGTATGACCCCCGGTTGCTCATGATAGGAATCATTCCATCAACATAATGGCTAAATGACACGCACACGACTGTTACAGTCACGGCCACCACAAAGAGGCAGGATGTTGTGTCATGCATGTCTACGTACAGTATGTGCATGTGTTTTTGCATGCTTGTGTGTGTGTGAGCACGCTCTCCTGCTTAAACTTGACCTGAGTATTCAAAATCTTCCAATTCATGTTTTTCACAAAATTTTGAATCCTTGTCTCCTTGTCAGTTTCTACCCCTTTTTCTTCATCATCCCTCCTTCAATTTTTCATGCTTCACCTCCACTGACTAAAAAAACCTCAGCACTCTGGGTGGTCCTCACACACACACATATTAATGCGCTTGCACACACTCCATGGGTTTCTTCTGTCCGGTAATGCGTTCGTTGTGGTTTCCTGGCCTTGGCTAAAACCCCGTTAGACGTTCTTTGCACTCACCACTACCACAAAGCATCACCTAATCGGTGCTCAACTCCAGCCTCAGATGCGAGTGCACATGCACTCCCATCCCTCTCACACACCTGTGTGCGCGCAGTGAACGCTGCTGAGAGAAACGTGAGATGTGTAAACATAAGCACCTGACAGCCTTCCAAAAACTGACTGTCTATATTCAGGATATCACAGCAGCCAGATCATGAACTTATTACTTACTTTCAACACGATTAAATGTTTTCCTTGAATAGTTGTAAGTCTATCAGGGACACAGCTGACTAATTCTCTTGCTCTCAGCTCACATTTGTGATAGACAGCCTACTTATTGTGTCACTGTGGAGCCATCTCTTATGACATGTTACTTTGCTTGCAGCTACACATAAAACAGCCCGTAACCCTGATGCACATAGTGTTCTCCAACTCATCACACATCAACACACATGCACGAACACCCCCCGAACAGACACACACCCTCGGGCAGTGTTTTTCCTCTCTAATCTGATATCAAAGAGAACCGTTTCAAAGCGTTTCATATGACAGCTCATTTTATGCGTTGCCCACGGAAACGATTATTGCCATAAATCTCTACCCACTTTGTTATGAGTTGCTTGAAGCATCTTTGCCTTCGAAGAGTTGAATTCCTTTGCAGAGTAAACCTGCATTCACCTCACTGTTGTGTTATAATAGCTTTTTCTCCGCTGATGATAATTTAATTATGTTTCTACCTTTATGGATTGGAGTCATCCAAGAAAATGGAATGAAGCATTCATAGCCTGGATTGCCCTCTTGGTTTCTATAGCACGTACAGTTGTGCTCACTTTGAAGAGCTCTCCAATGACATGGGTGAATGATGTCATATACTTTCTCAGCGTTATGTGGATGTGGTTTGTAATGTGCACTGTTCCCAAGCAAATCTCTGTGACCTCGGCAGCCTACAGTATGTGCCGGAAGGCTAATCCAGCCTCCAATGCACACTGGGGCGTGCTGGTAGGTTTGACAGATCCTGGTGGGGACTGGACCAGCTCTCCGCTGTTGTAATCTTTTATACTCAAGGATGAAATGAGAAACTGGCCTACTGTGCAATGTTCTGCGTTGTGTGCGTGTGTGTGTGTGTGCCTGTTTGCGTGCGCACACGCATGTGGGCAGGGTTAGGGAGGGGATGTTGTTTTGTTTGCGTTTGATGATTTCTATCAGCAAGGCAAACGAGAAATCTGTGACTCTTGTGTGCGGTATCTTAATTTGTTGCGGTATCTCTCCTGCTGCCCCACATTCCCTCCTTCTCTCCTCTGCAGTAATGTGTGTTTGCATGTGTGTGGGCATGTGCGGTTGGTCGCTGAGTTTATTTATCTTATTCTAAATCAGCCCTCAAACTCACTAATTGGTCCAGTTCCACCGTTAGGTAACGACGGGAAATGAACAATTACTCTTGTGTTTGTGTGTGTGAGAGGAAGAAAGAGAGAAAGTGTGTGTGTGTTTGTGTGTGTGTGTGTGTCTGTATGTTTGTGTGTGTGGGAGGGGGGAGGGAGTTTCAGGTCATCCCTGTTTTTATATTAGAGGAGGACTAAGAGGCTCAACACTCTTCCTCTTTGAGTCACTTCGTGTGTGTGTGTGTGCATGTGTATGTGCTGGCCTGTGTGGCATGCCCCTTTGTGGGCCCAACAGCCTGCTGTTCTCATAGGTAACTGATTCCTGGATGAGGTTAGCAACACCATAAACTCTACATGTGTTTTAATGTTCAAATGGACACAGTGATATCTGGCGTCGCAGGCTCACATGACAGCTGCAGAGTTGGGCATCACTCAAGTCAAGTTGTCTTTCCTTTATGTCCCTCTTTAAAAGTCGTTAGCAACATAAACTGTTGATCTCCCCTTACTCCCTCTGACTTGTATCCCTCCACTCCTGTAATACTTGCAGAGCCCCTAGTGAGCAACTGCTCTATCACACCCTGTTTCCTGGTTTTCACTTCTATCACTTCAATATCAGTTATCACAAAGTGTCTCTAAACTGTCCTCAGAGGCTTACGCAGTGAAGCAATTTAAAAGGTCTGTCTGTAAGCCACAGCGGGGCAGTGTAAGTAACTCCTCAGACCCCACATCATATTAGAATAACGGCTCTTTTGCTGCACTGGTGCACTCTGTCCTGGTGGTGAAGTGGGCTTGATTTCCCCAACTTTTTATTGTAAAATAAAAATACTATTGATGAATAATGTTAATAATCATGTTTTTAATGGTATTTACATATGTTGAGTAATCTGCAAGGTGCTCCAATTGAGCTTTCAAGCATTCCTTACCAATCATGTTTAAAAATTATGCTGTCAGCCTTTGCAAATTAAGTCCCACAAATGAACCATTTTGTCAATTGATCAAACAAAATAAAGACTTAATAGTTTCCTAAGTTAAATGCCAACAATTCTCATCTTTTTAATTATTGAGTTGTTTTATTACGAAACAGTGAGTTACTTTTATCTAGACTCAAATCATTAAAGGTGGAGTAAATGATTGTAATTCAATATTGATTGTGTGTATTCTAATAAAAGTCTGGTGTTCCTACACAACCTTGGCTCTGTAAATGGGAGATATGGCAGCTGATGTGAAAGACCACAGATATTTCTCCCATGAGTCTCAAGCTGCTCTCAGACATGCTCTGAGTTCCTGGAGGTGCATGTGTGAAAACAAATGTCCAAGTGAGACGCTCCGCAATTTCAGCCGACTTCATCTGCCTGCCCTCCCAGTATAATGTCTGTACATATCCTGGAGAAGTCGATATGGTTAACACATCAGGGGATCCCCGCTGGATTCACTGCGAGTGAGCGGGGGGTTGGTGACGCAACAGACAAAAATACATTTAAAAAAAAGATAACAAATATCTCCCGTGCCATACACGTAGAAGACACAGAAGAAGATGTCAAGATAGTTTGTGGTGATAAGAGTCGACGACAGTGTCTGGATCCTTTAAATGTGATCACATGATCTACGCAGAGTTAATTCATCACTTCCTGCCTCTCTCTGCTGCACCCGGCTGGTCCACCCTCGCGCATGAAGGCAAACTACAGTTAAAGTCAGCAGCCGATTCTCCGGATTTTATCCACAGGTCATGTCAGAAAAACGGCTTTAATGGATTGTCTGACTATGGTGGAGAGACCTCAGTGAGTAGAAAGGCATGAAGACATATGCAGAGGTTGCTCTCTTTCTGCTTAATAGGTAGTTTACCACTTGCTAATGCGATAGCTTACTCACCAATGGGTTAGCTAATTAATTGGTTACCTAGCAAGCAGGCATAGGAGCCGAATTTGTGTACCAGGTAACATTAATGTACTTGCCCAAGGGCATTTCTATTTTGCCAAGTTGTTGGTATGATGTTATGTTACCAGGAGATTTGTGAGTAGTGCTATCTGTATCGTCATGCTCTGTCACATATTGTGTGCTCTGTGCATGCTAACCTTGTAGCAGCAATTGTGACAACTGTTTCCTTGTCTTGTTATTTGCTCTATATATCCTGATGGGGGGGGGTCATTTAGACATCTTTGCACAAACTCTTCCTCACGCACGCACGCTTGTCTTGTGCTTGCAACTTAGGCACACTCATAAAATATACTGAATATGTAAATTCAGTCTGTTATATATTTATATAAGTATGTTTACTGTATATTCAGTATGTTGAAAATTATCTAGAAGAAGACGTACACACAGACTCACAAGCAGTCATACATAGATGTACACAAAGGCACACACATGCTCACATACACACTCTCATGCTGGGTCTCCAGTTGGCACTTGGAAACCTGACACTGAAAGTGGTCAAGTAATTTTGCTATAGTGGTCCGCACACACACATTCTCACACACACATGTTCCCACTTGGCCCCTGTCCGTTTTTATCATGTATGCGGGTTGTGCCACTGTTTCCTGGTAACACATCCAACTGACTGTTGCCCACTGCTCTATTTTTAAAATCCCAGTTCCAATGTATAGTAGTTTTAATCTTATTTGTAAAAGTATGTTCATTTACAAATTAATGTTTTAATTGGGACTCACTATTGGCTGTCAAGTTTTCCTTTTTTCAGATTAGATGAGTTGGCACCACAATGCATGATAGGTGGTGTAGGGATCGAGGGGAAGGGTTCAGCATGACACACAAAGTGGAAGCACAAGAAAATAATGGCAAAAGGTCAAGGAAATGCAGGACACAGTCAGAGGCCTGCATGTGGAAAGGTGAAGATGAAACAGGATGAGATCCAGCACCTTAACTCAACAGTAGCATGTGTTACTCACAGGTAAGTGGTGAGGGGGCTGAGGTTGGCTGGCACAGATGATAGTCCCAACTCTGAGCAGTCCGCCATGACGAATATCCCATCTTCCTCACACTGACACGGAGACGGGCACAATGATGCCTGCGGCCCCTGTCTGTCCTGGACCCGTCCGTACCCCCACACTCCGGGGGAGGAACCCCAAACTCCTCCAGCCACGCAGAGAAGCAGAAGCACAGGCAACATGTCTGACTGTCCACCTGTCTGCATCTACACCAGCAGGGTCTCCTGTCTTGTCCTCTCTAATGTCCTAAGAGATAGATGTGATAGACGAGGAGGTTCCACTGATTCTTCTCTGTCCTAAATCTGCTGTCTCCCTTTGGAAGCCCCTCACTTATATTTTCCTCCTGTGCAGGTTGTCCTCACTGAAAATCTATCCCTGTCAACTCTACCTCTTCATCTCTTCATTCTCTTTACCGCTTCATTCCCAGGGGTTAACTCTGCTGGAACTTCCTTCCCTTCTTTCCTGTCTTCCCTCTCACCCTGCCCTCTCCTTTCTCACTGTCCTTCTCCCCTAAACACAGTCACTCTTTCTCCCTCCCTTTCTCTCTCTCTCTTTCACTCTCTCCTTGTAAATGTCTCTTCCTCTCTCTGTCTCTCTCTCCTTACCTATTGTAGAAGGACTGCATGAGTTGTGAATGAGCCACCCTCATTGGCCCACAATTTAGGGATGGGCTGGAGCATCTCCGGAAAGGAGGAGGGGCCCATGATTCTCAAACTCTTCCCTCTCTTTCTCCCTTTCTTCCCTTTGCCTGTTTTACTTTGCCTCTCTGTGAAGGGAGCGAGTGAGTGTTTAGTTTGAAGGCAAGGGAAAGAGGTGAAGGAGAGAGGAGGGGGTGGCAATGCAGTACAGTGGTGTGGGACATGATTTCTCCTTGTGGGACCTTATGAATGGAACTGAGAGAAAATGAGACAGTGTTTACAGCTGAAAGAGAGGAAAGAGGAAAAAAAAATCAAGCTCCAGAGGATAAGAATGAAAGCAGCAGAGTGTGTTTGGCTGTGTGAGAGAGATGCAGAGGGTCAGAGTGTGTGACTGGGAGTGAGTGTTTTTAGGAAATTGGAATTCTGACACTTCAGCACCCCTTGGTCCCCAGAAAGAGCAGAATCCAGTGTCTTGTGAGTCCCACCTTCTCAGGTTTCTGCTGCTGGAATGTCACGATTGCACACACACACACGCACGGACACCCATAGAAAAGAAAAGATTATGAGTGACCAGCGCAAAGTAGTCCTCATATCTATTTCACATGCACACACTCCAGTATACAGAGAGAAGATTGTGGATTTGTGAAAACGTGCCTGGGATAAAGTCGTTATATTTCACAGTTAATATGTTTTCATCAAACTGCCCTTTTCATAATGACGGTGCATAAGTCATGCTGGCGTAGACCTAATATTAAAAATTAAAACTGAGCTTTTCCATATGTAGCCCATAAATGACAGGATGCAATTCATGTGTTACACAACTTAAAAACTTTACATGTGCACCTGTAAGTGCAGGATGTTACATAAGATACTAATGATGCATTTTGTAATTATAACAAATCAAAGCAAGACAAACTGGATTTCCATTCAGAAAGCAATAACGCATTCATGGATGTTGCAGTTGGAAGGAGTGATAATGTGTTTTTTCCACTAAACATTATAAAACGCGATCCCAACCAATGATTCCAATGCATTTGAGCAACAGTGCAACAATCACACCTAATAAATCCAGATTTGGTGACTTTCATGTTTTATAAGAGGGATTACATGGTCCTCCACGAATTTGATAAAATCTTATAACCACTTGGGCTCGTAAAATCTATTCAAGCCCCAGTGGATTAACAGAAAAATGCATGGTAGTCAGTGTGGACCAAAAGGCAGTTTTCTCAGTTCCTGGAAATCTGAGGCTTGAGGAAATTAGGATTTAATTCAACAGCAGCAGCAGCAGAACGTTCATGTGCACGCAAATGCACACATGCAAAGCCAATGTAAATGTATGATTACATTCATTACTCAATGTCTCTATGCCCAGTTTGAGTTAATTTTTTTGTTTATATTTACAGCTTCAGTCGTTCTGTCTGTTGCTCCGTCTCTGTCGTTCTTTCTCCACAATTCTCTGTAGGCCGAATAGTTTCTCATTAATTAATTAACATTCCTGTGCCACTGTGTTTTCTGAGGGGCCTTTGTTATGGCCCCACAAAAACTCTTTCAGAGCTGTTCTTCACATCTCTCTCTCTCTGTCTCTCTATCTCTCTCTTGCTCTCTCTCTTCTCTTTTTTCCTCCTCTTTGTATCGGTGTGTCTGTTATTGCTTCTTCTGTCTATTGACATTTGTGCGAATTGTTTTCAAGGGATGTTTCATGATATTTATTTCCTTCTCTTCTCAATACTTAAGTTGCACACAGGCAGATATGTATGGACTCTTCACAGGAACACCTTGCATGACCTTACAGTTCAGGCACAAACTGCGTGCACACTCATTTCCATGGTCACACATGCACATACGAAAACATGCACATGCACCTCATGCACCTGCAAACTTCTTCCACTCCCCGGGCTCTCCACCTCTCCCCTTCTTGCGCACCGAGCTCTGTCATCTTTTTAAATGCTCTTTAATTGTCTGGCCCCGGGGGAGCCCTAAAACACACATACTGTAATAACCTGCATGTCTGGTCTCCTGCCTGTCTCTGTCTGTCTCCCTCTCTCTTCTCCTCGTTTGTCATCCTGCTTCACTTCAATCACAAATACGCACACAACCATGCACAGCACTCCTTACTGGTACAAAAATAATGTACGTGTTTGTTTACAATGCACCTGTTCTGACGCAGTTGTGATGGATGTGTGCAGGTTTATGTGCGAGTCACTGTAATTAACTCATATGCGATTAGAAGGAATGCTAATTATGATATATAGCTATCACTGCAGCAGCTGATTTCACTTCATACAGCAATTTCACATAGAGGAGTAATCATATGATAAAGTAGTTGATACTAAGGTGCAAGGCTAATTTCATGTATTTGTTAATCTATTTGATAAGAACAGTGCTCATTAATCAACGCTGTAAATAAGCTAGAGTTAGCTGTCATCTGTTACCCTATAGCCAGTTTTTACAAGGCAACCTGAATAAAGTCAAATTATTCATCTTAAAAAATTACAAATACCTGGATAATTCATGTGCACTATACAGACCATCCGAACTAACTGTACAACAAACCAATGATTAAACCACCACAACCAATAAAACAAGCAAATAACCCATCAGTAAAATAAATTATTAAAATCAAACAATACACTGCAACACTCAAATATAAAGCCACAAATACACGCGCAAAATCCATGTTTTGCTTTTCTTCTTTTATTAAGAAGGATAAACACATTTATGTCTTTAGTCAGTTTATGTAAGGGTTAAGTAGCAGCTCCACTCACTAAACTGTATTGACTTGCTAGATGTATTCAGTTTCTTCTTGATTGACAAGCTTCCTGTTTGCATTTGCCTTTGACAAAATGACATTGACAGTATAATTGTGACTTTTTTGACTGTCAAATTATGTTAATTATGGTCTATTTGGTACTAAACTAAAGTATTGAGGTGCATTTCCCTAGCTTAGAGCCAAACTGCTACTGATATCAAGGTGTCAGCAATTCAACCTTTTGTCAGATACTTTTTGAGGCGGAAAAGTTTGAATCACATTAAAGGTAGGGTTGACTAATTGTTTCTGAAATTCTTTTTTGCCTGATTTGCCTTCAATTATAAGCCATCAATAAATAGTCGTCTGAAAAAAAGAAAATAAGCCAGTGTCTGAGACCCTTGCAGGACGGTAGATAAACAAGACCAACCAATTTATTGGGACAGAATGCAATGTAGCACACCGACCATTCTGCCTGCGTGTACCCTGCCCCCGTTCTCACTGTGCATGACCGGTGTCTTCAAAAGACGGAGAGACATACAACGCTGAAGCAGAGACGATAGCCACAGGTTGGTGAGAGAGTTACGGAACGGTCGGCTTCTAGCTGCTGTCCGGCAGTGTGCCTTTAATTTCTTTTGAGGAGGGGGTGGGACGCATCCGCTGCAATTGTTTTGTACCCTGCACCTGCACTTGCTAGCTTACCAACCCCACCTTTACACTGGACAAGGTCTTGTCACCTCCAGGGTCTGGGTGTAAAGATTTTGCTGACACAGCATTCATATCTACTCTATTGTGCATGCTGTATGTGGTAGTTAATACTTGTGCAATACTTGTGTGGTACTTAAAACGTGTGTAATACTTGTGTGGTAGTTAAAACTTGTGTTATACTTGTGTGGCCTGTCAGCAGATATCAAATGATGCACCCTGACATTGTGATGAAAGGCGTCGATGTTGTGGTTTTGTCTGGTGCTGCTCAGGGCACGCTCATGTGTAGCATCATCTAGTTTGATGTCTCCAAATATTGATGGATTGGAATCACTTGCTTTTCACTAAACTAAACTGCTTCTTCCAGTAGCGTTAAGGACGACACATGTACATCAGCCTTATCCAGACCTTTGGCTGCCCAGAATGGATTGTTCCCAACTGACACACACACACACACACAAACACACCAAGTTTCAAGTTTTATTTGTCATGCAGTTAACACAGGGTCAACAGCACAATGAGAGGTGTTGGACAAGAAGAAACCTGTCAGCTCAGCAGTGAAATAGTTAAATTCAAGTAAAAGCAAGGTAGAAAGAGCTTACTACTACTAAGTCAAATACAATACAATAGAAAACTAAGACTATATATATTCAAAGGTGCAGCGTGACATCCGTTGAAAATAAAGTAGTATAGAGTATAGAGTGTATAGAGTGTATAGACAGTATAGAGTGTGTGTGAATAGTTATTGCAGTGTTGCAGTGAATGTATCACCAGCAGCATCAAAACATTTTACCACAATATGTCAGTGTTCTATTTCCCTGCACCGGCTTGTTAGAGAAACAGCAGTTTTTTTCACATTAGCTCCTTGGTGCAGCTTCTTGCTCTGTGATGCCTCTGTTATGCGATAAATGCTTCAAATGACGTGCGGCATTTGATGTGAGCCTCCTCTGCTTGTTGCTCCAAAGAGGCTTGGCCCGGCCCTGCAATAAATTAATGGCTCAAACTCACAGTTTTTAGGCAAGTGTGCAGAATCAAACATGCCACAGAAAAAGAATGCATGCACTTATATTCCTTCTCTCCCTCCCTCCTTCTTTCTCACATTCACCCCTCTCACTCACCTACACGCTATCAAACAGTCTGCATCAGATCAAAGCCGGTGCTGTCTCCCCCCCCCCCCTGCTCCCTGGGCTGTAAACACTATCCAAGCAACGGCAGCCTTGAAGACACAAAGACAAGTAGCTACCTGACACCTGACACTAACTTGAGAGCACTCACCGTGGTCTACCTGGGAATCAAACACACACACACACACATAAGTCTACCAAAGCTCCTTGCAGTAAGAGAAAGTAGCTGTGCAATCAACCCCCCAAATACACACACTCCATCCAACCTCACCTCAGCACCCACCCCTCGCCCACCACTCCGCACACACCCAAAATGTCTTCTTCACCCTTCCCCCAACACCCACAAGCACCTTTCCAATCTAAAGTTGCCAAAAGTCGACATAAGTGTGTGTGTGTGTGTGCACACCTGTATGTGCATGTCGATAGATGAGTGCACTCTCAAATGTGCCTGTCTGTATTTGTGCATGCCGGAGCTGTGCAGGCGATTGAAGGCTAACTCAGGCATACTCAACAGAAGTAAGTGAGACGCAGTGGCCGGTGGCAGCAACCAAGGTGTGTGCTTTGGCTTTTCATGTGAAACCACCTGAAAGCCAACAAAAGGCCCCTCTCCTTCACTCCATCCCTCCCCCGTCCCTCTCTTCCTCTCTGCATCTCCCAGTACAAAGGAAAGGAATGAATTGAAAGAAAGAGCAGCAGAGGAAGGGGGATGAGGTAAGGGAGTGAGGATGCTAGGGTGGGGCGTGCAAGGGTTGTAGAAGACGGGGGTGCTGGCAAGTGGGAAGTTATATCAGTTATATCTCTGTGTGTATCTGTGGGTCATGGAGTTCAGCAAAGCATCACAGGCAGGAGAGATAGAGCTCCTCACCTCAGCTGGAGCATCAGAAGCTTGTGTCACACATTAGAAAATATACGTTTCAGTGTTGATGTGTTAGGATTTGAGAGATACTGGCTGGACAGAGTGGGTTTGATATAAAAACTGAGTGAGCCAATACCAAGAATGGGTCCCACATTCTGATCAATTAGTAAATCTAACCAGTCCAAGAAAGGTAGGAGTCCAGACGTGAACATATGGCTGAGTATGGCAGGTTATGATAAGGGCAGGCAGGTGATCTTAAGCACAGGTAAATAGGACAACAGTTATCAGTTTCAGCGAATAAGTGTAAAAAACCAAGTCAGAAAAGTTGATCAAAGCATTATTACCACAGTGTGAAAGACAATCTGGAAAAGTCTTTGTGGTGGAACAGGTCCATAAAGACTACATCCCCATGTTGGATGATGTTTTTGTTTCAAAATGCATCACTGTTGCTATGTTCACGCCTGCTGTCCAAACTATTCCAGAGCACAGAAAACTGAGAAGTTTGGATGGGCAGTATTTGATACGTCACCTGTATTCCCCTCCTCATTGGGTCTTATAAGACACAACTAACGGTGGTGGATGCAAACAATTCCTTCCTAAGAGTTAAAACAAACAAAATCATCCCTGTGTTAACCTTTCACCATTGCTGTTTCTCATTTGTAGTATTGCTTCCTGTTTACATGAATGGTCATATGATCTGTGTTTTCAGGAGTGCTAGTATGGATGGAGATTACGTTTGATATGAAGATAAAACACACATCTGGACGGTTTTAGTTTAAAAACTAAAACGTATAAGTGTGGCTGTAGTTTTATGAACTGTAAAGTGTTATTGTCTTGATCAGGAGATGCAGCTCAGGAGTATTGGCGGGAAATCAGTAAATAGGAAGCCACACCCAGCCAGCAGCACACATGGTCTTGAAGATCTTGAAGAAGGAGGCAACAAAAACAGAAAGTCTATTTATTCCTCACATGTTATGAGGAATAAACTTCAAAATATAAACTTACAGAAATTAGGTTTTCTGGCAAGACAATACTTCTAAAATGTTAATAGTTGGCTTTATGTGAAAATAATCTGAGGCAGCCGACTGCCCATACAAATAAATAATGGATAATAGCGAAACACATTTTTTGATTGAATTTAAGTGAAATCCTGAACAGATTGGAGGTGCCATCAATTTCATTTAAAGTCAAATTATTATTAGGCTCCTTAACATATTCAGTTTTTCAACTATAAAAACCCATTGTAACGCATTAGTCAAAGTTTTATTTAGAAAACAATAAAAGACATAAAAAATATTTTACATTATTTTACACATTTACTTTATATGGGTGAAAAAATTCTTTCCTCAAACTTTCAAAAGCCCCATTTGAAAGTGGTTAATCACTTTACCAACTTTAAAACATTAGTTAGTTTAGCCTAAATCAAAAGCATTTCATTAAGGAAAATTACGTACGACATAAAAAAAAACTGGTATGTATATTCAATGATGGTTGAATGTATTAAACAGTGTAAATGACACTTAAGCTGAGAAGAGGACGCCTTTAGTGAAAAACAGAGCGGTGGTGTGAAACATGAAGAAAACATAGCAGTTGTTCTCTTTGTCATAAAATCCAGTAGTGATCGTGCCCAGACAAGTTGAGTGAATTAGCCAATTAGAAGCTGACAAGGTTCTGCAGTGAGGAAGAGGTTGTGGTCCAGGATTAAAACATAGATAGATAGATTTTTTATGGTTGTTCAGCTTGTGATGCTGTAGTGAAAACATTGATTCCTTCATAACAGTACAATAAACTAAGATTGGTTAAGTAATGCAACCAAACAGTGAAACAAATGCCAGGCTCACATCTCATTTCCCATCAGGATGTCTCTCAGTCACTTACTGTGGCACCAAGACAAAGCCTTATTGTGTTTTGATCTCTGGACGGCTTGTTTTCTCTGCAGTGACAGTTTGATATACGAGGGATAATATGGTGAAATGGGCTGACTGAAGCCGGCAGGTCTGCGCCTGTAGGATACCAAAGACAGAGATGCTCCTCTCCGTTTGATGCTCTTCTAAACGACGCCATTGGCACTGCAATCACGTGTGTGTGTGGGTGTGTGTGTTTGTGTGCAGGTGTGCTTGTTTGTGTGACCTTTATAACTGCATGCTTAATGCTCTCTATTAAAATTTTATTGACCTAAAAATACAGCAATTATCCATTTGACAGCCAGTGTCTCATCATGGCTCTTTGTGTGTGCGCCTCATTTTGTAATTAAAGGTCCATTTTTAAGCATAGACCCTACAGAGTGAGGACATTTTTGAAAAGTGAGGACATTTTGACCTGTCCTCATTTTTTCAGTGGGCTGTTTGAGAGTTAAGACTTGGCTTAAGGGTTAGAACTAGGTTTAGGTTAGGGTTCAGCATTTAGTTTGGATGGTTAGGGATAGGGTAAGGGACTGGGGAATGCACTATGTCAGTGTCCTCACTGAGATAGAAGTTCAAACATTAGTGTGTGTGTGTGTGTGTGTGTGTGTGTCTTCACGTGCACTTGCGCATGCATGTGTGTGAGTGATGATTGCTTGTGCGTCTTTGTAGTCATACCCAGTTCTGCGTGATAGCATCAGCAGTGTCGGTGTGGAGGGAGACTGATGTGGAATGTTAACAGTCACTGAAAGTATTGGACTGTCTCCACACAGTCTCATCCATGCAGAACCCAGATAGGACTGGCAGGAGACTCAACACAATATGGTGAGAGATGACGAGAGGAGCCTCATTATTGTCTGTTTCACGCCGGCCTCTGAGAATCCCAGTCATCTGTTAAGTACACAGCAGCAGTTGACAGATTACAGCTATTAAAACAAAAATGAGGCACCTGTGAAGTATGAAACTTGTCATCACTCGAGGCATGATTACAATAATCTTATTAAATCATACCATTATGCTGTGTGATCTCGTCTTTATGGGAGCCACAGTTGAACTCCCAAATAGGTGATGAAATGGCGCCATCTTCCGCCAAAAGACAGAACAGCAGTGCAACAGGTCAGGAACGAAAAACATCCAGCTAATGGCAACAGGTCTCACATTAAACTGATCTGTTATAGTTCCCAATATATTCAGCTTTTATGATTTTGCCATGAGCTAAAATCAGTTGTCTGTATGAATGTTTACAATTTAGTAATTTACATGAAACAGTCCCTTTGGACGGTGAGTGGTTTATGATAGATATCAGTTTCTACTTAATGCGTGGGTGGGATTTTATTCTTCTATTTAATATGTTAAAAACACATATACTATATTACATCATGCATGACTATAACATCTTCTTTTTACATCCAGTGACGAAATCCCCTATTAGATAGATAGATAGATTACTTTATTCATCCCCAAAGGGAAATTAGGTCATCATTGCAGTTCGGTATTTGGATACAATAAAAATAAAAAACAGACAGTAATACCCAGAGCTGCTACAACAGGCACCCATTCGTACGGTGCCATCTTGGTCTTTTGAGCATTTTATATACAATTATCAATAATATATTAGTATTGATGCTGTGATAATATCAGTCACATTTATGATGGACTGCCTTATTCTGTATGATTCAAAATGCTGCACAGTAATGATTATTACAGGCTCTACTCAGTCACACAGATGTTTTCCAGCCAGCAAAATATTTCAGGAATTTTTCATTATTTAGATTCCGAGATTTCAGAAGAGGAATAAATAAATAATAAAATCAATGATTACTGAATTCCATTTTAGCTGCTTCATTTTACAGGGACACTTGACTTAAACAAAGACGTAGCTGATGTTATTCATAATACCTGTGCTTTTCCAATTGTGACAATCTAAAATATATATTGCTTCCTTTCATTTATAAGATCTAGTGAGCGTTACTGTGTTTTACTGACCCAATTTACAGTCAGTCTGAACTTTTTACAGACCCCATCTAATAAATCATCAGAGCCAATCATCAGCAGGTTATTTAGCTTTGGCTTATTGCAGATTTATCAGTTTGCAGGAGCTTGATGATGAGGAACCAAACACTACAGTAGAAACATGTCACTATTACATAATGCTAGTTTGTTCTTCAACCCACTCAGGCCACATCGTCCTCTCAATTTAAGGGATCCTCATCAAAAATGTTGTTTATATTACACATTAATGTGAAAAATCTTATATAAATACATGTGTATTTGGTTAACCAAATATCAATATAAGTATCAGCCTGGTTGTTTATTCAAATTTGTGTCTTTTAAACATGTTGGATAATGCTTTTTGTAAAGCTCACCTTTATAATAATACTACCACTTCAATCAGCTGCTGATTGAAAAACAACTTTTAAGAAGAATGTGCTTTTTCAGCCTGGCTTTCTCTCCTCCATTAGTTCGTTAGTTATTTGCCTTTCATCAGAATTCTGCTATCATATGTTTTCTATTATTAGGAGGCATTTTAGTGTCAAGGGTTTTCATCTGCATCATACGCAGAAATTGATTGTTGATTGTCCCATTCACGTTCCATTTAGATTGCAGTAGGTATTGTTAAATAGTTGACGGTCCAACTTCAAGCATATCAAAATAGAGTTTTTAACTCTAATTATTCATCATAAATCAGAACATTTTAAAATCACTGTGTTTCAGCATTAGCAAACAATAATGCACAACAAAGTCCATTGGGAGTTAGTGTGCTTTAAAGTCACAGTCTAGTTCTGGCTTTGATTCTCAGCAAAAACTCAAACCACAGGAGCTCACATTCCCATGAGCACTAACTGCATTGTCCTTCATTCTGAGGTTCATATTGTGGCCTGTGATGTCTGCAGCAAGGGAGAAGTGGTAAATATCCGCTCATCTACTCAGAATCATGACTTGACCTTCTGTGGAAAGAGGAAGCCTTTTCCCTGCCATAATGTCACAAGCTCTCTTTCTAGAGTAGCCAGGCTAACCATAAAGTCCTGTCCACATGCTGACACAGGATCATAACTCCGCTGGAGACTCCTAAATGTTCAGAAATCATTGTCCAAAAACCCCAGGTGGATGTAGTTTCCAGAGGTGCAGCACTGACCAAATAAAACTATTGAGTGTATTATTGAGATACGGCCCTATGGAATTTTTCCTTTCCTTTCTGATGATCATTTTCCAAGATAAGATTTTTCTGTTTCAACTTAGACCTCATATAGCAAAGATGTGAACTTATGTCAGACTTAAGATGTGAATGTGAGGACATGTTGACTTCATCTTATAGCACCAGGCAGTTTTCTTTTCTTAATACAGCCTCACAGAGCTGCTATTGGTGTAGACTCTTAAGATACTTTCAGACCTACCTTGTTTGGTCCAGACCCTCTGATTTTTCAGTTTAGTCTGAACCAAAATAACAGATGTGCAAGGTGCCTCAGACGAGTCCAGATCAATGGTCCAAAATTTAGTTTGACTGCAAAAGAGAGGCGGTCCCAGTTTGGATTAAACTAAACTGTGGTTCAGTTCGTTTCGCAGTGTGAAAACACTTTTTTGGATGGTACGGACGTGTGGACCAATTGCAGGAAGTAAAAACAGAATTAAAAAATAGGAGAAGTAAAAGAAGCATGGACATTCATTTTGCTATTGAACCAGTACATTGATTTTAGTCCTTCTAATGGAAAGATTACTTTTTGCTGTGCACTTTGTCTCCAACTATGTCTACAAACCAATCAATGTGGAATATAGGTAGATGAGTCTTTAATAATTATATAGGCTTTATAGTATCTCTCTGTTGGTAAATGATTGATTCATAGGGTCAAGATAAAGACCAACTTTCGCCAATGACTTAACCGAGTGGTATCGGTATAATTCACTACAAAAAGTTCAGAGGACAGCAAAACATTTGGTTCTGTACTGTTCACATCATAGTTCAGCCTCAGAAAGAACCGTGTGAAGCAGGACAACACACAGATGTTACGTGTGACTTTGTTGCTAATGAGGCAACAAGGTTCAGATGTGGGAGGCCGATAGAAAAGACGGCTATTGTTTTCATCAACCCTCCCTTCATGACAACAGCTGTGCAGTGGAGGTGTGGGCCCTTAGCAGGAGGATACACTGTGATTCTTGTTAAGCTGCACACAGAAATATGCTTCACTGTGTGTGTGTGTGTGTGTGTGTATATGTGCGCGCATCTTGTACAGCTATCTTTCTGACCCCCCTTTAATGGACTGCTGAGGGTTAAGACTTGGTTTCATGGTTAGGCATTTAGTTTGGATGGAGGGAATGCATTATGCCAAGTGTACTCACTAAGATAGAAGTACATACATGTGTGTGCGTGTGTGTGCGTGTGTGTGCGTTTGTGGGCTTTCCTCTGTGCAACAGGGGCTGATTTCAAAATAACTCAAACACCCACAGGCACTTTATTGTATTCTTTGGACGCAAGATGGAAAAACTCATAGAGATGTTTTATTTTCTCCTCAGCGCTGATAAAATTTCACTCTTTCTCCACTCCTCGTTGTCTGTGCTTATCTTGCCATGAAAACAGATGATATATGTACAGTCTTCACACTCAAGTTTATGTTATTCTGATAAGGCCCATGGGTTTCTCTGCACGTCTGTGTGGTTTATGAGTGTTTATTGAGACCATAGATTGCAGGACTGCCTACTGGAGGACACAAGCAGTCTTCCGTGGGAATGCAAAGTCCCACCAGTTCCCAATCCGGCTCCTTATCTCCAGTATTCCCATATGAGTGATGTATATTGTCCTCCTGAATCACAACCAGTTGACCTGCTGCACCATTTGCAAATGACATGTGGCACGGTAAGATTAATAAAGCTGTGATAAGTAAAGAGCTTATAATAAATCCACTGCAACTTGCAAATACATTAATAAACCTAAACTGACGGTGCGAATAATGTGAACTTGGAAGGAAAAATATTAAATAATTGAACAAACCTGTTTCTTTTTTTTTCTGTGAAAATTCCCGAGAAAAATTAAGACAGACAGAAGTGTGTGAGAGCAACAAAGAGGCAGTGGGTATGATGTTTGAGGGTAACCTCAGGTTTTGCATACTTAACGTCGTAACTCTCAAACACGGTACGTACTGTGTGCCAGCACCATGGAACGTCCAACTGCCTCCTCACCTGTCCCTCACCAGGGCCCTGCCCATGGGTGTGGACATCAAACACTGCCTCTGCTCTCAAACATTCAAATAATCACCACATTTACCATCAGTCCCTCATGATTACTGTCCATTCACTAACTGCAATAGCACACGTAATGAAGAGAGGACTGTATTTACCTTTGCAATGCAACTCAATTTAATTTGTGATTTATTTTTGAATAAATTTCACTCACTTTAGTTATGACATACATTTGTATGGCTTATCATTTGACTCACACCCAAACACAAACACAGGCGTTGGGGAAATTCCCTGTAACCTGCATGTGTACTGGTGATTTGCGTATGTTCACTTATCTCGGGGGTTTGGCTATAACTGTAAACCCATTACACCTGGACACACACATGCATGCGCACACACACACGGCACAATACCCATCACTACTGATGACCGTGTTGATAAGCCACATAAGTGGAGCAACACTTCACACACTGATGGTCAGCAGTGTTTGTATGCGTGTGTGTTGCAAGTCGGTTTTTCAATTCACCTGCCAGTCTGTGACCGTTGAACATCACAACTCACTCAGACGCACAACAGGCAGACAGCTGACCAAATGTCTCTCTCTCTCTCTTACACACACACACACACAAACACACTGGTAGGCATGCTCAGGATTATAGCATGTACATGGCCTGTCAAAAGATTAATACAGGGAAATAATTTTAATAAAATAATTTACTAAAACACAGTAAATATTGTTATATAAGTGATATTGTACCCTAATACCTATTGTGCATATACTACATTAATTAGTGTGATCAGCCTCACACTCAAAATCTCTCCCTCACCTCTGTGTCACCCTCCACTCCTTTATTTTTGGATGCAAACTGTTATTTTTAGCTCAGACTTCCCCTCTCATACCTGATAAAAGAAGAATGGACAACAAAGTCAGGGCAGTTCCATAAAACACAAATCAGATAAGTGCAAAGCCCAACTCTAGTGGTAAGGCAGCACGCCTCAAATTTCACCCTCCTATCTCTCGCTCTGGGGCCTTATCAACATGTCTCAATGCTCCAGGTGCAAGCCGAGTTATAGGAATCCTAACTGTCACCTTTTTTCTGTGAGCGCTGAGGGATTTTCCGAACACGTTTATCAAGTATTTTTATAATACTCTTGACAAGTGTCTTTATGTTTTGACAACAGACTTCTACTGCTGCTCCCTTAATTTCTACTGTTACATAACCGCAACATACATTTCCAGTTCCCCTGAAAATGCTTCTAGTGCTACTGTATTACTGTTTTTGTGCATTGCTTCCCCCGGCTGCTGCTACTACTACTACTGCAGATTGAGCAGATAGATTTACTATTTGATCAAATTTGCCTTTTGCTTCCACTGCAACAACTGCTGCCACCACTTTTATTACATCTAATCATTGAGATGGGATTACCACCCAGATTTTTACACCGACCTTAATGATAAAGATGTCTATAGGGGGAATTTAAAGCTATGCCACAAGCAGCCACCAAAACAGGGATCTCCTGGCCAAGAACTTATCAATACAAACGATGAAATGTCATTCTTACACTATTGCACATTCAAAATCAAGCAATTATGTAATATTTACAAAGATTTAGCGGCACTTGAGCGGCTGAATGTTTTCAGAATTAAGCTAACTGAGTGCTAACTGTAGCTAAATTGTGATTTAAGAATATGGGCTATACAAAGAAAGTTTGATTGATTGATAGATTTGTTTTTCCTTAACATCTGAAAAATGATCATGATTATTTATGATTATACAGAGATTGTTTTTGTAAATTGTTTTCTATTTAGAATTTCTTCTACATAGGATCAATTAAGGTACATCTTATCTTTGAATGTATCAATATCAATAATCAACCAATCTAAAGGTACTGGTATTATTGGTTAATGGTACTGACACCTGCATCTGCACTGGTATGGGCAATTGTTTTGGCACTGGCATTTCTAATGGTATATGTTGTAGGGTATGGGAATGGATTAGAATTAGGGTTTATGAGAAATAAGAATGAGATATTATTTAGCTAAAATATCAGATAATAATAATATAAGACAAAGTCATGAGAATTCAACAATGCAAATATGTTAATGTGCTACTGAATCTTTGCAGGGTAATTATTGTTTGACAACGAGGTGGACTTGTGTTTTTGTTGTGAACAGTGTACAAACATACTGTGAGTGTGCATGTCTGTCAAGGAAGTTAGACCTACAAAATCTATTTGGCCCAATGTCAAATGTGTACACAAATATTTTGTCTGTGGTGTTTGGGTGTTCATAGCCTTCTCTATGGATTTGCTTTCATCTGCTTTACACATACAGTAAAATATGTACAGAATCCTGAAAGCTAAAAAAAAAAAAAAAAAAGGTTGTATGACATCATAGGCACCAAGTACGGGAAATGTTATGGCTGCTTCACGGAAGCTATGTCCTCACCTTGCTCAACAGGTTTACAAACCACAGTTCTTTGGAAAGTCACATAAGCAGACAACTGCAGCTGAAGAGCAGATTCACCAACCAAGCACCAATCAAAACAATTGTGTACAGAAGTTTCTCATTGTATCTGAAAGAGCAATCACGGGGGAAAAAATGGTCGTATATGTGGCTGTTTATGCTCACACATATATGAGCTGTAAATATTGGCTGATATTATCCTTTCACGAACATCATTTGTATCAGCGTTATTATTTGCTGATATGGAAACTTCTATTTATTTATTATGTAAATTGTCTTTATTCACGTTCCACATCTTTGGTGCTATTTGTTATTTTTTAATTACAGTATTTATAATAACTATTATTGTTAAACTGTTAAATATCAAGCCTCAATTATTTATTTGTCATAACAACATATTAGGGTTTTTTGTTATATCAGCTGATATATTGGTGTCAGAAATTGGGTTGTGATATACATAGAGCCCTTTATGTGTGTGTGTGTGTGTGTGTGAGAGAGAGAGAGAGAGAGAGAGAGAGAGAGACTGAAACATGTTATATTCCACATGATCAGCCTGTCACACTGATATGTCACTCTTGGCTCAGCTGCTGATGCTGCACCCTTTCAATCAATTTTCATACAAATTTGTATGACTGAGCACGCCCACAAGTACATGTACGAGTGTACTTATTTTTAGTAGTTGCGGGTAAACTTTGATATGTTGACCTCCCCTGACCCCTGATATATCCTTTTGTGCTCTGATAGGTTTACATTGTAGGAGCCTGTAGTGATATTTCAGTGTGATGAATTGTTGCACTAAACCTCGACTATTTGTAAAGTTAGTATTGCCATTCCTGTTTATCACTAAGATGATAGCCCAGGAATAAAACCCAGGTTGTAAATATCTGCCTCCTCTCCATTATATATGCTTCATATATCATCCATTTCCGAGGAGGTCACAGTTTACTGGCACTGCCTTAGGATTTATTATGACACTGATCATCAGGCCATAAACACTTTACTATAGAATTTTGTATTGGTGATGTTCACAGCTGTTTTGTTTTATTTATTGAGCTCACATTTTATCAGTCAACATGTTTCTTCCCAGCATGCCCCACAGGAAAAACGCTGTGGTCACTATCCATGACATGGTTAACGAATTTACACCACGCCCCAGAATTCCTAACTTACAGTATGAACAGTAAGGCCCTGCCCACTTTGCTGGAAGTGTTCCCTTCCAAACAGAGCCACAAGTGGTAGGGTTAGAAAACCAATATAAACCGACGTTATTATATTAAAAGCTGTTAATTATCAACATCATAACAGTGACACATCTGACAACTGCAGGACCGACGGGACAGTTTGTTCTATTGATCAATACATCAGTCAGCATGTTTACACCCATTATTTCAATGTAACTCAGTCCTGTCCATAGAAACTTCTGCCCCGCAGTGAAAACTTGTTACTCTCACCCAGACTGCACGCTTGTTTTTTCATTTGCTACTGGATCCAAATAAGATATGATTTAAAACAAATGTACATGGTTATTTTTGCAAGATTACATACGTATATTTATAAGCATTGTACCCACAGAGGTTGCTTCCTCCATTCGTAAAGCATTCAGGAATTTTTGTCTACCCCTTCGTTTTTAGCGGGGTTCTGAATATACTATGGTTGAAGGGGCGTTTGAAGGACCAGATGACCACTACCCCTACATCACATAGAGAAATGGGAAAACACTACCCCTTCACAGCCACATGCAAAACAAAGAGTAAGGGTTAAGTGGTGAATTGGGATGGCCCCTAAGAGTTTAGGGTTTGCATGAGCTACATGCTATGTGTGAGATAACACAGTTTTTATTGTGTTACAGATAGTAAGCCTCTGACAAACGTTTGCCTCAGGCCTGTAGTCAGTCATGATTTGGTCATTGAATTTCAACTTTGTTTGGAGCCCTTAGGACTTTTATCGGAATTTCGGAATTGTTTTAGTTACCTCATTTGACTCTTATGTTTATCGCATGTCTGAGGTTTGGATCAGGTTGTCATCCTCTGTTCAAACTGTGTGTGGATATTCTTTCATTTTATACTCCAGCATGTCTGCCACTTCACTTTTAGTGTCTTTGTGTCTCACACTCAGAACAGTTTGGGGAAATCCCTCAGCTACACACACCCTTTGAAAAAGGACACATGCTACACTGCCAGTTGTGTACTGGAATCTACGTCTACCATAATAACACACACAACATCAACCAACAGGAACATGCTTGCTTGTATTGAAAGTGAGCAATGAATGACATCATGTCCTGGGGTGTGATGAAATACCTGACACTGTGCTTTGTGAAGAACAATGTCATTAAATGTGGCAGCCCTCAGTTTGATGAGGAAGTTGATCAGAACCTACGTAGCTGCAGTTACAGAACGGACCCTGGAAAGTTTTAGAAGGGGGACTTATACATGCTAACTAGGTCATTAGTGAGCAATTCTCCAAAAACATAGTTCTCCAAATATGATGGATTTTCTATGAAGATAAACTGACGTCAGATGATTATATGGCTGTGTTCAGATGAAGAATACGTTTCCTATACTATCGGCACAGCTCGAGGAAATAAACAATGCAGGCACTATAGACCAGTGTAAAGCACATATACATTAGATTTTTTTGATCTATTGGTCTATAATGTAGTTGTAAGCAAATGTAGATTTCAACTACTTTAACTTCTCCTGTGAAGCATCTATTACAAGACTTAATTTAAATCATACAAAATATATTTCAATGGGAGAAGAATACTGTGCATTAAATAAACACCTAAAATGTCCTTATATCTGCTTACAACTAATTATGTGTAATTATACATACATCTTATGATAAAAAGATTATTACTGCTTGAAGTGTAAATATCACAAATCAAATAAAATGGTCCTCATCTGATTTAATGTAACTTTTCCTGACTAAAAAGAATTATATGTTGGATCTGCATCTGGCTACCTGTGTCCAGGGCGTATCCCTCATCTCGCCCATTATCACATGGGATTAGCTCCAGCTCCCCTTAAAATCCTCAAAAGATAAGATGGACAGATGGATGAGTTTTATCCATAGTTTGGAAAAATTGGAGTATTCACAGTAAATCTAATGTGGGTATAGACAATGTTGTGTATATATATATATATATATATATATATATATATATATATATATATATATAAATACACTGTTGTGAGTTTCTTCAAATGTTAAACATTCGATGTAAAGCCAAAAATACACATTATTATATTCTTTATATACTGCACCTCTGCTGTGGCAAAGGGAATGATCAGAAACTACAGTTAGATCACAGCTTTTGATTCCAAGATAAAAAACTCCACAAGTTTAAATCATTCTCTAAACAAAATCTTATTGTACAATCAATATAACCTGCCAAGGAAAGAGTTGAATCAAATTGATTAAAGTTGTTAAACTGTTTCTATCAATAGGAGGAGGTGTAGAACTCATTCACTTTGTAAAATAATAAAACTGAGTATATTATATTTAAAACAATATAAGACATAATGAGCCATTTTTTGTTTAAACCACTCCCACTCTAATAGT
The DNA here is from genome assembly GCF_024713975.1 of Paralichthys olivaceus. Lineage (NCBI taxonomy): Eukaryota > Metazoa > Chordata > Actinopteri > Pleuronectiformes > Paralichthyidae > Paralichthys > Paralichthys olivaceus. The sequence goes on along the minus strand of NC_091098.1, from coordinate 16,596,599 downwards.
AATCCTGCTTAGAAGAGGGATGGCCAAACATGTTCAGAGGCTATAAGAGCAGTTATGTTGAGGTGGGGCGTCACACAGGTGAGCGCTCACATTCTCATGCCTCCGATCTCAGCTGCCTGAGGACACTGCTTCACTGCAGACGCCGTTCACCTCAGACGTCAAAGGCACAGCTCTCCCCCACACTGTGCTGATTCATTCATATGACTGTAAGTTAGAGAAACGTGTGTGACAGCTTCTTTCACTTCTCTGTTCATGTTGTGAATTTTGATTCTGGTGTCTCATCACAGTGTTTTCTCTCAACAGATTGTCCTCGAAGCATTTTGACAGAGATGGAGATGGTGAGTCATTTTGTTTTTTGAGTTAGATTTTAGAGTTTTTCAGGTGTGGGTGGTGTATTTATGTTTGTTTTCTTTAGGTCAGCCCATGTATATTGTTTAGAAAAAATTATGGAACAGTGTATTTCAGTAATACATATGATCTTATTAATTCACTCATTGTCTACTCACCACTATGCCAATGGAGTGTTTGAGTCCACAAAACACTTTTGGGGTTTGGGGGGTAAACAGTGTTGTAGCCATATATAAAACAGTTGAAGTTGTGACCGATGCTTCAAATGTAAAAAAACAAAATGAAAATAAAAACATAAAATGCCTCAGTACTCCTCCTGCACCAACACGGCTCCAGAAGAGATATCAGAACATTTAGGCTAAAAATGTGAATGTCTGGGCTTCCAGACACTTGGATGACACCACAGGAGCAGTACTGAGGCATTTTCAGTTTTTTTTTCAGTTGTTTTTTAACCTTTAAAGAAGCGGTCACCACTCACTTCAATTGTATTGGATTTGTCTGCAACTCTGTTTACCCCTGAAACTCCAAACGTGTTTTGTGGACTCACACACTTCACCCACCCCTCCGTCAGCATAGTTGTGAGTAAATGATGAGTGAATTTTCATTTTTCTGTGAATTATCGCTTTAACTGTGACAGATGTGTGTGGCCTGAGGGGAAAAAGTTGTTTGTAAGAATAGCTGCTAAAGGCCACACAACGTTGTTATGTGAATGTTGCATGAGATGCTTAAGGTAAACAGACCCTTGCATAAATTTGCCAGTCAAACTAAAAGACACAGTCACAGTGTTGTTGCCTGGCTCATTTCCAACAATCAAACAATGCACAGTTAGGATCAGGATCAATTTCAGAAACTTCACTGCAGCATGTGAATGTTACGAGTGTGTGTGTGTCGTTTGGCCGAACTATTCTGCAAGGAATACGAATTAATTAATTTTATCAGCATGCCAAAGTGTGTATGATGCATCACTGTGCCGAGCCCAATAAAAACAACAGATGCGTGGCCTAATAATAACAACACCTCAGGCTGTTACTGTGAGATAAATACCAACCATTACACCAAATATCCTGCGCTGCTCATCGCACAACATACAAAATACATCACTGTGTGTGTGATTTCTGATTCGGTTGTTGCTCTGTTTTTGTCAGATGGCCTATGTGACTGAGATCCGACTGAGTGGATGCTGTGGGGCCTGGAGCGGAGTGGCTCCCTCCTCCTACCCTGAGGTGGAGCTGGAGGTCATTGAAGAGTACCTGCAGGAGCATTCACTGGAGGTCCAACCTGCCCACACACCTGCCTCACCTCAGAGTTCCACGGGGCAACAACCGCACACACTCCTCCACCAGAGCGACAGGATCATAGGTTAGCAGTGGTGGTGATGATTCAAGAGATAATGTTGGTCCTTGTGTGTTTCTGTGTCTTTTATCTGACGGCCTTTTCCTCCACAGAGAACAACTGGTTGGGTCAGCATGCTTATGAGTGGCACTGTGGCTCAAACACTCCATACCAGGAGTATGAAGAGCAAACCCCGCCTCCAGCATGGTCTTGTACCCATGACAACCAATGGGTGAGTTCAAGGATCTCAAAGTCTTTGCAAAATAAAATGTAGTGAAGTGAAGATTGTGACACTGGTGAGCTGTAAATGTGTTTTGTATGTGTTCAGGACCACATCGCGTATTCCTACGAGGCACCTGCTTACATTGACTCAGACTCTCAGTCCAGTTGCTCTCAGTACCAGGAATACCAAGATTCTCCATCACCGTCGTCTGACAGGGGGAGCGGGAAGGACAGAGACTCCCTGACTCTTGCACCATTTTCAGGTATAAACACATTTAACACAAAACTCTCAGCAAGGGCTGTCACATATCCTGATATTACCCCTTTAAGTATTCTATTGGTAGTATTTCTGAATTATTGAGGCAAAATTGATTATTATTTCGGTTTACTGAAACTCTGAAAAGTCCATTACTCGAACACCATCAACAAACTCGAGACTTCTGTGTATTCAAACCTTCTCTTTAAAACTGTCGGTGGGAAACAAAATGTTTGTTCCCGAATCTACGAACATCTGTGAATCATGGTAACCTCCTAATTTGAATTTACATCCTCAGCAGGAAAGAGGAAGGAGCGGTTATTCCAGTTCCTGTTCGAGATGCTCCAGACGCCGTCCATGCGCAGCTGCATCTGGTGGGTCCAGTCCTCCTCCGGCACCTTTCAGTTCTCCTCCCAAAACAAGGAACGGCTGGCGCAGCTGTGGGGCCGACGCAAGGGGAACCGCAAGACCATGACCTACCAGAAGATGGCGCGGGCGCTGAGGAACTACTCCCGCACTGGTGAGATTCAGAAGGTGAAGAGGAAGCTCACGTATCAGTTTGACGAGAAGACACTGAGACGCCTGCGAGGAGACTCTAGCAGAGCGTAGGAAGCATGATGGTGGGCCCGGAACGAGAAGAAGCACAGTGGATATTCAGAAAAAAAAAACTGTGTGACCCTGTAATGTCCTTTCTTCTGATTCATGTCTGAACAAATGAATACTGAGTATTTGAAAAGCCAGTTAGAGTCAGTCAGAGCTTTCTATAGATACAGAACCATTTAGGAATAGGTTCATATGAGGACTGGAAATTATGATACTGACACAATGATGCAAATTATGTAAATCTAAAAGGTTGTTATGTCATATCTACTTTATAAGTAGAATTTAAATAAAATACAATAAACATTTGTTTGTGCTTTTCTGAATTGAGGATATTTGGATGAATCATACAAATGTAGGTTCTGTAAACATCATGTTTGGGTTAAAGAAAATATTTTCTGATGATGCAATATATATTGTCAGTCCATTTGTATTTATCTGTCTTTCCATCTAAAGAACAAAGGCATCCTGAGTAGTGCATATCAGCCGAGTAAATACAGATGTGCTTGTAAACTGAAGCACACACACACACACACACACACACACACACACACACACACACACACACACACACACACCACCAAAATTGTATGCAAAGTAAGTATGCACTGAAAAACTGCCACCTGTTAATCAGTAACATCAGAAAAGTCCCCTCACACAAACACTAATTATACTGAACATATATTATATTTTCTTTCCATTTTCAATTCCAGAGTAAATGTTTAACCTTCATGGGTCAATGGAGGGGTCATACAGACGTGCTGAAAACCAAATGACACAGTTACAAATTACTTAACATTAATCACACATGGACTGAGATCCTGACTATGGGTCCTGATATATTTCAAGGCAAGAGTTTTATAATTTTGGTGATTTTAATATATCATATTATAAATATGGTAATATAGGTAATTATGATAAACATGTTCTAATATTATGTATTGCAATAATGAGTGGAAATCAGAAGTGATTTTGTACTTTTCTCGAGTATTTCTATTTAATTCTTCTGATTCTGATGAGACTATTTAATTTTGATTCAGTTAATACAGTACATTTTACTGATAATATATCAATATCGAGTTTTACTTGGAGTCTAGTACTTTTACATCGTGGTATTGCTTATTTTGCTCAGCTACTTTAATCAATAGAACTCAGTAAGTCCTTCACCTCTGGTGCTGCAGAAGTCCTCTCCTCTATAAGTCCACTGAGTCACCACTGATGAGAGTGAGAAAAAGATTTTCTCTCACTGATTGAATACAGATGGTGTCTCCATGGAGTACACGCCTGTTCTGGGTGCATGTTTGCATATAAAAAGCATCTGCTCAATGCTTTTTATAGTCATTTGAAGCCAAGAGCTGAGAACAGAAAAAGACTGCCTGGACAAACTCGGGATTATGTTGGATTTCACTCTGGAATTTGCTGCATCTGTCTACGACCTGAGAGGAAACCTGCTTTATCAAACTTCATAGTTTCTCTGTCTTCCCCGCTCTCCATCCTCAGTGATGGCTGAGTGGAGTTGGGTGGTTTACACAGTAGTTGAAGTACTGATTTCCGTGGCCTGTTGCTTCGGCAACATGTTGGTGGTGTGCTCGGTGTGTGTTGGCCTGCGAGATTCCCTTCGGGAGCCGACCTTCTGCTTCCTGGTGTCCTTGGCGGTGGCTGACTTCCTCGTAGGTGTGGCTGCTGTGCCCCTGGCCATATTATTGGACGGTTGGGTGAGTTTGACCCCTGACCTGTGCCTGCTCCTCAGCTGTGTCGTGCTCGTGCTGACACAGGCCTCTGTGCTGTCATTGCTTGCTATCGCCGTGGACCGATACCTGCGGTTACACATGCCACTCAGGTGAGGTATGAAAAACTGGTTTACAAGTAAAAAAGATTTGTGGGTCACATGCTTACTTAGTGATTGGTTGAAATAATCATCTCTTCCATTATTTATTTTTGTTTAATCCCTTAGATACAAATCCCTGGCCACACAGAGACGCACATGGTTGGCCGTGTCTATGTGCTGGATACTTTCCTGTCTACTGGGGTTCACCCCTCTGTTTGGCTGGAACAACTACAACTCTCCAACGTCTGATTACACCAATGCATCTTCCTCTTCCCTCAACTCACCACCATGCACCTTCCTCTCTGTTGTTTCCCTCCCCTTCATGGTCTACTACAACTTTCTGGGATGTGTAATGGCACCCCTGCTGGTCATGACGCTCCTCTACATTCGAATCTTCTGGAGCCTTCAGGGACGACTGAAGGACAGCTGTCCCCAGGCCCGGGCCTCTCTGCTCAGGGAGAAGAGGCTAGCCTGGTCTCTGGCTCTGGTTCTCATTTTGTTTGCCAGCTGCTGGATTCCTCTGCACTTGATGAACTGTCTGCTGCTGTTTCACGGCCCGCAAGCTGTCACGGAGGGGGCGCTCTATACAGGCAGGTGACAGTCCATCCACTTCCTGCATAGATTTTTTATACACCATTTAATCACAGATCACAATATACTTACCAGATGAAATATCCAATTTCCCAGGTATCCTCTTGTCTCATGCCAACTCAGCCATCAACCCTGTGGTCTACGCCTACCGCATCCCAAAGATCCAGCAGGCCTACAGTCAAATATGGAGAAGAGTTCTCTTGCGGTTCAACTGTTGCCATGGGGACAAGCAAGTTCCTAGGTCAATAACAAGCAGTCTGACCAATCACACAGAGAAGTGTGGTTCGGGAAGGAATACCACACCCTGATAAAGAACTGCGTGGCCGTTCTAAGTAAAGTATGCTTGAGGATGTAACAGGTTTATCACACAAAGTGGGTGAGGAAATGCAGGCAGCTTGTGATTGTTTTGAAAATGAATGGAACACTGCATGTCCCAGTCAGCCATGACATGCATTTGTCTTTCCCTAATCTGCAAACTTTATTCTAGTCAAAGCTATCTCCTGTGACTCCACTAGAGGGTGGTCTACACTAACAAACTCAAGAGCTGTTGTACACAAACCATGAAACCATCACAACACAGTGTATGAAACACAGACAGGTTAAAAGCCTCATTCACTGATATTTGGAAAACAGGTTTGAAGCAAGTATAACTTTATTGAGATGTACATATATTTTAAGAATGCCACATGACATGTTCAATCCATTCAACACTAATCCTTTGCAGCACATATGTACCTGATCCTTTTTATTTCATGTGGACGAATAAACGTGATACCCGGGCCGTGATGAGAGTGTGTTGAATATTGATGAGTGTTCAGTGAACTCCTCGGGGAAGGCAATAGACTGTATAGTTATCACCTGAGCAGGGTGTAATCCCACCCACCAAACTATACAACCTACTACCTCACCCTGAAAGAGCCCAAATCGAGGACACCACACGGTCTCCTGTCAGGGAACATGACACCTAATTTACCTGCTCAAGCAAAAAAACAAAAACAGAAAAACAATGCCTGTCACAATGCATTATTTTATTTGCCGTGAGTGTTTGGACAGGGTAATTGCCCATCTGGAGATGACAGTCGGCGAACAGCTGACTCAGCTGTCTCCTTGGGAAAGACAGTAGATTGTATAGTTATCTCAAAAAGAGGTTACACAACCCCACAACTATTCAATCTACTACCTCAGCCCCAAGGACAGCATCCCTGTTCCCCAGCAGCAAAGATCCTCGAAGGTAAAACTCCTGCAGTGGCACAAAGAGAAAGAGAGGATTATCTCAATTAAGTCGTATTTTCTGTGAAACACATGCAAGATAAAGCAGGGTGGGATTCTTACTCTAGACGTGTATTCTTACGTAACGTATTCGTAATCGTATTCTTTTGGTTTTATCTTTGTGTCTGACTCTTTGTTTTCATTTCAATCGGTTCATGGAAACGATTCAAAAATCACCACTCATGGCGAAAAACTGCTCGTGTTTCGTGACAAGTCTTCAACTGCCAAGAATCGTTTATCACTCCACAACAAAAGAAGACCCTCGCAGATTTTGCATATTGGCACATCCTCACCAATCAACCGAGCCTCCTTTTATTTTCTGTTGCTGCAGAACCGAATGTCTCTAAATTCTAATCTGTCCCATTGAAATGAATCAAGAAAAATAATTTAACGGTAAGCAGACATCGGAAAGTGAGAGCACCAATGTGTGAAAGCCCACCAAACAACTCACTGGCTTCCTTAGACTCTGGCATGTGATCGAAAGAGAGAGAGAGGGAGAGAAAAAACGGCACTGATCGACTCTGTGCCAGGAATTCGTTTCCGTTTTTGCCAAAAACTGAGCTCATTCCAGTGGGCTATCCCTGTGTAGGCTGGCTGCTGCATCTCAGACGGAGGTACGCACACAGATGCCTGCAAATATGGCTTCCACCAGCTGCCTCTGATTGAATACAAGGATGAGATTCTGCCCCCCGCCCCCCCACCAAAACACAAAATGGCGTCTCGCACTTCGGCCATTTTAGGTCTACTAAAAAACACTATACGGTCTACCTGTCAGGTTTTTGTCCTGAGCATGTTGTCTCATGAAGAAAGTGCCGCTCCTCTGTGATGGAGAATCAGTCTTGTGCCAAACACTGAGCCGACAGACCCAGACAACACACTGTATCACGAGCAATGAGTGAGAGTGAACGTTTCTTATCAGACCGCTGGAAAAAACAGTTTAACTTTTCAGCTTTCGTTTCAATCAAAAATCCATCGCTATGGCACCCTCGCTGAACAAGTAGATTGTATTTGTGGTCTTAATATTTCATGATTAAAACTGTTGCTATTCCTCAAAGACTCTATGAGGCAGAGGTCGGGATGGGTTAGCAGGTTAACATGGCAGCGATTAAAGGGTTAACGAGTGCCAGACTAAACGCCAGAGCTGGGCCTCAGATAGACGGAGAAGGTACACTGCTTGCATAAATTAGCATACAGCCACAACCCCTGAGACTTTGGTCCAGACCAGCCCATAGTTAGCATGCAGTAGACCCTGCTAGTCTGATTACAGAAGACCAGACAGACAGAAGGGGGGTGGGGGTGGTGTTGGCGTGACGCCCAACTCTGCCACCATGCCAGTGACAGATCTACGAGCTCTGTTTGGTCGCCAAGAAACACCCCCTTGACTGGAGCTGTGTACGGAGGACGAGGGGTACAGTCTAATAATGATATGACACGGTGCACTCGGGGGGGGGGGGGGGGGATAAAGAACAGGACATCCCAGTGTGGCCTCGAATGAAAGTGAAAAGAAAAAAAACATTTAGAAATTAAATTGTTGGGGGGGAATTCTGTGCTTTTGGGTTAATTACAAGAAAACATTTCCAACCCATTCCCAAAACAACTCCCGACTGTTTTGGAAACACTGAAACCAGACCCAGTCAGTCATGTGAGCTCCACTGGGTGCTGTTGTCTGTGATCGTGGACTTTGTCTGTGGCACATAAAAGGGGCACTCATGGCTCTGCTGGGGCAAATCATTTTCTCTGTCAACAGCTCCAAAATAAATCGACGCAAGCCGTAGTGTGGGGCAGCTGAGAGGATCTTAAAGAAAAGGTAGAAATGTGGCCTATTGAGTTAATCTCGTCTGCGTGATCTGTCTGTGCATCTGTCACAGCACAATTGTGCCTGAATGGTAGTAAGCTAAGTAAGCCAAGAGATGTGGACCTTGTCCTCTCTTGTCCTCTGATAACACTGCTCTGCCATGACCGACCAGGGTATGTATTTCTAAAGACAATTTCCTGCTCGAGTATGTTAATCTTTCTTTGGAAGACAGTTGCACGTGATTCTTTTGGGTTTTCCAAGAACTCTAGTCAGTTACAGCGCTGGGAATTTTATCTTTTCAATGAATTTTGAGCAGATGTTTTACATTTCATTTGTTGTGTCTATAAAGTCAAACCTGATTCTGTTACAGCCACTTTATATAAAAAATTTTTAGAAATTAATGAATTTTCATAAAACTGCCATCACTATAAGAAACATATAATTTTTTTTGTAAATGTGTAGAGGAAAACCTATGATGTGATAACTGTTTCTGGTCTTTTGCAGGATAAGTTAAAAGAAAATCGAATCAAAATGGCTGCCAAACAGAATAATCAGATTGTATGAGACACGTTTAACAAACTTCCGACATCATTCTAAATCTGCTGTACGTTAAAAGCATATACACAATTTAAGTGGTCTCTACTGCAGCATCTTAAGCAAATAAAAATGCATGCCAGTATTGATTTAAAAAATATCATGTAAACAATAGGCTCTGGCTTCCTCTCCTCCACTTTGAAAGGACGCAGGATTCATTGGATTTACTCCTTGCCCAACGCAAAAGACATAAACACACAAATTAATTAGCAAATCCCCAAACACACACACACACTCACACAGCACACTCAGATGCCAACTAAACTCCTCAGGATTGGAGCCGATTTTTTCGCAGGAAGCAGAGACAGGGAAATACCTATTGGATTGCCTGGTCCCCTCGGTCCACGAGACAGGATGAATGCTTGGCACAGACACAACGGAGGGGGCACCAGACGATTGGTACAGGTTCTTGTGTGTTTCTCTCTCTCTCTCAGTCTGTCTCTCTCTCTCTCTCTCCCTGAGCTTTGTGCCAAGAATGGGCAGTGTCTGTGTGCCAGGCAGAATTTCAATGAGGGAGGAAGGAGGTGGTGATGGTGGGCAAAGAGGAGGAGCGGCAGGGGAGCTGGAGTTGGCAGAGGAAGTATGCCACACAATAAATGGCAGGATGAAGAATTCCCACACTTTAAAAAAAACCTTCTATTGCCTAACCCTTGTCGTGTCCAGACTTACCCCAGAGAAAAATAGTGTGCAGGCATCTGGCAAAAACAAGAAATGGGACTGATCGTCAATAGAGCGCTACGGTTATTTTATGGTACCTTCTTTTCACCTTCTCCCCGAGGAATGCATGATTCCTACATTACAGTATGGAGGACAGGAGTGCTGCGCCTTCTCCGTGCCCACTTGGCGTGGTGCCCACTCTGATGTTCTGTATATCCTCATTAACCAGACACAAGCACACAGGGGCTCATGCTCACAAGTACGCTAAATATGCTGCCATATGCATGTACTTACACACAACCCCACACTGGTAGACGCAACACCACGGTTGTTCGGCCTGAGAACATGAAATAAGCTCAGCCCTTCTTATCCTGCTTTACTGAGAGGTAATCAAATGAAAATACTCGCAGTCCTTCGCCATCAACTTCTGTTTTGCAGGATAGAAGGCTGTACACACAAATGTTGGCCTCACAGGCATGAGAGCAAGGTAAACATGCCGGGTAACGTGTCTGATGAAACGATAGTATGACCCAGATAAGGCAGGCGTATAAGGGAGCCATTGTGTTAACTATTACAGTGGCTAACAATCACTTCAGCCTTAGATACACTAACAGAAAAGTGGAGCATAGTTAAATAATCAATATCAAAAATCCAATTTTAGATTTGGACAGAGGCTAGTTTCTCGCCAAATTAAAAATGGATTATTTAATTTACTGTATGTGTATTAGATCATTCAAGAGAATGAGTTATTACTTGATAAAAAGACAACAATTTCTGAACATCAGAGGTGTATTAGTTACAGCCACCAACCACCCAGCTGGCCGGTGACCTGCATGCAGAAATTACATATATCAAAGGTGTCTTTCCTCCTCTTCATCTCCTCTCTCTGTCCCCTCTCCTCTTTCTACATATCTATGCTTGTGCTAATGTGCTGATGAGATGTGTGGTTACCATGGTTTCAAATGTTTCCGATAGCTCAGATGCCTGGCCTGGCATGTTGCTACACGCCCACGTTATATCGTTCACTAATGCCACACGGAGCAGGCCATACACACACTAGCAAGAAAACACACACAGAAAAAGCACAAACAAATGGAAAGGTATGCTGGTTCAAAGAGGCTGTGCGTGCATATTTGTGTGCATGTATACAAAGCGTATGTGTGTGAGAGTGCAGAGATGGTGTATACGAGGACGAGGCAGCTGCAGCTTCCTGCATGAGATGAGAAACTTCCTGTTGCCTCGCTGCAAACGGTGGCCGGTCAGCCAAGATATCAACCAATCAGCTATGTTGAGGCTGAATGCAGGAAGTTAGCCTGACTGCCTCTAGGAGAAAAACTCAGAAACATTATGAGGCAACACGATAAGTTCATCTGAGGATAAGAGAGGGGCGGGGACAGAGCTCTCCCACTCCTGCCTCTCTTTCTGTCTCTGTAACCCTTGTTCTCTCTATTTTTCTCCGGCTTCTTCTTTCTCAACATTTTCCTCTCATCGCTGTCACATGTTTCTATCTTAAAAATAGGTCACTTTGGTTCTGTCTTTATTTTTATGAATTAATTCATCGCTTTAATGCTAAAGCTGAGTGATCTGCAATGGGAGAGGCTGATGCAGACGAATTAGGAGTAGTTTACCCACGAATTGTGAGGGTTATGTTGAAAGGGTCTGCCCATATTCACTGTTTCTTAAACACGTGGCACGAAGACGCCATCTTACCACCAACCCTTGTTTAGATCAAGATACAGTGCTGGCTATGAGCAGTCCACAGATTCCTGATAGCACAAACAATTAGTAGATATTTCATGTAATTTAATCGGTATACACTTTCCTCTCTTATGGTTTGAATGATCGAATGAGTTGTCGGTTAATTTTCGTACAGCACAACATGGATATTTAGTTTTTGCTGGTATCCTGGCCTCACCTATGAGGCTGCGATGAAAATACGCAGTGTAATCTGAATGACCTGGTTTTTTTTTCCTTGCTTGCCGCTGATGGTCAGATAAAGGCTATTTGTTTACGTTTACTTATTTTTTGCTTTTGTTGAGGGCAAGTCAGCCTCGAGATAAAAAATCAACAGCTTTGCCGATAAAACATAGAAGAGTGACGGAGGAACCGCAACACTGAACGGCGATTTTGGCTAAACAATCGGTTTCCTCACAGTGTTGTGTGTGTGGGACCTAACACTGTTCCATTTCTGTGTCCTCCTCAAGTGTAAAGTATCATATCCTACAGAAGCCTGTGCCGCAGTGTGTCAAGAGAAACGCTACAGTCGCCACCTTTCAACAGTGTGTCACACCTCTCGATCAGAAAAGTTAACGTCTAACGCACAGACACACATGTTTCTGTGAGACAACTAAATGAGTTTTCATGGCGTGTAATCGGTGAGTTAAGGGAATGAGCAACAGAGTAAATATTGCCCTTGCATTACCTATAATAGCGACTCTGGATGATAAGAGACCTGCCAGGAGCCTCACTCACTTGTGGGTGCAGCTTTTCAACACTGGTTAGCAGCTAAGCTTACACTCACCTGAAGGTAACAACAGCTCTCTGGCTCGGTCGACACTCTGAGGTCAGAAAGTAACCGAGGAGGCCTGTCCTTCCTCCTGCCCGTCTACAAAGAGACACCTGTTCAGTACAGAAAGCAATGGAAAGACTGTTTACCACCCTGTCCGACCCTGCCGTCCTAGAGCAGAGAGAGAGAGAGAGGAGAGGAAGAAGAGAACAGGCAAAGACATAAAGGGAGGAGCAGAAAGGAGATGGTCAGCAGGGAGTCGAGGAGTCTCTCTGACCCCTTCGAAAAGTTTCTCCTGTTATGTCCATCGAGCCAAAATGGCGGCGAGCGGAGTGCGGCGTGGCACCCAACGACGGTAGACACGTTTACAGGAGGAAAACCATGATGAAGGACAGAGAAAAGGGCGAGAGGGACTGGAGGAGAAAGATTACAGGGCAGTGAAAAAGACGGGAAGAGGTGTCGCAGGATAAAAAAAGAAAAATACCTGGAGCCTGTATGTGAGCGGCGGGCTGGGCCGGAGGACTGGAGGAGAAGAGGGCCGTGATGGCGGGAAGAAGGGAAAAGAGAGGAGCATAGCACACCCTCTGAGAGCTACACCCCCTTCCCACAATCCCCTCCTACTGGCGTGAGTGCGTCTGTCCGTACACAGGGTGACAGAGGGACGTCTGCTCACACACACGCGCACACACACACAGAAAACACACACAAGCCACAGTGTCAAACACGCTGTGGACAAGAAAAAGAGATCAGCTCTAAGACAGACTCACAATAGACTCACAGTAACACACACACACACACACATACAGTTGCATACGATCACAACGGAGACAAACAGACAAACGCACACACTCAGGACAGTTCAAAACACACACAGAATCAGTTCGCCAGCCTTTGTATCGCCCTCTGCTCTGCCCTGTGCTGTGTTTGCCTCGGTCCGCCTGCCCACTTTGGCACTGCTGCCAAGAGGGAAGGAGAGAAAAAGGAGGGGAGGAGGGAGGTGTAGAGACACAGAAAGAGGAAGGGAGGGACATGGTGTAGAGAGAGAGGGGGAACAGAAAGAGGAGGAGTCAGAGAAAAAGAGTTAAGAAAGACAGTAAGAGACAGAAAGACAAGAAAAAGAAAGAGAAGAGGCATAAACTGTCCCAGGCAGAAACGGGACACTGAACCGTGGGACAGCAACTGGGTGCACTCTGAGAATCTCTGTCTTAATCATCCAACATCCAAAATACACGTCTCGCCTTGTACTCAACATACTATCCTGCAGCAACAGACAGATGGCGAGAGAGACGAGCAGATCCTGACACTTCTGCCATTTTGTTCCATCCCACCATTTTTTTTCTACAATCGATGCATCAAGAAAATCCAAACTAGCTTTGAGATCCTAACTCCAAACTGTTGTCAAGTTCTCTCGACCCGAAAGAGGAATACGGGGAGACTTACTGTCTTTTTCGACATCTTTATTCAGCCTGCTCTTTCTCCATCCTTCCCTCAATTCGTCCACTCCCTCCATCGGGGATAATATCAGCCCTCCTCGATGGGAGGGGTTTGCGAGAGTTCAGCTAAATGAATCAATGAGTGAGGAGGGTGGATATATCAGAGAATGTCACTTTTTTTTCCATCCCTTGGCATCTTTCCCAGGTCTCCCTCTGATTTCTCACACCAGCAAGAGTCGAACACCAGCGCTGATTTTGGATCAGCGAGCTGTCGCCTCTAGATGACCTCAAACATTAGGAGAGAAAACATAAATCCATCTGTTCATAAATGGCCAACGTTCTCTATAGCCTGCTTGCGGACCAATCAATGGCTTTTGAGCGGGTATCCCAAGCTGAGCCAACCAACCAGAGCTCATGTCTGACCTGACGTCATATTTGAAAATGTTGAGACACATTTTAAAAAACAGGGATAAGTTTAACCATTAAAATGAGAACAAGTCTCCAAATTAAATCACTCAATTGAAGGTAGATAAACAAACCTTTGTCTGCAAATCAACCAGTTAATTCTCTGTTGCAGCTGCTGTAATACCTGAGTTTCGATCAAGAGTTTCTAGTCCTCAAACTCAACAAGCACACACACAGGCACACACACACACTCTGGCAGGGTGCTCCCAGTCCTCAAACACTCACCACGGAGACAAAACAGACCACAATAGTCCAGCTTCTCTGCTTAAACTCCACATGAGCCTTTTCTCGAAGATCGGACAATGGACACACACACATTCATACTGTACGCAGACGCACACACAGACACACATGTGGTGCAAACGATCCGGTTCTTCCATGGAGGCTCAGATTCAGCCAGCAGGTTGGACAGCCCCTCAACCTGACGTCACGTCTCCTTTGTTGTTTATGAATTTATTTCTCTCCTCAGCTGAACTCTCTGAACCCACAGTCCTCCCCACCCTCTCCTCCCCTCCCGCCCTGTCCTCCAGCCCCACACTTACCCCCTGCCAACTAAGGCGGGCAAATACAGTATGGCTTTAACAAGGAATAAGAAAAGAAAGAGAGATAGACAGGCAGACACAGAGGGGGAGAGAGACAGGGAGAGGGAGAGAAAAGAGCTCAGATGGCTATCTCACTTTTTCTTTTGGCTCCTTTTCTTCTTCGATCGTTGCCTGTGTCTCTTCCTGCTTGGCTTGTAAAAGTTTCAGCTGCATGGCGGGGCCAGCCTCTTTTGGCAGCCGTCCAACTCTTGACTCTCCTGTCCCCTTGCACGAGAGAGAGAAGGAGGGGAGGACAAATATAGTCACAGTCAGACTGTTCTGTACAGTTGCAGAGGCAGACGTACTCTGAATGCATGGAAACTATTTTCATTTCCCACAAAGGACGAGTCTGTGACAGTGGGTTTGTTTCATTCCTGCACCATTTTTTAGTGGAGCAGCGGATGATAATGTGTAAAATACAAGCTAATCATTGGCCAGGACGTCATGCAGAGTTTCAAAAGGCTGTGCCACACTTGTGTTGTTTGCGCGTCTGTATCTAAGTGTGACAGCTGAATCTGATAATTCCTGTGCTTTATTGCTCATACCCAGTCCAAACAGGGACATACTGATTTTGTCATTTCTCCTGGTCTCGATAAGAAGAGCAGCTCGGCTGATTGTAGACACAGATAAACAAATGGACACACAAACATTTAAAATGCAAATATACTGTTGAACTTTTAGATTTTTGGACCCACAGCTACAGACAAATGGTAATCATAACTATTCTCTGTAAATTTGACTAATAACAGGATTGATTATACCACTAACTTTAGATGGATAAATAAGTGGCTGGGCCTCATGACACAGGGACTTACACAGAAAGTATCTGCATTTTTCTGAAGCATTAATACATTATGTGATGAAGTAAACACAGTCTTATATATCTGCAGTCCACTGTGGTGTATAGCCTAAAATATTGTAAACGCATTGCTCAGGTATTGTGCTGGAGCAACCACAAAAAATCAGATTTATACAGAAACTCCTCCCGATCCCTCTCCATAAAATTAATATTAAGAACATACTTCCATAAAATACAAAATAAATCATAACAAATCAAAATAATAACCAGATACAACCTGATAATATCTTCTACAAGTGATATGTGCCAAATAGCTAATGGTACTAGCTAATCCTATTTAAATCATTTTAGGAGATATGCTCACAAACTTAGAAAAATAAATTGTTTTTGACAGACTTAAAATTTAAAACTCAAACGTGAACCAGGATTAAGCAACTCCATAACCAGATATAACCTGATAATATCTTCTACAGATCTTTACCAGATATTCTTACCAACTAAGAAATACATTTTTGATAGACTTAAAATGTGAAACTCAAATGTAAACTAACATTAAGCAAGATCTGGATGCTTCTTAAGTAGCTTATAGTACGCTAGCTCTTCCAGTTTGAAGAATTTACAAGGTTTGTTTAGAAACTTGAAAATAAAAAGTTTATTAAAAGACCTCTGAAAATGTAAAAGTCTCCAGTAAAACAATAATAACGCGATAATATTCTTGACCAGTGATGTGGATGATACTTAGTAGCCTAGCTAATGACACCTGCTTGTTCAGTTAGAAGAACTTTAGAAGGATGTTTCCCATCTTGGAAAAACGTCTTCGACAAACCTTTCAAAATGTAAAACTCTGTCAATTCCCAAATAAGCTAATAGCAGGCCTGTTAGCTCAATGCTACTAGCTGGTCTGGTTTGTTGAATTTTTACTAGATCTGTTTACTTAACTTGGAAATAAAAAGGTTTCTTGAAACACCTTTGAAAATGGAAATGTCTGAGATTAAACAAAATTAGGAAAATAAACATTTCCTATCTTTGCATTAGCAGTAAAGTGTGTACTCACCTGGCCAGGACATGAAATGCAGCCCTGAAGGAAATCTTCAGTGTGTAGAAATATCTGTATCATAAATGAATTTGGCCTGTGTCAGTAGTAAGAGTAGGTTTTATCACTCTGTGTTTAACAGGTGGATTTACACAGTGCTTGTGTTGCTTGAAGGGGCTGATGGACAAGAGCAGGGTGGCTGTTTCTGTGCCTGTCTAAAAATCTGAGGCCTGAAAGGTTTTTAAACTAGGACCAGTCAATCAGTCTGTTCTGGCTTCTCGTAGACCTACATGTTTTGGAACGTGAATGCACCATTTATAGGGTTGTAGCCTGATGAGTTGTTTGTTAGCATTTCATAATAATGTATAATAATTTATCCGTTCTATTGGAATACATTTTTTAAATGCCAGGTTGTAGGAAGTGTAAGATTTCAAGATAGATATATGAATTATAATGTTCCTGGGTTTCTCAACGTCCCTAGGTGATTAGCAACTGTTAGTCATTCAACAATCACAAATTGTAACATGACATTATTTCATTTATTTCTAAATCATGTCTGCAGTTATCTACAACAATATGCTGTTTTACATTGATCTTGCTCCAGATGTGCTGCAGCTCTTGTACAGAGGCATTCAAACAGGCAACAAGTTGGGGAGCTACATGAGAAGACAAGTTTCAGGCTGTTGGATGATTTTCCGCAACCTGGCAACCCAAACGTTGTTCTTATAAAAGGCATATAGCCGATCTCTAAGGTGATAGTAAATTATGAATTAATCATAAGTGAATCTACTGATTGCAGCTTATGTAGCTATATAAAAATACTGTCTAACAATGTGATAGATCATCTGCTCACTATTTCTCCCATGCCTCGGGTTAAACTACCATTATGTACAGTTTGGGCTGAAGGCAGATGTGGTGCGCCATCTCGTGGCAATCTTGTGTATATAAATGCAGTTGGTAGGACCCAGATTTCTGCACATGTTGCAAAACATGTTCTAGAGCTATTTAGTGTGGATTACTAGGTGAGCTACCCTTTGTGTATTGGTTATAATACATCAATAGGTAACTCTTGGATTGCCAACTTGACAAAAACTAATCCTCCAGAATGACACTATTTAGTTAATAACAGGGGAGGACACCTGGAAAAAAATCAGTTTATAAACTTTTCTAACAACATTTACAAATCTAGACTTGATGACCAATGAAGAATAGTACTATTTCATTGTACAACCCATCATAAATGTAACCAATGGGTAAAGAAAAAAAAATAAAGACAGAAAACATACCCTTTAATAAGTTATCCTATGTTTGTGGGACAGTCGTGATTCCATTGTATTAAATGATCAAATTGTCAAACTTTAAAATAATTATTTTGCCCAGGACAAGTCAGGCAAAAGTGATGACAACAGCCCAGAAGTTGGAAATAAAAAGAAGAAGGAATGGAACTCTGGAATGAAGATGAGGAGCAGCCTAATCACTCTGGAGACTTAAACAAATAATCCTGAAGTTTCTGCCCTGGAGCCAGATCCTGAATGAGTGACAGAAGTGGAAAGAATTGATACGATTACTACATTTATCTTAGTTTAATGTTAAAGGACCTCTTTAAAATTGATGCCAAGATGTTTTATACCAATTATAATTTCTACTTATTCACTAAATTGGGGGGAAACTAAACAACATGTAAGTACCTGATCTCTACTAATGCCACAGACCTCACTGGATAAGTGGAAGAAGTTCACAGGCAGGTTGGGATATAGGCATGTTTGTACATGTAAAAGAAAAACAAGGAAATCCAGCATCAACTGCAGTCTATACTGTATATTTCACTTATCCTTATCCAGTTAGATAAAATGGATCGTTGTGTCTTGGGAAGATCTCATAATTTCCAAAAGGACCAAATAAAACCAAAACAACTGGCTGGGCTTGAGTCGAAGTGACAATTTGTTCAAAACAAATTCCTCAAGCAGTTTTGAGATATCACATTCAAGAGGCCAGTGGGTCCACCGTGACCTTGACCTTTGACCACTGAACTCTAATCAGTTATTCAGTGAGTCCAAAAGAAAGTTTCTACCAAATTTGAAAACATTCCCTTAAGCTGATCTGAAGATATCATACAAGAAAATCATGAACTTACTTTGTGAGGCCACTGTGACGTTGACCTCTGACCTTTGGCCACCAAATTCAATTCAGGTCATCTTTGAGTCTAAGTGAATGTTTGTCCCAGATATGGTGAAATTCCTCATATGTTGAGATCAAAACAACGCATGGCCATGGCCCTGACCTTTTGACCTTTGACAACCAAAATGTTATCAGTTCATCTTTGAGTCAAAGTTGAGTCAAAATTGGATGAAAGTTCCTCAAGATGATCTTAAGATATCACATTCAAGAAAAACATAAACATACTATGTGAGCCCACCATGACCTCAACCTTTGATAGACTACGTTTGATAGACTACGTCTATCAAAGGTCGGACAGAGTCGGACAGATGGACAACCCGAAAATATTATGTCAGGGCATAAAAAGCTTGCTCTTTAGTTGTTAGTGTCAGGCTTTTTTCATCATCAGTGCCATGTCAACAATAGCGTATAGGTGTCTGAAATGTCTATTACTGAGATTATACTGCCCTCCAGTGGCCCCATGCAAGGACAACATCAGAATGTTGAGGGTTTGACATTTACAATTGACAAAAACTCTTTTTCTCCACTCTTTCACTGTTACATTCAAATGTAATCAATCATTTAAGAATGTTATTAAAGAAATTCAGTTGGAGGAGACAGGGGGTCAGCAGCACTGTGGTCACTGGCACTCATGCACTGCAGGGGACTGTTTTCTCTCCTGTCTTGTTCACCCTCTACACCTCTGAGTTCAAACACCACTCTGAGTCACGCCACATGCAGAAGTACTCAGATGACACTGCGATCATGGGGGAGTATTAGGGACGAACAGGAAGGAGAGTACAGGAGTCTGGTAGAGGACTTTGTGAAATGGTGCCGGTCGAACCATCTACAGTTGAATCAAGACCAAATACATGGTTGTGGACTTCTGGAGGACACATCTGCAGCCAGTCTCCATCGAGTAGGCTGTTGTTGAGGTGGTCAGGAACTACAAATACCTTGGACTGCAGCAAACAGAGACACCGTCCACAGAAAGGGGCAAAGCCAGCTCTATTTCCTGGGGAGGCTGGGGCCCTTTAAAGGGATGAAAATTCACTTATGTATTCACTACTATGTCGATGGAGGGTGGGTGAAATGTACGAGTCAACACTTTTGGAGTTTCAGAGGTAAACAGAGTTGCAGTCAAATCCAATACAATTGAAGTAACTGGGAACCCCTTCTTCAAACATAAAAAACAGCTGAAAGAAAACCATAACATGCCTCCACACTGCTGCTGTGGTGTCTGTAAGCTCTGACATTCAAATTTGATTCGAAACCACATTCTACCGAAACTAGCGATGCTACTGATATCAAAGAACATATATAGGCTAAAAACATGATGTAAATGATACCGTTTCAAGTCAAATTTGAATTGGAGGTATTTTACTTCAGTTACTCCAATTGTATTGGATTTGATTGCAGTGATGTTTATCCCTAAAACTCTAAAAGTGTTTTGTGGACTCAAACACAATGAGTGAATTTTCATTTTTCGGAGAACCATCCCTTTAACATCTGCAGAAAATCGCTGCTGATGTTTTACCAGTCAGTGGTTGCGAGCGCCCTCTTTTATGCTGGGGACGAAGCATTATGCAGTGGCAGAAAGAGGGATTCTAAACAAACTGCTGGACATTATGGACAATACTCAACACCCCCACAGCACAATGACCGGGCAGAGGAACGCATTCATTGGTAGACTGCTGTCTCAGTCCTGCTCACCAGACAGACAGAGGAGGTCTTCTATCCCTCAGGCCATACGATTAAATGCATTAATAATGTTACTAGGCTGCCATTACTGCCTATGTTTATCTTTATTCAAACTTCACAATCTTTTATAACTCTAGTTTTACATTTGTAATTTTATTCTTGCACTCTTTTCACTTCAAAAACATATGCATCTGCAGTACCATACTTTACAGTCCAATGTGTAGTCAACTTTCTAGTGTTTCATTTCTTTATTTCTAAATCTGTTTTTATATTTGGTACCTTACTCTACTTCTGCTGCCTCAAATGTTCAATGATCTTTTACTATAATATTTGTGTTGTCAGTATCTCCATGAGCATTTTACAGTCACAGGTTTGTAGTAGTTCTGGTGACTATGGACTTTCATCTCACTACAGATTAAATGAATTTATCCTTGATTTATTCTTGAGCTCTTGTGTTTGACTGTTTTGGAGCTACTGGATACCTACATTTCCCTCAGGACCAATATATCTATCTCTTTAATGTTGAGAGTTCTGCATCAAACCTCACAGACCAACGCTGAACTGACTCTAACTGTTGAAAACAAGTGTAACTGACTGGTGCAGAATTCAAATTCAGGTATAAGCTTTTAATCTGTACCACTAAACAGGAGCTTATTCTCAGCAGCTGAGGGGCATGTTGAGAATAACAGCATTTAAGTCTTTATGTCTGTCAGGTGACCTTTCGTCGAGAGACCATTACATATGCTTTTATGACAGAGTACTTGCTGCCTGTGGGTTACACAAGCAGAATACTCTCACCCTGTCCATATGGGAAAGTAGTTGCAGTAAATTAGCAAAAAGCATATGTGGGTCTCTAAGCTGTATTTGATGACCCCCTCCTCTGGTCTCTATATGTGAATTGTAAAGTTTCACAATGTTGTGGAATATATCAAAGCAGGAATGGGCCTTCATCACAGAAAGTGAAGAAACAGTAGAGAACTGAAGAATGCGACTATAAAAACACAGTCGGAGAAAAAACATGGGAGCATAACCAACAGAGTGGGGACATTTGGGCTGATCCTCACTTTCACACCCACTTTCAATGGGCTGTTTGGCTCAACTGGTTTCAGGGTTAGGTTTAGTTTCAGGTATAAGGGTTAGGCATTTAGTTTTGATGGTTAACCCAGAAGATGTTCTTATAAATATATAACTTAAATTATTGTATAATAACTTAATAATTATCAAACTTAATTTAAAAAAGCATTAGAGGATTATATTAAGCATATTTTAGGACGAATATTGTACTTGTTATTTTACTGTATAATAAGAATAAGATGAATATCACCACCTCTCCTCTCCTGTGACCCTCTCTTATAAATGTCCTTGTTTTTAATTTAGTATATACTAGTACAAATCTTTTACTTTTTTACTGTGTAATAACAACACGATTAATATCAGTACCTCTCCTCTCCTGTGGCCCTCTCTTATACATGTCCTTGTTTTTATTTTATTTTCCGAGTTATTTTACTGTATAATAAGCATAAACGGACTATCACCACTCTCCTCTCCCACCAGGAGTCTGATGTCATGGGAGGAGTTTGCGTGGCTGGGATCCACAAAACTTTTGCGTGTGCTCGCTCTCGACGCCACGCCTCTGTGCGTTTTCCTCCGCGCGTTAATTCCACACGAAAACTCATAGTTGGCATTCCGCCGTTTTTTCTCCTCCTGTCACAAACGCGATCTTCTTTTGTTCTCGCCGGTGAAACACGGAGGCTTCGGCGGTGGAAACCACCCGGTGAAGAGGTCGGTGTGTGTCCGGAGGAGCAGGGCAGGGGAGCCGTTGTGAGGTGAGTGCGCTCTCGGCTACTTCTTTGTTGTGTGCACCAACTTTCACGCTGCAGCTGCTGCTCCGTGTGCGCCTGAAGTTTTGGGATTTTTCACATATTTCGCATTTCCCCGCCGCCGCTTCGTTGATTCAGAGCCTCGTGTGTCGAGCAGGGACTCCCCCTCTCTAATGTACCCGCTCCCCGGTGCTGTTGTTGGGCTGACTTTCTTGTCGTGACTCGGACTTAGTTTGGAGGTTGTTTTTTTGGGGGGTAGTATTAGCCCGCAAGCTAACCAACTAGCATGTCAGCTCGAGTGGGTTAGCACTGGCTCGCCTGTAACTTCCACTGAAGGATACTGAAATCTCTTATTAACACTGTTAACTCTTTGCCTGGTGTTCTCGCTACTATTCCACTTCTGTCTTTGAAAGTTTTTCGAGGTTTTGCCTTCGATTCAAAGGCTTTTTTCTTGCCAACTCACAGTTTAGCTAAACGTCTCCCAGCAGCCGCTTAATGTGATTTCATGCCCCCCCTCCTCCACCCCTACGTGCTAGCTGCAGCTGGGATTCATTTCTTGTTGTGAAAGTTTCACCAACATGTGAGACTGGTTTCAACAGAAGTCAAAGATAAAGCATCACAATAACACCGTTGTTCACCACCAACCCTGATGCTTATGACCAGATGATTGAGGTCATGTTGAGTTAATGTTGGAGCTTGGTAACTTCAGCTCTGCAGCAGTGGTAATATTCAGCTGCAGGGTGAAATCTTAAAAAAGTGCTGTGATGAAGTTAAGCTTAGTTTATCATAACGTCACTGCTATTCCCATTGCAGCAGATGGCAGCCTGTATAATGTGCATGTGTCTTGTCAGTGTTTGCTGAGCTCATTGCTTTATTTAGTTCAGTGCTCCTCTGCACCGAACACCTGACCTTTTGGCCACTGGGATCTATCTATGTTGGAAATGGCAGAGCTAATGACTGACTCCCGTGAATTTTCATATTGTAATTTTGCATCATCATCAGTCTAGTACATTACAAAAGCGAAAAGGTTGTTGCATGATTTCCTAAATCTTAATCTCCATGTACACACTGCTGAGCCACCTCATTTGGCGTACCAATATAATATAATGCACACCAATGAAAAGGATCATGTTTAGTTTTTGTTAAAACTTTCTTAAAGTTAAGTTTACTCAGGTCATAGTCTGGTGAAGTTATATGTGCGATAATATTGTGTATTATAATAAATAGTGCCTCTAATGTGTTTTGAAAAACATTCAAAAGATTTGCTAATGTAATATAGTCCTTTGTACAACCTTTGTCATAAACATGTAGTTAAATTAAAACCACCAATCAAAACAACTTTATTATCCTTGTAAAGAAGCTGTTGTATTAGGTTGCATTAGATTTTTACACTTGCACCTCATGAAGTGGCCATTGAGTGCACAGAAGTTCACTATTTTCTGTCAATAATGTATATCAGCTGGATCAGTGTCAGAAGTGATTTAATCAAAGTTAACGTGTGTTGTGTTGACATTGGATTTACTTCCTTGTTGTGTTGGGGTCCCACAGACTCTGCTGCAACATGTACAAAATTTTAAGAAAATCAACCAAATTTCCCCCCGATGAATACTGTTTCTTACCATATTCAAACATTATCTGCTGAAAACAGCACTGAAAAGACAATGCCTCCGTTTGCCAATAACGGAACTTTTATATTTTAATTAGGGGACAAAATGCAGAAATTATTCCAAATCATTGTCGTCACATCAGACAAGGGCATATGTGGTGTTATATGAACAAGTTTAAGTTGATTTTATTTGCCAAAAAGTGTCATTTAAAGAAATACCTAGCTTATTTTCCTATATGGCAGCAGTGCCCAATAGTATAGGCCTATATACAGTAATATACAAGAATGATTAGTTTTTATCATTGATTAACCTACTAGCAGTTTATACACTTTCAGTTTAGTGTATTTAATGAAGAAAACAGTATCCTTAACAATTTCCCTGAGACAAAGGTGGCATTCATTAATCTTAACTTGTCTAAGCAACAGTCTTAAGTCAACTCATGTTGGACAAAGAAAAGCCTCAGATCCTCACATTTTAGAAAGAAGAAACCGCATATGTTTTGTTTGTTTTCACCTCTAGTCACTGGTTGTAACAGCAATTGTGGTTTAATACTACAAGTCACCAACTTCTTGGGGCTGCAAAATGATCATTTTATGTTGGGACAATTTTCCCATCATCGTGTTAGCAAGTGCTTTTATGTTGCACGTGGCCTGAATCTAGGGACAGTAGGGCACTGTGAAAGTAGCTGTAGTACCTCTGAGGTGTTGGAGGTGTGTTGCTCTTCACCTCACAGATCGCTGTGGCTGCTCCTCTTGTTCCATTACTCCCCATAAAACTGTTCTGCTGTCAAAGGAAACCTGTTCTAGATGCAATTCTGACTAGCTGTGTTTGCTTAGTTCGTGGACAGACACATTGCATTTCCTGTGACTACTTCATGATAAAAAGTTTTTTTTGTGCTTCTCCAGTTAAATCATTATAATATGTTGTTTGATGTGGTGATTTCTATTCAGACAATTGTCTAAATTAAAATATTTGAGAATCAAAAGAATGACTAATCTTATCATTTGATTACAAAAGTAGTTCCTGACTCATTCTCCGTTGACTGACTCATCAATTAATCTACGAACCATTGCACCATTGTGTGGACATGAGATCCAAGGTGCATACAAAGTAGAGTATTTATTTCAATGCGCCAACAGGTCAAAGTATCGAATATCCCCTCTTAGATGAATTCAGTTGTTCTAAAACCTCAATTTAAGTATTTATCATCAAACAAGGCACCGCTACAAAGTATCAGCAAGGTTAAAGCAGTGTTAATTTTGAGCTGTTAATAGGACCCTGGGGTGTCTATGACCGTTAACCCTGAACATGAAGGTTAATCAGATCCAGTCAGAACAAGAGTTCTCACTGAGTAAAACTTTCAAGACCCCTTAAACATCGAAATGTTCTTTCAGGCCTTGCCCTCTCCTAATCATCTCACCAGGGCCTGTCTGATCTCTATGGCAACAGCACAGTCCCGTCAGCAGTGATTGAAACTGGGAAGGCTCTGTTGCCGTGTGTGTCCAATAAGCTCACCACAGCAGGGAAGCTCAGCGACCACGCTGATCTTCTGTGGTTCTCCTGTGGCAGGGACCATGTTAACCACACTCTGGAAAACATTACACACCAGGCAGCACTCGTGTTGTACATGTGTGCGTATGTTTGAGGAGACTTGGAGCATCTTCAACAATAACAAAAGAATGTGTAATTTCCTTATGTGGCCCCGGCAGGCAAGGTTGAAAGCTTTTGGGAAAATCATATGGCTTGAGTATTATCTTTTCAGCAAGTTTCTCTGGGACAATTAGCTCATAAAAGTTATTAACTCATCTCGCCATTATAGCGAATCAGTTTGTCATCTATCATAGTCCATGTTATTGTTGTATCTAAATA
Source organism: Paralichthys olivaceus (assembly GCF_024713975.1). Classification (NCBI taxonomy): domain Eukaryota; kingdom Metazoa; phylum Chordata; class Actinopteri; order Pleuronectiformes; family Paralichthyidae; genus Paralichthys; species Paralichthys olivaceus. The sequence continues at coordinate 16,571,136 of NC_091098.1, read as the reverse complement.
GCAGGACCAACTGTCAGTGCTTTTGTTGACCTTGGCCAGTGACTTCATAAATTTACAAGCTTCTAATGTTTTGCCATTTTGTTTGTCGGTTCTTTAACCCCAGATGCCAGGGCTATTAATACACCCTGTACCCATGGAAGCTGTAAACAACTTAAGACAAATCCGATCTCACTCTTGGTGAAGTGCGGAGACATTTGGACTGTAAGAAACCTTTCACCATACTCAACAGCTGTAAAGTTAATCCTGGTCCTGTCCATCAGTCTATGTGACATTCAGGGCCACTCTTGATTGTTATTGGGCCTTGTTACTAAAACTCTGTGTACTCAACTCCATTGTCACATTGCCTCATCTCAGTGGCCACAGTCAGTAACAAAGCCAGTACTTTAACTTGTTTGGAAAACCCCTCATCTCCAGGCCCTAATACGTTGCCATGATTTGCTTCTAGTTCTAAGTCAAACCATATTTTATAACTTTATCCCATGTGTGGTTCTGTGGTGCTGAGACAGCATACAGCTCTGCTCGGTTGCCCGGTTCTGCTCAGAGCCCATTTGTCTATTTCTCCACCTCTCACATTGCAAAATAATATATTTCACAAGATGTCCAGTCGGTTAAGAGTTTAGTGTAATACAGACAATCATTTTCATATGGATACCAACAGAAAGTGTTTTTCAGGAATAGAATTCTGCATTTTCCTTTTTTTCCCTTCGTAATAAATTTAACAAAACAATAGATTTCGGTTATTGCAAAAAACCTTCAGCAGACGGCAAATTATTTGAACCTTGCTGATTGCTATGTATTTTTTGTCAAACTTCATCAACTGTAGTTGATAATTTGATCTAATGTTTGTATAATGTGAATGAAAAACTGTCTGAAACCCTTCAATTTTTCTACAGCACCATGTTATTAGTAAAGTATTTTACCATTTGTTCAAGGTGATTTGTGGCTGGAGCCGTCATCATTGCGTCGGAGTGGAGTTGCCGTGGCAGCCCTGACGGGGCGCAGGAGGAGGGTGCCGATGGAGAAGGACTGGCAGATGGGGCAGACCGTGGATTGGACGGCGACCCTGAGGGAGTGTGGAGTCCAGACATCGAGCAGAGCTTTCAGGAAGCTCTGGCCATCTACCCTCCCTGCGGAAGGAGGAAGATCATACTGTCAGATGAGGGAAAGATGTATGGTGAGGACTACAACACATTTCTGTCCTAACACACAAGTTGTCATCCTATTAACCATAAGGAGCAGAATATCCCAAATAATTCACTGCTCAGTTTGCAAAAAATAAACTATTGTACTGCACATTCTTCTGTGTAGAAAAATGGTGCCTAGCTTCCACTTAGGCGGAAAACACTTTCTTACCTTACGTTTATGGTCTCAGACATTTGATTTTCAGTAAACATTCACCATTTCAGCAGTTTTATCAGGAATCTAGCTTTGTATGGCATCTACAAAGTGTAAAGGCATTTACTATGGTAAACAAACCCTGTTTACACCTTGGACTGGATTGGTTATGTGATGCTATGAAAACGGGGTGAAACATCATGATTGACAGCCGGGACTGAATCTGCTATGTGCACTTTGGAAGCTAGTGGTTTATTGATTCTTCTTGTAAAGACTTATTTTTACCCAGGTGTTGTGCTTGCAGGAATTTTGGGAGAGGGCATTATGAGGTTAAAGTGCATTCAGCAGGGACAGAGGTCAAAGGACAAAGCCGATTGACATTTCAGGTCAGGTTAGGATCAACATATGCAGAAGTTCCCTGATTGCTCATTCCCACAGGGCACTAATTACTTACTGACTACATACCATGTGGTGCATGCACACATGTAGTGTGAGTTTTGTTTGTGTCTTGTAGAATCTGTTCTGGAGGCTGAAGGCTAGTGGAGCACTGATGTATTTTGACCATTTCTTCCTACTTTATGGGAGACCTTGGCGAACACCCAACATTCCCAGCATTTTTATTTTTTGGGCTGAGAGTTGGCATTCACGCCTGCAGCAGTCTGTGTTATGCATTTGTGTATGCGTATGTCTGTTGTGAGGGGGAACAGGATATGTGATCCCATGCGACAGAAGGGGAAAGTTTGTTTCAGCATAGCGGCATTTTCTCCTTTTGTGGAAATGTGGGCTCACTGTATTGACCACCCCCACTTCCCCTTCAGCAAACAAGGAAAGTCCTGCTGGGACACGTTTTCACACATTGTAAAGCTACACGGACACCTAGAACGTAATACCCATGCTAGGTATGACACGATGTGGACATTCTCTGCTGCTACATTAAGGGAACACTATCAGTCTCTAAATGTAGCATCCAAGTATTGATAGAAAGTGTATGATAATCTGATGTTACCACCGATGCACAAAAATCTACCAAATTGGTTTTATGTCTATAGAAACTGAAATGGATAGTGGGGCCAGTGGGCAAATTATGTAATTGGTGTGTGCCTGAACACCATGTCACACTGGTAAAACAGACTCCAGAGACAGGTCTAACCCAAGCACCCACTGGTCTCCCATTTTCAAACCAGTTTGTTTGACCACCACTACCCACACACAGCTCCTTAGCATATTGTGAGAAACTCTGAATAACCCTGGTAGTGGTTAACACACTGTTGCCTCACAGCAAGAAGGTTCTCTGTCTGGGGTTTGCATGGTTGCCCATGGGTGCGAATGAGAGACTGAATGGTAATCAAATGTCTCTGTGGCTACACCCATACTCATGTTTTCCTTTGTGTATGCTGGTGTAAACAGGAAGCAGATTGTGTACTGTTGAATGCTTAGCTACAGGAAATACAAACAAGAATTATGGCAATTAAAAGTAAGAGAAGGGATTGATTTGCTTTAACCGACAACAAGGTTGAGCTGTTACTGACAGTAAAGCTGCTTTCAGACATCCACTGAACTCCAGAGACAGTGTATGTGTGAAGGCAAATGTCAGAGTGAGAGCCTCCAGAGTTTCTGCTGTCTTTCACCGGACAAACGTGATCTCTGCAACAGAATGTATACGTTACGTGCTGCCCCTACCTGCTGCACCACCCTCACATGAAGCCTCCAGAGGATATGTTGCCCGTCTTCTCCTGCTTTGCTTGTGTGTGAAAGTAAAACTCTGGAGAAAGTCCAGATCCTATTCTCTGGTCATGTCTGAAAACAGCTTAAGTATTCTCCATTCACCACTGGTAGTTGAGTCATACAACTACTGATACAACCCTCCCTGACCCACACTGCATACCTCCACTAAGTTTTGTCATAATCCATCCTGTAGTTTTTGCATTTCTTGCTAACTAAATAAAACAAATGAGATGGAGACATAACTTCATAACCTAATAATGACTAAAGGAAGAAAATTATGAAGTTTTGTTGGCCCACTAGCCCACTCTGTATTTTCCACTGTCTTTCTTTTTTATTTATTATTTTATTTTTTATTTTTTGGTGGTGGGGGGTCTAAAATGTCATCTGTACTTTCAACAAGAAAACTAATTTATATAGCAGAAGAGGGTTTGAAACAGGGATAAATTATATGATTTGGAATCCACATACCGTAATACAATGTTTTCTGACCTCCAACCTCCGTGTTGTCATGTAGAAGTGTAAATTATTTAATAAGGGGCATGCAGCTAGGTCTGATGAAAAAGCATTTGGCCTTATGTGGAGTAGTGATAGACTGCAGGAAACTGCATGTGTCCTGTTTTGGGAATCGGAGCAGAATGCTGTGTCTGACTCAGCCCCTTTTTTGTAGATTTTATGGAATTCTGTCTTCTGGTAACTTCATGGAGCTGAAGTGACTCAGCCTGATGTGACCTAAGTCCCAACAGCATCACACCACTTCCCAGAAAGAAGGCTGGTGATGTAGATGATGATAACCGTGTGTGTATGTGATTAGATGATTGCAACAGTGGAATCATTTAATCGCCTTTACCTTAAACTTGATGCTTTTCTGGCCTCTGCAGAAGGGTGAACTGAGTGAATTATAATCAGAGACAAGTCAATCGTTAGGTGTGGGTTGGAGCAGGGGGAGGCAGAGAACGAAAGAACTGAGCTGGCAGTTATTAGTGACCACATTTTGGGCGTCTCTTGACTATGATAACCTCTCTCTCTTTTTTCCCATCCGTTTCCATTATTTGGCCATCTGCTAAGAAGCTCTGCCAGCAGGCAAGACCAAATCTGACTGTAAATAAACACAAAAGCTAAAACCTCATACCAAATAAACTGTGAATTCAGTCCAACCTAAACATACATTGACAATCCTGTGTCACTGTGTCCGAGGCTGAAAAACATGATGGAGTCATGATCTCAGTAGTGTGTTGTTTGCTGCGTTGTAACATTGAGATCTAGCTCTGATTAAGTTTGGATTAATGTTAATGAATTGGAGCTCATTCTTGTCTTCGATGCAGTTTAGAGGAGCTTGGTTGCACCAGTAGTTGTATGAGTGTGGTATAATTAAAAGCATGCAGGCCTGTTTTGTGAATGTGCCACAGAAAATAAATCTAAGGTGGTACCTTTGGATATTTATTTGATCAGCTCTGGATATATGAACACTGTCATACATCAGCAGCAAGCATCACTGGGTCCAACATTATGGCTCATCATGATTTTTACTATTTTTCTGTTGATGAGGCTAGAATGGAATACTTGTTTTAATCACTCATAATGCTGTTATTTCTTACTGGGGATAACATTCTGTTTAGACAAACCCGGAGCTGGAAAAGAGCTTTGAAATTATACGAGAACCAATTATCTGTCTCCTCTATTAAAGGTGTGTGGAATTGTGTGATATCTACTGTTGAAATTGCATGTTGCAGCTGAACACCCCTCACCTATATCCCCTTCCAAACATAAAAAGAAGCTGTTGAAGCCTTCAGTTGTCATAAAAACTCAAAAGGTGTTTAGTTTGTCCAGTCTGGACTAATGTAAAAAACATGGCGGCCTCCGTAGAAAGGGTCCCCTCGATGTAAATATAAAGTATTTGAATATAAAGGGCCTTTTCTGGGGTAAAGAAAACTACAATTCATACAATTTAGATGAAACAAACTCGTGAAAACAGCATGAGGGTTATTCATCCACTACATTTCTGCCAATAGATCCCTTTCACCTAAAGCTTACACACTGGACCTTAAGGGACAACCTGACAGAGTCCCTTTAAAAAGTTCAATCTTCACTATATTTCCCTGAGTGAGGAGCTGAGCATCATGACATTTTGGTTCCGTGAGTTTCTGACCAAATTAACATGCCAAAATTTCATTAAGATCTGTGACAGTGCGAAACAAAGGTCTGATAATTTGACTCAGAATGACCAAATGTAACAGCTTGTACCAGCTCCAGCTTGTCTTACTCTCCGTCATCATAGCTAAGCACATTTGTTTTTTAGCTAAACCATGTGTATTTACATGTTCCTGTCTGATTTTATCTTTTTGTTTCTCCATTCTAGGTCGAAATGAGCTAATCGCTCGTTATATTAAGCTACGAACAGGGAAGACACGCACGCGCAAACAGGTACGCACAGGTGTTATTAAGACATGAGTATTTACATGTTATCTGATGTAATATGATTTGCTGGTTCCAGCATACTTTCACAATGTTTTAATAGATAGATAATTTATAGACCGTGATTGTTTAAAATTGCAGAAATCACCCTTTGAATGTATGTTTTCATGGGGTTCACTTTAGGTGTCTAGTCACATTCAGGTTCTGGCACGCAAGAGGGTACGAGAATACCAGGCGAGCATCAAGGTGGGTGCCCGCTGAAACAGTTCTCCCCTCCCTCTGTAGTCACATCCGCTCCTCTTTTCCTTTCCCCCTTTTCCTTCATCCTGTGTTTCTTCAGGTCTCTAGTCACCTGCAAGTCTTGGCCAAGAGAAAGTCTCGCGAGATTCAGTCTAAGCTGAAGGTACACATGCTTACTGCCTCTGCTTTACTCTGCATGTGGCCCAAATCCAACCTAACCCAATGAGGCAGTAGGTTTATGCTTCTCTGTTAGGGTGTTACAGTACGTACCTTGGATGCTTTGTCATAGTTGAGTTGTCTCCTGTAAAATAAGATTGGTTTTACCATTTTCTCCCACATTTTCACACATTTTTGGTAATTACTATATATTGTAATGAATATATGTACAAATTTACATGATAATACATGTTACGATGACATGTTGAATACATAATATTTTTTTATTCAAATCAATTATTGAATTCAGTTATTTCAATCCTGTCAACCTTTCAAATTAGATCTCATCATTTTAATAAACTCTAGACTACAATCAACACCAAAATATCAGAATCAGGGTTTATTGCCAAGTAGGTTTACACATACAAGGAATTTCCTGTGGTGTGTTTGTGCAAGTATAAATATAAATACATTTAAATATACAATTATTATAAGCACCAGAGAAGGGATTGAGCAGATTTGAGAAGTGAAATATTCCCCAGACCACAGTCCAGAACAACAGACCGAAATTTAGTCCGACCAAGAAGTGGTGTCTTGAGTGCGCTCCATAAATTGCAACATCAAACCAAAGCTAGATCAAAAGTAATCAATGTCACAAAGACATGAACTTTGGACCAGACTTCAGGTGTGAAAACGCTTCAAGCCAGAGCAACTTGAACACCTTGACGGAGAAGAGAAAGAATTTAATTTCTGAATAGTTTGGTAGTTGATCATATCATTAAGAATGTTCTGTTTAGTGGGTGTGGGAATATGGTGTGGCTCAGTCTTTGCAAACTCATATCGTCAGATATTTTATTGGGTTGCTTTTATGCTTTAAAGGTCTCATTCACTGCTTCACGTCCATATTAGACAGTTGTTTGTTGTTGCTGAGTGTAGAAACGAGGGTTTTACTTTATTTTTTGCATGGCAATGAGGTTGAGTTGAGTACATTGTTAGAGGTTTGACCTTTGACAGATAATTGCATGAGATCAGTAGCTTAAGTGGCATGGTTGTTCTTAGCATGTACATGGCATCTAGTAAGACACACAGAGACCTGCATACACACAGGGAGTTTTTATTGCGCCCCTTGCATGCGTTCAGACTTGCAGAATTTCTCCTTTGAAACATTTCTGATCTCCATGTTCTCACTCCTGAACATTTCCGTCCGTTCTTTGTCTTTCCTGTCATAGCACTCTTCCTGTGGTTTTATCATCCCCTCTTTGTGATTTCATTTGCTGTACTTTAATACACATTTAGGTCAGTATGTTTCCTGGTGTAAATATCAGCACAGGTTAGTAGGACATAGCGTGTGCTTTCAATGTAAGATGAATGTTAGCTTAAAGCTTAGAATGTGGGGTGAGGTAGGCTTGTAATAAAGATTTGTATGTAGTGAGCAAGGTGTTTTCCCTCATTGCCCTAACAGTGATTCTGTGACCTGCTTTCATATTGAATGTACTGAAGTTAATTGATATCGTGTCTTTTTTGCCATAGGCCATGAACTTGGTAAGTTTTGGTCATACAACTCCAGTTTTTTCCTTCAGGCTTTGTGCTTCGTGGTTGGCATTACATTACCGCTTGTCTACACAGTGCAGTTCTTCTGCCAGGCTCAAAACTCTCATTACTCTTGTTTTTAGTGGCTTTAGTTCAATACTGGTGATGGCTCCAGTTAGCTCTTCTAGCCTGCTAGTGTGGTGCCCCTCCTGCTTTGGCATCCCCCCCTATATCTGCTTTGCACTCTGTCCTGTCTCCCCTCATTACTGCATCATGTTGAAGTAAGTTGGCTGGCTTGTTGTCTAAAGTGGACTTTTAAGTTACGCTGACTGTAATGACCAGCATTTTGAAAGAAGGAGAATTTTTCATTGTGTGTCACTTTGTTGTTTTCATGTTCAGGACCAGGTATCCAAAGACAAGGCTCTGCAGACAGTAGCCAACCTCTCATCAGCTCAGATTGTGTCTGCGAGTGTAATGAAACCCCAGACTCCCTTCCCTCCACCAGTCAGAGTGAGACACACACAGACCCACACACATCTGTTCTTTTTTATTTTCTGGTTGAAAGTCTGAGTAATACTATCTGCCCCGTTTCCCTTCTTTCCTTTGTGTAGTTTTGGCCCGGCCCTATGCCAGGACAGCCTGGACATTCTCAGGAGTAAGTATCACTGGCAGATTAGTTGGGTTTTTTTGTTTAAATTGGAGAAAGTGCAATTAATAATTGGGTGAAGTTACACATTTTTGATTCCCCACTCATCTGGTTTTTCTATTTAACAGCATTAAGCCCTTTGCACAGCCGCCATACACTACACTACCAGCCCCTGCTCCTATCAGTAAGTGTGGACACAAACTGACTGATTTGATTAATCATCGTGATAATTGTTTTGTTAACAGTTTTTTCTTGGTTCAAGGTTATGAGCCCCTACCGCCCCATCGCCCTGCAGCTATAGCAGCGCCTGTATGGCAAGACAGAACCATCGCCTCTGCAAAACTACGGCTACTGGAGTTCTCTGCTTTTATGGAGACACAGAGAGACAGAGAGGCGGTACGGACATCCAGACGTTTTTTAATGTATCCAACAAAAACAAAAAAAATCCTCCAACCTTTCCCCCCCCTTTTCATCTCTTTCTTCCAACAGTATAAACACCTTTTCGTGCACATTGGCCCATCGAACCCGAGCTACAATGACCCTGTTTTGGAGTCCATAGATGTGAGGCAGATTTATGACAAGTTCTCTGAGAAGAAGGGCGGTCTAAAGGAGCTGTATGAAAAAGGGCCGCACAATGCGTTCTTCCTCGTCAAGTTCTGGGTCAGTACATAAAACTAGAGGTGCCTTTTGAGATGACAAGATTTTGGTTAATAATCTGGAATTTTGAGATTCATGTTTGAGACAAGGAATTCAGTCAAATTACCACAAGGCAGGGAATCATTGGGGAATAGTGCAAGTTTGACAATAACTTGTCACAAAATTCTACACACCTTTAATAGAGGAGACAGCAATCACAGGAAATAACCTATAAGTATTTTATTGACTGTCTCATATTTCATATATCAAGAGGCTGTCTCTCACAGAAGGAATACACTCATAAATGGGTGACTTTCTGACTTTCCTCTACTCTTTTTCACACTCACACTTCGGATTTTTCCAGGCGGACCTGAGCAGTGACATTGAGGAGGGTTCTAGTGCCTTCTACGGTGTGAGCAGTCAGTACAGTGGAACAGAAAACATCACTATCAGCGTCTCGACAAAGGTCTGCTCCTTTGGTAAACAGGTGGTGGAGAAGGTTGAGGTGAGAAAATCAGCCCAGTATGTGAATAAACCCAGTGTTTAATATATCGAACGGTATGAAAAGGTGTTTCTAATCGTGATGCATGTTGCGTGGGTTCCTCTTCTGTTCAGACGGAATATGCACATCTGGAAGGAGGAAAGTACGTGTTCCGCATCCATCGGTCGCCCATGTGTGAATACATGATCAACTTCATCCATAAACTCAAACACCTGCCGGAGAAATACATGATGAACAGTGTACTGGAGAACTTCACCATCCTACAGGTGTGTGTGTAACCGTTTTAAGCTGAGTTAACTTTACTGTAGAGAACAGTGTTTTCCCTTAATAATCTATACTGTAGCCGGCCACCATATTCTAATTAGTTCTGCCACAGTTTCATAACGAACCGAAAATTGTTTAATACCTCTCATAATCACATAAAAACTAACCTGGCTGTGTTTTCTTCATTGCTGCATTGTACAGTTGTGTGTACCTCTTTTTGCCATGTGCTAACTCATGCTAATGCGCTACCGTGCGCTTTTTTCCATAACGTTTTTAACTTCCACTCAGTCGGACCTTGTAGTTTCAGCCACAGTTGTGCACGTACCCACCAGTGTTTTGCAGTGCAGTTCTCTCTCTTTCATGCAAGAACTTCTCTTTCACTCTTTTGTCTCTGTACCTCTTATTGTGAGGTCTTGAAAACATTGCTTACCCATTCTTGATCAGCAGAGATTATATTCAATATTGTTCTAGAGAAAGGTTTCTAGAGAAGGTTTCTACTGCTCTGTGATTTTATCACAAGTTTTTCCCCAATGTTTTGCTGAAAGTTATCACTGCACAGGCTCTCCAGATGTTAATACCTCTCCTCTTAGTTCTGTTAATTCTGTCATTTTCTTCATCTCTATTTCTTGACTGCTGTCTTTTCCCATATTATTTACTGTTATATCCTGACCCTCTCAAAATATCTTCCTCTTTTCTTGTCTCTTGCTAGGTGGTGTCCAACAGAGAAACACAGGAGACTCTGCTGTGCATCGCTTTTGTGTTTGAAGTGTCCACCAGTGAACATGGAGCGCAGTACCATGTTTATAGACTAGTTAACGACTAGCAGCACATCTCGTGCATGCAGAGACTCTCCACAGACTTTTTAATTACATAGAGTATAAACACTATTTCCAGCTCAAACACAGAAACCCCACTCCTCTACTCTAGACGCAGACCAACAGTCCCACTGTAGTCACACCTGTTGTTCAATGTAAATGTATTCCCATCTCTCTTCAGCATCCCATGACTTAAAGGTCCCATATTGTAGCAAGTGACATTTTCATGATAGTTTTTATTATGAAGCTGGTTCGAGTGCTGTATAAATACTGTGAAAGTATCAAAGCGCTCAGGTCATGGAGAAATGTGCACAGCCTGTGTTCTGAAACTGCCTTAAAATAAGCTGTCAGGACTTCTGTAACTTAATGATGTCACAACAACATAAACCACTCCTCTCAGCCTTGCCCCCGCCAGCCAGACCTTTTAGTCAGATTTGGACGGCTTGTTGGGTTCATTTACATTTTCCTGTGAGTCTAAACCAAGTGATGGCAATAGGCTGCAATGACCATCTCTGAGTCACCCAGCTGTTGGTGCTCCAGAGGGAAGTGTGAGAGAAGAGATTTTAAACTACATTGACGGTTTCTGATATATCTTCTTATGGAAATCATAACTAAAAGTATTGTGTAAAGTAAGTATAACATATGGGACCTTTCAAACAATTGATTTGTGGATTTCAAAACAATATGTATTCTTTATCATGAAGCATTTTTATGTTATTCAGTGTAATTATTTAATCACAGAAACCTCTGTGCACAATGTCAGGTTCAAAATATCACAGTTTTTAATGAGAAATTGATGTCTCTGAAAACAAAAACTAATATGGCACTCAGTAGTGTCTACCACCGCCAAATAATCCTATGTCTAGCTCTTATAATAGAAGAATAAGAGAAAATAGGAAGTAGTCTGGTAATCTGCACCAAAATGTAATGATTTCCTGGCCTGTCCTCCATCCCTCCACCAAGTTTTGTGCAAATTGGTTCAGTGCTTTTTGTGGACTCCTGCTAACAAATAAACAAACACCTGGAAACACTAGAATGGCACTCAGTAGAATGCTGCTAAGGCTCATTATTCCTCTTAGATTCAATCAAGCCACACAGATATCAGTTCTCATCAAGATCCATTAATTATTCCCTCGAAAATCTCTGAAAAGAAAGTTTCGTGGAAATCAGTTGAGTAGTTTGTTGCATTATCCTGCCGACAGACAGGGGTGAAAACATAACCTCCTTGATGGAGGCACAGGAATCTGCCAGCTATATTAAATCAAGTTAAGATGGGATATCCTTAAATCACAAACAATCAGTGTGTAGCTGTGCTACACTAAAACTAAATAGAATTAACTTTTTTCACGCACATGCATTTACGTCATGGGTGTGACAGATGTGAGACCAGTTTGAATATATAGGTTGGCAAACAAATCATGTAGCCAGTGTTAATGTAAACTATGCCACAGTGACTTTCTTCTACAGTTCATATCGTCTCCACAGCAGGAAATGATTGAGCCTATAACGGTGCATCTTCTATCACTGCTTACAGTGGAGTCGTGACCTACAGTTTGTATAATCAAAGTAAGAGTGTGCCTCTTAGAATATAATGCACTACACCAGTCGTATTTATATTAAAACACAGTGTTGGAGTGTAGAGAGGGAGTTTAAAAGGTTTCCAGTGGTACTCGTGTGGAGAGGATGGTTGTGATCAAATGTTAAGGAGGTGTTTTTAAAGTTCGGCTCACTTGTCTTTTAGAAAAAAATCACAAACTGTTTCAGATTGAGTTCACGCTTGGGTGTTAGCTGCACTTTGAATCGACCCTTACTGTTCATTGACACGACCCAGTTGTTACTCCGACTGTGTGGGCTCGCTGCAGTATTTCTACCTCCACGTGAGTTGGGATGAGAATGTGCTTTGGTTCATATAAAGCCTTAACCAGAGGAGCACTGATGTATAGGATGTGTACACTACATTTGTAATGGTACTGTTTTATAAGCCAAAACACGGTAAATAGACTTGTTTTTGTAAAGATGAATTGCCGTTGTTTTTTTTACCAGCACAGCTAGAAGTGTTAAACTTAACATCATGATGGGTGTTTCAGTTTTTTTTCTCTTTTTTTTTTTTGATGTATGCAAAATGATGTCTGGAACACACTAAGGTTATCTACGGTGCACTGGGGTTTTTGCCTGTTAACACTAACAAACTATCCAGCTGACACTTGTTTGTTCTTTTTTGTTCTATGTAATATTTTTGAATTTTTGGTACATGACTACCAGCTATTTTTTTTTTATTTAGTTGTGAATCTTATTTGACACTATCATACCCCCTCCTGACAGGATCATGTTTAACCATGTATCATTTGACTCTGTATCATGAAACTAAGATTCAGTTTTAAGCAAGATCGTCTAACATTCACTGTGTGGTCGGCCAAACGTGTTTTTATGTTTATGAGTTTTATTTCTTTCCTTTCTGTGTATTGTGGTTGGCCGTGCCTCATCACTCCTTTGGTCAAATCTGCTCAGTGAATGAAATCTGTGCCTTTATGCTGTACCAATAAAATCACGTGGTGTTTGCAGAACTGTGCAGCGTCTAGAGTCTGGATAGAAACATTACAAGAGCTGCTTGAGAGAGAGCAACTCGCCCATATGTAGAGTTACACTCAGTAGAGTGCAAATCTCTGCCAATGTGCAACAGTCCACTTGTGTAACACATTTATATAGGTCTGATTTTCAAAAATCAAGATCCATGAATTATTTTTTGAGAAATGGGGCATTTTTTTACATTTTTGACTTTCTCACAATGTTTAATTCAGTGGAAAAAACATTCCTGGATCTTCCCCCCTGATCTGCATCCGCACACAGTGTTAAATAGGTTTGTCCTGACCAATTTTGCACCCTCTTCAAGTTTTGTGGTTATCCGTCCAGTAGTATTTGTATGATACTCAAAGTCAGATTAAAACAACCTCCATGGTTGAGATGATAAGAAAGCCTCTATTTTAACCATTACCACATACGCTCAGTGGAATTCCACCTGGGGCTGGATAGGCAACATCAGTGCCTTTAGAGAAGCATCTGATGTGTATCACAGAATCAAATATTGAGCAGTCAGGGAAGGAAATTTAACGCAAATGCTAAACTACAGTCTTGATCTTGATATTTTATAAGATTTCCCCTAATTCATGACTTTTCTAGGTTTAAGAATGTTACTATAAATTCTTTTATGTTGACATTTTGTTGAAATAGAAAAACCATCTCAAACAAAGCTGTTGAAGTGTCATATTTGTACTTGCAATATTTAATCCTCGCACCAGTATCATAAATATATTCATCCCTAACCCGTACTTCTGATCTTAGGTTAAATCGTTCACCTCAGAGATTGCAGTTACCATTTTATCCTGCTGGGTGGCGCTGTTTCCTCATTTTCCCCACAGTGCTGCAGCAGTAAATGTGATCAGTCCAGTTTGTGTAGAAAGCAACATCATCTCCAGGCGTTACCTTCTTCATTATGGCACCAACAAATGAGTATGTCTCTCATCACTTTGATAACGTCTCTTCCTCTCATTGTTAATGAACACATCATCAATATGGTTACACATCACACGTGTGTTCTGTAATATTAAATATTGAAGAAGTTGGATGTCTTTGATAAACAAGCAGCAAACAAAAGTACGCTAGTGTAATTGACTCATATCGGTGGAAGCAGTGCAGTGTGCTTCTCTGATGCAGTACAGTCACCACAGCTGGGAGTGTTTTTACAATGCAGGGGAAAGTGACATTCAATGATAGAGACCAGCTACAATACAATGTACTGCTGCTGACGGGCAAAGGTTGACGTCTGTCAGCAGTAAAGCTTCTGCTATCTTGTCAGACTAGATCACGTCAAAGGACTGTTCACCAGAGCCCAAACGGTACGGGTTGTTGGAGGCCCAATACTGACGTAAGAGAATAAAACATTTCTGATACTATGCCAATATATCAGCCGATGTTTTAAAATAATTGTCCTAAGATGCTGTATTGAACTCCTTATTACAAAGAATGTGATTGAGGCTTAGTAGTTTATAATTTGACCACAAACTTTATATAAATAACTAAAAAAAAAAAAAAAAAACTAACACATCCAAATATAAAGAACTTGAACTTGAAGTTAGTTTTTTCCTCTTAAAATGTAAACCTAAATATACATCTATTCTGTAAATAAAAGTTTTATAGATTCATGTCAGCAAACAAATACCAATATGTCTGTCAAAGGCTAATATCAGCATATAAATATATATATATACTAGCTTTTTATCGGGCTCACCACTTTTAACCCTTCAGAAATACACTTTGTTGTGTATAATGTGGATCTTCACTCGTAAATCTTTAAATCCACCTGGAAGATCAAACATTTTCATGATCTGTCAAAATCCTATAAGAGATATTGCTCGTTTTATGTGTGTTGGCTGCCTTCCAAGAGACACACACCATAAGAGTATGTTATTTGAGCTTTGACACGCACACACACAGGGCGGTAGTGTTTAAAAAAGAAAAGGTGGTTCAACTACAATTTTTGGGAAGCTCTCTCATGCAGTTATTAGAAACTTTAATTAACTTCAGTAACCTAAATAAAACACTACAACTGAAATTGAAGTCCAATAAATGATCATTTAATAATTATTTTCATTTGTGTTTATTTGTACAGGTGTGGGGTAAAGAATGATGGAAGGCAACTAAGTACATTTACTGACTTTATATAAACTGTAGCTGTAGTTCTTTGCCTATATCCAAATTACAAAGTGGTGGTGACGATAGTCTCTTCTCTTCATGTGATATTTTTTGTTTGTTTGAGCTATTTTCAGCAAAGTGACAACAATTTCTTTTAAACATGAATGAACTCTTGTCCACACAAGCATGTTGGTGCTAACACTTGAAATCACAGGAACTGTGGAAAAGCTTTCGAGTGACATTTAGCTTAAGATGACACACTCTCTCTCTCACACACACACACACACACACACACACACACACACACACACACACTCACACACTCACACACTCACACACTCACTCACTCACTCACTCACTCACTCACACTCACTTTTGGCTCTTTTGTGTGCAGACATTAATCACAGTTGGGGTAATTTTGCCAAAACAGCATGTGGTAAACAGTGACACACACACACACACTCAGAGTCATCAGGCAGGGTGTGGTACTCACCAATTAAACATACCAACGTTGCAGCAGTGAAAGACAATAGCTGAACTAGGATAACAGGTTGCTTGTGTCGGTATATCTCCTGAAATCAGTGCAAAGTCTCCTTTTCCATCATGATCTTCAACTATTAAATACTATCATCAAAATCATCTCGTCCTTGTCCTGAACCTAAAATCTCCCTATCTTAAAGAGATTACCATGCTATCAACAGACTAAACTAATCTCTGACTCATCTTTCTCCATCTGTCTCAGATCAAATATCTGGTAGGAATATATACAAAGAGCAGCTGAATGGCTCTGAACTTTGTCTCACATACACTCACACATGTACATACTGTATACTACAGGTATAACATGCGTTTATTATCTTGGCAAAGTTGAGGTGAAGGGTGTGGTGGGAAAATATCACCTGCAGAAACGTGGCAATCCGGTTATTCAAAGAGCATGTGCTCATATTAGCTCTAAGTAAAAGTAGCCATACAGCAACATAACAGAATGTAAAGTGTGATAGAATATCAACAGTGAAAGTCCTCTAAGTGCAGAAGTTGTAAATGTGTACACAGGGAACTGGACCTGCTGTCTCCTGGAGACATGTTGGTGAAACGTCTTTTAAGAAACACGAGCAAGTCCAGTTCCCTGTGTTCACCTGCATGACCTGGATAAGTGAAAACCTTCACAGTATACACTTGTATACTGTATGTTGATTTATACTGCAAAATATGGTTCCTGTGGTTACACTGTTGTATACAGTTGTATGCACTAGTGTAGGCAGATTATATATTTTGTTGATTTAAATTTTTTTTTAATAAGTATTAGAAACCTCTAAAGCAAACCGACACGAAAATGAGCGTTTCTTCAAACATTAATGAATAGTAACATTATAACATTATAGTAACATCAAAAATGATGATACATTGTTTTATTTTAGAATATGAAAAACAAAATTGCATCTGTCAAATAAATCCAGCTGAGAAAATTGTATTATCCAAAAACTGAGGCTTAGATTAAGATTCCTCTTTATGGTCCCACACACAGCATGCAACATGCAAACATGGGGACATTTGACCTCTGTATTTAACACAGCACACACGGAACACAATCCACACAGTGACCACACAAAGTTGCATCTGTCAAATAAATCCAGCTGAGAAAATTGTATTACCCAAAAACTGAGTCTACATACAGTAGTTATAAATGTTCCAGCTCCAGTTAGGAACTTTGAGAATGTGTCTTTTCTTACATTATCTACACTGTTCACTGTCATAGAGGCCTGTCTGTGTCTGTGTCTGTGGCTGTGTCTGTGACAGGCAGCAGGGGAGCAGAGGAAGTGCCACACAACGATGAGCGGCTGCAGGGAACCGTGAGTCGATCCCATAGACTGTCTATGAAGAGGTTGATCCTCTGTTGTGCGGATGTTAAACACCATCTCAGCATGCGACACTTATTTCACACGTTACTTTGCAGACATTACACATTTTTGTGTATGTTGCACACTTGACTGCACACCTTAACCTCGGTGCGCGCGTGTCTGTGCGCATGCGTGCGTGCCTGTGTGTGTGCGTGTGTGCCTGTGTGTGTGCGTGTGTTTGTGCGCGTGCGCAGCTCTGCTCCACCCCCTCCCCCCCACACCTGCCTGTGAACTCTGCCGGCCCCACCCACAGTGGTCCCACCTCTGCGGGGCGCGGTCCCGGGAGGGTGGAGCTCGCCGCCGCTCCTGTAGGAACATTGAATCAATCCACACACTAGACACGTCCGCCGCGATCACTGCGCACTAGAGGAGCCGCGATCACTGCGCACTAGAGGAGCCGCGCTTTGTTCTTATCTCTGTTACCTCTCGGTCACCGGTCCCATCGACCCCTCCCTGGGCTCTCTCTCGCCGCGGAAGATGACGGCTGTGGAGCCGCTGAGATCGGCGATGACCATCGGGAGCGTGGAGGACACGTCGCTCGCGCTTCCCTCCGACAACAAGCTGCGCTCGGGACAGCAGCGCGTGCTCGATCAGGTGCACACCATCAAGAGGGGCAAGTCCAAAACCTGGAAGAACGGTCAGCTGTCTCCACCACCTACAGGTAAACCTCTCTGAACCTCCCAGGGTGGAACTGGACTGCATGGTGTCTCTCTGTGTTGCTTTCTGCTGCTTCTACTCTGAGAGTTCAGTGTGAGAGGATGACGTCCTCAGGGGAGAAACCCAGGCGCAGGTGGGGAGCTGTTTATAAGTTTCTTTTTTGTCACCTAACTGACCTTAGAATACAGACGTGTGAAACATGTTCCACGGCTGCTGCTGCTGGAACCACAGAGATGAGTTCTGTTGGTGAGATTCATTGCTCATTATTGTCAGACACATGTTCTGCTCACCCAGGCGGAGGAATGCAGCCCTTGGGCTTGCAACATCCCACACACACATTTTTAAAAATTAAAATTTCAAGTCTGTCAAAACAATCCCAACTATTGCTGCAAGAGGGATTAGGACCAGATCCACCAAAATATTTAACTCTTGTGAAATGTGTGCAGCTCCTCTGGTTGAGTTGCAATATACTGTGCATGGTTGTTAAATGGCACCATTGGAGTAAATGGCTTACTATTAGTTCAGTTCATAATCTGCAAAGAAGGTTGCCTGTGAAATATGTTTAAAAGTTGTCTCTCTTCAAATTATTGCCTTCTACAGAGAAAAGTGTGGCCTATATGAGATCACTCAGCCCAAAGCCGACCACCTATGTTCCAATATCACTTTTCCCTTCCTGATACTAATTCTGGTACCTGGACTGGAGTTCTGGTCCGATACCAGTGCATTTAAAAAATAACATCTTATACAACATATTTTAATAGCCTCACTAACCCTGTATGGGAGTTATGATGCTGTCAGTGCTGGATGTCCTGGATCAGGTTAAACCTTATAAAAAAACGTTTCTAATGGTTCTTATGATGGTTCACTTCTTCTTCGCTGCTCTGAAAACAGTAGACCACTGGTCAGTGACCAGTGCAGCACAGCAGCAAGTGATTTCCGGATCGGAACAATACACCTTGTCCGACCCAGCTTTTTGGCATCAGTGATATTTCCGATGCAGGTATCGGTATCAGAACATCTCTAGTGAAAAAAGTACGCAAATAAAACCTTCAAAAAAATGCTTTATCATATTTGCTGCAAATATAACAATTGAAACAGATTTTCCTTTAACTATTTATTTGTGATTCTGTCAAGCTGACAAGAAAAGGCTTCAAAAGTGTAAGTATAAATCCTGGCTGGGAATACTTGGCTCGGGGTAAATATCTATAAAACACATTGCAGTCGATAAACACTGAATAATCACAAAAATAGCCTTTCAAGCCCTTGAGCTTATCCAGCTGAGGCAAAGACATAGTTTCAGAAACACATACATTAATTATTTTGTTCAGAAAATCTTGTTGCAGCAACAAACGATTCTCAGTTATTTGGACACTCAGCACTGTGGAACGCCGAGGAGGTTAGAGGATATCATTCTGCAGTTTCTGCTGCTGCTCCAACACAATGGAGGAGAACTGTTTTTGTGTGTGCTGCACAGAGAGTGGAGGGTTGGAGAGAAAAATCATTATAGTTAAAACAAAAGGTGGGACGCTGTAGTCAAAGTCAATGAAGCAGGCCTACTAGAAATCAGTTTGCTCTTATTCTTTATTATTCTTATTCTTCTCATTAATCTTTTAGTTTCTAGTTCATCTTCAATGTGCAATAAGGTGATACATTTCTACCACAGCACTCGTCTCTATGAAGAAAAAGCAGTGAGGTCTGGGAATTATCCAGAGTAACAGGTTTATTGTTTCTGCAAAGATAAGGGCAGAGGAACGGCAAAATTAAATTAAAACAATCTGCTCGGAGGCAAAGAGAAAAGAAAAACACTGCAGGTGTATTTATGATTTAGATGAACTGAGCTGTGACTGACTGTGGGAGACACTCTCACCCTGATGATTATGTCACTGTTATGACTTCGATAATCCTATAATGGTGAAGTCTGTCCTTACATTTGGCACCATGTGGCAGTGAGGCTTCACATTCACATGATTCATCTGATGAGACAGGCAGGGCGAAGGTGCTGAAACATGCTTCTTCATGACGGGTGGATTTTCCTGAGCTCATGCTTGAAGCCTGCGGACTGTGACTGATGTGATGTCATGTCTGTCTGACTTAAGGAATGGCAGTCATGCATTTCCAATTTTTAAATGTGCCATTCTTTAAGTCAGACATTTGGATTTGGCTGTTTATTTCTATATAATAATAATATATAGATACATCACTTTCTTTAATTGCGGTCTTTAAATCCCTCTTTAATTTGTCCTCTTTTATATAATTTAATTACTTTTATTAGAGGCTGATTTGTCCACCATACACCAAGGAAGCAGACTATTTACCCAGTGACACACACCAGAGTCTGATTCCTCTGTAAGTGATGAAGGGCCAATGTTCGGTATCACATTTTTTTTCTACCAGTTTTTTTTAGGTTAATTCTTTATTTCAGGACGAATGCAATGTTACTACAAGGGACGCAGATATAACCATAAACACGTGGATAGATATAACAAATAATAACGTACTTCTCATGACCACACTGAATTTTCAATCTGATGAAATTGTGCTGCCCACATTAAGTGGCTAAATTCCAACCACACCCTCGTTTTGTCTTGCCAGCGTGTTTGAAGCTCCCGGGTTTTATCACCATTTGAATGTCCACCTGACATTAATCATAAACAGGCCTAACCCTTGTAAAACAACTCTCTGAACGTCTGTCTTGCATCCTTCATTGCCTCTGTGCCCCTCTGTTGTTCGTTTCGCTTTTTCTCACACTTCTCCTCTTTCACCAGGCCAGACCCTGCAGACAAATTCCGAGTTTGAAACGTTCAAGTTTGATCCATCCAAAGCAAATGGCACCTTCCACCGCAGCAGCTCCGCCATGTCAGCAGGCCTCAACAAAGCGGTAATTGTTCCTCATGTAACTGCACAGTGTGTTATTGTATAAAGATGATCATAGTGGAAATTCCTTTCACAGACTCTGCAGAAAAAGACCATGTCATGGTTTTTCACCATAATAACAGATAATTCACATAAATATGTACCTGCATTAATGTTTGTGCATAAAAAAAGCTGTGTCTTGTTTGGTTATACAGATTAAGCTTCTTAAAGCAAACTAAGAGCTGCATTACCATGTGATGATAACACAACTAAGACTAACTATTAAATAATTATGACTAATTATGCATAAAGTTCAAGGGAAATTTGTGTTTTTGTTGCTTAATGAGATTGGAAACAACAACAAAGTCTTTAACCAGAGGCTCACTATTGAACATTTGTTTGGTTATTTCACACAAATACCCAGATATAAAAATTACAAATTGTGGTTGTACAAGGAGTTATGTGCAGGACTATTTCCTGGTTGGTTGCAGTGAATTGACTGAACGAGCGAAAGAAATAGACTGGCACATGTTGCTTCGAACTGGAAGTGGACAAAGCCATGCTTGCTGTTTCACCCTATTTCCAGTCTTCATGCTAAGCTAAGTTAAAGGTTGAGTGTGTAGAATTTAGTGACATCTAGTGGTGAAGTTGGATGTTGCAGCTTAATACCCCACACCTCACCCTCCCCTTCCAAACATTGAAGAGGACCTGTAGCCTTCAGTTGTTATAAAAACTCAAAAGGTGTTTGTTTTGTCCTGTTTGGGCTACTGTAAAAACATGGTGGCCTCCGTAGAGAGGACCCGCTCCGATGTAAATATGTTTTTAAATATAAAGGGCCTATTTTAAGGTAACAAAAACAACAATTTGTACAATTTAGATGAAACACACTAGGATTACTTTATATTGAATTTCTGCCAAAATCTTACACACTGGAGCTTTTACTAGCGTCTGGCTGGAGCCTCATATTGAATCTACACATTAGAACAGTATCAGTCTTCTCTTGTCCAGGAAACAAAGCTGCACTTGGCAAAAACAATTCTTTCAAGACAGCATAAAACAGTCACACATGCTTTAAAAATGCTGACATCACTTCCTGATAGTTGAGGAAACTGAACTGTGAGCAGTTTATTTTTTCACACAGTGTTTACAGTGAGTTTACATGTCGCTCATCATGAGTGATTTATGGCATTGCTCAGGGAAACCTTACACCATAATGATGCTGGTCGAACTCGTGGTGGAAGATGTACACACACATTCATCTGTCGCGTGCTGATGCTTTGGGAAAATGTCAGTTAAGATACTGCACATTGTTTTTACTCAGTATCACAATTCTTGATCAAATTATGATTTGACAATAAGTTTGTGTGGGATGTTTTCCCTTATGTCATGTTGTTCCTACGTGGCTGTAAATATTTAATGTCTGTGAGCAGCTCAATCCCTGAACCACTTATTAATGTGTTTTCACCTTTTTCAAACATACACAGAAAAATACTTTTGTGTAACTTTGGTATCTCACAACCACGCGTGTGTGAATTACTCATTTTGGGTCTGAAAATATTTGTTTGTTTTGTTAGTGTTGGCTTTAATTCTTGTCTCGTCGTTAAGAGTCAAGTTGAGTTCAACTTGTTTGTACGGGACCAAACTCAAATTCCACACAGGATTAATGCTCTGCTGCGGCCTGACCTACTGACGATCAGTTGAGGCATGTCTAGGGAGTGTGGTGATGAATTCTTACAAATGAATGTTCATAATCATCACTCCTTGCGTATCTGTCACCTCCTCTTTTATAATGTGTGTGTTGATTCTGTCACCTTATCTGAATGTCACAGGCAAAAATACATTTTAAATGAATTTCATTTGCACGGTAAACAATGAATTGCGCAGCCAATAACCTCATATCCTGTCCATGTTCATAGCCACAGTCGTGACGTCTCTCCCCATTGATTTACAGTGGCCACTTTATTAGGTACACCTGTACAAACAACTATAATCTACTACCTTTAACCATGACCTCAATAATAAACCTATAATTGAAGGTAGATATTTCTGACAATGTTATGGTGATCTGAACATTATAAACTTTGTAAAGATGCAATTGATGCCAGAGCTTTTATATTAGACAAATGTCTGAAATCTATCGATCTGTATTTATTTATTTATGCAGCATCCTGCAGCCGATTCAGTTTCGGTTGATATTCTAATTTTAATTTAGAGACACCAGAAGCTTGTTGCTTGCTTATGTCGACTTTTTTTTTTCTTCCTGCTAAGTCCTGCTTTCATGGAAGAACATGACTCACAGTTTATCTGACTAGTGAAGCTGCACTTAAAATATAAACCAGATGTTAGAAACAAGAATCTGCAAGCAATCCAGTCCTGGGCTGCTGGTGCTGCTTGAGTCAGACATGACTTTGGGTTTCTTCATCGATAGAGAAAAAGGTTCCACATTTGATGGGTTGATGATGTTTTTAGGCTCATTATAGATGTCTGCTGTCAGTTTGCCTCCTTCCTTCAGAACATTTTTTGGAAGTACACAAGTATACACTGCTCTTAAATACAATTGCTGACTGTAAATTCATATTTTACTATATGTTCTCTTATCAGACGTCTGTGCTGCTTGTATTTGCTCTGCTGAATTTGTATCCGCCCTTCTCTTCCAGTGCAGACACTGGTGTATGAGAGGCCCTGGTGGCTCAGTCCCTTTCTACCCAAATGACAGGATGCAGAAAGCTGCACTTTGAGAGTAAACCCGCTGCCAGCTCTAATCAAGCATGTTGTTGACTGATCTGACCTCCATCATGCTTCTGCTGCTTAGTAGCTGGGCTCAAATATAGCTGGTAACCAAGCAACCAGTCCAGCTTGAAACAGAAGGGGAGTCGGTACACAGACAGAGGACAGGGTCGTTTAAACAAATACTGTGTGTGTATGTGGCATTGGCTAATTTTGTGGACAAATTTCAGAATAAAAACCACTTATTTGAGGACTGCTTGTCCAAATGGGGACTAAAGCTGTCTGTGGTTGTGGTTAGTGTTTTAGTTAATTTAAAGTTAGGAAACGATGAATGCACATCAAAATGTCTACATGTCAGATGCTGGGATTAACTGAGGGAAAATTGTTGTGAGTTGATGTTTATGATTTTCTTGGGAGCAGGAAAGAGGGAAGCTTTTTCTTTATCAGCATGGTGCACACTTCCTTCCTTACTAGCACTAGTGAAACACCAGTGGGAAGGTTTTTCTCTAACAAAAATCAGATTTTACTTTAATCATTTCAACAGAAACTAGTAGGAAACAAAGGTTTAAAGGTGTGTTAGATTTAGGTGAAAGGGATCTATTGGCAGAAATTTAATGTAGAATAATCCTCAAGATGTTTTCACTAGTTTGTTTCCTCTAAATTGTATGAACTGTAGTTTTCTTTACCCCAGAAAAGACCCTTTGTGTTTGGCTATGAAGGCTGCCACAGATTCTTTTTCATGTCTGGAAGAGGAGGGTGAAGTGAGGGGTGTTCAGCTGCAACATGCAATTTCAACACTAGATATCACTGAATTCTACACACTGTACCTTTAACTTTGAAAATGACTCATAGGTAAAGCATCAGCAGGACATGTTCTGTCAGTTTTCTCAGGTGATGCCAAGTTTCTTCCTTGAATACTTTGAACTGTGTGTTTTGTACACTCACACCCACACACACACTCACACCCACACCCACACACACACACACACACACACACACACACACACACACACACACACACACACACACACACACATATAAAGCTAAAAAAGCGAAGGCAAAGTAATTGATATAATAAAAATACGTTATTACAATAGATTAAGTTGTTTAGTGACATCAGGATGTGAATGTCAGACGACTTGAACAGACAAAGCTTCTCTGTGAGAAAGTGCCCAACAGTGCCAGCAGTCTCATAACACACACAGCGTGAGTGAGTCTCCAGTGACGGATAATGTTACCTTGGTTTGTGCGATTGTTCGGTGCATTCTGCTACACTCAATGAGTGAGAGGGGGGGAAAGGAAAGAGGGAAAAACGAGGAATGCAGGCTTTGTTTCAGGTCAGATTCCTCCATCTTGCTTAACAGGGGGTGTTTTTGAAATCTGTTCTCATAAGAAGTGGGTTACCTTCTTTCTTCTTGACCTGGACTGTTGCCAGAGAGAAGCCTCAGGGTAAAGCTGTATTTTAGCAGTGACGCCTAATCTAAGTTTCAGTTTTCCACGACCGGTCCAGGTGGATATTTTTCTATGTGTATTTTTCAATAAAGGTCTGTGTCTCATTCTCTGGAGAACTTTGAGTGAAACGTTTCATGTGATCTACTCTGAACCTCACTGTCTTTCTCTTTAGATGAACTATCAGAAGAGTCGCTCCCTGTCCACTAAAATCACAAGAGGAAGATATCAAAGCACCTCTAGCGGATGGGAACAGCATATTAGAGGCTCCAGCTGGGGTGCCGGTGGGCTGAAAACCAGTCACAGTGACCCCTCCTTGGTTCCTCAATTTTCTGCTGCACCTGCACCTGTCATGGTGAGCAGTTGTTCTCATTCTTTAAACCCACAATCTCACTGAAGCCCCTAAAAAAAAAACATAATGTAAGCAAAAAAACTACAATTATTCCATGGTACCAGCTAATCATTATGTGAATTGCTCTTTATTCAGAGAGCAAAGGGGCAGACAGGCCTGAGCCAGCACTCCATCCATAATCAATACAATAGACACAGCACCTACTCCATGACCAACGGCACTCAGATGACTAACAGCCAGGCACGCATTGTCCAGCAACCCTCTTCCCACACTGAGGGCAAGATGGGAACCATGAAAGCATCCAGGATGGATCTACAGCAGTCAGCGTGAGCTCACCCCCCTTGTACCTTGTTTTCAAATCTGTCTGTTGAACATATATCTTGGGGACTGTTCATCTTATCGGCTTCACACTTGGAATGTGTATTGTTAAGAATGGAGCCCGGGAAGGGACAAGGAGATAAAAAAGTATTGGGGGTAGAAAAAAAAATACTTTTGCGAGATTTTGCACCGATCTTTATTTAGTACTTCCATGTTTTTCAATGTAGCAAAGAAAGTGCAATGTCAAATTTAGTGCGACTTAGACAAGTGATGCGTTCAATATCAATCAACTTTGAATAAACAGACAACCAGTGCATTTATAACAAGAGTAATGGATTCTCCAGTTTCGGGGTCTGTGTACTGAGTCGAGCTTCACTCAACTTTGAATAAACAGGTGAGTAGCTCTTTGTGCAGCAGTGGTGGTGCAGCTTCAGGATTCTGTGGTCTGAGTCCTGCAGCCAGTCTTCACTTGCCATGGCTCAATTACTGCAGGTCACTTTTACAGTTTCACAAAGAACGCTGCAACCAGCAGTCTTGTACATATATTGAAAAATGTGTCCTACTTTAACTTAAAGGATACATATTCTGCTCATATTCAAGTTTTCGATTTTAGTTCGGGTTGTCTTACACGCTCTCATGTTCAGAAAATGCATTCCTTTCCTCATACTGTCCACTGCTGCAGCTCTGATTTGCTAGCTGGCCCACTGTGTTGTGATTGGTCAACCACTTCCAGCGCGCATAGGAAATGTTTGGCTCCGCTCTCACTTTAACTGGCTTTGTTAGGGGGTGTGCCAGGCAAGCCACTCTGCATGCATTATGCAAATGTGGGGTAGTATTGGCCAAAATGCTGATGAGTCTTTTCAGGAGCAGAGTCGAAATAGAAACTGTCGGGAAGAGGAGCTCTCTCTGTCACTTTGTGACTGTTTTTACATTCACAAAGAGCCTCTAATACACTAGATGAAAGGGAAGTAATATGTCTCCTTTAAATCCATTTTGTTTACCAAACTTACGATTAAATTCAATTAAATATGTAATTTCTGTTTCTCCAGTGTGAACAGTGGGATTAACTTATCAGAGCTGACCCTGAAGGAGGCTGTAGAGTATCTGTCTCACCCTGAAGAGAATTTCCAGATGTGCGGAGCCACCTTCATCCAACACGCCGCCTTCAAAGAGGAGCATGCCAAACAGCAGGTCTGTGCACAAATATACTATAAACACCTCAGACGCGTCCTTTAAACGCGTCCTTTAAACACGTCCTTTAAACACGTCAATAATGTTTAGTGTGAAGGTTGTCTTATAGATGACTGTAGAGATACAAACAGAGGAGTGCTAAGTGAGGACATTTTTGTGAACTGCCTTGAGGGAAAGGGCGGAGAAAGCAATTTATTAGTTCAGTTTGTAACTTTCACTGTTGTTGACGCCACGCCTCATCCATCCCCTCCTCGTTTCTGTGTTGCAGGTTTTCCAACTAGGGGGTATCCCTCTTCTCGTGACCCTGCTGCGGAGCCCCAACCCTGGGGTGAGCCAGGCTGCTGCTGCTGCCCTGAGGAACCTGGTGTTTAAGGATCAGAGCAACAAGCTGGAGGTTCAACACTGTGGTGGTATAGGCAAGGCCCTGCAGCTACTGAAGGAGACAGATTCTACTGAGACTCAGAAACAAATCACAGGTAGGACGTCAAAGATGCCCTATCCCCAAACTGAGAGGAGAAAATCTCACATACACTGAGCAGTAATATGTGCTTTACAACACGATGCCTTTTTATAGAATGTGTATATATATATAGTATAAAATAATAGGACAGACCAGGTCACCAGGGCAAATATATACATAATATACATGCACAAACTTGGTTTGCATTATGTTAAGGATGAATTTATCATACAGAGTACACAGAAAAAGTATATAAAATATATTCTACTCATCCTTCTCTTCCCAGATGTACATGTTACTTGCAAAAGAGAAAACTAAAATTGAGTAACAAGGAATTGGAATAATAATAATAAAGGGAAGTAAGGTTGTAAAGGCTATATATGTACTAATATTCATTGCCACTACATTTCACACTAGTACCAGCCTCTCGAACCATTCCTTCCCCTTGTGGTCTTCACAAGATGCTGCCTGTACAGTCTGTGGGTGTTGC
Organism: Paralichthys olivaceus; assembly: GCF_024713975.1. Taxonomy (NCBI): domain Eukaryota; kingdom Metazoa; phylum Chordata; class Actinopteri; order Pleuronectiformes; family Paralichthyidae; genus Paralichthys; species Paralichthys olivaceus. The sequence continues at coordinate 16,543,791 of NC_091098.1, read as the reverse complement.
AAAGCCCAATGAAAGAGCCCCCCAAACACCCAGAGCCACAGCTGACCTAGAATCTCACTCAGTAGACTGCAAACCTCAGCCAGGCCGACAGTCTCCGAATTAAAGCACAATTCATTAGATTTAAACATTCATTGCACCATATTACACACACTATGAAAACCAGTCCCCCTAAACATGCCAGTGCTGTCTCTAGCGCTGTATGGAGATAATATGCAGCTGTGGTGTTTTTAAAGCACTGTGCAGGAGACTGGTGTGTTTACTGTGTTTTGTCCCCTGAAGACATCCCAACGTGGAGAAGTTTACCTCAGAATGAGGTTAGCATGACTGAGTGCAGATTTGAGCTGGAGTCATCTCGCTTTTAAATCGCGGAAAGGGCCAACAGATTCACAGGATGCACCAACATGAACGTGCGCCCGGGACGGTTACCAAAACATTACAACACACACAGTGGGAATGTGACTTCACTCTCTCAGGACATCATTACTCCACTACGTCTTTACATAGAAAATAGCTGTTGGTTGTCATAACAATGTTAACAATCTCACACATTTACCCTTTAGACCGCTTGAAATGTTTTATTATCCCAAACAGGACATCTGAATTAGAATAATAACGAATAGAATAAACGATGTTTAGGTAAACCACATAATATTTGTCTCAATGGTATTATATTCAAATGTATGTGCTAATAGTGCTGACCATTTTCTCCAGCATTTCCAAAATGTATCAAAACAGAATAAAATCAAAATTTACATTTGTAGGAAAAAATCTATGTTTTGACCAACTACATTTGTCTTTTAATTTGTAGGCCTGCTATGGAACCTGTCGTCTGCCGATGAGATGAAGGGAGAACTCACAGCGACTGCACTGCCCGCCTTGACTGAGAATGTGGTGGTGCCGTTAACATGCTGGTCGGACGACAGCGCCAACAACAACATTCACCCCGATGTCTTCTACAACACCACGGGATGCCTGCGGTGAGAACATTTCAAGGATACCTTTATATGGATGATTTTCATGTGCCTGATCCCGATGATGAAGATAGCGTACGGTGCAAGGTGCTCCTTGTTTCCATGCAGAGTTAAACGAATGTCTGAATGATTTTGTTAGGAACCTGAGCTGTGGTCAGCTGAGGGAGAGACACGCAATGAGAGATTGCAGTGGCCTCATCGACTCCCTCATGAGTTACATCCAGTCCTGTGTTGCGGAGGATAACCCTGATGACAAGGTAACAACTCCAAACACGCAGTGGCACCACCTCTTTCATTTACATCAACATAACCCACCCACCTCTAATTTGTAAATGGAAACCGTTAGTAGCATTATATTATTATTATTATTATTATCATCATAGCACCATCGCTCATTTGACCTCCTTTATCAAACTTCCTGACAAAAAACTATTGAGTTATCAGAGTTCATTTTTTATGTACACAGAAATAATTGTCTGTTGGCTTTTTAACTCCTCCCCTGCCCTCGCACCATCGGTTCAACTGACGATGTTGAGTAGAATTGGAACAATTCATCAATTAGTGATCATAAGATGACCAACTTATTGTCAAGTAATTAGAAACTTTAATATTTGAGTTACTAAGTCTCATAAGCTAATCTTTTTTAGATGTATTGTTTTTTCTATGTTTTATATCACTGTAAACTGACTATAGTAGGATTCCTCACTACTGGTTGGACAAAGCAGGCAACTCTATGACCTTTGGTTGAGAAAATTGTGCATTTTTCCCTATTTCTAGATATTGCAGAAGTTGCAGTATTGATATCAGTACATTTCTTTTAGATACTTGAAGTTAAAACATCATTAATCTAATAGTTGCACTGCTGATCTTGTAATCAAGTATTATCTTTTTCTATACTAGGCCAAATCATTGTTTTTCTCCTCTCTCAGGATGTTTTTGTTTTTGTCTACCTTGGTCTCACTGAATTGTGCACAGATGAGAAGAGCTATGTTGTAGTCATGCTGCCGTGTACTCGTAGTTCCTGTATAACACATGTGTGACGCTAAATATCTTTAAGCGCACGTACACACATACAGAACAATTGAGCGAACACTCACATGCATCCTCAGAGCCACAGTGTGTATATAATTAGTGTGCCCTCTCTTCAGTGGAAATTTGGGGTGTGGATGTGTATTTACTTCCATGTCTGTGCTGGCACTGTTTACACAGGCCTCTTTTAATGAAGGAGCTGAGTGGGATTGTCAGTTGTATAAGAGACTGAGACATAAAATGCTTTGTTTGTTTGATGTCAGGTTTGTAGATGTGACACATTAGCTTCTTGTAGTAAACTAACACGTGTCACTGGCTTTTTAATTTAGGATCAGTATCAAGATTCTAATCAGAATTAAAAGCTATTGGGTGCATGTCCTTGTTAAATATGTCGTGACATGTTATGTATACAAACGTCAGTGTATGTTTGAATAGTGGATGACTCTATTTTATGTGTCTATTGTTGTTTTAATGTGGTAGAATACATTTATATCATTATAGCTTACAACAAGCAAGTGTTTCATGGGTAAAAGCTTTGAGAAAATTAAGCAGAGGTTTGAATCGAAGGTGTTCAGTTCAGTTTTAAGCGCCGAACCCAATAGTTCCCAATGAGTAAGCACTTTGGGCGACTTTGGGGAGAAAAAACGACCTCATTAATTGAATCTGGAAGAATCTGGAAGAACCAGACTCAATGTGGGCGGCCATCTGCCTTGACGAGATGGGATGAGCGGAGAAAAAAGGGGAAGAGAAGGAGAGAGATGCATTGCATGGACTTACAATTAGTGCATTCAACATCTATGAGGGGCCATTTAGGGGTTCAGTATCTTGCCCAAGAACACTTTGGCAGGAAGATGAGGAAGACTGCGGGTCGAACCACTGACCTTCTGGTTTGAGGACAAACACTTGACCCCTCAGCCACAGCCGCCCATAGTTAATAACCTCTCTGTTCTTCTCCTCTAGTCTGTGGAGAACTGTGCATGCATCCTCCACAACTTGACCTACCAACTGGAGTCGGAGTCCCCAAAAGCCTTTAGCAGGTACTATCCTCAAAACCTGGGCCAGTTCGAGGGTGAGAAAAGCCCCACAATGGGATGTTTCAGCCCCAGGAGCAGCAAGCTTCAAAAGGAGGTGAGCACCAACCAGCATGCACACCTCCATCCAGCTTTGCAATCTGAACCCCACTAACAGTCTCCTGTCTTCCCGTCTCCTCAGTTTTTGTTTGATGTGGATCAGGCCTTGCCAGAGGTAAGCCCCCCTTCAGGCGAAAACGTCCTGAGCCATCCCAAAACCATGAAAACCTACCTGTCCCTTTTGGGCTCGTCCCGGAACGACGCCACCCTGGAGGCCACCTGCGGTGCCCTGCAGAACCTCACAGCCAACCGGGGGATGGTGAGTGCAAAGAAGACAATTATGAGGCCTAACTTTGTGCGTTTTGCTAGCGAACATTCAAGATCATCTCAGATTGATTTAGGAGAGACGAAAAGCCCCAGAGGCAGAGAGGTGGTGGGATTAATGACACAACAGCTTTGTATCCCTGGATTCAGTGGTAATTGTTGAACGAACGATCTTCAAAAAAGGGAAATCTGTAACAATGCTGCCACCAAATTATTACAAAGTTAAATATAGGATAAATATTTACATCTAGAGTTATTAAGGAGATTACAACCTCTTCTTTCCTTCTTTGTTCTGCTGTTGTTTCAGGGCTCCATGGGTGTGACCAGGATTCTGATTCACAAGTTGAGCGCTCTGCTGCACATTTCTCCTCTGTTGAAGTCGCCTAACGATACCCTGCAGAAGACCGCCATGGCCCTGCTGAGTAACATGTCTCGGACCTGCAGTGTGCAGCCCGCCATGGGTACGGAGATACACGAGACGTTGATAATACCAGTTGCATCCTTACAAAATGTAGTTGTAGTCTGTATAAATCAGATCTTACTGTTACTATTTCTTCTCTGTAGCAAAGCAGATTCTGCCGGAGCTCACCAGGCTCCTCTCCTCTGGCCCCCGAGAAATGGGAAAAAGCGATGATACCATATCAGCAGCTTGCGGCACAGCTTGGTCTCTGATGATGGCAGAACCTGAGGTCGGCAAGAAGGTCATTAATAATCTACTGGTGACATCACTGGCTGACATCAGCGAGAATGGGTGAGTTTTTATTTATTCTTCAGCTTTTATATTTGTGACAAACTTAGATGCATTTCACTGACTCATGTAAACGGTTTTGAACTATCTCTCTAACTGAAAAGGGGATGTATAAATAAAGTTGTTTTACTTCACATAAGTTTTATCTGTGTATATTTTGAGATCCGCAAATTGAGTCCAGCTCTTTTCTTTTCAACCACTCAAAGTGGTCAGGGTTTAGTATCTTGCCCAGGGGCTCTAAGACACGCAGACTACTGGAGTCAGGGATTAAACCGCTGACCTTCCATTTAGCGGACAACCAATTGCTACCTGCTCAACCACATCCACTTTTTTTGTCTGGAATTTTGTTTGTTTTGCTCACACAACTGACAAAAATAAATAGGATGAACCAGGTGACGTACTGTGACTTCAGTCTTCTACAGCAGCCACAGCAGGTTCGCTTCTGAGCCGGCCCTTTGCAGCATGTCTTCCTCGCTCTCTCTGCTCCTTTAAAGCTTAGATCCTGATCGATAAATAGTATCTAAAACATATCTGCTATTGGACTCTTTGAAGCCTTTTCACTGCTGGGAACATTTATAACCAATAAAGCAAATTAAATAACATTCACCTCCACTGTATTTGTATCCAGGAACATTTCATAAAACCAAACCTGTCCTTGTGGGAACATACAGCTGAGATTAAGTGAGGCAAATAGTTTCTATTTCATAATTTGGGTAAATCATCTCTTCAGGGGAGTTTAATCCACTTCAAAATATTCACAAATAACAGAGCATATATGAAGCAAATACACAGTAAGTCACTGTCTAGTGTAACATCACAACTGCAGCAATTTGCTGTCAAGGTTTTTTTTTTTTTAGCACAAACAGCCTCTCAGTAAAACTTGAAGTTATGCAAAGTGTCTAAAATACCTGAAGTGCAGGTGATATTTTTAGTGCCTATTTGCTTCCACAAATCTTTCATGTTTTATAACTGCTCTTTATTTGTCTTGTGCTGCAAACCTTTTCTCACTGTCCTCTGCCCTCGTCCCAGGTCTCTCCCCAAAAGCAGCAAAGCCGCCTCGCTGCTGCTCTACAACTTGTGGAACGAGAAGAATTTTCAGGGTGTCTTGAAGAAGGTAAATTAGTCTGAGGTAATATGCAGAAATGTGCAGTTGACAGTGATAAAACCCAGGAGGTTACATCTTAGTGCGTCAGGCTTGTGCTGCATTGCACAAACACCGGGAGGGCCACGCAGAATAGGTTAGGTGTGTGTTATTACTCCTCTGGCTCACACACACACTTTCCCTTCCCTCCTGCCACACCCAAGAGTTCTGTGAATACAGAAACAGTCACACTGGAATCTTGGCAGACGGGTTTTCAGCATGCGCTGTCTATTTCTGCACAAGTAACACATGGGAATGAGAAGAGAGATGGAGAGGAGTCCAAGACAGTGCGGGTTAGATGAGGGTGGACAGACTATGAGAGAATGTTGCCTAGAAACTTATACAAAGTATACAAGTGTGAGCAAATGTGCTTATCAGATGAACAGTAGCAATGATTAAACAGTGTTTCCTCTCACGATAAGTGCAAGGCTGCCTCATGTGTAGAAGTTGTGCGACGTCCTTCACTGATTCCTTTTCAACTCTCTGATCCACAGCTCAGTTTGGCCAAGTCACTTTTTGTCAATGAGAACACCAAAGCAGTGCACAGGTCGGTACAAGTCATCGACTGAGCATGACAGACTGGCAGCGGCACAGGGCTCTGGAGGTACGATCAGTTTCTGGCCACTTGTGACTCTGTGTAGTCAGGATTTAAACATTCAGGACAGATTGTATCAAACGGATTAAAACCTTTTCTCTGTGTCTCTCCTCTCTCTGTTCTTCCTTTTTGCTCATGTGTGTACCTGCAGATGGAAACCAGCATGTTAAGACACTGCTGCGGCCACACCCAATCAACAAGGAGAGTGAAATTCCTCTGATAATAGCTTTGCCGAAAGATCCAGTTAGCAGTCAATAGTATATTGTACATACTATAGAGACGAGTGAGCTTTCAATTTCATGAGTAATCCTGCGGTGTTGTATGTATTTAATTTTGAATATGTTTCTGTGTGTGTTTATATATGTATGGGTGAGTGTGTTTTTGGTAGGTTAAGTGTACTGAAAACTAGTTTTTACAGCCTGTGAGCCACAGTACACCAGATATTGTGGACAGACGACATTATCTTCAGTGAAATATTACTTATTCAGATTTATGAATTGCATAGCTATCAAATTTGTCTGTGCAGCAGACTAAGAGATAAAATATCTAAAGTGGCCTTGAGGACTGAGCAGCTGAAAATGAAAGTTATAAGAAAAACATGTGAGAAGCTGAGAAGACCAAAAAAGATTGTGTAATTTGTGATATTGCTGCTGTCATTGTCCACCCAAAGAGTGTTTTCTGTCAGTAACAATATCATAAAAACATCTGTGTTGTTCGTTTAGTATTTTTTGGAGTTAGAAGGTTGACGATGGTTTCATATGTTGAATGTACCTTTAGTATGTAAAAAACTGAGCAAACGCTCGGGTCAAGAAAGAGCCAGCACTTGGATTTTCACAAGAAACCAAAGAAATGCTTCATTGTTGGTCATGTTTTTTTTTTTTTTTGCTACTTCATTCGGTTGTCTACATTCAACCACCATGCTGAAAATCGTTTGAATAGTTTAACATTTTGGGAAACGCGTTTATGGAGCTACAGGCTGCTCCCTGTTTGCTTAGCTTAGAACAAAGACTGGAAACAGAGGGAAACAGCTAGCCTGATTCAGTCGAAAAGGAACAAAATGCAGCTGCACGCAACTGCAAAGCTTCCAAACTAACATGTTACATTTTGGTTGTTTAATCCAAACAAAATCCAGTTTTGATTATTATTATTTTATTTTTATTTTTTTTTACACATAAAAACAAACATTGCATAAGGAGTTAATGGAAATATGTAGCCATTGCAGACAGACTGTCGAGTCCCATCGTTTCCCAGTCTAAGCTCGAGCTGGTGGTAGCTACACATTTAGCATCTCATCTAAATTTCCACAAAAAACAAATGATCTCAAAATGTCAAACTGTTCCTTTACAGTCGAATACCTTGTGCCTTGTTGTATCATGTAGCTTTGTCATTAACTTACCCATTAAAAATGTATAAATCCTAGGCCGTTGTTTCTTTGGTCCGGTATTCTCTTTTCCTGCATAAACTAGAGCCAGAGGATGGTTGGAATATAATACATGACTGTATCACCCACACACTGGTGCACATACACTTTGATTCACTCTACACAAATTAAGTATTGAAATATTCAGCAATAAACTTGAAAATTATGAGTTTAAGCAGCAGCAATAGTCTTTGAACTGAACAGATAATAAAGGGGACGTGCCTCGGTTGACAGCTGCACATTATACTGAAACTGACGCTACGGGGTTTCTGCTCTCATCGCCTATCTACACATGGTCATGCTGAGGTTCACTCGCCTCTGGAAAGATTGATGGAGAAATGTTTGTGTGATATATGTGCATCATTGGCATTTACACAACTTCAGCCATGATGGAAGATACTGTTCATTTCTTAAGGATTTCTTAAACTCAACTTTCTTTTGAATTCCTGAAATAATTTAATTTAATTTTTTATTTGTATAGCGCCAAATCATAATATATATTATCTCAAGGCACTTTACATACAAACATATACACCTGCACAAAAAAGGTCTGAAACAGGAGGAAGCAAGTGACTGAAATGGTTTTATTTACACCATTAAACATCTAATTCACAGGATGAGAAAATAGTGGTGTGGAGTGTCTACAATGGGAACTGGTATTATTAGGGAGACAGGTGGGACTGGGTGTGGCACGAAAGCCAGGATTCTTTTTGAGCTGGTACAATAACGGCTCGTGGATTCACTGCTCACTCCTCATGTCAGCATTTATTTCCTAAGTCCTCTCTTGGTCCTCTTTGATCTGTTGAAAACAAAGACGACGAAGATGAGGAAGAGATCAGGCCAAACTTGTTTGTTCACATGAATTAAAACATTTAGCAGAATCCTCAATCATCCATTCCAAATTTCACAAGTCCCACGACACAGCGAGTGACGCATCAAAATGCTCCTATAGCATGTCTGGGTGTGCCAGCTGCACCGCCTGCCTGCCGCGCCCAGCTAGTCCAATCAGTGTTAAAAAATGCCTCCAGGGGTTTGATGAGCTTTGAAAGACAAATAAAATATTTTGCATTTAAATGCTGTTAATGTGTATAATGAGCCTGACAATTTAAGTAAGTAGTCTAACACTTTAATTAACTGAGAAAGAGGAGGACATCATGTAAGCTAAATAGTAGCCCATCTGTCTTCATCACTTTTGAGTGTTCCCTGGAAACACTTTAGTTGTATTGTGAGTATTTGTGTATTTGCTTGTGCTGTATTTGGTTGTGAATATTTGGTTGTGTTGAATATTTGGTTGTGTTAAGTTTTTAGGTGTGTTGTGAGTATATGGTTGTGTTATGGATTTTTACAGTGCGCTCGATTGTCTTTGTTTTACACAACCATTTGGATGAAAAATGACTCACAAAGTTTAAGCTTCTTTACAACTTAAATGTTGTAACTCTATGGAACTCACTTACCTTTTCATCGTGATTTAAAACATTGAGTAACCCTGTGTTTGAACACTAAATGGCGTTTTTGCAAAAATTGTCAGTCAGGATTCAGAGCAAGGTACAAACTTCACAAAATATTCACCATCTTTGTGTCAACTCTAACCTGAAAAAAACACACAATTCAATAATCAGGGGATTCTTTTAAAAACGTTAGGTTATGCAAACACCAATGAAGGAAGTTAACAAACTGGGTTTTCTCTTTTTCTCTGAGGCTGTTTGACTTGAAAGGTGGTAATGGAGTTTCTGGTATTTAGGGCTAAATGGCTAAAAGGGAATGCAGCTAGTGGATGACACAGGAGTTCTACAGAAATATAGGTCATGCTCACAACATTCTGGTTCAGGAGAGAATTCCCCTCCAGGACAGTTAAATTCCTTTCAAGGGACAGGAAGTTTGGTAAACAATATGTGAGAGTGGCGTGAAATGATTTGGAGTTCATTCTCACATTTTCTGATGATCGCTGACACGGTTCCTCAGCACGTTAATCTGGAACAAAGACAACACACCAATGTCACCGTAATGATGCTACATTAAGACATTAATACATCAAGGATGTGTGTTGTAAAACCTCTGCATACACACACCTCATATTTCTGACTGCCTAACTGATACTGCAGGTCGAACTTCTCTCCCTCCAGCTGATACATCCACTCCCACAGCTCATTGGCCTTGTCCCTGTGAGACAGAGACAAATGAGTTGTCATTTATTATCATTTCCATTTCCTGTTGTGTATCATAAAGACTGTCCCATACAAACATAACGAAATCCACATATTCTGCTCATACTTGAGTTTATCCTGGCTGAAGTTCTCGATGTCTAGAGATTTGCGCCTGTCACTTAGGATCTTCTTCTTCTTCTCTCTCTCAGTTTGCCTCTTGCCGCTCCGTTTCTCTGTCTGTGGGAAAGTGAAATAATTCAAGGCTCTAGTCTACATTCCTCACATTTACTACTTTAACTTCTTGGAAATGCCACAATAAATCACCCATTTGCTCACCAACTTCTGCATGTACCCTCCAAAGTGGAGGCTGGTGAGGGTTTTCTTCTTCTTGGCATCGTCCTCTGCTCTCTTCTTGGCCTCCTCCTCCTCTTTACGAGTTCTCTCATCCTGGAAAACATGGATTGAGAGAGAATAAATAAACCCAGGCAGCTGTAGTTTTATATTAAAGCAGCTGGAACAGGACTGTACCTCAAGACGCTTCTGTCGCTCTTTCTCTCGCTCGCTGCGGATTCTATGCTGCTCTGCTCTCTCAGAGCGGCGCTTTTCCTACACACCATGTTGAAACAGAGATTTAGCTTTATGTATATGTGAATCAGTTTGCAGGAGATCGATTAGAGCACAGGGCACTCACAATCCTCTCCTTGAGATGAATGAGCTCATCTTCCTCCTTCTTTCTGCTCTCAAAGTGAACCTCGATCAAAGTTTGAAGCTCCATCAGGTCCTTTTCCATCCTTTTACGATGTATATCCTTCAGAAAAAGAGATTTGGGCCTTTATTTCATTGTTTTCTACATTTCAAAAAGACAGGATACTGTATTTCCTATCGGTCTGATTCAGTAAAAAAGTACATCAGATAATATAAAGAAGGCCATTAGACAGATCTACCCCAGCCTGGTATGGACTGATGTTACATAATATACCTTGAGACAGAAACTTATACGCAAATTTTGTTCTGTATGATTGACTGTGTTGATTCCCAGTCACTCACGTCGAAATCCACTTTCTCCCCATCTGGGATCTTAGGAGGGATGAGGTTTGGCATCATGAAAGGCCTGGAGATGAGGGAACAAGATAGAGAGTGACAAATAAGTAAAAGTAACGAAGAGTAAGTAAGAAAGAAACTGGCTTGAAAAGCAATTTAAAAAGACAATGTCAATGCGACATCAAATGAGGAAAAAATAAAGCAGCAGCATCAGCAAATATGCAATATGCAAAACAAACATCCCTTTAGCGTTAGCGTGCACGTCTTTGTCTGTACATGTAGCAAATGCCCAGAAGCATTTTTTTATGTCTATATGTTGTTCGACACTTTGCTTGTATAGATGTTACTATTAAATGGTGATGATTATAAGCAATCTTAGGTTTTAACATCCCACATATTTATTGATTTATTATCAATTTATCTTTATTTATTTGCAAATGTATGAGTATAACCCATTTATATTCTAATGGCATTTCCAAACACTGAGGACTCATAATGGAAAAGTTATATATTAATTTGCAGGGGTTCATCCTAAGGCCAGGGTTACATTGACAGGGGGGTTGAATTTATAGTTGTCAGTCAGTCGAGGGTTAAATGGTAGATAAGAAGATTGATACCACCGTCATATCTGCATGATAGTTATTAATATAATTATCACTGGATTACCTGAAGAACCTTTGAAGAAATATGATATATGAAGAGTGTGTGTTTGTACAGCTATCTTTCTGAGGACCAGTTTTAGCCTTTAACCAATGGAGTGAGAACATTTGAGCCAATCGTCACTTTGTGACCCCCCATTTAATGCACTGTTTGGGGGTCAAGAATAGGTTTTGGGGTTAGGGTTAGAATTAAGTTTAGGTTAAGGGTTAGGGTTAGGCATTTAGTTTGGATGGTTAGGGTAAGGGGCTGGGGAATGCATTATGCCGATAAGATAGTTAAGATAGCTGTACAAACGTGTGTGTGTGTTTGTGTGTGTGTGTGTGTGTGTGTGTATCCACATCACTGAGTGTTACTCACTTGAATTTTGGTTTGGTTTCTTCTTCTGAAGAGACAAAAATTGAGAAGAGAAGACAGAGATGAGCTTTTCCAGACCACACGCACACACACAAACACACACACACACACACACACACACACACACACAGACACACACACCACTCAGTGCACGGGCCTAACAGCCAGAAATGTAATTTAGTTGGAAGTTGATCTGCTCATAATCCTCCAGGTTACTTCCAAGTTTCAGTTCCTGAGTTATGGCGTTAAATAATGGTCAGAGAAGTGTTTTTACTGAGCATTTTGAGTTTTGTATGAAATGTAATCACAAACAAATTTATGAATTAAGGGAGGTCCCAATTATGTGAGGTCACAGTGACTTTGGACTTTGTACCCATGTGATCCTTTCGTCCTAGTGAATGTTTGTTGCAAACCTGAAGTAAATACCACCATTCATTTTGGTACAGTTTAAAACAACATAGTTACCTTCTCCGTCTTCTGCTTCCCCGTCCTCATCTGAAACCAAAACAAGAGAAGTGTTTGTGAGTCTTTTGGCGCAGAGAAAATTATGTATCAGAGTGCATGAGTAGACAGTCACATATCATAAATAGCACTCCAGAGACATAAGAGAGGCTGTCTAGAGAAGCATGTCTGGGTGTGGCATCTGTGACCTCTGAATGACAGTCAACAAACAACAAAAGCATTAGTCCAAATTTGACAATAGCTGCAGGCTTTGTACTCGACTAGATGGCTAGCGGCTGTGTGGCCTGAGCAGACACTGCGCATATTCTGTTTGATTCATTACCTGACGACCCAAATGTGTCCGCAAAGTGTCAAGGTAACTTAATGTCTAAACGTGGCGGATTTATTGTGACAGCAGATTCTAACTTATGTGTACGAGTGTTGAGGAGCAATAAGAGGATCACTCTGACCCAGTGGCTATGTCTGGTATGACTCAGACAGACTCGGAGAGATGAAGAAAACATGTCAGAGATTATCAAGTTGCTGCAGACTGTCACATACCAAAGTGATGTGTGACTGAGTGAGCAGATACTCATCTGATGGGTAAAATTAATCATTGTCACTCTGCTGTCTGCGAACCCACATCACTTGAAAACTGTCTCACTGAGTAAACACTGACACAATAAGGCCACTGACTGGATGTCTGCTTTAAAAAACACGACCTGGCAGTGTTTTCCATTTCCAAACCCCTCACCTTGTTCTTCAGCAGCCTCCTCCTCCGCCTCCTCCTCCTCTTCTGCAGCAGGTTTGTCGACTTCCTGCATGGCCTCTGGCAGAGGGAGAAGTTGTATCAAGAGTTGTTTTTTCTTCTGTAGAAAATCTTTTTAGTCACACAGTGTGCAATTGACTCATTACCTTCAGGTTCATTATAAAAGGAATGTGAGGAATATGAAAAAACAGCCGCTAAACCGTGAATGTTTCTCTCTTTCCCCTCATTCCTGCTGTTGCAGGAGTTTATTTACAGTTTCTGAAGAGGTTGGTTTGGCTGATGGATGGACTCAGTGTCCCAGATTAGAATAAGTGTCCAAACCCCATGGAAAGCCTTGCAGTGAGATAGGTCAGAATGAGCTACCCTCCCCTGGTATTTAAAGCAGATAAGAAGCACTCAAATGCTTGTGGAGTGGTGTGTGTTTGTGTGTGTGTGTGTGTGTGTGTGTGTGTGTGTGTGTTGGGGGGGGGGGGGGGGGGGGGGGGGTTGACACAAAACTCTCTCAAGCAACTGTTTATCCATAAGTCCTTGAACAGTTGGGTCAATGTTTGGCAAAAAGAGAGAAGGAAAGCAAAGCTGGAAAGATCTATATATACTATATACACTATACAGTATATATGTCAGCATCAAGTGATACTTTTTGAAATATCTGCATTACTGTCAGCATAAAGAGGCTTTGTGGACATGCTATTTATCATAAATACAGAAATGCATAGTTACATGCCCAAATAAGTAAATACATACACATTATATAATAATAATAATAATAATAATGATAATAATAATAATAATAAATACTATCTTGCCATTTCTGTACATTTGTTTATTCTTCAGATTGTATTTAATCTAATATTATTCAATATTTTAGTTCTCTGTACATATAAGTCCATATTTTGAGCTCAAGTATTAGATCTCATTTATAGTTGTTTGGATCCTGAGATATTAGAACCCAGAATACTCTAATATATATTTTAATTTAAATTCATTACTCTGAGCAGTTACTGTGCATGTGTGTCATCACAATAAATGATTCCTAATAGAATGGAAAAAGCAACTCTTTGCCCTTGTGGTCATGTCTTAATTTCACCAAAATCAGCTGGACATTTACTGTCTATGGAGTATCTCCAAAAAATAGATTTTTCAGCGTAAAGCTAGCCGGTACCTTCCTCCTCCTCCTCCTCCTGCCACTCCTCCTGCTCCTCCTCCTGCTCCACCACCTCCTCCTCCTCTACCTCCTGCTCCTCTGCTGAGCAAAGCACAGGTGTGGTTAGTGCAGCCAGCAAAGCAGCCAGCAACAGTCATACACACAAACACAATGAAAGAAAAAAACACATCTTCCAAAGCTTAGTGGATCATAGATTGACTCATTCTCAGAGTAGATATCAGCCAAGTTGTTGCGGTTTAACCACCAACAGAGTGAGAGACAGAACAATGTCTCATGTCATTTGGTGTGACTGATCTATGACTAAAAAATTCATAGTTTGTTTATTAATGTCAGTGTTCAATTTTCCCTGAAGAGTTAACAACTAACCTTCAGCTGCCTCCTCTTCTGAATCACGCAGACAGAGAAATACACAAAGGAGGAATCAACACATATAATCACATAATGAGAAATGCAAACTGTAGCTGGTTTGTAATAGAACCTGGTTACACGCACACACACACGCACACTCACACGCTATAACACCACTAATGCCGATAATTGCAAGAAAAACAAGAACAAGAAGGTGACATCATCATAAGGACCATAAACAAATAACTCTTACATCCTGTGGATTTTCCCCCAAAATATCTAGTGACAGGAATCTTTGACTCAATAAGTTATATACACACTTTAAAAACATTATAACAACCTGCTAATTATGCATTGGTGTACAATGCTCAATCACATTGTATATACAACAGGACATTTTCACTTATGGGAGATACAACTGAGAAAGTGCTGTTATATTCCTTTTACTGCTGTTTGTGGTATATTAGTAGCATCTTCCAATAATAAACTCTGGATTATTCAGTTTAAACATTAAATTATAACACTCAGATATGTGATGATGCCAGTGAGTCATGATTGGAGTTCTTACCTTCCACCTCCCTGTGAAATGCAAACACACACACACACATCAATAATCAGATCCAGGAAGCAATATGCAAAACATATCTATTCTCACATCACCATAACATGCAGCTTTCACTACGACAGATAGATGGGTGTGTTTGAACATATATTCAGTGTATTTATTTTAAGTGTAGAAGATGAAAATGAACTTACTCCTCATACTCCTCCACAACTTCCTCTGTGTCCGACATGTCAGTGAGCTTTCAGGTGTGCAGCAGTGAGTCTGAGCGTTTAAACAGACTCAGTAAGTTCCCCTGGAAATCCTGTTCCCTTTCAACATTCAACTGCTGACACTTACCTCAGATCAGATGGAGTGATGGAGAAAGAGATCTGATCTGCAGCAGAGGTCCTCGCTCTCTCGGTGAGGTTGAGCCTCAGAGGGCAAAGGGACTTACTGCGTTGGGGTGGGGGGGGGGGAGAGGCTATGGGACCCCTTGATGTGTTATTAATAAACTTTTTAGATAGCATGTACTCTCCATTATCACCATTCCCGAAAAAGGCCGCTGTGTGACCGAGTGCGGGTGTCAGCGCGGCCAAAATACTCAGATAAGTCTGCAGTTGCTCACAGACAATGATCCACACACACAAACACACACTGAGGCGCTCACACATTCCCTCGCCTATGTGTGTGGCACCCTGCCACTGACAAAGCACAGACTCACAACTCTTATCTACATCCTCCCTCCTTTGAGATAAGTCATGTGAGCAGTGAAAATGAATGCATGGCAGCCACATGTAGTAAAACATTTTATTACTTAGACACCATCCTGCCCTGAAGGACACAAGAACACAATGAACATTATGTTTTGGCAGATCAGACAAAAATTCCTAAAAGTGTAATTCAATAAACATTGGTTTCATTGGCTTTAAGACCTTCACCTGTTTAAAGTGCTTGAAAAATTACAGAAAGTTACAGCAAATAAAACAAATAAACCACTGCCCCTTTTTCTTTTTCTCATCCTCTTTTACTCTTTTTCCTGACTCAGTTAAATATCTTACTATTTTATTCAATGTTCAAAAAAAGACAATTGTGTTACTTTAAAAGTTAACGTTAAAAAAGCATGAAGCCTAACTTTAAAAGCAGATTCCTTCTTTTGTCAGTCCTGTAAAGCTGCAACTCACTTCACTTTTCAAATTCTCCTGTCTTCCTCACATGCACTTTAGTGAAGAAAAAAACAACATATAAAGCTTGAAGAATTCATTCAGTTATCTTCCACCTCTTTTCACCTCTTCTCCCCATCTTCTCAGTCCTATACGACACAGAAATAAAGAAATTATAAGTTTTTCAAATCTGGAGTTAAGCCTTCACATAGTTAATATTACAACTGTTTTCATAATATTGTTGTGTGTTCTGTGGGACAGTAATCATACCTGTTGGACAATATAATTGAGCATCCTTCACTTTTTTGAATGGACTTTTAAGTCCCTGTCCTCCCCTCTATTCTCAAACAGACTCCTCTTACTGGTGATGTCCACGTGTCTCAAGTCCTATAAGTAGAAAATAGAAAATATATATATTAATGCTTAATATAAAAGGCAGTTAACAGCTGACAGCTCAGTAACTGTTAAACAAACAGTGGCCTGTTTTTACAACATCTTTATAGTTCAAGAATAAACACCAGGAGCAAAAAAAACTTCCTGCTTCTGAAACTGAGACACATTTTACTGACAGCCTACGACTGCCCTCTAGCTGCTGCACTTTGTACTTTCATAACTCTTTACATGACAGTTGTAATGGACAGGTGAACGTACAGTGGGACTGTGTGAAGGCACAGTTTGATTGGTCTTGTTGAGCCAGCGGTTGATACGGTGTGACATTCCTGACGTGATGCTCTGAAACTCCTGGCATCACCAGAGATGAGAAAAAATGAGAATATTGTTATCATTATTATTAGTAGTAGTAGTAGTTGTAGAAGTAGTAGCAGTAGCAGTATTAGAAGTAGTTTGTGTGTTATTCATCTTATTTTTAGTAATGTAATTTTGAATAGTATGCCTCCTTTGCTTTGAACATAGAATAGTGAGCGTTAACTCTACCGGTCTGGAGACCCCAGGGCTGGTGGGGGCCACTTCCTGCTGCTCCTTCTCAAAGATACCTCTCTTCCTGGACACCTCTTCCAGCAGGAAAAGGGTCCTCTGCGTCACATCTGGAGATCGCGTTATGTCCGATTTCTATGCACGAATAGGAAGCAGAGAAAACGCCATCTGTGTTGTAATACTTACAGTTGATGCAAACTTGTGAGTTGTGATATTTTGTGGGTTCAGAGTCTGACCTGTGCAGCCTGGGCCAGTCGCTCCATCTTCTCCTGGATGGATCTGGATGAAATCCTCTGTCTACAGCTGCACAAAACAGATCACACGTGTGTACTTATCCAGCTGTGCTCACGTCCTCTGACTTAAAAAAATAATACACAAAATAAACTCACTTTCTCATGAAAGACGATTTATCTTCATCTTCTTTTTGGTCCTGGTCCAAACCCAAGGAAACAAAATGTTAGCGACATGAATGGTAAATCATATCTGTGCAACAAATAATATTTTAAACAATAAAATGCACCAATCTAACACAATGTGTTCCATATTTTTACCAAAACAATTTTGGAAAGACACAATTTAATAAATCATACTTTAAAGCCAATAAGCCAGTGATCTTGTAATCATTCCCAACTGTTTGCAGATTCTTTTTCTAAGTTGACTGGATGAGGTACAATACAAACAACAACATCTTTAGTAATGTATTTATTTATTTATATATTTGTTAATGTAGTTAGTTAGTCAGTTAGTCAGTCATTTACATAAGGAGAAAGTCCATTTTATCTTACTGTGTTTGATTCAAACTTCTTGGTGGCCACCCTCACACTCGCACTGAAACAGAATGAAAACATTTGTACTTAAGACAATCAAAAGCAACTCAAATTAAAGACAAATATGTTTCTTTACCTCCTCTGCAGGGGTGAACTCTCTTCTTCCTTCTTTCTCATCATCTGCAGAGGTCCAGGAGTAACAGAAAAAGAGTTTGTCAGCAGACCAGTCGTCCAAATGTCAGTAACCTTTCTCTTGTGAAGTGTCAGGGTGTTAACAAAGCAGTCAGTCAGCAGTCACAGCTGGAACATGTGTGCTGCAGCTATTAGCATAAGCCCGATGCTTGAGAGGCACAAGCAAATCATCCTGAACTGATACAGGTGATGCAAGATTAAACAGTGTTAACAGTCAAATTGGCAAAAGTTAATGTTTGGCGTTGCCTTAAGAACACATCGTGTGTGGGTTGTTGTGTTTACCCTGAAAGATATAGTCCTGGAACTCTGTCTGACAAAGGCAGGTTTAGTCGTCTGATCAAAGTTGTCGTTGGAGAAAGAGCCATTCTTGTTTGTCTGAGTAAAAACAAAAGAAAATTCAACTTTACTGCTTCGTGGGATCAAGTCTTGTCTCTTCTCTACCCTTAAACACTGATGAGGAAGTGCCTACTGCTGGTTATAACTATGAGCCAATAGCTAGTTACTATTGGCACAAAGAATATGACTTGAACTAATTTAATACTAGATGGTGCTGTTGTTTTATTGAACTATCAAGCAGCTGCATCAGCACTTTGCAATCATTTGAAAAGCAAAACATGCAGCTGATGTAGTTATGTTGTAAATGACGCCATCCCACACTTTATGAATGTTTCTAGAATACCTCCTGTGTGTGTCCGTTCTGAACGGGGCTCTGAGCTCCGCTGGGTGAGGGGCTCTGAGCTCCGCTGGGTGAGGGGCTCTGAGCTCCGCTGGGTGAGGGGCTCTGAGCTCCGCTGGGTGAGGGGCTCTGACAGGGCGAGGGGCTCTGACAGGGCGAGGGCCAGTGTTCTTGAGGTGACCGGGGGGCAGTTGGGGAGCAAGGGCTCATGGGAGTTGTGTGTCCACTGATGGAGGGACTCTTGTCGAGTGAGATGGACACAGAACTGAAACAACAGAAACCACAATGAACCGAAAGATCAACTGACAACGTCAGCAAATGTTAACTTAGTATTTAGAGATTTGACGTCTAAATCTAAATGAATATGTCTCCTATATACTTTATACAACTGATTATTTAAGGAACAGACATTAAGTATTATCAGTTTTACTTGACCTTTGGCTGTTATTTCACTGTTTCCATAAACCTCCATAACCTTTGTCTTATCTTTAAAAATGTAATCCTTCTTTGATCAATCCTAATGACCAATCATAAAAGGACAGTGAAAAATTCTGCTTGTTAACCTGACAAACTTGTGAGCCGCGTTGGACGCCAGCGTGGGATCAGGGTCTTCCCTCGGCGACTCGCCATTTTCTTGCTAACAAAGGAACAAAAAGTAGAGACAATCAACGTTGGCACAGAGTGTACAAGCTTTTGTACAGCGCCACCTCAGACACACCTTGCATTACATAACGCAGTACAGTTATGGCCTGATTTAAAGATATGCTGAATTAAAGGTGCCTTGTGACTGTAATAAAAGATCAACTGTGAATTATGACCTCAAGCACGTCTTATCAAAGTTTAAAAGATGATTTGCATGAACACTGCAATAGTGCAAGTCCAGCAAAATGAAAGAAGATGAAAAAAACAGTTTTTTATTTCTATATTCTGCTAATATCCTCAGAGAAAATATTTCTCTTTTAATTTGTTCATCAAAACAGTGCTGCTAATGTGCTCTTTCCATCCATGTGTCCATCTTTACAGAAATTTGTGATGATAGTATTTTCCTGGAAGTGAAAGAGGTTGTTGTTGCTGTGGAATCTAGAAGATGATTAACATGACTCTGTGTGTGGTCTCAGTTAACTGTGATGAACCTCACTTCAGGGTGACACTGTGCGTTATGACTCAGTGTGGCATTCGCAGTTTTAGTGAGGTCTGTCTACCTGTGTGTCAGTGAAGGGAGGTCACATTAAATGAATTGTTTATTTGGCTCGATCGCTCTCACAGTCGATCATGGTGCTCCAAATATATCTCAAAATATCTTTTGGAAGCATTGCCATGAATTTTACTCAGACATTCAGTGAACCCAGAAGTGAATCACAATTATTTTGGTGATTTCCCAGCTCACACAACCAGGAATAAAGACATTCATGGTTCCAACAAGAACCTAGAATCCTAATCACCTAGACTTGCCATTTAGCGCCACCATCAGGGCAAAAGCCAAATTTATATTGAGACAAATACTTTTTTGATATAAGTACTTGCAAGATTAACAACACTTCAATCAGCCTCATTTGTATGTTTCCTCCACCAAGAAGTTCAGTTGGATTCAGGATTTTATATCCTGTTTTACTTCACCTAGTCACTTTTTTGCTTCTATGACAACATTGGTCATTTTAGTAAAACATAGACATGAGAATTTTATCCAATCCTTGCAAAGATATCCTTATAAAGTATCTACACTGTTTCTCTAGTATGGTGAGATGGATCTTGGGAAAGAAAATATGTAAATATAGAGAACTAATATGCAAAGGTGATATGCACATATATCTGATGAGGTGTGATTTGAATAGATGCATAGAACTCTGAGCAGACTTCCAGTTGCACATGTGATTACTGTCGAAATGTTAAAGGTTTGCTGAAGGGTACTTAGTGATTCCAGTCTTACGTGTCTGTTGGTGATGTCAGTGCTGGTGTTGCTGCTGCTGGGACTGTAAGAGGCTGTTTTTGGGAGTGGTTGTGGTTTGGATGTGGCTCTCACAGGGAGAAACACGTTGCCCGGCTCCTCATTCACGTCCCCCAGCAGCTCCACCCTGGCCTCTCCTCCTCCTCCTCTGTTTGCCTCTGCTTCACCGTCCTCTTCCTCTTTCTGTCGCCTCAGTGTCTCCACATGTCTCAACCTTCGCTTTTCATCACGAACCCGCAGCATCTCCACAAAGTCCAGCTGGATTTGCTCCGCACTGGAGATAAATAAACACACGTGAATGAGCGATATATATATGATGGATATTCTCCAGAGTGAGGTGAAAGAACCTGTCATTGCTGTGACTGATCAGGTTTCTCTCATGAAAGCCTCCATAGTTCTTCTCTCTCGCTTTGAAGACTGATTCTGCTCCAGGTCCTCAGCTGCTGGTGTTTCTGACAGCTTGTCATACTTTCTATGCACGGTATCAGGTGTTTTGTTCAAGTATACAGATGACACAATCCCAAAGGGCAAACACGTTAATAATCCTCTCTCCCTGCTTCTGAAATCCAACCACTAAAATGACTACTGTCGAAGAAGATGAATTCTTACACAGCCCAAACCCTCTGGCCATTTTATAAAGCAGAAACAGAAAAGAGGGGGTTGGAGAGTAGTAGTTGTAAAAGTAGAAATAGCTGTGGGGGAACAAGTGGAGCGATGAAAAGCAGAGTACATGCGTAGCAACAGCAGTTATAATCAGACTGTAAAACAGTCTATAAATCCACCTCCAGATAGAATACATCAATAAATTCAGTCTCATTAAATCATAATAATAATAATAACCTGCTGAGGCCCTGGGACGTCTCACGTGTGGACTCTGTCCCAAAGGGGCTGTCGCTGGTGGGTGCATCTTGAGGTGCTTCGGGGTCGGCGACACTGCTGGAGCCTTTCACCCTCCTCCTCCTCTCCCTCTCCACCTCCTCCTCGTCCTCCATCGTCCACTGGCGTGCCAGGCTGAGAGTCAATAAAGAGTCAGAATCAACACCAGAATCAGCAAACAGGGACGTAAACAGGAATTTAACAAGGCGAGACGCAAGGTGGCAAAGAAAAGGCCTGAGAAAGATGAAGATGCATTTGTAAAACAGTGTCCAGTAGTTTTTACAGTACTGATTTTAGCTGTGTGTAACGGTTGTTATATCCGTTAAACAAAACCTGCTTTACTTGTTCATCAACTGTTTTATGAGCAAAGTCACAGTTGGTTGCTTGTCAAAGCAGCTTTTAATCAACTATTCATTCTATTATTATGCACAACCTGTGTTCAACACAGAACGCATGAGTCCGTTACTACAGGCAGAGACAACCTGACCCATTCAAGTTTAAAGCAGTCGTACAAATAATCACGTTTTTAAATTTTTTCAAACTTCACAGCAAAGGTAGAAATGACTGTAATTATATGAAAGATGACACTAAATGAAACAGGCTACTTATTACAGATAGTTAAGTCCCTTCAAAACATTAGAACACTGGATTTAGACTGCTAGGCTTGGCTCCAAGAATAAAACCAGTTATGTTAATAAAGTCAAACTCCATAAGAAGCTGCTCTCAAACACAGGTGTCAGACTCTCTTCAGAAAACTCAGCAAACACTTACCTGGACAAAGCCGACCAGTTCTTCCGACTGAGGGACATACTGACCTAATGAAATAAAAGTGAAATATATAAATAAAGTTGCACTTTGCTCACAGGCAGGAGAAAGTCGACTGACTGGCACAGAGGACGGCAGTCAAATGTGAAACACAAAGAAGTCCACCTTTACCCTGGTGGAGTCACATGACCATAAAGGTAAGCAACCCACCTGAGAGAGAGAGAGAGAGAGAGAGAGAGAGAGAGAGAGAGAGTCTCCTTGTATGGTGGAAGTGTTGTAGTTGTTGTAGATGACAAGAGTACTTACTTACTTGTTTTGCAGGATTTGTATGGTAATAAATAAGACTAATAATAATGAAAAACATGACAATAAATTTAATGAAGTGTGGTGATGCAATTACTCCAACTAAAATCCAATCAAACACTTGATTCAAGGAATTCAGTCATGTGGGACATTTTGGGTTTGTAGTCTACATGACACAGAAATGTTAAATAGGTAAAAAAAGAATCACACCCATAGCTTTTTTTTTTCAAATCAATCAAATGCACAAATGGAATAATTTAATTCAACACTGAAAAATAAAACATAGTCTTTGTAAACTAATATACACAAAATGAAATGCAAAACATTTGATTTAATTTAATATATCTAAGTTGAATTGGATGTTTGAATGAAAATAACTTGTCCAACTGGGTTTGATGCTCTGAAGTTCTGGGCAGTTTCTTTACAGTGTGACTCAGACTGTTTGCTTTTGCTGTGGGAGGCCACACCTTTTGTCATAGAGTCCAGTGTGCAGGACTCTGACCCAGACCCAGTCCAACACACACACACACACACACACACACACACACACACACACACACACACACACACCCTCATTACTTTATGCCACACATGTGCCTGCTAAATATTCTGCGCCGATCATGAGGTAGATAAAATGAAGCATCTGCTTCTCCCATCTTTTATGGATTTGTGAAAACATGAGCCTGCTCCACTTATATTAGGAGAATACTGAGTCATGACATTCATCATGAAGATACTATCTCACTGAATTGATCTGTGTGTCACTTCTTGGCCAAATCAGCAATCATGTGTGCCTATTTTATCAGTGTGCCCTGGCAGTGTTTACAGTAAACATTCTACTGTACCTAACCCTGATATTAGTCTTAATTTTTCTTAACTTAAGGAAGGAGCTGACCATGTACAGTAACTGGAAGTGAAACTCTCTCCATACATGAAAATGTCTGTTCAGGTTTCGTTTATCTACCTGGATGAGCTGATAAAAACTGAAGTTCAATTATGGATGCACTTTTCAGAGCAAGCTTTATGAGCATGCAAAACAGGCTGCAAGTGTTTTACCGCAGTGAACTGCCCGGTAGACACATCAGCAGATATATGCAGCTTAACATGTACGAACCTCTGTTGTACATTTCTCG
This sequence comes from Paralichthys olivaceus, assembly GCF_024713975.1. Classification (NCBI taxonomy): domain Eukaryota; kingdom Metazoa; phylum Chordata; class Actinopteri; order Pleuronectiformes; family Paralichthyidae; genus Paralichthys; species Paralichthys olivaceus. Next base: position 16,520,277 of record NC_091098.1, on the reverse strand, counting down.
TCTGACTTCAGTTTTGTGTATAAATTCCACATCGATTTAATATAAAATCCACAAGAACAGTAGAGATTTGATGGCAGATGGGCTCTTTGCCATGTTCACCATCATAGTTAGGCAGGTCAGCATGCTAACGTATGCAAATTAACACTGAACACAATGTAGAGCTGAGACTGATGGCAGCATCATTCATTTTATGATGTAGATAGAATTTTGACCTGTTGGTGGAATTAGATGTTATGTCACCATGAGGGGGACATAATGTAATAGTTGTTGAGATGATTCACTACAAGGTGATTAAGCTTTGTCCTCTGGAAATCATGAATTTCTGTAAAAAAAGGTGTTTTCTCTGACCTAATGTAAACCTGGGTCCTCGGTCCGAGTCCGGTCCAAATACAAGTCAACTCAGATGCTTCTTCCAAAGTGGTGGCTAACAGCCGACAATATTAGCTGTGTGTTTTTCACTTTATTTCAACATCTACATCCGTCTCTTATTTTACTAAACTGTGACCACTACTCAAACATTTCCACAGAAACACCACACGGCAAAGAATTTGATTGAATTTGTGTGTTTTATTGTTGTGACAGTTTTCATGTAAAATACAGCTGTGCACATCATTTTGTCCAGATCATAAAACCACAACCCATGCTTACAGTTCATTCCAGCGCAAATATGCAAGTGAGTTTAGCCAGATCATCAGCTATAATATAATTCAGCCTGACTTCACATTTGTCTACCAGAGATACCAGATGCACATTTTGGCATTTCTGTACATAAGAAGCCAAACTACTCGGGAAGTGTCAGTAATGAGTACACTTTGAATAATTCTACATGGCTTTGTACTTGGATATAGTCATTTTAACACCTCATTAATGAACAGCAAACAGAAGAGTAGAAAATAATTTTGGGAGTCCAGGGACATTCTAGCAGGAGCATTTACCCAATGATGGCTGCATTTACGTTCACTGGGCAGGACCTTTTGCAGCATCGAACATCTTTTTCCTTCCCTCCATCCCTGACATGGCTTCCACATTCTTCCTCCAGTCACTGTCTTCTACCGGCCTCTTCTGCAGATAGATAGATGGAGTGAGAGATGGTGTGAAAGAATGAGAAAGTTCTTGAGGTAAAGACCAATGTTGTCACCTGGGAATTCCCCATGAGAACACTGCATATCTGTACTTGAATAACCGGTTTCCAGCTCCACACACACACACACACACACGCACACAAACACACACACACACACACACACACACACACACACACACACCAATCTGCACATATAATAAAAACACGCTGACCAGTGAGCAGAAACGGTCACAAAAGCTACTCTTCTTGTACAATGGTATCATTGTTTTGTGTACTTCCTTACAAACACACACATACACACACACACACACACAGTCACCGCCCTGCATTGGCCTAGTGTTCAGTATCTCTAACACACCTTTCACACACACATAAAAACACATTTCAGGTGGTGTTCTTCGTGTTGTGTGTGTGTGTCTGAAACTTCCCAGCTGCCCAGAGGAAGGTGCATGCAGTGTTCTCTGTGCGTATACATGTGTGTGCGTGTGTGTTTTCACTTCTGCACACACCTTCTCAGTGTCCTCTTTCTTGACAGACTTGAGGTTAGCTCGGAGGTCCATGGACACTTTGTGCTTGGAGCCCAGAAGCGAACGGAGGATTGCATCAGCAGACACACGAACACGCCGAAGACTGGGCCTCTTAAATTTCCCCCTTAGGTCCAACACCTTGATGTTCAGATCTTTAATCTGGGCCAGGGATGAAAACAAAACTGTTGGTGTCTCGCTGTGGCAATTCTGCTGAATCCTAAAGAAATGAAATGATACCGTTCACGCACCTCCCGTGTGTTGAGCATGACTTTGGCCTCAATGTCATATCGCTCCTCATCCACCACATCTACTTTGGCATGGAGCTCTCTGCAGAGATCCTATACATATACACGATTAAAACACAACCAAAGAAAAAAAATACTGAGAGAATTATATTTTGGGAATCACAGATTTTGCAGATTTCTAGAGCAACTTCATATTTGTGAATCTGAAAAGCTATTCTACTTGGAATCCCATGAAACAGCTGAATTAGAAACACATACATAGAGGTTTGTTGATTGGTTGTTCATATGTGGTGCAGTGCTTGTACTGGTTGTTGACTTCAGGTGAGCGAATGAGTGATTGAATAGAATAATGAGGGAATTGTGGGAGGTTAAGGAGGAGTTACCTGTAGCTGTCCCTGGCTCAGACCACTGGTGTTCAGAGGAGGAGCTCTCTCTACCAGATACTTGTGTTTCTCATCCTCTTTATCAAGGATCTCCTGCTCCAGTTCCTCTTTGGCCTTTGCCACCATCAAACTCTGAGTGGGAAATGAATCAGCAGGAAATATAATAATGTATTACAGGATTCTTTGCTGTTGTTTTTAGATACGTGACGGTCCAGCTGCAGAGGACATGGAATCTGCTGCTCCCCTCTGGTTAAATATATGTGTTACAGAAAATATCAAACCTTGAGCTCTTACCTTGAGCATCAGCTTCCTTGAAGCTGAGATCTTTGGTTTCCTCTGGATGGAAACAGGATACCATCAACACAGTTTGGATTTAATACATCACACACAGCTTAAAATATATATAATGTGAAGTGCTTTTATGAAACGTTTTTGGTTATAAGAGAATGTTATGATAGTCAGTAGACAGGACTCACCTCTTGCCTGTTTAAGAAGAATGGACAAGGAAGAAAGAGTTTAGAGACAACAGTCAAAATAGTTTGTTTTCATTCTTTATGTGTGAATGAATAAATGGTCTATAAAAAGAACACAAAGGCAGATCACTCACACATGCTCAGGCATTCTGCTGATGAGATCTCACTGGAAGAGACACAAGAGAGATTAGAAACAAACACACACACACACGCACACACACGCATGCACACACACACACGCACACAGACACACACACACTGAACAGTTGTCAGTGTTTGTTCATCAGCTTTGAGGAGCATCAGGTCATCTTTCCGCACTTCTCTCTGTGCACGCTTCCAGAATGTGGCGTCAGTGTCAGTATAATGTAAACTGTCAACAGGTCAATCATGTGGAACTTCTCATATTGACTTCTACACTCCTGTTGGTTTTCATCTCTCTATGACTACTGGCCTCCAATTTTCAATGCTCTGAATAATGCAAAAGAATTGAAAGTTTGTGTAAAAGTACTTTGTAGAAGATTTTGTTTCAGTCAGGTAACTTCCAGAGTTGTTTGAGGGCATGTGGAAAGAAAGCTGGTGAAAAAAATAAGATAAACAGTTCAAATGCTTACTTAAAAAAAATAGATAATGGTTTTGGCTTAAAACTGTGGAAATCAAGACGTGTGTTTTGTATCAACATTATGATGGATTTGAGTTGCCTGCAGCTAAAACTTAAACTATGAAACCAAATTCACTAGAAAATCTCATTGTGTTAAAGAAAATGAAGAATGTGGGTTTGCCCCTTGATCTGGATTCACACCAACATTCCTTGGGTCCCCTCTCACTGGAGAATATTGCTGCAAAATGTGAAATATCATGAAAAGTGTGACACGGTTCAAAGGGTCACGTTCTTTTTAATCGTATTTTAAGTAACCTAACTTTCAATTGTTTTCCCTTTTGTCATCACCTCATCTTACCCCTCCTCCCTCCATGTCTCAGTCACTTCTGCATTTTAACAAATCAACAAGTAGTTAACAGCCCTCATCCCTTCTCTGTCTCACCTCATCTCACCCTCTCTCTCCGCACCTACCTCTCATTTTGCGAGTCGTGAATGACTTTCTGCCAAGATGGGGTTAAAATATGCCCCCGGTGGATTAGATAAATTCCAGACTGATAGCCATCCCTCATCCCCATCTTTCTCCTCAGGATTATCTAGTGGAGAGGAATTTAGAGTGGCCTGTCTCCCCAAATAGACCAGGGGACATCTGATAGTCAGCTGTGGAGGGCGATTTTTGCTCTGGGGTGCCCAGTCGGGATCAGGGATTTACCGCCAGTAACTTGTGGATGCTTATGAGGCTCTGTGGTGCAGCCAACTAGGCATTGCAAAAAAAAAAGCCAAAGGTGGTTTGGAAAGTTCACATCAGTCTCTGGTTTGAACAGCTGCTTTGGCCACAGAAATAAACCAGATAGTTTGTATATTTTCTGTTGATTGGAGTGTTCTGGGTCGAACAGTGATGGTTTCGGTACAGTGAAATCATGCAACTAAGTATATTTCATTTATAGCTCTATACATCTTTGTCAATGTCTTTGTTTCCTGGACTTATGCTGTACAGTTATCCTAAACCATTAGATCTAAAAAATTTCAACAATCTAAAAATCTATTCAAACTGTCATCCAGCTTGTAAACAAGATATACACAGAAGGAAGAAGACACCTGAAAAGCTTTAAGACCATGAAGGGACCTTACCAGTGTCAGACGCAGGAGAGAGATGCAGCAGCAGAGGCAGGATGGACAGAACAGTGATGAACAGAGATCGGGGTCCCTCTATATAACTGCACCACCCATTGTCTGGCTCCCTCGTTCTCTTTTGTTAGTGGAGGCTATTCTTAGTCCACCCCATCTCTCTTCCTCTCTAATCTTGCTACTTTCATTTGTCTTTCACAGATTCACTGTAAAGCCCAAAGCTTTGGCCCTGCACACACAGCACAGGACGATGAAGGTAAAGCAGAGGATGAACCAAAGAATGTCTGAGAAGGAAAAGAAAAGCTGATGCTTTGTTAGTATCTCCGCCGAGGAGGTTAGGTTTGTTTGTCATTTAGCAGGATAACGCAAAAACCAACAAACTGATTTAATTTCTGTGCAGAGGTGTGACATGATCCAAGGAAGAACCCATTTGATTTTAAAGTAGATCTTGATATACAGGCATTACCACATCACTTCTGTTCTATTGTCTTTAAAACGGCTCCCTGTATGTTTTAGAATTGATTTTACTGATTACTTTTAAAGCTCCCCATGGCCTTTCCCCCAGCTACATTTCAGACCTTTCAGTATTTTACAAGCATTCACGAGAATGCAAAAGAGGTCTTTTGTGTGTTCCAAACCCTAGATTGAAAAGTAAAGGGGACAGAGCGTTTGCTGGGAGGGCTTCAAAACTCTGGAACGATCTTCCTGAGGAAATCAGGTCAGCTGAGTCAGTGTTTTTTTTTAAATCCCTTGTTAAAACATACTTCAATAGTAAAAAAAAAATCCCAAATTTTTCTTTTATTGAATTTAAATTTTAAAAAAATCATTTAAAAGAATTTGATGTCTTTTAAATTAATATTGTCTTAATTTTTGTGATCCCTTAATTTTTGCTTTAATCATGATTTTATGGTCTGTTACTATTTTGCTGCCCTTTTAAAACACTTCGTAAGTTAGATTTTGAAAAGTTATTATTATTGGCACAAAACTTTGAAGAGACATTATTGGTTCACAAGTGTTATTCCAAAGAACTTCGATGGGCACTTGACCAGATTCGGGTCAAAATTCCACTTAACACTTGGTGTTGCTAATTCGCAGACAGCATACCCACTGAACATCAGCATGTTAACATGATCATTTAAACATGTTAGCAGGCTGATGTTGGCATTCTCTAGTTGCTAGAGTGACTGTAGACTCTTGTTTACCCACACCTAAATCTCAAAGGGCGGATCAAAATACAAGATATGCTTACAGGGTGGCTCCTGGGAAAACTTTGGGCAAACAGACCAACCTTCTTGACAAAGTGAAATATCCAGTTGTCAGTAACCCAAACAAAAACGAAGGGATAATTTCACCACAGAAATGTAAAACACAGTTTTGGAACCTGCTGTTACTTGTTTCTTTATCATGTGTTTTATGATCAAGTGCTTTTCCACCTGCGATTTGTAGATTAGGGAATAAACAGTCCCACATTTTCAATGAGTTGAGATAAATACAAAATGTTAATGTTCTAATAAAACATTTGAATTCAATAGCAACTTTTATGGTCAAAGAACTGATTAGAAACTATTCACAATAGTGTTTTCTTAATGTGGTTTATTTTCAACTACAAAAAGTAATTGGATAATTTTAATGATTACATTTCTTTGTATCTGATACATAATTTAGAAATTTGAATCAAAAGCTCAAGGTATTTTTACTGTTGACATTTTATGGTGTTAGGTGGTCAGAGCTTATTTTTCCATTATGCTTTTTACAACTGCGATGATGTCATATGGTAGTTTGGCCACCGCCATAAAAGATACATCAACAAGTACTGAGCACATTAATGATTGTGTTGTATAATACAGGTAATGACCAAATTCCCATAATGTAATATTTATGACTTTATTATATTAACTTAATTTTACTGCATATGCACACAGGGCTGTTCTTGTTTTGTTGCTTATATATCTTATATATATTTTCAACTTGTCAAAGTTTTTAGGCCAAGATTTTTTGTCTTTAACCTTTTTAAACAGAAGATGTTTTGTGAATGTTACACATAAAAAAACAAAAGACACATGATGGTTCAACAAATTCAAACTTTCCAGAGAAGAGAAATCGTTCAGTGATTCAGTATTTCAGGTGTATTATGTATGTAGTAAATATGGAGGCTAAAGTACATCCGTATACAGACTGTCGGTTGTAAAAAAGACACATCCACATACTCATAAAAACATTATATTCACAGGATAACTGAAACATTGGCTCATTTAGCTTTAATCTTAAAGCAAATAGATTATATGTAGCCTTAAATGTGAAAACCGCGGAGAGGTGTGTCTCACACACTTCTCCACTTTACAGGGGAGAGATGGGCCTCTAGTGGTGCAACGCTGAAACAGCAAGTCAATTTGCTGAAGCCCTTGAAAAGTTATCTTGAGTCCTGGTCAAAGAAGTATGCACCCACTTTTTCTCTTTCTACAAACACTGATAAACTAATCAGGCAATTGTCCTATTTGCAGTGACATCAGTATAAAAACAAGTCCAAACATTCAACCCTGGACTGGCCTTTGCTTTATGAAAAAATTGCAGGTCAGTGTCTGTGTTTATCTTCTAAGAAAACCAGAAACCCTGGACAGAGGTTATGGTGTTTAGAGAGGACATTCCACTGAGGAGTGCAGGCACACAAGCTCTGGTAACCACAGGCGTGTGCATGCAATCAAGCTTCTCCACAGGTCTCCCTCACATGCAGTATCCCATGTATTCACACCTACCTACACACGCACACATAAACACGGTTTGGTACATTGATCCATCACAGGGTATCTCTGCTCCCTGCAGCGCTCCTGATCTCTTGCTGACTCACTCGGTGCGGCCAGCTTAGGGGTTTTCCACAGCAATGAGAGAAGTTGCAACACAATTGGGCCTTTATCCCTGACCTGCACTGAGCTCCACAGCCGCACACAGCTCGTACACTGGCTCTTATATTCTTGTCTTGACTCACACACAGGCCTGAATGAACAATATATGCTACTCCTCACTAAGGAGTGTCTGCTGATCCACAGCCGTTGCTGTATTATATGCTGGGTGTAAACATAAGCTCCTGTAGGTGTATGAGAGGATGGATGTTGGAGCACATGTGCCTCAGGCTCACAGAGCTTCTCATTAGTCCTGTCCACTGTGTGTGTCTGAGTGTGTGTATTTTCCAGAGGCTATAACAGCAAGGTTACGCCACAACTGGAAACAGATGAGCTTAGCAATTAATGGTCTGAAACTAAAATAAACTGCAGCTGTTTTGCTCTAACAGACGTGATACACTCCGCTGTATAGAACTAAAGCAGTCAACAAAAAATACAGACTCAAGTAAAATATCAGCTCTTTGGGATAACTGCAAAGATTTATTTATCTTCTTGTTTTTTTACATGTAATACTGTGCATGGTTTTTGCAAATATATAGAATACAATGTGCAACAAATATGAGCTAGAATCTTCATGTTCAACTTTAGAAAAACATGTAGAATCTGTTTAGTCTCTATCAAAACCTTTCAAAGCCAAAGTGTTTCCATTGAAAGTAAGACTGAAGAAACAAAGTGGCTCCTACTTCGGCAGAAATTACTGCGGGAATATGGCCAAAAGATAGAACACATGTTTGAGACGTCAAGGCACAGGTGTACACAGTGTCCCGGCTCCTCGGTTTCTGTCCAGATACCGCCGTCTTTTTCCTTTCCTAATGCGGCGATCGCCACATTGACCTCAAGCAACTGGGTCGCAACAGAAAAAAACACATCCATGCTGACAGTATTTCGGATTCCTATGCTTGGTTTGAGTGTGAGTAAGCTCTTTGGAATACAAGAAGAGTATCTGCAACTCTTGTTCCATAAATCCATATTCACTGATGGTCACTATGTATGTCCCATCATGCCTTGCACCACAGAATCACACCGATGGATCTGGCATCTTCCACCCTTCTCCGCTCGGACTGGTCCACACCCAGGAGAACAGAAAGGCTGGACAAAGAGAAGCAGATTTTTGAAATATTAATGTTGTTAAAATATGGGCTGATGACATCCTACAAAGTGCATTTGTTGTGAGTTATATCACGCTGTTACCATGGCCACCGAGTTAATTTGGGCACTTGACTACTGCAGCTCTCTTAAGGAAGCATCGCTGTGGATTCCTGGACGGTGAGCTCATAGTTCAGACTTACACGCGCCGTTCATGAACATTTGAGATTTCACTGACCAGTTTCAACAAATAACACTGTTGTCATGTGATGCCACTGACGTCATCCCGAATATTGAAAAGCTAAAAACAAATATATGAGGCAGTCTTATCAGTTCAGAATCATATATCTACATGCCAGTTACATACGTAGATGTAGCCTTTAGTAGTGTGTGTGAGTGTGTGTGAGTGTGTGTGTGTGTGTGTGTGTGTGTGTGCTGTTTAAAAATACTTGGCTGCCTGGTGAGGGAGAGGCCGGCAGATGTTATTTTGGAGGCTCACATTGCATCGTAATTATGTCCTCAAGTTAGAGGGAGTTTGCGTCTTAAGAACACTGTGGTGCATTTATGGCAAATGACCATAGTACTGGGAACACTGACATGACTTTGACCCAACAGTCGAACATGTAAACACTCAAGTGCCGTCTGAAAATAACCTTTAGCATTGAAACCTGAGCTCTCTGGGTCATGTGCCACCCTGGAGACTGGATGTTTTCACTCCATCCAATCACCGCTCTGGCTTGGTTCAGCGTTTAGCACCCCTCCAACCACAAAGTGGGCAGATTACCACTGCTGCACTCTGGGGTTCTGATGTCTTGGTTGAGACTTGAAAAAAAGGTGTTGAGGAGTGATGTGTGTCATGTGCTTAACTGTCAGGGAGTTGGTACTGAGATATCCCAGCAGGGGGAGTGTGATACACTGCCTTGTGGAACTGTTGGGGTTCTCTATCATTGAGTAAAGTCTCAGTCTAACGTGTCTTCATAAATAGATGTGTTTACCTCACAGCTCCTCGTCCTCCCCGGTGCTGCCCAGGTGAGCCGTGGACAGGTGTCGGTTCCTGCCGGTCTGCACCGCCTCTAGGTTCTTGTGGCGCACCAGTGCCAGCGCGATCTCCGCGTTCCACGCCGTGCCGTCCTGCGGACACCGAAAGTCGATCTCCTTCCCTGTGGCCATGACCACGGTGAAGTACACCAGCCCGCGCTTGTACTCCACGCAGTCCACCGTGACCATGCGCTCGAAGCGGAGCTCCTTGGCTTTCGAGTCCGGAGCGTCGTCGCTGCCGCCCTTGCAGCTGTGCAGGCGCAGTCCGTCCTCGGTGAGCACGCAGCGCTTCTTCTTCCACAGCTGGAGGAGCCCGCTGCTGCGCTTCTCCAGCTGCCCGTCCCTCATCACTTTGGCCGGGAGAGACATGGCCACGCCGGGGAGCCAAGTCTCAGAGGGTCAGCAGTGGTGCGCGTCAGGATGAATCAGTTAAACATACATCCCTCATATGATCAGTGATGTGTGTCCCTCAGGGAGAAAGAACAACATGGATGTGGCTGTGGAAATGGCAGCAGCAGCCTGCTCTCATGTAGTCTGTGTGAATAATCCAATCCGAGCCAATGACAGGGAACCGTGGAGCCTGGCAGGCTGGTCCGCCTGGATATGTTTGAACATGCCCGGCTCCTCTGGCGACCTTCTCCCCCTCTACTGGAGCTCACTACCGCCCCCTCCCGGTGACGGCACGGCGAGATCCGGGCTGACACTCCCCTGTGTGTGTGTCTGAGTGTGTGTGTGTGTGTGTGTGTGTGTGTGTGTGTCAGAGTCATTTAATAAATTATATAGACAGTGGGAATTTAAAGCAGAAATACAGGTCTTCTGCCAAAATGTCTTCACAAATATAATACAAGAACAAATACACACACACGCACACACACTTCAGAGCACATTACATTACCTTACATTTTGTTTACTTACTTAACACTAACCTTAACCTAAATCCCAAAACAGGTCTTCATCCTAAAATTCACATAGGGACTTGATTTTGACCACCTAACCACAATTCCCTTCTTGCCCCTCACCCTATACAGGCCTCAGAAATGAAGTTATGCACCATCAAAACAGTTCTTTGCTCTCTAATGTTCCTGAGAAGGTCAGTGTTGACTGGAAAAAGATCTTAAAATCTATGAGCTAAAATAAATAATTGGGTTGGATTGTTTGTGTCAAGTTGTATTCTGCTGTTTCTTTCTCAGAGCTGGGACGTGAGTGGGAGGCTGGTAGTGGATAGTGAAGTCAGATGTTATTGTGTTTGAGTGTGTGAGGGAGAAACAAAGTGCAGGGAAGAAATATTTTTGTTGGGCCAGGCAGAAGCTCGATGACTAATCAGTTAGTTCTTACTGTTATGTGTGGAAACAATTTAATTTGTTCAGTCAATGAGGACAGAAATCCTATATATATATATATATATATATATACAGACCTATACACCCTGAAATAATGGTGGACATGTCTGAAACTAATTGGAAGAAAGGTTAAAGTCAAATTAAGGGGAGAAACTGGTTACTTCTTAGTAACTCACTTCCAAACACTCTGGAATTTGCCACACTGTGCGAATGGAAATCTAAATGATGGCATTTAAAGTCTCTTTGAAGTCACCCTTGAATGTGAAGAATAGCATCCTCACACATCACAATTCACATCTGCTCTAATGTGGAAGATGAGCTCAGTGGGTGGAGTGAAACTGCAAGGTACTGGACGCACCTATGATGTGATGTGTCACAGTGATGTGAGGCATGGAAACAATGAGCATGTGCCATTTCTTCAAACTTCATCACACAACCCTCACCTGCCAAAGTAATTTACCCCACTGCTCCTCACATACACACAGGAACACATTTCATAATTTTTATAAATTGTCTGTGAAAGAAATTTAATTTGCAGAGAGGAAAACAGTCCCACAATAAGAAGATACCATTCACTTGCAGAAAGTACAAATCACCAATTCAATTTCAACAGATATGAAACTCAGAATTAAATGTGGTGTCAACAGCACAAATGATCATTATCTTTAAATGTGACTCCAGTGGTGTTACATTTTCTTCTGTAGGTTTATAATGCAGCCTTTAAATAAATCATGTGTTAGTCAGGTGCATGTAGACTGGCAGTAGTCTGCTCCCTGCAGGAAGAAGGCAGTAGTATAGTTCTCTGGAAATCAGTCAGGCTGGAGGAGATCCCAGTGGCCTCTACTTAGTGAGCGTCAATGCCCCGGCGCCTGCTCCGTACCCATATCCCTTGGGACCAAATTCTTTGCCATAGCACCCTGGAGGACATAGAGGTATCATGAAATAATAAGAATAAAAAACTAAAGACTTTACGCTTTAATATCTTTATAAAAATCAGTTATTGTCTTGCAAATTTTTCAGCATATTATGATGAAATTAGTTTTGGTTTGCTGGAAACACAACAACAACAACACCAGGTCTAGATTAAATACTGACGCACTTTGATTAAAATCAAAGTAAAGTAAAGAAAAGAAAAGGGCCCCAAAGGACATATCTGAAAGCAGGACACCCCCCAATCTAAATACATACAACAACAATCACTAATCACTGACTGAGTGTTAACATGTGATGAAGACGAAAAATCTAATTTTGTGTGCAGTTAGATACAAAGTCACAAGTTGATGCAAATTCGAACAAACTGAGGCAAAGATGTGACCACAGGAAAACACAACCCACACATATGGTCTGTGCATTTGCATCCTTGTTTGTGTGCAGGAGGATTGACTCATTTGATCCATTGTCAATATGTAAATATTGATTGGTGGAGCTTTATATAGTTTAACTGACTAATATCAACAAAGCTAAAGAGAGACCCCTGGTGGCTACCAGGCCCTCTGGCAGCTGCTTAGCTTATCCATGCTCCAGGTTCAGCTCTACTAGTCCAGGTCTGACTAGTTTTACTGATAAAGCACATTTCATACACAGATGTGGATTCAAGCTTCTGTACCAGGACATAAGAAAAACAACCCTGAGACAGAATTTAAAGAAATCAATTTAAATCAGAAAGCAGGGATCAAAACAATTAACAAGCAAACTAATAGAGATCATAAAGTGTGAAAAAAGTGAGAGGGATACAAATATGTACAGAAATGAAAAGACAAATCTGAATAATATTATGGATACAAATACAGTAGATAGAAATGTGTAAAATAAGAAAATATATTGTAAAATGGTTAAGTGAAAGGCTTCTGTGAATAAAAACTTTCTTTTCAATCTGGTTTTAGAGATGGTAAATACTTAAACTCATCTTCTCCTTCTCTCTAAACTGGCCCCACACTTGTGTTCTTAGTTTTTGATTGCTAGACTTAAGGGGATCTATTTTATTCACCTAAGATCATGATCTGCAGTGAATGGCACACATCCAAATCTACGTTTACTAATTCAACGAGCGAAAAAAAAAAAGCTTTCCAACTTCTTGAATTTTGTCACTTTAAATGTCATGGTTGTGTTTTGGGGCGTAAACCAACCAAACAAGTGCCATCTCACCTTGGCGGATTGATATGAAAGTACTGTGGGGTGGGGTGGGGTTGCCACGCGGTGACGCTTCTGTGCGCAGGTGACGTTTCCACTTTACGCACCTGCAGGGCTGCAGCTGATTGGCTGTCAACGATCCTCCACAACATGGCCGCCGGAGTTTGACTGCAGGAGTCGAGTGTAAAGTCTTGAAAGAGTCGTGAGTTGTAAAGATACTAAAAAGCCCAAAGAGGGTCTGTGAATGATCTGCAGATGTCAGGGTGTGGGGGGGTTCTGCAGTGAGGGAAGTATGGAAGATTGGACTGAGATGAAATCACGTTGTAATAGGAAAGCAAAAGGGAAAAGAGTTCTGAGTCAAGATAGTGGTCCCGGTGACAGCAATGGAAATGGACGAAGATGGTTTGAAGATAAGAATTAAGGTATCCCGTCATGTACAGGGTAACAGCGGACAGATTGAAGGCAGAGGTTCTTAGTGTGGGCGTCTTCTGATTACATGTGAAAGTGGGGAGCAGAGAGATAAGGGTCTAAAGCTAAAGGGCTAAGAAGGAAGTCAGCACAGGGAAATAATTGGAGAATAGACCCACCATACAGGGAGTGATATATGGAGTTACTATTGATGAGGACTTGTAAAAGTTTAAGGATAATGTCAGAGGAGGGAAGATATCAAAGCAGAGACATTAAAAAACTGGAGACAGGATAGTTTGTCTGTGATGCTTGAGTTCAAAGATGAGACTCTTCCCAAGTCGATGTCAATAAGATAAATGAGTGAGATTAAACGTTCCCCCGCCTGGGAGATGTTATTAATGTCAGAAATATGGTCTCATTGCAGCTTATTGCAATGGGAAGCAGACATGTGGGAGATGTGGAGGTGAGCATGAATAAGGCAAGTGTGGTCCGGGAGCAAATGTTCAAATTGTGGTTGAGCACAGTGTTGCCTACAAAGAATGTGAAGCGAGGAGAAAACTTGACAAACAGTTGCAGAGGGAAGGAAGACAACAGGCATTGTATGTTATGTATAGTGTGTATGTAAAGTTTTCTATGACTCCATTGTTTGGAGAACTGAGACATGGGGTATAGGAAAAGGAGGGAGGAGTCAGTTCTTACAAAGATGACAATAGGACATTTTTTATTAATGAAATACTAATCTGAAAGCCATTAGAGTAATCATTCTAGACCAAAGGGTGGTGGTCATGCACTGATTTAATCTGCTACTGCCGTATAAAGACAAAGAGGAAGAGGAAGAAGAATGTTACAACTGCAACTTGCACAATCACAAGACTGGACCGGTGAGTAGAAGTGACTGAAATGAAGGGTCAGTACAAAGCATGGATGTGTGAGGTTGAAACAAAACCTACTGCAAGATGATGTGTGTGTACGTGTGTGTGTGTACGTGTGTCTGTGTGTATGTGTGTGTGTGTATGTGTGTCTAAATTGCAGAAGCACAGCCTGTTTGACACCAACAGTCAGGCCACAGTCGAAATCACTGACATCACACTTAACTCATGTTTGATGTCAACATGATCTGAAGCTCCTGACCTTCATCCACATGATTTTATACACAGCACTTCTGCTCCATGATTGTTGTGCTCGTGTTCATAATGAAGTGCTCTCTGGCTGTACACTTTTAAACTCTATACTGCCGAAGCCATTTACATTTTACATTTACATTTACATTTAGTCATTTAGCAGACGCTTTTGTCCAAAGCGACGTACAAGGGAGAGAACAATCAAGCTGAGAGCATTAAAAACCTGGTGTAACAATAAAATACTGCTTATAAAACGACATAGAAAGAATAAAAAAGGCCCTCATGAGATACAAGTCACCATCACATACAACATGTCTTTAGAGCTGCCGATACTAATTCTGAATGCAACTGATTATTTTCTTTGACTGATCCAAACCTATCAACCTATCCCAGGATGCATTGAGCTTCAGTGATAAACCATTCTTCCAAGAGGTAATGGCGCCGACAAGCAATGAAATGTTTGATGTTTGCGTATCACGCTTAAAAAACCAAGGGGCGTGAAAACCTTTTTCTCATTTCCAACTTCAGCTCTGTTGTTAGGCAGAAGCTAAAAGAGTGCAACATGTTGGTGACGCCAATAACGGAAATCCTCTTTAGACCAGACAAGCTTAAAAGATGACAAATGGCTCCTTGAAATATTCCTAGTAATCATCATTAGGGTTATCCCTGTCTTGCTCTTAGTCTAAAAGCCTGCTGCGAAAGGATTTATTGTCTAACCAGCAATGTGATGTCCTTAATTTATGTATCAAGGTGAAACTGTTCACCAAAGTAGGCCTGGTATAAAATCTCATTCATTCACCGGTACATTTGCAGAAGGGTGAAAAACACTATAAAATGGTAAGTATTCAAAAAGAATCTTCATGAAAACTTTGAGGAAGGATTGTAAAAAACTGTGGACCTGTATTTAGTTATCCTTGACTGGAGTGCCATCTCATAAGGGTTTGATAATAACACCTTATATAGAAATCAATCTTTCTCTTTTTCTATCTGTCTCTCTCTATCTCTCTATATATCACTATAGAATATTTTTTACTCCCTCATATCCACATCAGTCCCTAGCAGCCCTTATCCTTTGGGCTCAAAAAATTCCCTTTCGTTGCCTCTTCATCTACAGTGTTATATTTATATATCAACAGTGCATTTCAGCTACTTGTTTTGGAAGACATATTTTATTACAGTTTAGAAGATTTGTATGGAACCACAGTTGCAGACTTTGCTCTTGTGTTGGTTGTGGCAGCCAGACATTAAACAGTCGGATGTGAATTAAACAGTCTGGTGCTTTTTCAGCACCAGACACTGTCTCTGTGACAATACCAAGTCTTGTTTGTGAGGTGAAGACGGTGATGTTTTACCTTTGCAGTAGATTTCTCCATCCTTGTCAGTTAACGTGGTCGACTCGAGGCTCTTTCCACACAAGGCGCAGCTGAAACAGCCAAGCTTATGCCACGACTGTTAATAAATAGAACATCTATTTCAAAAGGGGCAAGTTTTTGCGTGTGTGCATGTGTATGTGTTGCTTCTTACACTCCCAGCTGCAATCACTTTCTCATTGGCATAGACGGACTTGCCGCAGCGAGCGCACTTGTCTGCCCCTCCAAACCTCGGAGCCGGCTTGGATGGGTTTGGGTTGTTGGTAGAGCGAGGAGGAGCTGGTCTGATGGAGAATGAAATCAAAAATGTGGGTGACCACCCTTAATAATACAGAGTTACTGTGTGTGTGTGCGCGTGTGCTACTCACTCTTCCTGAGTTACACTTAACGCAAACGCTCCCCCATCCATGCTGAGGACCCCTGACCCCCCACCATAACCGTAGCCTTTTGGCCCAAACTTCCTGCCATGGCACGACTTGCAGTAGATTTCATCATCATGAGAAGCAACAGTTGTGCTGTCCAAGCATTTACGACAACTGCCTACACACACACACACACACACACACACACACACACACACACACACACACACACACACACACACACACAGAGACAGACAGACAGACAGACATCGTTACACATTGTTACACATCCATATATTTTGAATTAGCATATTTCTGCAGATGTTTTTGAGCACATTTGTGATTTTAAGTAGTATAGCATGTGAGAGTCAAATTCTATTATATTGCGTTCTACACTCATGTATACATGTTCCTCTAAGAATATATGAAGTTTGATAGTTTCCACATTGACAATCACAGCAAGCATCAAAGAGTTTTCTCACAGCATACGAAGCAGGACTTGTGGAATCTCCCCCCTTCACTGCGCACCTCCTCTGCGAAGTAAACCGTCCTTTTACAGCGGTCGCACTTGTCCCCTCCTCCGTATGACATCTTAAGTAATGTAATGAGTAATGTCTGCAACATAAATACAGAAGCACACACAATGATAAGTCAGATGTATGGAAAACATTTCAATTCAGTATTTTGTTCAGAGGCTGTTTATGTAGATGAGCACCTGAACTAAGAAGAGTTATTACACCAGGGTGGTTATGTTTTCATCAGCATTTGATTATTATTTTTTTTAGCAGGATTATGAAAAAAGTCTTAAATTTTGGGGCAGATTCAGTATTGATTTTTTTCACTTTAACATTGTGCAGTAGAATATTTTTCAAAACTTTCTCTGAGGTTTATGAGTGAAAAGTCTAGTAATCTTCATAAGGGGACTGTTTAGCTATTTCATCTATGTTCAACAAGTAGAACCGATCTGATTTAGATGGTGACAAAAGTGAAAATCGAAAAAGAGGCTGCAGCTAAAATGATGCTAAAAAAGCACTTTGAGTGGTCAACAAGACTAGAAAAGTGCAATATAAATGCAGCCCATTTACCATTTCAAAGTATTTGTACATTCACCTTTACAGACTGGGTCTCTTGGTTTACTCAGCAGGAAACAACAGCTGCAGCTCTACCTGGTTCAGCTTTTTCTGTGGTCAGAAGGCGGAGCTGAGCTTTCAATTCAGATAAAGTGTTAAGGCCATTTCCTAACTCTCTTGGACAGTTCCTGTTTTTTATGATTTTCTTCTTGCGAGTTGGAGCATACAATTCGATCAGTGACTCAACCAAATCGCCTGTCTGACTTCTAAAGTAAATAAAACAACCGGAAATCTAACACAAAACCTCTCTGCTGCTGCCACCAGACTGCTGCTTGATGTGAATATGAGCTCATGCTTTGATATGAGCTCAGGGTGAAGTCACGAGTGGAGCGGTTTGTGTCTGGCTGATGCTGCTGCTGCACTGTGCCTTTGTCTCTGACTGTTTCTGGGTGTTATTCAAAGGCCAGACAGAGGCAACCAGAAATGCAGAATCCTCCAGATTATTTTCCTGGAATGGTGGGTGAATTTAATCCCAGGTGATTCATTCATTATAAACATAGGTGTGAAACTGTACAAAAAGAGCCATCTATTGTATCATGTATTGACTTATTTTGCGCCAGGCCAGAGATAATTCCTATCAACAGACGCCGATGGGCATTTTCAAAATACTGAATCTACAGACTGACAGCTTGTGTATTCTACAGTCCTAAAAACCAGACTGATTGCTGAGGATAAACGCTGAATGTCTGGATTGAACTTTAAGGTGGTAATCGAGTCATGATTTAAAGTTTTTGTTATTTTACAACAATGTTGGAGGCAAGACATTCGAATGAGGTGCAGATGAAGAAGGTAGAAGCTTGTTTAACATGAATATAACGTTTAATCTCAGGAAAAAACTGATAACCCGTCATCTCACTCTCACTGACATGACCACATAGGCAAATGCATATAAAGATGGTATGTAGAGAGCAGTGTGCTCACTTAACGGACTGATCTAAAAAGTTTTTGAGAAAGAGGAGGTTTACGATTGGCTTTTCACATAATCATATCTCTATTCTTGAGGATGTGTTCTGGACCATGTTCATGGTGGCTCTGCAAGTTTAGGCATGTGGAGATACAGACAACTTGTGCAGGAATGCTCAAATAAAACAGGGAAGGTAAGGAGTACAACCTTAGTATAAATCTGAAAAGTCTGCTCATGAAGTTTATGCAACATTTGAATGATCTTTTTCAGTTTCTACACTTTGTCGCCTAAACCAGAGAGCATAAAGATCTTAATGTATTGTATTAGCTTTTGCAAAATTAGTGTGATACCTCTTTAAACAGGACACATCATAGTTCTTCAAACAAAGATGTATCCACTGGCCTGACTTGCACCATAGATAAATGTTTTTCACATCATGCATCGCCAGAAAGGTTAGAAAAGCAAACGAAAAACAGGAAATAATAATTGACATGACTTACGTGCTGCTCTGTCACTCAGTGATGATGGACAGGTTCGATTCCGTGAGCCGAGCAGTGTTAACGCAGCACCAGGGTGTGTTCAGGAAACAGCTTGTCAGAAGTTGGGGGAGGAGTTGCACTGTAGTCGGTAAGAGTGAAGGTGTCCAATAGTATGACTTTGTCCTTGTTATTCAAAAAGACTGTGCTGTGTACCTTTCCTTGTTGTTCGAGACGTTTTGAAAGGGTGGAGCTTCTGTTCTTGTTGCTCTACAAAATAGTGGGTGTTTTTTGGGTGTGTGTGCGTTTGAGAGTGCGTGTGAAACTTGCACTCAATTAATACCTTAGACCTACTAAGACTTGGAGCTAGAAAAAGTGAATAAGACAAATCATATAAAGAAAAATATAAAATAACACAGCCATATGTACACAGTAACCTTTTCTCCTTGGTAGCAGACTGAATTTAACATGGAAGTATGCATAAGAGCTGATGTTAGAGATGCAAGAAAGATTTACACTATGATGTAATTCTATAGACTCTGTTCAAGACCTGGTATTAACATCCATCCTGAGTGATCTGAACACGTGGATGGCTCTGTGCACAGGTGTGAACGCACCCAAGATGGACTGAGCACACATTAGCGATCTGATCAATCGCAGCAGATTAGTAGGTTTTCTTGGACGCTTCTCATATGAAAGACCTTCTCAGCTGATGTCCTCTGACCTGCTACAGGTTCATAATGGACTGAAAGTGCTTGTACTCTTTTCATTTCTCTATAGTCAGACTGGTTAAAAACAGCATTAGTTTGTGTTTGTGAACAGAAATGATATTTATGTAAATTTGATCCGCTCACAAGTCACAGGAGACACAGCTAAAATGCATTCTTGGATCTGTCACGACAGAAGTTAATATTAGGTTTGAAAAGCAACAGTTGGGTGACTTTGTTTTGAAGCAACCTGTCAAACCTGAAATTACCTGGTGATGATTAATACCTGCATCGTGCCACATCCAAACCTGGTATAAGGACTGTTACTAGGGAACTGTGAGGGACTAGATTAGTAATATACTGCAGATCAGATAAATGTTGTACAAAGTATTTATCTTGATCTTTAATGATCATCAGATTATTACCTCTGCCTATGAGGTTATGTTTTCATCACTGTTTGTTTGCTAGTTTGCAGTGTTTTGTTACAACTACTCAACAGATTTCCATAGAAAAAGCTACATTCAATGGCGGCACGCACAGAGACAGCGGCTCGGAACTCCCAGCCATTCAGCAGTTTATCTGTTTTTTTTTCTGTGTTTCCATCATACTCCATGTGTACATATGTACACAATATATGCACATATGTATATCTTTGTTTTGCTTTTTCGTTCTCTAATTTATATGCCTACAATTTTATTGCTGATTGCTGGGAGTCAATTTCATTGTATCCTGTACAATGACAAATAAAGCCTCCTACTCTTACTTACTATGGAATTGGTGTGTGGAATCAGCTCTCTTCAGTAAAGAGGATACAGTGTCAAAGTAATTCCAGCCTGTTGACTTTAAATGAACTTTAAGAGCCACTTGCATTTGCTTAATGTATGAGAAGGCGTTAATACATATTGACTCTGGAGCTGCTTTAGAATACAGAGAAACATCTGTGATAACATATATCTGCTGCCATCATGTGGTTATTATGGGTACATGGGTGTCTTTCTAGTATGATTTGCTTTCAAGGACTTCCAGTACTAATATTGAATTTTGGTATAAGTATGACTTTTAATCAAATATCAGCATTATTAATATAAAATACAATTGAAATAAATTCATTTCAGAAAAAAATCATTTTTTTAGAATGTTTCAAAACATTTACTGAAGACCATTGGGTTTGAGTTGGTTCGACAACATTTTAAAATATTAAGAATTTTTAGACCAAAAAATTATCAATTTATAATGACTAATAGTTGCAGCCCTGTAGCTAATCAATACCACCTCTAATGCATAAGTAAACAAGAAAGTCATAACCAACATAACTAATTTCTCTATAAATAAATAGACCTTGTATACCTTTAAATTGAAAATAAAGAGGTATGCTGACCACAAAATTTTTACGAAATGATGAGAAATAAAAGAAGTTTATATACAAATTTCAACAGTCACCCACAGTTTCCACACATTCACACACACGCATACTCATAAGAACATTATTTAAATTCAGGGACAGCCAAAACCACTGTAACTGGTGGATATGCACGCACACAGATCTTGATGAAAGGTTTGGTATGTTGTGTAATGCCTCGGCAGCCTCAGCTTCTCAAAACACGTGGAGGAGGTGGGAAGTGCAGCCTCCACCACTTCCACCTTCATCTCTGTGGTGGGCAACTCCCACCCTATCCAGAACTTTATGAGGCTCTTTAACTCAACTGGAGACGCTGCGTACAAAAAAAAAAAAAAGAAGCTGGTCAGACAACAAACAATCTGCTGAACCGACGTCGTTCTTCAGAGGTTCGAGAAATCACTGTTAAAACAGCCTAAGGTACCATTTTCGATAAATGTTTTCAAGTAGGCAGTAACTCGATCTACGTCCATGATGTCGGAGTCGTCACCCTCTTCTTCTCTGAAGCCCTCGAAAAAGACCGTCACATTCAAAGGCCATGTGATGCAATCCAAGATCATCTGAAATCACATGTAACTTTTTTAAAACTTTTTTTTAAAGTATATTTTTTGGGCTTTTATGCCTTTAATAGACAGGACAGCTGAAGAGAGACAGGAAGCATGGGAATGACATGCAGTATAGGGCCGTCTGATGCGGGATTCAAACCGGGGCCCACTGCAGCGAGGACTGTAGCCTCTACATCGGGTGCCGGCACAACCCACTACTTCAATTTGATGTTTAGGCAAAGCAAAAGTTTTAAGCCAAAAATAATGTTTAACTTAATTTTGTGTGGGTGTATTAGGAGATTTTCAGATTTTGTGACTGTCAGGTGAGCTGCACAAAATTTAAAAGAAACGTTTTAAAATCCGTATGTCACTTGGAGATTGAAAATAAAAAACAGAATCTCTTGGCTGAACTGTCAACATGTTGCATTGTGGGTAATGTATAATAGGATAAGTGGATTAAAAGAGACAATATCTCTGCATGAGTTTTGTTTAAAACAAAAATCCAGAAAACACTATTTGCATAAAGTTGTGTATACGGGATCAGTTTTAGTTTGCTCTTCAGTACCTGAGGAGTGAGCTGTGCCTCTGATTCTCTGGGAAACAGGATTGGGATTACGTCTCTTCTGTGAGTGAGAAGCGGCCACAGTCCGGTCTCTTTTAAACCTTTTCGCAACTGATTGATTTGAAGCCTTGTTTGTTCAATAACCTGCAGCAGAGGAGAAAAGGTAACACAACACAAAATAATTAACTGGCAAATCCTGTCTGCGGAAGATAATGAAGTGATGTGTTGATTCTCTGGTCTCTGCCCATTTCTATAGGCAGCGATTAAATGTGTTCTCATGTAGCTCATTTAATGATGCCAAAAAGTAGCTGTATATAAATGAGTAAGTACTCATTACTATTGGCATATGTGAGTGGCAAATGCCCTTTGCATTGACTACTGGGTACTGTATAAATGACTATGAATGTCTGTCAGTAGAGAAGTGGCTCTGACCAATTCTAAAGAGAATTTGAAATTATGTTCTCTATAAGAGAGAAATGCTCTTTAGAATATTCTTGTGGCAGTGAAATAATTTGATCAAATGATGGAGCCTTCAGGGTGTTCAGCACGAGTGTGAGGAAATGAACATGGGTTAAGAAGCTAAAGCAGAGAAAATATAGAAATAACTTTTGACATTTACAGCATGAAAGAGAATCTTCTGAGACAGCCATTTCCTGTTGGTGGCATTTGGTGCTGGCAGGTTCCACGAGAGGCAGAGCTGATGGACGTGGTCAAGTTCTTTTAATTCAGTGTCTCCGTCAAGCTGGAATAAAACACAATTGGAAATGTGTTTATTCCATTACGAGGTCAAATTGAGTGCAATGGTGTGTTGCTAATGTGACACGTTAACCTCATTTAAACTCCCTTCTCACCATTTTGACTGCGTCGCGGATGTCGAGGTCAGGACAGTCTCGTATCATCACAGGAGTCGTCTCCAGCGAACCATCAAAGAGAGTGTGCATATTGGTTGGGCTGAGTCCTGGGAAACTTGGGCCGTCGTGCAAGAAGGAATGTCCGATCATCCGGCCGGCGATGGTGAACATGTCTCTGTCGAGCAGTTCATGTGTAACTGAGGGAATTAGGTGATCGCGCTCACCTTCGAAGAGTTTCGTGATGGCTGCATTTCCTGTAAAGTTGAATTAGGAGGTTAATGATTAAAGGATTCATTTTTTTAAATAATGTTTATTTCAATTCTGCAAATTAGCTACAATATAACAGAAGGTGATTAGTGCTGCAGGTAACAGTTCACCACAGATTAGTCTCTCAATGATTTTCTTGACTAATCAGTTAATCATGAGTTAATCAGTCGACCATAATTGATTGGTCTCTTCCTTCTATCCATTATCTGCACCCCTTATCCAGTAAGCGCTGAGGGGGAGTTTTAGCCAATCCCAGCTAAGATTCGACGAGAGGCAGGGCACCTCCTGGACAGGACGCCAACATACAGAGACAAATAACCATTCACACGTAAGAACATTCACACGTAAGAACAATTAAGAGTGTTTGATTTAACATACAATATGTAACTTGGGCTGCTTGGCATCTCTCAATCAAAACCATAACAAGATACCTAGTTTGATGGCATTGCGAAGCAGAGTGGGATCATGGGAGTTTTTGTCTTCGCCACCATTGCTGATAAAAATCTACCTGATGTGGCACAAGTAATGTTGACAGATGAGGTCATGCAGTGAAGTTGCATTCACATTACTTAGCAAACAGCAATGAGCTAACTGGCTAGCAGTGTGTTTTTCCCTCTTATGTTGTTTGGCCCGGAAGTTATATCAGGTCGGCTTATATAAAAGCTTATATGAAGCTAAATGAAACCTCCTGTTACCTTGAATGAAATTGGGGATCTCTCTGGATTCAAATATTGAGGATAATGGAAAGTACACAACTATGTAACATAGTTCAAGTTGTTTTCAGACATTTGAATGAAGACTTGTTACATATATCTTTAACCTAACCCCAACCTGCAGGTCTGTGAACCAGGAGGAAGCAGGAGAAAACCCATGCGGACCTGGAGAGAACATGCAAACTTCACATAAAGACCCCTGAGCGGTCTCGCTGTTAGATGACTGTGCTAACCACTGCAGGGACTGGGATCCCTAACCTGGTATATTTGTTCCCTATTGTGTCAGTTACTGCTGTTGTTGTGAGTGCATGCTGTTGTTTCTTACCTAGGTTTATATGGAATCCTCCTATAAGCTTGCAGATCACTGTCGACATCATGTGACGGTTGACTCCACTTCCTGTCGCCACATCACCTGTGGACACATCCACATATTTTCTATTTTTAGCAAAAATTGCTTCTTTTAACCTGTGACGCTTATTTATCTCAAGAGTGACTTTACCTTGAAGTTTGCACTGAAGTGGCGATGCCCACTGGATGTTGTCTCTCTTGTAGAAAGCCACCAAATCTTGGTCTTGCTCCTGCTTGTCTTGTCTTATGTCCACACACAGAAATAGATCTTTTGAATCTTTGTTGTTGTGAAGAAGTTCTTGGCAAAATAGCCGCCCAGCATGTTTTGGGTCTGACACTGTTCTCCATTTAGAGACTGAACCAAAATAAGAGCAAAACATGAAAATTTGAAATATCCCAGACACAAAAATGGAAAAAGACAATTTTAGAAGATCTTAGATTTAAGGAGCATATCCTGCCTGTGGTCTTTCTTGAAATGTCCTCAGCTCCCTCCATATTTCTGTATGTATTGATCAGATCCATCTTAGAGAAAACAATGGATAAGGTACAGGACTGATAGTGAATGATGTGACAGTCCTGTGAGAGAACAAGTCTACAAACATGTCAAAATGCAGGGCTGTTTAAGAGGTGTTCTGCACTGCAGCTTGTCTTGACCCTTAGGCAAGAGGGAAAAAAGAGTCACTTCAACTCCTTAATTAAAGAAGCCTTTTGGAGCAGAGGTGAAAAGAACCTCAAACAAAGTCCAGCTGCCTTCATCTAGCACTAAGAAATGCTCCTTAACTTCTGAACAGTTTGGATTTGACTATCACCCAAACAATGCTGCTCTTCTGTGTACGGTACTTTGCTTTTGACTTTTTGGAAAAGGAAAGAATTTTGTTACTAAACATTGTTGTTAAATATATATACATACTGTTCCCCCTAAAGCTGTAAACTTTTAAAATGTATTTATTGAAATGAATACTCTTCAAATATTTAGAAATAAATAGACCTAGTTTAGTTTCCTGCAGATTATTCAGCAGAAAAATGTCTCTGTCAGAGTAATAGTAAGAATCGTCTTTATGATGTCAGTAGGAGGCAGTTTCACTATTCAGACTACATTAAGAAAGGGGTGTGGCTTTGAATGTTAAGCAGTCATCACCTGATTCAATAATCAATATATAATGAAGTTTTCCTTTTGGAGGACAAACTACTTGCTTAACATTTAGGTTTTTCTGTTCAGTCATAAATAAAGATACATGAGCAGGAGAATAACATGGAAAAACAAACAGCAGCTACAGTTTCTGTTGCTTACCTGTGAAGATCCGTGACGCTCTCCTCTCCACGTCCCCTGTGTTTGCTGTCAGCGCTGTTATTGGGGCTGGGTTGGAATTCAAGCTCCTAGTGATCTAAGCTGGTTTAACTTGTCGGTACAGGTATCGTAAAAGCAGGGCTCTAGACACTTTGCCTGAGGCTGTTACATTTTTTTTTTTTTTTTTAATGATTCTTTTTAAAGGACAGTCAACATTCCTTCTGCTTAGAGCTGGGCAGTATGGTTCAAGTCAATGTAGCAGAATATTCCTCCAGTATCCCCCCTTTTTTCTTTTTTTTTCTATCACAATTTATTTATTAATTATTTATAATTAAATTGAAATATCAATTAAATATCAATTTTTCCCTTGCGGGAAAGTTGTGGGTTTAGAGGATGAGATAATTGAGGTCAGCTGATCAAGGTTGAGAGAAGTTGTCTAAATGAATAACAGGATTCTCAGTTGTTTCTGATTATCTTTCAACCATGATTTGACCCCTCCATCATGGCCATACAGTGCCCTTGAATTGAATCAAGCTGCACCACATTGCACTTACTCATAGATATCAGTTCTCTACATGTGCCTGATTGTATTCATCAAGATCCATGATTTATTCCCATGTCCAATCTCAAGTGAAAGTGATGGCCCATCCATTTTAATAATTCTTTCATCGGGATCAATTGAGCAGATTTTGTGTAATCCTGCTTTCAGACAAACAAACAAACAAACAATCAATCCACCCACCCAGCAAACAGACAGACAGACAAGGGTGAAAACAAACATCCTTGGTGGCAGTGGTAAAAATGCCAATAAGGACCTAAACCATGGACTTGAAAATTAGCATGAAGTTGAAGTTAATGTGTTGATCCAACATCCATTTTGAAATGGTTCATCGCGTCCTTTTATTTTCAGCAAGCATCTCTGTTCATGTTTGCATCAACTGTTTTTTATGGGCTTATCTCTTATCCCTATCCATAATGGAGGTATACATGGAGTCACACAAAGGGCATTAACAACATTGACCTTGATTTGTGTGCTTGTCAAATGCTTTTGTGAAGTTTTGCAGCAGAAGAAAATTGCTAAATATTCTGTGTAAATTTGATAGGACACACATTTTTACAAGTTTTGTACACCAAATTCAAGCCTGAGCTGACCAACCAATCAGCACATTTCCTGCTCATCATCCAGTCACATGAACGTCTTCATGCAAATTCAAGCCTGCGATTTAGTTTCCCTTAAGCTTGTTCAGGAGCCAGAAATCCCACGGCAATTTATTCTGAAATTGCATTTTCTACTTGGATACGAACAGCGAACTGGTGACTTCCTCTCAGCTGAATCAGCCTCTTGTGAATCACTACTTCTTCTTGTGTTTGTGTGTTTGTTTTCCCATCGCAACAACGCTACACATCTGAGGTCCCGTGTTCCAGACGGGCAACATGTACCCCTCCCTCTGCCCCCTTCACCCCTGCCCCAGATGCCCCATGGGATGACTGTAACACAAGTGTCCCATTGTCACAACAGCGCTCGTCAGGGTCTGTGTCTCATGGGGGTGGACAGGCCTTAGGGGGACATCAGAAGATTAGTTATGACATCAACCCCCTCCCCACACAACACACACGCTGCAGCCGCTTGCACGCTCCTACCCATAATCCATCTGTTACGAGTCACTTCCCGTTTCATTGAGCCACTGAGTCAAAGCAACAGATCATCTCAGTGTGTTTTTGTGTTCGTATTTGACTTCGGATTGTTAGTCCTGCTTTGGTATCACACATTTAAATCCAAAACTACTGGGAGCTGGAATAACTGGAGCGAGACTGTGGCATCGGTGTGAGTATTTGGGAATATTAATAAAGTGAGTATGGGCAATTGTACTGTTTGTTCGTGTAAGTGGGGGGGAAGAGAGTGGGGGCGTACACCATGTGTCCTTTATATGTGGGGGGAAGTCTTATGCTCTCTGGGTAATGTACTGTGTACTAATAGCATTTATCAATTCATCATGGCTGGCTGATCAGCTGATGTATTTATTTACATTTAACTGGACATTCTTTCCATTATTTATGATTCTCTCATGCAGACAAAGTCAAGTGCTAGCGCGGCCAGTCGAGGCCTGATCAATACGTGATCAGCCAGAGAGCTCTGAGGCTGCACTTAACCACAAGATCAAATCTGCGAGGAGCCTCTGACACTCACAGTAAGAGAAACACACGTCCTGATTGTCAGTAATAACCTTATAAACAAGAATTAAAGGTGCTGATTGTATGTCTTAATCATGGGATAAAACAGACATATTATTGTGGTTTATGCACTGTTGTCTTCATTAAATATTCAGCAGCCACTGTCCCTGATGTCAGTGTGTCAAACTGTAAGCAAGCTCAGCTGAAATATGAGAAGAGAAACCTGACAGGGAAATGGAGAAAGAAGAAGATTCAGAGAAAAACAAGAGGTTGTTAAGTTTAGTTTTTTTTATTCTTTTTGTTAGGTTTTTTATGCATAACACAGACATCTTAAAATAAGGATACATGTATTCTGGGACGAATACACAAATACAGGGGCACACAAATACAAAATAGTAATATCTTCTTTGTAAAAGTCAAATGATAGTTAAAATGAATAACTTGATTAGCTTTTGTTTTCTCTTTCTTTCAGTCCCTGCACTGAGTCTCATGCTGTTTCACTCAAACAGTTTCCTCTATTCGCACACGTGAACCAATGAGATATTTTTACTGTCTGTGGTATGTGAAGACAGACAGGTAATCTGTAGGAGCTGGGTTCAAGGTCAGATGTGGGCTGTATAGTGTTACCCCATATATCAGCTGGTAAAAGATGTCAGCGGTGGGTTTATTTTGCACAAGATGATTTCTCCTTTATTTCCCTCCCTCGCTCCACCTCTTCCCTTTCCATTAGAGGTGCGGGACAAATTAGAGGAGTGATGGATGAGCTGCTCCTCCTTCATGGTGCTTCTTCCCGCAGGCACAGTGTTTAGGCACGTCTTCATTTGTCGTCAGTTTATCTATCATCAGCATATCTTTTTTTTATTTCATCCTGCTTTCTCTGACCACCAATTAGACCTTGAAAGCTGATGGTGGGTTTGGGCTTTTCACATTTGTGGCTGCATCTTCTTAATTACCATGTATTACTCAAACTAAACATGCAGCCAAGCACAAGTTCACACACACATGTACATCTCTCTATAGTTGTGAGGACACTCATTGCCATAATGCATTCCCTAGCCCCTTAGCCTAAACTTATCTATTATAGCTAAATGCCTAAGCCTAACGTAAACCTAATTCTAACCCTAACCCTAACACCAAGTCTTAATCCTCAAACAAGCCTTTGAAATTTTGAGGACCAGCCAAAATGTACTCACATCAAAATGTCTGCACAAAAATTGGCCCTCATAACTATACATAGACACACACACACATACAAACCACACTCATCCAGCTAATGGACCAGCCTGTCTCTGCTTTAGCTGGGCTTGTATTTCACCTCAGAGAGGGAGGGAGTTCAGCCAATAGATCCATTACAGAGAGAGAGAAACAGAGAGAGAGAGAGAGAGGGGGGATAGAGACTGTGATGAGGGGAGGAAAAGGGGGACGAGCGGGGCGGGGATACGGATGCAGGCGTACTGCGGCAGCAGCAGAGCGGCATGACGTGATAGAGGAGCGGAATGACAGACACACACACACACAAATGCACATGCTCGCAGCTCAGGGGGTCTGCCAGGCAAAAGTAGACAGAGGCGAGAAGCACTCAGCAGCATACAGATAGAGACAAACTCACTTGATGCTTTGCATCCTGATGCACGCAGAGGGTGAGTACAGCCTTGTGCTTATTTTACAGTTAGTGTGTCATATTTGTCTTCAGGCATGTGTTGACTTGACTTTTGCTGCGTATTTGTGAGAATTTGTGTCCTCTCCATCTGTGATTCATTGAACAAATGAATGAAAACCCTGCATCTCGATCTGTGAACATGTTGACAGTTGTGTCACAGTCAGCAGCCAAACGGAGAGATGGCAGCGGAGTGAAAGAGAGAGGCAAAGGGACTGAAAGGCAGAGCTTAAGTGGGATGAAAAGAGGTGGAGAGGGGATGGGAGAGGTGGGGGTATCCTATAACCAGGGGTGACATGATGTGATCAGCCTGAGTCAGCAGAGGGGCTGTATGACTCATGCAACATACACACTGTGCATCTAAAATCAATGTGTAGAGAGTGATGTAGAGCAGTGAATCAGAGAGGAGGGAAACTGTGCACACATGTTTATACTGTTGGTTGTCTGGTTGTACTCTGTCCTGTTTAGTTTGTGGGTGCTTGTGTTTGTATCAGTATACTCACTCCTGTAATGAGCACATCTGGAATGTGTGTGTGTTTGTGTGTGTGTGTGTTAGATATGCATCATTTTCCTAGTTTGTGAGTGATTCGCTGGATGCACTGAAAACCTTGTGACTAGCAGTCTGGTTTATTTTTTTCTACTTCAGTTAAAGTAGAGAAACCTCTTCAGTGAATTAACAGTTTCATAGCCCATTGTGTGACATGACAACAAGGAGTTTACGACACTACTACTTTTTTAGGATGACAGAATATGTGTCACTGTGAGGTCACTGTAAATTTCCATCTGGGTCACTTGACTCATAGTAACATCAGCCGTGTTTGAGCGTGCGTTTTTCTGAGGTTTTTCATTGAAATTGACATCGAAAGTGAGTCACTTTAGTACGAGGCCCGCTGATTGGGTGGAAATGTCATTCCTGTTTGTAACAGCTTCCTGTCCTGGTGAATGGTGAAGCGGTGCGGACCAATGGGAGGGCAGCGGTGAGGATGCAACAGTGATCCAGGAAAAAGCAGCCCATTGTTCCTGGGACGTCGGAGAAGTGTGACCTCCCTCCCTCCTGCCGGCTCTGCCCGCTCAACCCATCCGCTCACTGAAGGACTCACGACCCCAGTGACAGGTTAGATATTGACGATATATTATATTGATGATCTGACACATCTGACATTTCATCGTTAGCAGCTTTTATAAGCTTCAGAAGCTGTTAACTTTTATGCTGCTGTGTTTTCTAACATGTTTTTCCAGAGTGTTTTGGTACCACTCAGTGTCACATGAATACTGTAACACGATGTATGACACACATTATTGCTCGTGTTTATGCTGTTGCCATTTCAGATGTAATTACATTCACTTATTATCAACTTTCCAAACTGGGACACAAACACATGCACTGCTGATGTCCCTCAGTTTACACAGAGAGGTCTGTGCTGCCACCTCAGTTATTGATTCTGTGATGAGTCAGAGAGTGTTCATCACAAGGCTCACCCTTGTGTGTGTGTTTGTGTGTGTGTTAGAGAGAGAGAGAGAGAGGTTTTGATGTTTATTTGATCAGAAAAATCTCAGAAAAGCTGAAGTATTAAACTGTGATTAGGAAGTTATCGTCCACTGCCAGCTGCCACGCTGCCCTTCATTTTTCTCTCCTTGAAAGAATTACACACCTAAATTCTTTGTTGTCTATGACTGAAGTTAAAAAACATTTTAACAACTCAGTAAGCTCAGCTCCTGAATGTTTGGAGAGAGGTGGAAAATGAAAAAGGATAGTATGAGATGTAGAGAAATCAGTGTCCATTCTGGTGTAGTTTCCTCCATTATCCAGGAGATGTCAGTACAAAGCTTATAGAGTGAAGGGACTGGTCAAACAAAGTGTTAAGAGTTATCATTTTTATTATACTCAGCTGCAAGAAAAAACAGTAAATCATTATTCATTTTAAGTGTATTATTGGGAATTAAATTTTATTGTTTGTGTTTTTTGTGGCCTGATTCTTTTTTTTTTTTATCATTAGTTAAATACCTAATTAAGGTATTTTTCTAATGTCACAGAAGCATGTCATGTTTTTCAGCCTAAATGTTCTTAGTCATTTTATGGAGTCAATTTTACTGTACAACATTTCTAATAATTGATTCATTGACAAAAAAAATAACGGAGAGTTTCTAGTTTAACACTGTTGCTTCTCTCTGGTATAACTCACTGTGAATTCAATTCCTCTGGAGTTTGGATTGTTTATCAGGCAAAATAAAAAGCTATTTTAAAAAGTCACCTAGTTTTTGTAACTGTGATTGGCATGTTTTTCAATTTCATGACATTTTAAGAACTATTATTGTTAATGATTTATCAATACATCAAGACAAAAACGACATGATACAAAAATAATCATTTATTATTTTTCCTCAGTACTTGGCTAATTGAATTTAAAGGGGCTATTTTGCCATGGCGGAGATATGCGCTCCATTGAGTGCCATTCTAATTTTAAATGTGCTTTTTAACTGAGCTAGACTAAATGATCCTGTACATTTTTAGACTCCACAAATAACCAAACTCTCTCAACTAATTCCTTCAGCCTGACAAGAATCTAGACGTAAAGTGAAAGCATTAAGCCAACAATATAACCACTGTAGAGTCACTTACATAACAGAAGGATACAGAATGATCTTGAATATAACACATATATACAGTGAACACATGACACAGAGAATATACTACTTTGTGTGGAACAGGCTTGTAATGCAGGGAAACATCACGTTATCAGTGAGGGATTTGATTTGCAATTTTTTTCCAAGTTCCAGCTGCTGGGTTCAGTCAGCAGAAATGTCTTGTCTCTTTCTCTCTGGTTTCTCTCTTCATCTCTACACACACACACACAAACACACTAACATCCATCCCCTCCACCAGCTGAGCCTCTGTATGTCCGTACGTGGGCTGCAGTAGTACCAGTATGACCCCTGCGTGTCCCCCGGGGGAATAGCCAATTTCCATACAGATAGACACATAGCCAGACTGCACCTGTGCTCCTGGAAGCCCTTTACAGGAATTATATCAGACAGACAGAAATTCTGATGCTTATTAGTGACTCGACCTCCCAAGAGAACGAACAAGACTAAAGGAGACGGAGAGAAATGGAGGAGGGGGGAGGTAACGGGAATTATGAGGAAGAAGAATTTAGAGAGCGAAATGAGGATGGATGATCACATCTGTCTCTGTTTACCTTCTGCTGCATCACCACTGCTGTATGCTGCTGCTGCACATTAGCATTGACTCAGATATGATAGAGCACCAGACCTTGGCAAAACACCAGCTCTCCATTTTCTGTGTCAGTGTGTCTCATATTGTAAAAACGTGAGAGGAAGGAAACTACAGACACACTTTGCTTTGTAAGAACAGAAACATTATTTTTGGGAATGTTTAGAGTTGTTGGGCTGCAGGAGTTGGCCTCTTTCCACTGCAGGGATTCTGTTTGTGGAAAAATGTGTGTGTCTGTGTCCTCTACATCACACTGAGGGCAATGCTGTGATTAGATGCACAGTCAAATAATCCATTATGTCATCCATGTGACTTTGACGGCTTAGTTTGATACATCTCTGCTTTACTAAAGGCAGCTTCCCAAGAAGTCAAGAAGTCTTTGGCGGCAAAGTTTCTGCTTTTTAAGATGTGCCAAGTAGGGCTAACCGTTAAATCTGTGTATTTGTGAGTGTGTATACTTGTAATACTCAAATCTACTTACAGTATACTGGACTGTTCCAAAGCAAATACGAGAAGTAGAAATTAAAAAGGAAAAATGTAGAATATATATTTCGAGGCATGTATTTACTTTAATTATGTATGAAAATGAGAGAGGAGCAGCTGTTGACTGCACATCTGGGTGGCTAGAGCAACATGATCTGTTCACGATGTTTAGTGACACAGTCATAAAAGTGTAGGTAAAGTATTTTTCACTATAAAACCTTTAGAGGGTCTTTAACAGAACTATGAGGAACATTTTATAATCAGATCTTTTCTCAGACTGGAGATCAATATTGTTCATGTCCACAAGACTGAAATAAGATTTATTTTGTTGACTTGCATACTCACATTATTAAAAATGTTTCCAACAAATCCAGAGAATGGTTTTATTTAAGGAAACAGGATGTTTCATTTTGGTCGCCTTTTAATTGCATCATATCCACTTTATCTGTGGCTTTGCCCGTCTCTGCTGTAACTTCCGGGGTAAACAATGATGAAGGAAAAACACATCGCCAGCTAGTTAGATAGTCTGATGTTTTTTCCATTCACTGTTTTGGTCACGTGAATAAAAGTTTAAAACATTACCTCATCTGTAAAAATGATTTGTGCCTGAGATAAATGTTCATCTCCAGTGGTGGTGAAGACAACTCCCATGATCCCACACTTCTTCACAATGTCATCAAGCTATGCCTTTTGTTTTGTTTTGATTGAGATAACCCTAGCGGCAGAAGATACTTATTGTAAGTCTAATACTTCAGTTCCAAACAAATTGTTCATCACAATTATAATGTGTGACTTACACATTCAAATAAATGGTTAGATTTTTTAAAAATCTAGTAACTGCAACATGAGATTCTGATGTTTTGTGAGAGTTTGCAAATAGTTTTTCAACAAACTATAATCTTCCCTCTCATTCTGCACCTCCCCTCCTTTTTCCAACCTCACACCCTCGCTCCCTGCAGCAGAGCAGAGAAACAAAGTTAGATTATATGATTGTACGTGATGTTTCAACTGAACAACATTTCTCCACTGTGGTTTATGTAGAACAGAAGGGCACAACAAATCTCTGCAGGTTCCTTCTGAGTGGGACAACAAGAAAAGTAACAAACAGGTGGAGAATGATCCCATACTTCTGTGTGTGTGTGTGTGTGTGTGTGTGTGTGTGTGTGTGTGTGTGTGTGTGTGTGTAAAATCAGTTATTTGAGCTGCTGGAAGTTGCTGTGAGCTTGTGTCTGTGTGTGTGAAACTGTTTACTCATGGCAGACAAATCAGATTGAAGATGCTCCGTGCTTGGCTGTAAATAAGCTGAACTCCACCACTCACTTTGTCATATGTACTTGATTCACACACTCACATACCACAGATGTTTACTCTGATCTGCGTTGAGAACAGCCAGTACTACTTTACTGGATTAGATTTATCCATAATGGAACTTTAGTGTATCAATCGATAGTTAATGGATAACCAAATTTTGCTGTCGTGACTCATAGTTTCAGTGATGTCGATGTGCTTTCAAAGTTAAGCACCCACTTTACATTCCAACTGTTTGTCTCATAATGTCTCTCCCCTTGTGTTTCAGGTATGAGTGGGGGAGTCAATGTGAAGTCGGCCCCTCGAGGGCCCCCCTCGTCGGGAATCCCTCTCCCACGTAGCCTGTTGCCCTCTTCCCCCAAAGCAGACCCTCGCCACCGGGCTAGTGACCTGCCCAGGCCCTCAAGTCAAACTCCTAAATACACTCCCACGCACACACCCACACAATCTCCTTCCCTCTGCCCACGGAGCTCCAGCATCCCTGGTCCTTCCTCCAGGGACATGCTGAAAGATGCTAACCTGAAAAGTCAACTCTTCCAGCGAACAGGAAATCGAACTTCTCCCCTGGTGTCCCGCTCTGCCTACAGCAGCCCACTGACCCAGCGGCGACCTCCACCACCACACTCCAAAGACACACTGGATCTTGGAAAACCTGCCCTGCCTCAAACCTCAACACAATTACCACATAATGGCAATCACAACAGAAACTCCTTCAGCAATAAGAACCAAGCATGGGGAGCCAGTAACCTGTGTCCACGGCAACAGTTCAGCACAGGCGACAACTACAACTCTAAAACGGCAACAGAGACCATGCCCAGGGGAGAAAATCCTCCAGAAAACCAGTCAGCCCATTCCACCATGTTAAACAACGGTAACCTCCGCCCCCCTCTCACTCAAACAAGCTATGAACACGCCATCAAATGTCGCAGCAACTCCATGAGCCAGTCAGATGAGGAGATGGGGACCTCTGAGGACAGCAGTCCGGCCTCCTCTCCCGGGCCCCTGCCACTGCCGCCCATCATGTTCACACTGCCCGGGACGTTGAAGAAGGATGTCGATACTCAGGAGCAAAACCTGGACAAGGATGCTGCGTCCACAGAGACACCAAGAGTCAACATGGCCACTGTGGCCCCCTTCAGCTACAGGTGAACACACACATCACACACACACAGGCAAGTTATCATGACTATGACTTCCATCATGAGCTCCCATTCTCTTGTCATCACATGATCACTCTCTTGTCTACTGACCCACTCATGCACTCACTCACGCACTCACACAGACTCACACACACTCGCACGCACGCACGCACGCACGCACACACACACACAGACACACAGACACACACACACACACACACACACACACACACACACACACACACACACACACACACACACACACAGACACAGACAGGCCCCCACTCTGGATATTAAAGATGAGCCCCCAGAGGCCTGTTTTGGCCATTTCAGTCTAATTCCTCTGTATATCTTCCAGTCATACATTTGTGTGCATGCATAGACACACTTGGTGTTTTCTGGAGCAGAGTTGATTGTTGCAGTGTCCTCTTGTCAGCCTCTGGGCTCCGTCGATATACTGCTGCCGTGTCTTCTACACCCACTATTATGAAGTGGGATGAAAACAAGAAGAGGGTTGGCCTTTCTAATTTTGTATGAATGAAAATAATCAATCCCTGAAGAATGAATCCGAGAGCAGAGAAATCTTTTCACAGAATTTGTTGTTATACTATATAGAAGATAAAAACTAAAATAAAAAGTTTAAGATGGGAGCTGACATTTTCAAGCTTCACCTTTCCTTTTATATGGATGGAATTATGTTCAGTGCTTTGTGCATCAGCAGCGATTTTACTTTCATGGAAAAATGAATGTGCCACATCTGGGAAAGGCCATTTTCTCTGAATGTTACACCCAGCAGCCTGTGTGTTTGATTATAATCAGTGGTATTGAGGTGATTTGCTTGTACAGTAACCAGTGTGCGATGGCTTTGTTGTGTCGTGTCGACAGGCTGCAGGTGCAGGATGGAGAGTTTTCAGTGGACGAGCTGAGTGACTGCTCATCTGGATCCATAGAAGTCTGCTGCGATGACCTCACACCAGGTTTGATGCACTGACACACACTTTGCAGAAATTACAATCATCATCAACTTCTCTCTGTCTCCACTGTACAAATCACGATGGCCATTTTTTTGGGAAGGCCAAGACCTCTTCTGGCAGGTATGAGTGCCTTTACTCTCAGCCAGACAAGTTTACTGTGACAGGGTCACAAACGGCGTCAGACAGGACATGCCAGCGGCCGAAATTTGGGTCTCATTGTGTAACCTGAATAGACTCAGTGAAGACTAAGGAACAAGCATTCTCTGTCTAAATGTGCGTCTGTCATGCTCCTCCTCATCATTCCTGAGGAGCCATGTCTGAGGTTAGGTGGTATCGCTTGTGTGTGTGTGTGTGTGTGTGTGTGTGTGTGTGTGTGTGTGTGTGTGTGTGCGCGTGCGTCGGCCTGGGGCTCTGCTGAGATACAGAGATGGATGGAGAGATGGGCTCAGGATGTTAAGATGAAGAAAGAAGACAGGGGTGATGTGGGTCAGTAATGGGATGAAATGGAAAACATCTCCAACTCGCTGCCGGCCAGTATCACGTGCATGTTGATTTTAGCCTCACCCGTGCACTGTTGGGGAGTTTGAACTCTTCCTCCCCTCATGCTTTCTCTCTATCTCTCTTCTTTTCTCTCTAGCTTCATTGACCTAAAAAGCCACACTCCCCACATGACCACCCTCCCTCCATCCCTGTACTTCTGAGTAATGGTTTGCTCAGTACCCACAGCCATTGTCATGCGTCTCCATTGTCGGTCTGAGTTTAGAGAGGCAGACATGCCTCAGAGATATGACTGTATCAGTGGCTTTGTGAGTCATTTTTATTTGTGGTGCTGCCTAGATGTGGAAGTTTCATGATTACATGTGTGTATTTTACTCTTCTAGGATTTACACATCATATGTACAGTGTATCCAGAGAGTATCAGAGCAGGTATGTCTCTCTCTGTATGGCTGTAATTTTTACATTGTGTTGCATTAAGCAATGATAACAGGCTTCAAGTTTCAAGGTTCTAGATCTTTCAATCTGTGCAATGAACACTGTGGGAATAGAAACCATTTTTTCTCTATATGAGTTGAGGGGCAATGTTGCAGCTCAGTGATCTTAGATACACAGACAAGGTCAAAGGTTGACACCTCCCTCTCTGGTTAATTTAAAATGTCATAATTATCTGCTCTTCAGTCAGGAAGGCTAAATAGTAGAATACAATTTTACACAATATGATCCTCCCTCTGCTACTGTTACATCGTAAATGATCAAATAATGCTGCCACTCTACTTTATTACTACTCTCTCTCTCTCTCTCTATATATATATATATATATTTATATATATATATATATATAAATAGTATTAGTGTTAAATTGAAATATTTCTTTAAGACCATCGTTGTTTTTTTTTAATTGAAGCAGCTAATGGAGTTTTTTTAAAACCATTCCTGACCAAATAACTTCAGGATCAGGGAGTCAGGTTGGACAGGAATAAAGACAAGGAGTTTATTTCCCATTTACTTCTCTATGAGCAATGCATGAAAAGCTATATGAGACAACATGTATTATTATTATTATTATTACAATTTATTTTATTGTTTTTCACACACAGTATGTCATGTCATAAAGAGTTTTGCTTTGACTTTTATGTTCTCTCTTCTATTGATCTGGCCTGTCAGTGTCAAAGTATAATTAACACATTTAGCCCTTTAAAAGCATATTGGAGGTTTCAAGCAGCTGGTTGTGGAGAGGAGGGAGCTGGTGGTCGACCAGTTCCAGTCTATAAAGGCCCCTGGCTGTCTTGTGACTATAGCTGTGGCCTTGTAATTGCTCCCTAGCAAGCATTAGACACAGAGCTAAAGTGTCTTAGACTCCTCTGAAGCTGCATTTACATGGAGGGTGGGCTGGCACCGTAATAACTGTAATTTAGGGAGTGGAGGAAGGGAGGGAAACAAGGGAGGAAGGCAGAGTTTTGGAGGAAAGGAAAAGAGGAGTGAGAGATGAAAAGAGGAGGCCAGCGAGGTCAGCGGGTTGATGGATTTTGGTTTTCGTAAGGTGGAAAGAGAACAAACGGCAAATGTG
Organism: Paralichthys olivaceus; assembly: GCF_024713975.1. Lineage (NCBI taxonomy): Eukaryota > Metazoa > Chordata > Actinopteri > Pleuronectiformes > Paralichthyidae > Paralichthys > Paralichthys olivaceus. The sequence continues at coordinate 16,481,873 of NC_091098.1, read as the reverse complement.
TGCAGGGAAATGAAAAAGACAGATTGAATGTTGGTTACACATTTCAAAGCTAAGGGCTCTGGTTGAACACACAAAGCCAGATCGTGATGTGATTTTGTTATGGTTCTCCCTAGTGACTCTGGTAAAAGAGTAGATTTCCCTAAACTGAATGTTTTCCATATGCTGTAATTCACATAGATCGAATCAGCAGTAACATAATCAGAATGGAACCGAAACCCTAATGAAGACCTGAACATTTTAAAGTGGCCGTGGCACCATGTGGTCTTTCAATTACGCCACTGACCTCCTGACCATGTCGCTCTCAGGAGAGGTGTATTTGAGCATGTGCTTGTGTGTCGTGTGTCGTGTGTGTGTGTGTGTGTGTGTGTGTGTGTGTGTGTGTGTGTGTGTGTGTGTGTGTGTGTGTGTGTGTGTGTGTGTGTGTGTGTGTGTGTGTGTGTGCGTGTGCACGTGTGCTGATGTATGCCTCTGTGACAGTAGACAGATGGTGTTTGAAAGATGAATGTGATGTGGACTGTGTATCAGTTTCCATCCCCCAGTGAGGGTCTGATATTCCTTATGGACACTCTTAAGTCCGCTCCCTCAGACACACTGCACCACACACACAAATTCGATGACATCATGTGACACTGACATTTACAAAATAAAACAAATCGTACAGTACAGGTGTGAGTTTGACATGTTATTGTAAAAGAAATGTGCTCCTTCAACACAGTCACACATACATCGATTATGGATTCCATGATTTGTTTCTCAAGGTGAAACAATGGTAGTGACCCATGAGTCAACAAATCACATAATGGTCCCAGTGCCCTTTATGTAATCTTTTATAATCTATTTTCAGTATTAGTTAAATGTAAGCTAATGCAGTCTAATGCATGAGTCCTGCACCAAGTCCTCCCTTCATGAAGGTTATAATTACCCCTGCCACAGAGGTGATGTTTTCACCTCTGTCTGTTTGGTTGTTTATTAGCAACAGTATGTGGTTGGATGTGGTTATGATTCAGGAAAGAAGATTTTAGTTTATATTTTCGTTGATTTCTCAGATCATTCATGGATTTTGATAAAATGATTCCGACCTGTTTAGTTAACTGATATTTATGAGTGTGTGCAGTTTGGTGATGCAAATACAACTCTGGATCTAGAGAATATAAATGTGGTTTCTAGGGGGACTCAGGTGCATTCACACAGATTGTAGTTTTTGATGAATTGTGTTGCGTTCTGCTGGCAGGTGTCATATTTTGTTCACCCCATTCATATCAATGAAGACAGGCTAAATAATAGCTTTATTTGGGAGCTGCCAGACAGTAGCACCGGAAGGCAGCTGTGTGCTGCAGTTTAATGGACGTGGGACAGTGAACCCACATGTGTTTATGTAGTGCTCAACAAAAACTGAACATCATAACCACCATGAAGGAAGGATTTATTGCAGGACTGCATTAATTTAATTTGGATTTGCCTTAATTATTATTTATGTGAAAACTGAAAAATAAAGAAATGACAATATAAACTGATTAAATTGATTTAAAAATGACTTAAAGTTTAATGTTTGCTTTGCTCAGGCTGACCGAGGGAATCACAGATAAATCAATATGCTGTGGTACAATGTTAGTACAATTCATAGTGCACACACACAGAGAACATGCACTTATTGTAGCAACTGTATCTTTTCCTGTTATAGTATATATTGTATATGATAAACAGAAAGTAGACAGTTCGAATATACATAAAAGACGAGTGTATTCAATGTAAATAACAATTTATATTATTATATTTAATTTTTTTTATAAAATATCAACATATACATTATCACACAGTATAAAAATACAGTTAATTTTGACTTGCTTCTGCAGAATACACTTTGTGGATCCTTCACATAAAGAACTAAATTCTGGAACAACCACATGACACTGACCCTCAAGCAGATAAACGACAAATCGTTTCGTAATGAAATCATGAAATCAGCTTGCAGTTTATAAATTTCATGTCCACCATCTCTTTAATGCCCCTGGACAGTTTAGTGCATATAGCATTTTGATAACCCCCTGGCTGCATCTACTCTTAGACAGTGCATAATCCTCTTTGGCCAATCTAATCAGAGACACATATGCCGGTTTGGCATTCGACAGTGATGAGTGGATTAGTAGCTTTGGGAAGATGATCAGACATAAGCGTGAACTAGATTATGGCCTTGCTCATCACCAGGAGTGGGACAGTAATCACTATTTAGACTTTAATGTCATGCCCTACTCTACAGTTGACCTTACCTTTGACCTGCCAAAGGTTCTGTAGTGCACAGCCAGGACAGCTGAAGTGGGGGCCCAGTAATTTATGGTGGGTTTAGAAATTAAATTTGATGGGGAGGACATCACTTAAGTGTGGGAACTGTACACTTGAATGCACATGAGCACACATGAGTAGGCTCACATACATGTGTGAAAAAACACAAATTCACACAGACTCATGTAGAAGCTCTTTTTCCCCCATCTGTGTAACACACTGTACCATCCAGCCCTTGTGTGGCAGTGCACTGAGACAGAGCCACCACCACCTCCTGAGAAATGTCCTCACTATCTAGGAGGTGCAACGTAATCGCTGCATGAGACAGAACACGAGAGGAAGGAGGAGAGGAAGGAGGAGAGGATGGAGGGATAAGGGTGAATTGAGGAAAGGGCAAATGAGTGCACATCACACACAAGATCTTTTTTGACCTCTGAGATGACTCCCAAAGCGGGGAGTGGAGTCATGGAGTCAGTCATGTGTGTAACCCCCTGTGTCTCAGTGGGACCACACACACACACACACACACACACACACACACACACACGTGGACTCACAGAGACATCTATCAAATTAATAAACCATGAACAATCAAGCACACACTCACATGCCAGAATATGAGCACATAACTTTAGGGATGGAGAGTTTTCCTAATTTTACTTGTATTTATCATATTCTGCTTTGTATTAATTTTTTTAATCTAACTTCTACTGAACATTTTATTCTTTTTCAATTGACAATCACACGAGCAAACACAAACACATGTTGATGATATCCATCTCACCACGCTGTAACCAAGCAACCAGCCTATGCAGCACAGCATTGTGGGATACCCCCGGGAAGTGTGCTGAGAATGTCAACGCTGCCGTGTCTGTAAGGGAGAGTCTACAAAGAGCGGTCCCTTTTAAAAACACACAAAAGCTGACAAATTCATTTTTTCCCCACTCACTTCATAAGTTTGTGCCTGATGTTTCTCAGCTCTGAGCTGTGAGAGATTCGGGATTCGCCCTGGGAGAGATTAACATTTGGGCCTGCGGGATCAGGAGTTGGAGTGACTGATAAACTGTTGTCATGCACAGCCTTTAAGTGGCTGAATTGCCCAAATGCCTCAGCCATCACTCATGCTGTGCATCATCAGCTCAGTGAGACCACCAGAGAGGCATCATTGTGGAAAACACTCTCTCCATCATTCACACATACATTTCTGACTCAGTTTAGGAAGCTGCATACTGTATGCATCAGATTGCCGCCTCAGTATTTGGTGTGTAAACAGGACATTAATAGTCATGTCATTGTGTAGGTGCACTACCAGTGTGTGTGTGTAACTGTGAGCCTTACCTTGCGTATGAGTGTGTCATGGTCTATTCTTCCCATGCATTAGTGTGTCAACGGACATAAGCAGACGTAGCAGGAGTGGTGAGGCGGTAAGGCAGGATATCCCCTCTCTGTCTTACAGGCTTCCTCTGCTCCTCTGGCACACATACAGAGATCCTTCCTCACCCCATCCTCTTCCTCCTCCTCCTCTTACTTTCCTCATTGCCTTGTTTTCTTCATTATTATTATCACATTCTTTCTTTTCCTCATGAGTAACATCCAGGTGGTGGTCTGCTCGGTCTTCTTCTTGACTTGGACCATTTTTCTCCATCTTCAATTCTCAGTCACACTCTCTCGTCATTTTCTTCTCACTTCTCCGCCTGTTCACACATGTCCCATCTTATTTTTTGTATGTGCAAAAAAAAAGGCAAAACTAGAAGATCTAACAGGGAGTGAGTGACGACAGGGAGTGGGTGAAAGTGAGAATGCATGCCATCTGCTTATCCGAAATGGGAACCATTCCTCTTAAAGTTTAAGTCGTGCTGATACAATTAGTTACATCCAAAGCAGCAGAGCTTTCCTTTTCTCTCACAGTACTTTTCCTTTTAAAGATGGAGACCTTGTGCAGCCTGGTAAACACACATATAATGCACCACAACGTGTGTGTGTCCAACTGGCTGCATAACTGCTCTGTAGAAATATAGTGGCCAATCTGTTCAAAACTGTTTTAAGATGCTCGGGCAAATATACTCATGCAAAGTAGTGAGACACTCTGCCTCTTTCTGTCTGTCTGCCTGTCTCCCCTTCTGTTTCACTCTGTGTTTTCAATCTATCCATTCATCCCTATATCTCTCATGTCGACCTCTCTCACCTACCTTTGCTTAAAAGTGTCTTTATGTGTGTGGAACTGTTTGCCCATCATTGCAGCAAATTTCCCCAAGGCTCCAGCCACTGTGGTCAGGCCACAAACCTGTTCTCAAACACACACACACACACACACACACACACACACACTGTAACACACTGTAACACACTGAATGTGTGAGCCTGCTATGCACTGCATGTGCAGATTAATTCTGAGTGGTGGCACTCATCAAACTCAAACTACTAGCTTCTCTGATGTCAGGCCAGATTGCTCAGGTCAGTCAGTCAGACACCCTGCCGTGTGTGAGTGTGCATGTGTGTGTGGTTAGAAACTACGCAGAGAGGGTCAGAATATACTGTATGTTTACATCAGTCATATATTAAAGTGATTAGACTGTGGAGCCAGAAAGACGAGTCTTGGAACAAACAAGCAGCTGTGTGCCGCTAACACACACTTTACCTGTGTGTCTATGTGTTTTCAAGAAAACCAACCCATGTCTTTGCCCCTCTTGCATCTGTGTGCCACACAGACCTGCCTTGTATGCAGTCACTCTCGTTTCACCAACCTTAATCCCTCATCAGGGAGGTATAAGAGCTGAGGTACAGCACCTATTAGCCTTAAATTACGTCCCTTACCCCCCTACTGGCCTACGACCGGCCCCCAGAGCCCCCATAACTGTCACCTCACGGCTCTGGTCTCGGTGTGGCATAACCGCTTCAACATTGGTCCTTTATTAAAGCTTGCTGCTTCGAATGAATGGCTTCAGGCTTAACACAATAAAACAGCTAATGTATGTCTGTGTTTTTGTCTGCTGCTCAGCTCCTGTATCACACACACTCATTCAAGGCCAGATGGATTTAAGGTTGGACCTTAATGTGTGTCGTTGTCATTTTTAAGTTCAATTGGCGCCAGGTTTAGTCACTGTTGAAAAATGAGCTGTTTTTAAAGCACCTCTATAATATTGAGTGTAGCAAACAGGACACGGTTTGTTTTCTCTCTGGTTCAGAGTCAACCGTTTTATGCAAATGGAGGAGAAAATGGGCATTAGCCCAAAAGACTGCTTGTCTGAAAACTCGTTCCAACAGTTGGGGGCCTGATATCATCATAGCTGCGGGCATTGCTGCCTGCGTACATGAGAAAGTGAGCTGCACTAATGGAGCATAAACAGTACTCCAACTTAGTGGCAATACCTGTGTGCAGGCAGGATGCATTAATACACAAGAACAAATTATACAGCAAACAGTTGTATTGATTATTAATGAGTTGTAATGACTTTTAATGCTCTGTCATCACGATTACCTCTAATGGAAATAAAGTTAGATGAGAAATGACGCCATCGGGCTGTTTCTCCGTCTCTGTTTGAGTCTGTCTCTTATCGGATGGACTCCCACCTGTGTTAGGAGGAATTACAAGAATAGATCCTCTACAGCGCAATGAGAAAATATGCGTCCCCTTCCTGATGTGAAATGTTTCAGAGCAGCATCAATTTAATTTTAAAGTACGGATTTTTTATGTTTTGTATTTTATCTTATGTATATCTCATGGGTGTGGTTTTCATATATGTTGGTTTCTACCACACCCCAAACCTACTTTTACACTTCATTTATGTAATTTGACTTTGTGCTTTGTGAAATATACAATAATACATTTTAATATTAGACAAAGACAACACAACTGTTAACACAAAAGGCAGTTTTCAAATGATGGTTTCGTTTATTGTAAGATCCAAATCTACCATCAATGTGAAATAGTAATGGCCTACTCAGTTTCTACATCAACCAATTAACCAAATGTAATTGATAATTGGTTTCATTGTGATTAGCCACACCCAGGCTATATCCTCCTGTTTATCTGGATGGGCTCCAACTTTAAATGGGCTCTTCCTTGGCTCATTCACCACCCTTCCACAAAATTGAATGGAAATGGGTTCAGTAGGTTTTGAGTAATGTACTGAAAGACAAATAGCAAAGAGAACAACCTCCTTGCCAGAGGTATAGATGATCATTAACATTTAATCTATAAGCAAAAATATAAGAAATGATGATGATGATGATGGTGATGATGCTGAAACCTGGAAATGATGAGGAGGATGATGAGGGTGGAAAAGAGTTCATCTGATTTGCTCCTGTGTTGACTGGGATGGGGCGTGCAGAGCGATGAGATGACGTATAGCTGAACGTGCCAGAGCCATAACTGTGGTCCCTGGACGGGCGCTGTGGCTTCTCTGGGCCTGTCTCATCAATGTGACACACTCATGGAGACAGACCCGCGCACACATACATTTGTATGCATACAGGGGAGGGTAGACAAAAATATATATAGACACCAACACTCTCACACGTGCATTTGTTTTAAACCACTGAAGTATAATGGTTGTGATTACGGATGGACTGTCATTGGGGAGAATCTATACCCAGCAAACCAAACGGCCTGTGCCTCTATGTAAACTGGGGGAGGGGGGGTCACCATACTGTTGATCTGAAGGCAGGAAGCAGTTGAGAAATGAGTGACAGAGATGACAGTAGAGGTAATTCGAGGCAGGTGAGGCTCATGTGATGATCATTTGAGGGTGGACCTCCTGTGATTAGGACTCGTAAGAAACTCAGAATGTCAATGGATGAATAGAGCAGCTAATTAATTAGAAGAGGTTGGTGTGTGTGTGTGGGGGGGGGGTCTTTATGCTGGTTGCAATATTTGATATCAAAGAGAAATCTTTCTTTCTTTTTGCTCTTTCTATCTTTCGCTCTTTTTGTTGCGCATTATTCCTTTTGTTGTTTTTTCTTATTTGCATTTTTTTTTTTTCTTTTGTTTGCTCTTTCCATCGCTTTCTTACCATTAAGCTGTCTTTATTTACCTCTTTCTGTTTTTTGATCTTTATTCATTTTTCTGTTTAGCTTTCTTTCTAATTTCATTCTTAGCTATCTGTCTTTCTTTTTTTCTCTTTCTTTCTCTCTGCCGTTCATTCTTTCTTCTGCTCTTTTCATCTTTCATTGTTATGCTCTTTCTTTTGCTCTAATGGTCTTTCATTTGCTTTCTTGTTGTTTCTTTCACAAAGAAATAAATAAATAAAATTAACAACAAAGGGATTAATAGCAAGGTGTTAAAGGGAAAAGTGATTTAATGAGAGAACTCTTGAAAAGGATGTTTTAAAAAAAGCTGATGTTGAAACAGGAACAGGGAGCATGCTGGTAATTTATCGCCGAGCCCTTGTGTTCAGACTCAAGGGTGTGCAGCAAAACACAGGATCTGCGGTATGTGTGTTTTAGAGAGAGAGAGAGAGAGAGAGAGAGAAGATCGGCGGGTGAATCAGCCAGTGGGAGGAGAAAGAGACAGAGAGACAACGAGAAAGAAGGAGGGAAGGGAAGAGGAAGAAGGAGGAGAGGGGAGGGTGAATGAGCCATGGGGGGTAGAGTGAGCAAGCCAGTGACTGAGTGAGAGGCTGAGGGAGGAGAGAGAGAGAGGAGGAGGAGGAGGGATGTTGCTGCTGCTGTTCCTCCTGTCAGTCGGCTGCTGCTTGCCTGGTAAGCAGGAGGGAGCACAGAGGAGGAGACAGAGGCTGGTCACTGCTGCGTTTCGCTCCTGCAGCGCTATTGTCATCTCTGTGGCACAGGGAGCCACAGACGCGCTGTGAAAGAGTGGATTTACAGAGAGACACTGATCTGCAGATCCATGGATTACCAGCAGTGAGTAAGGGTGACTGCCACACTGCCACTCCACTAACCAACTCGTCATTTTCAGCAGAGGGGTGAACCCACAGCCTCACACAGTGGGGAGTCTGGCTCAGTCTGGACCCAGTGGAGACAGAGAGAACGAACCAGACAGTGCTGTTGTTTTTAACTCCATCTCTCATTCTCACCTCTCCATCCGTTTCTTTCAGTCTGCTCGCTTGTATTTCACAGTGTGCCACTGATTCTTTTGCTTGGCTCTCTGCAGGGGGGATGCTGGAGGCTAATGTGGCTAACATTAGCATGACGGCGAAGCCCAGAGAGCTGAACCTCAGGTCTGCTGCTGCCGTCTCCTGCCAGGATACTTCAGCCCAGGCCATGGCCTCTAGGAAGCCCCCGCCCAAGCCCTCCGCTCTGCCCCAGGGTCCTTCACGTCCCTCCGGGTCAGAGCTCAAAGTCTACCGGCCCTCCTCTGGATCTATCCCAATTCCAATCCCCAATCCTTCTGGCCTCCGCAAGCAGCGATCACTCAACAACTTGTGTGTGCTCACTGATGCTGAGAAGAAGCTGCACCTGTACCAGTCTCCACGGTGGAATGATCTTACAAACCGGCCTGGCGCTGGCGCCAACAAGGCAGGACAGACTAAAACAGGTCCGGCTGGGGGTGGGAGACCTCCGCTCTCTCGGACCCTTTCAAAGTCAGAACAATCTCTTTTCCAGGGAAAACCCAAACCACTCTGCTCGCCAGCAGTCACTTCCAACACCGGCAAGCCGAGTCGAATCCCTGCCCCTGGTAAACCACGGGGACCTTACGCTGAGGTCAAGCCCATCAGCAAGGCCTCTGAGGTGGGACAGAGTGCAGACATAGACCCCTCTGACAACCAAATTAAAGCTCACTCCAATGGAGCCGGGAGCACCGGGACTAATGGCAAGAAACCAGGGGAGAAGGTGAGATCTGCCTCCCTCTCGACAGAGGACAAGAAAGAGAGGAAAGGGATAGAGGGGGAAGATGACAAGAGCTTTCTGAAGGTGGACCCAGAATTGGTGGTGACGGTGCTTGGAGACTTGGAGCAATTACTCTTCAGCCAAATCCTCGGTGAGTCCATGATCACTACCCAATCCTGCTTGACAACATACAGGTGCAAATCATACTGTACATCAAGTAGAAACACATTGAGTAAAGTAAACATCCTCTCTGCTCTCCACACCCAAACTGTTCCCTCCAGCTCTGGACCTAAAGCATCAACAGTGAATTTTAAATGAGTTGAGTCTCTATTGCAGCAGAGCAAAATGTCAGTGTGTTTTTCTAAGTGCTACTCACCAGACGATGGAGAGAGACTCCTGCTCTGTAGGTGGCAATAACCTCTCTGCTTTCTTTGCGGCAAACAAATGTGCTTCGTCCATATGAGCAAATCGATTTTTGATGTACGTATTTGCTCAGATTTGTGTGTGTGTGTGTGAACTAGCATTGTGTGCTCCCATGAATCAGCTGAAGCAAGCGCAAGGCTGAAATTGTTTTGTCGTTGAATCATTAGCTAGTGCTGGAGTGTTTTTTCGTCCCAGTCTCATCTGACCCACTGCCACAGTGAGCTAGATATAGATTAACCGATTCAATACCTCCCTCTTTTTTCACATTTTCTCTCTTTTTCTTTCTCACAATCACTTCTACACCCACAGCTCTGTCCATCCGTCAGTCCCCACATGTGTGTGTCTATGTTTGTTTGTATTTGAGACTCCATGTTTCCCATCAGTGCTGCAGTCCTAGCATCTCCAGGCTCATACCAGAGTCAGCCATTCGTTAATAAAGGCCGTGTGAGCGGCACTCGTGGGGTGTGTGTGTGTTTTCTCTCGGTAAATAAATCGGCTGCATATTGAGCCAGGCTGCGGGTCACAGTGGGCCACATATTTAGCCTCGCTCCACACCCTCACCCCTTCCTCCCCCTCCTCTCTTGTCCCATTGATCTCTGGGACGCTGACAGATGGTCACTATCCACCACCACCTCCCCACCTCCTCTGCCTGTTACCGGGGGCAACGTGTGGGAGAAGAGCAGGGAATCTGGGGGGGTGGTGGCATGGACAGGTAGTTAGTGAGCTAACATGCACACACACACACACATACCTTTATAAACACTTGTGTCACACACACATGCCACACACACATGTCCCACACACAGGTCACACTTTATCGCCAAAGTTGTTGTCACTGGGTTTGTATTTGGAGAATAGAGGCAGATTTTGTGTTCTGGTCAAACCAGTGTCTGAATCTGCACCTTTCATCCATTATTCATCCTATGTTTCTCTCTCTCCATATTGCTCATTCTCTCTCTAAACCTCCCTCTCGGCAGAAAGCAGATAGCATCAGAGAGCGAGGGAGATGACGAGTCATTATATCTGATTGATATAAAGAAATCATTTTCTGTCTAACATCATCCCACTGTTTGTCTTCTGTCTTTCCCTCTCAAGTTATTTCTCTCTCTGTCTCTTTCTTTCCCTCTTCGCCAGCTTGCCTCCCACAACTCAGCCCCAGATCACAGCTTGTATGACCTTGCCCCCACAGTTTTTAGAGTGTGTGTTTGTACTGTACATGGTGTGTGTGTGCGAGCGTGTGTGTGCGCGCGCGCGTGCACGTGTGTGACCTTGTTCCACAGCTTGTTGTGATGTTGCTGGCCACACCTACGTCAGGCAGCCAGGTAGGGAGTAGAGGGGAAAAACAGACAGACTAAAAATAGAGGAAGAAAAACAGAAAATACATTTATTGAGGAAAAGTGAAAGGGCAGGGCATCATTAACAGAACAAGATAAATGTGAAAGAAAGAGAGAGAAAGAGACAGAGACAGACTCCAAGAGAGACTGGAGTAGAATAAAGGTAAAAGCCGGTGACCTAAATTTCTAGCATCCCTTGTGACCGGCGGTAGCTTTGGGTCATCACAGTCTACCAAAACCTGCCAGAGGTTTATCATAGAAACCTGTGTGTTTTGTGTGTGTGTGTTTGGGACAGGTTAATTGTAGCTTGCCCTCTAGCTTGCGGCTATGGGCTCATCCTTTATCGTATCTGCTTCTCCATTTCCGATGGCACGAGCAGCTAATTGGTTTCTGCTCCGTGTGCTCTGTCATAGGAAGATAGATTATGAATGTCCAATGGATCATTCCCAGTGATCTGCTCCTCCCTCCCTTCCCCATGCATGGTCCCATCTTCTCCTCATCTGCGTCCTACATACATTAAAGCCGTGTGTCCCAGCACAGCATGATATTATACTAGATTTGATAATGAATCTAGCTCAACTCGGTCATAGCCTTCTGTACTGGAAGCTACTTCTTAGCTGTGGGCTACAGGGCGAAAATTATAAGCCTGTGTCTGCATGTCATGACAGTGAGCAGGATTCACTGGGACATTGTTTTTGGAGACCAGGCTACAGTACTGGGCAGATAATGGAGGCAACCAAGGAGGTCTAATTGGAATGTATAACCCAAGATAATCAGCTATTCATCTGCATACACACACACACACACACACACACACACATGAAGAGGTCTTCTAGGTCAGGTTAGGCCTGATTTAGGATTAGCGTCAGTGTTATCTGTTTTTCTTTAATCGGACATAAATGTTTAACCACTGAGCGATCAAGAGCTTTTTTCTAATTGGATTTTAAGAATTACTTGACTTGTTTGTCCATAGGCAGCAGTACATTCAGCAGTAATATGCTCAAATGCAGCATGTTTTATAAGATACTAGTGCTGGACCAATTTTAAACCAGTTTGGAAAGGTAATGTGGTAATATTGGTGGCAGATTTCTTTCTGAAGCTGTAAGAGGGACCAGCAGTCATTGAGCTGCGGCAAGTGCAACCAGAACCCTGAAACTGCACCACCGCTTCTGCAGAAAGAGCTGTTCACCTGTTTAGTCAAAGTTTGATGAAACTCAACTCAGTATAGACCGGAACTGGAGGTTTTATCTTGAGTTGGGACTCGGGTCTGAAGATTGTGTTGGTTGATTAACAGACCTCTGAAATAGTCAACAATGTAAGTTACAAAAAAATAACCCTAGTAGATATAGAAGAAGAAAACTCCATTTATAAAATTCTCTTCTGAGCGACCTTCTTCGACCTAAACTGCACCTTGTAAAGCATATACTGAGTAGATTTCCAGGGTAACCTAAAGCACTGAACCTCAGATGTCTTCCACTAATGACACCTCCCAGTCTCATCCAGCCCCCATAATGAGGTGTACGATAGAGGGCAAGCTCCCTAAAGCAGTGGCCTTTTCCCAGCATGGGGCAGGCATGGTTTAGTGGATCCAGTCTAAAGACACCAGCAAGCATCCAGATTAGGCCCTGCATAAAGATAATGAGAAGATTCAGCCTCCGGTCCACTAATCACAGATCTATCACCCTGGAAAAGGCCAGCTACCGAGACTAAAATAAATTACAGATTAAAGCTAAAAGGACATCTGTTTGGAGGGAGATTTTGGTATTTAAGGGGAATTTTACTTTATGAAGGATCAGAAGGAGAATATATAGATTTAGTTTAGAAGATTGGATTTTGGTGCTGAGCTGAAGAAGTGACTGTACAAACTGGTGGAGTAAAGATGAAGGCTCAGGGGAAGAGAGCTTAATGCAACTCACATGGATGCTCATAAAGGCAGCCTTCATTAACAACGTGTGTGTGTGTGTGTGTGTGTGTGTGTGTGTGTGTGTGTGTGTGTGTGTGTGTGTGTGTGTGTGTGTGTGTGTGTGTGTGTGTGTGTGTGTGTGTGTACGTTTGCACATTTGCGTGACTGATGGTTACTGCTGAATTCTCGTCAGCTGTCTGCGGAACAATAAACCCTACAGAGAAATCGACAAAGCCTAAAAAAAGAAGACACAGACAGGCAAACACACACATGAGAGAACTTAACAGCGCTGCAGGAAATAACAAGAAAGCACCGCAGCTTTAAAGCTCACACATGCTCACACACGCACATTCAGCGTGTGCCACATTCAGTCACCGATATCTCATCCTGTCGGCTCCCCTGTATTCATCCTATTGGCTGTGGCCGAGGTATTATTCATCACCGGGCCCTGCTTGGGATCACAGTGCTCTAATGTGATGCGGGTGCGGACAGAGTGCCTGATTCTACCCCGAGCTTCCTTGACTGAAGGATTCAGGGCAGTCATCCTCCCAATCGAGGCACTGGTGACAAGCCGAATAAAACAAACGTTCAAGGAGAGCGAGGAATAAAAGTGTCATTCCAATTCCCTGTCGCTTTCTCTCTCTCTCCGTCATCTCTTTCAACTCTGATGTGAGTTGATGGGTAGTAGTGCTCCATCACCAGTCAGACAGCAGAGAGGATATTTCTGGTACAGATGATTCAGGAGGTGGACAGAGGACATATTTTCATCTGATTGGGATAAAAAAATGTTCACATGTGCGGATGCATGGATGATGATGATGCATTTTTCTCTATATGTTTGTATGTGTGCGTGTGTATCTTTACAGTGCTTTGTGGTCATTCTCTAAGGACTTAATGCAGGAGCCATTGCATTAGTGCTGTCTGCTTCCTGCCGTCTTCCTCCTAAATCATATTAGTACTGTGTTTTTGTCCAATCAGCTTTTACACACACGCACGCACGCAGGCCGCAATACAAAAGCTAGTTATTATGCGATTATTATCATGTACAATGTACTGTAGTCTGTACATCTTCCAGCCATCAGTATGACAGTAGCTTGTAATAGTTTGTATTGTTGCATGAAAGATTTAAGTGTGTATTGACTTCAGCGCTCAAACCTGCACTTAAATTACTTCGAATGACTGTCACGGGAGAATTGCCTCTAAATTGCTACAATCGAGCAACTACTTAGTTTCGATTTCATGATGAAATAGAGAAGATGGATAAGGAAATTACAAGATATTGGTCATTAACATTCCAGTCTTTCCGGAATATACTATTACATGCCTTTTCCATGTTTACATTTAAATGACTGAAAGTCTTTCAGTCCCACAGATGCTGACATTTCCATCTTTGATTTGTGTCTCCTCTGGCTAATCTGAACAGAAACGTGGTGTATGTTTACTGGTAGAAAGAAAAAGGGCTGGAGGATATGGCCAAAAAGTTTATTAAGATAAAACTTTCCATATCATTGGATGGAGAGATTTATAACGATAAATATTACATTATTATTGTAAATGCAAATATTTTTTTCTGAGTCAAGGTTGTGTTGTTATTATGAGCAGGGAATCAAAAACACTTGATGAACAGCAACACATTTATTAACATTTATTGCTATTAATGAAAATCCTATTGATATAATTATTGATGTATCGATCAGCCCCAGAACTAAATGATATAGTATTTATATATATATAGATATAGTATGTATTTATTAAACCTTTGATTTCCATGTGTGTGAGGGGGGTAGAGACAGAGTGAGTTATGTAGGCCACCTTGTGATAGAGAATACTTAGTATTCATTTATTTTTGTTCTATCTGTCCTTTCTTGAAAGGTCTGAGATAAAAGTGCTCATTGTTGCTGATGTAGCTGTTTGTATGTTCACACACACACACACACACACACACACACACACACACACACACACACACACACACACACACACACACACAGACACGCACACACACAGATCTGACTGTGTCTCATGATAATTGTTAGCTTACACCAGTTATAATGCTAATGCTGTCTCAGTAGTGAAAACTGGAGCTAACAGATCTGGGATCAGCTGTTTGTGACACCTCCTCTGATCCTTTGTTTTCCTAAATGTATGCAGTACTGTACCCCATCACACGTTCAGTGGTTACAATTCTTTTTGTATAAGGATTTTTTGTTAATCAACCAATTATGCTACAAAGCATAACATTTGATTCATCCTCTAATCAGATCTCTGAAGTCAGATATGAAAGTTGTCAGGCTTGAATTGTCAGGCTGCAGAGCTGCTGCTGCAAAATGAGACAGAGGGAGGGAGTGGGGGCGATGTGAGCAGCCCCAGATGTTCGGTAAACAAACACGACAGTAGGCACAGAACTAAAAATTCAATGTCAAAATGCAAACACTGCAACAGCAATAACTTTTCAGCCAATACCATAATGAGGGAGACATCCTTTCAATATTTTGTGTTTTATTACACTATGTTTGCAGTATTATAATATTGAATTGACAGAAATGGAGTACCTTGTCCAGCAACTGGCATGAACAGCTTTTAAATTAGATTTCAGTAAATGTGTGTCGATCATTTTGTTCATCAAATGAAGATTAATCCTCTGAAAGTTTTGATTATCAAGTCAAATTTCAGTTTCTAGATTCTCAACTGTACATTTTCTTAATATTTGGGTTGAGAAGATGTCACCTTAGACAATGGCAATTTGTGTTGTGCTTTTCACCAGTGTCGGGACAATTTACAAACCAGCGTCAGGTTTTCTAAATTACATTAAAACTACATCTAAATGTTGAATTCTGTCCATGTGCTTACTGGCTGTCATCCCTCCCACTCAGCCACAGCGAGCAGACTGTCTGACATTTGTGAGCAGAGCTACAGCTGGGTTTCACAAGACACCATAAAAAACAGTTCCACAGGAAACGACTCTCTTGAACAGAAATACACACAAACATTGCCACATATTATCTGCCTTAGCTATGCATGAGCGTATACGTTGGGAGAGTGTGCATGCATGAATGTGTGTGTGCATATGATGGATTCTGTATTTAGATTTGCTCAGTTTTAGATTCAAGTTGAAAGTTTTAAGTGCACACAGGAGGCACAAGAGACTAAGCTGAAATATCTGACATTTCAGACTGCTATGCAGGCATGCACACACACACACACACACACACACACACACACACACACACACACACACACACACACACACACACACACACACACACATATCCATCTACCTGGACGATTGTTGTTTTACCTCGGGGTGATTCTTTTGTGACAGCCTCCTCTGCATACCATGAGTGTCTTTATGTGTTTTATTATATTGCACCTCTGTTCATCTATTTTAATCTCAAAGCCCCTCTCGCAGATTTGCAGCTCGGCACAGAGGAACACTCACTCACGCACTCACTCACTCACTCACACACACTCCCCTTTGTGTTTTGAAGTCTAATCAGGAGGTGGGAGGTGAGGTGTTCTTTTGTTGTTACTCTGCTGAGGTCTCGACCTCCGTCTCTGAGAAAGTAAACTTCTCTTAAGCTTCCTCACCTTCCTCTCGAAGCAGATAGTGCTGTGACCTCTGAGCAGATAAGGCTGTGGTTAAGGAGATACGGCGTGTGTGTTTATGTGAGTCTTTGTGTTTGGGGCAACTTATAGAGAGACATTATTTCTGGGGTGAAGGAGAGCTCAGATGATAAGAAAGAGAAAAGGGGGATTTTAACTCTGAGCCAGTCAACCTCTCTGCTGGAATCTTGCTTGAGGTTTTTTGCTTTTAAATGGATGTCAACTGCCCCAAACCCCCACTCTTGTATATCGACACACTAATCCATGGCTGTATCATTTGTTGCATGTGAACCAACAACTGCACTAATTTCTTGTACGCAGATGCAATATTGTTTTCCTCTGACATGCTCATTAACCATTCATGTCACACAGCCGATATGATCTTCAAGGGATCTAATATCCTGTCGCAACATCCCGGTGCTGTGTTGTTTTGTGTTTGTGCACGTGTTCATGCTTGAGTATGCGGATCCACATTTGGGTGCATTAGCGTGTGTTTGTGCGCATTGTCCAGATGTGCAGAAATGGCTGTATGCTGTAATGCTTCCTGTTTTGCAAACTGTCTGAGGTCAACAGAGGGCTATGATGTGATCAGAGCAAAAAGAGGCGTGAGGAAACAATGAATGAGAGAACCAGCCTCAGTAGACAAGCTAAGTAAGATAAGAGATAATAACCTGTAAACTGTCACTGTATAAGCATGTTAATATACACATTATGATCAGTGTATATCTGGGTTTTCACATGCTCAGTGTTTCACCGTTCCATTTTTTCTCCCAATGAAATATTTCTAAGAAAGAGTACGACACTGAAACAACAACACAAACCACAAAGGTTTTACTGGCATCCTGTTTGTAGATTCTTTTACATCAGTTGTCAGGAATGCAGTAATGATTGTCTTTGCAGCAAACAAACAGCCACTTGAAAGTGTATGATTGACACAGACTGACTCACCAATATGGTTGTTTGGTTCCGATGGAAAGTAAAACAAAATTCTGATTCTGAAATACCTGATATTTACCAGCTTGACCATAAACTTAATTATAAGCAATTATAAATACAAATAAAAGCAAAGAGAGAGAGAGAGAGAGAGAATCTAAACAGAAATATAAATTTTTTCTGCTGTTGCTTCTTTTAAATAAAAGTTTTTATATTAGCATATAGATGAGAAACCGATATAAGAAGCTCATATTATTCGTTGGTCTCTACTTTACACACATCTTTTAAGATACAGAAGTTTTATAGTGTAGTACCAGCGATGCTCAACCACACCCATTTATCATGGGATAAGCTCAGTGTAGCCCGAGGACAGTTCCAGTGACACTAACATATGTGCTCACACACGGACTGGACAGGGACAAATGAACTCCGGAGGGAAGAAAAGAAAGTATAGAAACAGGAGCCATTTCCAAAACCTTCATTCATATTCTGAAAAACCAAAGCTCGAGATTACTGGTGAACATGCACACTGCTGTACAGGAAGATGCATGAATACAGAAAACCATGCTGTCAAAGATGGATGTGATATTACCATACACACACACACTCACACACACACAACCACTCCTGCAAGGACAGAGCCATTAGTGTATCTTTGGGGAGTTTGTTTCTGTTCTAATTGCGAGCAGAGTCAAGTGAACCAGGAGAGGATGCCAAGTGGACAACAGTCTCTGTCACGCATTTGTTTGCTCACTCACTCTCTTGTTCATCAGACGTCCACATCATGCAATACTCATCATTTCCTCTTCTTTGAAAGAACAAGGCTGGAAATATCTACTTTTGTTTTAACGTCGAGAAAGTCCCAGAAATACATAGCTAGCATTTCCTGGTTATTCTTCTCCAGTTGTTGTTCTCAAACTATGAAAAATACATAAATGAGTCACACTGAGTGTCACGCTCCATTATGAATAGTTTATTTTGAGTCAGTCCTCCGTGCACCATCCTGTAGAACAAGTCACCAACAAACCCATGTAGTAAATAACATTCTCTTTGAATAGAAGTTACAGGCATTCTATTCCATCAGCCTTATCAGTTTAAACCATGTATTTGTGATGCCGTTGTTGTGTATCCTCAGCCAGATAAGTACAGTGTTGGTTGAAATATTTTGCTGAAGCTCTAGGAGGATGGTGGTAGTAGGGGCATCCCACCCCCTTTACAGGCAAGGCAACTTTTTTTCTCACTTCTCAGTTTTAATTTCTTCCCTATTTTTATTTCAGATTCTAACCACTCTCCCTCGTTGTTCACCAACATACTTGCACCTATACACACAGGAATCACACACACACACACACACACACACACACACACAATCCTGAGTCTCTGTTCATGTCTTGTTTTGTACTGTCTCACTTGTTTTCCTGTTTTGTTTTGTCTTGCTTCACAATAAAAAAAAATCTTACATTAGGATAATCATTTAAAATATATGTTATGCCAGGCAGCAAAATGCTACATCATTCATACGAGACAATTCTCAAGGATTTACGTTTGCATATTTGACATTAAATCTTGCTGTATGAAATTCTTCTAAACTTGTCCTGTGGATTTAAACGAGTTCTAACTTTGATGCTACTTCAGAGGTCAGTTTAAAGGGCTTGTGACCACATCAAGAGGAAGTGATTCTTTTTATAGACATTTAACATTTTTAAAGCAATATGCCAAAATACAATATCCTCTGACTCTGCTCCTTTATACCCATAACTTTCCATTTCTTTGATCTTGTCAGTTTTTGTCTGTCTTGACAAAGAGCAGAGTTTGTCCTGCACATGCATCTCATGCACGCACTTAACAATAACACTCACTCCAACATGCTGGCTCTCAATTCAAGAGTCTGACTGAGCCATTAGGCTCATCAGCTGGTTTGACAGTCTCTTCAGAGCTGGAGTGTGTGTCAAGAGAAGAGGCAGGTGGAGCTTCCCTCACATTCACGCATGTGCACACAAGCACTACACTCAGTTGAAACCAGATGAGTGTAACTCACAGTTAAAACCAGATGAGTGTAATTCATCCACACCCCTGGGGAGCTGCTGGGGCTGACAAGGATATTTGCATTCGTAATTCCCCCACCGCTACGATGGCCAATGCACCCCCTCCCCATGCCAGCTGGGACCACCAGGGCCAGGGTAGAGGCGGGGCAGGAAGTCTATTACAGACACTTATTCTCTCTCACACGCAGGCGCATGCACAATCAGGCAGACCGTATCTAATCAATTTGACGCCGATGTTAAACAAAGCTCCCGTTTAGGATAATTAAAATCGGCCAATTAAAGTCTGTGTGTGTGCGTGTGTCTGAGTGTGTGTCAGACGTGTTGCAGGGGTTCTTTGTTCCTACTAAACCTTTTATACAACAAAACTGAACGTTTTAAGCTGAAAAGCATCTGTTTACAGCTTGAATTTCCACGCAGCACATCAGTTAAGTCATATGAGTGCTTCTGCAGAACAAAGGTTTATTTTTATATTCCTTATTGTTTTTATATTCATTTTATTGCAACATGTGAATGCGTGTGCCGTGCCCCATCATGCATATGTGTATGGGGTGTTTGAAAACAGTGTTAAGTGTGCAGCTGTTGTTGAGATCGACATGTCTGGCAGCTCATGATTTGCCGTCCTCCCTCATTATGGCCTCTCCTCCTCTTGACCTCCCCACTAGCCAGCTGGACTCATTCATAGGAGGGGTGCTTGTAAATGTGTGTGTGTGACGTCAGGGTTGTTTGTGATTTTTTCTTTTCAAGGATATTGACAAAGACAGTATTTATTAGTTTTTAGTTTTTTCAAAAGAGAGGGTGCTAGCTGAAAAGTCAATCATCCATAAAACTGATTGAAAATCAGAAACTGAGCAATATAACAAGATTTTTGAAAAATTCTTAATTCAATGATGATTTTGTCTTACTCTGTCCCGGGGTTATAGAAAACCTTTGGCTGTGTTAATTTGGGAGTCAGCTGGCATATTTCTAATGGTTTATTGAACTGAACCTCGAGGGTTAATAGACTCAGCAACATAACTCTTTTGTCAGCATCCACTCATCACATACACACCAGAGAGCGGGAGGCAGCAGGAGTCAAGGGCATGGGATACAGTTTAGGTGTAAGTCACTGTGGTTGAGTTGTTTTGGTTTTGTAGATGATGATTTAGAATATCGGCCACACACACACACACACACACACACAAACACAAACACACAGTCTGAGCAGATTACACTATATTAGGAAGGGGTGAAACAAATGCCAATGCGTCCCCTGGTGGGTTTAAGTGACAAAGGCTTTAGGTTTAGTCTGCTGTGGAACAGTCAAGGGGCAAAGGGGCAGAGTGCAGTGAGCGGGCACCAGGGCGCTGTGACTGAGTTAGTTAGAAAGGAAGCAAAGATAGATCCAGACTGACAGAAGTGATGTGAGTGGTCTGGGACACTTCTGTTGTCTGCCATCATATTTCATTCGTCGTGCTCCACTGCCATCTGGAAAAAATAACTGAGCTCACACTGCCACTATTCTGTCACATCTTTTCTTTACCCTCAGTATTCTGATCCCTTGTTGCAGATTTTGGTTTCTGGGTTTGTTGTGATGACCAGATTAAATCCCAAGGGTGCAGGGACTGAATATTATATGATTATCATGATAATATCATAGTGTTTTTGGATTATCAATCTGGTCAGTGTTGAGCACCTAGGAAACACCCATTATCATTAAACATACATATTATATATGTATAGTATAGAAGTGTTTTTAATCACTGTCCTTTGACTATGTAACATGGCACTAGATCTCTAAAAATATCCTGTGTGTGCATGTGTGTGCTTGTTTGTATGTGTGTGTCCTGCAGACCCGGAGTCGCAGAGAAAGAGAACCGTACAAAATGTTTTGGACCTTCGACAGAACCTGGAGGAGACCATGACGAGTCTGAGAGGGGTGCAGCTCAGCCACAGGTGAGCAATGCGCACACACACACACACACACACACACACACACACAAAACAACATCAGTAGAAACAAAGAGAAAAGTTAGGCAAACAAACTAATAGTAAATACGTAAAGAGAGGGGCAGTTGAGACGGGCGGATTCTTATTGACACTTCTAACAGTGTTATGGGGTGTGGTGGTTAACTGCCTGTTTGTCTCTCTCAGATCAATATCAGTATTCCTGATGGACCAGTAGCCGTCAGTCTTTCATTCTCATCCTGCTCTACTCCCCTTCTGTGTTGGTTAATACAGAACTGAAGCAGGATTAGCTCAGAACTGACTTCAAAGCTGTCTCTTCAAATGCACACTCACGCCTCGCATTCAAACACACAACAGGACACGCAATAATGCTCTGATTATATGAGCCTGTGTGTGTGTGTCCTTTCCCTTCCCCTGCTTCCTGTCTGTCACTGACTGATGGCAGCTGTGTCAAGCGTCTTCAGGTTTTGTCCTTGGGAGCTTCCCCTCTGTCCATTCGTCTCCTGCCATATATCCCCCATCCGTCCCTCAGTGGGAGCTCCATGCACAGAGAGCAAATCAGCAGATGGTTCCCTGCTGGAATACGTTTCCTCCGCCATTCATACTTTTATTGTACTGTAGTAACCTTGAATTACTCCCCACTGTCCCAGAGGACACTTTCTGCTTTGACGCCTACGGAAGTTTCCTGTGCAAATAAGAAATCATATTTCCTCTGAGTGTTTAGAGCGGGAAATGCATGAATCAAACAAATGGATTGGTTTGCAAAAAAATGGTTTTATCTACACATAACTTCTTTGATATGCTTTGCTTGCATAAAAAACAGAAATCCTGTGAAAAGAACAAGATGGGGTAGAATCCTCTCTCTCATCCTCACTCCATTTCACTCCTGCCTGTTTTACATTAGCGGTGATGCATTTCATTGAAAGTGTCTCTGTATTCTACCTGCAGACATGTTTGACTTTATTGTAGCAGGCAAAATCACCTTCACTGTTTTAGAGCCAGAAACTTTAAAAATGCAAATTCTCATCATTCTCTGCCGGGCACTGCACAGAAGATGTGCTGTGCTGCTGCTTAAGCTAGCATGCAGATTGTTGCATCAGTGCTGATATTTGTAGACTCGCACAAAAGTGACAGAGCAGAGAACGTGAAGGCATGCAACACTCACACACTCACAAAGGCACCTGGATACCAACCAAACATTTGAAAATGAGTCTGTCTGAGAGAGGAGGATGCAGGCTGGGGTGAGGATGGTCGAATGGAGGAAGCAGCTCCTAAGCCTTACGGCAAAAAAAAAGAGGAAATTAAAGAAGTTCACTTCTGGTAAAAATGTCTATATCAGCTCTAGAGAAGATCATTGCTGTTACTACATTTTATTCTCATTATTGCATCTCCTCCTTTTTCATCCCGTAGCTGTGTGGAGGGGACCATGTGCTACGACAGCGACGAAGCTGCCGCCTTCTCCGTCTCCAGTCTTTCGAACCGCTCCTCTCCGTTGTCATGGCGCCAGGGTCAAGCCAGCCCCCGTCTGCAGGCTGGTGACGCTCCGTCCACAGCTAACACCCAGTCGGACATCCCCCTCCGGATCAGCCACTCCTCTCGCATCCAACTCATCGAGGCCCTGGACGACACAGACCCGTCCCTGCTGAAGGGAGACTACCTCAGCGACAGCGACCTCGGCGGAAAGAGCCAGAATGAGGATGATGAAGACGATGATGATGATGATATTGATGATCTGGGGAACGGGTGAGTTGTGTTCTTCATTTGCGTTTTGCACCCCAGCTGCACCTTTGCAATGTTAGCAGCACCTTTCATGACATGGACGGTCATTAATGAGGTTAGCATTCCTCGTGAGGGGAATCCTGCCAACTGTTACAACTCCACTGCTGCAGTCAGGCCTGCGGATAGTGATTTAGCAGCACAGCTCTGTAATGCATCACAACCCCCCCTCACATAGCATCTGCCCCCCCCCCCCCCCCGATGCAGCTGGCTTTGCCACATTCAGTAAACAGCCCTCTGGCAGAGTCTGAGAATGATATCACCATCGTCGAGCCCCCTCCCAGAGATCATGCTGTCATATTCAGCTGTTAACCTGCTGCCTTTGCCAGCGGGCCTCCATGCACTAGAACCCCCGTGGCAGAGCTAGTATACAGACGTCTTCAGAGACCTGCCTACTCGTTATGTCTCACCAGTGTGGTCCTAAGCCAGAGCTGTCAAAGTCAGAAGGAGCTTAGTTTTAAAGTAGCCATGGATTCAAAAGTTTTAATGTTGTGATCACATCAGAAAACAAAACAAGATCAATTTCAGCTTTAGAAATGTTCGTTGGCATGTTTGCTGTGTTGTGTGGAGGGTGTTACCCTGGTGCTGTATGTCCTTGAAACTTTTTTCCCACCTATAATTAGAACATCTGCAAATGTATCGTTTCTCAGATCACACACACACACCCACACACACCCACACACACACACACACACACACACATACACACACCTCTGCTTGCACATCACAGATGGCTGCCTCCAGCTGCCTGTGGCTGCAAAGTCTGAGCAGTTTACAAAACGTGTGTCGTTGTCTGTAACCTTCATTTGTTATCGGCTGTATAATGGACAACAGCCGAACAATCACAATCCTTTTACATCTTAATGGGAATGTGTGCTTATCTGCGTGTTCTTGTTGTTGGGAATGACGAGATGACCAATAAGATTGTGTATTGTGCCTTTGTGAGTGTAAGCTGTTTATCTTGAATGAGAGGGACAGGTCACAAGAGAGATCATGCTGGTAAGTTGTCTCCATCGCTCTGTCAGGACAACACATCACCTTCTGACTATAAACCTTCAGGATTAAATGCAGTAATTAATTCTAATCAGTACACAACACAAATACAAGACATTATGTTCAGAGGGTCTGTTGAAGAATGGTCTGAGTTGTGTTCCTTGGACTTTATTTCGTTAGTTTTGGAAAACATGCAGCTCTTGTCCCAATATGAGAAGGTATGGCACAACATCCAGCATCAAGTTTCACTGAACAACTCGAGGAAAAACACATTATCTCATCATAAACTATGATTATGTGTGTTTGTGTGTAAAAACAAACTAAGAAAATCCATCCACAGCTTGACATCTCCACGGTAACCACAAAAATGCACCCGCAGTCACCAGGAAATCCATTGCAACACAGTTCAGGTCCCTATATCTTTACTGTGTATCTGGTCATGGCCTACAATCAGTGGTTAAACAGGTTTGTATTGTTCTTTGTGTGAGGAGGCAAAACGGAAACAAACATTTGTTAGTGGTTTTAAGAAAATACATTGAGCAAGATAATTGTCTGTTTGAATTTTAGCAGGATAATGCAAAAACTACACACTCAACTTCCTTGAAACTTAGTGGAAGGATATGACATGAGCCAAGAAAGACCTGATTACATTTTTGGGCAGATCCGGACAAAGGGATGGATTCAGGATGTTTTTTTACATTGTGAGATAGGATGTTCTTTTTACATATTCACCAATTTCCCAGGGAATCATTCATGGATTTCAATGAAAAAAATCCAGCACATTTAGGGAACATATATCTACGAGTGCCTGGAATTTGGTGCGGCTTAATTGATTTTAAGGGAACAGTTCCGTTGGGCTTTGTTGCAGGTTACACATCTTTCTAGTGCAGACGTGGTGTGATGCTGACTGCAGTTTCAGACTAATATATCTTTACCACTAGAGGGCAGGCTGGTGTTGCTGTTTCCCCTTGTCTGACTGCTCTCTCCACCCTTTCATCTTGAAGTAGCCCCTCGCTGGATTACTCACGCTTATCTCATCATTTATTACACATTCTCATCCATTATACATCGAGGCACCACCCCTGTCACACAGAGGTCACGTTACACTACCATGTCTCACCCTTACATATATTATACATAGGATTTCCCTGCATACATGATGCATCAGAAATGCACATGTTCTTTGTTTGGGTTTTGTCTTCCTCATCTCTTTGTTGTGTTAAGTGGAGAAGGAAACAACAATAAATCCAACCTTAGTCAGATATATAACATGAATGGATGAGCAGGATTTGAGTCATGGTCGGTCTCACTGTGACTCACCTCAGTTACTGTATATTGTATGCACATGAATCACTTTCACACAATGGTGAGTTTACAGCGACTGGGACATGACCTGCCTGACACAGACCTTATATACATACACACACACACTGAGTCAGGACCCTTTATGTCAGTTATCCGTTTCCTGTGCTTCTCAAACCTGGGGCCTCTTCTTGTCTGAAGAGTTCCACTTACATCTGGAACCAGACCCCTCCCACACACTCTCACTCACTCACACACACATCACCCTCACCAGGAAACAGCAGGGAGGGGCGGGGGCGTGAGATGGTCCTAAGGAGTAATGACGTTTAGTGCGGTGTAGACTGTGAATATATACAAATCTGCAGCTCTTCATACAGTTTTAACTCTTTCAGTTAATCGTTTCCTCTGCCAGGTTATATTTTCATCTGCTGTTGTTTATTTGTCTTGATAGTTTGTAGCATTGCACAAAAACTATTGGACAGATTCCTACGTACTGATTTTCTTTAACATTGTGTAATAGGGCGTTTTTCAACATTTCAACAATCTCCCAGGCAATAATTCATAGTTCTTGGTGGAAAGAATCAGGCATGTGTAGGGGACTAATATCTATGAGTCTGTACAATTTGGTGCAGATCCAAATAAAAATCTGGATCTAGTGAATTTAACTGTGGTTTCATAAGGGGACTCTTGGGACTTGGCAAAGGTTTGTTTAGTTTGATCAATATAGTGAATTGTTTACGCTGTGTATTGATTTCTTTTTAGTTTTCTTTGCAGCATATATTACATCCCCAGTCTGAAGTCTGAGTTGGCAGTTGTTTGCTATAGCAACTTTATAAGGTGATAATATACCAGAGCTGTCTGTATGATGGATTGGTTTGAGGTTCTTTCACCATTTAGTGCCCAAAAATGATGACTGAAGCTTCATATTGTCATAATAGAGACAAACAGGCACCTTTAAGAAAAGAGCCAACTCAACAATTCCCAACGTCAATGTTTTTTCTCTTGAGATCAACACTTATTAGTTTAGCACTGCTGCAATACATAGGGGGCTTCCTTATGTGAAGCACTGTGCTCTGAAAGGTTGTGTAATAGCTGTGAATAGAATAGAAAATACTTTATTGTCTACCTTTGTCAGGGCAGAAATGTGTCTTTGCTTATACGTACAAAAAGTGCTATGAGGTGTCTGTGTAAATATGACAAACCTGAATGAACCATAACGTCTACATACAGATCATAGTGTGCAGTGATAATGCACACACACGTGTCGACCATTGGTTGTGCATGCAGCTTGTTTTCTTCCCTGCTGGGCGCACACGCTTTTGTTTCTGGATGGAGGAGCGACCTCCCATTAGTAAGCGCGCGGTCTCCATGGTTACACCGCTTCACTGCACTAAACGCCTGAATTATGAAAATATTTTTTTGGCAGCAGACACACACACACACACACACACACAAACACACACACACACTAAGCTCCCCTAAGCTGTTCAGAGTCTGCTGAATTAAGTGCCTTCTAGAAAAGCAGAAGTGAGCTGCTAATGTGCGTTCAGAACAGTGCACAGAATTGAAAGAGGAACTTTTTGAAAAGGAACTGAGATGTTGAGTGTTGTCAGGAATCACTTTTCTGCCATAAAATATTTGGCCTTGTAATCTTTTAATGGTGCATGTATTTTGAATTAAGTGTAACAGGACTCTGTGTGTGTGTGCACGCACGTGCATGTTTGTGTTTGAATTCTGCTATACTCTGACCCCATCTACTGGCCAAAACTTAGAAACACACACACACAAAACAACCTAAATCAGCCTGACACATCTGATAAATGAATTCCTCTTCCCACATCTGGATCAGATTTTTGTTTCAGGTGAAAGATCCGCTCACTCACTTGGTCTGTCTGTGTCTATGTCTGTATCTCACACACACACACACACGTACACACGTACACACACACCCACACTCACACACACGCACAGTGGACACACCCAGGGCTTTTCCTCTTGTTAGAGCCAGATCTTGCACTGTGACTAACTGTCCAGTTAACTGTCTGTATTTATATAGTTCTTCTCTAGTCTTGATGACTGCTCTAAGCACTTTCCAGTCAGTATTTGGGGAAATGCACTATAAATGTCATCACCCTTATGTATCAGCACACTCCCACCTCCAGGTTTCACAGTCAGTGTTCTGTGGTCCCTGTGGTGGTCCAGGCCAGGTCCTCCCCAGACAGGCAGGACGCCATCTGATCTAAACAACTGGGTTTCATCTCTCCAAAGAATGTTCTGCCAATAATCATCAGGCTTCTTTTCATGTTCTTTGACAGCTCATGTAGTTTTGTGAGCTGGGGTTTTCTTCTTGGACGCTGTCTTCAGGGTGTGTCCCTCACATTGTCTGATCGGTCACTGAAACACCACAGGTACTTCTGGTGTAAGTCAGCACTTACTCGTCTGTTTATTTCAATACAAGGTTGTGTAAATACCCCTTTGTGGTGTCATTTTTCAAGGGCTGCCACTGACCTCTGTTGTTGGTAGTATGTCAACTGTGTTTAGCCCCATGTTCAGTTGCCTGCTGATGGTTTGGTATCCTGTCCCCTCTTTATGAAGTGCCACAGTTTGATTTCTTAGTCCTCAGGCTTTTCTGGTGTTAACAACCACTCTGTCTGTCATACATCATACACTTTTCTATCATACCCTGACAGACTAGACCCAGTGATCGGACCACCAATGTTCTAGTTTTGGGACGACCCGCTTAACCTCTCAAGCTCCAGCCGACCTTCTGGGGCCATGTTACATTCAACACAACCCAGACTACAACTGAGGAATCTGTATATGTAGGTTTTAAAAAGTTGTTACAGGTGTATTTTATCAGAACTTGATAGTTTTCAATTTACATTTCACATCAGTAAAATGCTGGAGATCAGCCTCATTTCAGTTTTATAAGACAGGTGGAAATTGAAAAAGTGCCACAAGAAAGATTTGCACAAAAAATCTTTGGATTTACTCAAAACAAACCACGTCACTTATCTTTCTTGTTTGAGGGGCTCAACGTCAACTCCTAGAATGTGAATTATTTAGAAAAGCATCGTTTCTTGTATTTATATGTGTCTTATTTATACACTGTGTTATTTTACTTGCTATATCTGTATATTTCTGTCACTCGACTTGATTATATATGAAGGCCTTCCTCAATCAGTCCATTGGTTTAAATAAAGATTAATAATAACTAATGAATATTATAAGTAAGTATTCAGAGAATAGTCAAGCTTCACTTTCACAGTGGGTGTGAGCTGAATGTGTTATTCCATTACTACTACAGGAAGTGTAGTTTTCCTCCCTTCCTCAGCATCATTTCTCTTTGAGTGACTGTGTGTGTGTCAGAGACGGTGCGATCTACATGAGAAGTTGACGAGAGGCAGACTGAGGTGTGGTTCAGGAGGGTGACGGGCCATGTGTTGCTCTTGTCAGCCACTACCTGCTCTTCTCTGGGCCTCTCTGCTGCTCCTGTGGCTCTGTCTCTGCTCAGTGCGGCGTGTAATCAATTACTTTTGCTGTCATTACGGAGGGAACTGGACTCTGGGGAGGAGTGCGCTCTTTCTTTGTTCCAGCACGTGTGGGCAAAACACTGGAGGGAACACCCGCGGAGAACACACACACGCACATGCACGCGCACACACACGCACACACGCACACACACACACACACACACACACACACGCACGTACGCACGCACACACACACACACACACACACAGTGGTCTCTTTACTAATCAGAGCCATTCACCATCATCACATGAGCGTTTCTAAATATGAGTCATGTGAGAACATTTTTATATTAATTTAATTATGCATGTAATCTGCATAATATGATAATTACATTTAATTCATATTTAGTAGCAGTACTATATTTAAAAGTATTGTTTATCTGCCCGGCTACTTTTCTTTATGATGATGTAACCGGCTCCAGCTGTCACAGCAGGACGCTGCTTACAAACAATAATGACATTAATCTGTTGTCTGCTACAGTGGCACAGAAAAGCGCCCACCCACACCATACGCTCATATACAAGCATACACACATCCAAACACATTAAAAGATTTAACAGAGAGTAACATATGGGGCTGCAAAGGGATTTACAGTCCTAGAAACCCCCCGACACCTCCTGTCTCAGCGAGAACAATGTCCTCATGTACCTCTTTTCTACTCTTGTGTTTGCTGAGGCTGTTTGAGCCACAGGGTTTTCATGATTAACCCTCTTAACTCACTACATGACACTATGTAATTTACTGTAAAACCAGACAAACAAACAAGGGACAAACTGTGACTGAATCCGACTTTGTTGTACTGTTCATTCAGCAGTGACTGTTTGCTTGAGACAATATTTGCTTTTCATCTTTCCTTTTCACCAGTATTCTATCCACGTCTCCGTCTGTCCTACACACACGTGCAAGCATTAATGTAGAATTACACAAGCACACACTGGTGTTAATGTCCGAGTTGACTGCAGTCAGTTGTTGCAGGAATGTTCGACTTCTACTCCTGTCGGCCTCCGTGGAAATGTTTAGTTTGACTTTGGGCCATCTCATTATTGTGAAACACACTGATGTTGAGCAACAAACACATGTTCTGGATGGGAGCTTTGGGAAATACACTTAAATCCCACAGACAGATTTTTCCCACATTCTGATTTGGAAGAAAAAAAGTCAAGAATTGTAATTTTCTCTACTTCTTTCCAGTCGTTTTCAGACATGACCTCTGGAGATTATACGAACACTTCGGTCCAGACTTCCTCACATGTTTTTGTTCACAGCACATAGACACTGGCATTGGGCCCTTATCACCAAAAGCTTGCGTGAAGTCTTCGTCAGTGTCTGGCAGTTTGTGTCTGGCTCCTGTTTTTCA
Organism: Paralichthys olivaceus; assembly: GCF_024713975.1. NCBI lineage: Eukaryota > Metazoa > Chordata > Actinopteri > Pleuronectiformes > Paralichthyidae > Paralichthys > Paralichthys olivaceus. The sequence continues at coordinate 16,451,657 of NC_091098.1, read as the reverse complement.
TCCTGAAATATTCCGATTATTTTTGTCTTTTTTATTTTTGCATCTGTTGCATGTTACATCGGGCTCATCTCAACATTATCTGGAGTTCTTACTAAAGGGCTGAAGAGAGAAACTTCCAGAGACTCTTACTCAATTTACGCACACACAGCCCCCTCAGAGAACCCCAGGAGAATATCTGGAGCCCAGCATCCATCTCCTATTCCATCTTTCACTATGCTCGCCCTCTCGAAGGACATGTCTTTGAGCTTCCTCTCTCCCACCCTGCACCCAACCAAACACCCACTGCCACGGCTACTGTTGCCTAGACCCCTCCCCAATGCTGAGGACTGGTAAATCCCTATGGAGACGCTACAGTATAATCCCAGCTAATCCCTGGCTTCCTCTTATGGCAGGTTTGGAAAAGAATAAGAGAACTCAGGACATGGTCAGCAGACTGCAAGGACAAGAGGGCGTCGAGAGGGGGTTTATGATGACAGTGTGCGTGTGTGTGTGTGTGTGTGTGCCAGCAGGACCCCCACATAGTTCAGAGGGATATGTTACCATGTCAACAATGCGATTGTGCAAGGGAAATAAACGGAGTGAGAGAGTGTGCGTGTGAGCGGAGCTTCTTAACTTACAGAGGTCAAAATGTCGCGGCTTTAGCCCGATGACCAATTTCACCTAATTTCCTATGAGGAGAGAGGAGGATCCTTCTCTTCCTGGAGGTGCTTTTAATTTTCTTTATTTTCTTTTCATATGATTCAATCACACTCAGAAGAGATGAAAAGGGGAAAGTGACCTGAAAACAACAGCTGATGGGGAACATGATGCTAAACCAACAGATATAAACCATATCGACTGACATCATTCAGTCAACAAAGGTCTCACAGGAGTGTGAAGAGGAAGGCTTTAGATTGAATTTGGGAAATAAGGAAAAAAAACCACATGTGGGCTTACAACTTTTTAATGTGAACAATGCATTAAAATATGACTTATATTAAGGGTAGATATACCGAATAAAAAAAAACGTTTGTGGTACCTCTAAGCAATAAAAACATACTCTGTAGCACGCATACCTCCGCCAAGGCCCAATTGTTAAAAATATTTTTTTATCAAGATCTATGCATTTAAAAGTCAGCGTCTCTTACTTTGAATAATCATGACTTCACTGTGAACAATTATCATACCTCATACAGAAGAAAAAGTCCCCGTGAATATTCGCTCGGATATCTTAAATGTTACTGGCTTTATTTTTAGCTCTTTATGCAAATCCTCAAGGTAACTTAAGTGGAGCTTTATTTAATTCTTAGTCGCTTTAGCAGCATGGCTGGGGATACGAGTGTCAAGTGACTGCTCTGTTGGTCCCATGTTGAAAATGCTCCACATTTATCAGATAGATTAGATGTTTATGGTCCCTAGAGGACAGATGCTGATGACTTGGATGATCCTTTACAACTTAAGGTTGATATTTTTAGATCTGGGTGAAATGCCTCAGCAACTCTTTGATTGATTCTTATGAAATAGCCACTCCTTGACTTTCCTTTGAGTTTTAAACTTGTGCCACCATCAGTTCAAAACATTGAGAACGTTACTGGCAGACATCAGTAATGTCATTGTGAGCATGTTAGTCTGCATGACAATATTGAATTTGTGTCTTAATCTGTTTTTTTAAATAATAATAATTATCTTTATGCATGGGTTACTACAACCATAGGAAATTTAGCCAAAACGTTTTTTTGGGTCGTTTTCAGTGTTGAATGACTTTCTCCATCATTGAGAGTAGTTTGAGGAAATGGTGAGGTTCATATGATTGGTTCCCACAGTAAAAAACAGCCCCCCACCACACCACACCCACACACACACCGATCATTCATACCTTCCCTTAACTTCTATACAACTTTTATACATTCTTGCTTCCTCTATAGGGGGTTAATGAAACTGCATGGTTAAGGACAAGCTTTTTAGAAGCTTTGGATTGAAGCCGTCTTAAATCTACACTACACACACACACACACACACACACACACACACACACACACTCACAATATGCACACTAGTGCTGAGCCTTGGAAGTTAACAGTGGGGTGTGACGGGGGTTTGCGCATAAGACTTAACCCTTCTTCCCTCCCATTGACTCCCACTGTGTTATTCTCTGGAGCTCTTTCGACATTAGTCACACACTTTTCTTATTTGGCCCTCCTGCCATCATTCCCACTTCCTGTTGTTCCTCATTACACCATCTCTTAATCTCATCCCTTCCCGTGTGCACCGGTGCTCCTAACAGTGAACATATCCTCATTACTTTCCCAGGAGACACAGGTTGCACTGGCTGCAGCAACCTGTTGAGCCATATTCCAACTTTCTATTGTGGTGGCAGTTTTTTCTTTCTTTCTTTTGTGTCAATTGAAAGAAGAAGCATCTTTGAAGTCAAGTTTTTTTGAGCAGTACTTCACATTGTCCTCAGCAGAGCAGACCTTCAACAATAGCGTCCACTCCAAGAAAGAGGCTAATTAGATGCTTTAGGTGGTCCAGGCATGGAGGGTCCCTCAAATAACCATGAGAGCAACTTCTCAGACTGGAACATACAGGCTTTGATGTAGAGTTCTGAGTGTCACTGTGATGTGTTTTCAGTATTGTGGGCTTTTAAAACCTTGGTCTGCTGTTGGTGAGCTAATAGACTGAGCATGCAGCTATACAAACTGTGGTTTACTCTCTGACTCTTTGACTCTGAGGGAGCAGGCTGTTTGTAAAGAAATCAGACAAAAGTGTGTGCCTGCCTACAGTACATAAGCAAACGACTGCTGGTACAGCACTCACAATCAGGTTTATTACTAGCTCTCGATTTTTAAATGAACTTTGATTAGATTTTTAGCCTTTTAGTCTCAATATTGATCTCTAAGCCAACATGGACTTGAAGTTATTAAAATGCTGAATCTCACTCCCTTCAAAGCAGTAAGGAGCTCAGAGGACACAAAGATTAATTAACAAATGCTTTTCGTAGTTTAGATTGATACGTTTAAGTAATTCTTATTAAGTGAACAGGTTTTTATAGATGACTTTAGTTTTGGAGGACAACATAGGACTTTATGTCGATGTGTTAAACGAGTGTGGATGGGAAGATAAAGTGAGAAAAGAAAGTGTTGTGGTGTGATGAGCAAAAGATCTGTGTGTTTGTACACAGTATGTGGGTTCGTAAGAGTTCTGTGTTATGTGTGTGTGTGTGTGTGTGTATGTGTGTGTGTTGCTGCTCTGATAAGGGGGATGAGCTTTCCCAGGTCTCCCATCTCTTTCATCCGCAGAGGAGTGACAGGTTCCCAGGGTCACAGGGATGACCTCTTCCTGTATACTGTCATTACACAGTTACATCACCACCTAATTACACTGGTCCTACTGCACATCACACACACACATACACACACACACCGATGTTGAAAACAAGCAGTGTGGTCTCAGATACAGGGTGAAAAGGAGAGTAGCGGTGACAGAGGAGCTGCTCCTTCATGAGGAGAGCCAAATAAACAGAGAGGCAGACACAGGGGGGCATGTCTGGACGTGAAGCGGAGCTGGCCAGACCGACGCAGAGAGCTGTCCAGAGACTCCTTCCAAAAACTCGGATGAGAGTTAAGCTCGCACTGACTTGGGGAGGATTGTGTGTGCACGTGTGAGTGAGTGTGAAAGTGTTTGTGTGCACATAGAAACTGTTTTCCTTTCCCTTGTAACATAGGCAACAACGATGGCAGCGGCTCCACACTCAGTTCACCATGCCAGTGTGCCAATCAGACCCCTGACACACACACACACACACACACACACACACACACTCTGTGCCCACCTGGCTCTGCATGGTATGGATGAGCAGTGGCCTGAATAATCCTGCCTTTGTTCCCTCAGTGCTTAAAAAGAACGTTTTAATGATCTTTTTCTCTTCCTCTCTCTTTGGGTCAGTGATGTGTTTTCTCCAATCTCTCCATTTCTGCATTCTTATTTCTTTCTCCGCCGCTCACACCATTTTCTCTCTCCTGTCTCCAGTGAAAAGACGGCGTTAATCATCTCCATCACCCCCTCCTCTGACTGCCTCGCTCTGTCTTTCACACCCTTCATTCATTTATTAAACTGACCCAGCAGACAGGCAGATCTATTCACTGGGGTCCACTCAGAGCCTTAAAGTGTTTAAACACCACTGGATGCTGTGAGGGGGGCAGAGCTCTCGGTGGGGGTGGATACATGATACCCACTCTATTCCTCTGCAAGTCTCCAATAGCCAATACACACTGTGTTACAATAGAAACAGTGGAGTCATTTACCCTCCCTGCTTCATTACATCCTGATTGAGGCTTATTTATGCCACAGACAGTTTGACTGTTAACCAGCATTTCCTCCAGACACTGGGTGACTGTTGCATGATATTCATGAGTGATACATGAACTTAGAAATGGTCATTTACTGTACATAAAACTTGGTCATTCTAGCAAGTGTGTCCCTTAAACTTAATTAATCTCTACATCCACATTTCCACAATTCCTCGGTCTGCCATCTGTTCCAGGTCCAAACATTAATGGGTTCTTTCCTGACCCATATACAAATCCTTACACACATTTTGTGGAAATCTGTCTAGACGTTTTTGCATAATCTTGTTAACAAACAAACATGGGTGAAAACTTATAGCCTCCTTAGTGGAGGTAAAAAGGACAGACAAAGAAGGATACACTCCAGCAACCCAAACTTCTTTCTTACAAACTGTTACATCAATAATAAATGATCTATTAACCGGCAAGGCCATTTATATATAACACTTACGAAGTATGACCAGTAAGGTTGAGGTGAGTGCGGGCCAACAGTTTGGCTAGTTAATTTAATTAACCATTAGAGAGAAAGAAAGCTGGGCAGACAGACATACAGTATGTTACATTAGTGAATCTGGAATAATGTCCAACATTGAATAATCCAACTTTGTTATGTGTTTCTAAGAATCTCTTGAAAACTTTCACTTTTGATTTAGTAAATCCTGATAAAGTACTTGGTTATTCTCATGCCCAGAAGACAAGACAACAATCCGGTCGTGCAGTGAAGTGGATTTGAACTTTGACTCAAGGACAGAAGTACCCTTAATAAAGTGAATGCTCCAACCACCACAACAGATGCCGGTGTTGAATGTAGCACTGGCCCTTCAGATATCATTTGGCTGTGGTGTGTCTGTGGTGTCAGAGGGGTGTGTCCTCTACACTGTGTTGACTGGACATTTAGAAAATGTCTTTGACATGTCTCCTTAGAGAATGTGATGACTGCGTGGTTATCTCGCGGCTCTGCGCGCTTTTTGGAGAAGGCACAGCTGGCCGCGATCTGTGAAACGGGGGCCTGAGGAGGAGGAGGAGGAATTCGGGGTGTTGCCTTTCTATCTATGCCTCCCTCCCTCCCTCCCTTTCCTCTGAGGGAGAGAGGGGAGTGTGTGAGAGTGGAGGCACTGCGGGAGTGGGTCAGTCAGTTGACGCTGCTGACTCGTGCAGGCGGTGCCCCGGGTGTCAGCGGCGGAAAGCAGCCGGTGTTCTCTCCCTCTCTTGTCTCGCTTCAGAAGAAATAATGTGTCCCGGGAACAAAGCGGCGTGAAGCGGCTCGGACGGCTGGAGGATGAGCGGGCGCGTGCTGAACGGCAAAATGCTGCAGCTCCCGGCTCCGCAGCGCGCGGGGAGGACAATGCACTTTCTGTCCAGGTAAAAATGGATGAGAGCTGAGAGCGCAGGATCCCGGAGGAGAGGCTCGGTGACGCGCCGGTGACTCTGCTTTTGCTTGTGTGACACGGTGTGTGCGTGGTGGCTGATGGTGTTGGATGGGGCTGCGGTGGAAGCTCCGGCGGAGCCAGTGCGTAAAAAGCAGCAGCGGCGCGTCCAGTCTCATTGATAAAACTCCAACAGCTGCATGGCGGCAAGTCTCATTACATTGTGACCGACATGCGCTCACATCAGGCGGTTGTGGGATCTTGTGTGTCTGTCTAGACGCCCATTGAAGACTGGGCTTTTGCTGAGCGTATAGAGGAAGCTATACGCTGCAGATACATGCACAGACCTCAATGCGCAAAGTGTTGAATCAGCATTGTGCTTTTGTATCAGTGAGTACAGTCAGCAACTAAAAGCCCTATTAGAAATCCATAAAAGAGCGAATGCATTATTGTTAATCATCTTGTGAGAATAGTGTAAGTGGATGCAGCATATGGGCGTGCACGCGTATGGAGTGCACGCGCGTCTTAAGTGTTCCAGTGTTTTACGGTCTGCTGGCTCCTCCATTGTTTTAAGCTGAATGCGATGACAACTGGTTGCTGGTGTTGACATGCAGGCATATATATGTGTGTGTGTGTGTATGTAAGCGCATGGGTGGGTGTGTTCGCATTGATTGATCCGCTGCAGGACCGGACCGCATTCTCCACACCGAGCAGAACACTGACCTACATTCTGAACGGCGCCTTCTACCCGGTGTATCTGCTGTGATTGGGCGAAACGCTGCAAGCCTCCTCCAAATCATCATTTTGCTGCATGCCATGTGAGAATGATCTAATTGTGTGTGTGTCAATGTGTGGGCTAATGTAGGCCAGCTTATGTGAGTGGGCGGCGGAAGGTGGCTGAGGAGATACAGCAGCATCAGAAGACAGAGAAAAGGACAATTACATAAAGAGTAGTTCTGCTTCACAGATGCATTAGGACTGCATGGACAGACAGAGATGCTGTATTGACTTGTGTGTGTGCGCGTGCATGTGTGAAGGGTTTTTCAGGGGTGGTGGGGGTCAGCTGTGCTCTTTTTGGTCGACTGACCCCTACAGCATCCATCGACCCTTTATGTAAACCCATTAGAGCATAGGGGCCTAATATCAGGGCATTATACACACACACACACACACATACACACACACACACAGCAGACAGAAACAATTTAACAATTGAACCCACTCACAAACAGTTCAGAGTCCCACAGGACTGACTGGCGTGTTTTTATCTTTGTGTTTGAGTTGGACATGTGTGCTCAAACAGACTGGCTGTCAAAAGACTGATAAATGGTCAAATATGTAGAATGTGACACACACACACACACACACACACACACACACACTGAGTTAATGCAGTCACCAAACAATATGACTGAAACCAGAGGTGTGAGCAGAATAACAGTGTGTGCTGGTGTCTGCATGTGTGTGTTTAATCAAACAGAAAACTAGCATCAGCTCACCAGTTCCTGCCAACACAAAGATTTGATCAACTATATTAGTCATATTGAAAGCCAGCCAACATCAACCTAATCTCTGTCTGTGTGTCTGTTTGTGTGTGTGTGTGTGTGTGTGTGTTTGGCCAACTGAACACTACACAAATAACCCTCTCAGCATGACCTGCCCCTATCTAGATCCCCCTCTGGTTCACACAACACAGCCTCATCCAAACGGCAGATTTGCGAGCTGGTGACATCACTCATTAACGCACCTCACACCCAAATCCTCTCTGTTTGTTTTAATTGAATAAAAATGGCGGCTCAGTCACTGTGATCCAGACCAGACTTGTTTCATTGCTGATGTCACTTCGCTGTGCATGGGAAGTGTTGGTCATCGGTGAAACCGCAGCTCGGGCTGGCTGAAGGCTTTCGAGGTTCCCTGCATCAGATGTTTGAAAGAGACACTGTGTACTGCTGTAAATGTTTTTAACTAGAATCACGTCCATCTGTGTGGAGGAGTGGATTGATGCTGATCTGGTTTGACAGGCAGCACCTGTCAGCTGACAGTTCAAGAAGTTTCTAACCTTTGACATTTTAGTCAATGAAATGTTTGTCATTTTTGGTACCTGGTCAGCAACATTTTTCCTGCATACCACCAACAATGAGGTGAATCACTGACTACGTTTACATGGAAACCTGATTTCTGATTACCTTAACCCCGAACAAGTCGAGCAATATTTGAATTAAGGCACGTGGAATATTCCAACCTAAGTCACATTACATGTATACGTCCTAATTTAATTTTACGTCCTATTGGAGTTTTCACAGCATTTTGCAACATCAACATACATCAGCTACCAACTGCTTGACAACGCATGAACAACACAAGATAAAACAAGATGGAAGAACAAAAAGGAGTTGTAGATTTAGCTAAATTAGAAAGAAAACAACCAAAATGGTGTATGCTAGAATCATACATCAAAGTATTATAAACTACTGTCTGTGCTCTGTTATAGGTAATAGGGAATTTGAATTGAGTATCCTGTTAGTCACTCACGTAAACACCATAATCAAAATAATGTCTTATTCTGATAAGGTCAATAGTCGGAATATTGGTGGCCATGTGAATGTAGTCGGTATTTCCAGTGCAACACAGTTTTCACCACACACATAATCAAAGCTGGTGTGAGAGTTGTGGGCTCAGAGACAAAGATGGATTACGTTGTTTTGGAAACAAACTGCGTTGACTCAGTCTATGAATGACTTAGATTTAACGGACTGTTGACTGTCTTTCTCGCTTACATGAATCATGATGCATGAACAGGAATTCTGATTCTCCAGCACACAAACATGTCCACACAAGTTCAGTTAAATGTGGAAATGTTGAAATGTTTCCATCCGCTGTGCATTATTAATGTGTTACAAGGTTCCTGTTCTCAGAAACCACAGAGTGATAGAAACAGGTTGATCGAGTAGCTGATCGAACAGCTGATCGAGCACACAGCATAAAAACAGTCAGGGCTGGATGATATGGCCCAAAATTATATAAATATAAAAATGTTAATTTCAGTTGATATCAATAATTATCATGATATATGTCCCATTATTATTACGTTTAAGTTTAAAGACAGATTTTTGCTCCTGAGTAAAAGTTGTGTTTTTAAACTTGTCTTCATGGTTACATCTATATTGATATAATACTTGCACAATGCAAGTATTATATCAATATAGATGTAACCTTTGTTATATTGCTATTAATGTTAATCAAAATTCTATTTGCAAGAATTACTGATATAGTTTTATCACCCAGCCCTAAAAACAGCCCTTTTTTTTATCTGTCCATTCTGCCAGCTTTTTTTAGATTTACTCACAATTTCCTTAATTTTCTGTATGGATGACGCTACAAATTGTGAGAAAAACCCCGGTGACCGCAATGATTTCCTGCAGCCAGACTCTTGATGTCTTGTAATTAAGTGAACAAGTTTACTTGGCCTGAGTACAAGGTCATTAGGGAGACACAAAAGCAAAAACAACACATGCCTGTAACCCGTGCTTGTAAGACACATACACTGTTTTATCGTACACACAGGGGCATGTGTTCACAAACAGAGCTCATGTTTTCACAAGGTGGTACCTCCCGTGGTTTACTGAGTTTCTCTGTTACATCAAAGCCAGAGAGGGACCTGCAGCCAGACAACATTGCACCTTAACAGGCTCTTTGGAGGACGTGAGACACATCAGAGAATAATAAGCTCTGGATGTCATTTTCACCTGCTTTCAAAAAGATTGTGAAGTTTTTCTAGTGAATGAAAAAAACCTGGATCCGTCCCCTGATCTTTCCCAAAATTTTGGTCCCAACCTTTCACCAACTCTCATGGAAATCCATTCAGTTGTTTCTGTGTAATCTTACTTACAAACAAACTAACTAACAAACAAACAGACGGGTGAAAACGTAACCTCCTCCGTGGAGTTAATGAATGAGAAGCTCAGACAATGACTCCCATTGAAACTTCCTTGGCCTAATTTCTTTCACTTATATGAAAACTGAGACGATTCCTCTAGTTTGTTTTGGAGCCGTGAACTTCCCAGCTGCTGATTCCAGTTTCAATGGAACCTCTGGATCTGTCATTTTATTTCTGTATGTGTCTGTGCACTCGTGCGTTGGTATGCATATGTGCGTCTGCATATGTTGGGGGATTAGGGAGTGGAACCCCAGAATACACTCGCTGGAATGTGAAGTGTGTGTGTTTTGAGCAGCCCGAGGGCAAGGAATGTCTCCCAAACTCACTGTAACAACTTTAAGTGGCATGACCAGTGTGTGTGTGTGTGTGTGTGTGTGTGTGTGTGTGTGTGTGTGTGTGTGTGTGTGTGTGTGTGTGTGTGTGTGTGTGTGTGTGTGTTATGAGTGACAGCAGGTGATGGGTGTGAGTTCTGTAGGGTGCGCCCCAAGGCCTGTCCGTCGCCCCACCACATACGTTCACATATACACACACAGCGTTCTGTCTGTCTCCTCCTCACAGCAGGGGAGTAATGTGTGTGTTTTAATAGGTGTCTGCTTTATCTCAGCCAGGAGACGTGAAAGAGAATCTCTGCTCCAGTCAATGAGCCTTTCATTCTCTTCTGCTCAGGTGGTGTTTGGACAACCTTTGGCAGATGCTTAGTGGTGTTCTGCTCTGATGTGTAGCCTCTTTGTGCAGCTTGATTCGATTTGAACAAAAGCTATGTCATCACATTCTCACTTTGTGCCCAATTTTTTATCTGCTGTTTCAGAGCAGCGAAGAAGACTTGATTTCCAAGAAAAAGAAAATTCCAGTTTTATCTGATTTAAATTAATATATACTTTAAAGACTCTGGACATAGATTTGTGTATTTGCCGATGCCTGACCCAGCGTTTTTCTGCAGTATCGGAGGCTTTTCTGCTGGTATCTGAACATCTCTATCAATCAGCCCACAGTCCTCTGATTCATTCACAGAACTGACTGCAAATCAGGAGACAATAATCTGGTCTTTCTATGTTATAGTTTATCCGGGGAGAAGATGCCCCCCAAAAAATGTTCAGGGCTGAACCATTAGTCCTGACGGAGGCATTTGTTTGCCATGTAGCCCAGTGAACTCCGGCTCATATCATGCTGACAACATAGTTCCTCCATCTGTTGAGTGGAGGCATGACTGATGGTGTTAGTTCCCTTTTTGGTGCATTTGATAAACATGGACATTGTCCTCTTTGCTGTAAATTGATGAAAAACTGTCAGTATTAGATTTCTCAGCTAGTATCAGTGATATTAATCAGGTCTCGATAAGATCAAGATTAACATTTGCTGTATCATATTGAATTTGTTTAGTTGTCTTGTGTTTGTTTTGATGTGTTGCAGTGATGCTGTGCGTTCTCACAGGATATTACTGTTCTCAGCTCTGGGCTACAGACAGCAGTCTGTTACTCCGCATTTCTCCAGAGTCTTTGTTACTTTAGTATATTCTGTCGATCAAAAGGCAGCTGTCAGAAGAACTGTGCGTGTTTGTTCTTTTGCACGTCTGCAGCACCGTCTTTTGCACAGCTGCTTCAAGTTAACGTCGACCTGGAAGAAGCGTGCTTCATTCAAAAGTGGTTCCTCCCTCTCTTTCTCTTCTTCCCTTTTTCCTTCCCTTTCGTCTTTCTCGATGGTTCGACCTTCTTTTCAAACCAAAACATCCCCTGTGCGCTGTTAATTCACACAGCCGTTAAGTCAGCTGACATGTCTGGAGGGAGGCCAGGGGTAATTCTAACCCAGGATCCAAACCCCTTGTCCTGGGCCTCTGCGTAGTGGGGTTCCCCTTGTGAGCTCTTCTCCGGTTCTGAGCCCCTGAGTTGGGGCGGGGAAGCGCTCCACACTGCACCTCAGACTGAACTACTTATGGAGGTGATTTAAAAGGCCATTCCACCTCGTCCCAGGAGTGCTGTCCCTCTTCTGCTTCCTGCTCTCTTGTAGAGAAGAGAGGGACTTTGCAGGTCAAGGGCTACTGGGTCATACTAGAGCTCTGCTGGTCAGAAAACCTAACACTCAGACATCTTAATGTTCCTTAGACCCAATTTATCATGCTTTCTACATTTGTGGAGAAAAATGAAAGCAATTTTCTCCTTCTTATTCAGGGATCAAATTCTTTGTTTTTATAGATTCAAAAGGCATTGTTTGTATTGTGGCTGCATTCAAAGACCTGGGGCAGCCATGTTTAGTCAAGGGGCCAGTAACCTTTAAACTTTAACCCTGGTCGAGCTGAGTTAGAAGAAGACAAATACAAAGAAGACGAAGAGCACAAAGATGAATATGTGTCTGGTTCCTCTCCAGGAATCCTCTGTGTACCTCTCGCCACTGTTTTCCTTTTTGGGCCTTACTGCATGAAAAGAACAAGATGACCCATTAGGTGTCAGCACGACCAACAGTCACACAGTTTTTTGGGTCCAAGAACATTTCACCACTCATCGTTCCTTATATGCAGCTTGGAGCCGTTCAGTGTTTTGATTGTCCTGTTGGACTTCACGGTGGATGGAAATGGTTCAGAGGAACGTAGAATCTCGGCTGCGGTGTGTTGAACTCCCTCCATCCACCCTGGGGAGGTCAGGAGGAGAGAGGAGATTCAGAGAGAAATTTCACCAAAGCAACTTCTCTTCTTTGGTTGTACGGTTTTTGCTTTCCATCAATTTCCACCTCCCTCACACAGATAAAAGAATACACAATTTCTGTACAGAATTCCTAATTCGATAGTTTGGTGCTTTTGTAGAATCTGTCTCTTTCTCTGGAAAACTTGGGATAATGATGTACCTCAGTTTTCTCCCACAAACCTCAGAGCCGGACTGGCTGCGACATGGGCAAAGCTGCTGTTCTCACCAGCCATCACACACTTCTGACAGCTAATTCAAGCTTCGCTCCAGGGGACAGTGGCAATTAAGTGCATTTTATGTGTATGTGTATACAGTGTGTGTGTGTGTGTGTGTGTGTGTGTGTGTGTGTGTGTGTGTGTGTGTGTGTGTGTGTGTGTGTGTGTGTTTGTGTCCTAAACCCTTTGGCCATTTGCTGTCAGACCTATGCCCATCGAAGGCTCAGCAGGGTTTCTCCTCTGTGATGGCCATTTAGGGATGTGACCTCGTCTTTCCCTCCATGGACACAATCAGACACACACACACACACACACACACACACACACACATATACACACATATACACACGCACACATACAGCACCTCTCACTGAGGCCCCTGGCCTGGTCTGATCCGGGTGGCAGATGGAATTAGCAGTAATTATGAGCTCATTAAATCCAGCCTGCTCTGTAATCCCCTGTAATGCCCAAATACTGCTGTGTGTGTGTGTGTGTGTGTGTGTGTGTGTGTGTGTGTGTGTGTGTGTGTGTGTGTGTCTGCGCGCGTGCGTGCGTGCGTTTTAGAAAAGACACTGTCCACACACCCATCTCACATTGTTCCATATCACATGGTGGAAACAGGCCTGATAAGAAATCATAAATAACATGGAAGAGGAAATTAATTTCTCTGTTGTGTGTACCCAAAGGTAGATTGTCTGCACAATCCAGTTTTTAATAGGGCCTTGTCAAGTGATTTACTGCAAGTGTTACACAATACAGCTCAGCAGAGAACCTGTGTTGGGAAGCTGATTAAAAGCCATTTTCAACAGCAGATTTGTTGCTAATCTTGCTACAAGTGCTCTAAGCCAATAACACGCCTTCATTAGAAAGTGGCAGAATCAGTGATTTTACTAAATGTCAACACATCATGTACAGCAGCGGTTCCTTGATAAGACCATAACTCTGCAGAGCTGCAGATGGAAACGAGCAGCTAAAACTACAGTTAGAATCAGCCTGCCTGCATCGTAAATACAATCACAGATAGGTGATGTATACCATGGTCACCACAGCTTATGTCTGTTGTTAAATATTCACACCATGTTATGTCTGTACCGGATTAATGTGTCAGAGTTTGAGACTTTCAAGATATAATATGGGCTGTGCCTCCAGAGGAACTATTTCAAAGCCCTATAAGGCATCATGAATAATCCTATACAGAATAACACAGCAGCTTCAAATCCAGTGTGACCTATAGAATGTTTTAACTCCTCATCCAAATATATTTTAATCACATCTCAATTTCCGCTCTTCATGTGACTGGAAAATAATGATTGTGATGGGACAATCTGCCGTGTTTATAAGCCACGGAGGTGATTCACAGGTCTGTCTGTCTGTGTGTCTGTGTGTGTCTGTGTGTGTCTGTGTCTGTGTGTGTGTGCGTGTGTTTGTGTGTGTGTGTGTTTCCTGGTGATAAGCTGCTGAAGTGGTCCAGGGACCCACAGTGTTAGCCATCTGTGCTCACCAACCGCACTCACACTCTCTTTTGATTTTATCAGGTAAAAGACCTCCAGCTATGTGAGCTCATCCTCATAGTTCTTCATGAATTTTATTTTGCTCTTGAATAATAAACGTTGCTGTACTGTACACAGTTGTGTTTATAAAAGAGGAAACACTGATATTGGGTGTGGTCAGTCATGCTCCTCTCCCTCTGAAAATGAGTCATTCCGTGTTTATGCCAGTGTAAATACTGAGAAAAAAACGCCATCTCTGTTGGGTTTCAGGTCCTGACTGGAACCTTTGGAGGAAGTTAAAGCAGACAGTTTAGTCATGATGTTGCTGTTGACACACACATTTTCTTTCCATGGTACTTTATCATCAACATTTCTGAATTATTCTCTGAGAAATCAGTGAAAACGTCTTATCTTGTTTCATGGAACTCAGTGCGGTTGTTTTTGTGTAGCAGTAAGGTGGAATGTGGTTTGTTGGTGGCATAATGGGAAATCATTCTATTTTAGCTGCATAGGTTCTTATGTATATGTAGGCAGATGTTAAGGCCAAACATCCTGCTGTGCACTTCCCCTACAAGCTGACCTGAAACCTGTCCACAGTACAATCAGACTCACAGACAATGCATCTCACTCATTTGTCATTTCTGTCACCCGTTACAGTCCCACATATTTTGTCTGTAATGAATCTAATGCCTTCAGCAGCCCGTTCATACTGTGTGTGCCCCCTCGGGTTTCCGAGCCAGCTGCCCAGTGTCAGTCTGGCACTGCCCCACTTTCCATTTGCCTGAAAAGGCATCACTACCACCAGGAACCCGTCTGATTTTGCCATTTTGGGTTCTGCCATGTGACACTGTGGATTTTTAATAGGAGTGGAAAGTTCCTGTCCACTGCAGGACTGCAGAAACACTTTCCATGTATTTAAACAAGTGAAAGAGTCTGTGTCCAAATCTCACCACAGACAAGGAAGCATTTAACCCCATGAACTCCTTTGTTCTTATCAGCATTGCATTGTACTATTCTTCATAAAACCTAGAACCTTCAGCTGTTTATCTCGATGTGCTTTTTTTCCGTTGCTGTTTTTCTGGATTTTGTTTAACTTTGTCTTGAATTAGGATGAAATCTTGGCTCTTGTACAGCATACTATTTCAAAAGCTAACATGCACCATCTGTCCTATATATTGTTGTCTCATCCGCTTCAGCAGACTTAATGTTTACTTCCTGTCAGCTGCTTATTGATTAGATAGTTTAAGGTCACATTGCTACACAGTCATAATCATTTCATCTTGCAGGTTCAGTGGAATATTTAGCATTTGATGCAAAGTGATGCATCATAACCTTTATGAGGACAGGATTGATAATGACATTATGCTCCTCCTTGCTATTGATCTACTTTACTTAAGTGCACTGGCATTCTCCATAATGTCCACTGACTATTGATGAGGTAATAACTTAATTGTGTTTTTATCAGTCCTCCATCTTCTGACAACGCAGCAAGGTCAAAATTCAGCATCACATTCATCCAAATGGCCTTCATGCAACTGTTTGTTAAGATAGAAAAGCTTATCAAGCGATACTGTTAACTCTGCCTCCTTAGGCTGGCAGGACTCCAACTCCCAGCAAGCGCTGCTTTAAAAAAAACAAAACAGGCAAAGCTGCTTTGTCTTTGTATTGGCTTTTTCTTCCTTCTCGATTTACTGTATTTATATATTTTTTTCTTTCTCCCATCCTTCAATGAGAGGAGAGGAGATCTCATAATGAACAGCCAAGAAAGGCCCCTCACGCTGAGATCAAATGAACTGGCTCCATTGTCTGAACAGTGGACGGACTCTGCTTCTTAAACTCTTTAGCTCGACTGCAGATTTTCAATCGTTCTTATGAGGCTCAGTGTTTGTGTGGGTGTGGGACCTCTCGACAGAAACAAAGAAGTCATGTCTCTGTGACAGGAGGATGTGGTGCACATTGACAATTGTGACCTTTATTATAATGTGGTAAATAATAGAAGTATTCAAACCATTTAAAATATTCTGCAGTTCGCAGCAGCCAGAGAGATGATGAAATGATAAGGTTGCTCTGGACAGATGACAGAATGCTTGACTGTGGCTTTTTTTTAAATTTGCGGTGCAGTTATAACGTCATGAGTGAAGACAGAGTAGGAAACCACTTGTGTGTAGCTGGCAGAATACACTGTGTCCATGTGGCAAACTCTCTGCTCAGCTGGATCTGGTTCTGCACATGGTGCACTGAAAAAAAGATTATCGGTCAGGTGAAGGTGAAGAATGAGTTTAATCAAGTGCATCTCAGTTTAATTGACATTTATTGCGGCCTAAATCAAATCACCATTGATTCATTCATTTTGCTTATACCATTATAGTCATAGGATACAATTCCTCAGCGTCTTGATCCTTTCCTTTGTTCTTGAACTTGCCATCATGTCTAAAGTCACAAAAGGACAGTGACCTATATAAGCACCACATGCTGATGTAATTTCATGAAATCCATTATTTAATTTGTTATATATATGTAACGTTGCTGGTGAAAGATCCAGCTCTTTCAGAATGTGTTATCACGCTGTAGCTGAGTGGTAGTAGCTTTTTGGAGGAAGCTGAACGGTGGGTCAGGCTCATTAAAATGAATATAAATGTGACAAGGATTGGGAAGTGGCTAGCTGTGAGACACTAGCTAATCTGATAGAGGGGCAATGTAGATGAATTAGCTGCTAATATTATCCCTCAGTCTCTGCAGCTGCTGCGGGGGAATGAAAAAGTTGAGGCGGAGCGAGGAGAGATTATAGCAGCAGATTTCAGCAGCTGCTGTTAAAGGAAGTAATAATGGAGAGGATTGAGGAGGAGGAGCTGAGTTGGTGGAAGTGATGAAGAGATGAGAGACAATCGTCTTAAGAGAGCGCAGCGCGTCCTGAGAAGTTGAGGTGATACTCTCTGTCACTTCTCCGTCCTCTAAAGCTCTCTTTTTCATACCAAGTCATTTCAGTTTTTTCTTTCTCCACATACCACTTCACCCTCTTCTCTGGAGTATTCTTGTGTTTCATCGGCCTCCCTTCAAGCACTGCCTTCCTTTCATGTCACCCAGTGGAGTTGATGATGGAGGAGTATAAAGGAGCTGGTGGAGCCAGATTTGTGTCTGCGCTGATCGAGGATCTCAGTTTTTTTTCAGGGGAAATCAGTTTTTCAAAAACCTGGATCAACTTTTACTGTCTCAAGACCTTCAAGCTATATGGTCTAAAGTTGAGAGAATTCGAGAAAAGATTTCCATCTAACAGAACTGACATAACATAACATTGACCCATCAAAGCTGAAGGCTTTCTAACTTATTGCCAACACAGTTGTTTTGAAAATCACACTGTGACATGATTCCTGAGATTCTTCCTGGCGTCCACATCATCTCAACTCTCATTTACTCTTTTACTCTCCTTCAGCCTCTGTCTTTTGGTCTCATCAAAACAATCAATTAGCAGCTTTTGTCATCTCTCCACCAAGTTCTGTGATTTCAAATACTTGATTTTGTATCTTTTCATGTCCTCTATAAGTATCTTCTCTTTTCTTCACATCGGACAGCTGAGTGACAATCCAACCTTGCAGAGACTGTTTGCACTGTTATCACGTCTTAATAATTCATCAGAGAGGGCATTATCATTCACGAAAGCACTGGTGCACACATAGATAGCTCTGAAAAACAAGAGACAAAGAGGCAGGTATTGTTTTATGGTGAAAACACAGCTGCTCTATCTCCTGACTGGACGTTTAATTCCCAGTAAAGGGCTTGTTTAGTGGAAAATTAACAATGGACACATGCATGCAAACAATTTTGGAGCCGATGAATCGACCTCTGTATGAGTTCAATGTCTATTGTATGTGTGTAATAAAGGGCCCATGGCAATCTAGTATGAAACAGCGATCAAGATCAGCTTTGATAGCAAAACTACATCCTAGAAAGTTGTTAAATCTCTGCATATTTTGCTGTAAAATAATCTGCTTGTTGATTAGATAATTCTGCATGTTTTCCCTGCAAACACTGTTGTATATAGATATTCCTTTTTTATTTCATCCCATAAAATCCTTGTAAAAATATTTTTAAAGATAAAAAAAAGTCACAATTTTATTTTAATTTATCTGTTTCCATGCGGCCTTTCACAAATAAAAATCACTTCTGTTAAAATTAGAGATGCACAAATACCCTCTATCTTTCCACTACAACACTTTATTCCAACTTGTTTGAGTGTTGAAGCATTTCACATTAAGACAGAAAGTGTAGCTTGGCTCTCTGTGTGTCTGGCTCAATCAAAGTTGGCCTTAATCTTAGTCTGGCATATAGACAAGGGACAGTCCAGATTTAAAATCTCGTCTGCTCTGTCTTTTTTTAATGTCTAATATCCACAGGCCAGACAGGGAGGACTTTCGCTCTCGCCCCTCTCCCCCCCGGTCCCCACCGTAAAGTCCCCCAGGGTGCAGTGTGACCCATACAGGCACCCAACTGGAAGGCCTACGCCGCTTTCTCTCCTCTCCATCCTCCAATGTGCCACAGTATACATGACCTCATTAGGGAAACCCCACCCTCTCGACTTGCTTTACAGTATCCTATGATATTGGTCTAACTTATTGACCCTAATGAGAACAAAACCCAACCCCCCTGACTTCCTCAACATGACCTATTTAATGTACACAGGCCAATGTGCACCCAAACGCCTCACACGTGTACCCCTGTTCCCCCCCACCTCCTCACCCCTGCAGGTCACTGTGCCGAGCTGGATGACAGATTTGTTCCAGTTATTTCTTGAGGTTTATATGACCTGATCTCTCACATTACTGCAGCTTTACTATTTGATACTGTTGAGTCGTCAGATAGCTTCAAACTCCTGACGCCACCAATAACTGAATCACTTGAATCTTCACTTTAAATCTCACGGGCCACACTAAGGAATCCATTGTCAAAGAAGCATAAGATTCAATTGACTCTTTTGTGTTATAGTATATAGTAAAAGTAACACCTCACCTATTCTCAGCTCTGAGAAATTAAAGAAAATGTTGGGAAACGTCCTACCCGACAATATTATAGAAAGTGGAATAAATTCCACGATCCAGCCCCTGATCAGGATCCGCACCAAATTATAATAAAATCTTCCCTGTGTCATGCCCCACTCCTCTTAAAAATGTCATGGAAATCAGTTGAGTAGTTTTTTGTAATACTGCTAACTATCTAACAAACGCAGATGAAAACAACCTCATTGGTGTGAGTAAAATACATGAATATAGAAATGTGAGATTCAGATTGAAAGCCAGATGGAGCAAGTATGTTGTAAGATTCTTTTTTTTAAAGAAATAAGTGCAGCAGCAGGCCATGGGGCCATACGTGTGATCCTCACACTTTTGGCCCAAAATTATGAGATTGAAGACAGGAATGTTCTGTACTCTAAATTCAAATCACTGAGATAAACAGGGGCACGGCCAGGACTAAAAACATTCCAATCAGCATTAGAAAAAAACAGATATACACTGAGGCCATACAATAGTGTTTAATAATATTCATCCAGGAAAGCATTGAACATCAAGGATTGCTAATATTTAAGTAAAAAATGCGTGTGGTAAAAAGACATACAACTAAGCAGATATGTGCCATGTGGACAGACTTCACAGTCCTGGCTCAGACTCTCCTCCTACATGCACTCGTGGGCGCAAGCATCAGTGTATATGTTCTTTAGTGCTATTTTTATGTGCGTGTGGGTTGAGATAATGTCAAGAGTGCTCTGAATTGCAGTTTGCCAAGTTTCAGGCAGTGTGAAAGTTAGGTATATAGAGCAGGCAGCTTTCTAAATGAGGTCTGCGTCTATGAATATTTAATCAAAAGACAAACGAGACAACACGGAGCCAAAGGCTGATGTAACTGAGCTGGTGGGTATTTCATGCACTGAACACACTCGGGGAGATATCTGACACAGATTCCTTGGTTTTCTAAGATATTCTTAGGTATGAGCACGTTTATGTGATCCATGTTGATGTTAGTGATCATTATTAGCTACTGTATACGCTCACAGGGGTTCATTACCCTTATCATAGACACTTGGCTCATAGGTGCATGCTCGATGGCTTTGGGACTTAGGGCCTGTCTCCTTTGTTTTGAACGTGGCCATTGTGATCTCTATGTGATGTAGGGGTAGTGGCAATCAAGTGACTATCTTGCCCTTCAAACACCCTTAAACCATAGTGCATTCAGGATCACCCTAAAAATGAAGGGGTAGATGAGGAATTAAACTCAGGTTGAACAGTTGAATGAGACTCCTTCTGACCAATGACCAAATCTGTGTACCAAAAATAGGAGCACACCATTGAATATATATAGGCCTGTTTTGATTTAATTGGTGGGGCTAATCCCCCTCTAACCATCTGAACAGTTCACCCTACTGTCTGGGTTAAACTTAATTGAAGTTAATTATTAATTGATAATGGTGTATGTGTTAGGAGGGACATTGCATCGTTCTCGTAGTTGTGACCCTTCAGTACATTAGTCCCATCTTTTTTTAGACATGCCAACGCCGCCCTATCACATGAACTCAAGCATCTCTTCTCTGGCACCTCCTGTCATGTTTCAAATGTGTGACACTAAGTACAGAGTCAAGTGGATTCACACAACTGAACTGTCAACGTTTAGGTCTGTGTGGTCATCTGACTCCTTTAAACCATTATCCATTACTTGTATCCAATTGTTTGAACGGATTGTTCAGCTTTGCAGCACAAACAATACCCCTGGGTGGAAATCACTCCTTTAATATGTTGCCTGACACTTCTTCTCTGTCGTTGTTTCTTGTAGCTGGGATGAGAGCAGCTCCATCAGCAGCGGCCTCAGTGATGGCTCAGACAACCTGAGCTCCGAAGAATTCAACACCAGTCCCACTCTCAACTCACTTCCCACCACTCCCATCGGCTCCCGCAGGAACTCGACCATTGTGGTAAGTACATGCAACGCAACACACTCATGACAGAGAGAGAGCAGCAGATCTTTAAGATCCATCTGATGCTCTGTGGCTTTGTGTGTCTGTGTTTATGTATGTGTGAAAGAGTCTGATTTAGGTCACACCTCCACCATGAGGCTCATATGACTGATGCAGTTGAATTTCAGAGGCAGAGAGACAGAGGGAGTTTGAAGGGAGAGGGGAAACCATGGCAACCAAAGCACAGGGATGCTGACAGCGCAGGTCTTTGTCTTCTACCATATATATTGAAGGACAGGTCTAGAGTGTGGCCATCTGCACACACACACACACACACACACACACACACACACACACACACACACACACACACACACACACACACACACACACACACACACACACAGGACCATCTGCAGTCCAGCATCCAGGCCAGCGAGCTGGAAGAACCGGGGCGCCTCCCTCCACGCCGAATCACTGGAGTCATAGCAACCATTACCCCCCATGGCATCATTACCATGGCAACAAACCATCACCTCATAAGGCACCCGCTATCGTCAAATACGCATGGCTCCTCTTTCTCTCACTGATGGCAGCTGATGTTTTCTCTTCGGTTTCTCTTTGTCTTTGTCTCCTGTTGATTTTAATTTTCCCACTTGCTTAACATCCTCTCCTCTCCCCTCCCACGTATTTTGTAATAAGCTCAACAGAGATATGAGGTTGAGGGGGAGAAGGGTAATAAAGAAAGGACGCGCAAAGAAGACATGTTGGAGGGAGAGGAAGTTAGAATCACAGCCAGAAAGTGGTGGTGGTCCATGTGGGTGGTACAAAAACCCGAATTTCCTCATTTCCACAGGGAGACGGACAAATTACTCAAGTTAATACACTTTGTACTATTGTACATGTGTGTTTTCATCTGACCATCTGTCTCATTGTCCACCTGTTTGCATTGTTATCCATGTTTTGTCCTGACTTTCTGACCACCCCCCCCTCCTTGTTTTAATAATCAGGGAATGTGTGTGAGGAAATGACAATGTTTTATCAACTGGTCAGACAGGACACACACACTCACACATACCTCCTCCTCCTCGTGTGATGTGAACCTGCCCATGGGGTCTATTGGTTTTAATAAAAAAGGAATTCAGCATATGAGCTTTCATGGGAACTGCATGTTGGGTGCAATGTCCTGCACTGGCACACACACACACAAACTCACACACACACACACACCTCCTGATGCATTGTGTAACTGTCAGTCCCCCACAGTGGGTGTTTAATCCTCTGTCATATGCGTCCTCTTATAGTCATCCTTTAAATATGTTGTGTATTCGCCTCATACACACACAGAAGACCTTCAGTCATGGGTTTCACATTTACTTTAGTTTCACATTCGACATTCTTTCTTATTGGATTATGTCAAGGCTGTGCTGTCTCTATATGTAAGTCAAGTGTGTGGGAGTCTTTGTGTCTGATCTTAGATCTGTGTGGTCAGTGTGTGGTGTGTGCACAGTACACACATGTGTATTTGTGGGCAGTTCCTCCCCTTGCCGTTTCTGTCCACTTCTCTTTTGAAGTGTTCAACCAGAGCATACAATAGGATTAAGCCGGGGAAGATGAGACATCAGTGAGTGAGTTTTTAGGTTGACTGGGTCAGACATGTTTTTCCTGCTCAGAGGGAGTCTGAGGCTCTAACCTAATATCTATCCCAATAACTGTGTTCCTCTGTGAACACTTTAGTACAGAATAGAAGGGATACAGTGTTTTTTTTTTGAATCACACAGGCTAGATTTTGAGTCACACAGTTGTATTATTTAGGTGGGGTTTCGAGGGTTACATGATTCTAGTACAAAGATGGTCGCCTTAAAATTAGACAGGCAGGGAAATTCATACCTTGTAATTTAGACAACCGGAGACACAGATATGTTTTATCTCCACAGTCTTTAAGTTTAATCTCACACACTGAATTCTTACACATTCTGTCAACATACGGTCTCATAGTATGTGTCTCTGTCCCTCTGTAGATGCGAACAGATGCGGAGAAGCGATCTTTGGTGGAGAGCGGCCTGTCGTGGGACACCGATGATGCCAAACCTGGCCGCAAGAGCCAGGGCAGTAGCGGCTACAACACAGGAAGTCTCAAGTCCGAATCGGCCAATAAATGGAAAAAGACGAGGCCGCAGCAGGGTGAGGGGCTGGAAGGAGGTAAAGGCGAACTGAAGAAGCCTCAAACCCTGGGTCAAGGAAACATGTTGAAGAAAGGAAGAAACCCACCCGTGGGAGTCACGTCCCCGATCACCCACACTTCTCAGAGTGGGCTGAAAGTGGCAGGTAGGTGGAGACACGCACACTGAAGACATTTTCAGATTTGAACAGTTTGTGTTTCACACGTTCACACCAAAAGAATAATCTCTGGAACATTTAGGTGAGGGGTGGCACCTGGGTAGGAGACAGGACATGAGGTATAAATTATATCCTGAAATATATAAAATAGTGTTTTAGTTTAGTTTCGTGTCTGTTGTGTGTTAGAAACACGCCCACTCACTCAGAGTGATTTTTCTGGACATTCTCTATGGGCTCACTCGGACATTTTCCAGACTTTTCTAGACTCGGGGCTGGCAGGAAAAAGAAACCTGGAGCAACTGACTCGGACATTTGTGTTTTCACACACAACCCCCTCAGAACATTTTATGAAATGTCCAAGTTCAGTTCATGTCTGAGAGTAGCTAAATACACACACACACACACACACACACGTGGTGCGGTATAATATCTGTTGCTTAATTTTTAATAGTTTCATAACCTGAGCAGACTCACACATTTCTCTGGCTGTCTTTTAATATTCCCGTCTCTCTGGCAGCTCCACACCCACACACACAGTCACAGACACACTCTCTGTCTTTGTCCCACACATTCATCCACAGCTGCAGCCCACCCTCTAGGCCTTTAGAAAGTGGTGCCATGTATCAAACGCCCATCACCACCCACTCCCTTCCTGCCAGCCACACACACACACACACGCACAGCACTGACCAAGTGTTTTTCTATCCAAGCTTTATTTTTGTGTCAGACAGAGACAATTTATAGCACTCAGATAAAGGCCTTGTACCCAAAGCAACTGGACCAGACACAGTGTGTGTTTGTGTTGCTAATAGTTTATATGCATGTGTGTCCACTGTGCAGACAGGTCGGAGATTGTGCCAACCTTAAACAGTGTCACCAATCACACTTCACACACACACACACACACACACACACAAACACGCACACTCACACACACAAACACTCCGACTGACACACAAAGAACACAATAGTGAGGATTGTGCGGCTGCATTTAAATCTCACCATCTGTGTGCTGTTTATGTAAGCGCACGCACGCACACACACACACACACACACACACACACACACACACACACACACTTATAGACAACCAGAACAACAGGATATTAGTTGTGCTGTTGTGTGCCAGTCTAGTTGGGCAGTGTCCGTGTAAACACTCCTCTTTCTCTTGGACCATGTTTGCATTGCCAGCTGCTGAAGTGACAGATACACCAGAGTGTGTGTGTTGAAGCATCACTCTGCTATTGTTACTGATGTCAACCGTATGAACCGTATGAGACTTTCAGAGGTTAATTAATCAGATGATGAAGTCAAGTGAAAGCAGAGTGGAGATGGATCTCGTAGCTCATCATTGAGGAGGAGCTCATGAATTTAAATGAATGGTTGACATTCTTTGAAAGTTACGGAGGTCAACGAGCACTGTGTCACAGTTCAATAATACTGTGTCTAGAACACACCTTCTATAGTACGCACGTTCTGTATACCAACCACAGTTTGCTTTTAGTGTATAATGATGATTGATTGTTTGATTTGATTGTTTCTTACTAATTCAGTATAAAATAATAGCTCTCTTCATTCCAAACGCCTCAATTTGCCTCAGTTTTATAAGATAATAAATTGACTTAATGTTGAATGCACTTAATATTGCTTAAAATGAAGATGACAGTGATTGTTCTGTGTTGCTCCCTTTGAAAAGCTCTGAGTTTGAGTGTAAAATTGAAATTACTGAGACATGACCTCTTCGAAGTAAAAACATTATTGAATTCCAAAAAATAATTAATACTTAATTTCTAGTTTCTTAGTTTCTTCTACGTATTCTGAGCTTTGAAACCACCATTCTCAATTGCGTTTGTTTTCAAGTTTCCAGAAAAACAGCCTCACCTCTATTTTACTGCACTGCATTGTGGGACAATATTAACAGTACAGTCAAACATCAATCTACTTTAATAATTAGTTATGGCACTGCTAGAATCAGTAGTTTTCAGTCTGTTGGCTGGTGATGCTCATTATTGTCACACATCAATTGTTCCCATGTACACACAAATCAGCACTGATATTGTTGATATCTCAACAACCACAAATATAAACTCTCATGTTGATGGTCGATTGGAGACAATGTCAGAAATGTGGCGGTGAGCCCCATCTTCACTCCAAACTTTCCTCCTTCTGCTGCTTTTGCCCACAGTCGCCCTGTATAGAAGAAGACTTAAGGATTATTATAATGAGCCATTTTCCTTAAAAAGCAGCAATATGAAGGATTTCTCCCATCAGACACGCAGGCCTCTCGTGTTTCATGATACACGCCCTGTGTGTGTCAAGCTGTGAGCTCCACTGTCTCCACAGCCGGTGTCTGTAAATCAGGCTCAATTTATGTCACAATTAATACAAACGCCTGGGATCCGTACTCAACAGTGTTTGTGTGTTTCTGCAGCCTAACGTTCTTGGACCGAGCAGTGTTGCGGTTTTACGATGAATTGAGTTTATGACTTGACACGTTAACTCAATTTTCACATTTACAAAAGAACTGCGAGGCTAATGTGTTGTCAGTGTCACATTCCTATAAGATCTGATCACTGGTAACTGTGAGTGTGTGTGGTATATACGTGTCTTGTGTGTATGTGTCTTTTGCGGGTTTATAAATACCTTTAAGTGACTCCAGATGTCCCCAGGCGGCCCGTCGGTGGGTCTCATTCAACAGCAGCTCTTTGACTCTGTTAATGCCGTGTATATAAACCTCCCATTACATTCAAATTAAGAGCGTGGGTAGCGTAGACTCGCACTTGTGTGGGTGGTACATACAGTGCACATGTGTCTAATAGACTGCTGTTTTCTCTCATAATGACTTCCAAACAAATCCAATTAATTTGCCACTTGGGAATAAAATCACAGCCGTTCCACCGAGCCATCTCTCACTCCACCCTCTGTCTCCAAAGAGTCTTCAAAAGAGGAGAAATTCAGCCACATTGTGTTTCATGCCGTTTCGTGCCCACAGACACGCTTCGTGAACACCGGTTTTCCACAGCCATATTGCACATGTTAATCCCAGCACTCCACAGCTGTGACACGCAGACGTGCACTTAGTGGAAAACCAGAGGGAAAAAACTATTTTAGTTCATAGGGATGGAAAAGAGGAGTAACTGCATGGTGTGTGTGTGTGTGTGTGTGTGTGTGTGTGTGTGTGTGTGTGTGTGTCTGCAAACTGTCTGTCTGCTCGGGCAGGGATTTGCTTTATCAGCTGACAGTCTGACCTTGTAGGCGTTCAGATAACTTATCATGTCCTAATATGGCTTGGTTAGTCACTCGCCACAAGAAACTGACTGTTCAGGCATTAGTTTGTTCATGCTGCTTATCAGTGACATCATTTTCTCCTCTACCTCTTCAGGTACAGTCAGATCAGATGGGAAGCCCATGGATAAGTCCAGGTTGGCAGTGAAGACTTCAGGTCTTCAGCGCTCCTCCTCTGATGCTGGTAAAGATCATAGGAATGGCACCGGTGGTGGTGAACAGCGCAAACCTCCATCTGGCCTGGTCCGGCCCTCAACAGGTGGAAACTTTGGCTTCAAGAAGCAAACCACTAATGGGACAAACCATGCCAGTGCGTCTGCTGTGATGAGCACAGGTGGCAGTTCAATACCAGGCGGCTCTGCAACTGTGGGGAAGGTTCCCAAAACATCTGGTATTCCGGTCAAACCCGGGGCTGGTGGTGGTGGTGGAGGAGGAGGACGGAAGACAAGTCTGGATGTTTCAAGCAGCGATCATAGTGGTTTTCTGTCCCCAAATGCCAGGACGTCTCTCCAGTACCGCTCTCTGCCTCGTCCTGCCAAGACAAGCACACTGACTCTAACCCGACCGAGCTCCGCACGCCCAGTAAGCACCACCATGGACACAAGCTGTGGACTGATCAAGCCCTCCGCTACAGCACCTCTGGGCTCGAGGCTCAAAGAACCTGCCTCAGGGTTTGGTTCTGGAGCAGGGTTGAGTAAAGGAGGGAGCCGTGGGATTCCAAGTCCTAGTCCTGTCAATCAAACAGACAGAGAGAAGGAGAAAGAGCGAGCCAAAGCGAAAGCTGTGGGGTCTGACTCTGAGTGTGGAGGTGGGTCTCTGAAGGGGAGCCCTGCTCAGACCCCCTCAGAGAGCGGAGTGAAGCTACAGGGACTGAGACCTCCCAGTGGTAAGGGCATTGACCTGCCCTCACCCAACACACACAGGTACCAAGGTTATAAACGTCAATATAAACATACACAAGCAGTCATTTCTCAACTAGCACACACACTTTCAAGATAATAAGAATATGCATTTGCTTTAATGTTGTCTGATATTTTTTAGATTATCTGGAGTACGCAGCCTCGCTAAGCCTCCATCTATGGCACCTCTCGACAAGCTCAACTCCAACAGCCTGGATGTGGGCGTTCAGGACTCACTGCCCCCGAAAATCCCCCCCTACTCTAAGCTCCAGGACCTGGCTTGCTCAGCAGGCAGCCCCTGTCTCACTCCCAGCCCTGCCCCGTTACTCAATGTGAACTCGGCCTGCTTCTCGAGCTCTGGGATGGGGCTGGGCCCGAGGCAGGTCTCTTCTCTTGGGGTGGAAGGGGGCAGGGGGAGCACTTCTCCCCTGCTCTACCCCCGTCTGTCTGGGCTGCATCGGAGCATGGAGTCGTTGCCGCTACAGATGAGTTTGGCTCCAGAGCCCCAGGGAAGAGGGAAGAATAGGGAGAGGGAGAGTTTGGTGCGAGGCTACACCACCTTAGAGTCCAGAGACAAAGAGAGACAGGAAGACAGAGGCCCCCCTCCCAGCTGGAGCTCAGGAAGTAAAGTGTCGCTGACTCTCACAGACAAGTGAGTTCAATTCTGCTGAAAGATTATCTTCAATCATACGTGCATAGTTTTTGTCATCTAGGTTTCTTCCCTTCTGTCATGTAGCTCCACCTACTGGTTAGCTGAAGAACTACAACAATGTCATTGATCGTTCAGGGAAGGCCCCGTACACACCTGGTATTAACATGTGGTTTTCCACTTGCGATCAGATTACAAAAAACTTTGAAACTTTTTTTCAATGCTGCAATCAAATGTTTTCATCGTCTTTTTGAGTGGGCAGGTGGAAAGGTGTGTTGTTTTGTATTTTAGGATGGCAGTGGTGATTATGAAGAGTGAAGAACTAAAAGTATTTTCACTTAGATGAGAAAAGAAAAATCCACAAAAATGAAAACAGGAATCATATATTGAGAATATTTTAGAGGCAAGATGTTTGTGCATGTGTGTGTGTGCGTGACTTAATCTAAAAACTGAAGACAGTATGTGCAATATGAGATGTTAATTATTCTCCAAATTATTAAGAAACATAATTACTTAGTAGCACATTTGTCGCATATTTTTTTGGCTTAATGAGAAGACAAAAAAACTTAAACCCCAAATAAAGGCAACGGCCTGGATGCACACACACACGCACTTATATTCTGAGGGGTCTCCAGGCTGTTATTACTGCAGGACTATTATCAGTGTTGTGCGGGCCCTGCTCACTGAAGACATAATTACTGGCTGACACAGCTGTCTCACTGTGCTGCTTTGTGCCCGCTGCCTGTTCTTGAGAGTTTAATAACTCACTGCACCACTGGTTAAATAATGACATTGTTTAATCTCTGCAGCTCTCAGAGAGACAGAAACACGCTGCCAAAGAAAGGTTTATGGTAAGTTGACACACACACACACACACACACACACACACACACACACACACACACACACACACACACACACACACACACACACACACAGCTACAGGCTTCATACACACTTACTGTGATTGTCACTCACATAGATCCCATTGATAAGATCTGTTCTGAATGACAGACTGTGTTAATCCTGCCTGCAGGGTCCATACCCATCAGCCCCTTTGCTTGTATTCCAAAATCTGGTCTTAATTCCCCAAATATTTTATCTAACTTATGTTGTACTGGCAACATTTTGTGAGTCTTTCCACTCAGATATTGGCTCTGTATATGTAATGAGTAAAGTATGTGCAGTGCAGTACCATGTAAATGCCTAACTGTAGTTGGGGCAGAGCATCAATTTGGTATCAGTGTTTATCTTTTTTCTGTGTAATAATATTTTCCCTGAGATATCAGGGTTCACTGTAGAGCTTCAGCTACTTTGTTTTTTTTATTTTCAGTAAATGTGCAATTTTCTCAATCAGAATAAATGATTCTAAGAAAATATTGATAATCATCAAAGTTCATGCTTAAAAACTCAAATAAATTCACTTTACTATCATAAAAATGACAAACAAGATACAAACAGTAAAGGTTTCCATTATAAATGCCAGAATCACCAAATGTTTGTCATTTGGCTTGAAAATTCACTGTGAAAGATTTAACACATGTTAATAAAGGTTTAGGATGAACTATTGTTGCAGTTGTAGCTCACGTCCAAATGTATAAAAAGGTTGTTTTTTTTAATGTATAAAACCTTTCCAGGTGCACAAAAATGAAAAATTAATTGTAAATGTTTGAAGGATTTTTCAGTCTCTGTATTACATTTACCACAACATCACTGATCTTTCCTCTGAATGTGTGGTTTCAGCGGTGGCTCCCAGGTTGAGGAGGAAGGGAAGGAGAAAGGAGAGAGGAGACACTCTCATTCTATTCTCAGTATGACCGACTCGCTCACTCTTCCATTGATGTCTTCACCCACCTCCTTGCCCCGCACCTCTAAGACCAGTATGGGTGAGTATGTACACATGTACACACACTCCAAAGTACACTGAGTAGAACGATGCATTTTCTTTAACTTTATGCATAAGATCAGTAGAGCTGCGGTTATTCTTGATAGGTTTATCCTTCCGCACGCCAAGTGTGGCTCAGTGCAGTCTTCCCCTGTTGTCCCAAATATTTAGCAATGTGACTTTAAAAAAGGCAAAGACATAGAAGAAACAAACAGAACAGTTTTGGCACCAGCTCATTCCTCCCAGGAGCAGCTCTTTGGGCTTATGCACACTTATCAAACCAATCACATATCTTCCCTTTTTAATCTCCCTCCAGGCACCATCTGGGAATCTTTATGCTCCCTCATTAATGTCATTATTGACATTGGCAGACTCCAGCCTACTGCTCCATATATGTTGCTGGATGAGTTAAAAGGCGGGGCGAGTATGAACTAGTCATAACTCTTTTTCCTTCGACCCTCTGGTTTCTCATTAGTACCCAGCCCTGTGGGCGGACCTCCGAGGATGACTCGGTCCAACAGTATCCCAACACACGATGCCTCTCTGGAGCTGTACGCAGCATCTCCACTGGGCAGCACGCTGTCGCTGGCTGAGCGTCCACGCAGCATGGGAATGGTTCGCTCTGGATCCTTCAGAGACAAAGAGCCTGATGAAGGTGAGTCCGCTGAATTACTGTGATATTACTGTTACACAATGTTCTGTTTGGTGCCGTCAGTTTCTACTTCATCTTGTCGTTGGTTTATGTTGTTGCTCTGAATTTTTTCAGTTCATGGGTCTGTGCTCTCATTGGCATCCAACGCCTCCTCAAGCTACTCCTCGGTGAGTGTGGGCAACATGCAGAATCAGGTAGATACAGTTCTCTGTGTGTGTGTGTGTGCGTGCGTGTGTGTGTGCCAGCGTGTGTGCGTGTTAGTGTGTAAAGTGATGTTATCCTCTTGTTTCAAACTTTCACACAGTGCACGCTAGAGACAAGACTTTCTCCTTTGGTATGCTCTGCACCTTATTACACCTTTCCTCTTACTCTCTTCTTTCTCTCCTCCTCCCTATCCTCTCCCTCATCCTCTTCCTCTCCTCTCTTCCACTCCTCTCCTCATCTCCTCTCCACTCCTCTCCTCTCCCTGTGTCTTATCTAATATCTTGACTTTTATTCTCCCCCTGCTGCTTAAGGCTGAGGAAAGGATTCAGGGAGAGGTTAGTGTTTTCTTTCCTGCACTTTCTCCTTCTCCTTTGTCTCTAAATTTTCTTTCCTTTCATTCGTCGCCCTCATCCCTGTCATCTGTGAGAGAACAAGTCTGCCCCTCCTCTCATGAACGCCATCTACCCAAGTCGATCAACTAATGCCAGATTTTCTCAGTTTTAATAAAGTTTGTTATTTTATAATTAAACATTCTCTATTTTTCTCACAGCAAATCCGCAAGCTGAGGAGAGAGCTGGAATCATCACAGGAGAAGGTGTCGAACTTGACCACACAGCTGACAGCAAACGTACGTTTTCTGTTAACATCATTCAATAACACGACAGTGCTCACTTGCATTAACTGCCTTAATGTTTTGTTTTTTTAATATTTCTAACACAAATAACACATTTCATTCACAACTGCATTTTCACTCTAAAAGGCACATGGTCATTTTGCAAATGTCCCTTGCAGTAAAAATAACTAATTTACCAGAAAAACAAGAATATCTGAAAACATTAAATTCAACGAGTGCTTAGAAATAGAAGAAAAACGATCTGATAAGGAAGTTATTTGAGTGACATCTTCATGTCGTTTTTTAAAGTACAAAATGTGACCTTTTACCCTGAGGTAACTGAAGAATTAGCAGTAGCCCCTCCCTCTAATTTTACACCCCAATACTTGTCATTCATCTTGATGAGCAGACTTCTTCTTTGACACTTGCCCCGAGGCTGAGGTAACTGACACTCATAGAGACACAATCGGTGTCGAACATGAGATAGCAGGCAAAGGAGGAGCAGTGTCAGGCTGCATTTAGCTTTGTGCTTCTTCGTTTCTTTCGTTGATTTTCTTCATTTTATTTTTTTCCATAAATAGAGGAAAGTTGAACTGCACTGTACATTAAACCTTTTTCAGCTTAGGTTAGAGTTTGTGAAAGAACATCAGTTCTTTGTATGCAAGTCAGTGGATTCAGAGCTCAATACTTTACCTTCCACAATCTTATACATTTGTGGTAACGTCTTTATTTAGTCTTCATAGAAAACGGTGAAGAGACACAGAGAGTAAGTATCCGAGCTGTGGTATGTCAGTTATAAATCATTTCTGCGGCGTCTCAGCACATTTCTTATCCGTGTAGGGCGTGAAGAAAGCTAACCTCCACCTGAACCTTTCCCCAAGCCTCTCTCTCCATCTCACTCACACACACACACACTCACACACACACATATATACACACGCTGCATCGCCCTCTCTTTCTACTCTGCAAGGTTGTTTCTGAATGACCATCCTGTCAGCATTTTCATTGGTGCAAGTGCATGAATACATCAGAGGCATTATGCAGTGCACTCAATCAAGTGTGTGTGTCACTGGTTTGCTTGCATGCTTGTGTGTGTTCCTTTCTGTTGGATTTTTTCATTCTGTGTGACCTATTCTGTGACGTAAATGAATCAGCAAAACTGATATAACCATCACAGCATAACTGGATTAATGACCTTGCAATATTATTTTAATGTATTATTATATTCTACAAAGAGAAATGAGGGAGGAAGTGCATTTTCCATAGAAAGCACCCTGTTAAATCAAGGAATAAGAAAATGTAAAATTAGGTTGAATGTACATGAAGTTCTGGTTAGTCATAGTCTCCCTGCTCTTTCAAAAATGACTAACAATTAAAAGCATTAGTAGACTTATATATTTCTAATTTCCTGTTATTGACAATTAAATAGAAAAAAGACAAGTCTGCCTGTGATTTAGTCCTTAGCTCATGTTTTTTCTTTTTCCAAACAGGCAAATCTGGTGGCCGCCTTTGAGCAAAGTTTGACATTGATGACCACTCGGCTCCAGAGTCTGTCAGTGAGCCACGAGCAGAAGGTAACATCACCCATCAAGTCCACACTTCACTCCAAATACAAACCTGAATTCCAGCTGCATTCCATCGCTTTGCCAGTGTTATGAGCCGAGCACCAAGAGACGGCGACATTAGTTCACACATGGAGTGGGGTGACAATGTTCATAGTCTGCAGTGAGGAGCTAAATATGATATATATATTAGCAAAGGGCCCACTGCAGTTCCACATACAAAACTCATGTGAGACAGAAGGGGACAGAAGATCAATTAGGGATGGATAAGCTCAAAGTAAACTCAGTTTGCATGTGTACTCACAGCAAACAACATTCCTGCATTCCCTGGTCTTTTGTATCAGTTTTGGTGCGAATATACCCATCAGTACTTGAGGCGGTGCTCTGTGGTGTGAGTGTGTGCAACAAAGTGTGCAAGGGCTCCCTCTCCAAGCTTCATGCTTTGCTGCTCCCACTGAAAGCCCCGTCTAGACCACTCCAGAAAAAGTCTTTGTTGTTTGTGCCAGTGCACTGACCTGTGCAGCTCAGCCCGGAGCACAGGCTCTTTAACCTTGAGGAGATGGACCGGGTGGCTCCATTTATAGCAGCTTTAGAACACAATGGGCAGCACAGTGAGGATCTGCTGTTCTGAACTCTTTGTCCTTGTGAACTTCAAACATAATTTAAGAGATCAGGCCCAGCAGGTGGATGACCTCATAGTGTGGGTTTGATTTTTAGTGCTTGAGTAAAACATCAGGTAAAACCACTCCTTATTTTCAATATTTAAAAAACTTTTGATTTCAAAAATCATCATTGTAGTTATCAGTAGTAATAATACTACTACTAATAATATTTGTATTATTAGTAGGAGTAGTATTATCATTATTACTTGATTTGATTTATATTACACCTGTAAAAGCAGAGCTTACAAAGGGCTTTGACAGGCAAAGCAGACCCATGATTATCAGGGCCAATCACAAGGATCCGTTCACACTAATGTCAGCGGTAAAAAAAATAATATTTGAAAAAATGAAGGAAACATTACATTGCAAACAAACATTACATGTGGTAAACATTACATAAAGTCTGAAAGAAATGGGTTTTAAGAAGTAATTTAAACGAAGTCACTGAATCAGCCAGTCTTTGTGTGAGTTCTATTTGTAGTGAGACGTATTCATGGAATGTAAAACATTTTAAGGATTTTGAATATTTATTTGAAGTAAAAAAGGTTTGAGTGAAAACAAATCTCAGTTGCACAGCTCTGATATTTGCAAACAGATGCAAACGGATCTGCCTGAACTGAACTGTGGCATTTATTAATTCGATGTCTGTGCAGGACACGGAGCTGGTGGAGCTGCGGGAGACAATCGAAGACTTGAAGACCAGGAATGAAGAGGCCCAGGCTGTTATTCATGTAGCTTTAAACAATCCAGATAACATGAAAGGTTTGGAGATTCACCAACTGATACTATTCACTCTCTCTATCTGCACATCTGTGCCTTTTTTTTGATGTAGTCTTTTTTTTTCCAGATGTGCAAATTCGACGTCAGAACTCATGTGAGAGCATCTCAAGTCTTAACAGCCTGACCAGTTTGTCGAGTGTCGGTAGCTTGAAGGACCAAGACGCCAAGAAGAAGAAGAAAAAGAGCTGGGTAAGAATGACTGCACTCTGCTGGCAAGATAATATCCTGGTGTTTGTCTACGTTCAATCTGTTTCACTTCATAATAATGATAAAAAGTAGCGTGGAAATTAAAGTGTGACCTGTCCTCTTTATTGTAAATAAATACACTCAACCATTGAATATAGTTCAGTAGTCTGTACATCTGCTCCTCTGTCTCCATGTAGCTGAGAAGCTCCTTCAACAAGGCATTCAGCATCAAGAAAGGCTCCAAAACCTACTCAGACATCGAGGAAATCGCCACCCCCGACTCCTCGGCTCCAAATTCCCCAAAGATGCTTCATGAGGGGGGAGAGGGGGGAGAAGGAGGAGAGGGAGGGGAGCTTCACCCCTCAGCCCTCAAAACCTCCACCTCTGCCACCTCCTCTGTGTAAGTACCAATAAACACTGTACTCCAGCCCCTAGCTCAGCAGGGAGAGAGACACTTTTAACTTTTGTCTGACTAATATGTGCATCCTAACCCCTCCAGGATCATGGAGACAACAGAAGAGGGGGACAATGAGGAAGCAGCAGTGTCAGATCTACGCTCAGAACTCTGGGTGAAAGAGAGGGAACTGACGGACATCCGACTGGAGGCCTTAAACTCCGCTCATCAGCTGGAGCAGCTCAGAGATGCCATGAACAACATGCAGGTTTGTTTTGCTTGTATGTGCATGTCTACTAAAGTATATCCTGAAAATATTTGTTGGAGAGATATTGCATTTATGTGTCAATAATTTACATTTCTTCCCTGCTCACGTTCTAGTCAACTGTAGAGAACCTGAAGGCAGAGAACGACCATTTGAAAACAGGTGAGGTCGCAGGCTCTGGCCCCACCTCCTCCACCTCCCAGCCCTCAGGCCTGGCCTCTCTTCTGGGACCCTCACTGAGGCAGCCAATGAGCATGCCCCTCACCAAGTCCTTCAGCCTCAGTCTGAATGATTGTAAAGATCCAGGTAAGAGTCAAACAATAAGCTCACACACACATTATAATAATAAGTTATATTGAATTCATCCCTTGTTTCCTCTTCTCTTTCAGACGTGTCTTCAGTTGACATGTTGGGTGTTTCTTCCTCAAGGGATGAGGTGTGTGCACGAGTTCTGGTCGGCATTGGAGATCAAGCAGAGGTAAACACAACATAACGAGAATTTGTCATGTTCCTTTGGATATAATTCTAGAAATATTAAATATTATTTTTTTGACAAATGACAAAATAGTGAAATAAATATATTATATAAATATATTATAATTAATTAAGCATTGAAAAATTACCAAAATAGTCAGAAAAGAAATAAATGATTTACCGTTTCTCTCCCTCTCTGTGTCTCTGTAGGTCAGTAAACAGCAGCAGGAGCATTACTTGGGATCAGTGCTGGTCAGTGCGAGGACGGACTGGACTTGTCTCGATTCTCTTATCGCCAAGATCTTTAAAGTAAGTCAATAATTGTCTCTGTGAGGATATCAGTGTAAAAATAGATCCAAATGAACACATTTTAACTGTGGTGATTTTCATTATTTTCCCCTTCTGTTCAGGACTACCTAACTCAAGTGGACCCAACAGCCAGTCTGGGTCTGGCCTGTGATTCACTGCACACGTACCAGCTGACCCAGGGAGTGCAGAGGGTGATCGGTGGGGACAGACCTCAGGCCTCACCATATCGTTGTCTCAGCAGTGGTCAGGCTCGGATAATTGTCACCCTGAAAGGTTAGTGAATGTCCTCAACTGATAATAGAAAGGATACTTGTATTAGTACTTTGTCACTGTAGTACCAAACATGTTGATTGGGTTTCTTTACTCACTTATAAGCAACCTCTTGTTTCACTAAATATTAACTTTGAGACATTATAGCTGTTTTCAGACATGTCCTGGGGACTTCTGTGGTTTTACTTTCACATATGAACAAATCAGCGGGGGGGTTTTCTGCTCAGATTTATGTGTTTACAACAGCAACAAATTTTGCTTAATGAACCATTGTATCCAGCCTTGTGCATGTAAAACCCAATTTTTGTCTTCTCTCCTTGTTTCTGTCTCTCTCTATAGGTCTTAGAGAAAAATGTGTTGACTCACTTGTGTTTGAGACCCTGATTCCTAAACCCATGATGCTGCACTACATCAGCTTGCTGCTGAAGCACCGGCGTCTGGTTCTGTCCGGGCCCAGTGGGACAGGGAAGACGTATCTAGCTCAGCATCTCGCCCACCACCTCCTGCAGCGCAGCCGGATCGAGTCTGCTGATGCCGACCACGAGACCTGTCTCCTGGGTAGCAGCGCCGCCGTCACCTTCAACATGCACCGTCAGACACAGAAGGTAACGCATGACTCTAGACTTCTCAAAGGCCATTAGTTTGAACTATACACAGAAGATATATTAACTTTTGTTTGTCGTCACAGGAGTTGCAGTTGTATCTGTCCAACCTAGCCAATCAGATTGACAGAGAGAGTGGAGGAGAGATGCCATTGGTTGTTATCATAGATGACATCAGTGATCCAGCAGCCATTACTGAGCTTGTTAACGGAGCGCTCACCTGCAAGTATCACAAATGGTGAGTCAATTCAAACATTATATTCCACTAAAGTTTGAATGTAACATTTGGTTCATGAAAGCACATAATCTCCTCTGTTGATGTTTCAGTCCGTACATCATCGGAACAACCAATCAGCCAGTGAGGATGTCGTCCAACCACGGGCTGCACCTCAGCTTCAGGTGGGCACAGAGCCGCAAAAACCTTACAGACTTTGAAACACCATTAAATACAAAACAAAGCGAACAGGAATGAACATTTCTTGCATGTGGTCACAGGATGGTGATGTTCTCCAACAACGTGGAACCAGCGAACGGGTTCCTGGTGAGGTACCTGCACCGTAAAGCTGTGGAGGCCTACCAAGAGAAGGAGCAGGACTCAACACGCCACCAAGCTCTCCTCCACGTTCTCGACTGGGTCCCTCAGCTCTGGTATCACCTCCACACGTTTCTGGAGAAACACAGCACTTCAGACTTCCTCATAGGTGAGAGACAGTGGACACAGTTAAGGTAGAAAACAGTGGGGATAGTTGGGTCTGTACCTATGATGAATGACTCAGAAACGCAGTTAAAGGGAAGTTTTGCCTCCTGCAGGTCCCTGCTTCTTCCTATCGTGCCCAGTGTCAGTGGCTGAGTTCAGGCAGTGGTTTATTGATCTGTGGAATCACTCCATCATTCCATACCTGCAAGAGGGAGCCAAAGATGGAATCAAGGTGAGCACAGACATCTTCCAAAGTTTTAACAACAAGAATCAAACTCCTCCGCTCTTCACATGTTTTAATTACATTTCTATCTGTTCCCTCAGGTCCATGGGCAGAAGTCGGCATGGGAGGATCCGGTGGAGTGGGTGAGAGGCACCCTCCCGTGGCCCAGTGCACAGCAAGACCAGTCCAGACTCTTTCACCTACCTCCCCCCAGCATAGGTGCTCTCAGTGAGGAGAAGAAGCTGCCCAAAGAAACACCTCCGCCCAGCATGCTGGAGTCCGACCCACTGGTGAGTTTATCGTGAGATGGGCGACTAATGAAGGACAATTTATAATATAACAACAGGTTTTACAGGTGCCAAACAGTCAACAGTAAGTTCCTATTTACTAATGACTGCAGAGGTTGTAACAAAGAAAAGCACCACAACTGAAAAGTGTGTGTGTCCGGACTCAACTCGTGCAGCCTGCATTTGGTTTTCCTGTTTAGAGGTAGAGCTACAGGAAGAGGGAAGTGAAATTCTGAGGTTGACGACTGCAGCAGAGACAGAAATACTGTGTGTCACGTGTAAAATCTGCAGCATGGTTTCATCAGACACTCAGAAGGGACTGTATATGAAGACGGTATGAAAATAACAAACCGAACCAGAACTGAACACTGCCTGTTTTTTTTCTTGAATCCACTCCAAAAGTTAATGGATTCCTCCTCAGCTCATTACTCACCCTTCACCAAGTTTAAAGACATTCAGTACAGTTGTTTTGCTGCTGACAGACAAACAACAGTCAGTGTTCCTGTCCCAAACATGGCACACCTCAGAGAAAGAAGACAGTCTAGAAAGATGATTTGCATCTCAACCAGCAGGGGGTTATTTTCTGACATATTTAGTCATAATAAAAACATTTGACAGATCATTGGATAAAATGAATCACCAGTTTGCCATAATAAGTGCACACCAGTGCATTCAAATCTAACGGTGTCTGTTAACGTCTCACTCACTGCCACTGTGCGTCCTGCAGATGGCGATGCTGCTGAAGCTGCAGGAGTCGGCCAACTACATCGAGTCTCCAGAGCGGGAAGGCATTCTGGATCCTACTCTGCAGGCTACACTCTGAGGACAACACACGAATGTCAATCAAGCTGTGTGGAGCCACAGACTCTTTATCCTTACGGCTGACACAGCGAGTGCAGTCCTGATGAGACTTTAAAGACTCAATCATGAACTCTACTGTGCGCTCAGTGAGCAGTTACAAAGCTATGTGTAAAGGATCGACGGAGAGAGTGATTATGGACGAAGGGTTTGCTCTGCCCTGCTATCACAACATTGGAAAGACAATTAACCTGCTCTCATAGGAAGCTGTGATGATGATCATGTCAGGGTAAAAAGATTATTGATTATTCTCTTCTCTGCCCCAGTTTGTCCCAGATTCACTGCTTTTGGATCTGTAAGTGCATGGTAACCGGAATAGTATAATTATGTATAATCCTCCTTATCAAGACCTATTTCTTTTTGGTTTGACCTCACCACCTTAACTTCAACTATGTTGGTGCTCACGTACTTCGTTTTCAGAAAGAAAATTTCAACTCAGAAGTAAAACGGTCTGATTTCCTCAAATGCAGGATCGTCATTTGACAACAGCAAAAATAATTAAAAAATGCACTTTATTTTCTACATGTGGAATTTGAAATCAAGGAGGCTGTGTCATTGATTGTGCATGAAATGGAGGACTATCAGTTTGGACAAATCATGCAGTTCAGTAAAGGTTCCTCTAGATGGCAGCAGCTACTACTTTCTGCCTCAGTGCCATCCTGGTGTTCAATCTTCTCAAAGGTGCTTGGTAGAAAATAACACACACACACACATTCAATAACCATAGAAATGGCCTTGAATGATGGTTTTTCTTTTGAGTTCAGCCATTTTGTTATTCATAGATCAAATATCAGCTCAGAGAAACTGTAAGAGACATGCATGGGTGAATAATGAATTGAAAATCAGTTTTAGGGCGGGTCTGTGCAGAAAAAAACATCGTCATATCCAGTGGTTTACTTCAGTAATGTGTTAAAGATATTGTAAACACACAGAAAAAAAATACGGAATCTGTTTGTTTATCTAATCTGCCAAATCTGTTAGCCTCTCATTTCCGGCTATGCTTGCTTCTCTTCTCTACTTCTCTATCTGATTCAAAACACAAACTTCTCTTGTGATAGTTGAGGATCTACGACTTTTAAAATCTTGGTTTTGTAGGATTTTATACTTCAGTGAACATGATTATCACCGAGTACGTAAACCACACATGCCATTATCGACAACAGCCGACAGGGTAGACAGGGATGAACTCCTGTCGTCACTGTTCCGATCATTTCTCATTTGTTCTCCCAACAGCTGCCAACGAGTGATAAAGACATGTACAAAAAAAAAATTCTTCCTCACTGCATTTGCTCTTTATATATTGTATAATGTTTTTTCAAACTGTATCAATCAGTTTCTTTCTCATACAGTTTTTAAGATTTACTGTCAAGGGCTGGGGTTAGGAATGCTTCAATCTCATTAGTGGCTTTCTCTCACCTCTTCCCTTTTTTCATTTGCACACGATATTTGTTAGAGAGTACCAGAGTGCAGAGTATTTATTTCTCGCTTCTTGACTGTTCTTGCAATGAAGGAAGATGGCATATAAAGATGCGTAAAAGGAGGAAACTGTAGAGAAACACTTAAACCCCCCCCCTTGACCCTGAAGTACCTCAAACTGCCATATTTTGTCCCCGATGTCCCTCTACTCTCCAAACAGCGGAGTGGGAAGTAGAGACACAATGCCTAGTCTATCTGTGCCTGAAACACAGTTTGGCCTAAAGCTGCTTTAACCTACCACGCGGAGGCCTCAACTCAGAGGCAGCGTCCTCACTTCCTCTTGCCTACTCTGATGTCACTTTAATGTCGTCACCTTAAGAGTGGGTTAGCGAATTGGGTCTTTGGCTGTTGTGTCAGTAAACTGCATTAGATGAGATTGTGTGTCATGACAGGGCTGCTTGTGTGCGATTGTACACCTTTTGAAACTGACAGTGTGAAAGATATGGACATCTTTGAGGAGTGGCCCAGAGAACACGAGACGGTGAATGGATCTTTTCCTGGAGATGTAACGTCGATGCATGTGTCCCTGATGTGTTCCCAAAGTTCTCTTTCATTGGACCTACCACACTTAACCTTATCACGGGAGGGGATTTTTTAATAACTGGATATGTTCCTTGTTTTTGTTGTTTCGCATTGTTTTTAAGAGCAGACGTTTGTTTTTATTATGCAAATATTTGTAAATTTTTCTTCCTCTTTTTGTACATGACATCACTATTGTACACACTGTATATAGTCATAGCATCTGCGACAACAATCACTAAAAAAAGATTTAGAGATGTGAGAGAAGGCATGGCTCCTGTATGCAGAACAATGGACGTCCTCTGTGGTTTTTAATGTCTTCCTCCAGCAGGAAGGAGCACTTGGCTTGATAGGGGACTTTATAGTGGTTGTCTGGCATGTTTATAACCACATCAACTTCCATATGTCTAACATTGAGCTGTGGACACAATAAAGTCATGCCATTCTTCATCACTGCCTGTTTTGGTTGTGTGCTATCATTAAGTCATCCACTGGAGGGCGACGATACCAGTGTTAAATACCTGTGGTTAAATACCACTGTTTATTATCAGGCTGTAGGGAGATTTTTAAAGGTATGTGGTCTTCAGAAAATTATTATGATTCATGTATTATCATTGTTGTTATTATTATTATTAATAATAATGATATTAATTTATTGTTGTTGTTATTATTATTATTATTATTGGGAGCCAGGGGTTTTCCTGTCTGGAGTCATGGGTCCAAACAGAGATGATGATGTGACTGAGGTGGGGAGGGGGCCATCAAAGTAAGGGAATGGGTGGAGTTGTGTGGAAGCCCACCACCAACCCTCTCACCACATATATATTCCCTAAGACCCCCTGCTACCCTTCATTCAGAGTAGTGGCCATCAGTCAGCGCGATGCCAGGCAAACCTGCGCCCATCAAGAAGTCTCCGGCCAAGAAGGCCGCCGACAAGGCACCTGAGCCGGCCCCGGAGCCTGAACCCGCCCCGGTAGAAGCTCCACCCGCGGAACCGGCTGCTGCTCCAACGGAGGCCGCTGCTCCAGCCCCTCCTGCGGTGGAAGAGGCAGCACCGCCCGCAGCCCCAGCTGAAGCAACCCCCGCCGCGGAGGAAAGCGTCCCAGGTGCCGTACCATGGATGAAAAGTCCCCTTAGTTAACTAACTAACTTTAAACCAACAAGGAGCCTAAAAGTGAAGTCAGGACTTTATTAGACTTTTTAAGGGCAGTTCACTTTACA
The DNA here is from genome assembly GCF_024713975.1 of Paralichthys olivaceus. NCBI lineage: Eukaryota > Metazoa > Chordata > Actinopteri > Pleuronectiformes > Paralichthyidae > Paralichthys > Paralichthys olivaceus. The sequence goes on along the minus strand of NC_091098.1, from coordinate 16,409,399 downwards.
TGGAGATCATAATAATATCTGCGAAACTTTGTGGTGCTCTGCATTGTGTGATACAGACCAGTGTTTGTATAATTTCATCCATATAACAGCAACACTGCTCCGTACAATGCAACACAGTTCAATACCACAACCTCCAAAATGATCTTAACTGAAACATTTTCAATAAAAACTGGACACTGTGACCTTTATGGAGGAAGGACTTCATGAGTTAAATCTCAGGGTACTAAACTGACAACCGAGTGTATATGTGCATCCTCATCTCTACTCTTCTTTATTTGCATGCATCTTGATCCTGTGCACACAACTGCTCATATTATGCAATTTCCTTTTAACTGTTAAATATCCATTAGAAGACCAGAGTGTAGATGTAAAACCCTAGCTATCGAAATATTCAGTTTTTGCATTATGTTTTTATGTTGTGTATAACTATGCTGCATGCACAGTAACCAACTCAGTTTCACTGGAAACTAAGACTGGCAGCTCATCGTTGTTCTTACGCACTGCAACAAATCTCTAGTTCTTGCTCCCGTCATCAGTCTCTGCACATGCAGCCCAGGAGACAGCAGCCACAACTGTTGAAACAGGAGCTGCTGCAGCAGCTGTAACTTCATCCTTCTTAAGATCAACTCCTCCTCACAATGTGGAGATTCTCCATGCTAAGACATGACCTTAAAACAGTGCATACATTAATATTCTCACTTTACTACACTATTCTCACATCTTACACTTGATGTCTTACATCAAGTAAAAGTTTGATACCAACACAGAGCTGCAACTGATGCACCATGATGCTGGTAAAGTACATAAGTGGCGCCTGCAGCAGAATGACTGGCTCAGCGTTTCCCATGCTAACCTTGACATGTTACCCGCTAACTTCATCACACAGCCACAAAGGGAGGAGCTGATCCGACAGCTTCCGCTGAGGGTAAACACAAACCACAGGGGGCACACCAACAGGCTGTAATGCAGGGTGTGTGTTTGTGTTTGGTTGTTTCCTACTGTGCACTTGTACATGCTGTGCAGAGCTGTGTGTCTATTTAACCCATGGTGTGGACAGTGATCCTCTGCTGGATGTAGATGCCTTACAGTGCATCTACAATGTTTTCAGGAATCAGTTTTTGGCTCATAAATCCACCTGTTCTGTAAAAACAGAAATGTTTGTCCTGCATGAGTCATGCTATAATGGAAACTCTTAATTTGCTTCCCTAATGGCTTTTTAACGCTAGCTGCTGCTCCTGCTGCTGAAGACGCTGACTCTGCTCCTGCTGCAGATGCTCCTGCTGCAGATGCTCCCACAGACGGTAAAACATAAACTACCACACAGACAACAAAAGCACTACCCTGCCATTAAACACGCTGCACACACTGGTAATGATAAATCATGCCCCTCCCCAGCTGTGAGGACCACAGGACTCTTAACAAATGCTGAGCTTCCTGGTAACTTTTCCAGTGGAAACTCCACAGTGATTGGCCCGCTGTAGCACATCCACACCTTGAAGTCTCACGATGGAAAAGATGCTCTGGAAGCTTATTTGGTCCTCATCGCTGGTGATTGTTTGTAAAAGAGCATTAACCTCCTGCTTCTTTAATGCTAGCTGCTCCAGCAGAAGCTGCTGTTGTTGAGGAGCCACCCAAGGCCCCCACGCCGCCACCTCCTGCAGGTAATGACAGCATTTATGCTCTGCTGTTGGCTTGGTCCCAGGTTGAACTAGAGAGATGTCGTTACATGATAAAAATGAAACATCTGTTCCGGTATCAGAAATGACAGCCATCTGACATGTTTGGAAACCTCTATTTCCAGTTGATAGATCAATTGAATAAAAACTAATGAGAGTTTTTAAAGAACGAAACACCCTGGATGACAGAATGATGAACAGCTTTACAGACATATCAAAATATAAGATCAAGCTATAGATGCTTTCTTCATTATCAGTTGATCTACTGATTATTTAAACAGTTTTGTTTATAAAATGTCAGAAAATTTTGAAAAATATCCAGTTTATTTCACCATTCACATGAAAACTGGGAGTAGCCAATGTTTGACATTTTAGTTTTGAAATGGACTGAAAGTCTTACGGCGTTGGACAAACTCTGGACCATTCAATAGACAAGGGGTTGTGTAAAATTTGAGATATGCATGTTATATATTACACAGACATTTTTTAAATGAAGAAGTATGTGGGTAGTTATTCTTTCAGGGTCTTTTCTGCTCATCTCTCTGATCTCCACTTCCACCATGAATCCGTCTGCTCTGTCTGATCCTCCTTTAGTCCCCACCAGCGCTCCTCTGGACGTGTCTGTGGACGATGTAAACGACTCCAGCCTGACCATCCAATGGAGGACGCCAGAGACTGTTGGAGACTCCGGCCTGGACGGATACACCATCGAGTATTGCAAGGATGGAAGTGAGTCGTGTGAGAGGCTGTGGGGCCGCACCTGTCCCCAGAGTGTCAGAGGGCAGAGAGCCGGGTCCAGGCCGTATACGGCCGGCAGCATTTCACCGGCTGTCACTGTATCTCCTGACACCACTTTTAGAAGTGTACGTTCAGATGACGGCATGCCCTCTTAGATTTCATCTTGGTGACCAAAGGGTACTTCTTAAGGGCAGGTTGTTTGTAAACTTGTGTCGACAGGTGATAAACCACTTAACATGCCCCATTAAGGGATGTTTTACACTTTGATAAATGAAAAACACTTTACATGAGATAAAATTCAAACGTTGCATAACCAAAGCCAAAACTGTACTAAACTCTACATACTAATACCAACCCTGGGTTTTCCTGCAGCAACAAACTGGGTTGTAGGTAACGAGGAACTGACCCCTGCAAACCGCTTCTGCATCAAGAATCTGACAGCCGGTGACCTGCTGCTTGTTCGCGTGGTGGCTGTAAACGCTGGCGGTCGCAGTGAACCTGGTGTACTTGCTGCGCCCGTGCCAATCCGTGAGGTTGTTGGTAAGTGGAAACCATTTGGTACACTGAGAATTTCTATGGACTATACAGACTTTATGAGCTATGGATGGTCTTTATAAACATGTTTAAAAGGGGGAAAGATATATCTCCAAAAAATAATTTATTGTATGTTTCTACAAGATCCTGTTTCCCTTCAAAAGAAACAGCCTAAAATAGAGGATTTCTGTGGTGTGAAAACAATTTAAAATGTCTGGCTCAAACCCTCCATCAGGATCTCTGTGATGGTTGTAACTTATGACCTTTCCTTAAAATACTTGTGTTGCAACCAGGGAGGCAGAGGTGGTAATAACCGCTGAGGCCCCAGATGGACTCCACAGATGTAGGCACATAAATCCCACTGGTGCTGACAAGCACTGTCATTAACTATTAATCATCCTTTCACTCGTGTGTACATAGATCTTCAACATCTACTAGAGGTGTGGCTCCACTAATGAGGAGGTCAAGCTCCCACACTCACTCCACTCACATGTTTCTTTGATTAAATCGACAGCCACAGTTTACAGACTGGTTTGTTAAAGAGATAACACGACTTGTAAATAATAAAACATTTTATTTATTTAGCAGGTATCAAAATAAACATTTAAAATGTTCTTTACAAAACTCTAACATTAATTAAAGTAGCCATTTTGACCTTCCCCTAATGTAAGCTATTGTAGTTCATAATTTAACTTTAACATGGATAGAAAATTGGCTCCTACTGCATTTTTGTATTTTAAAAAACACAACTTCAAAAAACACACATACAGTAGATGGTCATTGTGTCTCATCTCTCTACTACTGTCTATAAAAATACACATGCGCTTCAACAGTTTACTGAAGTCACAGTGTGGACCTGCAGTTCTGAGTTTCAGCTCTCACACTGGGTCACATTGACGTAGCGCAGACCTGAGCTCACCCAGTTATCAGAAGCACAGCTTATGGCTTCTGAGCGTATATCCTGGTCTTACAAACAGGAAATCCAACAAGAGAAATGTGGTCATGAAATTAGAACTGCTGGTCAACTGAGGGGAGTGAAACATGAGCCTAATTGATGCATTCTGGGTGACTTGTTGGGAGGTAAATCCTGCTGGGTGTCAGTCACACGCTGTCCAGACCAGACACCCGTCTGCACTCCTGATAAAGATGCTGTCCAGAATATGCAGAAAGCCCCCCCCCCACAAAGACACTTTATCCAGAGACAAAGACGGATTATAGACTGCTTGCAGCAGGACTTCCTGGCCACTGGATGCTGTAATGCCTGCAACACTTCTGGGCATTGCTGGGAAGTGTACTGATTAGTGGGGATTAGTGTTTGAGCCAAATCTGGAGGCAGACCTGATCTTCATGGGAAATGAGCTGAAGCCCAGCGTGTGCAGCGGTGTGTCGGTGACAAATGTCAGGACAGGGAGGATGAGACAATATGGGCAAGAAACCAAACGAGATGGAGAGCAACAGAGGAAAAAAGTGTGACGAGTGAGAGCTAGAAAAAGATGGACAATAGGAGAATAAAGAGGGACACAAGAAGACATTTGTGGAGAAGGAGAAACAGGGTGAGAGGGGTGATGGAGGTCAGCAGCCTGGTGGTTTTATGTGTCCTCTAAGCCCAGTGAGCTTTTCAGACATTTGCTGCTTATGCAGAAACATGCAAGGGATGCTCTTACTGATACTTAGCACCTGGCCCGAATGAAGCCATCCGGCATAGTGACTGGAAAATGTCTCACAAAGACCCGTCCACCATGCATCCATATAATTGTATTCACACGTATACAGCACAGTTTTTATACTGTACTTCACTGTTTGTAGATGGGATGTTGGACAACTCAATCAGTTTACCAGGATGAAATCCTCCTGCTGCTTCTCTTGTGCATTGACATGAGGGAACACATGTCAAGGTTGTGGTCACTGAAGCTATTTTTATTTGCTGCTTGACAAGAGGTCTTCCTCTTTTGCTTCTCTCTGCCTGGATACTCTACTTTTCCTCACACATGCAGACACAGACATTTTATCCGACCAGATTCCCTACGCCTTTTCTTATTTATAACTTATCACAATCATCAATAAAACTTTGGCAACCACATGGTGGACTGCTTAGTTTGATGCTGTGAGTGTAAGATCTTTTATTCTAATCTTAATTTATCTCAGAGAGGGCAAATATAGAGGAATACTATTTTGAGTTGTAGTTTGCAATGTGTTTGTTTGTCTTTGTCTAATTATCATATATTGGAAAATACCCAGTGTCACCACTAGGGATGATTTTTGAGTATTGGTGAAAATAAAATGAAAAACAATTATTTATATGACAAAAGCAAATTTTTAAAAGCTGAAAACAGAGAATGTTTTCAAATCGATATCAATGCCAATTTCCATTGACTAACTAATTGATCAACTTATAGTTTCCACCCCAAGTCATACAAGATCATCATCTTTTCTAATAGCCCAAAGTAAAAGAACACATTTAAAGCTTATTTATTACTTTACTCATAAAACTATTAATATGTATTTTATATGGTACATAAGGGTGGTTTACTACATCTTGTTGACCTGCCATTTCAAACATACTGCACGCGGAGGTGTACACACAACCCTTTACGCTGTTGTCAAGGTTATTTACCAATGACTGCAGCAGATAAGTTAATCGGAGTAGAAAACTAATGGTGAAAGAGGATAAACAAGTCTGACTTTTGAGTTTTTGTTTTTCAGCACGTCCGAAGATCCGCATGCCCCGCCTGCTCAGATCTCGTGTCATCAGGCATGTTGGAGAGCAGGTCAACCTGGTCATCCCCTTTCTTGTGAGCAGCACAAACACACATTTCATACAAAGACAACACACGAAACTTAACAGTCATTACGTTTGACCTCGCATCTCCGCGTGTCTCGTCCTTTCTCCTCAGGGGAAGCCCAAACCCGTGGTGTCATGGCTGAAGGACGGTCAGCCTCTGGACACAAAGAGGGTCAACATCAGGAACAGCGACAACGACAGCATCATGTTCATCCGCACAGCTGAGAGGGACGACTCTGGCATTTACGAGTTGAATGTTAAAGTGGACAGCTTTGAAGACAAAGCCACCATCACCCTTCAGATTGTGGGTGCGTTGCACAAATGGCACACATCGTAAACCAGCACACATACGCACACATGGAAGCAGGTTTGCGTGCGACATGTATAAACATCCAGCTCATTCCAGTCCTCTGACTGTGAAGCTGACGTGTTGATTTGTTAGTTCTACATCACGCCTCTAACAATGTTGCCCTTCTACCCGGTTGTTTGAGCCCACTGTCAGCTGCTGCTGTTAAACGCGTGGCCACACAAATTCATGAATCACTTTTGATGTAACGTGGTTGGGATTAGACACCGTTCTTGCTGTGAGAGTTTAATGATATAGCTGACAGTTATGTGTCTCCTCAGAGCTGCCCGGTCCTCCTACCAGTGTGAAGCTGGTGGACAGCTGGGGCTTCAATGCTGCTCTTGAATGGACCCCTCCCAAGGATAATGGCAACACAGACATCACTGGTTACACCATTCAGAAGGCAGACAGGAAGACTGGGGTAAGGCAGATGTCCACATGCAGATACAAATACACATTCTTACACCGAAACATATTTGTCCTTGAAGCAAACTGCACTTCAGAGAGTTTTTCTCTTCCTGGATAGAGGATGATCACAGTGGATGTAAAAATGAAAATAATACTAAAGATATCCCCTTAATAAATGGTTGATTGATTGATTTTACTGAACTAAAGAGGTAACATCACAGTGTCTGCTGTACCTCCACCTGCAGGAATGGTTCACGGTGCTGGAGCACTACCACAGGCTCAGTGCCACCGTCTCAGACCTCATCATGGGCAACTCGTACGCTTTCAGGGTGTTTGCTGAGAACCTGGTGGGTGTCGGTGAGAAGGGCACTGTCACCAAAAAGGTGGCCACCATCCAGAAGACAGGTGAGCTTCTTACAAGCAGCACTTTAATTACTGCACGGTCAGATTGTTGGTTTGAGCGAGAGTTTTACTGCTGCGGTACAAGTGTCTACTTACACTTTAATTGCCGTGTGTGTGTGTGTGTGTGTGTGTCTGCTGTCTGTTTAAAGAGAAGACTTATGGAGTGAAAATGGCCTTGGCTCTGCTTTAATCATAAGTGGGTACTTTTCTTGGCTCGTGCCCAACTACCACTGAAATAAATTTTAGGAGGCTCCGACAACATTAGGACAGCTGTCAGAGCAGGAGATTCACTTGTGGGTATGTCTCTGTTTGTGTGTGTGTTTGTATTTAGAAATGCCTGTTTATTGTTGTGTCCTCTCACTTTAATTGATCACCTGGAAAATGGTGACATTTACTTCTGCTCCACCTCTGGTCTGAATAATGCAGAGGATTGTTGCTGTTGTGAAACCGTCTGTGTGGAGAACCATCACGCTGTGTTGTGCGTGTGTGAAAGGCAAACTAGGTCATGTTGGAAAACACCTTTACAGGCCACACCTCGTTGACGTCGTCAGTGAGATCTTTGCTTCATGTGTTCACAGGTATTGTCTACAAGCCTCCCCAGTACGTGGACCACAACTTCAGCGAGGCGCCAAAGTTCACCACTGCTCTCAACGACCGCGCTGCCACTGTGGGATACACCACCAAGCTGCTGTGTTCTGTCCGTGGAAGTCCCAAGGTCAGACATTCACTCAAACTTTACTGTCCATGTGCTCGTGAGGGGACAACAATTAGCTGTTTTTGCCATTATAAAAATAACAGTTCATTGCACATTCTGTTGATTTTATAGAAAAGATTATATAAAAAAATGTTTCAGCCAAGATTTTATTTTTTCTTGTATTCATTCTTTTTTTTCCTGATTAGACGTCTGTTAATTATTTCAAATTGAAACCATTTGTTCCTGATGGAGTTCCTCTATAAATTGTTTGAGTGTGTGATATACTGCTTCAAATGAGGTATTAACGATCCCCTGTAGACATGGGCAAGGCTTTCACTGGTATGTCAATGTGAAATCTCAGTACGCCTCTCTCTGTTCTTGGCGGCCACTCCTCTGGTTAAACATATCTTTACAGTTGTCTGGCTGACGCAGACGGCTTAGGTGACCGGCCGTGGTAGAAATACATTTGATTATCTGTCCCCGCTGTCCTTGGCTTGTCACCAAGGGCAGCGGCGGTCAGAGATGTAGCTGAGACAAATCAAACAGAAACTGAAGAAGGCTGCAACCTACATGCCAGGGGACTAAGAAAAGAGGGACTGATGGGTAACAGATGGGGATGGGCTCATAGATAATGGTTTCAATGACAGCCGGTCCACAAGAGAAAGCATGATTTTTTTAAATATTGCATTTGTCTGTACGCTTGATAGTAGAGCCAGTTCTAAACTCATCACAGGCTCATGACAGTTTTCAGATATTAAGGTCTATTTACCCTATAAACCAAGACCAGCATGTCTAAATGAGTCGTCTTCCTGTGGAGCAGCAGCAACCGAGGAGTAACAGATGTATAAAATCAAATCCAATTATCGGCCTATCTCACAATGCTAGAGACTAAAAAAATATTTCTGGATCTGTCCTCTGATCCGAAGCTGCATAAAAATTTAAAAGTGTTTCTCTTGGGTCATGCCCCACCCCTCCAGAAAATTTTCATGGATATCGTTTGAGCAGTTTTTGTGTCATCCTGCTAAAAACAAACAAGCACACGCAGATGAAACATTGGAGGTAAAGTATTGCTGTACAAAACTATAAAATACATTTTTTTTTAAATATTTAGAATGAAAATTTTATTTTAGTAACAAATTTGAATAAATACAAAAAAAGTTATTTTTTCAATTGTTCAATACGAAGATATGTTACAGATTGTACTGAAGATGTCCAAGGTATAAGTGGTCTATGGTGTTAATGTAACCTATAATTTCATTGTCTGTAGGCGACAATGTGATGAGTCATTTACCACATGATCTGAATGTATGACACTGTTCATATATAACAGCTGTCACAGATTAATCCTCAACTGTACATCATTATGAGCCATGTAATTACATTTTAATTTAAAATCGAATTAACTGATTAACTGAATTACATAAAATAATCTCACTCCCTCTGTCTTGCCCACACAATAATACATGTGTTTAACCTCTCTCTTGCATTTGAATCTCTCTCTCTCTTTATATCACAAACAAAATTTGATTATTTCACTCTGTGCAGGCTGTAAGTGTGTTACATGTGTTTATGAGCCGCCAGAGCCCATTGAGAACTGCTGAGGAGCTCCAGCAGAAATGTGGCATGTAGCGTGATAGGTCATCTCGCTGCCTCTGATGAAGAGCTGTCACGTCCAGAGGCAGAGAGCAGGTTGAGAAAGATAAGGAGCAAAGACAAAGGAGTGACAGTGATAAGAGGTGTAGCTCGCTGTCCTCTTGTGGATGAGTGAAATGTTATTTTTGCCACCCGCTCACTCCGCAGCTCTGTTATCAGTGTGGCTGACCATCCACACACAGATGTCCAAACAGAGACACGATGAGGCAGAGGAAGATAAAATAATAAGAGGAGGAGTCAAGTTGCAGGTTTTACTCTGTCTCTGTTTAGCTTCTTATCTCAATGTCCATTAAACCAAACACTCCATTAATGAAGTAGGCTCAGGTCCATTGCCAGGAGATGATGGATTTCAAATTTAGAAAGCATTAACAGCTTAACTGAACTTATAATGAAACATACAATGCTAATTCCACCTCTGCATTTTTTCTGGGGCTATGCTTGGCCAGCTTTGTGTGATCTACTGTCAAAAAGAGTCCTTATGTATCTGCCTGTTGTTAACTGCCTGTTATGCAGCTGCTCAGCCGAGCCTCTGACTGAAACAGGGAGTATTAGTACACAAGTGTACCCCAGGCTTGAGAGCACCTCGTCCTCTTGCAGGTGTAACTAAGAACTAAAACTTACTGCAAGACGTCTCTTCTCTGTAAAAATGACAAACATCAGCTGCTCTTTGAGTAACAACACAGGATTTAGATTTATAATCATAATCTGTAAATCTGACTTTTAAAAGGTGTACTTTTGGCAAATCTGATTAAAGGTGTATAGAATTCAGGCACCATGAATGTCTCTACAAATTTACGATGACCCAGTTATTGAACCCCACTCTTAGCAAGACAAGAAATTCCCCTATCCCCCTTACTCACTTTGAATCATCAAATGCTCCTCGTGCAAAACATCTCTCAAGTCTCGCAGGATTGCCACAGGAGCAGCATTAACATATGCTGGAGGTATCGGTTTGCAACAGCATCACTAGCGTCCTCATTATCAGCAGTAGCAGCATCTCGTCCGCCGCCAAAGGCTCAATATAGAGATCTTGGTTGACAGCCTAGTATGAAATCATGACCCTCATTCCCGTCATCCCCCACCTCCTCTGTCAGCAGGGTGATGAAGACTGAGAGGACGCAAAGGACTGCTTTAATTCTCACTTACCAACCACGCTTAATTTAACTTTAGTCCAGTTTCATTTCACTTTCAAATGAAACCCTCACGCATGTTGGTGCATAGAGATCAAAAACTTTCAAGGAATATCACGGAATAGTCCCTGCATGCATCACTGCCAATAAAACTGTGGAGCTCAATAATAACAGCTGTTACCTCACAACAAAATGACCTACTTACTCTAGATATTTGGACTTATTTACAAAGTACATTCTAAACCAATACATCAGTTCTTAAAATAGAAGAAACCTCTATATTGAAAACTTGTCGTAAGCAGAACTAAATATGTGTCTCACGCTGGTGAGGAAGGGTTGAAAACACATCAACTTGGGTGTAATTCAATCAGCAGAATCAACCTTCATGAAGCTGGACCATGACGGAATTCAGGCAAGGAGCGTGTCACTGAAACCCGGAGCAGCACATATCTCAGTACAGGAAAAGGGTTTGAGTTACTCCGTCTACCCAACTGTCGTCTTCAGCAGAGACATTATGATCTCACTGGAGGACAAGTTGACAGCAAACTTAATATTCAGCCTACTCAGGTGATGTGTGTTTGACTAAAAGCACATTTCAAACTGTAAGAAGTGATTTAATCCGATGCAACAGAGGTTATCGGTGTATCATTCAAGGTTTAATCTGCATTTTAAAACTTTAAAAAAGCAAAAGGATGTTTTCTCTAATCCTAAAATGGTACTTAAATGATATAAAATTCTATAAACAAATTCAAATGCAACCCATGAAGTAGATAATATGATATACAATTTAAGTTGAATGTGAATCTCTGCCAATGGCATTAGATGAAAAGTCAGCAGATCACCAAAAATGTCCCTGCAGAAGTTGTTTGGATATTTAACTCAGGACCAAAGCGGGGGACCAACACCACCATCCAAGGAGCAGCAGCAGCAGCACGGCTAAAAAACATCTGACACTATAGTTTCAAAACATCGTGAGAGGAAGTCATGGATATTTTTGGCACCATAACAAAAGACAGAAATGTGTCAATGAGGTACTGACGTGTTTCTTAGTGACTTCATATCCTCTCCTCTCCCTCCTCTCAGCCACAGATCGAGTGGATGAAAAATCAGATGCTCATCGGCGACGACCCCAAGTTTCGTAAGATCTCCAACCAAGGCATTTGCTCACTGGAGATCCGTAAACCGTGCAGCTTCGACGGTGGCGTGTACACCTGCAGAGCCAAGAACGCCCAGGGAGAGGCCACAGTGTCCTGCAAGCTGGAGGTCAAACGTACGTACCACATTGTGCAGACAAAGATACTGGTTCAAAAATAAGACTGGCTCAATTTTATATAGATATTTGATCACAAATCCCTTCACCAGTACCAACAATTACAGTCTTTATTAGTCCTAAAACCAAGACTTGAATGGGTCACAAATGTTCACTTATATTCAAATAAGAAAAAAAAGAAAATGGAAAGTATGGTTTACTCAGACACTTGTGGTTTTGTGCACTAATAGTTCTCAAACTAGGGGTCGGACCCCATGGGGGGTCGCAAGACACAGACGTGGGATCGTGAATTGATTTACATAAATAAAACCAATTAAAAATTGCATATTTTAGCCAAAATCATTAGAAAAGATAAAAGTTAGTATTTCAATTTAAGCTTAAACCAAGCAAATAAAACATATTTTATTATTTGTCCCCACATGACCTCAGAGATGATGATGGCACATTTGTTATAGCATCACTTACAGGGGGTTAATAAAAGTGCATAAGTGCACTAGCGAATAATTATATAACAGCAGGATGGTACATGAGTGATCGACTAAAAATGAACTGCAGTCATTATTTATTTTCATGATGATAAAGGAACACATCAGTCACTGTATAACAAATGGAGATTCCGCATATGGCTCCATGATGTGAATTATACGCTACAACCTCTGCAAACATCAGAACTAAAATCAGATGAACACCTATACGGGATTATTGTCCCGGCATGTCAGGAGGGAACATCTTTTAGAAGAATTTGCTCAAACAAGGTCTTTTCATGGGGAAAAATATGGATTTTAAATAATGGATCATATCACAGGATTCATCCTTTAATGTCCATTTAATCTAAATGATGAGGAGATGTTTAGTACTAGTTCATCCGTGTGAAACTTTTCATTATCTGTAATATATCAGTTTTAAACATGACCTGTTTTTGTCTTTCAACAGAGGTTATTATCGGGGAGGCTGCAAAGGGAAAATAAAGTAAACATCTGAATCTCCAGAGGTAAGAAACAAAAACAAACGCTCATATCTGTGTTTATCGTCTATCTTCATTTGTACTATTACTATCTTCATTTCCTCAAAAATACCCTTCAATCACATGTCTCTACCATCACTATGACAACACAGCTCAATCCTGATTCCTCTTCTAAACGCTGTGTGTACTTGATGATGATACAGTTGGATGATGTTCCTGTGCCTCCTGACTTACCGTGAATAGTTTTTAAACTTATACCATCCAATTAAAACCAATAGTATGTCTGTTTATTACATCTTGTTTGTCACAGGCCCTGCTTTCGAGTGTGGTAATGTGGCAAAGATGATTATCAGTCAAATAGAAATACCAAATTTCATGTGTATACAGATTTCGTGTTTCTATTTATACCCTCACCATTTGGCAGCCACATTCATGTTGTGGTACCGGCACTTTGATTTCAGCTTTTTAAATGCTCGAGAGGTGTAGCGTTTCAAGAAGTGTCAGGAGACTCTGCTCAACTTGTGTCATTATCACTGCTGAACAGAGACGCACCATTCAAGTATTTTTTTTAAAACAGCGAGGAGAAAGATGGTGAGAGAAGATGAAAAACCCAAGAACAAGAAAACAACAACAACAAAGAAGAGAAGGATATTTGAGCAGGGGTGAATGAGGTGACAGTTGATGAAACATGTCAGTGAAGAGATGCACAGGATAGTTTGAGAGCAAATGATAATTGTTTTCTTTCATCGTTAGGGACATACCACTGATTCTTTTTGTGGATTGAATTGAAACACTAATCTCCGTCCCTGCCGGCCAATGAAGGCATGTAAGCAAAGGGACCGATTACATTCAATATATTTAGATGGCAGCACGTCGCTCATGTATTCTCTTTCCCATTCTCGGTCTCTAAGGAGCTCATATCAGTTTTTAAACTTTGGTTTTGAACATGACAAGTGAAGTTAAGAAAAATACCCATAATAGTTGGACTATTAGGTTTTATCAAACAAACTAAATAATGTATTTGTTAAGGACTATTTTCAGCTGCAGACTCTGTGTTCTACTACAGCAGCAGAATGGAAAGACTCACAATAAACTACATTGCCCATATCTATGTTAATGAAGGTGCAATAGTGTTTTTAAAAGAACAGTGGTTGTTTATGGCAGAGAGGAATTAGCTGAATGAGACTTTGGCAACTTTATCTTTTTTTGGACTTTGTAAACACAATTTTCTAAATAGACACCTGCTGATACTGTGCCGTTCTCATAGAAACACATATATGCACTGTATGAATGTGTGTGTCAAAGGCAAAAACTGTACTGCAAAGCACTTTGAGTGGTCAAGACGAGAAAAGGCATCATGTAAATACAGACCTTTGACCTTTTTGTCTGATATCTAGTTGATGTGATTTATGACTGCTGCATGACCGCTGCCAGAGTGAAAACACTTTTACACAAATGAGAGAAGGAGCTGTGTCATTTTGGTCCTCAACCTTGAACGCAGGGCCTCAGTTCCATGTATTATTTAAATGCAGTTGCTGTGCTACATGCACACTACAAAGTTGACCTTCAGTGCGGTCAGGGACGAGTGTGTTAACACTGTCCTGCAAATGGGGTCACATGCCTCCCTGACCACAACCCCCCCCCCTTCCAATTTGACTCGAGTGATTAGATCTTAACCCATCCTTGATGTGATTGGAGGCATTCGCACCTGTATTTACAGCTGTCTGCTTATGGTCAGATTACCAGAGGAGCAGCTTCATCGCAGGTGCAAACCAGGCCTTATAGATGACGTGGTCGTGCTTGTGAGTCTTTACAGAGTGTCAGGATGCAGTCCCATACCACACAGCCATACATGGGAGGGCCCCTCAAGGGGAAAACAAGGGATTATATACAGAGAGTGCGAGGAGCGCCTTTAGGTGACGGGGGGGGTGATGTCAGCGCAGCACTCTACGCTTTCTAAAAATGACTCCAGATGATCTGACACACAGCCAAACTCTTCACATTACCATGAGTCAACCGACAAAGCAGATTGCTGTGAGAAAAGGGATAATTAGCTACGAGTGAAAATACCAAACCTATTAATCCTCTATGGAAAATATGCAGCGAATCTCACACACGCAAAAACCTCAAGCAAATCAACAGCCTCACACACACACACACACACACACACACACACACACTCACACACTCACGCAGTTTCTCCCAGAACGTTCCTGTTGTTCATACCTCATGACCCCATTTAACCCATTTTTTGCTTAAATCATCTTTCCCCAGTGCCTTTAATGGACCAGCAGAAGTCCAGGTCTTATGTTGTGAGGTAAGTTCACGAGTGTGTGTTTGCGTGTGTGTGAACGTGTGTGTATAATAAATGCCTCTCTGTACATCTCTCCTATCTTGTCTAGAGTGCTTGAGGAGGTGAGAGAGAAAGTCATGGCTGGCTGTGCAGCAGTGTGTACATAATGAAGAAGAACAGAACAACATACCAACATCTCCATATTTGTTTCCACCATCACATCCCGACTCACCCTCTCCTCCAAGTATGCAGGGAGGAACCACACCACCCGACCCATCCCAGTCTGCCAGTCGTATGTTATTTTAGTTGGTGACATGTATGTAAGGCTATATTTAGCACGATTTTTTTCTGCCTGTGTCCATTTGCTGTTTGTTATAGTATTTACATGTACTGCTCAATAAAACAGTGAACCCTTAGACATGCTACTCTACTGACTGTATGGATGTTTCAATAAAAATATGTATTTTATCACACGTTATTTGGATTTCTACACAAATTGCCAAATACTATGTGAGATGGTAAATGTGTTTATTTAATCTTTATTTAATGAGGCAGTCTCATTGAGATTTCTCTTTTTCAAGACAGCCTGAGAAGTGAGAGGGGTTCACAATCAGCAAATAAAAACTACACATGGAATAAAGAGATCAGAGCAACACAACAAGGACTAAGAATCAATTATAAGAATCATGAAAAACACCAGATGAAGATTTAAGATAACCATCGCAATTATAAGTTTGTAGTTGTAGGACATATTGCAGCTTATTACACATTACACAACATTTACGGCTAGTTAAAAAAAAGTTAACTCCTGTCGTTAATACAGACATTAAGTTAATACAAATATTTGGTTTATATAGAACAAATAAAGGTTGTTTTATAATCTAACAAACACAGTTGAAAATATAATGTGTGATTTGGGTCCTCTCAAACATGGGTTTTTCTGTTTTGACGTTCTTCATTTGAATGTTTGACCTTCACCGTGCAGGGAGATTTATAGACTTTAGTGTGACAAGTTTGGAGCCAGTTGTGATCCAATATGTAGAAACATGGACATATACACTGAGAATCAACAATTTAGCTAACCCTCTTCAAAACATTTCATTTATGTCTTAGTCTGGATTGGATGTTTTGCCAGGTTAGTTCCACAGAGAGCTTTAGTGCACTCACTTTACACCCACTCACACTAATTCACACCTCGCCTGCTCAGAACAGCTACAGCCTGTGCTGCTGTCTGCTCTTTAAAATACCACCTCCCCCTCCAGTGAGTGATGCCATCTTGCCGCTCGTTCTTTATTTACTGTTGCTGCCATGCATCCATCTGAACACAGTTGCTGATCTCAGTGAAGCAGCAAGCCCCAAACTTTTCAGATATAAAGTCAGGGGGTATGAATGATGAAAGATCGACAATAGTACAACAGGTGGATTACACTCAGAACTAGCATATCATACAATAAGAGTTGTGATTTGCACTTCAAGGCCATCACAGGGTATCAGTGGTATTTCAGTTCCTCCCAATGCATTTCCTAAAGAATTTAGCTTCAGTCCCTAAAATTGCAGTTTTAGATGAGAGGTCTATATTTAAAGTACCAATAAATTCATATGTATCATTTTTTTAAGTAAATATGTGTAACACAGCAGATTTGTGGAACTTTGTCAGAGATGCTTTAGCATTTGTCCCAGGTGGGACTAGAGATAATATATTTTCTGTGTTATACTGACACCTTATGGTGAGTATGATGAAACAAACCACTGACACATCAACACAATTTGTATATCTTGACAACTGACACACACCACATCATTCATGGTGGAAGTCACACTTCACCACAGAGGGAACATTCTTCTGAAGCAATAGATTATATGAACCTGTAAGATTTCTGCGTGAATGTCTGTGTGTTTTTGAGAGAGAGATTTTTAGGAAGGAATAAGTTAAGAATGAATTTCTATTTTCATGTCTAGAAAGTGGCTCTAGAGCTGAAGACAACAGGATGTTGCTTGGTAATTAGTTCGATGGGTTGGGCTAACAGAAATGCAGAAAATAAAACCCTGTAGCTTCCGCTCATGCTTTCAAAAACATGCCACACCTACATGGCTGAAAAGATCTACTGTGAAACTGCTCTCAGATGATTCTGGAAAGAATTTCATTTCAGTTAGTAGTGCTAATTCTTTTTAATTTAGCCCAGATTCAGTTTAATAACTAACATATTGTTTGGTGTCACTGTACAAAATACCTAAATAGTACAATATTTAGGAAAATCTTACATTCATACAAATTTAAATTTAAATTTTCAAACATAACACAAACTTTTTATTTTATATCCACAGGGTAGACAATAAACACAACACAACAGCAAACCTTGTCTTCATAAGTTTCAGTTCCTTCCACTTTTCAGCAGAAATCAGCAATTTGAATTAAGGCGAACAAAACTGTGAGGACATGTGACACATTTCCTGTTGCTGCAACCAAAAAAGAAAAGTGCAGATTTGAGAGACAGGAAAGCATTTGTCTTGAGGTGAGTTTAGAAATGAATTTGTCAAACACGCCCACTTATGTCTATTTCCTCTGCTTAACTTCTCCACACAGCAGTTACATGACCCAACACGGCAATACGGCCTCTGTAACTGCAGCTCAATGGAAGATGTGGCTTATCAGAGTCTTCGTTGTCATGTGTAAGTTTTTGTTTTTTTTAAATAGCGTCAATTCTTTGTGATTTATCTGCATCCCAAGAATATTTTAATGTAAATTTGTTCCACTGACCTTTTATGATTGTTTGATCTTATAGATTTCACTGCAGTTTGTGTAGCTCAGGATCCTCAAAATGGTAAGAAACATTTCACTCGTTAAAGTATCCTAGAATTTTTTTTTAAATCAGTAAAAAGTTTTGGTCTGAAAACAGTTTCACAGAAACCACATTTATCTAAAACATCTGATATCCATTTGTGAAAATGTGATTGCGTAAAATAACAAATACATATTGTTAAATGTTTGAGTCTGCATGTGCTAAATTGAACTCAGACCAGAACATTGTTTAGGAAGTAAAGCACAGATTATGTAAACACGAGGAACATGAAGTACTTTGTAGTTATCGGTTTTGACAGTTACTATAATTACAGTTCAACTAGTTCAAGTTCATATTTCAGTATCATGTTGTGCAAATAACACCTGATATGCTATACTACATTTTTACATTATCACTCTGTTTGCAAATTATCTTCCTGATTAAACAATTGATCATTGAACTGTAAAATTGTCCATTGCAAATTTATTATTTTGTTTAAATCAAATCATCACATCTGAGGAGCAGGAAACCTTAATGTTTCTCATTCTGATTCATTGTTGCAGCTCTTGGTTTTAATGAACTTGCTCCTAGAGCTTAAATCTTCACATGACGTGTAGATAAAGCACAAATGTTAACTGTTCTGATCTAATGTCTGTTCTCAACACCTCTCCTCTCATCACCAGTCACCGTGGGGCCCAATTTAACGAACTTTGGACCAACATCGATGGAAGCTTCGACTGTTTCAGGTGAGATTTTAAATCTGATCAAAAAATCTTAGATTCTGTAGATTGATTGTGATAAGTCATTACTTCCTGCATCAGGCAGTTTTTCAAATATGTGATAATTAACAACCAACATGGTGATGAGAAGTGTCACCTTCGAAATCATCAGTGTGCTTGGTCAAACGGTTCAAGCAATAATATTGTTTTTAAATGTCTGTACTTGTTTGTATTTAGATCAACGTTACAATTAAAATTTGCATCCAGTTTGTCATAACTGTATTTAAGACAACAAATCACAGCAGGAAGAATATTTTAAAAATTCCAATACAGGTCAAAATGCCAGTGGGCCTTAATGGGCCTGCTCTTTCGTGACAATACAATTTTTGTTATTTTTAATAATATATTCTATTCTATATTATAAACTTCCAGAGCCTCCTGTACCATCTCTGCAGCTGCAGTTGGGCTGGTTGGAAGCGTTCCCCTCTGAGAAAGTGGAGTTGAGTTGTAACATCAGCGGCAGCTCTGAGTGGAAGATCATCTGGCACAAAGATAATAAGGAACAAGAAGAAGACCCAAATCTGTCTTTCTCTGCAGATAGATCAATCCTCACTATCACTGCAGCTACACAAACGTCTGGAAGTTATTCCTGTAGAGGTCAACACAAAACAAGCACAGTTTTGACTAATCACAGCAATTCACTCGAGGTCACAGTTTACCGTAGGTTTCATTATCTTTCATTTCGACATTTTGGCAGAATGTCTCATCAGAGTAAAGATCTGAACTGAAATATTTTCTTCATTCTTTCTCATTAGCAAACAAGCCCAAAGCAACTCTGACTCGAAGACCGGACTTTGACAAGATGTTCTCTGGAGAGTCTGTCACCTTCACATGTTTGGTTGATGTGGCCTTTGGATGGGAATACCAGTGGTACCATAATGGAATTGAAATTCAAGCACCAGATACCATACATTCTATAGATCCCTCTAACAGTGGACAATACTACTGCAAAGCCAAAAGAGGCAAAAGCCAATTTGACACAGAGCGAAGTGAAACAACCTCTGTGCAGGTCTCTGGTAAGTGTGTCACCACAGACTAATCCATTGAGATGAACCTTTTGGATATTTGTATTTTTCTTTTATCTTCGAATATCTTGTAATGCATTTGACATTTTTGATAACCCTTTCTCAGATTATTTTGTGATGCAACAAGTCTTAAGTTTAACCCTGAATATTTCTCTGTCAGATCCACCTAAACCATTGTTGAAGGTGCTGTCTCCATGGCTGGATGTGTTCAAAACCGAGAGCGTGGAGTTTGCTTGCCTGGTTGAAGGCTCTAATTGGACGTTCACCTGGTACAAAAATCTACAGAAGCTGACGGACCTGGATGAAGGCGAATCGTCTTTCAACATCACCTCAGTCACTCAAACTGATCAAGGAGCCTATGCCTGTAAAGCCCAGCTCGAGTCCAGGAATGTCACCTCTGAAATCAGCAACACAGCTACAGTCATAGTTTATGGTGAGATTCAATCCTATGTATAACCTACATAAACTTTACACCAATTCAGGTATAGCAACTCTTATCTATAGCTTTACAGTAAAAAAAAAAAACAAAGTGAAAAAAAGGAAGGGCTTGTTCTTCTGATGAACTTACAGAGAACTGTCACTCAGTCTTCTCAGAGATTTAAACTGAGTAACGGAACATTGTTTAGCTGTTTAGAAAACGTTTCCCGCAAAAGCTAACCCAAAACGAAACTAAATGAAAGTAAACATTGAATTGACATTTTGCAGATAACCAAAAACATAACTCCAAATAAATCATAATGTCAGTGACTGTTTGTGAACAAGTTCACTAAGATAAATGTTATGATATGTCAATGTTGTTTTTTACATCATCTGTCCGTTGTTACGGTAACATTTTGGGATCATGCTAAACAGCCAGAGATAGTACTCTGTCGAATTTTAAGCATAGAGTGGAAGAACTGTGCTTGGAAATATTATTTACAATTTGAGTAGGGAGTACGCTTCAATATCTGTAAGAGACCGGATCATTTTATATGGCAAGATAATGAGATATGATGAGATAACGCTGATTCACACTCCAACACAGTAGGTGGCGGTAATGCACCTTGACGTTAGTCGCCACTTGCTATTAAACCAAGAAGGAGCAGAAAAATTGATAGCGTTCTCTAAAAAAATGTAATGTGAAGCAATCAGCAACAGCCTACCATTTAAAATAATGTAAAAAGGGGGAAACAGCATGCAAAGCTTTGATCCATAGGTAAAAACAAAAAGCACATTTGTACCTCTAAAACAAAAAAATGTCAGCTTCAGACAGAGCCCAGCTGTTTCAGCCTTTGTGCTAAGCTGAGCAAAGCGATACCATATTTACTATGCATACACTGAGACAGAATGGTATAAATCCTCCCACCCCCAGGAAGAGAGAGACTAATGTATTTCACAAAATGTCAAAATAAGTATAGTTATTACATCCTCATATAAATTTTTCATTTTGTTCATTCAGTACTAGGTAGTCATGGTGATCAAACCGGGGCCACTAAACATACAGTCTAGTTCAGCTCTGTCAAAAGTTCTACCTTTACTAAGTTGATGTGTAATTTCAAATGTATTTTTATTACTGAGGTTGTATTCAAAAGACTTAATACTGCTTTTTCACAATATAAAGTACACTATGGGAAAATTACACTCAAGTATATTTGAATTAATTAACTATGACAGTGTAAACATTATACTGTAGGCAAAATAATAAATGTAGACTTTACAGCAAAACTCTTGTATTGATTTGCATTAGGCTGTACAGATGGCTGTACAGTGGCTGTTGTTTGAATATTACTTCCTCACAAGTTTTAAGGTAGTGAGAGTAGCAGTAATATTGCATGAACTGTGTCTCTCTTTCAGAAAACACACCAAAACCAACATTGAGCAAGGTCCCTGATTTCACCCCAATGTATGTTGGAGAAACTGTGAACTTCACTTGCACAGTTAACGTGTCCTCTGACTGGAAATATCAGTGGTGCAAAAATGGGCAGAACATCCCTTCTGCCACCGATAAAACCTTCAGCTTCCCTCTTAGTCTGTCTGATGGAGGGAATTACTCATGCAAGGCCACCAGAGGTAAAACAACATCAACGAGCCAGAGTGCGGAAATACAGCAAGCTGTTCATGGTAGGTGAAGGAAGCAAACAAGTATTACTTAAAGCATCGTATTTAAGGAGAAGCCAAACTGTTGATGTACATTAACAATGTGTAAAATGCTGATCATCTATCATCAATAGAGTTTTCATTTTATGTTGTCATGCTCTTGTCACTTAAAACTGCCTTAAAACTGAGCACACTTTAAATTCATTGAAAGAGCATTCTGTGTGCATCTTGCTTCCGTTATTTTACGCTTTTTCTGTTGAAGCAGGATGTTGTGGTGTGACATGATGCAGGGAGGGATAGCTCAGAAGCATGCAGTATACTGAAGTGGAAAATGTGTTTCATGTAAGAGTAGAAGTGGAAGCAAGTCAGACTTACTTTTTTGGCAGTCTACATAAACCACTTCATTTAAAACGTGTTTTCAATATTACGAGCACAAAAACTCTTTAGTTTTTGTTGAGCTTCTCTATTCTGCAACAAGTATGGATAAAGGCAGTACTTTTTTACTCTTTCTCCTCTATGGACCATAGTGGTTTGAGTTGAAGACAACATCATCATTGCAAAGATGATGTGCTAAGTGTTCTGTGTGTGTTTTTAGAAATTCCTGTACCACATTTGGAGAATATGACCCCGTGGTTGGATGTGTTCCCCACTGAGAGTGTGAAGCTGAGCTGTGGGATGCAGCATGGCACTGGCTGGATGTATACCTGGTACAGAACTGGAGAGGAGGTCAAGGCTGATGATGCTGTGTCTTTTGACCCGGATGGATCTATTCTTTCTATTATCTCTGCTTCATCTAAACATGGAGGACAATATAACTGCAGAGGACACCTCCAGGACAGATCTGTCAGCAGCACCTCAAGTTCTATTCTTACTCTCACAGTATACGGTGAGTTTTCTTTTAAATGTGTACTTCTATACAAATTTGATTCATTGATTGATTGATCTAAATTTACACACAAATAAATACACTTAGTAGAGCATACTTACCTTTGCCAAGGCTGAACAATCCCACACGACTGTCATTGTTATTGTATAAGTAATAAAAAAGAAAAGAGGAAGTGGTCTGATAACGAATGATTTTGTGATAAGACCAATGGGCCAGTTAAAGAAACTTTTTTTAGTGCATGAGGATTCTGGTAACTTGTTTTTCACACTGAGTAGAGAGTCATTTTACACACTGATGGAATCAGCATGTTTTACTACCCTCAGCTAAGATGCTCAGTGTCGTACTGACACAGGATCCAGAGTACAAGGTGATGTTCCCTGGAGAGTCTGTCTCCTTCAGCTGTCACATTAATGTCTCCTCTGGATGGGAGTACGTCTATTACAAAGATAACAGTGAACTCAGTCACGCTCGAATCAACTCTATCGGGGCCTCAGATGGAGGATCATATACATGCCAAGGGAAAAGGGGCAAGAATCCAGTCTTCTCCAGCAACCCTAGTCAGGCTATACTCCTTGACGTTAAAGGTAAGTTCTGTTGACAGTTATGATATTTCATGAACAGTAAAAAGCTGCTGGCATGACATAATACACAAAGATACATGTCTTCTGATTTTGTGTTTTTAGAGAAACACCCCAAACCTGTGATGACTCAAGAACCAAAGGGTGACACCAAAGTGTACATTGGAGAGTTAGTGACCTTGGATTGTCAAGTTAAAATCTCATCTGGTTGGGAGTATCTCTGGAAAAAAGGTGGAGTGGCACTCCCTCACAAGAGTAGTACTTTTAAAATTCATGAGGCCAATTTATCAGACAGCGGGAATTATTGGTGCACAGCCAAAAGACAAAGGTCTACATACCTAACACAGCAAAGCGATGGATGGTCTTTACAAATATATGGTGAGTCAAAGAAATGGTGAGTCAAAGAAAGTACAACCAAGATACATCTATTATATTTTTGATATTTTTTGGGATATGAGTGGCTCATGTGTTTGTCTGTTTTTAGAGATTCCTGTTCCCCAGTTGAAGAATATGACCCAATGGTTGGATGTGTTCCCCACTGAGAGTGTG
This sequence comes from Paralichthys olivaceus, assembly GCF_024713975.1. Taxonomy (NCBI): domain Eukaryota; kingdom Metazoa; phylum Chordata; class Actinopteri; order Pleuronectiformes; family Paralichthyidae; genus Paralichthys; species Paralichthys olivaceus. The sequence goes on along the minus strand of NC_091098.1, from coordinate 16,385,836 downwards.
AAGTTGAGCTGTGGGATGGAACAAGGCATCTCTGACTGGACGTATAGCTGGTACAAAGACAAACAGAAGGTCCAGGCTGATGATACTGTGTCTTTTGACTTAGATGCCAGGGCTCTCTTAATCAGCTCTGCTGCAGCTAAACATGGAGGACAATATAGTTGCTCAGGAAAGCTCAAGAGCAGACCTGTCAACAGCACCGGCAGCACTGGACTAACACTCAGTGTTTATGGTGAGATTTTATCTTTTTTTAAACAATTCTTAGAGTAATATTTTAGGTTAAATATATTATTTTAAATGATCCGTCATGGAAAAGGTGGTAAGTGGAGAGTATATGAGTTATAGGTTATTTACTTTTTCGAGTTACATTACAATAGCTTTGGCTGGTTTATTGGCTGGTTTGTTGCTTTGTTGGTTGCTTTGTTGGTTTGTTGGTTGGTTGGTTGGCTGGTGTCAGAGTTACAGCAATGCACATTCACCAATACAATCCACTACCCATGAAACAAACAACAGTGCAAACAGGAAACAGGACACATCATTAGTCGTTAATGATAGCAACAATAACAATTAAGAAGATCTCATTACATCACTAATGACTGACATCAAAGAGTTGGGTTGGCAGTTGGTTGAAGTGTTTTGTTCTGCCATGGCTGCATGTACAAGGCTTTTTCCAAAGCGGACCCTGTTGCACGGCTTTAAGTTAAAATAGCAGTTGAGTGTGTGAGTGTTGTCACATGGTGTTGAGGTTGTGATGCAGGTGATGGCCTTAGAATTGAGTTCAGAGAAGTTGGGCGTGGGAAAATCTATTATTTTGGTATCATTATGGGTTATGTTAGTTTTGTACAGGCGGAGTAGTAAAGCAGGATGGGTTGGATGAAATTGTAGCACAATAGGAGAAGATGGGGGAGACAGTCCCTTAAATGTGACATTTTAAATACTCATGATCCATTTTGAACAAATCACTTGATGTATCAGCAATATTCTATATGCATAGAAACCTATTGTACAAAATATAATAAACTAAGCCAGCCATCAGATGTAAGAATGTTGATCATCTTGTATATCTCTTGCAAGAATATGAATAAGTAAATTTGCTGAATTATCGACTTATTTATTCTATTTCGTTAAGGAAGCTAGAAAAATACTTTTATATGAGATAGAGAAGTTAATTATTCAGATAAGGAAGTTGAGATTCAGACCACCATTTGAACCATCTAGTTAGAGAGTGTTTCCTTCACTAAATGCTACTATTCCAATTACAATGTCATTATTATCATCACCCTCAGGTACAAAACCCAAAGTCACCCTGATGCAGGAACCTGAGTATGAAGTGATGCACACTGGGGATTCAGTCTCCTTCAGCTGCCATATTAATGTCTCCTCTGGATGGAAGTACCTGTGGTACAAAGATGGCTCTCCAAGCTCCGAATCTGGAAACAACTATAGCATCAGCTCTGTTATGATGAAAAACGCTGGGTCATACACATGCCAAGTAAAAAGAGGAGTGGATGTAATCTTCCAGTCAAACGAGAGTCCTGCTGTAAAACTCAAAATCCAAGGTCAAGTATTTCTGACTTCCACTTTTTCACTTTTTATGTGCATTTGTTGAATGTGTTCATCAAAGTCTTTGTTGTGTTTGCTGCAGAGCGCCCTCAGGCTAATATAATCCTGCTGACAGACTGGTCAGAGGTGTTCGCCACCGACAGCTTGGCACTCAGGTGTGAGGTGCAGGCAAGCAACGACAACTGGAACTACACATGGTAATACAGCTTCCCTGTTTCCTAAATCAATTTACTGGATCTGCTGTGTGGGTTTCTATAAAATTCATGCAGAAAATTCAACATACAAATTCAACATACAACATTAACAGGTTCAGAGAGGGAAAACCAATCGATCTGCCGCCCTCTGAGAGACATACAGTCACACCCCAAAGTGACCCCGAGCAAAGCCTGTACACCTGCCGTGGAGTTCGCAGCGGTCGACCATCTTATTCAAAACTCAGTAATTCTTTCAAGACCAAGAACCTTCGTGAGTAAATTTCACATCTGTAAAGTTAAGAGTTTTTACCCAACAAATATTCTCTCAGTCTAATTTCTGTTTTTATTTTGAAACTGCAGTTTTGAAGAGGAGGGTGCTTCTCTCCATCTCTGGCTTACTCTTCTTCGGCCTTATTGCCATTGTCGTGGGATGCATTGTTCTCCGAATCATCCGTAAACCAGGTGTTGCTTTAATTTGGGACTTTTTGAAAGCAAAGCAGGATTCTAAGCATCTGCATTATGAAAGCATTTAAAATCAGTTTTACTATAATAAAGATGTATCAAATGCCAATGTGACAACATGGTTGCTTGTACAGATGATCTACAGAGAATTATCACTTAAATCTTTATATTGTGTGTAGAACAGCTCAGAGTTTAACTGCATGGTTCACTTTTCTGGTTCATTATCACTTCTCTCACGATGTCATTTTTAGCAGCAGCAGAATGTTTTCTCTGAAAAAGCTCCAGAAATCCACTGTTTCTCTGCAGCTGACACATTTACTGACTAGCTAGTGAAAGTTTAACAGGAAAAGACTGCGATCATTTCTCAGCAGGGAGTAGACTTGAAGAGTGTGAATATGAGACTTACATTTGCCATGTGATCAACACAGCTCGAAATGAGTAATGTTTCTCTGGAGTTGCTGGTAATTCATAGAAAAATAACCAACAAAATTCACCACGATGTGACCTATTTTCCTCTTCCTGTCATGCAGTTGCCAATGATGACAAACCAGAAGAAGAAAATTTGTTTCTCACCATGGCTCAGCTGAAGGACCGGACTGGTAAGCTTCACACCTCTCATGGCTTGTGGTTGTGTTGGTTACCAGTTCCTCATATGCAACAGATGCTTGATTCAAATCTTAATTATTTTTGTGTTTATCGTCAGTGAAACCATCTGCAAGATTGGGTGTGACTTTAGCTGTTGACACTCTGGTGTTTAAAGTTCCCTTCTCCCTCCTGCAGATGCACCCAATCCACTGGTTGAGTACATCACTGATGAAGGAATAGAGGCATTGTCTAAAGGTAAATGACTCAAAAATATATTATAACAGATGATTTACAAACTTTTAGTACTAATAATGCTGAAAATGAAGTGAACCCTGCAAGCCAGTTCAGGCATCCAACTCGAGCTGCGCTGCTCCAATCATGTGACACACATCATGTGACATACCTCATCAACCACTTTGCTTGCATTGCTGCTGCATTATCGCTACCAGTTGCTTCAGCCCTCCACCACCCCAGCATCCACCTGTAGGCTCCAGGGGGCGTACAAGTATTTGCTCGTCACTCCCATCATATCTGTGTAATCATATCTGGAGTGACTGAGTTGGAGCCTAGACGCCAAACACAAACTATGCAATAAATGGTTGAACGTGAGTTGTCTGACTGAACTAATGTTTGTTTTCATGATTGAATAATCAGCTGATTGTTTCATCTATAAAATGTCAGAAAAGTTCATCCTTATTTCCCTGAAAACATGACAAGTTACACATAACAGTTTGTAAGGAGGATACATTTTTAGCCAAAGGTATTTAAACAGGTATTTGACAACCATTTTCTTTCAAAGGACAGATCAATAAGATAACAATTTTTACTTCATATGATTTCTGAAGTTTCCATGTGTCCATCCCTCACTCACACTTTCTGCTTTTCTTTTCTATTCTTTTATTAACAATGTGACCTGCAGAAGCAGATGAGAACGGCAAGCTACCCATAACTACAGAGGAGAGCCAAGGTAAAATTACTGATGAAATATATTCTCTATGATCGTGGCTGCTGTGCCAGATTCTCTAATAATAACTTTCTACTGATCCAACACATGTGGCTCTTTATATCTTTCCAGCTATGACGACTGAAAGCGATAAAACAGATGAAAACGAGGGTGGGCTGGTGTCCTTCAAACAATGAGTCACTGAAGATGGATTCACAGAGTTTCAGCTAATTATCAGATTGAAAGTCCATGGCACTGATGGACATAAGGCACCATATATTATGTATTTATATTTGAATGTATGGACAGGCAATTTTCTATCATCTGGCAGGGCGATAAAAACGTTTGGCTTTAAAGTGACATCAGGTAGAGGCCAAACTCTGTATGGTTGCTATCTTCAGCTTCAGGTTGTCTGGCTCAGCCTCATTTAGTCAGAATTTAGCCTCAGATATGCTTTTTTTAAATTTAAATTTTCAACATTTTCTGCTTTATTTGATAAAGAAAGTAGAGAGAAACAGGGGAGAGAGCACAGGGATGGCCTGCAGCGATTAAAAGGTCGGAGCTGAATTCAAATCCAGGCCGCAGCGAGGAGGAGGCAGCTTCATTAGTGGTACGAGCTCCATTAGATGAGCTACCTGGGCACCTTATCTCAGTTGTGCTTTGACCTAAGAACTAACGTTCTGAGATTTGCTACATTAGTATCTTAATGCACCTGAGGATAGAGGTCATGTAAATATTCTGAATTTCCTGCAGTGCAAGATAAGAGTAGATGTAAATTTGAATAAGATTTATCCTCTCACAACATTGTTGGCTACAAATTTAATTGGAATTCATCAAATTGTTGGTGAGATATTGCACTCTGAAGCAATGGACAGCAACCCTGTTGCAACACAACTGTGTATAGTTTCAACTTGGTTGTGAAACATTGGTGGTAATTGTACATTTCTTTATCTGATGTATTGACTGTAAAAGGAAATTAAATATACAATTATTTATGTGATAAGCATCAATCACACATTGTTTGTTTACTATTGCATTGTTCATAAAGTGATCCTCTGCAGGATAATCTACCAATTAGCATTTTGATTCTTAGAACAAACACCAGATGTCACTAGATTGTAAATTAACTTTCTCCAAAACTTATTTAATGCAATAAATGATTCAGCAGTGAATGTTGTTGCTCTGCTGGTTGGAATACAATACACATGTATCTAGAAATTCAAGCATTTCTGTGTCTCTCAATGAAATTATCAAAATAAAAAATACAAAATGTTGTCCCCAGAGTTCACTGAAACTAATATTGATTGATATGCACCATCAAATGTGACTGTAAGAAACACATGTTCAAAAAGTGGTGATTTCACAAGAAGGCTGATTTGTGGTTGAGTCAGTGGGGAGATCCTTTGCATCTGTAACATGGGTAAAATACAAAAAGAAAAGGGAGTAATTATCCAGATAAAAATTTAAATTTCATATAGACACAGATAAAGCATGTAGACTCACATCACTGCAAACACAACATGTATCGACTCACATCTACTTGAGGATGTCAGTCAGTTTGTCCACATAGTACTCATAGTTCTCCTGACAGTCCTCCCAGGGTGTAAAGCTCTGGTCATCTTTGTCCACGTACGTCTCCCAAACGTGCACAAAGTCGGACGGCTTCATCATCCGCAGTTTGCAGCCGGCCCTCACCAGAGCTCGGAGCCCCTCTACGATCTCAGGCTCTTCCCACTCAAAGAGACGGGAGCAGAATATGCAGAGGCGGAGCTTTTTGCGCTGCTGAAGGATACTGGCCAGCTTGGCTGCACAAGCCAAGCAGGGACTGGATGATACATACCATGTAACATCATACTCCTGTGAAGCGTTAGGCAGCACCTGGAGAGGAAAGAGTGGGGGGTTATGGGGGCATTAAGGGTAAACTAGAATTAGCACCCTGTGGTTATATGTCTCTGCCAATCAGTGCAGTTTCAGTCTTCATACTCCAGACTCATATGAGGTCACCTTGACCTTTGTCTTTTGGCCACTGAAATCTTATCAATTCATCTTTTAATCTGAGTAACAACTGGACAAAATTTAGATACACTCCCTACAGTTCAAGAGGTACAAAATATGTTTTGTGGAGACCACCAGGGCCTTGACCTCAAGTCAATCAGTTAATCTGTTAGTCAAAGTGAACATTTGTACCTAATTTGAAAGGATAATCTCAAGGTGTTCTTAGAATAACATTTTAACAAGGTTGACCTTTGAGTCCAAGTTTTTCTTCCAAAATTTGTACCAAATGTCCAGGCATTTCCTCAAATTCTCCTCATTTCATCTTTAAGTTGAAGTGAGTGTTTGTACAGAATTTGAAGGTCACAGCCACCTTGGTCTCTGACCTTTAACCACCGAAATCTAATCAAATTTAAATTAATTTCCTTCAAAGTATTTTTTGAGACACTGTTCACAACTATGTAACAAATGGAAACTCAAAATAAAAAAGGCTCCGGCCTCAGGCAGTCACCAGCATGGAGGTATAAAAATCTTCTCCACTGACAACAGCTGAGTGTGTGTTCATTACCTGCTGAAAGAAGGCTTCTTCAGCATGAGCCGTGGCATGTTCATCCTCCATGTAACCTTTCAGAGGCTCCACGGTGCCTCCAGCGGTGTCCACTCTGAAGCACAGGAGGGTTTTGTTCCTCCCTGATGAGTACTCCACATTCCTGAACTGAAACTTGAAGTAAAACTCGCTCATCTGCTCCCTGGTGGACAATGAAAATGAGAGTTTACCTCAGATACAATCAGAGGTGTGCTTGTGAACAGGCACAACTGCCCCAGGCCATGAGGGGGCCCCCAAGGACTCTAATCCACAGCAGTGTCTTATAATGAAGAGTTATGTAAGTGACAAAAAAAAGACAAAACAAATTCCAATGTATGCGTGCTAATTTGAACACTAGCTCTTTTTGGTTTTCATTGCTCTTTATATTTATATTTTTAAATTTTAAGTTTTAATGTTCTTTTTTTTATGTACTTATGAAAGTCAAAATAAAAAATAAATATACATGTTTACACTTCCTACCCTTCATTGGTGTAAGATTATTATAACATCATGTTAATGAATGCTGTTTGAGGGGGCCCCTGGGAATTTTTGATTGGGGCTCCTGAAGAATCCCCATCGGATACAATATTCAGTCAACTTCATTTTCTTTTTCAGTCGACGTGAGGGCAAGCAAAACACTTCAGGACTTACCGTCATCCTCCTGAGGGTTTTTTAATGCATGTCAATTAGATAAACAGGACTAAGTGAAAAAACAATCAACAGGATGCATATATCCACAATACTTTCAAAGTAATTTGTCACCTTCAATCGTGGTGCATTGACAGTGTCACCAGAAATTCTTTTCCTGGTGAAGATGTATTCACTTCTATGCCCTCAGCATTCATGATTTTCCAAGCATCCAAAACAGTATGCTGATTAAAATAATCCCATAACCTCTGAATATGCCATGATTCAGTGATTGTATTCCATTGTTTTCTAGAATATGAATAGCCCGGTAAATTACAGGAATAGATCTCTTATAACAGATGCTACAGGCAGAGTGGTGATATGGCAGGGGCCGGCATCCGTGTCGGCTCTGTGACTCATCCCTATTCTTACCGCTGGGTAAGTATGGGTAGCAGGTGCAAGTCATTTGTTTAAATCCTCATTGAAATTGAAATATAGAACATACAACGGGAACAATATGATCAAATAGAAAGAAAAACAACTTCATCTACTGAAGGAAATAACCAAAAAGTTTGTTAAAGAGCAAAACAGGTTTGAAAGCGGATCATGCTGACTCTTAACACTTGTGGTATAAAATCGTACCCACCCTGTGACAATCTCAAACGGCGGCAGCTCTATGGGCTGAAACTCAGCTTTTTCCTCACTGTTGGCCACCTCCGCTCCTGAGGCCCCTCCGCTTTCCCCATTCCTCTTCTCTTCTTCAGTCTTCGGCTGCTCGGGGGTTTTCTCCGGCTTCTTCACAACTTTCTCAGGCCTTTTCACACCTTTTTCCTTCCCATTTCCTTTATCCTTGTCATCGTTGGTTTTGTTTTCCACCTTCTTCTTAACACTTAACCGGCTGTTTCTGTCAGCCATGATTTTGTGCAAGTGGGTGATAGTGTTAGGTAGAGAGAGAGCAAGAGAGAGAGGGGGAGAGGGAGAGAGAGGGATTTAGTCAGGGTAAGTGGAGAGATAACTCTAGTGCATGTACAGAAATAGATCCTTTTGTGTGCTATGGTCGGAGTCACAGTATGTGAATGACTGGCAGGGGCAGGGGGAAGGTGGCTCAGTTGACCCAGCCCCCCTCATGCCCTAGCTACCGAAAGGCCAAACACAAGTCGAAGTGCCGATGCTGCATGAAGAAAGTAGGGCAAGACAGGCCTTACATTTATTCTGGCTAAACTGTCATATTCAGAGTGGAAAGTGCAATATAAATGCATAAAAATGTACGGGTCTCACAAGGTAGCTCTGTAATCCGACATGTCAACAGGCCAGCAACAGGCAGGTTATTAATAACGCTGCCTGGTTGTGTGTGTGTCTGTGTGTATGGGGTAACCAGGGTTCTCCTGATACTGAACACCACTTTTCTTTGTTCCAGCTCTAATGTCCTGCGGCTCATTAGGCCATAGCAAAGCACCAAGGCCAGCTAAAGGGCACCCCCTCCCCAAAAATGGGAAAAGACTGGCAGCTGGGCAGTACAAACAAATACACAATGTGCAAGAAGAGCATTGGTATCTGTATGAATCAGAGTGCAGGGTCGCACTGTGGCCCAGTGTGCATGTGCCTGTGAACAATCAATCTATGAAATCACCCTGCATCGATATGGCCCTCTGCTGAGGCCATTGTGGGGGAGGAGGAAATTGGTTTTGTAGGTGTGTATGTGATTTTGTGTCCGTGTGTGTATTTGGAGACAGAAAATAGCTTTCTGCACTGCAGATGTAATAACTTGAGGCATGAGGGAGAGGGTGGGAGGGAGCGAGGCAGGGGAGGGAGGGAGGAGGCAGTTCAATTACAATTTCCTCCCCTCCCTCGGTCTACCTCCATGCCAAGTAATTAATTTCAGAGGCAATTACCAAAAGGACTGCAGCCTGCTCGCCTAACTCGAATGGATGAGCTGTCACTGCCTCGTGTGTGTCCTTGAGTGTGTGTGTGAGAGAGAGAGATGCTTCACTCACAAACAACAACCTACCCATGGGGATGATGAGCACAAACACACAAAGATAAACACACTTTCTCTCCTGCAGCGATATCTTACACAATCTAAATCCAAAGACGTCCTGAGGTGATGATCATTATGATCACAGCAATCTTTGATAATTAAGATCTATGTGGGATGGCATGAAGCCGAGTTGAAAAGATGTTATCCTAGTGACACTCCTTATCGACACATCACTGCAATTCCATCACATTCCATTTTCAAACTGATTGTTGTTGTCTGAGTGTTTTTTTTAATCACAAAAGTCTGATGTAGCAGTAGAGAGCAAGGTTGCAATATCAACACATATCTTTCTGCACTTTATTTCAAAGTACTTTAGCAATAGGTTTGTGTGAGCCTATTTGGCTGTGAAAGAGAGGGACCATGTGGGCTGTCAGTGGGGCCTGCCTGCTGACTCTTATCTAACTGTAATGGAATTACTCGCAATTATGCTGCCTCTCCAATGGTGCAGCCCGGAGCGACAGAGTTCCTGAACAAAAAGGGAAACACAGACTGAAACATTCACAGCTTCTCCTTCCAAGTGAGCGAGGCCCTGAAAAGTGGCTTTGAAATATTTCCGCGAGATCAGACAGAGCAGAGGCCTCTGTTACGCCACATGCACTGATTCTGTGCCTGCCATAAGGGGCGGAGCTAGGGTCAAACCCATTACAATTGCTCAAAAGTTCAGAACCAGAATTGGAAATGAAATTGGAAAATAGGGGTAAAAAACTGTGCAGATAATGAAAATGAAATGGAATTGACCTCCACTCTGACAGAGAACAGAGAGTTATAAGGGACTGACAGGGGGAAAATATAAATAAATTAGGGTCAAATAATCAAATAAGAATGGCGTGTGCTGTACACATGCACTCGCATCTGCAAGCTCTGCGTCAGGGGGTGAAACTCATTTATTATTGTGTCCTGATGATGAGACATTCACACACAGAGAAAATTAAACAATAAGGGGGGGGCATATTGTTTACCTGCTGATGCGTTCCTTCAAAAACATCATCAAATGAATTAGTCACAACCTTAATTATTGTATATCAGTATAAATCATATGCTACACTTTGAAGTAATTAACCATTTTGTTATTGTTGGTGTATCAGTGTTGGCTGGTGCAGATAAAAGCTGTCTTTGAGGTTAGGAAAATAAAGAGTGGAAGGTTTGTGGTTGTCTGAGGACCCTGATCAGGCAAAACTAATGTCGAAGTAAATACTTTAGTATTGATCTGCTTCTAGTCCCCTAAGTCTGCAGCATGTGACATGATCGTCTGTAAGCGGGCTGCATGGCGAACATAGCAATCCACACCTACAGTAGTCAGTGAAACCCTTCTGAACCGCCTCCGCACAGAAACTCTGGTTAATTCATCTCAGAGGAGCATGAGGACTGTGTTATGTTGCTATCTCAGTTTCCTCAGAGAGGAACAGAGCTAAGTATCCAAGAAGTAACACAACAGAAGATACAAATCATTGAGTTGCTGTTTAGTTAAAAGAATGATGTCACTCTTAGCTCTAAGTCCATAACAATCTGTAGTTTGCCTTGAGGTAGATGAGCGTCTCCAGGTTCTTTGGTAAGATGTGGCTCCTCTCTAGCCGCAGGCAGCGCTCGGCAGTAGTGAAAATGTTCCCCACCACAGTACCGCAAGCAGGTATGGTGAACGCCCTCTTTGCCACCTGAGCAAGAAGAGGAAAGTCAATAGCTTTACGCCGCCAGTAATGCAAAGCATCTTCGTCTGTTGGTTCCTCTCGTAGATATACGCTTAACTCCTGCTCCAGGCTCTTGGCCTGTGTTGCGGGTCTCTGTTTGATGAAAGAGAACAACTTGCAGGGCCGAGAAAGTGAGGAAACTGGCGATGGAGCAGGAGATGGAGCAGGAGGAGTCTGGGATTGAGGGTGTGGTTCTGTATTGAGATCTACGGGGCTGGAGGCTGCGGAATGTTTGGATAACTCCTCAATTAGAACCTGTCTGTGCCAGTCAGGGTTGCTGCTCCAAGTGAGCTTGAACTGAGGGTCCAGAGTGGTGGCAGTGATGTAGAGGGGGTCCTCCAGGATGGGGGCCAACCGACGCTCTAGAGCCTGGCTGAGGGCCACCAGGAGAGAGGGGCAGTTGGGGGTCAACGTCTCAGAGAGATGCTTACGAAGACCCAGGACACATGGCAGCCCTAAGCTGATGGACACATGTCTTTCTGCCTGTCTGTCTCCATGCACCATGTCCCAGGCCTCAGTGAAGGGCTCCAAAGTGTCAGTGAGCTCCCTCAGGAGGGCTCTCTCTGAAGCGCTCGGTGCCAGCTCCCCTGGACCACTCACCTCCTCCAGGAACTCCACTGAGTCCAGCAGCCGTCGAAGCACCTGCATCAAAAATCAAACAAAAATTTCTTTTTTTTACCCTTGAAACACATTTGATTGTGTTCCTGCAGAAAAGCTAAAATGTCATCATTCTTTGAATACAAAACTTTATAAAACTACACCAGTCATTGAAACTAATATATTATATAGGCATAGTATATAATGGTAACACTAAAACATCATAAGCAGTGTATGATGTAGTTGGAAAACATACTGGGTCATTTAAATTTGTTATTAACATATTTGTTCCTTCAGTGACTGGTGCAACTGATAATATAACATAGTTTTAATAGAAACCAAATGTAAATGTCCTATTTAAAATGTCCTTATATCTACTTATGATATAGATAATGTTTTATTCATTATTTATAAAGGATGTATTGTCTGTAAACTACTATCACCAATATCACATACCTTAAGCTGAGCAGCCCAGTCTCTAACTGCAGAGGGGGCACTTCCTGGTCCCCCCATCATCAGTCCAGTACCATCAAATACTTGGCTTAGTTTCTCAGGTGGCACAGCAGAGGTAATGTAGTTATAGAAACAAGCAGCCTTGGCCAGTGTGGAGGAGAGCTGCGGACAGGAGCGCAGCCCCTCCCTGACACACTGTTCCAGAGAGCGAGAGAAACAGTCCACCCGACAAACACCTAGACCCTGCTCCCAGGAGTCCTCCCATTCCCCTTCATCCGCCCCATCACCATGACCGTTCCTGATCCCTTCTTCTGCGTCGTTACCATTGTCCACCTCGTCTTCACTGTTGTCATCTTGCATGCTAGTGAGATGAGGTGACACCAGGAAACCAGGAAGACAACATGGCTTTGTGGTTGCCGTGGCCAGAAAAGGGTCCGCGACGACACGAAAAGCTCTCCCTGACACCCCGTGAGAGTGGCAGACTTCATCAAATTCTGAAAGGATGCGATTGCCGGAGGTGCCGCCGGTCAGGGGAAGGCATGCGAGCAGGGCTGAACGCATCTGCCAATCCGATGTGAGAAAATGGCAGGTGACACTGAGGTAACTGCAGAGAGAGAGAGAAGAGATGGCAGTGAGAGAATCAAAGTTGGAATCAAGTTGTTCTTGGTTACTTTTACCTCCGTACCCTGATGTGGCTCCAGAAAAGCCCCTCCAGAGATCCAGGCTGAGGCTAAGGGCATGTGCTGAGGCCAGGGCCTGACGGGTGGTCAGCTGGACTTGGTAGGCGTAGGCTGGGAGGAGCTGACTCTGGATGTAGTGCTGATGCTCTGGGGTGTAGCGTGGCTCCAAGAACTGCAGCAGCTCCCTGAAACCTTGGTTTTCCACTATGGACACTGGCTGCAGGTCAAGCACGATCATCTTGGCTATAGCCTCTGAGATCAACACCTATGGTGACAAAGACCAGTGTAAATAACCCTTATGATGATGATTTCATTGCAATGACCCATTAGATAAAACAGGGTTACATCAACAGTGGGACAGCTATTTGCATCTCAAGTGGTGTATAACTGCACCTGACGTGGGTCATGTCTGTCAAACTTGGTCGCCCCTCCTCCAGAGCCTACTCCTCCGTCCAGAGTTCCCATTCCACCAACACCTCCTCTTCCTCCTCCTCCTCCTCCTCCTCCTCCAGTAGTGATGGGAACACTGAAGCGTGTATTCCCTCCATTGCTGGTGAACGTGTGCAGGGAACCAGTAGAGTAACCCTCTCTCTTCATATCCTTCCTCTTCACAAAGTCATCATACATGGCCTGGTGCTTCCGCTATTTGGGAGAGTGGCATAGTAGTGTTATTGGCTGACAGGTAGAATATTTAATTTAGTGCTTAGTGCTTATATATATCCCCTGTTGACTTGTCTATATTTCTGTGGAAGAGGGTACAATATGGATGACTCTGACTATCATTGATTTACATACATTTGTTTTTTAACCGTTTCCTATTATTTGCCTTAATTTTTTTTTTAAAGGTTCAGTGCGTAGAATTTTGTGACATCTAGTGGTTAGGTTTGCAGCTGAATCTCCCTCACCTCACCCTCCCCTTCCAAACATGAAAGAGAACCTGTGGTAGCCTTCAGTTGTCATAAAAACTCAAAAGTTTTTAGTTTGTCCAGTAAAACATGTCAAGTATTTAAATAAAAGGGCCAGTTATAGGGTAAAGAAAACAATAAATTGCACAATTTAGATGAAACACACTAGTGAAAAGATCACTAGGATTATTTTATATTCAACTATATACATAAAGTGTGGACCCTGACTTGAGGTTTGAACTAAGCCTCACCCTGACTCCATGTGTTTGAACCATGAGGAGGCCTCTCCTGAAGTCTGCATTTGACTGGTAATTACAGCTTCTCTCTGAATATTGCAGTTATTCTCATCTGTTTGGTTTTGTTGCAGTAAACTCATTCAGGTCCAGGCACCACACAGAAATATGTCAGGACTGAAAACAAGTGCAGAGGATCCGTCCCTTCACGATAACAAGCGCATAACACCTTATTCTGAAGTCATTACCTTGAGATGCGTTACGAAGTTGGACGTGACGCTGCGCTTCGCCTGGATCCTGGTGCCACAAGCTTTGCAGTTGGACTCGATTTTGCCATTTTCTCCCTCGAACACAATATTGAAGTAATCCAGGATGGACACCTTCGCGACCGACGCCATTGGAGCCGACTCTTCCTCTGCTCTGGAGCACGAATCAACTTGCGGTGTGAGTCCGAGGTATCAGCCTCACCTCGGCTCCGATCATGAGCGCATGCAGGCCGGCGTGTTTACCTCCCGATCCCCGGCTCAGACATCCGCAGGAAAAACCTCGCTGCCGGTTGCGCAGACAAAAAGGAAAATGGGATTCTCGAAGCGGCAGTTGCGGAGATTTTTCACGTCCGAAATCGGCCACGATCGGCGGATGTTCTGGGAGCATCAATGACAATGTGACGGCGAGGATACATCCACCGTGCCCGCGCTCCCATCCGACGGTCGAACGCAAGTGGAGGCAGCGCGCCGTGTTTTCATGGAGGCGTGTGGACGGCGGTGTCATCGGGGCAGGAAGTGCACACAGCACTCGGGAGTTTCATGTCCCTCCCATCTCGACAGTTCCCGGGAATGTTCGGCTGTGCCCGGTCAAAGCTGCTGGGATCTCAGGGTGGTGGCGCTCTTTCAAATTATTACAAATATAATAGCATAACAGCAGGTATTTATTTGTATATTCCTTTCCCGAGTAAGGTACCTGTTTTTTAAATCCTCAGTAGGAATGTGTTTTCACACGGATATTCTGTTTTTATATCTTTCTTATTTTCATTCAGTCATGTTTTATTCTGTTATTTTGCAACACACCTTGCAACCTTTTTTAGATAAGTACTGTGGAAATAAAGTTGTGTTATTGTTTTATTATTATAAAGCGACATTTATTGTATTGTTTGCAAGTAAGACTGGATTACTGTATTTCAATGTTATGAAAAATAAAGCAAATAAATTGTAGTAAGTCTTATTGTAATTATTTATTCATAAAACACAACATACAGACTGTAGGAAAGACAATTTGGTACAGCCTACTGATAGGAAAACCTTTTTAAAGCGTGTTGTAACATTGTTTTTAATCAATGGCTGATATATACGGTTATTAAGAATGTTTGGGTTGTCAAGTTGTTGTGAATGCCCTCATGGAACGGACTTAATAATAATAAAAAATGATCATAATAAACTTTTGGAAAAAGTAATGCCTGAAAGGGCTTTGCACAATCTTAACAAAAATAAATAGAGAAGAATACAAATCTGCAACAGAGATCTGTAAACAAGCACAAGAAATAAATTAAAAAGCAGTATTTAAAATATACAGTAAGTGATTGACAGGCTAATCAATATCTATGATCCATTTACTTTATAAAGGCCCTAATTTTAACCAAATAAAGACAAACACCTGACAAAGTGATTTCCCAAAACTTAGCAAACTTAGTGAATGATCTTCATCAGTAAAGATAATCTTGTGTTGCCTTTGAGAAAGTAGTACTGATCATGTATTAAAAAGGTTCAAACAGGTTTGGTTCATTATTATATATTACATTAATTTATTAGTTGAAAACAAAGATTGAATTAATCCTGAGAAATAACATCCATTCCAAACAAGCTACACATTGATGAATTCAAACAGCACAAAACAGTTTATTACACCAATAAATCATTTAGTTGGAGCAGCTACATTTGTGATCTTCACTTAGAAATCTGCCAGTTAAAGTCCACTGGGCCCTAAAGTGTAACCTACTGACTCTAGTCACTCTGTTTCCGTGGCCACAGGCTCCTGTCACATCATCGTCTGCTTTTCCTCGAGAGTGTTAATCCACCGTCTTTTCCACCTGAGCAGCTGAGGTTTTCCTCTGGAGAATGTGTTTGTCTTTCATGCAGCTCTTCAGTTCCTCTCTGCTGTTTAAAACTGCAGTCTGAAGGGTTGCAATCTCAGCGGAGAGCTCGATAACTGCAGAGAAAAAAAGGAAGAACAGAATTTTCATCTTGCACACATCCATGAAAATACCACTGTCACCAATAAAATTACATTGTTCTTATATATCTAATTAGGGATAATATGATACAGAGATGATACAGTGATATATTATATAAGTTACATTTAGACTTTAAATGATCTTATCTTTGGTGACTGTTGACAGCAGCAGGACAATAAAATCTAAAATCTCACTTAAATCTTCTCTTAACCATTTACATCTGTATCCAAGTTAATGCATCAACATATAAATATTTATATTTATGTGCATATAAAAATCTGTATCCCTCTGTTGTTGCAAGTATCCAGTGTGGCCCTGAGAGCTCATCCCATGGCAACTAAATAAAACACACGCAAATAAACAAATAATGATCAAAACACAAAAATCTTATCATAACAAAGCATGTTAAATATACAACCACATAGAGAGATGTGTTGCAAAAAAAAACCACAACTCAACCATATACAGAAGTGGGCTGCAAAATGACAGATGCAGAAGTGAGGGAAACTAAGAATGACACACTGACACAAGGGTGAGTATGTTTATAACATACCTTGCTTAAAGGATGACTGTGCTTGTTTAAGAGATTGTGGCACCAGAATACCAAACCATTTCAGTGGGTCTTGCTGAGGATTCTGGTCACTTTTCTTTACTGGAGTTACTTCAGGAGCTTTCTCGCTACTTGCTTCATCATTCGCCTTTTTTTCAGCGACAACTTTTTTAGGTTTGTTTCTTCTCCTGACACCTGAGAAATTAAATCATATAATGACTTTTAAAATAGCAATATACTCGGTAAATTAAAGGATGTAAACAGGCTATATTTTTGGACATTGTGCAGAACACTCACCTTCCTCTTGAGGTCCAATATCCTCTATGGGCTTCACGTTTTTACCAGACTCTGTACTTTGTGTAACTCGTTCTGTGCAGAACTCCACCTCACCATTGTCCAGTGTTCTGCAACACAGGAATCCCAGCTGCAAAAAAGCTTTCCAAAACTGACAGTGCACACAGATGAACCTTGGAGCATTAATTTCCCTGATAACCAACTCATTGTTTACCTGGCGTGAACACAGACCAGTGGCTCGATCTCACTTGCATACTGAAGTGCAGAGACTTGCTTGTTTCCCATGGAATATCGTGCCTTGGACGTGGTAAACCATCCCTATGGAGAACACGGAATGGAAACTTTAACATTTAATATAGATTCGGGGAGAGGATACAAGGTAAACTGCAAGGTTTCAAATCTAAAACATAAATGAGATAGATAATGCTGAACAATCAGTAAAGAGGCAAATAAGGAGAAAAGTATCCTGCTGCTCACATTATAGTTTTAAAAAACATTCAGACGTACTTAAGACTACATTACACTAATCAGTTCTGTAAAGCAGCCTTGTTGTTACACAAAACAAAAGTATTATTATTATAATCAGTAACCATAAGAGAAATCTGATCTGTCCTCATTGAGAAATCCTGTGTAACTCATGATGAACCCAGGTTGTTGTGCAGACGGTTTGATGGTGGCTCTCTGTGCTACCTGCTCGATGAGAGAGTTGAGAGCGGCTCGTTTCTCCTCCAGTGACTCCAGCTGCTCCATGAAGCGGAGCAGTTTTCCGTCCAGGGACAGAGAACACTCCTCCAGCTCTGACAGCCCCATGTCGGCTGTTAGTCCAGGATCGAGTCCTTTTTAATTCAACCTGTACCGCCGCCGTTTTCACTAAATATCCACCGATCTACGCTTCATCTAACGCTGTACTACTTCCGCGTCATGTGACACACATCGTCACATGATGTAAATCACGTGCACGTTCAATTCCCAATCGCAGCGAAGTAAAACAAGGAATTATTTTACAATCATATAATAATCACTTTTATTAGTACAGCACTTGTCTAGACAAGGTTACACAAGTGCTTCACGAAATCCAAGGCAAAAAATGAATGACGTAAAATAAGACCTGTTCAAGTCAGTTCAATTTTAAGATCCAAATCAAAATAAGGACAAAACAAATTCAAAATGTATATGATGTATGAGGATGTTGCAAAATGAAGATGGCGGCAGGCCTGTCTTAATAAAAACAAGATCCAATATTATTAAAAAAGTAGTTCCCATACCGGGAGTCGAACCCGGGCCGCCTGGGTGAAAACCAGGAATCCTAACCGCTAGACCATATGGGACGGATAAATGGCAAATGATGATTTTTACGTCATAAACAAAAAACCATATATATACACATTATTAGTGGTTTACGGAGAACCAGAAATCAGAATCAGAATCGCTTTTATTGCCAGGTATGTGAACACACACGAGGAACTTGAATCCGGGTTTCCTTTGTTCTCTTAGTACAACAGTTTAAAAAAACAAGAAACAAACATAGAGATGAACAAGAACAAGAGATATTTGAGTTTCAGCTGTTTGACACAGAGACAGCCTGAGGGAAGAAGCTGTTCTTGAAACGGGATGTTTTTGAGTATAGTGTTCTGTAGCGTCTAAACAGATGTTACCTGCCCGTTTTATTTCTACATTTATTTATTTATACTTAAGTCATTTCTCCTCTCCTCGTTCTCCTCCATACTCTAGAATAAACAGCTGCAGAGAGTAGAGACCATTTTACTTGAAGGCCTCTTTCACTCATGTGCGTATCCCTCCCCGTAGCTCGCCGTGATCGTATAGTGGTTAGTACTCTGCGTTGTGGCCGCAGCAACCCCGGTTCGAATCCGGGTCACGGCAGGGTTAATTCCCTGACACGGCAGGGGAGTCCTTTTTACTTTTTACTGACACTTCCGCAACAAAGAGCACGAGCGGTTTCTCATAACATTTACTGTTTTAAGTTAAGTACATTATTACAGTATAATCATTGTATTCTGATACTACATGAAACTGAAAGTATCACACCATCTATCTGTCTATCTATGTATCTATCTATATCTAAATCACAAAGTAACTGTTTATATCATTATATCTATCTATCTATCTATCTGTGTATATTTAAAATTATACTGTTTGACTGTTAGGTGTAGTGCAGTACAGTATGTGAGTAAATGTACTTTCCACCACAGGAAATATCTTATTGTTATATACAGTATGTATATTATGATAGACAAATATAAGTGAAATGTCATGGCATTATAATATAATAATATATATCTACCCAAAGGGATTTAATTCACCCCTCACCCACTGTTGAAATAATTTATTACATATGATTTCATGAAAAAGGTAGGAGGGTCCTTTGGAGTAAGAGGCAAAATGTCATTGGTAGTTTCTAACGTCTACGTCAATGTTCCGAGATGAGGAGCCAATCAACTTGCCGGCAGATCGCATGTGCTGCTAGCTCTATGCATACGGTCCTCTGATTGGTGTTTGGAAAAACAAGTAACCTCCCCCTACTCGAGTGAATTCCGTGTTTCGAACGTTTGTACTGGACTGGCGTGCATCTGAAACAGCTGTGCACTGCTGCATCGCTAAAATATATATATATAGATATATATTTAATTTTTATTAAATATATGTATATATAAGTTTTCTAATACTTTGTATAACATACGGGGGTCAAACTCTGCAGCTGGACACTTCTGCTGATTGCATCACGGGTAAGGACAAAACACCTTGATTATTGATTGACATTTAATATCAGCTCTTCAAATAAAACCTCTAATAATCTGGTCCATGCATTTGTGGCCAGTTTAATAATTTAAGTACAATGCAGACATTTCTCAACCAACATATATGTTTTATAACACTGTTGAGATCAGTCACCTGTTGTGGATGTTTATGAAGAATTTCTTTGAACAGATCATGGAGACCTCCTCAGCATCTGGAGTCCTTCATCCCTACTGGCCAAGGGACCTCTTGATTCCCACTTATGTTGCTAATGACCGCTCAATGTCAGAGATCCTGGTGTTTCTGTTTTCTGTGTCCGGGCTGTTTCTGCTTGTGACCTGGCTAATCACCGGCCGGAGAGGGGCCTCGGGCAGGCTGGGGACATGGAGGCGTCTGGCTGTGTGCTGGTTTGCCGTCTGTGGCTTCATCCACTGTGTCATCGAGGGCTGGTTCTCACTGCACTACGACATTATTCCAGGAGATCAGAGCTTCCTGTCACAGCTGTGTGAGTACAGACACAGTACATGTTTTAGAATAAAGTGCATGCTGCATTTGGGAAGTTTTACCAAGTTAATACTGTATCTTTTTTACCTTTTTCTCTCACAGGGAAGGAGTACTCCAAAGGAGACAGTCGATATGTGATGTGAGTGACTTTTTACACAGAACTATGTTAAACTTAGTGCATAAAAGGAAGGAGCAATGCTGTAACTCACCCTGTGTATTTCTTTTTTATGTAGAGCTGATAACTTTACAGTCTGCATGGAAACAGTGACGGCTTTGTTATGGGGACCGTTCAGCTTTTGGGCTGTGTTTGCCTTCTTAACTAACAAGCCCTACAGATTTGTCCTGCAGCTCATCATCTCATTAGGTAAGAAGGTGGAAAAACAAGTTTTTTAAATACATCTTTATATTGGATAGACAAACAGATTTATAATAATTTCACCTATCTTACAAAAAAGTCGACCCACCACGTGCAAGCTCTCAGAGGTCAAAGTTATAATATCTATCTTATGTTGGGAGTTGACACACAATCTGATTCCAGGTCAGCTGTATGGAGTGGTGCTTTACTTCTTCACCGAGCACAGAGATGGCTACGCTCACAGCGAGCTGGGACATCCCATCTACTTCTGGTTCTACTTTGTGTTCATGAACTTCCTGTGGACCATGATCCCGCTGGTGCTCATAGTGGATGCTTGGAGACAGATGTCAGCAGCCCAGACACACACAGACAACACGAAGTCCAAGAGGCACTGAGAGCAAGACAGAGCAGACTGTGGGACACTACAGGAGATACACAAGGGAAGGACAATTTGAGACAGCATACTTTATATTGGTGAAAAACAAGATGAGGCAAAAGAAGCTCTGGAGTTGGACCTGCCTCATCTGTCTTGTTGTGCCTGTTGTGTTGTATTTGAACTCACCATAACAACTGAATGCAAAGAATTGTATTTTAAAGTGCAACATGTTCTTTGGAACTTTTGTCCTGGCTTCGTGGAGCCTCAGATAAATATTACATCTTTATTTTGTTTCAATTTTGTAAAACTTGATGACTGGACTAAAACTGCCTCATGAGATATAAAGTACCTTTCAAACAATTCGGTTGGAGTATTTGTTTTTGTAACTGACGACATAAAAATAACAGAAAAATAAATGATGTTTGATTTTGTTAAATCTACATATTCACTACCAAGAGCTGAATATATTTAATATTGTTAAATGGGTGTAACCAACCTGCCTGGAGGCCTTCAACCCAACGGCTTCAACATTTGAGATAGTTGATTTAACAAGATGAACATACAAATGTATATTTGAATGGAACATAGACGATATATACTGTATATATATATATATAGAGAGAGAGAGAGAGAGAGAGAGAGAAGCACGTGTGTTATGTTACCGCCCTCTTGTGGCGGCAGCAGGTTATTGACCACAGCTACCTGTAGACAGATGTGAATCCCCCAGTTTGCAGTTCAGCTTTTAAATTCAGATTAGATCGTGAACCGACAAATTCTGAGACTCGAGCTGTCTCTGCTCTCAAACACTGTTCCACCATCACAGGCAATAACAGCAGGATGGCAAGTGTCAGTGTAATTTCCACATGGCTGCTGCCTTCTAACCCACAGGCTGGATAACTCCCACAGCTGTACTGTCCTCTCTTACGTCTTGACTTAATGTTTCAGCTCAAATATGAGACAGCAGCTAACCCATCCGCCGAAATAGCTCAGTTGGGAGAGCGTTAGACTGAAGATCTAAAGGTCCCTGGTTCGATCCCGGGTTTCGGCATTTTGACGCAACACGGCATAGTGGACATGTGTTCCAGCAGGGGACTCGCAGATCGAGCGCGACACCAAGCGGCCGAATAAAGGAACCACAAGTTTCACTTTTTTTTTTCAAGGACTTAATGTATGTATTGCACACAGAATACAACCAGCTGTTGAGGATCACAGTTCAGATCCTTAAATACTAATAAACATCATCGTCATTACATAATGAAACTCCTCCAGTGATCATAACAGACTGATGTTTGCATGTAAAATTTAAACTAAAGATGTCAAAAGTAGTCGAGGAGGAGTTTAAGGTAACAAGATAAGTAAAGTACATCACTGTGCCTGAGTACATTTCAAAAAGGGGCGAAATAAAAACATTTTGATAGATGGTGTTTACTTTGAAGTGCCATTTAAGAAATTCACATGAAAGCAGCAAGGAGGAAAAAAATGATGGCTTTACTTTTAAACTCGAAAGTGCATATTGATGCACTTCCAGTTCAAGGTGAGTCATGATGAAAACTAAACTGTTGTGCTGATAATATCTGATGATAAATTAATAATCTTTGATCCTCAGCTGAACATTTTGCTGAGTCTCACTCCCAACTGTGCATTTGTCTCCTTCTCTTTATTTGCTATGTCCTTAAGTGCCTTCAAAGCAGCAGGAGATTCTGGCTGTAGCTCCAGCAGCTTCCTGAACGCCCGCTTGGCCTCCTCTACCTCATTGACCATCTGGCAGGCCTGGCCCAGCCGGTACCAGGCTTTAGCACCACCTGGTTCCAGCTCAGTGGCTTTAGACGCACTGGCCCTTGCCCGCTCTGGCTGGCTCAGTTTGAGCTGGCACAGAGACAGGTTGGAGTGGAGCTCTGCTTTGATCCTTTTGAACTCATGAACTAAAGGAAGGTGCTGTGTTTCATCACCCTCGCTTGTGTCTCTCTGTGCCACAGCTTCTTGCTCTTGAACGTTCATCTCCTGCGCTGTGACGGGGCCATAGAGAGCGATGAGGAGCTTGAGGGCTCGGCTGTAGCTGTCAGCAGCTCCCCACACATCCCCACTTCTGAATCTGACACCACCCCTCTCCTTGTGTGACTTCACCCACTCCCATTTTTCCCCAGGTGGCATCTCCCAGGATTCCATGCCTGACGTGAAAGCTTGGAGTTCAATACTGGCACATAAAGGAAGGTGTCGCTCTGCAGGTTGTGGAATAGAGACATCTTGTCCATTTCCAACTGGAGAGAGTAGTATCTGAATAGTAAAACACAATGATAAGACTTCCTGTATATTTTACATTTGAATTTAATTTATACATTCTTAGAAAAAAAAGAAACGATAAGACAATGATCCATGTACAATGCCACCCTTTAAGCATTTGGCCTTTAAAAAAATTGAATATACATTTTGTGTTAAACCTCGATGACGATATGACGATCATTTGGCATGAACACGTTATAACACGACCTACTAGGTGCATCTATCTTTAAAGATTATACTGAAGCGACATTCAAAATATATTGTTGTGTTATTTATTTGATCACAATAAATTTGAATTACCGCCACTCTCTTCACTCTTACCTCACATTTCTCTCCGGCTCTCATTCCCTCCAGACACGCTTCTGTAATATCACACTGGCCCTCCCCCAGCCTCAGTGTAATCCAGTCACCGAGTGGAAGCTGCAGCGCGGAGTCCCGACTCCTTGGGAAGGAGGTTCCCACCACTTCTGGGACTTCAGTGACTGACAGCTTCTCGTTTCCCTCATCAGATTCTGAAGTTTCGGTTTCATCTATGTTTGCTTTGAGCCGCACTCGAACTCGACACAGTGAACCCAGCCTTGGACAGAGACTGGATGAACATGCTAGAAGAGACAGAGTTAATTGATAATTATTCTAAAAATATGGACTGAAAATTGATCATAGATTCTGAGGAATGGAGTAATGTTAGAAAAGTTACGTACATCTACCATCTCCAGAATGTGACACAGCTTGACTCTTCTTGCATGTTCGCTTTTGCTGGACTTTCCAGAGGCCTCCGGGACACACTGACACCCAAGAGGTAACATCAAGACTGTCATGATCGACATTACAACACAGTGTTTCCAGAGGGTGAACTGGATCCATCACTGGGTTCACAGACAGATAATCATACATTCACCTCAATGCCCATTTTGTGTACAATGACATGAAGAAGTAATGACAATCATAAGCCTGAGTTTCCTGAGACGACATACAATCCTGTTTCGTGTTAGCAGTTCAATGAAAAGTCTTCATTTCCATTTCTATTGGAAGAAACTCACCTAAAATCTCAAAACAGATTGTGGGAAAAAAAGCTGGGATCCAACAGTGAAGTAGTTTCCTGCAAAACTGCAGAAACTTACACCTGAAACAATAAGATTTGCTTTAAAAGAGAGACATGAATACAATCTGAACACATCCACCGGGGAAGTGCAATGTGTCATTTCCCCAAAACTTCTTACATTATATTGTCCAATGATTAATCGATCAATTGGATAAAACACTTACTTTTAATCGAATATTAATCGACGATTGAAAAGTTTTCTACATTGCCACGTTAACTCTATTTAATATGATCCATGAACCAGCAGTAAACATGAAGCATGAATTATCTGCATGGAACGACAGCAGCTGTAACAACACACAGAGGATCGTGTTGTGTTTCATTTTACTGACAGTATTAACAAAACTAAAACGCTGCTGCTTAACAATGACGCCGAGTAGCATTAGCATCACAAAGCTAACAAGCCAAACCAAACACCCTGAATTAATTTTACTGCTCTACATAACACAAGCGGAAGTTCCGTGTCACGTGTAACTTAAATGAATCTTTCTTACCTCGTTTATGAGTCTGACATGAAGAATATTTTATCCCATCGAGCAGAAACCGATAAACTGTCAAGCTAACAGAGAATAAACAAAACAGTGGGTGCTGCAGCTCTTCTTCTTCTTTGTAATCCAGCTCGTGAGTGCAGTAGCGACACCTGCTGTTAGAGGAGGTTAAACGCACATCAGAATCAGAATCAGAATCAGAATTCTTTTATTTGCCAGGTATGTTTGCACATACAGGAAATTGCCTTGGTGTAATTGGTGCACTACTTATGTACATAAAAACAAAAATGTATTTTAACATTATTGTTTATTTGACAGTGATTTCAAACAACCTCTGGTGACTCTTTAAAAACAGTGACACATCATAAATATATTATTCAGCATGTCTGGACAATTCAAAGAGTAGACACACACTTTAAGGCACTGTTTATTCACAAAGCTAACAAAGATGACAGTAGAACACTTTTATAGATGTGTTCCCAAAACAAGAGCCATACTCCTAAGTTATAAATAATAATAATATTCTGCATCTTTGTTAAATTACACTACATTCATTTTCAGTCAGAGATTAGTTCATTTTTACACGTTTTGAACCCCACACAGTCAGACCTCTAGAATTTGGAAAAAATCAAATAAATGTATCTGAATCAGAATCAAGAATTAAAAGCAGCTTTGTAAAAATGTGTTTCAGGGAGTGTTTTAAAATGTGCACCTGATCTCCTCGTTCCAAAGTCTAGGGGCTCTGACAAAAAAAAATCAGTCCTCACCCTCCTCTTCCTAACATTTAAATATAAAGGGCCCATCAACAATTCGTACATTTTAGATGATCACACATAGTGAAAACATCACAATGATTATTTTCTATTCAATTTCTACCAATAGATCCTTTTCACCTAAATCTTACACTGAACTTTTAAAGATATGAGAAAATCAAACTAATGGTGAAAGTGTAAACACCCTGATAAACTTGTTGCTAGTTTATATATTCTATTAATATAAAGTATAAAGTGCATTCACTTTGAAAAAAGGCACATTTTAACATGTTTTGTATTTGCTTTTCACTGGGATTTTCAAAACATTTTTACACTGGTCCTTCGTTCAGCACACTATATAAACACACTTTATAAATGTAAGTCTGTGTGGTAGTTTTTGTTGAGTGTGTGAATCTGCATGTGCTGCACGGCAATGGATTAGATAGAAAGTGTAAAATGACATTTGAGCAAATTTATACACAGGGTTTACCTCAAAATGAATTAAACATATGTCTTCAAACTGTAGTTTAGACCTGTCAAATGAAGTTTGATACAAAATATATACAGGATTTACAAAACTTGGTAGAGCTTTCACTCTCTCTTTCACACACACGAGCAGTCTGCGTCTCTGTCTGTGTATTGACCTTTGACTTGTACCACTCATGATTAAGTCCTGTGTGTTAATCTGTCCTGTCAGTATGAGTTAGGGCTCTATCTTTTCAGCACTGGAAACCATTAGGTCCAACAGAGGAATACCAACCAGTGTGTGTGTGTGTGTGTGTGTGTGTGTGTGTGTGTGTGTGTGTGTGTGTGTGTGTGAGTGAGTGTGTGTGTGTGTGAGACAAGAGGAAGAGGAAGAAGGTCATCTTAGATGCAATCTGTCCTCTTATATTGGGCCTGTTTGACCCTTGATGAGAATGAGACAAAGTAATAAACTTGAAACACTAATGATATTGCACCACTGGATAACGAGAACCATACACGTTTTGGTGTTAGGTAATACAGATGTGTCCCCATGGATGGTTTCACATGTCCAGGAATTAATGAAAAGAAAAGAACGAATGAAAGAATCACTGTTTTCATCCGGATCTGGTTTGAGGGCATCAAGGCTTTTTCAGTCACCAGCACATTATTCATTATTCACTATTCACTTTTCCCTATTCACCTTGTAGTAAACACTGTCACCAAGAACAAACCAAAAAATGGAATGTGAAGAGATACATAATGCAGCTCCATACAGTCAGTCTCCTGCAAAGATTAAAAACAACTAAATATCCATGTAAAAAACTCAGCGCTATAGTGCTTCAACTTTCTCTATAATTAGTCAGAAATGAAGCAGTGAAAAAGTGACTGAACAAAAGGAAAAATACGTGATTTCAAGCCTAGATTAAAAAAAAAAAAGTTTATAAAAATTCCTTTCCAGTCAATACTTTATGAAAGAACGTTCCAGTAGGGGTCGCTCTCTCCTTAGCAATATGAGATCACTTGGATGGGTTGAGTGCTGACTACATTGTGCATATCATGTGCAGTGTAATGTCTCAAGCTATGTGATGTAACACTCTTTCAGCCAGTTTTCCACATAAGGTTTTGGTAATTGTAACTAACCTCTAGCAGCTTTGCAGCATGTGCATTATAATTCTTGAAGCAAACGATTTTTCCCACATACACAGTTCATACACACACTCAACAAGAAGTCAAATATAAACCAAAAATATATGTTTTTCAGTAGAGAGAATAAGTAATTAAGCTAAATATAAGGCTGATCCTCAACTGTGTTTTATTGCTCTGAAATAAATAAACTTGTGGAAGTATCACTGAATAGATATTCAGTAAAGAAATAAATTATCTCGGTCGGTACAGGGATGAATTTACTATAAACTCTGCAAATTTATGACTTTCGTGAGACTTATATTTAAATCTTCATCAATACTACACTTTTCCTTTCGAGGACGAAGAGAGGAAACAATAATAACACACATCGCAGACAGTTACACAAAGTCCTGCCACTAAAATAGTGTAAGTATTGTTTGACAACAATAGTTATAATTATATTTATTTATGTTGGATTACATTGAATGGAAACTTTTTCTTGCCACCTAATATGTTTGTACTACAGTGACTGTCTGCCTTTTTGTTATGCAGTACAGTAGTAAGACTGAAATCTTTGTCTTTGGGTCCTGTTCATTTAAATTTCATTAAAATAGAAATCTTGATAAGTGCTTTGCTAATGGTAGGTGAATTTAAAATACCATACAAGTTATAAGATTTTTATATAAAATCATTTTAAATTACGTTTTATTAAATTCAATCATCTGAAGGAGGCCTACTAGAAATAATAACAATAACAATAATAATAATTCTAATACTCATACTACTACTACTACTAATAATAATAATATTGTTGTCATCATTATTATTATTATTTGTGTGTGGCACTTTTCAAGCTGGGAGCACAAAATGCTTTCCAGTGAGGGATAATCCCAGATATGAAAATATACAAAATACAATCATAACAACAGCCTCTTTATGCTGTTTATTAATTCTCAATTTGGTAAATTAACCATACAGTAAAATTAATTTAAAATGGACATTAAATTGAGCTGCAGTCTAAAGACATAAAAGCAGAGCTTTCGGATAAGAAGACGTCTATAAAACAGGCATCAAAAGCCGAGACTGTATCAGCAGGAGCCAGTACAGCAAAGACTGGGTGACCCTTTGACGTGAACCGGCACTACCAGGCCTCACTCAGCAGATCTGACAATGGGATGGTGAGGAGGGATTCACTGATGTTAAGCCCTGTAAGAAATGAGCATGATTTAAAGTTGGGATTCCAGAAAAATAGACTAAAGAGTGTATCTGGTGGTTGTTGGAAGCCCAGCTGTAAAGTTCTGCACAGCTTGAACATTAAGGCAAATGGAGCATTACAATAACCCAGGCGTGAAGATATAAAAGCGTGAATAATTCTTTCATATTGCAAAAAGACAACAATGATATCTGGATTTGTTTTACGGAGGTGCTCAGGGTCTCAGATAAAGACCTCTGTTTTGTCAGAATTTTACTGCAAAGAGTTTCATGAGAACCAGTCTCTCACATCAGTGTAGCGGCTCTGAAGTGCGGCCAGCTTGTCAAACTCTGAGAACTTGAGAGATTTAACTGTGTCATCTGCAAAACGAATAATGAGACCTAGTGGCAGCATTCACTGTGAGAACAGAACTGGTCCAATAATTGATCCTTGAGGTACACCACATACTGTCTCTGCACAGTTCAAGAGGTGAATGAACCCAATTAAACAAAACATTTGACAGGTAAGATGAGAAGCAACAAACTCTAGTTCCAGAAATACCACACTCATTTTCATTTTCAAATAATCTTGACTACCATTTTAGATTCCAAAAACCAAATGGAAACAAAGAATGGGTCTGAATCCAGCCCTTCGTTCCTCAACCCACCCTGTCCCACCATTTCCTTCTAACTCTTATTCCGTATTTCTCACACACAAATCAGCACCTTCACTTCTTTAATCCTTCTCCACATCACCCTTATCATCTCTTTCCCCCCTGCTTTCTCTATTTACCCTCTCCTTCAACCCCCTCACCTCCCTCTTGGCTCCCACCAACTTCCCAGCTGGCCTTTTGTGAAATATCCCAGTGGGTACATTCAGAAGCGCGTATCTCAGGGCTCGTGGACCGCTCTATGTTCGCCAGAAGGGCGTTGCAACCTGCCAGTAGTTGGGTCCAGGGAACAGCTGCAACCTCAGTAGCCAGGTCTTAGCACTGCGAAGAGGGTTGGTACGACCTCTGCTCACCTCTCTGAGGGGATCAACGTGCGTCATTCTGGGAAAAGGTGGAGTATGACAGGTGAACAAAGAAGGGAGCCAGAGAGATGAAAGGGAGAATCAGAACAAAGGAAGTGTTGGATGGATGGATGGATGGATGGATAGATGGATAAATGGATGGATGGATGGATGGATAGATGAATAGATAGTTATCCTACCACAGAGCACAATTTATTGGCTGAGAGGGTGAACAAGAAAGAAAGTGATAAATTGATAGAATTACCTTTTTATCTAAGACATGGCAACTGCCTATTATCACTCTATCACACATCCCTCTATCTCTATCAGACAGTAACACACTCACACAACCTCCATGACCCTGATCAGGCCACACCACACAGTGTTTATCCCTCACAATGTAGTAACCGCTGCACTTTTATAATGTTTTTCTTGCATGTTTTGTGATACTGTAACTTTAGCCAGTCTTACTGAGAACAGCCCGATTGTTTACAGTGAGCGACACTGATACCTACAAGCCTCACTATATAAACTCTGCTTGTAGGTAAAAGCTTGATTTAAAATTGGTTCCCACACTCAGTAATAGCAGATTATACAAATTTGATAAAGTCAAGGATCATTATACCTCATTAAGACTCCCCCCTTGCACTGAGGTCAAAATTGGATGTCAAATGTGACTGGACGAAGCTCAATCGTAGCTCTGAGCATTACAATCTTATAAACTGCTGACCACAGACACGTGAATTACCGCGCCATTTCCTATTTTTTTGTCAAGCCCAAGCAAATATAATGATCGCTGTCAGTTCAAAGGAGCTTGATTTACGGAGTTTCTCTAGGTCAAGTGGAGATCAGAACGCTGATCCTGAAGCTGATCATAGCCACTAAAAAGATATAGGGTCAAGAGAGACAGATCCGAGGAGGGTGAGCGCTATCAGTGACACCAACATATATAGTATATTGTACGCTGTCATATGGGTATTGCTTTTCAGACTGATCAATCAAAAAACCAAAGCCTGTCTCGGTGCACGACCTTGTAATTCAGAGTGATCGCCAGTAGAGTTGCACAAGAAGTGAAATATGACTTTTCTCTTCCATTAGCAGTGATGGAGCAGGAGTCTGCCAGGTCAGGGCCATTCATCTACATTATAATGTCATGATGAGATTGCTCAAACTGCAAGGGGAAACACAGGCTCCCAGTTCAACTCCCAGGGTAACAAGACATCATAGGATTGCATCCTTATGTGGCAGATGCAGTGTTACATGCACAGAGCCTGCGCATTTAAGTTGCGTTCTTCTGAAAACGTTAATGCCAATGACTGCAACATCTGCATCAACTGTTCAGTGCTTTCCACTGCTCACACACCAACGCTCACTCTTTGGAGCAAGTGTCCTCCTCGAACTGAAATCTGCATGTTAAAAAGAGCTACGAAGGAAAACATACAAATGTTAAAAATGAGCAACTATATAATAAAATATAAACATAAGCAGAAGACGTATAAAATAAAGTTCTTCAAAATAACATAAGTCGATATAGCATGGGTACAAAGAGCATAGAGTAGCAGGAAGGATAACTTACTTGAAACTCTCGTCTTCTGTGAAGAAACATTTTTGATTGTTTTCTGATGACTCACAAATTATAAAAAATGAAGAAAATAATCGATGCATAATTTTTGTCATTTGCAAAACTAATTATCCATTCAACACCTACGAAGCCTGCGCCTCTTGTTAATGATTATACTTACTGTTTTTTGTCTCTTTTAAATTTGAATTAGATTGATTAATTTAAATGTATAGTTTATCACTAATTTGTACTTTTCAACATAGATAACAATGCCCTATACAGATTTTCATGTGAAATTTGTATTTCCCTTTGTATTTTCTCTCCTCTCCTCTCCAGGTCTTACATGTATCTCTTTTACCTGTTTTTCATCAATATTATGATTGTATGAAAACAAAACAGCCTTATTTAGCTTTATGGATAAAACATATATTTTCCCAAAGCAAAAAATAAATCATATGCCTTGTAGATCTTAAATGTAAGAGTAGTTTCCAAAAGTGTGTGGTGATTTATTATGTCTGCTTTGGTCAAAAATCAATAGAACATCAAAGTATAAAAAATAATTAAGAATAAAAAAGGTTAATTTCTGGTGCTTTGTTTGAGACACATAAACACAAATACCCCAACTCCTTCGCTTGTCCTTCTATTTTATATGCTACCACCCACAGACAAACTATACTTACACACAAAGTGTGCCACAGCTTTATCATTACTGAACACATTTAAGAAATAGCATTTTAATGTGTGTGTGCCCACGAGCAGCATAGTAAATCTGGCATTAAGTAAAGGTAAATTTGTTTTATCTAGAGCATAAACAGGCACCCTTAACTCCTATTTATTTTTTTCTCTGGGGGCCAGTTATACAGTCGGACCTGCGCAGCCTGAGTAGGAACCCACTGAGGGGAGGAGATGGCTATCGGGAGCCACGGGGTAGATAGGGGGACCGTTTTTATCAATGCACCCGCTGTAATGGGGTCTTCCTGTGAGGGGGCCTGAGGAGTTTCTTTTGACAGTGTGTGTGTTGTGTAATCGGATAAAGTCACTGCGGGCCATTAGCCCTCTGCACGCATGCATATTAGCACACATCTGGATATGTTTCTCCTCAAGCAGTCATACCTACATACAGACTGGCAGTCCCTGTGACCTTTTAATACTATCTAAGGACTTTTAGATGATGCCAGTTAGTATACCACCAACATTGCATGTCTATACACACACACACACACACACACACACACACACCTGTTCATGTCATGTCACAATTCATGCACGCCATTATGTCCACGTACATGATAAATTTATGTGCTCACTCATGTCAGAAATCTGTGGAGGATTCTCAAAGGGTATTAGGCGAGTCATCTGTGTACCACTGATATACTGTCAGCTGCAGCGTAATCAGCTGAAGCCAAATCTATCTTTGATGATGTGGCCCACAGTACGATGATGTTAATGCTCGCTTGACACATCCATAAAGATTTTACAGCTGTGTTTAGGTGAGACCTTGTCTGTGACGCCCGGGGCTCTATGCTGAAGATCTGAGCACATGGAGTGAATAATAGACAGCAAGTGCATGTAACATGTGTCCAAATACACTTTTGATGGTTTAACCACAGAGAAAAAAAATCACCATGTCGGGTACATGGTCCAAAATGGTTTTACTTACTCTTTTAATTAATCATGGGTGTGTTTTGGGTGTAACATGCAGCAAACTAGTGCCATCTCACATTCCCTTTAAAAGCCAGATGTGCTCACACCTTTGCAGATTGCTATTATAATGATGGATTTGTCAGCTTTCATTGCAGAGGAAACAGTTTCATTTTGCACATCTGTGTATGTAACAAGCATTGTGCACCCGCCTAAGTTGGCACATATTACAATATTGAAAATGTGCCCTTGAAAAAACGAAGCCACTGACTTTGAACTAGTTTTTTCATTGGTTAATCGTTCTGCTGACTCAAGGTAGCAATGCACTGACAATGAGCCTCAACTCATTTCAACGGGCATTCAGATATAGACGCAACTATTTAAACAATGTGGGTGCTGCTTTTACCGGGTGAATGATATTGCTCCTGGTGTGTTACTTAGCAATGCATCAGCCGGTCCGCCTTAAATCTGCACTGCTGAGGCCGAGCCCTCTTGCATCTCTTCCTTACAAAATGAGTTAATTCATCGTGGGTTGAGAGAGAGCAGAGTTTAAGAGAAAAAGCCAGATAAAGGCAAAGTTGGCCATTGAAAAGAAGCACATGTCAGGGTTTAGAAATCACCTGGCCTGCTGGGATTTATAAATGAGTCAGGTTTGGATCAGGGTCTGCGGAGGGGGGGCGAGGGGCTCTAATGCAGACCAGCCTTCAGTCAAAGTAACAGATCGCAGCTCCACGCTCTGTTAGCTGGTGGACTGGGGCATGTCCTGTCATGTGTGTCTGTCAGTTACTCTCTGTGGTTTCACGCAGGGCTCTCAACGAGCTGTCTGTGGTGGGACAAACCCAATCAATCAGACAAGAGGCTGAAATAGTCTTCTACCTGCTGGAGGGCGGTGGTAAGTTCTCCACTGGAACACTACTGGTACTGGGTATTGTAAACATATACATCATTGATAGGAAGGATACTGGTTTCTATTATAGAACGGATATCAGCAACAAATCCAGCACAATGTGAAGCTGGAGCTATCAAGCAAAAACTTGAAAATTAAATACACCTTAACAAGGTTTATTATTAAGGTTTATTTGTACAATGTTTTGGGGTTTATTTGTATTTTATTCATTTACACCTGATGCACATAGACTGCTGTTTTCCTTCACCACTCAGTGTGTGTCCTTTAACCCAATGATCACTCTGGGTGTAGTTGGTCTTGATATGGATAAAGTGGAAACTTGAACCAAAAGCTTATTTGCAGTTCAGACATGAACTCTGAAAAATGTTTGAAAAATTGGGCCTGGACATTTTTTGAAGAACGCAGCAGGAGATTGTCTGGGTCAGAAGTGTTAACTACAACAGAAAAATGTCCAGAACGTTTGAGGAGCCTGGGCAGTACATGCAGGAGGTGAGACATGATGCATGAATCCCAATACAGAAAGCAATGTTGGTTAAAATTTTCCTCCTTCCATGTACAAGTAGGGCAGCTCTTTTCATCCTGAAAATATTTGTATTCTTCCAGTCTCACGTTCGTTGCGAGCTGGAAACATCATCAACTCACCCACTGGCTCACTATGAGTATTTTGGACATTTTCATGCTGTATTCATACATGGGCTCACTTTCACTAGACTCTGACATTTGCGTTCTCACATAGAAAGAAAGGTGGGAAATGTCCAGATCAGTGCATTTCTGAAAGCAAATTATCTGAGCTAGTGTTTAATGATGATAGTGGTAATGCAGTTGGTGTTTGTGCCTTTTCTTTCTCTTCCAGAAGCATCTCTCTGATGATAGTACAAGGCTCTGATGCATCTTTAAGGTGACCCAGGCCTCTCTATGTTGCAGAGAAGGAAGCATAACTGCCTTGTAAATGATGCGATGATATATTTCTTTGTTGATATCAACATTTCCACATTTTCGAGACTAGTGTTGTCAATGTGATACTGGTGGGGAAACGGTGCCATCCAGTGGTAGAAGAAAGAGAAATTGCATCTTGCTGATGTTCAGAACTTATGAATTCTTAATTTCTTCTACTTCTGAATGGGTCAAATGGGTTCTGCTACAATAAAGCTACTAAAACCATCTTCTAATCTTATATAACTGGATATTCATTGGTGCAGTTTCAAATTTTGAAGGAAATAATCCTTGAACATTGAATCTGAAGTCAGAATTGTCCTTTCAAATGACCCTCTTTTTCAGTATATACAGGAGGTTTGACCGCTGCTGTCCCCCAGGGAAAGATACAGGGCAGTCCGAGGAGGGGGCAAAGGCAGAAAAGGCAGCCCACCCATTGCAGTCCAACATGCGGTGGGCAGATGTACAGGGCTCCTTTCATAGTACAAAAGTTTTATCTAAATAAAACCCAGCTGAGCTGATGTTGCTGTTTTCTCCTCAGATCCAGTCCTCTTATTTTCCGGTCCTCCATCTCTCACTCATCTTTGTAGGCCTCTTATGTTAAACCCCTCACACTGTTTGACCTATGACTTTGTGCCCATACCTTTTCACGCCCCCCCCCCCCTTTTGTTCTGCTCAGAGTGGGTGTATGTGTGGCAGATCTCAGGGGAGCAGGTAAAGTATAAATCTATAGCAGTTCTGACATCTCACAGTCTCTGGTTCCCATTTGGTCTGATGCCCTGCAATCAGTCACTCCTCTGCTCTCCTTTCCTGTTCATTGTTCTCATTCTGGAGACTTTTACAAAGCCTTGTGAAGGTCCTTGTGCTCCTGCCACAAAAACAATGAATATCATATGCTTAAAAAACACCCATGTCCAAATCAATGATATCTACTCTGATCATGTCTCAGTTGTATTTTATTCTGCCTTGTAAGAAGCAGTGTTCAATTGACATATAGTTTTAATGAAAACATGAGTACGCTCAGTGGGTATTGTTGCTGACAGCTCGCAGCAGCAGCACTTTGGGGGGTGGAGTTCCCGCACTGTTCTTTCATCTCCATTCGTATCGGCTTGATCAGTGAAAGTGCTTAATGTGGACATGTGTTTCCCGCTGTTAACAGTCTGCTACAGGGCACAAATGTACACATACACGCCGAACATGGAAGAGAGCCCCTGTTTCAAATCCTCAGAGAGCAGGCTGATACGGCCGTCTGTGGGATTTTCAAGACCTTTCATTTGTTGCTCATGTTACGCCAAGTAAACTCTGTCCTCTCCTCATGCACAACCTGGATGAACATGGTAACAGAGACATTAAGACTCAATTTAAGGAGTTCACTGGTCGATACAGCAGTTAAACAACGAGATTTACTTCTGGAAAATAATTGAAGAAATAGTCATGGGCACACACATAAAGCATAAATCACTTTCTCTCTGAAAATTAGATGATAATTTTAATAAGCAGTTGCTTATTTACATCCACTAAATAAGCAACTGTAGCCAGGAGACAGTTAGCTTAGCTTAGCATTAAGTCTGGAAACATCCAGCCTAGTTCTGTCCACATTGTGACAGCAGACGGTTTTACTGTTACTAAATATTTAAGTGCATAACCACCCCCAAAAACCAAAACTTGATTTTACACTTTCTGCACTTTCTTTAAATAAAGCTTATAGACTGTACAGTGAATTTAGTTTTTACCTTTGGATGGACCACAGCTCCTTAAAGAGCTGCAAATACAACATTTTTTGACAAGTAACGCAAATAAATAATAGAAAAATAAATGTTTGAATTATTTCTTCAGCAAAAATGGCAAACGTCCTTTTTATTTTCATTTCCAGCTTCTCCAATGTGACGATTTGTCTTGTATTATAGTAAATCTAATATATTTTCGTTTTGGCCAGTAGTAAAAGCAAATAATTTCAGCTTTGAGAAACTGTGATAGACGTCTTACTGACAAGACAATCCATCAATGATTAGAACAAATAAAAAACACAGTTTTCAATCATTTCAATAATTTTATTCAATAATAGTCATGGCCAAACTTGGTTTTGGATTAGGGGTTAGGATAATGTCAGAGACCGGGTGCTGAGTGTAGAAGAACAAAGAGAAGATCTTCATAGCGAACCTTGGGATTGGATTAGAAGCACACGGTGAGACGTCCAGGCATTGCAACATTTGTAAGTGAGGATCAGGGTTATAGAGCCAGTCAGCTCTGCATTAAGGGACTCTAAGGGGAGGGTGGGCTGAGATACTTGAAAAGTCATTCTACTTTATACTTCGACTATATTTTTGAGGGAAATACTAGTACTCCGTGGCATTTATTTACCAGCTATAGTTACTGTTTAGATTGATATTTGACATAAAAAGCACATGCCAACCTTATTCACTGCATTGTATTATTATTACTTAATCAGAGACTAAACCTTTTTTTTTTCCAATATTTCACAAAAACAAGGATTTTGTACATAACTAGTGGTGGAGGAAGAACTCAAATATTGTAAAAGTTAAAATAAACTGAAAAAAGTTATTTAAAAAAGCACTAGTACCACATTAATGTTTCTGTTTGAGTAAAAGTAAGATAG
The DNA here is from genome assembly GCF_024713975.1 of Paralichthys olivaceus. Classification (NCBI taxonomy): domain Eukaryota; kingdom Metazoa; phylum Chordata; class Actinopteri; order Pleuronectiformes; family Paralichthyidae; genus Paralichthys; species Paralichthys olivaceus. Next base: position 16,349,162 of record NC_091098.1, on the reverse strand, counting down.
TACTTTAAAATATACTCAAAGTAAAAACTACGGTGAGAGAGCTCGACGCACTGCAAATTAAGAAAGTCACAGCACATGCAAACTCAGTGCTGCTAACAGTGAGAACGACATGTTAATATAAAGTTTCTAAATATAAAGGTCCCATTCTAGGGTCAAGAAAACAACAATTCGTACAATTTAGATAAAAACACTAGTGAAAACATCCCTAGGATTATTTTCTATTCAATTTCTGCCAAATGTCCCTTTCACCTAAATCGTACACACTGAGCCTTTAAGTAAAGTACAGATACATAAAAATGTAGTTAAGTATAGTAACTAAGTAAATGCACTTTGTTACACCCCCGCCACTGCTCCGCACAACAGTACATTGCTCTCTCATCCTCACCCTCTACTGAAACCTGGCAACAACAGGCCGGGAGATGCTTTCAGTGCCTTGAAGCAGTCCAGAGGCTGATCTAAGCCTCGGCCGACCTGACTGTGTGTTAGATCTCCAGAGATGACGAGAGGGCCCATACATCACAGTCAGAGATAGTGGAGTTTAGTGAGACCTGACATTAGGGGCAACATTTCACTCTGACAGTCCAGGACAAGTGCCAGCCAGCTGCCAGCTATGTGCCAGCTTTTACTGGACTGCTGCAGTCAGCCACAACACAACTATTGTTAAAATATGGCGTGAAAACCTGTGTTCTTCACCAAGAAAATGTTTTCATTCTGACGCCGACGATCTCTTGTAGTCTCCTGACATCAGACTGGCGGATAGAAAGACTTGTGTCTGGAGCTGGTTAACTGGTGTCCCTAGTTTAGAGGGCAGTGTGTGCAACAAAGGCTTTAGATGATGCCAGCACTCAAAGGTTAAAGACAAAACATATACGCTTGTCTGTGATGTCTCTGTCTTGTTGAATTATGGAGCCAATATGTTGGCATACAGGTGATGTTGCTCTGACATTACGTTCTAATATCAATAATACATAACTTATTGAAGTACTTTTTCAACCCACCCAAGCTGAAGTCAAGATCGCTCTTCTTGTCCAGGATTTACCATGGTAGGAAATTGAAAGCCAGAGACAGACTCACAGGGTCTCAGAGTCTTTCAGACATGCCTGCTGGGCTTGGAGGAACACACAGGATGAGCTGGCTCTGACCTCGCTGACATTTAGACACGGCCAGAGAACCAGAAAATTGTAGAAGTGAGGTTGAACTTCAGTCTCTGATGGAGTGAAAAGAGGTTTCAGTCTTAATCGTGAATTTATTAGCCTCACATACCAAATGCACTTCAATTACTCACCAGAACAGATGCCTCCGGAGTGTGTCAGTGACTTCTATATCACCGGGGCTGGTGATGATGACTTTGCGATCAGCGAGTCACGATTCCAGCAAAGCACTACCGGCCGGGTGTCACAGAGTGCACGCAGATTTGTTTTGACGTCTGGGATGCTGCTGTAGTCTGGTTTGAGTTCATTTGCTCGTCTGTTTACGTTGCATAAACTATCTCTTATATCCTGTTGATGAACTCATATCAGCATCCTTGTGTGGTACAGTAGCATGCTCTCCCCTCATTTCTTCTTGTGTCCTGGCTCCACGTACTCTGTGGTATAAAGTATGTCACTAAGAGAACACATGTGATGTTATAATAAATAACCAGAGATCGGAGGAATACTCTCAAAATATTTTCACAGAAAATATTCCCTTAAATGTGGATTATAAAGTATTTCTGTAGATCATTCAAAGTGAGTCACCTATTTTAAATACTTAAGAATACTTCAACAATGTCTTGCATGTTTCCTCACTGTTTGTTAGCAGGATTATGCAATAAGTACAGGATGGATTACCATGAAACTTGATGGAAGGATGTTGGAAAAACAAAATGAATTTGGAAGTGAATCTAGATGAGGGGGTGGATCCAGGAATTAGGGTTATAGGAGGTGTTATGGGTTATGTTTTCGTCTACTTGTTTATTTGTTATTTTTCAGGATTACACATCAACTACTAAACACATTTCTCTGAAATTTTGTGGGTTGGGGGAGAAGCCAATAAACTTTTTACGAGGATACAAGAAATAACATTGCAAGGTGGTATGAACAATTTGGTGCAGATCCAAACAAAAGATCTAGTGAATTTAAATAAGGTTTCATAGGCGGACTGTTGGACCTTGGTGGAGGTATGCACTCTACTGAGGACTTTTCTATATTTTTAAAGTAATCAATAACAAAAGAAGAGTGATCCACTGATCCAATCACAGTGGGCAGGTAACATTAAACCCCACTGCCTGCAGCTGATGAACTCACTGGGGAAGAAAAAAAAAAGAAGGAAAGTTTGCAGTTATTGATGTAGTAGACATATGCATCCAACACATACTTTTACTTCAAATACTTTATTTATTTAAAAGCAAGTACTTTTAAAAAGTTTATTTTACTCACAGATTGCATGCATTGTGAATGAACATGGCTTTCCCACACTAGTGCTGCATAATTAGACATGAACCCAGTGATCAGACTGATGGTGATATTTGGTGATTTGATTTCAGTGTACAGGTAATAAAATAACATAAAAAATGAATATAATAAAATGATATTGTTCTTTATAGGCTTATCTTTACTATGATATTTTACAGTTGTTATTGCCTCTAATATTTAGTCTGAGTAGGGTACATGTTACTGCTGACACAGCTATGAGCTTCTAACTGTCATTATTATCGACACCCCCCACTCTTACTCAGAAATATTAGCGGTGGCTCGGCAGACAAGTATCCACAGGGGTTTTTGTGGGTTTAATATTTCGTAGGTAAAGAGACTGTATATGACTTGTTGCTACTGTTTGTGCCAGGAATACTAGTCTCTGTCTGAGCCCCCTGATGTCTGAGTTCACTTGAGCTGGTACGGGAGAGACGGCAACTGGTGGGGGTGACCACCATGCTGGAGTCCTACCTCCCAGAGTGTGTGTGTGTGTGTGTGTGTGTGTGTGTGTGTGTGTGTGTGTGTGTGTGTGTGTGTGTGTATGTGTGTATGTGTGTATGTGTGTGTGTGTGTGTGTGTGTGTGCACTACAGAATGCCTGGGAGTAAACCGCATTTGATTTTTATACGCTTGTGGCTAACAGGAGCCAGATGTAGCTGCCTCCAGGGAGCTTACCATCGAAACAGCCATTTATTTCTCTTTTTCACTCTCTTTAATGAGAAGTGTGCATGCGTGCTTACATACTTGTATTGGGTATATATGTTTGAGTAAAACCACCCAATAAGCCACAACAGAATTTCCATTTCCTGTCAAGTATAGAACTGCTGTATGACTTTGCTTGCTTGTTTAGCACAGCAAGGACAGACAGGATGTGTTCTGTTGAAATGACATGTGCATAAGACTGAGATCCATGATTTCATCATATAAAGATAAATGAGAAACAATAGATCAGGGCTGTGAGGACTCACAGTTCTCTGGATGCTCAGTCTGGCCCCAAGACTCCAGAAGATTCATGAAGCGTAAGTGAGAGGTGAAGAAATGAGCACACACCCACACACAAAATCCAGTGGAATGGTCATAACCCTTCTAAAGAATAATCCAGGCACTCACAGGCTATAAATGAAAGTCATTCACTAGAAATGATAAATACCATAGTGCACTTATTGCACCAGGCTGACTGGTTCTTCTTCTGAACATACATATAGATGAGTTTAGAAAATGAGAACACAAAGCAAAAGAGAAGCGATCTAGAGAGAAGGGAGAGTGTTAATTGAAAGCGAATGTGTCTGTGCTGGCGGCTGGTCAGAGATGGGCCGGGGTCCCAGTTGGCTTCCACTTCAAAGGCCCGACCCGCCTGTCTCGAGCGCACCTGCAGCCGGTTAAACCCTGCTCTCATCACTCAGAGAGTGGAGGGACCTCTCCTGCAACTTCGAGCCCTCACCACACAGCCTGTTGCCAAAGGGCCATAATGGCCCACACTCAAGAATTCAGCCTAAAACACCAGGTATCCCATGCAGCTTTTACTGCAGAACTCAACGTCAGCCGCACGGTGTGAACGCTCACAAAACATCCACAGCAGGGTCTCTGCAGCCGCAGGGCCTGTGCCACCTCCCATCAGAGGTCACTCAGGACTCATAACCATCACAATATGGTCCAAACTGAGGGTTTCATGGACCTGATGTATACAAATTTCACAGATAGAGGCAATAAGAAAGTGCTTTGTTCTTTTCTCATATTATGGTTAATAATCTTTAGATTTTTTTCTTTTATTAATCCTAGTACATTTATTAGCTACATGTGTTTACTTTTTGTAATTGTTTCACTGCTATATTATTTTTTTTGTATCACTGATCATATTTTCCTAGTCTTGATTTGTTTTAATCCTGTTTCACTTAATGTACATTATAACTGGAGAGTGCTGTTTCTTTTTATTACTATTATTAACCATAATATGTAGTAGTAGTAGTTTGTTTACCAAATTGTAAAAATATAAAATATCCTTGAGGAAGTTTGTAATATGCAGTACACACACATGGAAATTAATTTAGCATTTGTATCTAGATATATTCATGTTATGTTTGAAACTGATTTTGTTTTTAAATAGAATAAACATTCGGACAAGATTCAATCTTCACAGATTTTTTTCTTCTCTCTAAAAACATATGAGTCACATTTCAGTTCCCCCATTACAGTGTATATAACTCATGATGATTTACTGTATTAAACCCTATTGTGCAAAAAGTCATTTCAGATTCTTATCCATCCAACACCAGCAGGGAGGCTTCCCGTGCCCCGTGTTAATTTTGTGGTATGACAACAACCCAAATGAAGAACGTCTGTAACTTCAACAAGAAGAAGATCAAGGAGTCCTGCAGCAGATGGTCCGGCCCTCACAGAGCCCTGATCACAACATCATCAAGTCAGTCTGGAGGAGACATTAGAGTTCTCCAATTTCTCCAAGATGCTTGGAACAACCAATCTGCCAAATACTGTGCACAAGTGCACTGAGGAGAAGTGGAGCTGGTTTAAAGGCAAAGGATGGTCACAGGTCACAGCAAGTATTTATCTGAAGTTAACAGATAAATAACAACTATGTGTGGCGTAGTTTTTTAAAGCATCTTTGCTTCATGTGCATTAAACATTTGCACACTATTGTGGACGTGGATTTTTCTCATTATCAAAAGTTTAGTTCACTTTCAGAATGTGGTCAGTATCCCCTGACTACACTTTATCTGAGAGGGATTTTGAGGGTTGGATTCTCACTGTATCTTGATTGCAATAATATTTTGTATTTATTCTTATCTGTCTGGTTGTACGAAGAAAAACTGAAATAGACTTTACAGTCACATCTGACTAAACAGAATCTGACAACTGTTCTTTATTTTTACTCAGGATCTATTGGAACTACCTCAAGGACCTCTGTTCATGCGGGACTCCACTTGGCCTGCACCAATGCGCCATAAAGAGAGAAATGTGAAAGTGTGGTGAGGTTAAGCTGACTAAACAAACAACAAAGTGGCTTAAGACCTAAATCAGACCACAGTCCTTTGTATGTGCTACATACAGTGATCAAGTCAGAACATGATGCAGATACAGACAAACCAGTATCAGCACATGGTTCCTGCACATGAATATCACATTGATTGCATTGAGGCCCTTTATTCAACAAAGTTAGCAAATACAACAAACAAGCCAACATCAGCGCAGACGTCTACGAACCAATCAATGTCAAGTATATGTAGTCACAGCCCACGTAGGTGGAATTATCTGTCTCTAGAGCAGCTAAGTACCCTACTATGTTCAGCACATTGTTGCTTACTTCGTGTTTGGTGGTGGTCAGGAGCTTTTTTAGCTGACTGCTGTTGTTGGAAACAGGTTGGTGAAAGTGAAAAGTGGGACGGAGTTGCGAGCCATAAAAGCCAAAAACTGAAATCTGATTTGATGGATGTGATGACGCCATGTAGTGATGGAAATAATTGCTCCACCAAGTATGATGTACATGTTTTGTTTCAAGCAAACCTTCTAAATTACACGTTATCATAAAAAAAGCAGATTTAATGTTACAAAAGTTAAGCACTTTACTTTGACATTTGCCGACTTTGACTTTTAATCTGGGAAATTGAAAAAGACAAGAAGTGAATGTTAAGGCAAACAATTGCAAAAGTATGATCTCAAGGTGCCAGATTTTGACTGTGTGGCATTTTCAAAATATTGTGCTGACAGGCTGAAATAATAACAAGCAGACAGCTCGACAAAAATAACTCCCAGTTTTTGCTTTCATTTGCAAATGCACACACTCATAAACACATCTGTGTGCACACTCGATTCTCTCTTCACATGATAATCCTAAAATAGATGGTTAAGCTTGTGGAGATCAGGTTTTTTGATACCACTTTGGGAAGGTTTGTTTAAATTTCTGTCATTTTCACTTTCGGTTGCTGTCAATGTTCAGGTGCAGCCTTGAACATGCGAAACAAACCATGCATTAAACAATTATAATGATATATTTTACACTCAGCTACTGTATAAATGGAAAACACAACACATTCCTGTTGAATAATGATCTGAGTCTTGCTTTACAGGTGGGCGTGCTCCTTATCCCGTCGAAAAAGGAGAAAGACAGAAGAAGAACTATTCACTGTCCCCACTGATTCACTATGCTACCTCAGCTAGCCACCATGTGACCAGCTGCCCACGACCTGCAGCGGACGTCACGCAGAAAGTTCCCTACTGAAACAGGAAACTACTCAGCACAAAATCAGTTCAATACTCAGAGGGAGCAGGGAGTCACTGTGCTGTACAAATGAGGCGCATCCATAAAGGTACATTTTAATTTGGATAATTTATAAAAACCATTTCACTTCTGCACACTGTAAATTATTTCATTGGAAATGGGAGTGAAAGAGAGCAGCTTAAAGTTGATTGTCTATCTACTATGTCTGAAAAAAGTCATCAAGGAGACCATGATGTCCTTGATATCACTTTCATGTCACCTACTTTAAACTCATAGTCTGAGTCTATGAGTGTGCATGTGGGTTCATGTGTGTGAATGGTCCGAATGTGTCCAGCATGACAACGTCCTCCTGCTCCTTTAAAAAAGAGTCTGAGTTATCACAACATCTATGCTTTCCATCACAGGAGCTATAAAATCTATTAATGACAGAGCAACCTGGTGATGAATGAAGAAAGCAACGCAGGAATAAAGAGCATAGCCCTGTAGTGACAAAACGTGATGTGATGTAAGGGCACATACAGTAGCAGCAGTTAAGGATATGGGAGGTTTCTCTTGCGCCTGTGCAAAGACATCTCTCGATGTACTTGCCTTTCGTTGCTCCCTTTTGATCCGGGGACATGTGTGACATCTTCTCTGAAAGCCAGCCAAATGTTTTAGAGTCTTCTGTGGTTCCAGTGCTGCTGTGTTTGTTCAAGGCAGCCCCTCTCTGTCGGCAGATCTAAATTTACAAAACAATAAATTATCACAGATCTTGTTCTCACACATGCACACACACAACGTGGCTGAGGGATTGTGTATTTTTAGGGTCTGTGATGTCCTCTGACCTTTCATTAGCTGTGTGGATAATGCAACAGGTTTTTCAGATGATTATTATTTAAACAGCCACGCAGACCAGCTATTATTATCCCTACAACTTAACATACACAAATTATTACAGCATTAAATCCATTTCCAATTGGAGTGGCACAACAATCCTAAATAATAAAAGAACAAAGGATGTGGTCTCTCAACCAAAATTATTTATTTGTCATAGTCAAATCAGAAGCTTTTGTTTAGTAGCTTTTGTGTAATCATGCGAACAAATAAACCAACAAAAAAATGTGAAGGAGCGCCTGGAGAGTGCATCTGCCTGAAGTTAACCAAGAATTTATCGTCGAAACCATGAAGACAAAGCTTCCCTAACCCTGACACATTTTTCCTCAACCTAACCAAGTTGTCTTTGCGGGTAAACCTGACCAATCCTTTACCATAAGGTTGACTCTACATGAAACTGAGCGATCACTCCCTCAAAAGTGATTTTCAACGGTTTTTGAGGGCAGAGACAAACAAATGCTGTCTTGCTGATATAGGGAATTTAGATCAGAAGACGCTTCCATCTGCTATTCTAAGGGGCAAGACCCAGAGACTGCATAACGATGGACGAATTGGCAATTCCCAATTGAAGCAAAAGCATCTTGATTGCCCCCTAGAGGCTGGTTGGAGTATGGATCATAAATCCCACCTGCTTCATGTAAGTAGATGGACAATGATGCTGAGACCTCGATATGGTGGCTCGACACCATGACCACTACTGCTCAGACTCTGCCTCCAAATGACACTATCAGAGCAAGATGGCCGCACCTGAATCCAAGATAATTTGGCTTCATTTCAACAGAACAGTTCATGGCATGAGCAATGAAAGTGTTTGGTTGTTTGGAAGACGTAGATGGCGGACGTGGAAACACTCCACATCTTTCTCTCTCTTTTTTGTCTTTCTCCCTGCCTCCACCTGTCCTTTATCCTTACACCCTTTCGTGGACCTCGTGTCTCATACGTTTGGGAACTCAGCCAGTCCTGCCGACAACAGGCTTTCCTCCCTGCTCCAGCCTGACAGAGGATGGGAATACACGCTGAGCTCATCCCTGCTTGACTGGTGACAGCTCACAGCATAATTCCCACAGGGGACACGTTACTGGGCCATTAGTCCAGATCTTCCACCTAGGGCACATGCCTCTGACTTGGCCTTGGTTCATTCAGCCAATCCCTTTTCTGACTACGTTTCCTTTCAGAAATAATCCTGAGTGATTATAATGTATCAGCACAGAAATCAATTGGATTAGTCCAAAACCCCTGCCTCTGTAAATCTCACCTTCATCCCTCCTTCACCCCGATGCAACCTCTAAAACACAGCGTTGTCAGTAATTTTCCTCTGAGGTGATGGTTGCCAGATTGGACCCGGCACATCAGGGCGAGCTTTTCCTCCGTTACTCACAAGAGGGCACTTGACTCTGTTATTGTTTATGAAGAGAAAGCTGGGGTCAAGTTCACAGGCACGGAGACAGAAAGAGAGAGAGAGAGAAAGAGAGAAAGAGAGAGAGAGAGCGTCTGCTCCAGCTCCAGCCCTGCGAGAGAGAGCATAACTCAGCCGTGTTTGTGCTTCCCTAATTCCTTTTGATTTAGCAGAAAATTGTGAGCTGAGCTGCAGTGCACAAATATTCACCAGAGCTTAGCTTCTTTGCCTCACCTCGCGGCCTCTCACAAACCTGTACCCACTCCATTCTGTGTGTTTGTGCATGTGTGTGAGTGTGTCTAACTCTGACAGCAGTCTGCCTGTCGGGCTCTAAGCAGAAATACAAATGTCTCTAAAAGGAGCTTAGCTTCAACAGCCGCTTTGGCATAAACACTAGGACTGTTTTCTCAAGCTTTTGATGAAATAACAGTTTGCGACAGCTATAGCTAATTCTAATAGTTTCAATTCCGACAGGGATTTTCGAGATTTGTTTACTTGTTTGTTAGTGTTACTGGGTCAGCTGATTTAACTCTGGCATTTTCAACCCGATATCACAAACTCCCTGAAGAGAGGGAGATCAGGTCTATATGCTGATAAAAGCTATATGTGAATTGGTGTCTGTAAATGAGTCAAGACCTGGTTTTTGAGATTCTCAAAAGTAGTTTTTAACCTGTCACTCAAGGACAAACAGAAACATCACACTGCCAAGCCTGAAGACAACCTGAAGACACGCAGACAGATGCGTGGGAACAAAGGTAAGGATGGTCGCTCTCCAGGGACACTGTGTGTGTGTGTGTGTGTGTGTGTGTGTGTGTGTGAGTATGCTTTATTCCAGCGCTGTCTCAGCACTCTGTCTCTTACACATGTGGTTCATATTTAAGCCATAGTGCTGTTCCACAGGACGATTTGGCTCTGTTCTCCCAGTCCCACATTCCCTGCTTTTTTCCTCTGACTTTCACTTCTGCTCAGCTTCAGGTGGTGTATGGCTGCAGACATAACAAATATTTAAATAAATCTATAATTAATAACTTATATGATGGAAAAGCTTTCGGTCTACTTAATTCGTACTGTTATTGCACAGGGAACACAATTGTGATCTCTGGGTGCCAGATTTAGCCTCAGTCATTTTGCAGGTCGATAACATCAGGTTTGTATCAAGTATTAAATATTTGAAAGGTGTGTGTGATGAAGATGATGGAGAGTAGTGCAATCAAATAACAAATCAAATCAATCATCAAATTATATCCAGTAAAGTGATTCAAAATCCTTTCAAATTGACAAAACAATAGATTTGGATAAAATCTTGTGATACGTTACCACAATATTTGTATATGCAGATTTCTCCTTGTCCATTCTCTATACAAAAATACTTATAATAAGAAGTGAAATGTTCTTAAAATATGATTTAAAAAAATACTTTTTACTCTGAATTAATTATCCATATTTTCTTGGGGTGTAAAAACTAAGGCGCCTTCATTCATTAGAATAATTTCTGTCTGTGTGGTTTCAGATGAACTCCTCATTTTATGCACGTCTCTCCATCCCATCCCTTTTTAATATCTCCTTCCAAACTCTGTAACCTCAGCATCTGCCCAATGGGCGAGAGGAGCTGACAGCGAGCCCTCCCTCATCTCTCCCCCTCTCTCCCACCCTCTCTCTCAGCCGCGACTCTGTCCACTGATAAAGGAGAGGTCCGGTGCGAGCAGCATCCGACCCGGCGCAGTCACACAGACGACAGAACCGCAGCCAGTCCCGCAGCATCTATACCAGCCTCTGGCTCCAGCTTCCAGTCAGACCATTTCTCTCATGCCTCTGAACTGAGCACCAACCGAGGATAAGTGTTTGGGGAGCTGAGTGGAGCTGGAGGAGTGAAAGCAACCGACACTTGTTGCTCGCCTCGTCAGGTAAACCTCCTGTCGGCAGCCTGAAGCGCGCAGTCTGGTGCGCACATGGCACAGAAAACGCGTCCCTCGCTCTCCTGACGCGCAATATGGAGACACACACTGGATAACGAGGCCTTTGAGACACCGAACGGGCGCTTAACCTGACTTCACATCAAACGTTATCTAAGTTGGCGCGTTTTCTTCTGATTTCAGAATTTTTGGGAACTTTTTTTAGTCGTTTTTAAAGGCGCACAAACCATGCTGGGTTTAAACAGGATTCTGAGCCTCCGGGCGACGCGGATTCGGAGCTATGGTTCGCCGGGCGTCAGACTCTCATCCCGGGCTTCTTCCCGGTGCCAAACCCCCAGTGCCAGTTCGAGGATTTACTGTGCGTGCGTGTTGCTGCTGCTGCTGGTTACACCTCGGGTGGACTCTTCATGGTGGTGAGTGTGCATCCCTCACACCTACAGGCCTGCCAGCAAGATTTATAGAAGCTGAATCTGCAGCCTGTACTTTCTTTTGGAAGAAACGATTAAGAAAATATGAGCGAAGAAAGCTTGCGATAATTATAATAATAACTAGATTTACCTTATGAGTGGAGTTGTAAAAGGAAAGTTAGAAAAATGCCACACAGTTTGAACATCCATCACTGATCTTAATCATTTGAAACGGAGCTGGGACTGCTGCCTGGCTCTAGAAACTTCAAGGATTCAAACTGCCAACGAATTTAAATTATGACGACTATTTTAAATAACCCTTTTCCAAACGCTAAAGAAAAAACCTGCTCCAATTAATTTTCCAGCAGCAGACGCACAAGGCCATCATGAGGGTTGAGGGTTTGTGTAAGTAAATTTATTGTGGCAGACACAGTGTGAAACCGACAGTGCTTTTCTCATCAACTTAAGTTGCTTAAACTTTATTATGATTCTACTGCTTATGTTCGTTTTCTCTTGTAAATAACCAATTTAAATTACTTATTAAAAAGAGTTTCACAGGCGATGATTTGTCATGACTGAGTATTTTTTTTATTCTTTGCCTTGTAATCTCTATGGGGTAATGACTGCTGAATAAATCTTACCGGATTTTTTTTCTGTCTTCATTTAATTTAATTTTAATTGACAATTTCCTAGAAAAAAAAGGAAAACAACCCAAAACGATGAGTTTGTGAATACACCTCTTCAGGATTTTGTTTCTCAAACGCATTTTGCTGCGTGTCAGTTTGTTGGCCTGCCACATTCAGCAATAATAATACAGCGATAAATGTAATTTATGTCGGCGCTGTTGGCTGAACGCGTGTTCAGCTCAGCTGGAGCCTGCATTAGACAAGGCAGAGCAGTCATTAATTCACCAGGTACCACACACACACACACACACACACACACGAATGACTTCACCAAAATACCCCAAAACCAGCCATCTAGAGCATAGGTGAGGGGGTGAAAAAAATATCTCAACGCCTGCCTAAAAACATACGTGAAAATGTCCATGTGTGTGCATGTTTATAGGAAAGGTGTCTGTGTGTGGGCGGGTATGGGGGTAAAGGAATGCCTAATAGGTTGTGTAGATTAAAAGCAGTTATGGGGAGTGTAGAGGGAAGAGTGCGTAAAGGCTTTGGGTTCGGGCATTATTGGCTTTGGGGGGAATTTACAGTGTTTGAACTGTTTATCACATTTCTGTGTGTGTAAGTGATGACGTGAACGGATCAGCAGCATTGACACCACAGATTGACCCACTTGAGAAAAGTAAAAAAAATGCCTGCATAAATCAATATAATTTTTTTTTAAATATACATTTTATAGTTGTGATGAATGTTCTTGTGAAATATTTGCGACCCATCGCCTTCAGTTATTTGTCTCCTGTGTGTCTTTTTCCTCTGATGCACTGGTCTTTACAGCGGGTTATTTTAGAGTAGTGGATAATGATTTACTATCCTATAAAATCCATAAGACCTGACTTTCAGAGAGACACACGGAGAGAAAATGAAGTGTGAATTGCTGCCCTGCCTTCCCTTTGATGGGCACTCTGTTCTTATTCCTCCCCTCTAATCCCACTCTGGGGAGCAGAGAGCCTCCAGTCTCAATCCTCTCGCCCGGCCTCATAAAACGCGACCACACAGCTTCACGCTCCCCTGACCTCCCCTCACTGACCCGCCAAAGCCAGGCAGCCACTGAGCTGCGAGAGGTCTCGTGCTCGCACACAAATGTCACGACCAGGTTTAGAGTTTATTTTGGGTAAACTCGATGCAGCATTTATCTTGATGGGATACTGTAAAAGTTTTATTGGGACACAGAGAAGGACTAGAAGAAGCTCTCTGCAGCGGGGCTGTGGGTAAGATGAGGACAGAGAGGAGTAGAGTGAGTAAATGGGGTCTGAGTTTGACAGGGTTATTGGAGACCTCAGACTACTTGCTCTGATTTGTGACAACATGATTTCAGCTATTCTGTTGGGAAACGTCTCAACACACATACACATACAGGTCTTGTGGGGAGAGGTTAAGTGCTTATTTATTTGGAGAGCAGAGTAAATGGTTTCCACTCCCTTCCTACTCGCAAACCTTAAACTGTTAAGTGTAGTGAACTCTGACTCATAAAGGACTGTTAGTGTGTGTTTCTCCTTCATGCCACTCACCTTCCTTTGAGTGTGCATCCACATGTGTATTTAACTACCATAAGAGAGCACCTATACTCCTACACTGCAATATCAAGCACTGCACTGCACTGTATTACAGTCCAACTCAGACAGAATCCCTTGTGTGTTGTGATTCACGTGAAAACCACCTTCAATTCTCTGGTGTTCTTTGCATCCTCAGGTACATCGGAGCGCTCGGGGCCCGAGTGATCTGCGACAACATCCCAGGTTTGGTGAACAAGCAGCGGCAACTTTGCCAGCGCCACCCAGACATCATGCAGGCCATTGGCGAGGGCACCAAGGAGTGGATCAGAGAATGCCAGCACCAGTTCAGACACCATCGCTGGAACTGCAGCACACTTGACCGCGACCACACAGTGTTTGGACGTGTCCTGCTACGAAGTAAGTCCATGTGTGTTTCTGCGCTTGAGTATATGGATACCGAGCCCCATCTGTTGCTACTTCACCCCTCATTCTCACCCCAGCTCTCCGCTCTGTCCTTCTCCCCTTTATTCTGTGATCGTCCTTCTTCATACTCACATATGCTGGTGCTCCTTGTTTATAGTCACTAATGGACTGTTGTAATGCCTTATGCCTCGTCAATAAACACACAGACTTCGAGACATGGGCTTGTCGTCATTTTGTTTTTCCACTGCTGCCAGACCGCTCCGCTTTGTAGCAGATGCATGTTAACATACATATGTTCTCTGTCTTCTAAACTAGTGCATGCATAATTCCATTGGTGTCAAGAAGTCAACTGGGGATTAAGTACCTGTGTGGCATGCCGTGTAAAACGTAGAGAAATATTTAGGATTGTGGTCTCTGATTATTCTATTTCTGCTTTTATTGCATTTGAGCAAGGGATTATCAGATATGTTTAATTTAAAGTCGCAGATGTTGCAGAATGCTGATTGCACAAAATAAGATGTTTGACTGTACAAAAGGAAAAAGAGTCTGACAGCACTGACACTCCTTGGCTTGTTATTGTCCCTCGTCCAGCCATCCGAAGCATGTGTGGGGGCAAATGATGCATGGAAAAAAGTAGCAGATATGGAGATACGGGCTGTGAGTGTGTGTGTGGTGGTGCAGAGGAATAAACAGTAATGTAGATGTAAATATTTAGAGTGATATTCCCTCTGTCTGACCAACAGCGCAGATTTGAATGATGACCAGAAATGCCCTCCTCCACCCCCCCCCATGCACCCCTCAGCACCCACTGCCCCCATACTCATTTCTCCACACCCCACGGATGAAACAGGACATTCCAGTGAACAACCAGGTTGAATCGGCTCCTCTGGTTCAGATAGGTTTGAAGAGTGAACGCGTGCTGGTATTTTGAAGTGCTGGTACTTGAGCATTGAGATGTCATAAAACATTATCCTTCTACTCCACATTTCAGACAGAAATACTGCTTCACTAATCTTGTTATGACTTACTTTATAGTGTTTGCTACAACCATACTACAGCATTGAAATCCTTAATACAGTATCTGTCAGAGCATGTTTAAAAACAGAGACAGTTCAATAGATCTGAGAAACAGATGTAACATGCACCTTTTGTGAATGAGTAACTGCGTGCTAAGGTGATTTAAGACAAGACTAAGACTATAACGGTGCGTTCAAATAGGCAGGTGGTGAAAGCAGCTATGCAGCAGCATCAGTTGTTAACTTTGAATGGGGGGATATCATGCATTGCTTAAATGCTTTGTGGTTCCATTGCTTCGCTTTGCTTGTGCTGTGTGTGCGTGCAGCCACCAGCCAATCACATCACCTGCAAATATTAAAGCACAGGTGTTAAAACAAACACAGGTCCTGTCTGATATCGAATTTAAAAAGGAGTCTGGAGAGAGGAGGCTGAGGCGGCGTCTGAACCCGGATGTGTGTTCATCTGATTGTACAGTTTTGTCCTGTGTACTTCCCTGTAGTGTTGCATGGACAGCTAGCATGGTACATTACCATGAAAGCCAGCTATATTGTGTCCCACTGGCAACCTGATTGTGAATTGTCTTATGACGATAGTACTAGCAGCAATCGTCAGGCTCACCAACGTCAAGTAATTATTAAGTAAGTCATTATTTATTCAAGATTCGATTAATGCGTTTCTCATGTCATTAAATTGGTTTGACTTGGAGTTGTTGCATGTTCACCTGAAACACATGGATCCATCCTCTGGGGACCATGAATTTCCCCAGCAAATTTCATTGAAATGAAACCATTACTCTCTGTAATAGTCAATGATTGAAGCTTTGATTCCAGATGGTCTGTCATGGATCCAGGAGGAGACCAGAATCATTAGGGGCCATTAAATCTTCACCAAAGTCCCTGGCTGATCGTTGTTTAACTATCTTAATCTGGATTGAAGTGCTTGACTGACAAACCACTTGACGGACTTAGGCGATACGAGCATTGTGTTGACAATTAAGCCTTTTTTGACAGTGAAAACCACTTACGTCTGTTTGGCTGACCTAACAACTTTACATGTTCTCATGCTTCTTGCTGCCATAATGCTTTTGGGGTTCTTCAGTACCAGAAAAAAAGCAACTGTGACCAAACACTATGTCTAATTCTCCCTGTGTCTTTGGCCACACAATAGATGAGTCATATTCTGAGGAACTACAGAGACCAGGGAAGAACAGATGAGCAGTGCAATGGTAGATAATGCTGTCATGACATCACCCTGGCGCTGATTAATGGGGTATCACTGTGTCTGTCTTTAAACAATTTATGTGAGCAGAGGAGAGCCCCACAGCTAGAATTATTTCCATGATAATATGTAAACAGAGCTGTCCTATGAGCCTACTCCACGTCAGGCCTAATACATCAGCTGCACCTTCACGTCCCGATGGCTCACACCCAGGCCTGGTCATGGCATTACACTGTGTGTATCTGTGTATGCATGTTAACGTGTGAACAGCAAAGCTCTAAGACTTGAGGTCTCGTAGGATCTTAATGACATGATACATTTAACCTCTCTGTTTCTTTTTGTTGTTTCCCTGCTTTCTCTGACTCTCTCTCAGGCAGCCGCGAGGCAGCATTCGTCTATGCTATCTCCTCAGCAGGAGTGGTGTATGCGCTCACTCGCGCCTGCAGCCAGGGGGAACTGAAGACGTGTAACTGTGACCCGCACAAGCGTGGACGGGCTAGTGATGAGCGGGGAGAGTTTGACTGGGGCGGCTGCAGCGACAATATTAACTACGGGATCAAGTTTGCCAAAGCCTTCATAGATGCCAAAGAAAGGACGGTTCGAGACGCAAGGGCACTCATGAACCTCCACAACAATCGCTGTGGCAGAACAGTAAGTGTGCTGTTTCAGCAGTATCAATTCACCTGATATCTTGTGGCATATGCACATGTTTTGTTATATTTGCCCAAGCTTTGGCATATCTGCATCTTTGGCACAATTTACTGTTCAGCTGGTATTTAAGCTAGGGTTGATATTCTGGAAAAGCAAAAGCAGGCTACACTTTGGAGAAATGCCACAGATACATCCCGCCCCCTCCTTCTGACCCTCTCATCAGAGATATACCCTCACATCATATGAATGTGGACTACCTGCCAACTGATACCAGCTTTTCAGATGACGTTATTTATTGATGGCTTTCGGGACGTGACGAGAATTTCAACGAATGAGTCCAGAAACAAGTTACTAACTCTACCTTTAAAACACATCCCTATTATCTCGATTCCACAAAATCTTTACATGCAAATGAAGGATGAAAAGTTAGGTGACATTTTAACTTGTTGGAGGGATTTTTTTTTCCAAATAATGAATCCAAACTTTGAAGCCTTATTCACATTCTCACATATTCACAACCTCCTAGGATCCAGTCTCAGTATGAGCAAAGTGTAAACGGGGTGTGAGCTTTCTGCTTCCACCCAAATGAATGTAATTTTATTTGAGGGGAAAACTTTTATTTAAAACCTCCACCAAAACTAAATTTTTGCACACACTCAGGAAAGCAATCGAAGTTCCCTTTCCTCTCCAAAGAAAAGAGGAGACTGCAAAAAAAGTGTCCTGATCATTTGTGATAATTCGTCAAAGGCTGATTCATTGGAGGAAAGTTGTTCTGATAAAACTGTTCACAGAGATCTGTTTCTAGAATAATTAAATACATTTTACTATGAGCAACAACTACACAAAAATCCATCCACCTCCAGTAAAAGTATACATTTAAAAAGTGGATAAAAAACCTGGGCAAATAAAACCAAAAACTATCTGCAAGACTGGATACTACACAAGATGTGAAAAGAATCCATTTAATTTAGTTCTACCCTCTCCCTGAATTTTTATAACATGGCTAGGACAACATAAACCAAATCACGACTTCTCTCTATGTGTGAAGGCAGTGAAGAGATTCATGAAGCTGGAGTGCAAATGTCATGGAGTGAGTGGCTCCTGCACGCTGCGGACATGTTGGATGGCCATGTCAGACTTCAGGAAGACCGGCGACTACCTGAGGCGTAAATACAACGGGGCCATCGAGGTGACGATGAATCAGGACGGGACGGGCTTCGCTGTGGCAAACAAAGCCTTCAGGAAGGCCACCAAAAATGACCTGGTCTACTTTGAGAACTCACCGGATTATTGCCTGCAAGACAAAGCAGCAGGTAAGAGAGAAGTGACGGAAGAAGTAGAAGAAGGTAGACCGGACACTCAGGCAGTTTCTCATGGATGTTGATGGATGGCCCCGACTGTGTTATGTGTATGTTCATGCATGACTAGTGTGTGTGTGTGTGTGTGTGTGTGTGTGTGTGCAGATAACACAGTAGGCCTCCCGTGTGATGTCTGTGGAAGCTAATATCCTTGTACCCTGGGGACATGGTCGTTCTGTGACCACCTGACCTCTGTCGGTTTCCGTCAACACAACCACACAAATTGTACACACAAGTACACAACCCCACGGTCAGAGAATGTGTTATTCAACCTTTACACGATGCACCTAATCAGTGTTGATGGATAAAAAGACAGTCAGACAAATGTTTGGCTACAGGACACCAACGCCTCTATCATTCAGCTCTGTCCACCCCTCTCTCCTTCTCTTTGTCCCCCTCACCCTCTGTCCCTTCATCCATCCTCCCCCCTCTTTCTCACCTTCCCAGAGGAATCCACAGCCTAGGGACAGAAGCAGCTAATTTGAAAAAAAAATCACTTCTTTCTGTCTGTCACAGCCTCTCTCGCTCTCTGTCTGTCTGAACTAAGCGTAGCTGGAGGGCAAAGTGGGCCTCAGAGTGTGAGAGCCTGTCTGTCTGTCACGCTCCACTGTCCATTTAACCCTCACAGACAGACACACACACACACACACACACACACACACACACACACACACAAACACACACACACACACACACACACACACACACACACACACACAGTGGCTTCAAAGGGAGCAGTGGCTTGGGAAAGGCAGTGTAACTATAGGCCACTCTACCAACACGGCATAGTTGTGTGTGTGGGTCTGTTGTTCTACGGGCAGCTTGTTGTGATAGGTAGCCGTTCAAACGGGGAGCTTCTCACACCAAACACCAGCACTAATCTCTGTGGGGATGACATTCACATAAGACACAGACAACATGCCATTGCATTAGGTAATAGCCAGACTGCATAACACAACGATGCACTGAAACTTCTGAGTTCCCAATTCAAAGTATGAAAACCTCACTGGGAACCAGTGACATTTGGAATGACACAAATGAGTAAACGTCCAACTACGTAATCTAAAATTTCTGACAGTACATCCCAATCTTCAGTCCACTTCAAGCTATCATAACCAAAATATTTTGTGCTCTGTGCAGGCTCCCTGGGCACCGCTGGACGAGTCTGCAACAAGACGTCACGCGGCACCGATGGCTGCGAGGTCATGTGCTGTGGACGGGGCTACGACACCACGCGGGTTCAGCAGATCACCAAGTGCGAGTGCAAGTTCAAATGGTGCTGCGCTGTGGAGTGTAAGGACTGCGAGGAGTCTGTGGACATACACACGTGCAAGGCCCCCAAACGAGCCGAATGGTTGGACCAGACCTGAGGACACGCTCCTAAGCCCCCCATAATGCAGCCCCACCCCTTTCCCCTTTGCAGGACATCCTGTGGAACATGGCATTCTGGGAAAGTTTGTCTGAAAGTGCTCCGCATCTCCGCCCTCCCCTCTACCCTCCTCAGTTCATCATTGCATGGCTTTTCTACTT
This sequence comes from Paralichthys olivaceus, assembly GCF_024713975.1. Lineage (NCBI taxonomy): Eukaryota > Metazoa > Chordata > Actinopteri > Pleuronectiformes > Paralichthyidae > Paralichthys > Paralichthys olivaceus. The sequence continues at coordinate 16,329,514 of NC_091098.1, read as the reverse complement.
GTCTCTGTGAAAGCACTAGAATTCAGTACCCATCAATATGAATTAATACCCATAATCCCTGTTTGTGAATGGCCTTGTGACTGACCCACTGGGATCCGACAATGGACAGTGAAACCAACGAACACTTTGGGGTTCGGGTGGATTGGGCTTTTATCAAAGATTCAGTCCAGGTGGCCTTTTTTTCTAGTGTGTGGTTCTGAGTTAAAATGGTTTGCTGCTTTCACAACGCTTTAAAAGACACATTTTTACATTAACTGAGCCTTCAAACATATCCAGTATTATTACAACAACATCATATACTCACATAATTTTCTTAATTTTTCTGGGGAAATACACTTTTATCCACCCAAACGAATACTTGGTTGGACTTTGGGAAGTAGCTTGACAAGTGCACTTTGAGAAGTGGAAATCTTAAGAGTAAGTTTGGCTCTGCGTAGTCAAACAGAAGTCCAGACAGAGGACTACCAGAGGACGAGGAGGAGATGGACACCAGATGAATAAATGGACGGATGCATTATTGGAACTTTGAATGCAACTGTAAAAAAAAAAAGAAAGAAAGAAAGCTGTTAAAAAGTGATTTATTTAAATTGTAAAGTGTTTCATTTCTCATCTGCGGATGAGACTGCACTACATTGGCTGACACAAGGAAAGAGAAGAGCACTCCCATTATTGTGATTATACAGTTTTCAGTGAGTAAGACAACAAACTGCAGATGAAAAGAAGGTGAAGAAGAAGAAGAAGAAGAAGTATAAAGCCTGGACGGTCATTCAGTCACACATAACCACTACATCAGACAGATTTCACTTCTCTGCCTTCCAGCTTGCTTGTATAACAATGTGTATATTGCCTTATCTAAACAGATGTTCATATGAAATATATGGTGCATTAGTATGACACTGGTATCTTTGTTTTTTGTTCAGACGGATAAAACGTAGAGGATGAAGGTGAGAAAGAGACTAGATAGCGTGGACGGGGGAGAACTAATCGGAATGAGCGAGTTCTCTTGTGCTGCTGTCATAACCTGCCATGTTATTCTCGTGTGTTATATCACACAAATGCATACGCCATCACATCTCCTCACCAGCATAGGCCGAGAGACACTGGGGCAGTAATAACACAAATCAAAACAAAGGCTGATTCAGATGGATCAGGGTGGGGTGTGTTATATCAGTCAAAGGGGAGGGAAGTGTTTGATTAAAGGCCCAACCTAAACCCCCAACCCCTGCTGGCCTCCTCCCACCCCTTCGCTATGTGGAATTCCAGGTGGGTCCCAGGCTAATGACTAGATGGCTGTAATTACCCGGGGCTGTTGATAGCTGGTGATTGGACATGGTCGTGCCACAGAGGACCTAGTGTGGGCTCCTGCTGGGACCACATTTAATCAAAGGCTTCTTGGCCGGCTTATCAAAGGGAATACTTTCCAGCAATCTTCTCTGCCTCAGCCCCCTCCGCTTCCCAGACTCCTGGTCCGGTTCAGTCTCTGTTATATTAGAGCCCAGAGACTCCTGATACACAAATTCAAAAGTGCATCACAGAATAAAACTAGAATGGCACTCAGTAGAGTGCATAAATCCTCCGCCAAGGCCCAACAGTCTTGTTCAATTCTATCAGGCTGCACCAAATTTCACCCACTCATAGATATCAGTTCCATAAATGTGGCTGATTTTTCATCAAGATCCATGAATTTTTCTCTGAGAAATCAACGAAACTGTTGAAAAAAAGCATTAAAGAAAGTGCAAAAACATTCTTAGATCTGCCCCCTGCTCCAGTGGGTTCTGCCCAGACCCATATTGCATCCTTCAATCAAGTTTCATTACCATTTACCATCTTTAAACACTGGTACAGGTTCTAAAACTAAAGTCAATATGTATTGACCACTTGCTCATCTCTCTGAGCCCAGGCCTGTAGATGCCTTCCTGCAGGAAGCAACTGATGGACGGAAAACAGAACAATGCTAAGTTCTCTGAGCTCTACTCAGTCAGTACTACCCAATGTTGGTGATCCTCTTTAAAATCCAAGTTTTTAATGGATAAACATTTGGCCACTCACGATTCACATTTTTTAGTCCAACAACCTCATCTGCCACAAAACGAGCCCTCAACATCCTGGGATGGGTCTTTTAATAGCCACGAGGGGCCCATATCGCCAGATAAGATAAGCTTTATTGTCCCTCGGGGTAATATTATCAAGTTATTCCAGTCATTGAGACTGTTCTAGTGCCAGCGTCTTGTGGCAGAGTCTATCTGTGTCCTGGATGCCAGGCTGAGAGCATTCCTGCAGAGTATGACAGGCAAACACTCGTCTTCACAGCTGACTGAGGGTGAGGAAGTGGAGATGGAGTGAGCACTGACGGAGGGTAAAGAAAAGGTGGATATAGCCGGTCATGAATCTGGCCTTGTTTTCATGGCTCTATTGGTTATGATAATGTTGAAGTTGTTAAATGAATTGTTGAGATCTGGGAATATGGTGGCATTTAAAAAAGAAAAAAACGGGGCAAGAAACACTAGCATTCAGACAACTACACAGGTTTAAAGTAATTTTTTCAGGCATTTTGCTTTTAATGGTGTGAAATGGGGAGTGAGAATTGGAGAAGACATGCAGCAAATGGCCGGGTCGGAACCAAATCTGCAGCCACAGCAGGACTCAAGCCTCAGTTTGCAGAGTGTACAAGTTTTTAAACTAAAGAATAAACACCTTAGAGAAAACAGACCAAAAGTAAATTTACCATTCAAACTCTATAAATATCGATTACATTTCACAGTCCAACTTTGACGCACATTCGACCTGCTGTACTCCCAGTAGTTGTGCTCAGTTTTCCTAAATCTGTACATTTTACTCGTCACATGAAAGAAATTAACTTTGTGGGTAATCTGGATGAAACTATTAAATAATAAACCAGAATCATTCTTTAATTCTACAAGGTCAAATAATCTGACCAGGACCAAATTACAGACAAAGTCCGTCAGTTCAAAATGAGGTTCAGCTGAAACTTTAAATAATTGCTCTTGAAAAGTAAAGGTTGCCAAATTGTATGTGTACAAACTGACTCACACATTGCTGCAGTATCTTTAGACTATGATTCACTCACACAGGACACAAGGACCCATCTGATTTTTCTAACATTAGCTGTTCTCAACTGTGTCACCCCCTTTTTTTATACTTAATCTATGTTCTCTCTCCCTCTCTCTCCCCCCCTGTGTATCACACTGACAGTTATGTAGATTTATCAGCCCTATGTCCAGGCTGTAATGCATGTCCATCTGAGCTCTGGTTACTGAATGACAATATAACCCAGAGAATAGGATGTACTCCCCTCCACTTGCACACACATGCATGCAAGTACGCATACATGAATAAATCGCAGAGGTTGATGGACAGAACAGAGCCAACAACCTCGACTGTGGGAGACTCTGACATCTTGCTCTAAAGTCCAGCTGAGACCAAAAGAGAAGGAGACAGTGAGATGAAGGACAGCAAGTCTAACGGATGGATGAAGGGGAGAGAGACATGTATAGTGTTACTGAAAGACCTGGTGGGCATGTTTATCAGCAGATCTGAATCTGAGCAGAAAGAACCGCGTTCCCCACAATTCATCATCATTAGCTGCCCCACCTGCCACATCTCCAAGACTGCCTCCCCCCCGCTGCTCAGATACAAGGTCTGGAGACCCCACCAACAAATGTCAGTAACATTCACCTTGGGGTGGTCTGGGTGTCAGCCATGCGATTTGTTTCGCACACATATTCACATGTACGTACCTGCAGGCTTGGATAGGACCCCCTCAGTACCCCTGAGCTCACCCATCACCTGTCTGGTTAGACACTCAGCATGTTAGCGAGCCCTTCTACTCTGTCACTCAGTGTTCGTAACCAGAGAGTGCACGCAAACATACAAGTTTGTGTGTGTATGTGTGTTGTGGGATGAGTTTAGACCTCAGGGCCAGGAGGACCCGGGTCATTTTTTGGCAGGGGAGTCTGTCGAGGTTAGGGGTCATAAAGGTTTAGGTGTATCAAAAAGAGAACCTTCAGCCCTATGAACGACCACCATTGATCTCTCTCCTGTTGACACCTCCTAAACATTTATAACTTGCTCATACAGCAAAGCTGCTCTCTGGCTGGCAAACTTGGAAAGAGCACCTGCTCTGTTACATTTAATCCTGGACTATAGCATAGCTGCCGACAGTGTCAACTCCTCCATTCATCCTTCATCTTTTTGCTCTGCCTCTGTCTGATAAGACAGCCACTGGGTATTAGATGGCACAGTTTTGCTGGGAACAGGTCTGGACTGGGAGGATGTGAGAACAGTGCGAGGTGCAGATTTATTTGGGAGCTCAGACTGATATTTATTTGACCTGCCAGGACCTAAGGGATATACAGACAAAGGGAGAGAAGACAAAGTACGGGTATTTTGCAGCGTCTGCACTGTGGGAAGACAGAAAGTTATTGGCCGAAACCAAAAAATGTTCACCCCTCACCTCTCCCAACCCATCTACCCGCAACATTTTCTGATAACTAGAATGGCATTGAGCAGAGCACATACCTCAGCTAAGACCTCTTAAATTCAATCAAGCTGCACCAAATAGAAATCAGTTCCAATATCCATGAATTATTCCCTCCCAAGGTTGAGGAAAGTTTCTGGATCCGTCCCTCTGGATCTCGCTTATAAACAAACTAACATACAAACCGAACAACAGGCAAACAGATGAGGGGGAACATAACCTCCAGATGTAATAAACTTAGCAGAATCTGTATAACATCACTGCAACATCTGCACTTCTCTGTCATCGAAATTGGATCGTCAAATCAAATCTGTGACAATGCGAATAAAACTGGAAATTCAATTGGTGGAGCAGCACTCACTCACACCCCCATGAAGGTAGACAACAATTCATTTTATGCAATTACCAACCCTGTGTCACACGACACAGCTCAAATTTGTCATGTATAATTTATCTGTGATATTACTCAATGCCAGAAGACAAGCTCAGTGATTGTCTGGTAGAATATTCTGCAGACTGGACTCAAAGACAATCAGCAGGTCAAAGGACAAACAGTATTGGGACTGGGCCCCAGTCGGAAATTCAGGGTCAGTGAATACTTCACCGTACAAGGTGTGGGCTGCAGTGTGACGAGGTTTATATGTGCGTGTGACAGCGTGAGTGTGTTTATCTCCCTCCCTGTGTGGGAATTTACAGACACACCTCGCAAGGCACAAACAACAGTGACCTGGAAAAATAGTCCAAATTCCACCAACATACCAGGGAATCGTGGGGTTTGGGGGCCGACAATACACACTGACACACACACGGACAACGGGGGGGAAAAGAGGTGTGGGAAACTGGAGAGATACAGGGTCAGGGTCAAACTGTGTAGGCCTCACAGACATAGATACCAGTGAGTGATACCAGCTGACACACACTGATGCTAACACTAACAGTGATACCGTGGCTACCTGAGTGACATTGATAGATAGCGCTGAGCCATCCCAGCGTGGGGTGCACACACAGTCAAACCAAAACCGGGCTCATCCCAAATCAGGGTTGCACTCTCTAATACTGGGGCAAAAAATATTCTTATGTCAGTGACACAGACATAAAATGTCTAAACAGGAGGAGGAGAAAGGGGGGAAAGGTGAAAGCATCTAACATCTACCTGTAATCAGAAGTGTTCACAACTGTGTGTTTATTGCTTCTTTGACAGGAGTAGATGTGTTTACCACACCGCTGGAGCCAATGACCCACTCCCAGTCTCACAGGCTCCTCACCTTTAGAAACACAAACCACTAAAGATACACACAAATTCACTTGTACAACCAATCCTAAACTCAGACCACACAAACAAACACTCCATGTGGAATGTTGGAAACTCTTCTGTTTGTGTTTTGAGGTGCAGCTTTCTCCCATGTTCACTTCTACACTCATCTTCTACGATTTAAATGCAGGTTCCTGTGGGATCCTGATACATAATTATGGCAAAAGTAATAATAACTCTGTCTTCATCTGTGTCTTTTTCACAGTCATACTGCTGATGCATGCAGCAGTCACAAGCCTCCGCACTTCCCCTGCCTGGGCTTCACCTTCCACCAGAGCTGAGACACTTGATGGAGACCAAGGACACAGTACAGTAGCCTCAGTCGCTCAGTAAACAGTGATAAACAGAGCGAGTGCCCGGCATGAAATGGAGGAATACCGCTCACAAAACATTTACACAGAGCTGCCACGGGAACAATATCATTTCAGTTTTACAATAAAGTGCTGGTGTAACCAAAACAACAGAAGGAAACTCATCTGTGTCTCTCCCCCGGTCAGCACGACTTGTTTATGCTTCGGCCTCCCACTCTGTGTAAGGAGATAATTCAATCAAGTATAATAGAGCTTTCACACAGGCCTCATCCAGCATTAATACGAACGCTAGAGGAATCAAATCTGGAGACTGACCTCATATATCAAGTATTTTTATTCTATTCTGAGTCACTAAATGAGATGTTTTACAGAGACAGTGAATATCTGGACTTTGTTATCATAGATTTGTTCTTTCATTTGGAAATCTGAGGACCATTTCAACCAGCTACTATAAACGTGACATACATATTATTTTATATATCATTATTTGTCTATGTTAAAGTAATTTATAATTATTTTTATTTTTATTTGAAATTCTAATCAATGCAGCGTAAAGACCCGACAAAAGGATCAAACTGATGGAACAATAATGAAAATAACTGAGTCAACAATACAGCAGTAACTATCTTACAAACCAACAGGGGAGAAGAGAAACACCTTGGGCATTGGTGTCTCAATGCCTGGAGGAATCGTGGTATTTTAATATTCCCCTCTGTCCGCCATAAAGGCTAGAACACACCACACCTTGTTTTGGCAATATCATGCTGTGTCCACATCCTCCTACTGACAGTGTTTTGATTCACCGCAGACTGGAAAACTGCTCCTCTCGTGCAGAGAGTGTGGGAGCAGGCAGCAGCTTCACTGCACTAGGTGTTACAGCATAGATCACACATGGAACGTATGAATGGACATGAAAGGATACGCACACACATGTGCACCATACGTGCAAACGTACAGGTCCACCATAAACATGCAAACACATAAATGGTGAAAAAAACATAAATCGCTCTTACATTGTATAAACTGTGCAAGGAAGGAAAAGCATGTTTACTGAATGACCTGCTAACACTTACAAAACTAGTGATAGACACTTTAATATAAAGGTATAGAGGACAGATGGACGTGATATAAGACACCTTGAAAATGGTTTTCATCCATCCCTTTAAAACAGATTTACCTCTGCCAAGGTTGTGTTCTCATCCCTGTTTGTTGGTTGGCTGGTTTGTTTGTTTTTCAGCAGGATTGTGTAAAAACTACAGAGCAGATTTTTACAAAACCTGGTGGAAGGATGGCACATGAGTCCAAAAAGAAAACTTTGTGAGATTTGACATTTTCACAAATTTTCCAGGGAATAATTCATGTATCTTAATTAAAATCAGGCATATGTAGGTGACTGATATCTATGAGTGTCTGCAATTTGATGCAAATACAAATACAAATCTGAACTGTTGTGCCTTGGTGCAGGTAAGAACTCCACTGAGCGTCATTCTAGTTTGTTTGTTTGTTTGTCTGTCTGTCAGTCTGTCAGCTGGGTTTACTCAAAAGCTACTAGATTGATCTCCATGAAACTTTGTGGATGGGTGTCACGTGACCCAAAGAAGAACCCATAACATTTGAGCAGATCCAGATAAAAGGACGGATCCAGGATTTTTTACTGTTTTATAACATGGGGAAATAGGGCGTTAGCCTTGGCGGAGATATGCGCTCTCCGAGTGCCCTTTTAGTTGTACATGTGTGCACGAGTGTGTTAGGATTTTATTCTCAAGTCACAGGACGATAACGATGTTCACATCTTCACTATTGGCTTGGAGCTCCGTCTCTGTCAAGTGTTTGAACGGGGATAGTTTAGCGAAGGGTAAACAACAGTCCAATGTGTTTATCAGACACTAGAGCACGCACCAACAGCTGTTTACCTCACAGGGACCCAAGCCGCTTACAACAACAACAACAGCACAAGCAACATGTAATCTGATGGCATTACACACTGATAGGGGAGGTGATGGGGGGGTGGGTCTTGGATTTGGTTGAGGGTATCTGAGAATATGGCCACCCTGCACGTAAATATCCAACCCCTGCAAAGTACTCTCTTACCCTGTAGTTTAGAGGGGGGGTTGTTTATGCTTGAAAGGCCTCCGACTTGTGGTAAACAAATCAATAAACACGACTCCACTTCTCAACAATACACTGTTCCTGAAAGAAAGTAACAGCTAAACACGCAGGGAAGTCGCAGAAACAATTAAGTCTCATAAATATACATCTAAGGATACTTTACATAAAAAACACACAGACACGAATATCATCACCAGGACTGTCCCTTACAGTTTGAAATGGTGAAGCTTCGCTATGTTGCTCTTTCTGCCTTAAAAAACAGATTAGACCAATAAAGAGACAGTTTTGTGGATGAATGTCCAAAACCAATGTAAAATATATACATGTATAAGAAATCAGTCTCATGGATGATGATTTACATGTGGATGAAAAAATATAAATGCTCGCAGCTACGCGTGGGGTCCTCGCCCGGACAAAAATAAATACAATTCAGCAATTTGCCAAATGTTTACGTGTATCAGAATATTATCTGGAATAGGATATTTATTCTTACTTTATGCGTCCCTGTTTCTTCACCACCCCGGGACCTGAAAAAAAATGAAAATACAGTTTTAAAGGTTTGATATTTTGGGGAAAAAAACTTGCTTTCTTCCTGAACAGAAGATCAATTCCACTCTCATGCTCTTGTGGTGAATATGAAGCAACAAATAGCCCGTTAAAGCATGAAGACTGGGTCTGTATAAAGGTGCCTACCAGAATTTCTAAAGATCACTCATCAATATATCATATATTTCTTAGCTGGTCACTCTTTGCATGGCCTCACTATGGCACTTTGGTTTTTGTAATCTGTTGTACTACTTTTAGTGTGTGTGTGTGTGGGTGTGTGTGTGTGTGTGTGTGGGTGTGTGTGTGTGTGTGTGTGGGTGTGTGTGTGTGTGTGTGTGGGTGTGTGTGTGTGTGATGGAGCTGGACAGTTGTATCATTACAAATATCTGTTTCTGTTTCATAAAGATTAACAAATGTAGATCCATCAAAAGCAACTTCACTCTACAGCTGAAACAATTAAGCAATGACTTCACGAAACCTGAACAGATCATATTATCTGAGCATCTGAGCAACGCCAAGGTCAAAGGTAAAAAATTAAGAGATAAAATAAGGGTAAAAAAGGTTGCAGTTTACTCTTGTATCTGTTCTTCATGTTCTATGTGTGACTGGCCATGGAGCAATGCACAAATACAAAGTGAGGGAAAAGAAAGGCTGTAATATAAATGGGAACCAGAGGCAGCTGTGATGTGACACGTTCTGCTTGTTCCCAGCAATGTGAATGTTTCTACAGGCAACTGATAGAAAAGCCGAATTTGCACAATTTAACCTAACACTATTAAGAAGAAGATAGAATACAGGAATTGTCCTGGAAGCACTTTTATTTTCAGCACTTTTTTTGTAAATTGTGCATTCATTCTACCACCTGAAATGAAAATCTATTTATCCATGTTTCTTAACCCCCTCATGGTGGTGAGGTGGGGGTGGGGTCTGGTGATTTTTTTTTAATACATCTTACATTTACTTAATTCCTATGAGTTCATGTCTATTTCACATGTGTACAGTCTGTCAAGTTTGGATGCAAATATGATATATTCTGAATATGCACCTCATTTTCTTGATCATGTGTCTTTACTGTGAGTGGCAGGATCTAAGGCAGCGGCATCAGTATTTCTGTGGACATCTGTCCAGTCCCCACACACACCGGATCATTACCTGAGCATCATGCAGCACTCTGGCAGCTGTAAGGAGGATTGTGTGGTTGAGGGCGTCTGAGTGTGGGACTGAGCCCAGATCAGAGAGGCCTCTCTGGTGTGAGGAGGGCAGGATGAGTGTGGCGTTCAGCCCTGTCTGGATCCTGGAGAGAGCGAGACGTGAGAAGCGAAGGTGGGAGATAAGTCCACTTCAGTCAACTCAGTGGGACACTTCAGCGCAGCCTCAGCTCTCACTCCCTGCACTGCCTGTCATGACAGAGAGGGACACAGCGACAGAGACGTTCAATAAAAGGAAGTTGGATCAGGGATTTTCATTTGATTACAGTTACATCCAAGTGCAAATGACTCACTTCAAACATTTTACTGTCATGTTTGGCCTGGGTGTCACCAAATACACATGGCATAATGAAGAAACTGCTGAGGGGGCTTGTTCAATAATGGCAGGGTCTACGTGTGTGTGTGTGTGTGTGTGTGTGTGTGTGTGTGTGTGTGTGTGTGTGTGTGTGTGTGTGTGTGTGTGTGTGTGTGTCTCTACAAGCACAGTGACAGAGACAGATTGGGTGTCTGAGAGGGACAGATAGCCTTAAAGCCAACCTCCACTCACTCATTGAGTGAGATAAAGAGCAACATTCGCACACAGACACACACACTCCTCCGCTGGCATCCGACCAATCGCGCTGAGAAATAGCTCAACCCTTAACACGGACAAATAGGTGCGGATAAGGATTGCGTTGGGTCCTGCTCAAAACTGCAGATTCATCACAAATTTCAAACAAACAGATTAGAGGAGGACTGTTGCGGTATTCAAATGGACTTATAGGATTTGTCCGTGTATACACTCGGCCACGCTGTGTGAGACCCAGGAGGGTACATGAATGCGAGAGTATGCAAGGGTGCCAGAGCAGTGACAGGCCATTCTTCTACAAACAGGTTTTCAACAAGCTCTTATCTCTCTTCTGCTCTCTCCTCATCCATTCTCTTGTTTCCTCCTTCTCCTTTCCTTTGATTACATTTCCATCACAAATATTCACTTGCTGAATGAGACTCTTTTTTGTACACAGAACACGAGCAGGCGACTTGACACTGTTAAGGTGAGCTCCTGTGGCAAAGCAGTGATATGTGTGTGTGTGTGTGTGTGTGTGTGTGTGTGTGTGTGCGCACGGGAGGGGTGGTCCTGTGTTTCTGGGTGACCTCGGTGGCCCAGGCTGCCCGTCTATTAGAGCAGGGGCTATTAGACCATCAGAAAGTGGGAGCATCCCCTCTCGCCATGGTGATAAGATCAAGGCATTCCGACGGCCAGAGCAGTCATTACCCTGCTCTCTAGCCCATAATGTCCCTCCATTAAAACACCCTGTTGCCATGGAAATGCAGCTGTAGCCGTTTAAGTCATTTCTTGGCCCTGCTGTCTCTCTAGGTCACTGGTGCACACACACACACACACACACACACACACACACACACACACACACACACACGCATACATACACACACACACACACATACACACACACACACACACACACACACACACACATACACACACACCCTCACACACACACGCACACATACACACACACACACACACTCACACTCACACGCACACATACACACACACGCACACATACACACACACCCTCACACACACACGCACACATACACACACACACACACACTCACACTCACACTCACACGCACACATACACACACACGCACACATACACACACACCCTCACACACACACACATACACACACATGCATATATATGTGTACAAACACACTCACATACAGAAACATAGAATGCATTGACATGTTGATAAATAGACACATACACATGAATATCAGGGGGGACTCTCTTTCTCACACACACACACACATACAGAAATAATCAAGTGCTGCTGTCTGACTAAGATTCTGGCTCATGTGGGGTCATGGCCACCAGGACAACGAGATGACCTGAGTCACTGTCAGAGTAATACGCACAGAGAATAAGACGGCCGGGACGGCTGAGTCATCGTGCAGTCTGACGGAAATCAGCCTCAAACACAAACATGGACGGGCAGACAGATAGGAGGCTGACATAAACACACCAACAGACACATGCACAGCACTAACACTGATCAGGATAAACAAACACCTCTGGTTGTTTTGAAGATTTTGTGTCAAACAAACCCGACCCCCCTCCGTCCCTCTAATCCTCAATTTGGCCACTTCCAGGCTTTCTTCAGAGACATCAGCAGACACCTCCTACGCTCAGACACACACGCACACTGAAACTTGACAAGAACACAACGCACAACGCACTTGTGCTGCCGCCGAGAAAATAATGCATGAATCATACAGCACAACTGAAACTCATGTCCTGTCTATTGCTGTAAATTCACCACTTGCACACTTGATTGTATTTCATGTACTTACAATAAAGAAAATTAGAATCCTTGGTTTTAGATGAATTGTTAAATTATTCAATCAATGAAAGAGCTACTTATTATTTTTTAAAAGGTCTCTTGCATCTTCACATGGCCGATGATGATGTCTGCAGTTACACCAAACCCCCCAAATATTCTATTTATATCAATGTAGATTTAGTAAATTTGTTAAATTTCTGTCAATCAAGTGAATCAATGAATCAACCTATCACTTTGGACCTTATACAGTATAAATATATGTCCAACTACATCATAATCAACATCATGGTGATCATTCTTCCCTCTTTAGCTCTGCTCTCGGCTTAGTGTTTAATTTCAAAACATAAAACACATCTCACAGACTTGTACAACAATTATATCTGCAACTAATCTCTTTATAAACAGGAGCAACTTGAAATATGTCATAAACATGTCACACTAAAAATGAAAACACCAAATGAAATCCATTTAAAGTTAATTGATGCAGCACATTTGAGGACAGAATAGATAAAGTTCTGACTTCTTGACTGCACAGTTTGCAAAAAGGACAGCTAACATTTGTTAGAAATATAGAAATGATACCTCAGACAGCCACCAGTGTCTGCAAACTGACTCAGCAAAAGTGAGTCTGTGTTTCCCTCTAGTGGCAAGAGTTCTAATGTAGACCTTGAATGGCACTAAGCAGAGTGATCTAAGCCAAGGCCCAGCAATGAACAAATGCTAATTTATTTTTAGATCTGCAAATCTATCGTCTTTTTCTTAGGTCATACTCATCCATGACATAACTGCATCATCAGGGGTTATTTACTCAAACAAAGCTCCTCCAGCACCAGAGAAGACATGATATAAGTTTTAGTGGGATGAGAACATAAACTGGAAAAAAACACTGAGCTGCTGGTTTGAATTAGCATGAAAAAAAAACAGCTAAAATGGTTTCAAGAGTAAATAAAGAGTCACATATGGGGTGTTAATATGTCAAAACCAAAACAAACAGCTAGTGTCTCTGTATCACAATCCATCACAGGCTTATGCTCTTTGTAGAAGTGGAGGAATTTTTCTAGATATTGAGTATAAGCTGGAAATGACTGTTTCATGTTGAGCTGTGTTAAATAATGTAAAATGTCATATTTCATGTGGATTCACTGAGCCTCACCTGAAACCTTCTGGGGAAACCTGGGATGTACACTGCTCTGGACTGGACTACCTTTAAACATGGAGAGTAAAGCTAATGATTGCGCCTCCCTGTGCAGAGGAGTGTGTCACAGAGCATCTGTTCCTGCAGCAGCTTCACCTGCAGCAGCTCTGTCTCCAGACAAACTCTGGATCTCAGTCGCTCCTGAGGACATGAAGACATGAGGCCTGGTGCTGGAGGTGAGTCCAGCACAGTCACAGCTTCTCTCTTTACTTCCTCATCACTGATCTTCTGTGGATTTGTTTTGGAAGATGGTTCACTAGTGGAGGAAAACCTGAACTGAGCAGAACTGAAACATTAGCAGAGATCCTCTATGGTTTTGTTATTGCAAGAGGGATTACTCTGTCTTAAATTTCAGACACTGATGAGCCCTCTCCTGTCTGATGGTATTTCTCTCCACTCAATCCAACCGGTCGAGACAGGTGGCCACCAACACTGATTTGGAGTCTTCTTGAGGTTTCTCCCCATTCAAAGTTGATTTCTCTCCTCAGTGTTTGTTCATTATTGGAACTGTTACTCTAGGCCCCCTGATACAGTAAAGGCTAAAGATGAAGCACACAAGTCTTAACTGAGTGAATGTCAAATCAATGTGGAGAGCACTGACCACTCTTAGTCACAATTTTGTAAGTTACAGCACACTTTACCAGTAATAGTCTAAGATGTTTTTATAAAGCACACCTCTAGTAATCACACAGTGATAAAAAATCTCCTGCTGTGTTCTCACGTGGGCTCATTTGCATATGAGTAGTAAGTTCTGCCCCTAAAACAATGAAAGTGAACTGCCTGACTCCCTCACCAACTTCTGACTATCACCTCGGCTTCAGTGGTGTATGTCTCCACCTGCTGAAGACTCCAGTCATTTGCAGTGAGGATGCGAGCAGGCAGCCACAAACAGCAGCATTTTTTCTCCAAGACGACTTTATTCATCGATATGGAATGATCAGGAAATGAAGAGGATGTCAACAAACAAGATAAACAATGTTTTAGAGGGTGGATAAATTAAAGTTTGAGTGAAAACTGAAGCTGTTGTTTTTTCTGAGTCTCATATAGGTGCAGAAAATCCATGGGGCTCTGGAAGAAGTCACACTAGAGGCTCGAAGTGAGACACGCACGCACGCCCACACACACCTTTATGTCCCACTAAAACTGAGCATTTTGAGTCTAGGTTGAAATTGTCTACCTTTGTTTTCTCGTGAGCGGAGTCTCGTACCTGGAGCTTGAGTGCAGGAACGATCTGTGAACTGAAGGAGAGACCAAACTTCCAGCTTTGCTACTTGCAGGGATTAATTCATGAAACCAAATATTCTTAAGATTTATACATTGGTGATTAATTCTTCTGAAAGGGCACAAAGCTCCTTTCCATGTTAAAATGTCTTATTTGATCGTATTTACTTTACCCCGTCATCGCCTCCCTCTTATTATTCACCTGTCGGGTTGGATCAGTTCATATATTCTGACCTGTTTGATATTTTCTGAATTAAAAAATCTAAGAAGCTCACTCAGTGTCCAAATGTCTCTTCTAGAAATCCCTCAAACCAAAGCAACAAATGGTTTGGGTGATTTTTTTGCTTTTTTACTTTAGTTGTTAGTGGAAGTGGTTTGTGGTTGGTTTTCCATTAAACAGTAAAAATCCCACTCGGAAATAAAACCCAAACTAAACAGATATGAATGCTGTCTGATTCCTTCCTGGAACACAGGAAAACATCATAATGTTATATTTTATACTTTTCAGTAACGTAACATCACTTGTTCAAACTCAAACACAGTTTGCTATCAGAAATGTTGGGCACCAGTATGAGGTTATAAATTTTAAATCATCTGTAAGTCAATCAGTAAAAATTACATAGTATTTCAAAAATACTTTATTAACATGTTTGTCTCATCCAGACATTCAACACATCCCATTCTGCTGACAGTAGACACAGAGGCACCATCCAGGAATTAGCCTGAGCCTGCAACTATGGATCTGAAAGAACTGGATAAAAGAAAGCTGCATCGTAGCTGTAGTTCATGACGGTGGTAAGATCGATACATCCAGAGTATGTTCAGGGTCTTTTCTGGGCAGCAAGAGATGTGGATTAAAGAGAACAGTAAAAACAACCTGTCATACAGGTTCATTCTCACTGCATCATAGGGCTGTATGGAGATGGTGGTTCAAAAAATTAGGTAGCTTACTTTTACATGTACTTTTGGTCACTGACTAACTTGGTGCTCAGACTTTCATCCCAATTAGTTGCAGTTTCTTGTCAAACTTTGATTTGATGTTTCAACTTGAAGCCCAAATACACCCCCTGTGTTTTTAATGGTTTGATGATCTTTAAGGGCAAAACAAGGGAGGCATTTTGCTTGCTACAAATGTGCATATCTTCATGTGTTCAATCTCATTTTGAGGAATATTTCTGTAGTGTTACACAAAGGACTTTTCCACAGCAGCAAAGCCCCTGTTTGAAAATGTCAGTCACTGATCTTGTGAATTTAACAGAGGCGAAAGCTCTGTGGGAAAGTCACAGTTTGTGTAGTCTATCAATTTGTCAGTTCTGCGTTTTATCAAAATGTTTGTGCACAGAAAATATTTATAAGCTGTTCTGTATTATTAGTATTGTGTTTACAATGCGTGAGCCCTCCAGAATGCGGTGATACATCATGACTGTGTACTGGATCTGAAACCATGACGCAGAGCTTGTTTGGGTGTTGTGTCTGTCAGAGCCAGCGAGAGCGTAACTGCGAGTATTGTATCCATGACAATGTGCCATTGTCTCCAGTGCCAGTTGAAGCTGTCGCCATGGAAGATAGAGACAGACCAAGGTGCCTTCCAACCTCTCTACATAAATATTCACTGCTTCCTCAGTTTATGTAGGCTTCAGTTGGAGATTAATGCAGATGTGAACAGGCTTTAAATTTAGTCCTATACGTGCAGAGCTGGGAAAACAGAGTTCTGCTGACACAGCACATGGTGAAAAAGGACTTTCACGGTGTAAAATGAAATTGGTACGAAAAACAGATGAAGAATCGTGACCGAAGCTGATGTATGCAAGAAGACGGAGTGGTTTGTGCGGGGTCAAGAGAAGTGGGGGTTCCACATTATTAAAGCAAAACTAAAACTGTCTGCTACTTGCAGCCGTGAGCTGAGAGAACAAGCCGCGAGCATGTGAGCTGCAGGACTGTTCTCTGTAAACAATCATAACACAGAGGCTGATGTATTTGTAAAGTATATGCACATTTAAATACAAACATACATTCATACATACAGGAGGAGGAGGCAGGTCCTCCTCACAAACAGGCTGGTGGAGGAAAAGGAAACAACAAACACAACAAAAACTGAGAGCGTGTGAGTAGCAGAGGAAGTTGTTTTTAAAAAAGAAAAAAAGAAAAAGCTGATTTGCTTTTAAACAGGTGTGTCAGTCTCTCATATTTGCCTGTGGCATAACTGTGATGTTAAGTAGAGTCCACGGAAGCCATTGATTTAAGGTTTCATTAACTTTGCTGTGTGTGTCGGAGAGAGCTCCCTCAGATGCTGATTGGCCAACAAACTCCGCCCTTTCAGAGTAGCTGGCAGCCGCCCCTCTTTTTGCGCTTGCGGACCTGCAGCGCGGCTCTGGTGGCCATCTCGAACACCTCCCGCACGCCGTCCTTGGTCTTGGCGGAGCACTCCAGGTAACCAAAGGCACTGATGCGGTTGGCCATGTCTCTGCCCTCTTCTGATTTTACCGGCTCCTGGAGGTTCAACGTTAAGACGGTGAGTTAAATTCACCTCAGTGTGTGGACATTTAGCAGAGACAAATATAAACAGAAACACACACACCTGCTTCATCTTGGCCAGCTCCCTGCGTGTGTGTTCATCGTTCCTCAGGTCTTTCTTGTTGCCCACAAGAATGATCGGGACGTTGGGACAAAAATGTTTCACCTCAGGTGTCCATTTCTCAGGAATGTTCTCTATATAAAAAAAAAGAAAACAACTTGAATCACTGCAGAGTTGATTCCTTCCTTACAAGGACACAGTTTGAAGAGAGCTGTGTCATTTCCCTTGTGACTGTACAGACATAAACATCGAGAGGTCACCAACCCCTACGAGGTCTGCGAGCCAAAACTCAGAGTTGTTTTCTCTGGAAAGAGATGTTATGTTGTGATAGCGTAGGAATACCATCTGTGGCCCTGCCCAAAACAAAACACTGTGGGAGAAAACCAAAGACATTTATTCATGGGTTTGATTCCGTTTTCAAGGGCAAACAATACTTAGATCCAAGCCTGCAGAAAATTCCAGTGAATAATCGAGCTTGAAGAGCAGCAGGATATCTGTCCATCGTCTCCTGTGTAAACAACTGCATGTACACTTACCCTCTACTAAAGATGCATTGATCGGTGTAAAGTATAAAAATCTTTATGACTACAGCTTTAGACGGGTTTGAAAATATTCTTTTCTTTAATTCAAGATAATTTTATTCAGTGCACCTTAGCAGGGTTAACAGATATCAATGACGTGTGAAATTACCTTATTTACAGACTTGAATTACTAAACCAGAACAAGAAGCATAAACTCAAGTCACTGTAATGTTTGTGCAGTCGGCAGCAGCTGGGTTAATTACAAAACCAATAATTTAATCATACACATGAACAAACACCATTTGAATGAGCAGTTTTTTCAGATTGGTTCAGTGCGTTCATGAAGTCCCTGAAAAACAGGAAACTGTATTGAAACAACAGAACTTAGAAGAAGGAAAAAACCTAAAGAGGGGATTTCCTGCACAGATCCACTCTCCTCGTGGTGGAAAATATAAAGATTTAATGAAGGATTTGGCGAAGTTAAAACTACTTCTGTACCGACGCTAATGAAAGAATCTGAGGATTTTCCAAACCACGCATCATCTGATTTCTGATACTCTGCCTCACTGCATTTTGTGGATTTATTCAAACATGAGCCTCAGCTTATGCTACTTATTTAAAATGCTTGAATAAAAAATCTCTTATTCATTAACTGTGAGTTAACATATAAAGCCCTGTACTGATGATTTGTATTCATTATTACGTTTAAACACATGACTCGTGATCCCAGGTTCTGCAAATGCTTCCACATCTCATGAAGTATAGTTGAGTTGTTGTTGTTAATTCCAGTAAAGAACTTATTATCCACTGTGGCACAGTAATAAGCTGTGATGTGTCAGTACATGTAACCCGTCTTACCTAAACTGTCAGGGCTGTCTATGGAGAAGCACATGAGGATAACGTCAGTGTCAGGGTAAGAGAGAGGCCTCAGTCGGTCGTAGTCTTCCTGACCTGCTGTATCCCACAACGCTAACTCCACCTGAGAGAGAGGAGGAGAAAGAACACCTGATATAAGAGGTGGCAAGTACAGAGCAGCATCTCTAGAAACAACACATTTATCAGTTGGATGGTAAAAAACAGGCAAAATGAGCCTTAAGGAGACATTGGTATCAATATATTTGTGTGTGTCGATATAGAAAACTTTTGTTTTACAGAAGAAACGATGCAGTAAAAAGGTTTGTCTGTTTGAAATGGTGTAGCGAAATCTCTGGTTTGTTATTACTATCATTCTTTTATGTTAATAATCAATCCAATGTTTGCATTGGAGAAAAGATGTTCATGTTTGACATAGAAAGGTTTTGTTTGGTTGTATTGGTGTTTTCTTTTCATTGGTATTTATTTATAACTAAGTGTCAAACTGTGAAATATCAAGCTGCAACATTTTTGGCAATAATTCCAAAGCTGTCGTTATCAAAGCCTGATGACAAAGAAAAGAGATTGATCCATAACAGAATTGTTTTACTCTGTTATATGTGTCAGCTCTGAAAAATCCATATTAGTCAAGCTCTAATAATTTCAGTCACATTATCAAAACAAGGTAATGTGCTTACACTTTAAAAAAACAAAAAAAGGATATGGTTAATATAGCAAACACCTTTACATCTGTGTATATATATATTTTTTTTTCCTCTCTCAATGTCAAGCACATTTACTTTCCGCGAATGAAATGTGCTTTATAAATAACATTTCCATTGCCAAGAGGCAGATAAACTGGAAAGACAATAGAAAGGGAGGATTTAAAACTGTTGTTTTGCCTATCAAGCTTGAAACGTAAGTCCTCAGAGGTGAACACGGCTC
Source organism: Paralichthys olivaceus (assembly GCF_024713975.1). Taxonomy (NCBI): domain Eukaryota; kingdom Metazoa; phylum Chordata; class Actinopteri; order Pleuronectiformes; family Paralichthyidae; genus Paralichthys; species Paralichthys olivaceus. The sequence continues at coordinate 16,309,872 of NC_091098.1, read as the reverse complement.
CCACAGGCTTTTGTTGGGCTGTAAATCAAACTGTTAGCAGTCCCACAGAGCCTGACCTGCTCCACATTAAACAATGCCCAGCAGAAAAAAACACATTTGCTGGAGCTCAGCAAGTTGCTGCCATGAAACCACAAAGCACCATGTAGGGACATCTTATGTACAGTGGCCTAGAAATGTCCTTTTAATGCCTGTATCAGGTTTTTTTAATGTACATATCTCGACAAATTGATTGTGGTGTCTCGGCTTTAAATGTGATCTTGACCCATCTCATCCTCCTGCGTTCTGCTGATTTAATTCTCCAGTACCCTCCCTACATTACCATCACAGCTGGAAAACTGTGCCTGCTGCTGCTGAGAAATGGGAAAATAAACCGTCTTAATCGTTCCCCAGAGAGCAACTCCAGTATGTTAGCTGTTCTTCTGGGCTTTTCTGACGTCTCACTATTCTCATGTCTGGCCAAGTTGTGCTTGTTGGCTGACGAGCTACTTACATTGGCGAGACGGGCAAACCACGGCACCTTCTGACTTACAGTCTAACACAGGGAGGACATTTTCCACCTTATATTGAGGCAGTGAGCCGAACCACATCTTCTGTGTGGGAACACCATGACCAACTTCAGTTTTCATCTGTGCTGCTTTTCAGTTTTTTAACCACTAGGTGTCTCTCAGGAGTCAGCAACGTTTGTACTTTTACCACTAAGCTGCCTTTGTGGACTTCTCTTTGTAACTAAGGGCTGGGCATTAAAACAATATATGCAATTATCATAATAGTATTTACAACAATGGAAATATAAGTTAAATATAATGCTTAGGAATTGTTTGATCAGAATGAGGAGTTAGAAAACATTGATCGACCTCAGATTTGTCAAATGTTTTGCTGTTTGTCAAGTGTTTCTCATTATCTGCCAATATACATTAGAACTAATAATGTGACACTTATTGAGATGATTATCAATATCAAGTAATTTGAACAGTTTTATATTGATGTCATTTTTAGCCATATTGCACAGCCGCACTGCAACTCCAACTGAATATGATCCAAGATAGATGACGTCAGGGTCAGTTGTGAGTTGACCAGTGATACTATTAAAAACTGGTACACCACAGCTGAGAGGTTTGGATCCCAGTCAAATCCATATTAAACAGACCAAACCCCAGCTGGCTGATACCAGATTATGCAGCTCAGGAAACAGGAACAGGAAATGGGACATTAGTCATGATGTATGAGGAGGGGGGTTCCAACACAGCACAGGATCCTTTTCCTGTTGTTGGCTGGAGCTCTGCTGCTTTATTAACAGCAAACTGACCCAGGGATTTATTAACAATGAACACTTGTCCACATCAGTCTTGATGGCACGTGGTTTTCATACAACAGAGCCAACAGGGTCACATTTTAATACTTCAACAGCCGTTTTTAGTACGTCACATAAATCTGTTCTCTGTTCTGAAGAGTAATTCCCATCAGTAGAGGAAGTGATCCTTTACCTGAGCAGAAGTACAAATACAGTGATTTAAAAAAAGTCCTTCAGACAAAAAAAGAATGAAAACTTAAGTGCTCATTCTGGAGTTAAATATCTGATATTTTATTATACAACATTATTTTTTAATACTATTACAACAATGTGTGAGCAGAATGTCACTGCTGGTCAAAGAGATAGTTTTAACTTGATCTTCTCTAAAAAAGCTTCTAACCTCTTCCAAAAGGTCAAAAAATTTAAAATAGAGGATAAATGGGTGAGAAAACAAGAAGAAAAAAGTTCTAATACACTCACTTGTTTTCATAATCTTTGATTTGTGAATTACTGGATGATTTGAATTGTTTAGGCCTCAAATAGTTAAATAAAATAAGAATTTTAGAGGGTGGACCTGCTAAAATCTCAAAACATCTGAAATGTGAGAGGCACCAAACAGACACAGCTTCTTTTTATTGGATGGTCACAATGTTTTTTAAGCTTTTTACATGTTGTATAAATAACCAGTACTTCATTTGTCAAATGGAGAAGAGAAAACAGTAAACCAAATATAGAAGAGCATCAGTGATACGTTTAAATAAATACACTCAAGAACAGTGTTCTGTGCTTTAGTAAAAATATTCAGTTACGTACCACTACAGCTGATTCTTCAGATCTCACCAAAACAAACAAGTAGAAATTTAAATATCAAATACCTGCTTTCCATCCACTTCAATGTCAGCGATGTAGTTCTCAAACACAGTGGGGACGTACACCTCTGGGAACTGGTCCTTGCTGAAGACGATGAGCAGACAGGTCTTCCCACAGGCACCATCCCCAACTATCACCAACTTCTTCCTGATTGCTGCCATCTACAAACAGAATACAGTTTGATGAGCTTATGTGTTTGGGTGCATGAGGATGAACAAATCGTCAGTTAAGTCTTTTTCAAATAGAGGAGGGAGGTAAGAAAAGAAAAAGCAACCAGAAAGAGGGAAAACGAGGGAGGGAAAAAAAGAGATGGTCACAGTCTGTTTTTGAGCCGCACCCTCTTCCCTTTCCTGGGCTACGTCCTGAGTGAGAGGTGAAAAACAGTCGAGCTAGTCTGGAAACACAGTGGGAGGGAAGGGAACAGGAGGAGAGCTCAGTGCTCAACATGCTGCTGCACACGCGTGGCCTCGGTCCCACAATCACATCAAAAACAATCCTTAACATATCACCTCTACACCCATGTGGTCATGTGATCTACTGCTCTTACTGGGTTTGTCTGAGATCTCTGTATTACACACATTTGTCTTCCTTTCTCTTTGCTTGTATTCCTGAAAGTTGTATATATGAGAGTGAAACGCAGCTTGCCAGATAAGTGTGGCCCTGCACACAGATCGATAACGATCTCCCACAAGTAGACGATAATGGAGAGAAGGCAGTAGTTGATGAGACAATGTCCTGGCCACCTGCCATCAGCCTCCACGGATCTCACACTATCTGGACCGACACAGGCCTTTTATCCCCAAAGACCTAAACATCTTCAATTACATCCACATATGCAGAAACATGGGATTATATTTAAAGTGGCTAAAATGGCTCATGACCATTTCTACCTATAAAAGGAATCATGAAAAACAACAATGACCACATGACTCTGCAGCTCCCCACAGCATCTCTCAGTTTTGCTTTCTGGGCCCATGGTATGAACAGTTGTGGTTTTGATTCCCACACATGACATACTTCTCGGAAGTGTAGGTGCTTTCAGGAAGACGCTCTGACACCTCAACTGCACTGTAACAGCTCAGCAACATCAACAGATAACATCAGCATCTAGCTGGTGAACAAAGTGGAGCATGTTGCTGAGTCTGATTCCCCTCAGCAGGTGGTGGACACCAGAAACAGGTGAAAACAGGGGGATATTAAATTTGAATTCACCAACAGGACAGGAGCTGATCAAAATGAAGGCTAATGTTGCTTGGTGTTAGTTGGATGTGTAAACTTAGGCAGTAAGAAAATAAGCTAACATTTCAACTTTTAAAAAAAGTCTGTGTTTTCGCAGCCAAAAGTGGCCAATAAGCCAGTTAAAGTGGTTTTGAGGAGACATTAAGGGAAATGGCTTTTCCTGTTGAGTAATGATCAGTGAGGGGCCTAAAAAGAAAACGAAAAATCAAGAAATGTGAGAAAGTATGAGTGTATACTTGAAGTCATAAGTAAAGGTCAACAAATCTATAGTGACTGATCAAGTCATTTTTGAGTATTTATGTATAATCATCACAGAAACTAAATAAACTCTCTGAGGCTCATGGTGATTTGTCTATTGTGACTGAAATTGCTTTATTTAGGAAGAGACTGAAGGATGGATTACACAGTACTCTGTCCAGCTTTGTTAAAAAAAAGACAACAGAGATAACTCCTACGTCCCAGGTGTCCCTGTGCGTTAAAGAATGAAATGTGGATCTAAGATCCTTCATTTGATTCTTTCAGCGTGTGCGGTTGCTGGTGATTTACCTTCACTCACTGCAACAGCTACCGTTTTCACCACAACCATGAAAAGACAATTGTTCAGTTTGCTTTTTCTCCCACACATTAAATCAGGCCAGTGTGCTGTGAGTTTGTCTCTGAGAGCCACCTGTTCTCTGTGATAGCAGGCTGCTGTTACTCCATACATCACACTGTCAGTGCCAGAGGGAAGACACACACACACACACGCACGCACGCACGCACGCACGCACACACAAACTGGTGGCCATGGCGCAGCCCCAAAAAGCTTCAGAAAAATGGGAGTAGTCCTGCAGATCTTGTACCATGATGACATAATGCAGGTTATTGAAGACAATCGCTCTCACAGCTTGATGCCCACTGTGACAGTGGCAGCACATGGTGCATAGTGGGAATAATGGCCCCTTTCCTTTGCATTAATGTGCCTGTGCCTGTGTGTGTGTGTGTGTGTGTGTGTGTGTGTGTGTGTGTGTGTGTGTGTGTGTGTGTGTGTTTGTGTTTGTGTGTGTGTGTGTGTGTGTGTCAGTGCAAGGACAAGACCAAGGACTTCTTCAGAAATAAGGCAGCTTGCGATGTTGTGTTGCATTGAAATGTGGCATGACACTATTCACTTCAACACTGATACAATAGTCTGATAAAATATGGTTTTATAATATTTACTGAAACTAATAATACATCATCATTCTGGTACATTCATAATGTAACAGTGACCCTGCAGAAAAGGGGGAGATGAGTGATCAGCTGAGGGATGTTTAAAGAATGATGTTTGTTGAAGGGACCAGACTGTAACCTAAGTATGGCCAAACCATGTGCATGTAAAGGAAGCAGCTGCAGTCCTTCTTGTAGGTGCAATCACCTTTCTGATTCTGACTCTGAGCACAATATGAAACAACAGAAGTATACATCCTTAAATCACACAGCCTGAGTTTGCCTCGACAAATATTCAGTTCATCAGTCTGATGAATTATATTATTATGACTGAGTTTGTAGGAAAATAACAACTTTCAACAAGTTGTTGAGCCTCACTCACAGGCAGAGTGAAAATGTGTCTGTTAAACAGAGACAAGTCACAACAATCATTTATATGGAGATAACACATGTTCAAACATGTTCAAACAGTATCTACAGGAAAACATGTACAGAGTTGAACTCATGAAAAGTGACTGAAATAGTCATGTCAGGAATTTGAATAAAAGGATTTAAAACCTAATTTGACTTCTAAACAATCTCAGAGGGAGAGATTATCTAATAATGTTTGATCTTCAGGAAAGCACGTCCACAGACGCATGCTCGCCTCTATGGTGTCTCTAACTCACTCATCAACATCCTAAGGGACATTAACTGGAGGTGTAAGAATAAAGAACCAGGCAGTGTATATGTGAGAAATTTGCTACTTGGCTTGCAGCTAAGGGAGAAGAGAAAGAACATAACAGGAAAGACGACTGGAATTCACCATGTTGTTTTTGTTCCTCTTTTGGTTTCTACCTTCAGTTCAGTTCAAATACATTTTATTAACACAAGGAGGAACACAACAAGCCCCTGCTCTTCTTTTTCCTCAAGTCAGACGACTAACAAACACGTCAGCTGAGGGACAGATACTGTGTGTGTGAGGATTCATGAGAGCAGATACAATACTAAGGCTAAACTATTGTATGGGACTATTGTAAGTCAATACAACCTCTGACCCTTGGCCTTCAAATAACTTCAACTAAGATAATGTTAAAATATTGTTATATTACAAATATTACAATAAACTCATTAAAATGCAAATTAAATGTGTACCGGTGACTCACAGGTTAAGCTTATACCACGAGGTTGTTTGCAACAGCAACAAATCCACAATAGTCAGGCTAGAGGTGGAGCAGCTGGGTGCAGCCGGCAGAGGCAGGAAGTAACATATTGGCTCTGCTGCAGAGATGACGTGATTTTCATGACAACACACAGACTCTCTAGACATCTTCATGAGTCTTCTATGTGTATGACAACACTTTTTCACCGGAAGTTATTCGTTTGATTTTAGTTTTTTTCTTCTTTTTTGCGTCTGTCGCATGTTAGAAGCATTATCAGGTGCCCCCCCCTCCACTCGCTTGCAGTGAATCACACATCAGATTCTCCTGAATACTTACAGACTTTATACTAGGAGACCAGGCAGGGAGAGTCCGCAGATTATCCCGAGCCTCTAGCACGTCCTCCAGAGAAAATAAGAAGGATCTGCAGAGTTTAGTGCATGTCTGAAAGCAGCTTATGGCTGAGTCCTTGTTGCAGTGGCCAAAAATAAGGTGGACATTGTGAGATATAATAGACAAATTAAATAATTATGATTTTAAAGTGCCTGCATTCATTGTTGTGTTATATGCTGTAGTATTGTGACACTCTTCTTTGTGTTGTATTCGCAAATCAATAATTAAGTGTGCCCTGGATTTTATGTTGTGGTAAGTAGGCTTCTATCGACGTTTGGGAGAACTAATTTGAAGAGAAAAAAACAGTTCAAATACACTCATTAATAAGTAAAACGAAGATAACCAACTGTGAGTAGAGTCGAAATTAAGAATGAATGTCCCCACAACGTCCCATGTGCACACAGACACATCGACCTCGAAGAGAAATATCGTGGAAGTGTGCAGCACTTTGACATTCACACGTGTCTCAGTATGAACGATCCTTCTTATATAATGTTTGTCCGTGTGTGTGTGTGTGTGTGTGTGTGTGTGTGTGTGTGTGTGTGTGTGTAGCAAAGGACAAAGTTCTTAGTCCTGGCACAAGCAGAACAGATGCTCACTTCTCCCTCATTTCTCCCTGATAAGGGTTGAGTCACACCGTCAGTAGTAACACATTAGCCAGTGTGGTTCATTAGACGAGGTGGGGGGGTAACAATAGCACAGAACCACTCTGACCTCTGTTGATAAGATAAAGATTGAGACTTCATTCTCTTGCCATTGTATCAAGTGACTCTAATCACATGGATCAGCAAACTCAAGGTATTCACAAGAACCCTGCACATAGTGACCTATTTATTTTATGAATATGTACAAACCCAAAAACTATTAGTTAACATCATGCAGATCTGCACCAGACGCATTCAAACATAGTACATCGCTGTGTTTTTACCTCAGTTCGTGGACCAGGACGATCTCATTTGACAGAAGGAGTGATGTTATTACTTTGATATCAGACTAATCAAAAATCTGAATGCAATCGAGTTCAAATGATCAAAAACAACAGATAACCACACAGTGAATCTACAAGATTCACTAAATAAAATATATAATATAAATAAGCACTTTGACATTTTAAAATAAAATCAGCTGATCAAAGTTTTTGTTGATGGGTCCATTTATTATTTGAAAGTGACAGTAGCAGGTGAACCTCACATCTTAAATGAGAGTCAACAGCTGCATTTGTATTTTCAGTATTTTGTTCAAAGCATGGGAAGATTTCCAACACTCCTTCACCAACAATGACAGAATCAAACTCGTCTCTTTGCTGCAGCCCCACTACTGCACGGATCACTATGGGACAATATGCAGATGAATTTAAGAAGGAAATCAAAACATGACCTCAATGTCACATCATTCATTACAACACGAGAGTCACTTGTTGAAAACTGAAGTCAACACCAACTAAAGTGATGTTGACATACTTCAACTACCTAATTTTTCTGAATGTAGGTGCCAACACAGGGGTCACATAGAGGCCTCCAAGCACAGAATCATCACCTTTAGAGTGCTGTCTGAATGTTTCGTACCCTTTAAAGTGGAATCCCACAATGCATCATGAAAAGCCGTGTACAGCTGATGCTCATTATACGATCATGCAATGCATTCGTCTCAAGACGGCAAACAGACTAGAGGAGAGAGCGCCAGAGGAGCCTGAAAATTTAACCTGTATTACAAATATAAGTAAATTTTCATTTCACATTTAATTTTTATTAAAAACTTAAAAGGCCTTATGATGGCATGTAAAATAAACACAAACAAAAGATACATTGAAGATCGACATTACAGCTAAGAGAAAAGAAATTAGCTAAACTAGAAGTTATAGTTCAACATTGAACATTGTAGCAGACAAAGTATCTTCTACTTAATAATCTGGAAAATGTGCTCAGTTTTTATCAAGAAAAATACATGTATTTATTGTTTGACATCGATGTGGTACATTTATGTGAGAGCAGTGATGTAATCAACAGAAGACAAGATGACTCATGGCGTGTCTAAACATATTTCTTCATTTTGCAGATGAGCTCACTACATAGTCCTCTACGTAAAACTCTTGAGACAGAGAGTGGAGAGGACAGACTGACACACACACATTTTTTAACCCCACCAAACATACATCAAAGACATGATGGTAAATGCATTTCTCTTTGACAAACCACACGAGCATCTCTGCTGGGATGGCCCCTGTTAAACATCAACTAACTGCTGAATAACTGGTGATGTGTAATCACAAATATTAACCAAGTGGCAGCAGTGCATTCGTATTGACACACTTATTGTTCGAAGCAGCAAAATGCATTCCACATGGTGATTACTAACGGGTCACTGAATACTCACACACAACCCTGTCTGACATAAGCTATGAGGAATGTCTCACCCACTTTCAAACCCCCTCACCCCTTTCCTCTAAACACACAACATCCCTCCCCCCACTGTCCAAATCCTGACCAAACCCTCCTGCCACAAAAATATTCAAAACAGTACAGCTCAAACTGCAGAAAATGACTTGTACACCATTTAAAATCATTAATCAAAGGTGATTTTTAAAGCAGAAATACAACATGGAGTTTCTGAGATTTGCTGAATTTTAGTTTTCTGTATTGAACTGAAAAGGTTTTAGACAAAATAAAAAGGTCAACCCTACAAAACATTCTGCTTTAGCATTCCGCTCTGCCACACACTCTTCTTCCTTCTCAAAAACCTGGTGCCTACATTACCCACAACACAACTGTCCTAACAGTTCAGCCAGCCAATCAGGTGTGTTGCGCTCGTAGCAGCTAATGGATTCTTGAAGAGCTTCTCTCCAGCAGCGATAAGGAGAAGGCTACAGTGTTTTCACTCATTTGCAAATGTGTAGTCTTGATCCCTGGCGCTGCCGCAGTATATGGCTTGAGGAAATGTATTCCTCCTTGTCAGTGACGTTCCTCTTTTAAAGAAACCATTTAAGGAGGCGCAGGCTGTACTTAACTTGTAACACAGACCTCTTTATTACATTTTAATGGATGCCTACTTAGTGCTAAGTGTGCACTATGGATCTATACATTAGAGAGAAAAACAAATTAAATATATAATCAACCAGGGCTGCCCCCGACCAGAGATGAGTTCAAGCCATTATTCAACTGGTTGTTTGAATATAGATAATTTTGGAGGGGCATAAGAAAAAAAATACTGTGCTGACAAGGAATGTTACTTCAACACTGCGATACATTCAAGATATTAACGGATAGCGATGCATAATAACAAGCCGTCTGTATACACCATCACAAGCAGCAATGATTTATAATGTGTCGATACAACCAGCACAGACATCAACCTATGAACAGCTGTCTAGGGCTGATAGAGCATATAGGTGGACCAATCTCCGGATCCAGACACAAACGCTGTCCGATCCTGACCTATAGCTGATAACTGAGAGTTGTTAGATTTTGACAGAGCGTTTCTACTGTATTTTGATCAGTGTAGCTCTTCTAGCATTAAGGGCTCTGGTTTAGTGGCCCAGGAAACTCAGACCAATCACAGACCAATAGATGAGAGAAGGGATTAGAGACAATTGAGAAGTGAGTGGAAGAAAAGTCAGAAAAGTAGTTTCACATGGCATTCTCCAAAACATAACACGCCATGTTTGAGGTTGAGGAATGACAGGAATATCATCCATTACAGTCTTGGCTTTCTTCCTCTTCTTTTTATGTGTAAAAATACTTTCAAATCATGATGAAACTGCAGCGGATCAGAGGACGTCAGCAGAGTAGGTGATCTTTCACTGGTGGCCCAGTTAAAAGAATACGGCCATATGTGTCCCAGACCACCTCTGAACGTGGTCTGACAGATCAGATCTGACATGCATCCTCAAATATTGACCTGTACTTAGTGCTGTCCACTTGTGATCAGGTCACGCAAGCAAACAGCAATACCAGGTCAGGAACATGGACTTTGATTCTGCTCATTGACTAATGTTTTGTTGACAATAAGGTAGCAACTCTACAATAAATTTACGGGATCAAACACTGGAAATGGAGAAACAGAAAAACTTCTCCTTACAAACAAAACCTTTGGTCTGAGTCGTGAACTGAGACATTCTGCAGAGAGGTTGAAGCCAAGGTCAAACTTGCAAGGTTGAAACAAACTTGAGAGCAGAAGTGGCTGCTCAGGATCCAGGCCAAGGAGGCAGCTAAAGTCAGAGAACCTAGCTGGAGCCCAAAATAGGACAGAGCCATTGAGACTACCCCGGCCCAATTTATCACAACGTTCACAGCTCAGCTCAGAGCAAGGGAGAGAGGACGAAAGAGAGAAATATCGCACAGAATTATCCCTTCATCCGCCTCCGAGCCTTCGCCTGCAGTGCGAATAGAGGAGTCGGACAGATGGAGGGAAGGAGAGAAAGAAAGAGAGGTGTGGTGGTCACAACTAGAGCACAAGCAACATTATGGAGAAACTTTTAGCTTTTTAACTCAAGTGTCCTCTTTGATCATTAGTATGAAATAAGTGAATGGATGAATTAGTCATGGGGTGACTTGGGAACCGAGCCAGTCAGGATATGGTTAGAAATTATGAATATATTACAGCTTTAGCGCAGTCTGCTGTTACAAAATTATAAAGTGTACACACACACACACACACACACACACACACACACACACACACACACACACACACACACACACACACACACACACACACACACACACACACACACACACACACACACACACCACCTCCTCAGCTAACCGTGGTGAAGCAGCTGATGTGCTGTCCCCTGTTTGTAACTCTCTCTTTAACCCATCCTCCTCCGGTCTGTTCTTCTCACTCCTTCCTCGTCTCATCCCTCCCTTCTCTCCCTCTCCCTGTGTTGCAGTGTGACGTCACCATCAGGGAGCTAATGCTGCGTATCCTTAGGGTGCTGCTGCATTCCTCTTTGCCAACTCACATACACAGCACAAATGAAATCCAAGGCTGACACACACATGGAGGCGAGATGGATGGAGTTACCGAGCAGAACACCAACACTGTTCCTCTCGTCCTCCAGTCCATCTGTCCCTCATAGCTACAAGATGTTAAGCGTTTTGAATAAACGTTTTTAAAAACATCATTAATTTGCTAAAAACAGAAGATGGCAACGTCTTAAAATGACGTATGGGGTAAAGCGGGTCATCCACTACTCACAATGCCAATGGTTTGATCCCTAGCTCCTGCAGTCTGATTGTTGAAGTGTCCTTGAGCAAGATACTGAACCACACATTGCCCCTGATGGCTGTACCAGCAGTGAAAGTACGGTGTGTGTGACGGGAAAAAAAAAGTAGTTCTGTATGAATGAATGTATGTAACTGGTGCTGTAAAGCCCTTGAGTGGTCGATAGGACTAGAAAAGCTCTATGTAAATACAGTCCATTCATCATTTGTTTGAACAGTCATAAAACCCAAAGATATTCAGTTTACTGTCATGCGTGACAATGAATAGAATCAGACCCTTGTCCTTTTAGCGACTTCCTGAAACAGCAAGCACTGAAATTCACACAGAAAATTCTCCCACAGATTAATTTTATTCCTCTGAGGATGTTCTAGCCTGCGTGTTGCCTGTGGATGACACACCCCACAGCCTGTTCTCCATGCAGACGTGTTTGTCAGTCTCCCTCAGATGACAAGAAAACAGTAATGAGGCTAAACTCAGCAGTTTCCTTTGCTCTGTGTAAAGAGAAAGTGCAGTCATTAGTTTTCGGTGCGGCGCTGGCTTCCTTGGAAATAAGCTCTGATGGAAAGACTAATCTGAGACAGGATACTGTGGAGCATTGTGTTTGAACACCTCGGCTGATAAACACCCATAGCTTAACAATGCACGAACCAGCAGATGAGAACATGACAAAGAGCTGAGGATGGAAAAACTTCCGAACAATGCCTCTTCTGTCCACGAACATTGGTTTGTACATGAGGACTTCCTCAGGCAAGAACCGGCAAAACGTCAAACACTCGTAGGCGAGTGGTGGAGTGCATGTCAAGAGGGACGACATGAGGCACAACATCAGGGGAAATGGCCTCTGGCGATCGTGGCATATATGGAGCTTCTGATCTATAATAGCTTTCCACGAAGCCTTTTGTGCTGAGCTACTCAGCTGCCCTCCGAGGTGACCTCAATACAGCCAGAAGAAAATAAAAGAGCTAATACGCAAGAGATGGAAGATACGCTGTCATAACATCAATACTGACACATCCTGTTTTCTTATTTCCATCTAAGCTTTTACTGACAACTATAAGACATAATATAAAATGTTTTTTTAATAAGCTCTAGAATGACTAGACCCATCACTGCAGCAATGAGGTCCCTTAAACTTTAAACTGCTTATTCTCTTTACCCACCTTTAGCTTCCACTTTGTGTTACAATCCCTCGAATGCAGCTCAGCAAGCAAACACTGACCATGGAAACATAATGAGAGAATTTCATCATCCAGTACACTAAGACTCAGAGTGCTCAAGCCACAAATCAGCTGAACTCACAAAGGTACTTTTAGCACCAACTGTAGGTGAAATACCTTTTGGTCAGAAGAGTTCCAGTAAAATAACATAAAGATTTTGTGTACATTCTTTGTGCGGCAGTGGATAACGTTTACAAGGTACAGATCCGTGTGAGTAGTCTGTAGGATAGAGCTGAAAAAATGTGAACCTGTCCCTTAAATGTCACGTTCGGTGTTTCACCAGGAAATTGTTTAACAGGTCCTCACCCCTCTCCTCCCACACACCATCAGTTTAGTAGATGACAGCCTAAACAAGAGACTGTGTTAAACAAAAGCTTTGCTACATCTGACACACGTGTAGTCGTTTGGTGTCTTCATCTCACTAAACCATGACATAAATAAAGTTATTGATTCATTCAACTACTGGCTGAGTGAAAACCCATGGAGTTTAGAGTAGAATCTGTAAACTGAAACTAGTTTTCAGACTGTTGGTTCGGACAAAAGATGGAATATTTCACTCAATTATCTGACTTCAATGCTGAAAATCAAATTAGTTGATGATGCTTTGCCTGGACGGTGGTCCTTATATTCAAATGTATTTTTTAATGCTACAATATTGTTTCATTTGTGTGTTAGATTATTAACACGTTTGATGTCTTGTTAATGAAACACTTGGTCAGGAAACCCTGTAAAAACGTCACTTATTCAGTCTTTTGATGAGAGATTCTACTTGGCCAATTATGTTTTTTTATTTGTTTTCTTTTCAGAATATCCATATATCCAACCCACCATGAAGAGTTTGTTTATATAAAGTCCAACATGTAAATGTGCCAGATCTGTAGTCTCTGACAGGTTGATGGTAAAAAAACAAAACCGATATTCACTTGTATAAAAACAGAGATACACAGATACTTTCAATTTGACATAGTCTTGTGGATTTCCACAGCATTTCTCTCCACTGCCACCCTTTCATACATGTGCCACACCAGGTATCACTTTCGCTTCTGTCCACTACCTGAAAACAGCTGAGACTCCGAGTTTCTCCTGGTCGTGCCACTGAGCAATGCTGTCAAGATGCATCCACCCTTTATAGAGACAACCAAACAATCACTCTCTCATTTTTTTAAGTATCCGATCAAAAAGCACCAATCTGCTTGTCTTTGAACTGTGGGAGAAAGTCGCAGTACCTGTAAAAAACCCACGCGAACACAGACCGTGATTGGAACCAGGGAACCCTCTTGCTGTGAGACAACGCTGCATCACTGTAATGCTTGTTATTAAAACAAGAAGTTGATATCGATAATCATCACGACAAATGTCACATCATTATTTCTTTCAAGTTTGAAGACTTGGTTTGTCCTTCTGAGGGAAGGCTGTGATTTTAAGATTAAACTTCAACACTAATCATTTTACAAATCAAGGTTTATATATTAATCAATCATGTGTTTACCTCCTCACTGTGTTTGCATAAGAAATGGTTCGATACATGCAGAACTTTTGTCATGTTGCTATTCATGAGAATTATATTGTGTTATCACTCAGCCATCACTCGTACAAATTAAGACAACTTTTCCTGCAAGAATGCACACACACACACACACACACACACACAAACCAGGAGGATGTGGGACAATCTTTTATGCGTTATTCTCCGTTTTCTGTATGTGTGTGTGTATAGAAACACAGATTGGGAGGCGAGGCATGACAAAGTTGTGCAGGTTTCACTTTGGGAGAAACGAGGGTCTGAGCTCGAGCAGCCGGGCCCAGCACAACAAGGGTGTGGTGGCTCACACAGAGGAATGTCCTCAGGTCAAACAAACAATGTTTTAACGCTGATTTAGTCCAGAACATGGAGGACACACTTCCTGACCGCAGAAACTACAGGAGAAGAACTCACTCACTCCTCAGCACAGAAGCTGTTTAGATTGTTTTGGTATTTTGTTGCTTTCTAATCATTAATGTTCAGAGGGAAACTATCTACTGCTCCCTCCTGATCACTGGACAAACAGGTTTCAAGAGGAGACGAGAAACTATTTCTAAGGCCTGAACACAACTGCCCTTATAATTAAATTACATAATCAGGTATACGATACAGGGTGTGTGTGTGTGTGTGTGTGTGTGTGTGTGTGTGTGTGTGTGTGTGTCACAGGATCAGAGTTGTAAAGAGTAATCTGGTGTGTGAGGATCTTTTCCTTCATGTTCATCTTGAAGGAACCTCGGACAAACTTCATACTTCTACAACAAGTAACAGGTCTGGACTCGCAGAGCCGCTGCTGCTGTCTGGGCTCATTTAAATGCGTCCGAACACTTTTCTTTAAAATCCTCAAACTCGCGTCGTCATCGGCTCAGTCCGATGTGAGCCGGACAGAAGCGGCAGAGAAGGAGAGTGTGGTCTTACCTTTCACAGGACTGATGTTTCAGGTCTGGAGCTGCTCCGTGTTTCCTGCTCCGGGTTTCCTGCTCCGGGTTTCCTGCTCCTGAAGCAGCTGAGAGTCAGAGTGAGAACTAACCGACGCTCACAGCACCACGACCCTCCCAGACTGCTGCGTTCACGGCGCCTCAGAAACTCCCAGTCCCCAGTGCTCCCGAGTCCCCTGCTGTGATTGTAGGGCGAGACAAAAATGTAAGACATCATTTGATACTGATGATTATCATAATACATCTCACATTATTATTTACTTTAAGCTAAAAAGATTGATTTTGATGCCGGAGTGAAGGTTGTGGTTTTAAATCTGAACTTAAACACTTGATAAACAGCAAAATGTTTTATATGTTTTATAAATTATAAATTTCTCAGGTTTCTGAAGAACATTGAAACAAATTGTGTACTGTACCTCCTTATGTATTGGTAGCCTATATATTTAACTTTTGTTATATTTAGCTCGATGACATGATATTGCGATCTTTGTCACTAGTCAAGGAGGTTTTTGTCTGTTAGGTAACAGGATTCTGCAAACTACTGTACAGGTTACCAAGAAACTGAAAGCATGCGGCATGTTTCAGGATAGAACCCATCACACTTTGGTGTAGATCCAAGCACCGTATTATTATTTACTTTCTTTAACATTGCAAGACAGGACGTTTTGTAATATTTTGGATTTCTTAGAGAATAATTCATAGATCTGATTAGTCACTACTTGAACCAAAGACAAAAAAAATAAACACACTTTTCACTAAATATCAGCCATTAATGGTTTTCTTTACATTCAGGTGGTTGATGTATAAAAAAGCAGGTCATTTTTCTTTTTAGTTTTAATGAGCACCATCAGACCTGTAGCAAACACTGTCACTATCGCTAATTACAGTAACTGAGAAGCTCATCCACTCTCTATGGAGTGTTTAAGGGTCCATACATTGTGTTAATTTACTTTATTATATTATTGTGAATTATTTTCATAGATTAGAAAGTAATTGATAATAAGATACATTACAAAAGATTGTAATTCGCTTTTCCATCGTGCTTACATACTTTAGCCAGTATAATCATAGAAGAGGTTTTAAATGATACATTTCTATTTAGTATGAAAGTGAATTGAAGTCAGAGAACACAGCAGAAACTCTGTATTAAAACACAAAAGCCTCAGCTGGCGACCACACACTTCACTAGGAGTTATGGTTGGAGAATTTACGACTGCACGTGAACGCAGCACAGCGTCTTGGCCTTTTGAGAATCCAGCGCCTGCACGCTATTGGCTGAGAAGATTCAACCGTTGAAACGTCTCCGCCCCCTTACGGACGGTAAATGATGACGTAATTTATAAACAGGATTGCCCTTTAGTTTTAATGGTTGTTTGTTTTTATTTCACTTTACAAACAATCTTTCAATGTTATTCAGGGTTTTGTTGATGCTTTAGTTTGAACTTACAATTATTATCATCAATATTTTGTTATCTTCGTCGTTGTTGTGCAGAGAAAATGACTTTGACCCCAGAGCCTCTCTCCCACAGTGCAACAGGAAATCACACAACAGAGATCTGATGTCTCTAACACGTCGTCTCCTCAGTGAGGTTGTAAGTTCATTCCCCCTAAAGTGCTGCACAAAAATATGCTGCAGCTTCTGTGAAGAACCCTCAGTGGCCTATTGTAAGAACTCCAGATCACATCACAACACAGTTTCTATTATGTCAAATCAGAAAGTTGTACCCAAAGAAAAACACCTAGCAGGCAAATCTACTGCGGTCAAACCAGCGCGTACTCTAACAAGTCCAACAGTATAAGTCTCATGAAGAACTCAAGACAAAGAAAGCACTTTATCCCTCATTCTTGTTCTGTGGAGAGGATTTTAACAGAGGATTACCCAAATAGTACACAGTAAGAGTACTTAATAGTATTTGTGGCAATACTCTAAGAAGTACTAAGTCCAACAATATAAGTCTCATGCAGAATTTAAGGCAAAAAAGCTTTGTATCCCTCATTAAAGATAGCAGAAGATGCTAGTTCTTGTTCTGTGGAGAGAATTTATTCATAATAAATTATGTTTATATACTGTCATGTTTATTTATCGCCAGGTTTAATAAACTGAGCTCTGTATATTAAGTTTTGAGGAAAGAAACAGCTCCTCTAAACCTCAGAGCTGCTTCACAACGTTTACCATAAACGTGTAATAATTTACGCGCTCTAGAAACGACAGTTGGCTGGTTGAACTGCAGTGCAAAACTCTGATGCGTTGGTTTTCTTTCTCATGGGGTTCAAAATGTGTCAAAACAAAGACGTGCTTGTTGAGAGAAAGGACCCACAAGATTCCACAACAAAATGAATGTGTTTGGCCTCTCTGCATCCCCGGCAGTAATTTGAACACTTGGTTGTTTCCATGGTAAAAACCTGCATAATGTAGTTTCAGATTAAACAATGTGCTGTGACACCTTCCATAAAATGTGATGCTATTACTGCAGACAGTGTGAGAGGCTGGTGCACGTTGACTGGAGAAAACAACAGACACAACATAATCCTGCATATGACTTAAAAACATCCCTGTAACCTCGATCATTTTATCACTGTCCCTGTATAAACCTGCAGTTTGACACTTTGTCAACTGCATATTCTGGAAGTGGCTCATACCCAGTGGTATTTTCCAACATTTAGCAACACTACAGCCTTACTGGATTAACACACACCAGTCAAATATACACAGTCTCCTCAGCACAGTCCCGAAATGAAAAGAAATCCAATGATAAATGAACACAATTTAGCAGCAACACACTGTTACTAAATTTGTTTTGATTAAAGACCATAATCTGCAATGGACGACTACCAATAAACTGTCAAGAGAGCGTTATCATGAATCACTCAATAGAACAATGAGTCCTGAAATGAGCTTCATCTGCTCAGCACAGTACAGAGAGATCGTACAAGTAGCCTCCAGGGGACAACTCGTCAACACCCACGCTGCTAAAAGTGAGCCAGACTTTGTTGCAGTAACTTAGAAAGTACAAAGTAAGTGGTTGGATGGAATAAAGGATGAGTGTCAGGCAGGAGTTGTCATCAGGAAGAAAGGTAGAGGGAGGGAAAAAGAACTGTGGCATGATTTAGAAACTGGAAGCAAAATAAAACAAGCTCAAAATGAAATAAACATCAAGGAAAGCAACAGGCGGAATCAACTAGTCCAGAATAACTATTATCCTTCCAATAACATTTCCAGGGTATAAGTGTTGATAACTCAGAAAGAAAAAAAAGTTGAGAAGAATCAATCAAAATCAGTAATAGTATATTTAAAAAATCATGCAGAACTCATGAGTTGCTGAATGGATATATTCAACTGCACAAATGAATTAGAAAAAACAATGCACACAAGTTTGACTACTTGTCAGCAGGAGCAGTGTGACAGGTCGTTTGTTTTTTGGACGACTAATCAAAGACTTGTCCTGCTGGGTTTAAAGAGGTTAAGATTTATCATTACTTCAATATATTTATTTTGTTGTGAGGTTGTAATCAATAAATACATATAGGATGGACACAGTTTATAGCTCATGCTGCCGTATCCCCAGTGTGTCAAATCAAACTGAAAAATGATCAGTTGCTGCTCAACAATGTGTGAAACCAACAAGAAAACTTTTTGCTACAGATCCTGTGTTTTATAAAGATGTGAAATAATCAACAATGGGCTTTTCTAAATTAGCTAAATTAGCTTTTAGTTTCTATTCCTGAAATTATAAGTGCTGAGATATTCTTAAAGTAAATTCTGAAATGTAAGCTTTTCATTTTGAATACAATATCTAACTTTAGGAAGCCTGAAGGTGCAGCAGAAGTAAAAAATACAATGACCTAAACCTTTTTTTGATTAATTAAACCGTATGGATTCTGTGTGGTGGTCACACAAAACCTTCACCCTCAGGTGAACATCAGAATGTGTTTTAAATCTCTGTTCATCATCTTTTCATCACTTCAGATTAGTTAAAACAAGAGAGGCAATCTCAAAGCTGCAGTAAAACCATCATGTCCCCAGGGGATGTTTATCACGAGAGAGGAGGCAGACGAGATGTCCTCATGTTGCCCTGTAGCTACACCAGGGGACAGAGCGACCTCTAGCGACGTCACACACTCAGTACAACCTGCACACTCAACACTGTCTGTAGCCTACATGATAATCTTCATCATCAGGAGGAAGAACACCTCATCATCCTCAGTTAAATGGTGCTCTCACTTTAACAACTGTAACTGTAACAACAGAACACTCAACAACTGATAAAGCACTTTTTAAAGGTCCAGTGTGTAAGATTTAGGTGAAAGGGATCTATTGGCAGAAATTTAATGTAGAATAATCCTCATGATGTTTTCACTAGTTCGTTTCATCTAAATTGTATGAATTGTAGTTTTCTTTTACCTTTATATATTTAAATACTTTACATTTACATCGATTAGTCACTACAGAACATACATGTTGAAATATCTGATAACTTATTAACTGTTTGAGGGTTTTTTAACAACAAATTACATTTTGTATTTCAGTTTCTCAAATGTAAGTATTTTCAGATTTTCTCCTACTTTAACTATGTTAAACTGAAAGTAAATTTAACATCTTTGTGAGCTTTAATAAAAGTCAAAAGGAATGCAGGTCTGACCACTAGAGGGACCTCTAATCACACAAGTGGTGACATTCACCATCCCTCCGCTGTTTGCTTTTCTTTTTTGTGATTGCATTAAAATTCACTTTCTTCATATGAGGTGTTTTATCAGGACTAATTTTACCAGCATTGGCAGCCCATGAACCATCCCTGCCTACTGCTCATGCTCATTTACCTCCATAGAGGATAAGTTTAGGATTTTTAAACTAGGCCAAAATCAAATAAAAAGAATCATATTTCACCAGAAGATGACACCAACCTCGTTTCCCTCCTCCTACTCATGCTTGGAGCTGATTTTTCTTCAAAATAGTGCTATTAGTAGCGGGAAATGTGGGCTCACTGGTTCTCTCCTCTCCAAAGCATCTTTTATCTCGGCTCCCTCTGGTGTCTTATTCCTCAGTAAGCTGGAGTCAGTTGAGTAAAAGATACTACAGGGAAAAGAGGAAGAATGAGTGCAGGTTCCCCCTGCTGAATCTCATATAAAATGCTCCCAGATTGCAGCCAATGGCCAGCATGGATTATCATTAATCATGCGTAGGTGTTGTCATCAAGGGGGGGGGGGAGATGGAGAGGAGGTCAGAGGAAAGAAGTGAGAGGAAAAGGGGGAAGCAGGTGGGAGAGGAGGAGTGAGGGCCGGGTGAGACGAGTGAATGAATGCACTGTAGTCGCACTGGCAGCGTATACAAATGGACTGAATTGCTTTCAGTGTCCGTGCTTTGCACAGCGATGCCTCTATATGGGGTTATATAGACACACATTTGTATGGAGGGGGTGTTTTCTCACTGTCAGGCAATTTAAACCTGTGTGAATGCGAAGCCGGGGCAGGGGCGGACTTCTTGTTCAGGCGGACCATGTTCACAAGGAGTTTAAAAACAATTCTTGTGAGGCTTTGCAGGGATGAGCGAGCCATGTAAACATAAAAAACCAGGAAATGAGGAGACAGTCAAAGTTTTATCCCATTTTACTTGGGCCGAATATCCAGCTGTGCAGCTCAAATATGCAAAGCTAAAGGCGTGCATGTGTGCTTGTGTTTGTGTCAGGCTCCCTAATCCAGCTTATGTACACTGAGCCACAGTGGAGCAGGGTGCTGGGTACAGGGATGTGTTAAGGGCACAGTATCTGCGAGGACCTTTCAAGAGGAAGAACGGTCTCTAAACCCTGAGAAACTGTATGCTCTCTCTCTCTCTCTCTCTCTCTTTCTCTCTCTGTGTCTCTCTGTCTCTCATGCACCATAGTACAGTATAAACCTGACAAATACATTTGCAGGAAACTTTTCTCTCTATCCACCAAATAGAGCCTTTTCTGTCTGATCCCATCCTGATAAGAACAAAAGCTGTTTACGAGATTTAGAGAAGGAGAGACAGAGGAAGAGGAAGAGAGAGAGAGAGAGAGAGAGACTAAGGCTTTGTGTGAAAGGGAGAATAAAACGGAAAAACTGAGAGCAAGAGAGGATTAAAAAAAGAAAGACAGAAGGAGTGAGAGATATTCCTGTCCCCGAACCGGTAGCGTGGAACCGCCTAATCCCAGATTTTTATGGGTGTTGTTTTCCCTGAAAAGCTTTGGATTATGAGTGGCTGTTGCATTATAACGCCTGTATCTCATTGTGCTCAGGAGATTATAAACATGACCCCATGGCCCTGCTGCTCAGATGAGTTGATGGAGCTGAGAGGTCAAGACACGAAGCGAGAGAGAGGAAGAATGAGAGGAGACTCTTTTTTAAGGATTCGGTTTTGAAAAGTATATCAATGGCAGAACAGAAACAGAAAATACAATTCTCTCGGTCTCCCTCCAGTTTTTTCTCCCCCAGACATTTCTCTCTTGCACTTTATTTGTCCTAAGTAATATAATAAGGCCCTGGATGCCATATTGCAACAACTTATATTTGCATATTTTGCATTAGAATCTATCTTCACCTTTGCCACTGAATATTTTAAAACGTGATGAAAACACGTCTTGTCGCAGCTTCTCTTGTTGCACACAGACAGAGTTCTCCAGCTGGTGTGCATATCATCCTTCACATATGGGATAACTGACTCCCATTGACACATGGATATCTGATATAGGTTTGAGGATCTTCACTGTCATCTACATGTGCGACATTGTTTTTTTTTGACGAGGCTATTTACATTATCACAAACATCAGCAAATGCATTGCACTGTAGTGGAAAAAATGAATTGTATTCTGACAATATCAGAGCTATATCTGGCAGTTGTGACACTCAAAAATGCAATTTGCTTTTATGCTGCTCCATTTCGAATCATTGTTTATGGTAAACATGTTATTTCTATGTGGAGTTTGCATGTTCTGCTGTGACTGGGTGGGCGCTCTCCAAATATCCAACCTTCCCACAGTCTAAAGGTTAATTGGAGACTGTAAATTGACCATAGGTGTGTAAAAAGTGGGTGTACCCTGCTCCGCACCTCTCAGCTGGGATTGGGTCTTGCCCATCGCCACGCCACCTGAAAGGAAAAGCTGTTTGGATAACAGATGGTTTCTGGGCCAGTGTCTATCACATGATGAAAGTGGATGCCGTTATTCCCCCTTCGGCCAGTATGTCTAAATTACTTAGCGTGATTCCAAATCAACACTAATGTTCATAAGCAGCCGACACGATTTATACAGACCTGGACGATTTATTCGACCTGGACAACACATGATTTTGTGGTTACGGTTCCTTCCGCTGCAGAAAACAAACCATACAGCTTTCAAATAAAGTCCCTTATAAAAACTAATAAATGCACATTTTTCAAATTTTGTCATTGCCCACTTTCACAGCAACTACTCCAGGTTGAGCCAAGACAAGCAGAGATGTCCTTACTTTAAAGCTACTACAAATTACTGCATTACTTTCAATCACCACTCTGTCCCAAACTGCATGTGTGTAACAAAATGAGTCTGTCCATGTGAAAAATAATGAATATATCCTTCCACTTTTATTACAATGTTACTTTAATGTAATGTTAATGTACAGTAAATGTCATTCAAAGAGAAGGAATTAGTCATACACTGAGAGGAGATCAGTGCAAGGTATGTCTAGGATGTCTGTGATGTAATTTTAATGGAGCTAAGTGTAGTGTAGTTGCTGATAATGAGAGTCTCGTGCGTGGCTCGTCGAGCCTTCATGCTGGAATGCGCTGCCATCAATTAGCAATGAGGGCGGAGACTGGTCTTTCATGCTCGTCGTAGCTTTGAAGGAATTAGTCCATTTGAACATTTACATCTTTTGAGTGAAAGAGCGAGAGACGGAAACAGACACCGAGAGCAGAGTCGGTCGGTTGCACCCTGCTGCTTTATCTGAGATGAAGTGTTCTCATCTCTCAGCTCAACGTACAGCCTCTGATAAGTAATTCGCTGAAACTTTGCTTTACACGGTAACTCACATTATTCAGGCTTCTTCAGCAGTTTCACTTTTAGAGATAAAAGCTCAGATTTCTTGATTAAGGGAAACAACTTTTAGGGGATTTCTGAATTTTCTCAAAGATAAATGGAATTTGAATGTCCATGTCAACACTTTTCATTCATACATGTATGAAGAGCATATACAGGGACATATCACTTAGTACTGTTCCTGAAGGAGTTATTAGTTGCACAAGGAGTCAGTGGGAACAATAACAGAAAAACAGCCTGATGGACAGAAGGAGACACACAGAAAGACAGGAGGGAGTGCACCAGTGAACATTAGCAAGGCGAGGGATAGTAAGAACAGAGGAGCTGCCATCCAAATGGATTATACAACACGCAACAACAACAGTGACAGCTACACCTTCCAGCTGCTGTCTTTCATATGCTAATGCTGGTATTACTGCTTGCCAATGCAACACAGGAGACAATCAGCGTGTCTGTGTGTGTGTTTGTGTTGCTCATTCCTAATGAAGTGATGCGCTCAGCACTCTGTGCCACATGGTATCGGTAACAAAAGTCATCTGGCAGGGTTTGGAAACACGTGCACATGTGTGCACATAATATTGTGTAAAAAGCTTTCATCTTCCCTTTGATGTTTTTACATGAAAAAAATGGAAAACAATAGTAAGCTGGACAAGTTTTTGTTATACCAATGTGAAAATCCAGTGTTGGCAGGCCAAGGGACATTACATTATTTTCCTGAAAAGTCTGGTGATATACTATATTTTTCTCACTGGCAACAAATCCCATGAAAAGAGCAAAACTAATAATGAAACAATCTCAGTAATGAGTCCTGCCTGTGGAGCTACAGCCTGATATACAGCAGATTTTTCATTTGTTCTTTACGCAACCACTGTTTTCCAAAAAGTATAAAACAAATTAATTGAGCCACAACATTGCACTGCATGGATGACACGTCCCTTCATAAAACTGAAAATGGTTTAATCTGAGAATCACATATACACCAACAGTTGAAATTAGTCCCAAACAAAGGCGTTATTCACTCTTGTTTGAGTGACATTTCCTAAAAACGACAGTGCCCAGCTGTTGTATGAAATAGAAGAACTGCATATCTGTAACTTTTTTTTGTAGATTTACATCTTCAAAAGGAACCAGTTGACAGTTGTTTGTCTCTCGGTGGCAAACTGTCCAGTCCCAGTGCCTCTCCAAGACCCTCAAAAGGAAAGGCAGAGTAGAGGATGAATGGATAAACGGGGGGTTAGATTAGAAGGGGGTGGGGAGGTCAGTGGAGATGAGGGGTCACAAGTAGACAGGATCATGTCAACAGCTCTCAATCCAAAAAGATTGGGATCTTACTGAGTCATATTTGAATGTGTTTGTATTTTTTATTAACTTACTTGAACAACGTATTTTATTACTGTTTTTATTTCATGCTGTCCTTCACAACTGTTCCCAAACCAGGTAACTGTAAAGTTAACTACTTGTATAGAACAGAAAGAATCAGTGAGGATTACATGTCGGAGCTGCCATATGGTAGATTGTCTGCAATCACTAATTTCTCTTATTATACACGGCCATGTGGCAAACTGCTCATGTCTGTAAGGATTATCTCATGGTCCAGCAACATTTGTCTCCATTCCAGCTGTTTTACTGAGCTGGTTTACCATTCACTTCAGTGATTGAAGGACGTCTATGACAATAAATGTGATTAAACTATTTTGAGCTACACTATTAATATGTCCACGTGGCTGTGTGTGTGTGTGTGTGTGTGTTACTGCTTGTCCACTGAACCTCCAGGGCTGTCATGTGGTCTGTAAAGCTTCCCTCTCTGGGAATTGACTATCTATTCTGTTACAGGGATGCAACAAGGTCTGTGATTGGCACATGTTGAAATCCTCTCTTGTGTCACTGAGAGGCCACCAACTGGAGTGAGTGAGAGTGTGTGTTTTTATTTGTGTGTGTGTGTGTGTGTGTGTGTGTACATGTATTGGTGAGGATGTATGTGTGTAAATGCCACAGATCCCAAAGGAATTAGGTTGATTTCTGATGGCTTTCAAGCAGCCCTGGGACCTTGCATGCATGTCTCTGTTTGTTATCTTGCCGTCCACATGCTGAGTTTAACTGTGCTGCCAGCAAACGGTGCAGGAGACAAATCCCATGGTTGGGTTATCCATGATTCACCCATGCCACTTGAGAAAGAGGGAGAGACCTAGGAATGAGGAGGCAGAGAGGGAGAGGGAGAGAGTGAAAGGGAACGCTCTGGTATATTAAGAGATAATATATAGAGGGGTTAAAAAATGAGAAATAAAAACACAGAGGTTGGCACAAGGTAAAAAATAGAAAATAGGAGCAGGAGAGGAGGAGTGCTGAAGGTCTGAGAGGGAAAAGAGGAGAGAGATCAGTAATCTGAACTCTTTGTCAGAGTAACAGATTAGCTCACTGGGTGAAATGATATATGACTGGCACCAGGCCTCCTCACATGGACATGCGCACAATCACTACCCCACTATGGATCAATTACTCTGTCATCCATGTGTGCAACCATACATCATCCCCTCGATTACATCTTTCTCTCTCACACACACACACACACATACAGTGGTACTTCTATGCTGACTCCTCTATATACTCCACTACAACTTCAGCTGTACTTTGTTTCATCGACTGTGTTTGTGGGTGTGAGGCTAGTGTTTTACGACCACATTTCACCACCACCTTAACACCTACTACTGTCCATATATTTCTCTTGATGCCACAGGAAAAAACTGCACACCTCACACTCACAAACTCACACACACATGCACAGACAGTCCCACACACACACACAAGCCGGAGCTGCTTCTTTAAATGAACTGCCCTGGTCAGAGTGACCAAGTCTGGACAAAGTTATTTGTTAGTAAACTTCTTTGGGCAGTTTAGGTCATTTCAGGCAGCGGAGAAGCAAAGGCAACCCCACCCCCACCCTCCTCCACACACACACACACAAACACGGGTCAGTTTGGTCGGGCACGGTGCCGATCACCCTCTGCTTCTGTTGGAGTGGTCTACTGGGAAATGCCCATAGTTCAGCTAAAGTGAGTTCAATTTAATTTGAACTTCAGACGGCCCAGAGAGACGGAGTGAGGCAGCCAATATTGTTTTGTCCTTCATGAAGTGACACAAACATTTCAGACTCTCCGCATGTCCAGCATCAAGGCCCCAGGAGAGGCACTGATGACGCAGTTAGAGTTGTGTGACTGTGTGTGGGGGTGCGTGTATTTTGTTGTGAGACCATGCCTCTTTCTGTTTGTTTTACAATCTGTCCCTGACCACGATGAATATCATGTATCCAACAGGTCTTGTCGCAGCCCATATGCTGCTCTTCACATTAGTGGACGGTATCATTCACGTTCATTGCATATGCTTCTCTGCAAGCGGTTGTTTCCTCATGAAGCCGCCAGGGAGCGCTGCTCCACTTCAGAGCTGACAGTGGAGCAGCGCTCCGTGTCTTCCAGACGGCCAGACAGGAGCGCAACAACAGTCGTCCTGACTCCCCGACCGCAGCGCACCTCTGTCCCGCCACACCGGCTACACTTTATCATCAATTCTCCTCAAAGAGGACGGAGAGGAGGTCAACGGTGCACATCAGAAGCCTGACTGGGCTGTTTCAAGTTGGATGTTTCCTCTTCGTTTATATGGCACAATAAGTAAGTTTCCTGTCTCACCGGCTGCGCACAAGAGGAGGAGAGGAGCGGAACTTTCACAGGACCATTCCCTGCACCTTTTCTGGCACTGTGCGCTTTTTTTTTTAACCACAGGAGCAAATATCTGCCACTGGCTCCCTTTTCTCCAGACCGGAGGCTGCGGAGGTGGATGGTATGGTGTAACTTTTCCGCTCCAGCCGAACCTGAGCGGCCGGTGTGCACAGAGGAACCGTTTTATGGTGCTGGAGAGGGGGATGAGAGCCTCTCCTCCGTCTCGGATAGCGGAGCGGCTATGAGGAGAGAGGTCAACCTGCTGGGCTAAAGAGAACAAGACCACACCGCACCAACAGGTATGGATCCATGGATAACCACCCGGAAACCACGGTGCCTGCTGTGGTTTTATTAAGTAGATGAAAAGTGTCCTTGATAAAAAAAAGTGGCTGCTGGTCATGTCATTGAAACCAATTTACGCACGGATTAAATTGCACCTAATCCGTTCATTTTAGGTGAATACATTATATTTTATGAAAGCTCTAGTTGTACAGAAAAGACTGATCATGGTTAATTCCCAACAACCTGCTCGGTTCTGAGTTTTATCATCGCGGTTGTGAATTTAGCGTGAAGACAAATTATTGCGGTTGTTCCAGGTGTTGCCTCTCCCCTTGCTCTTCTCTCTCTGACACACACACACACACACACACACACACACACACACACACACTCACACACACAGGGGCACGCAGGTCTTGGATCTGTGCGTATATGGACATATGGCGCCGAGTTCAGTGCGCTATTTTAAGCAGAGCTGCTGTTTAGCAGCGGGAAATAGCTGTCTTACTTCTTGTTGATTGATTCTATGTGCTGGGATATTTCCACTGTGCTAAATAAACTATATCCTCGCCTTTATTAAAGAGAGAAAGTGGATAAGGGACATTTATACTCCCCTTCGACGCGTGACGCACTATGATACTTGAAAACAAATGCACTCACCCAGCAGTGGTTTGTGTTGTCTTCACATGGCAAGAATATAACGTGCACTATTTTAACAGGTTAAGAATGAGAATATGTGTGCAGGGAAACACATGCACCACGACACCAGAGCTGTGCGTCGTCTGCGCAGCGCCATGGATCACCTGATGTTCTGGCTATAGTGCATCAGTTTCTTATGAGGCTCTGGTTCTGAGGGTGTTACAGTGACTACTTTTACGTCTGGATATTTTAACATACAATATGGAACAAGATTAAAAACACATGGCTGAGTCTGGTCTTTACATAACCCAAATCAGTTTAGAAACACAATTTGATCCAAATAAAGATGATCATCCTGGCTGTGAATATATTTCTGACATGCTTCTGCTCCAGCTGCCTCTTATTTCTCACTCTCGCTCCACTTTCATAAACATCCTTGCAGAAAATAGAGGAGGTGAGGCAGAGAAGTGGCATGAGGAAGTTACAAATATATGATAAGCTGACAGAGAACTGACAGTGAGACATGATTGACAGGAGAGGAAGATGCAGGGATGTGGCGAATAGAGTGGGATATAAGGAAGATTGGATACTGATAGTGTTTATGGGGCAGAGAGAGGAATACATTCAAAGAAACAAATGTGTGGTCACTGATTACTTGCTCCCAGAATGGTTCTCAAATGTATTTTTATTGGGGCCACAGGCTGATGAATACCAGAATGAAATGTTACAACATCATCCGTTTAATCGATAAATGCTTTTGGTCGTCTGCTCGCACCAGCAATCACAGGTACACAGATGTGTGACAAAGAGATGGAGAGAACGAAAGGAGAGATACAAAATCAGAGGCAGACGTTGATGTGAGCCTGTGTTTAGAGTTATTAATGAAGATTGAAAATGTTTAAAATGTTGTACGCATTTGTGTAAGTATATCATTACAAATCGACTTTTGTGAAATGTCATTTAGGAAACATTTGCAGCCTCCCTCCAGCCACATGCTGCACACACGCTCCAATAAATAAAGCAACAGTGTAGATCTTCTCCTCATGTATATTTCTTAACTATGAATTGCAGCATTGGCTGAATCACATTATAGCTTTCTGAAAATGAGACAATTTAACTCTGTGTTTGTGCACTTGTACTTCTATCTTTGTGAGGACATTAGTGGAGCTTGAGTTTGAGGCCTGAGTCTAGGTTATTGATTAAGATTCTTGTTACGGACAGCATCAAGAGGGTATTCACAAGTATAAAAGTCACATGTCTTGTAATGTTATGGGGATTCCGATTTATTGTCACAGTCACAATGTGGGGACTCATCTCTCATCTGGAACAAAAAGCTGATCCCTATGTGGATAACCATTTCCTGTCTATTGCTATATGTTCAACAAGTCCACCAACCTATAAATGACAATGCAGACATGATAGGACATATATAGACTGGACCATATAAATACCTGGTTGAGGTCATAGAACACGCATGACAGGAAGCTAGAATCTTGTTTACGTGTGTGGACATAAATGTGTGTTTGCTTTTGGAAAATTACTACTTAGATAGTTTTCTTCCATCCATTAGGACATACTGATTTAGTAAAGGTGGCAGGTTATGAAGGAAAGAGAGATGCAACAAAGATCATGGAGAACATCTTGATCACTATTGCCCCATGAGGAGCAATGTAGGGGATAAAGCACTTCTCTGCAAACCACGTGGATTCTCAATTTATCAAACTCATCGGTTACTTAAGGTGTTTTTCTGAAAGCGCTCCTTACAATAACCTGGAGCTCAAGGCCACTTCATCAATTGTCTCAAGAACATGAAACGCAGAGTCATACTCAAAAATGCAGTCAGCTTTTATGTTTCCATACCTCCCAACGTCTTTATGTGTCCCTGTGCACCTTTAACACACACTCACCCCTTCCCTGCATTTCTCTCACTCACTTCCTTTATCGCTTCTACCGATAAGCCCCCCAGGCCATGGGAGTAATGTCAAAGCTCCTGTCCAGAGAATCGGACAGAGAGAGAGAGAGAGAGAGAGAGAGAGAGAGAGAGAGAGGACAACCAGCAGAAATAAAAAGTACAGTATGTGTCCTGCAAAGTCGATCTCTTTTTCATTTGCCACCTCCTGTAGCTTTGTGTGATGAGAAGAGAACAAGAGCAAATGAAAAAAAAGAATGGGCATGAGAGAGACAAACACCTAGACATTGGAAAAGAGAGGGGGGAAACAGAAACAACGCTACAGGGGATAAATAAAAATAAATAAAAAGCATGTGTCCTATAAAAAGGGTTCTGTATTTCATTGGCCATCTCCTGTAGCTGTGTGTGGTGTGCTGAGGCCCAGGGGGGGACGAGTAGCCACTCTAAATGTGTGTAACCCACATAAAGAAATTGTTTCTGGGAGATCGGGCCCCGTAAATTCATTCCTAGCCGCCAGCCCCATTCTTATCCCACCTCCCAAAGGTGAGCTATAACATCCAAACACATATTTTTTAGATTCTCTGTCCACACACACACACACACACACACACACACACACACACACACCATCCCTCCCCCACAGACATACATCTTTCAGCAGCAACTCGTTTTATTTATATGCAATTTTTACTCAGGATGCACCGTCATATTGCGCACATATTTTTACACACACACACACACACCACGTACACACACACACACGACTTTGCTCCCAAATGGTTTCTGTGGGACAGTAACGGTGACAGCTACAAAAACATGGGTACCTGCTGTGGAACAGCGACAGAGAGAAACAGCTGCAGATACTGCGCTCACAGCTCCAGGATTACCTTAGCCTGAACAAACTCCATTACTGCCTCTATTACCCAGGTATACACAGCCCAGGAAAAAGCACTTTGCAGAGCTGCTGTTTACCCAGCACCTCTGTGCCCCACACACTGTTTCCCTTGACTACAGAGCAAAGTCGGGGTGAAGAGAGAGGAGAGAGTTGCATGGGAGGAAAACCTGAAGTCAGTCTGTCAGATATTCCCGTTCTCTTTGCAGTATGGTGCAGAAACTATAAATTGGTTAATTTAGTAATCAAACATTTTGATTAAAATGTTCTACCTATCATCCTAAATGGCCTAACTAGTAATTTAAGAGATTCTGCATAACAGTTGGTGAATAAAGTATTCAAAAATAACCAGTTACATCCATATAGTATTATTTTGAATGTTGTTTTGAACGGTTGGCCACAGGATTTTCAAACACAACTTTAACTGAATAATTGTTTATTTCCTTTATCAAACTAAAATGCCAAATATCTTATGGTTCCAGGTAAATCAATTTGAGGATTTGCTTTTCTTTGTTGGACCATTATTTGGACAAAACAAGCATTTCAAATTATTTAGTGAAATAAAGCCTGTAATAGCTGAAACTATCAAACAAATGATCCAGAATAAAATAATTTTTCTAGTTGCAATTTTAAATTAATTGTTTTTGTTATGTTCGTCGATCAAACATATTGATTCAATTAAAAAGTGTATTTGAATTGTGATTCTGCCATTTCTCATTATCTTTGACACTGTCTACAAATAATAATTACATTTACTGAGAATAATAAGCACTAGGTGATACAATAGTTCAGATCAGGAACAGACATTGATGGCAGTGCTCTCCTTTGACTAATGACGGTATGTGATAGGGCAGCGGTGAGTGATGCTTTGTGTGTGTGTGTGTGTGTGTGCATGTTTACGCACAAGTGATTTCCAAGGCTATACAGTATGTGATTGCAGTGCCAGTGATACAACGCTGAAAGGCTTGTGCAAAACAGCAAGTGGATGAGAAGAAGGTTAATAAGGGACAGAATGAGCAGGAGCATGAGTGAGTATGTGCTCCTGTGTGTGAAACTGCATAGTAAGAGAGTGTGTGTGGGTATGTCCGAGGTGAGTGATGAACTGCCATGTATTTGAGTTGAGAGCCATCCATCACCCTCATCAGTGACTCTGGGGTCTTGTTGCTACATGTTTCCCTTCATTTACACTGTTAATGGCCATCTCTCTTCGCCAAACTTGCAGTCTCACTGTTGGTCTCTCTCTAAATTAAAAATGTTCTTTTTTCGAAGCTAAGCAATCACTTCACTGATAAAATGCACCTCGGCACAGAGGTCTATGCATCAGTAAGTGAATGAATCCCTGGCTGTAATGCTGCAGCCGTTCAGTGCAGATCCCGACAGTTTTCTGCTCAGATCAGTCTGCTGCTGCTGCTAAGAGCCGTTAGATTCAGTTCAGCACAAAATGGATCCAAGCTCCTTTTACCAGTTCATAACTCAGCAGCAAAACATTTACGACAGTCTTATCACATAATCAACATGTGTTTGGTTTTTGAAACATACTTGGAATCATGGCTATGGTGTGTTAGGCAGTAACACATTACTTAGTAACAGTAATGTGATTACTTTTGTCAGTAACAAGTAGCTTATTACATTATAATTTGAAATTACATTACAGTTATTAAGATCAGTTTCGCTCTAAATTGTAAGGAGTTGATATCAGTTCTTGTGATGTGTGTGTGTTATAATAAGCCTCTACCAAAGAATGAGAAATAAGTAAGTTTAAAAATGTACATGCTGTGTGTCGTTAGCTGTGGTGACACCCATAGAGAGCTGTGCAGCCACTGAGGCTAAGCTAACTGCTGGATGGTCTGTAGAATGCTCCACATACAGCTGCCTCCTGGATAAACCACACTCTCTTTTTCTGTTTCTGCACATGTTAAAGGCACCTGTGATGGAGCTGAGTAACAAAAGCAAAATAATGACTAATGTAATGTAAGTAATTACTTTTTCAAAGAGTAATAGGTAACTAGTAATTGATTACAGTTTTCAACCAGCTTGCTGAACACTGCAAGTGAGGGGAGCTCAACTGCTAAAGACGCGACTGAAAAGTGCTAATGTCACTCAGTGATTTGTTCAGTTGGAAGATTCAGTGCTAACAATTTGCTGGTGCATGAACCATTGTCATCTTTGTTTCACTGTCATGACAGTAATGAAGTACACAATTGTCAAAACAGGCTGTGAAAGGTGCAGAGTTGAACCGCTTCAGTCTCTTTCAGAAAAGACAATAACTTCTCCTCAACGTTTTGTCCGTCTTCACTGCATCAAGTAAAGGCCTTAGTGGAGGCTGCAGTATCAAGAAAGCTAAATTCATGGGGGGGGCACGTGAATTACCAGTGCTATAGCCAACCTGCTCAGACATTCTGTAACATATTAAGAAAGTAATTTAATCTGTGGATTTTTGTGCAGTTACAAATTCTGCTAATGAGTGGTGTCACTTTCAGCAGTGGTTATAAACACACCCACACACAGACGCTGTAGCTTTGGTGGCATCGGAGCTGACTCATTATGGCAAAGAGGAACCAGAAGTCGGAGACACACACACACACACACACACACACACACACGCACACGCACACGCACTCACACTCACACTCACACAACCCTCCAGCTCTGGCAGCTTTCTTCATCAACAACAACTCCACAGCTATCACTGTGGTCATTAGGCCAGCATAATCAGGCCTGGCATTGAGTATGTGTGTGTGTGTCCTATCCCTGCTCTCCTGAGGCGTGTGTGTGACTCTTGCCTTGGTCATTCCTTAAGCAATGGTGAGGAGTAAATAATGGTAGAGAGCAAATGACGTCTGAAAGGCTGTGACATGAGAACTGCTGAGACACTGATGAACTGAGCCACTGTTGACAGAGTATTATGATGGTAATAAACTCATTCTCTCACTCTGCCTTCTTTCCTTCAATATATTTCTTTTGCCAGTGTGTAGCTCTGGGCCAGTCCTCGTGGCTGCCTGTGTTTGTCTGTGTATGCCCTTTTATCTTGTAGTCTTTGATTATGTTCTTATAAGTGAAACCACTAGCTATTTTATGGCTGCCTCATTAGGCTGTCAGACAAGCCCACGGCATATGCAATTACATCTAATTATGCAATTATGAATTCAGTATGAAGCTTTATATACTGAGGATGTTTGCGCTGGAGCACATGCACAGCAGTAATTAGTGCAGTTTGTGCGTGGCTGTCGTGTATGTGAAGCTCCCTAATGGCAGTGATAATAAAGAAGATGGAGAAATACGAATGCACAAACATACACGTGTTACATACACATGTCAACATAGCACACCGTGGTGAATATTGTCCCCGATGAGGCTACACACGATCAGTGCTGTAAAGATGACACTTGGTAGTCAACTTTGTCCAAATGTCGTAAAAAATTTAATATTCAAACTTTAATGACCATTAGATTCCAAATGTATAATCTATAAGCACAAAATAATTTTTGAAGTGATTTGCCTTTTCTGACTCAAGCAGAGTCCACTCTCAAAGTCACCTTTCAACCCAACCTCAGAGGCCACTGACTATCGTCTGATGAACAATTAGACCTTGGGGGTAACGGCCATTATTTTGGGGCTTCTGGTGTCGACAGTGGATACCCAGGCCGGGCTTCAGTCTGTTTGCTGTACACTGTTTACAGTCCGCCCGGTTTCGTTACGTTTACATCTTTCTCCCACAAAACACAACTGGTGATACTTTTTCAGGTGTTTTGGGAGGTTGCCCCTGGGGTCTCCCAACAACAGCCAGACACCAACTACTCGCTTTTTTGACATCTTTTATTATTTTTTATTACATAACATTACATTATTATTATTACATAAAATCAATAAACTAAAATCGACACATAACCTCTTTTTGTCAATAGCTCAGTTCAGTTCTCGCCAGTCTCTTCTCCATGTGTTTCTCTCTGCTGCCTTTTTAACCAGGTAAAGTTACAACAGCTATCAGCTGCCCTCATTTGGGTTCTGTTGTCAAGCAAGAAATGAATCTTCCCAACACACTCCACCCAACACTTCAGCATCTTCTAACTGGATCCTTTAGGAAAAACATTGGACATTATCTTAATTTAAATTTAATTTCATTAGGCTTAAAGACATAATGCTTCTGTTACAGCTGCACCAACAGTCCAGTGTAAAAACAGCCTATAGTTTAGTCTCCCTTGCCATTTTGCTGTTGACTGCTTCCTTTGGTACCATCTGGCTCTGGCAATGGATAATAGCTAATGTTGTAATAGCTCTGTGTCCTATGTGGCTACTGTACGACAGTTACCTGGAAATAGGAAGGAGCTAAATAAGGTTAAAGTGTGGTACTGCAGTGTGTTCCCTTTGCACCAATACAACAAACATTACACCACACAATATAATATTGTATTTCTCCAAAGGTTAAAACAAAGTGGATAAAGCAGAGTTACTGACAGTGTGAGAAATACAGTGACAGCCTCTGTTGTGTGAGGCCTTAAAGTACCAGTCAGCCAATCTCATGTGAATCCCATTGTTTCACTGGTGTTCGGGCCCTGTCCCTGACGGCCCTTTTATATCCATTCACTAAAGGTAAGGTCGGGAGGATCTGTCTGGGAAAATGACAGCTAGTAGAGAGAATTACAAATATTTTAAAATATAATAATCTTCACTAAGAGGGGATTTTTGTTGTACTGAGCCGATTTGCTGAGCCGAACATTTCTTCTTCCCATTTTTTGGATCTTGATGTAAAAAACATACATTTATCGTATTGCGAATGAGATCTATGAGTTTGTATAATTTGATACTACTTACTACTTTTTCCTTTTATTTTCCATGATAAGAGCAGCACAGACGTCTGGGTTTGTTTGGCAGTGGCGGAGATGCACACTGATTGCCATTAAAACTTTCCCGGCTCAGAATTTAGCTTTGTGGCGCAACATATGTGCCTCCTACTGGCCAACACTGCATTTTCCAAACACTGTTATTCAATATTACACTGTACAGTCACACACTTGAATTTGTCACTTTGGCTTTGGCGATAAATTACAGTCCGACCATT
The DNA here is from genome assembly GCF_024713975.1 of Paralichthys olivaceus. Lineage (NCBI taxonomy): Eukaryota > Metazoa > Chordata > Actinopteri > Pleuronectiformes > Paralichthyidae > Paralichthys > Paralichthys olivaceus. Next base: position 16,274,339 of record NC_091098.1, on the reverse strand, counting down.
TACACCTTGTTAAGAAGCTTGAAAATTAATGTCTGGTTCTCCTAATCCATACACTTCTACTCTATAGCATTTCTATTTTTCTACCAGACCTGCTTCACAGCAGCACTTCAATAGATGGAGATAAAAAAAAACCTCAGTGGAAGAGGGGAATGCTACAGTAGGTGGTGTGCTTCAGTGTGTCATGTTTCTCTACAGATCCTATTGAAGTAAGCAGGCGAGGCTGCTAGGCTCCCAGTGTGTGTGCGAGACAGCGCTGACAGTAATACAAGCAGCATCTGGCACCCCCTCCCAGGGATCACATCCTTAAGACGGTTTCTCTTACTAATCCCCTCCTAATATGACTAATATTATGACACTGCCATTAGCCACAGCATTCGGAGGGCACACAGGGAGGAAACCACAGCCATGCACATGGGAAGCAAACATATATCATATTGGGAGGATTTAAGTATTAATCTGGAACATTTTCATATAAATTTAAATATTTTGATGCTCAGTTTCCAACAACCGCAGTCTAGCTTTTACATTCACTATAAGGTATTCTTAACCATGTCTGGCTGTGTCATTTCTAGAGAAATCCATTTAGTGGACAGATAACAACATCTTTATATTTCCACCAGCCGCCATGTTTACAGGACCTTGTTGCTCAGCCAGACTTAGTGTCAGTGCAGACAGGAAACAAGACTTAATCAACAAATGGAGAAAAGGAAAAGCAACAGATGATTATATCAACAGCAGGAAATCAAACCTGATCAATGCAGTGTTCACTTCGCAAAGGATGATGTCACGTCAGAAATATACCCACTTTTTGATCATAGCATATATATTTTGTTCAGTTTTTGTGTGATTAGATTGAAAAACGTCTTCACATGTTCGTGGATAACACATCACTCTTTCACCTCCAGTCAGGATAAGACTCAGGCTGTTTGGCAGAGATGGAGAGAGGCTCTGAATGCAGAACAAGAATTCTAATTTTAAAGCCATGAATTACCAAAAGGCTGCTTTCAATTTGATTGAATCCAGCTTTATTAGCATTCTGCCTGCCTTTACGTGATGAGGCTGAACCGGCCTTGTGTCCTCTCCCAGGCTGCAGCTGTGGCAGAGAGGCGCACAAAGAGGAGCTTAATTTGTGATGCCGATGGCTTTGGGGGATTCGGTCACAAGGAATTACATTGTCAATTATTTTTTATCAATATGTTTTTTTTATCATGTTTTGAACTTTTATCTTACGTAGAAATGTAAGTACTGCTGCCCAAATAAAAAAAACCAATTTATTTCAAATATACTATTAATCTATAGAAGGATCTTTAAGTACATGTACCAATACAAACAGTCAAAACACTCCATTACAGGTATAATTGTGCATTTAAAATATTGCATAAGTAAGAGTAGAGCAATATTATTAGGAAACACTACTGTAGTAATGCAGTAAAATGGCTCAGATATCATTATACATGACTTAATTAGCTTGTTAATACTGATGCAACAATGTGTAAGCAGCATTTGCGGTTCTATTTGGTTGAAGTGGAGCTACTTTCAACTACTTGTACACTGTTAAGTTTAAGTGGTTCCCAATCTGTGGGTCTGGTCCCTCAACAGGTTACAAGATAAATCTAAGGGGACGTGAGATGATGAATGGGAGAGGACAAGACAAACATGTTCTGCTACATGAAGTGTTTTTATTTTAGTACTTTTTATTTGAAGTGGAAACGTCGTATAGAATTCTTGCTTTTTATTTTCCCCTAGAGTTGAAAAGGATGCATGAAAAATCACAATTGTCATGATAAAGCAATAAAGATGGGTGACTATACACATTTTACATAAAATAGATTGGAGGAAGCAGTGAGTATATCAGTATTAATTGGTTATCAGGTGAATCTCCATCATCATGGATATTCAGTGTAACATTCTACACAGAAATTGTTACATCAAGCAGTTTTTGTCATATTGTGATAGAGAGGCCATCTTTACTCTTCTTGCATTTCCTTAAAGTTACAGTGTGTAGAATTTTGTGATATCTAGTGTTGAAATTGCATGTTGCAGCTGAACACTCCTCACCTCACCCTCTCCTTCCAAACATGAAAAAGAATCTGTGGTAGTCTTTAATTGTCATAAAAACTTAAAAGGTGTTTAGTTTGTCCAGTCTGGACTAATGTAAAAAACATGTTAAAAACATGGCGGCCTCCGTAGAGAGGACCCCCTTGATGTAAATATAAAGTATTTAAATATATAGGGCCTTTTCTGGGGTAAAGAAAACTACAATTCATACAATTTAGATGAAACAAACTAGTGAAAACATCATGAGGATTATTTTTACATAAAATTTCTGCCAATAGATCCCTTTCACCTAAATCTTACACACTGGACCTTTAAGTAAATATGTGACGGTGTAAGTAAAGATTTGATGCTGGAGCCGTCAGTCTTTATGAAGCTGCTGCTATAAGAGCTGTAAGGACTGGGGCGCTGTCCCTGGTGCTGACTAGTTTCAGCAGCTACAGTCCCAGACGGAGCTGTCCATGGTACTGCTGGAGTAGTGTGTGTTTGTGTGCATGTGTTTGTTTGTTTGTCTGCGAGTGTGTGTGTGTGTTCGACAGTGTCTTTAAGGACAGATTTGTTCACAGTTGAGACTTCCTGGTGTGGGGAGATAGTTGTCTCAAGAATCTCCTTGACAAAGCATGGTCCTCCTCACCCCCAAAGGTGTTTGGAAAAGAGGAGCTAATGCAATGAGGCATGGCGTGGAGAAAACCCATTTGACGTGGGGTTGTTTGTTCATGGGGAGAGAGAGCGGCGAGGGGAGGGCAGCGGGTCACTGCCAAGGAAGACAAACAAGAAAAAACAAAAAAAGCGATTTCTTAAAAGTGGATAAACAAGGAGGGGGATTTGAGAGGGCAGTGTTGAGCTGTATGTTAAATTATCTGCAGAATGCATGTGAAGCTATGAATCAGAACTCAGTGTATTCCTGCATGTCATCCAAACACATTCTGTTTAAATATTAAATGACTCCTCTCCAACTTGCCCTCTCAGTGCATGTGAATTTGCTAGTAGAGTAATGTGTGAGTATATGTGCATGTGCGTGTCTTGCAACCTCATTAATAGATAATAATCCTGACTGGACAGAGCTGTGCTAATGCACTTGTTGTCCATCCAGCTTTTAGTTGTTTCTCTCATTTTTACACAACTGTGAATACTGAAATGGGAGTTGGGGATAGAGTTGATCTGAGGTTCCTGTGTGTACGTACGTGAGTGATGTGGGTGTGTGTACGTGCAGGGTAAGCCTAGGGGTAAGCTTTTAGAGGTCTGAGCAGGGTGTGAGTGAGAAGGAGAGGACAGATTTGAGCAGTTATCTCTCCCTGCAGACCTCCTGTCCTGCCTGCTCACATACCCCCCCACTACCACCACCACACTCACACACACACACACACAAAAAGATGTATACCATTCCCATCTGTAATCATGTTGAGCATGGCTCTCTCTCTCTCTCTCTCTCTCTCTCTCTCTCTCACACACACACAAACACATCCATTCTGTATGGACACACATCCAGCTAAAACAGAATGCCTGTGCGGACCAAAGTCTGACCGCTCTGTATCTGTTGTGCAGTAACAGCAAAATATCTCAACTGTACCTCCTATTGCTCACCAGAAACAAGCCCTGAGCTGCTAGCAGACAGAACATTGCCCGGGACTGTGGGGTTGATGCTATTTTTACAGCTAGTGTGATGAGGAGTGTGCTGAAGGAAAGTCGAGCTCTCCTCGCTGCCAGATACTTTAATTAGAATGCTTGCACTTCTTGCTGTCTCACCTGCATCGTCTTTGTTGCAGGAATGAATACGTGTTAGATTCATTTAATTTTCTAAATGAAAAGATTTGCTCTCGCTTTGTTACTATTCGAAAGGAGGTTTGCAAGGAAAAGGAATGTCCTGTTACAGTTGCTGGTAGCAACAAAGGCAGGATGGACCCTAACGCAGACAAACACACACACAGATACACAGACACACACACACACACACACACATATACACACACACAGGCGAGATCATGCAGCTGATATACTTTTATAAATGAACAAAAAATATCAAAAATAGGCATGAACAGAGGAAACAAGGGATGATCAGGAAGCTAGAAACAGATGTGTTGGTGTAAACCCAAGTGATTCCTTACAGACAACATGGAAAGAAAACATGAAGGCAGGAAACAAAAAACCCAGAAGATAAATGATTTCAAAATAAAACAGGAAATAACTGCAGAGTCAAGTGGTAAGTCACAAAGATCGTGACACCTTCATCGAGTCAATGGCTGTGTGCATGGTTGTTTGTGTGTTTGTATTAGTGTTTGTGTGTATGCCTGCAATGCTTGTGTGCATGAGTGGAAATCAATGCAGAAAATATAGTGGCAATTACCACAGCAGCATGCAAGAGAACCTAGTGGAACAAACTAACTAATACATGAATAAATAAGCACAGTGAAATGGAGATTCACAGTGTGTGTGTGTGTGTGTGTGTGTGTGTGTGTGTGTGTGTGTGTGTGTGTGTGTGCTTGGACAGTCCTCTGCTGTGCCAGCCAATTAACGAAGTGTGTAAACTGAGCTCATTAAAGAAACACAGCGTTGGCCACACAATAACACACACTTTCATTAAAAGCACACACACACACACACACACACACACATACACACTGTCTCGGTATGAAGTCAGACTCTATCCTATTTGAAGCATATACCATGCATAGGAAGTGAAAACCTTCTTTTCTATTACTCAGCTCAGGTCTACTACAAAGTGTCCTATCTGCTTGTTTGTGGTTTCTGTTGTGTGTATGTCCTTTTTGTGTGTGTGTGAGTGTGTGTGTACGTGTACATGAGTCTGTTGGACAAGCTGTCAAAGATTGATTTAGAGTTTGTTGCTTTGAACCAACTGTCAAGCGCTACCTCACTAACCCTCCGTGTTGAGAGAACAAAAGCTTTTCAAGGTCCACACCTACTAACCATTCCTCTCTATTTCTCTGCGTCTCTGTCTGCTTTCCTCTTTCCATGACTCTCTGCCTCTCAGCTTCTTTTCTTATCTTACACTTATCTATTTCAGTGCGACTTCTCCATTTCTCCAACTATGCCCTTCTTTTCTCAAGTGGTGGATGAATGCGGCTCAAATGCGGGCCCTTCATTTGCTTCACTGGGTGATAATGTTTGCTTTTTTTCATCGGCATTGTGAATAAGTGCTTGGTGCCTGCGTCTCTTAACTTTCTCTGCTCAATGACATAAAATAAGCAGCCAGGAGGCTGAGGTGAAAATACTGTGCTCGATAACCATGATTCATGGAACAATACAGACTATTATAAGCCAACCCAAATAAAGCAAACAGAATATAGTCAACACATAGAGTGTATCTTTTGAGTCAGTTATCATGAACTTACAGTCTAACGCGACTACGAAAGACACATAAAGCACTTCTATAAAATCTGGTACGTTTTTAACATCTATCACACATTTGATGTTGTTGCTTTGGATTATTCACATTTTTTCACAAATTTTATCCATGTCCTGAACAATCCATTTTCATTTTTATAAATCGATACATGTATGAAAAATTGCACACAGGCTTATTTCTAAAATGTTTTCATTTTCATGACAGGTATGGTGCAATGTTGTACTAATTGACATACAGGATTTTAGGGAAGCCCTACAAATAGATATATCACTGTTCTGTATTTTATTCCCAAAAACGTTTTTGGCTTTTATTATTTTCCAAGGTCTGATGGTTGTTTACTCTTCTGGGTAATAAATTAACCATTTAACAGTGAAAATATTCAGAATTAATATAAATAATGAAATGAGTCATTAGTTGTAGTCATGGTTAATCTTCTCCTGCTCCCTTGTACACATGTTTGTGTCAGTGAATGATGTGAATTTGATTTGATCTCACTTCATTATTACAGCAGCTCAACAGATGTAACCCAGTTCATGCATTCATTTTATTTGTGTGCTTGACTACATGCAACATTATTCATGTGTTCAGGTTGAACACATGGCCTACATTCATATGTTGACACAAATACATACATACACTGATACACACAGGAGCTATAAGTTCATACAGAGGACTGACGCATTCCTTTTGTTAAACCTTTTGAAAACCAACATCTGTGTGTGCTGGTGTTGTGGAATGGGGTCAGATTGTGGGTCTGTGTGCATATCTTTGTTTTCTTTTATTATTTTCTGTGTGTGCAAAGGCTGATAATGTGCTGAGTGAAGGATTAGGAGGATAGGGAAATGAAGCTGCTGTGTCCAAATTTCATCACAGATTCTGGTTGGTTATGCAATCCTGTGCAGCCAGTTACACCTCTGTAAATTACTGCTGATACAAAATGTGATTTTCTCCACTGTTCTGCTCAACTGAGAGAAATATTTATTTTTCTTTACGTCAGCATCTTTGAAGCTGTATGCCAGAAATGGTCAACCTCGCACTCACTGTAGATACATAAAACAATTCAGCAGTACATACATTTACAACAAAGGAGTGGAAAGCCAAGCCAAAAAGCTAAGTCCTCATCCAACAGATGGCGGATTTAACTATAAGCTACATACTGAATTGCTGAAGGGGACTGTAAGAATTGTGTCATGTTGAAAAGCCTAACTGCAAACTGGTAATCAAAGACCCAAGAGCAAATTCTCCCCCAAGGCCAACGTTCATGTATTCACATACGCTTATGCAGCAGTATAGCCTGCGGGCCACCCACAGCTCCAACTGTACCCAGCATGCAGCAGGACCGATCAGGGAAATAGAGAAAATAAAATGCTCAGTGTCCTCTAGGAGATGGAGGTTCAAAAAAGCATGCAAGGCCTACGTGCACTTATGTCATTCATCCATCCATTCATCCATCCATTTCCAGTTGAGCTCCCGTGGAAGCCTCTGCTACATGACAGTGGGAGTTGCCAGAATGGAGGGCTGCGGGGCTTGGTGCAGTGCCAGTAGAGCCAGGTGGTGGGAATCTGTTGGAGATTAAACTGCTCGGTGACCAGCTACCCACCTCACCCTGGCCCTGACAGACGTGGCACCCCTGGCTGACTGACCGGCGTGGCAGGTGTCAGGGGTGCGGGTGGCAGGTCAAAGCTTGCCCTTATCTCCTTTTTCCTGGCTCAAGAGAGTTGTGGATGTGGGAGGTCGTTGACCAGTGATTAATACTTGTAGTACTAGTATTCCATGGCAGTGCAACTTCCCTGGACTAAAATAAATCCGATTTTAATCACATGAGGGGATGACATTAGATAGTTCTGCAAAATACATGATTATGTTCAGTCATGTTTTTGCTCAGTGCTAAACTGTCTTTTACATTTACTTCAATTGTTAGGAGGCAATCTGTGGTCCCTGGCGTCAAAGTCAGATCCCCTCACTGATATAGATTTCTACATCTTCCATAATCTTTAAGGAATAATTTAGACTGTATACAAACATCGACCATCACTCTTAAATCTGACTTTGAGATTGAAGTGTGTTGTTTTTCTGTCAAATAACTGAAAGACAAGCTGTGTTTTCACAGGGATTGATGATCCAATCTTTCCATTTAACTCCACAGGAATAATATGCTTTATTTTCTAAATTGTTGAAGTAATTATTTTGACAGCAGCCTGTAATAACACCACAAAATAATTATGTTTTGTATATTACCAACAACATTGCTTAATGCGAAATAGCTTCATTGTAGCGGGCCACTATTTCTGAGCAGCTTTCAGCTTTCAACAAAAGTGTTTTTTAGTCAGTGGTCTTACTTAGCTTAAGTTTCCCCAACACTGAATTTAAATAGCACAGCAGAATCCTAAATGACTGTAATTCATAGGAACACTGGGATGTTTATTTCCTCCAAGATACAACCCAATATGGGGTGAGAATGTGTTTAAGCAACCAATTCAGACCTTATTCTGTGTTTATGTGCATCCATTCAAACCTGGGATAAACAAAATAGTCCAGTGAATATGCTGACACTCAGAGAGTCGCACCATTTCAAGCTTTTCTTAATACCGTCTCATGGGCACAAAGCTCTATTGAGAAAAATAGGAATCTGAGTGAGTGATCTTGAGAAGAATGAAGAGGGATCCTACTTTTCTTTGTAACTAATAGGTTTTTATTCAAGGACTCTCCATTTTTCCCAGTGCTGTATCTCTTTCCTCTCTCCGCCTGTGTTGCTATTGCTCTTGTGTGCTGGATCAAATCTATGGAATTCACTGGAGAGCTGCAGACCATTACCCGCTCTGGTCTGGCTGTGTTAAAGGTCACGTATGAGAGGATCCCATACACTGGTCTCAGGTGTCAATACAGGCCGCCTCCCACAGCTTGGATTAAGAGGCAAGGAGATGAAGACTGCTTTCGTCTGTCAGTAACAGTCTGTATCGCAGTCAGGGGTGGGGTGTGTGTGTGTGTGTGTGTGTGTTAAACTTGACATCTGAATTGTCACATGCTAAATTGGTGCAAATGGATGTGCATGCATGCATTGTGTATGTTTTATTTTTTGGAAAAGCTCAACAGGAATCTCTCTCTCTCTCTCTCTCTCTCTCTCTCTCTCTCTCTCTCTCTCTCACACACACACACACACACACACACTCCCTACGGCCTGGTGAAAAATCCCCCTCACTGCATCCAGTGAGTTTTTACCATACCAGTTTTTAAGCAGAATAGCAGCCTGCTCTTGTGATTCTTGTCTCCACGATCACTTGATTGTTTTGTCCACTGTTGTTTCTGATGTAATCTTGTCTGTGAGATCGCACCCTACAGCAAACAACAGCTGCTAGATAGTCAAACCAGTGAGTGGGCACACTATCATTAATTGGCACCACAGGAAATTTGGTATCGAACTCAAATCCTTTTGCACCAGCGCATAAACACAACACATGTGGAGTTGGGAAAAAAACAAACATATTTTTCGCCAACTGTTCAGCAGCTAAACCTCAGACCCTTTCAATCATGCTGGTAAATAGTGAGTGAACAAATCTTTGCCACTGAGTGTGGAACTTTCTTGTGAATGACGTGGCTGTGGCTCTTATTGACTGTTTTCAGTGAGCAAAGTATCGTCTGATTCATTGAACCAATCACCTGCCAGATTCCAGCATGAATGAGCTGTGTCTGCCTATCAACAGATCAATAGCCTCCATTGATTATCAAGAAGAAAAGGATATTGTTTGGCTACTTAGTTTTATAAAGCTTTTTTTGTTCCAGTGTCTGGATATTATGCACTCGTGACACTTTTGAAATTACAGGTAGATTTTAGTGCATGATGAAGAGAGTCTCTGTATTTAGGCTACTGTACATAGTTATGTTATGTCACATATATGCAAATGCATGTGACACAATCTAGCTACATCAGCAAAAACAAAAGCTCTCAACTTATTATGCTTAAACAGGCAAATGTGTAATATCAAAGTAAGAACCAGTAATGGAAACTGAAGGATTACAACCTTGAGCAGTGTTGTAAACACATACTGACTGTGGGTGGATTTAAAATAATACTAAAGTACAATCAAGTCAAAAGAATCAATGAGTTCATGTCCATTGAGTCTAAAATTTGATATTTTGGAGGGCGCAGCTTATCACTCAATACCAGCAGAATGTCCATATGGTTTTGATGACCACTTGGTCTGTGAACTAAAAGGTCCACAATGGTCAAAACTCAATCCATGTAAATAACATGGTGTCTGCTGGAGGAAACACTCTGCACTGTACTATGGATTTGGATGTAAGGTTTGAAAGGACATAAAGATTAAAATGATTTATTAAATTGTCGGACCGTGAGACTGCTTAAAAGGGAGATTTGAAAGGTTTTAGTTATATGTGTATACTGTACATTGTACCTGAATTATTTCTATACTGTTTGGTGTTCTTTTTGAAAACGACCACAGTTCAATAAACTGATGCAAATGTGTGTGTTTTCCTTTGTTGTGCCAGTCATCAGTCAGATTCTACACAGTGCCAACATCCTGCAGGCTGAACAGTGGGTGGTAAAATTCATACTCTCTTTTCTACATCCCAGGATTCCCCATGTTA